>NC_134538.1:123535618-124886301 GCF_050624435.1 Tenrec ecaudatus
CTCACGCCTCAATTCACCAGTCCAATTTAGTGACCTTGGACGCAGGCCCAGAGCTGCACAGCCATTCACACCCTCCTTTCTACTCCCCCCTCACCCCCCCATCCCGCCTCTTAAAGTCCCAGGCTGCTGTTGTCAATGTAGGGGTGATGCAAGTTTTGGGTGGGGCTCCCCTCTTCCACTTCATGCCTCTCCTTCCTCTGGTCTAGCCCCATGTTGTCTTCCTAATTCTCCCTTCCAGGTACAGTTGCTGTGGACACACTGATGCTGCCCCTCACCCCCTAGTGGTGAGTGCCCTATCACTTGTTGCACTCCCCCAGCAGCATGAGTAATGGACGTCGACTCCGCAGGACTGTTTGTGCCCAGCCTGGCTATGGCCCCATGGGAAAACCCATTAAACTGCTGGATGTTTTGAAAACTTGACTCGAAATCCCAAAGATTGATGGCTCCCTCCAGGAGGTGTATATTTAACCAGATCAGTGCCCTAGGAGAGTGGACAGGGAGGTGGCTGGTTCCACGTTTTTAAAGTAACCTCACCCATTTTAAGAAGCCCTGGTGACATGAGGTATGCATTGGGCTCAGAAGGTCAGCAATTTGCATCTGTCGACCTCTATGGGAGGAAGGTAAGGTTTTCTGCTCTGTGATGATCTACACCCTGGGAAACCCAAAGAGGGCAGGTCTGCTCCATCCTATAGGGCTGCTCTGAGCAGGAGTGGACTTGATGGCAGTGGGGGGCATACCCATTTTACAGATGAGATGGTGGACCGGTGTAGGAGGGATAAAGAATGCTTTGACAATGACTGGGGCTGATGTAGGTGTTACACTACCTGGGGAAAGTGGAAGGCAGTAACCTTTCAAGGTGTTAGTCCAATTAGCCTCTCAGGTGAGCTGACATCTAGTGTATTTGGTGCTGCTAAGATGGACTTGACCTGAGCCAGTGGAATTAAACAGGCTCAGCAGCAGGACTCCTGTCCCCGCCTTGTGTGCAGTTCTATGATGGTTGCCCTGATGAAATATAAGCTTGTGAGGTATCCCCCTTTCTCATCTCTGGAAGACTCTGGTCAGCCTCTGGGAGTGGGCAGGGAAGTTTTGGTTTGGATTCTATCAATTTGTTCAGCCTGCCATGGGGAGAATGGTACTTAATATTGATGGAAGGAAGGCCTGGTCATCTACGTTTGAAAAATCAGCCAGTGAAAACTGTAGGTTACAACATGGGTCACCACGCTTGCTGGGCTGACCCACGGCAGCTAACAAAAGATCACAATGCTCAAGGCAGACCCCTAATGCACTAGTTAAGCTAAACTATCATTTCGTTTTAAGATGGCTTCTGGAGGTATTTTTGGTTTAAGGCTTAAAGATGCTCTCGGAGCACTAGTTCAGGAGTTCGTGAACCCTCCACCGTTCTGCTTTTGAGCAGGATTCGTCTATGGAATCTTTGATCACAATGCTCCGTAATGGTAGCTGGGCACCATCCTGTTCTTCTGGATTCATGGCAGAGTCAGTTGTTCATTGGGGTTATTGGCCAGACATTCAACATTCCGCCCCCTCATATTCCTGACTCTCCTTCCTCTGTTGCTCCTGGTGAATAGAGGCCACTTGTTCTTCCATTTGTGAGATTTTAGGACCCCAAATGCACTGTGCACCAGTTGGAAGTAGAGCAGGAGCACTAACCATAGGTGGAGCATTAAGTGGAATGCCCCATGAAACCATGGCCCTAAGCCTCCAAAGCCAGGAACCGAGTTCCATGGAGTGTTCAGTTGTACAAGCACATCGCTAGCTTGCTGACAGCAATGACAGTAAATCACGGTGCACCTCTACCCTCAGTGCTATTTCCCCCCTCCCACAGCCCCTCTCCCATAGCCCCCTCTCCCACAGCCCCTCTCCCACAGCCCCCTCTCCCACAGCCCCTCTCCCACAGCCCCCTCTCCGCACTGTAGTCTTTATGCATTTGCTTTTTCTTGTCTTCTTCCATAAGTGAGGTCATACAATATATGTCCTCTTGCGATTGCTGTCTTTCTGGCTGTATGATGTCTTCAAGCTCCGTCTGTACTGTAACATGTATCAAGACTTCATTTTTCTCATGGGCTGAAAGATGCTTCTAGGTAGAATTAGAAAGAAAACAATACCTCCCGGAATGCACAGGGACTACAAATGGATGTGTAAAGTAGGTGAATTTTAAGGTATGTAAATTATATTTCAATATAACCTTCAAAAAGAAAGCATCGAAAAGACAAAATATAGTCCATGTTGCAAAAGACAGAGTGCAAGGAAAAACCTAACTATTGTGCACAATAAAAAGCATGAAGCATGATGAGAAAGTTAAGACCGGGCATTCACTCATGACTCTACGGTAAAGTGGATGCTATTCTGTGCGCTGGCCAAGAATGGCAGGTTGTGTCAAATAGAAAGAAAATGTTTTGGAAAGGATGATGGCAACATATGTACAAATGTGCTTGATACAATTGGCGTGTGGATTGTTATAAGAGCTGTAAGAGCCCCCAGAAAATGACTTATAAATATCTTTAAAAATAGGAGTTTAGGAGAAGACTGTGTATAAGAACAGATCTTAAATACGGCGACTCAAGTATGGTGCTTCTACCAGGTTCTGATAGATCACAGCATTTTTCTCGTCTCTGTTTTCACGGTGAGGACTCCTGGCACACAGTGACAGAGTGTTCACAGCCGCGGGCGCTGCATTTGCCCTGGGCACCAAGTAGTAAGAAAACCAGATAGAGTCACCGCTTTCATGGGATTACAAAAATTAATGAAAAATGAAGATTGTGACACCTGTTTTTCTTTGCCTGATGAACCTCTATCCAGCCACTGACTTTAAAGCATTTTGGTAAATAAATAATGGTAAGTTGATTTTCAAAAAAATCCAATCTCTTTTACTAAAAGCTTAGTCTTGGGTGAAATATGACTGCATCCATTGGAACAGATAGACTGGAATGATGAGAGACATCAATTTGATTAAAACTGTCAAAGATTTGCATAGAAATGCAAATTTTGCTCATCGTTGGAATTAGCCTTAGGGAAAATCTTGTGACGTGGAGAGATGTGTGTTTGTTCCCTGCTTCCTCGCCGTTTCCCTTGACTCCATTCTGGTTCACCGACTCCCTCTCACCTCACTGTGCAATCACTCTCTTTAAGAAAAGACCTCTCCATTGCGACTTGGGTGAAGAAGGTTTACAGCAGATGGATTTTCCATGCATATCCTTCTAGGACAGCTTGGTTCTTCAGACCTGTTCCCGTAAATCTGATAACGAGGGTATGCTTGTTTGTCTAGGGTCCCGGCTCTCAAAGTGTGTTTCCTAGGCCAGAAAGCCTGGCATCACCCATGAATTTTGTTTGTATTATGAATTGTTGGCCCTACCACAGACCTGCTGAGTCAAGAACTCTGGGAGGGTGACCCAGCCAGCTGGGCTAAACTAGCATTCCAGTTGGCTTGGTGCACTGGGTTAGGACCCCTGACTCATGGTTTTCAAGGTCAGCTACAACTTGGCATCATTTGGACAGCTCAGACAACTATGGAAGCCTGGATTCCCCCCCCCCCCCCCCCGCCCCAGGAAATGTGATTTAATTGTTCTTGGGTGTGGCCTAAGCGACAGGAACTTGGACGTTGTGCGGCCCACGTTGAGTGCCCCTGGCCGCGATCTTTCCAGACTGTCATTGCGCTTCTTCCCTACACCGGGATGTCATTTGCATATTCTATATCCCAGTTCAAGAGGGATCCCTGGTGGGTCACCCCTTGGGCAAGGTCGCCGGTTGGAACACCCCAAGATCCTACAAGGCAGAGAGATGAAGCTTTCTGCTCCAGTAAAGGTTTCCAGCCTCAGAAGCCTACAGGACCACCCCTCGCTGTCCTATAGGGTCCGCACAAGTCAGTGAGCTTGGTTTTATGAAGTGTCTCATTTGAAAGCGTCCTGGTGGATCATTGGTTAAGTGATCGGTTGCTGAAAGTTAGTGGTCTGAGCCCACTAGCTGCTTTGCCAGAGAAAGACGCAGGGTCTGCTTCTGGCAAGATTTCCAGCCTTAGAAGAAGGGCCGCATGAGGCACTTCTGTTCTGTCCCATCAGTGCGATATGTGTCAGAGTCTGTCGTGAAGGGATTTTTTTGGTTTGTGTCTCATTTCAACAAAGACTTCTCATAAAAAAACAGCAGATGCATTCTTGTGCTGAGATGGTGCACAAAGTGCACATCTGGGCCTCAGAGCCAGATGGTCCTGATTATCGTTAGGGCTCTGGCACTTACCTGCTGTGTGATGTCAGCACTTACTTAACCTCCTTAAAACTATGTTCTCAGGTCTGCAGAATAACAACCCAAACACCTGTCACACCCTTACTGTGTGCTAGCAACGATGAACCTGCTTATGTGCAATCATGGGAAGAAATACAGCCAGAAGGCTCCTTAGAAGCAAGGATGTGGAGTCTTCGTCTCACAAACTCTGGACATGTTGTCAGGAGAGATAAGTCCCCGGGAAAGGACCTCGTGCTTGATAAAGTAGGTCAGCAAGGCAGAGGAAGGCCCTCTACGAGAGAGAGGGACATAGTGACTGCGGCAGTGGGTGCCCAACGTAGATTCTGAGGATGGCACAGGACTGCTCAGTGTTGCATTCTGTTCAACACAGGTTAACTGGGGGTTGGAACCCCCTTGATGGGACTCCGCAACAACATTTGCAGTGATGATCTATGTGAGCTAGACACACCTTTCGCCCCTTCTCATAGGTGAGGAAAAGGAGGCACAGCACAAGTCCCGATATTCTACTTCTGCAGCCCCTGCTCCTGACCACCGTGTCACGACGCCTCCTGGGAATGACATGAACAGTTAGACCCGGAGAGATTTTTTGTGAGGGTTGTACATTGCCACAAGTCTGGAGGATCCCTTTAATGAATCATTTTGGAAATAACTTCATGAATACTCTTTTTTCCTCCTTCTTCCCACCTCTGACTTATGCACGTTCTCAGTTCTTTTGTTTTCTTTAGATTGAGGTGTGATGCATACTGCAGGCTGTGGTGTTGGATCTGAGCACGTTAAAGGTGAAGCATTCTAGCCTTCCCCTTTGGGGTTGTTGTCAGTGTTCATCAAGTTGGAGCCCGTCCGTAGCAACCCTATGCATGACAGGACAAAACACTGTCTGGTCCTGCTCCATCCTCACAATTGTTCCTGTGGTTGAGCTCGTTGATGCAGCCTTGGTATCAACACATGTCCTTGAGGGCCTTCCTCATTTTGGCTGTCGCTCTACTTTACCACACATGACATCCTTCTCCAGGGTCTGGTCTCTCCTGACAATATGAGGTCTTAAGATGAGTTCTCCCGTTAAGATGAGGTCTCCCCATCCTTGCCTCTAAGGAGCACTCTGGCCATATTTCCTCCAAGACAGATGGGGTTGTCCTTTCAGCAATTTCAGGTGCGTTCAATATTCTTCTCTAGAACCACACCAAATGCATCAATTCTTCTCCAGTCTTCCTTGTTCAATGTCCAACTTTACATGCCTAAAGGTGATTGAAAATACCATGGCTTGGGTCAGGTGCATCTTAGTCCTCAAAGCCTCCCCAGTCCAGAGCAATTGGATGTCTGGGATTTTGCCTTTCATGACTTTCATTTGCATAGCTAGACTGGTCAGAAAGAACCTGGGGCTTCTAAACAGATATCAGATTTCTAAGGTTTCCAGGGTGAGACTATAGACTTCTCTGTGAACCCATTCTTCCAAAGGGTGTCCCCGTTTCACCATTCTCAATCTCAAGGGAACCATATTCTCCCAGACTGGGCCATTTCCTCTTCCTCTTTAGGACTCCCCCTCCCTCTCCTCACTTCCTGGGCTGTGTCAGCTTAACTTCTTGCTGGTTCAACCACCTCTATAAATACTGGAAGAGGCACAAAAAAGTGCCACTCCTTCTATCTCCTTCTCCCATCTCGAGCAAAGAAGAACTTTAGAGCTTATGTGGTAAGGTAATCTTTTTACTATTTCCAGTCTATGCTAGAGCAACAGGCACATGGAAGGAGACATTACCATATTATCAAGCCTCCATAACTCAAAGTCATTAAATTTTCTAATTTTAAAACAATTCCTGTCTCGAATCTATGATTGCCTAGTAAACTTCTCCAAAGAATTTGTCTTCCCACAAAGACACCTGTATAGAGAAATTACACTAGACCTGTGGCTACCCCGAGTGTGGTCTATATGGCATTTCTAATCTTTATTGTAAATTAATGAGTTGACACACTGATCTCTGTGAGCTGGGTTAATGAGAAGCTGTCAAAGAGATGCGGCCCCACTTAGGTGCTGACAGACTGGCTTTCAGCTGAATTGGCAAAGTTGAAGGCCAGCCTTGTTACTAGGGTAAAATCACCATGATAATGATTGTCTCCTGGTAGACAGTCATTCTGCTGCTCTTAGTGACACGTGACCTCGCTGGAAGGATGTACATTTATGCCTGTGTGACTCTGCTCATTCCTTCAGTCATCTGCTTACTGATTCACCTACTAATGCAGAGAATTAAATAGAGTAACTTTTACTCCAATGCTAGGATAAACTAAAGTGACTTAACTTTCTTACCTACATTTTAATACAAACCGACCTTGAAGATAGTGTGGGTTCAGTTCCAGACCACCCCCATGAAGCAAATATGGCAATAAAGCAAGTCCCATGATTTAAAATAATTTACCAGTGTAAACAAAAGTTCTGTTTATACTATATGGTATTCTAGTAGGTATGCATTAGCATTATGAAAACATTGGAAATACTGTGAGAATTGCCAAAATGTGACACAGAAAAAATGGCTCCGATGGACTTGCTCAGCCTACGGCTATCACAAACCTTCCATTTATAAAAATTACATTTACGAAGAGTACTGAAGTGAAGTGCAACAAAGCATGCATGTATGGTGGATGATATGTGGATCAGATGTCACATTCTATTTTTTGTGCCCAAGTCATTTGTTGAATATTTATTGTTTTAGAAGACTGGACAGAGGGAGCACTTCCAAAATGGCGGTGTGAGAATCTCCCTCCATACAACTTTCTCCTCCACAAAAGCAATAGAACATTGGCAAAAAGTTGTTGAAATCACCTTTTCAGAACTCGAGAAACTAGGTAAAGGATTGCAATAATCTTACAATCATTTACACAAGAAAAGTGGATAAATCTCAGTAAAAGCCATGAGCTTTGTGGCATTTTCCCTTGCCCTATTTCCATTTCCCACCCCACCCCCATCCCCAGCCAACCCTCTTGCTCTGCAGTGGCCTTGGGTACTAGCAGCCCTGGAAACAGTAGTTGTAAGTGGGAGCCGTATAGACGTCACTTACGTAGACCTACCAGGTTTGGAAGAGTTGACTGTCTCACAGGTCCCTGGAAAAACCTTATTCTCAAAGTATTTTCAGTATTTGACATGACTTGGAGCTTACTCTGAAGAAATAAACACTGCCCTTCCCAGAGAGGTGGTTTTTTTTTTTATTAAAAAAACCCCAACATTTGGCAATAATATCACAGTTGCCTGAGGCTGCACTACCATTTAGAGTAAACAAAGAATTTGGCCAAAATTTAAAAGACCAATATAATAAGCAAGATGTTCATAAATATTTTGGAGATTTCCAGTCTTGTTTATTATGTACAGGGCTCTGAGGATTACCAGGAAAGTCTAATGCTAAAAGATAGTTCTAATCTCTCACCCTAGCTGACTTTGAGACTATATACAAAAAGGAGGTAAAATCCGAATAATTTAGGACGAGTTCTTTACATAATCGGATATCTACTAGGGGCCTACAGAAGTTCATGGATTGTCCCCTTTATCTTTTAACTCCATTTTCATGAATCTTTTGAATATCCTGTGTGTGTGTGTGTGTGTGTATGTGTATTTAGGGAGAAATTTATTGATTGCTCAATCTCAAGAAAATAGCTCAGATGACTATGGAAGCTGACGAAGCCTAAATCCATGAGTCAGGTGTCAGCGTGGGCGCTTCCCCTAACTTGTGTGGTTGTAGGGGCTGATGAACCCATAATCAGCAGGTGAGACAGCAGGCTGTTGGCTGTCAGAGCTGGCAGATTCCAAAATTGGCAGTTCCGGTGGCAGGCCTTTGTCTCACAGATCTGCAGAAGCAAGTGAATACTAGAACTGGCAGGCCTGACGATAGACTGCTAGCTCAAGTCCTAAAAACTTGAGGCTAGATGATAAGGTGCCACCTTCAGGGTACAGAAGAAGTGCGACCCGTGGCAGGGTATCTACATATGTATCTTTGATGCAGATCATGCCTTCCCCCCCCACCCCCGTGACATGGTTAAGGTGTGGCTTGAGTCCTGCCTTCTTGAAGGTGGTTACTCAAGATATATGTGTGTGTATATATATATATTATATATATATACCATAGTGAATGAAGGGGGAAGTGCAGAGTGGAGACCCGAGGCCCAAGTGTCGACCACTGGAGATCCCCTCACAGAGGGGTTTAGGAGAGGAGACGGGTCAGTCAGGGTGCGATGTAGTATCGATTAAGACCATGATCCGAATTCTACCTTGCAGGACTGGATAGGGCAGAGATTGTACACTGGTGCATATGGGAGCTGGAGGCACAGGGAATCCAGGGTGGACGATATCTTCAGGACCAGGGGTGTGAGGGGCGAGGCTGGGAGAGTGGAGGGTGAGTGGGTTGGAAAGTGGGAGATGGATGGCAGAGAAGGGGGGAAGGGAGGCTCCAGATAGGGCAAGATATGACAAAATAACAATCTGTGGATTATCAAGGGTTTATGAGGGAGGGGGAAGCGGAGAGGGAGGGAAAAAAAAGAGGACCTGATGCAGAGGGCTTAAGTGGGGAGCAAATGCTTTGAGAGTGATCAGGGCAAAGAATGTGCGGATGTGCTTTATACAATTGATGTATGTATATGTGTGGATTGAGATAAGAGTTGTATGAGCCCCTAATAAAATGTAAAATAAGAAAAGAAAAAAAAGAAAGAAAGAAAATGATTAGGGCAAAGAATGTACAGATGTGATTTATACAATTGATGTATGTATATGCATGGATTGTGATAAGAGTTGTATGAGCCCCTAATAAAATGTTTAAAAAAAGAATTAAAAAAAAGATATACTCCACACTAATCCTTCCTCATTAAAATGGACTGGCAGTGACAAAATGGAGGCTAGTCATAGCAGATCACTAAATGAGTGAATTGACGCAGACAGCAGGGGCTTCCCGAGGGCAATGCAGCAGTCTGCCCACAGGCAGCAAACAGCAGGGCCCATCGCCAACAGTCAGCAGCTCAGGAGCTTAGGAAAGCAGGCCCAGATGGGATACTGAACTCAAGTAATACAAGATGACAGGATCCACCAGCCTCAAGCTCAAGCAATGTACACACCAGCCGTGTGGCGAAGCAGGTCTCAAAGGAACCTCAAGTTCTAGCAACACGATCCACAGGTTGGTTGTCCCGCAGGTAGTATAGCTCACAAGTTGAGGCAGAGAACTAGCTACAGCAACCTGTATTCTGGACCAGTCACCAGAGAGCAAAAGAGCGAGGGGCGGTACTTCCTGAGCCATTTATCTCTTTACCCTCCAATCAAACTGCAACCTGATTAATCCCACATGTCCCTATTGGCCAGATTGCCACAATAAACCTACCTATCACACACACAATACTGAAACCCACGAGCTAGCCAAGATAACACATAGCATTAACCATCACACTAAGTCAAAGTTACACATTGCCAGAGCACCGAGGATGTGCATAATACACACAGAGAGCCCACCGAGGATGTGCACAATACACACAGAGAACCCACCGAGGATGTGCATAATACACACAGAGACCCCCCAGAGAGGAGGTGTGATTCTTTTGGCTTAATGAATTAAGGAAACCTCTGTCCAACCACTACCTGATCACTAAGTTAATCGAAGAGAGACTTTATTGGCTACACATAATCTATAATGAAAGCTAACAACAAAACCAGAAAGAATAGGAACAACAAACCCTGGGGTAAGCAGAACTTGATAGGCCAAATTGTCAGATCATATTACTTAAAATGTTCACATATTTACAGAAGATTCTAAGACACAGGAAGACATAAGAAAGTATGGCTTGTACCCAGAAAAGAGCCAGTACAAATGATCTCCGAGGAAGCCAAGATGTTGGCTTCTTAGATAGACTTTAAATCAGTGATTTAAAATCAAATTTTGAAAAATCAAAGAGCTAAGCTAAATAAATTACAGCTAAAGAATTAAAGGAAGATATGGAAAAAGTCCCTTATCAATAAAGTTGTTTTTTAAATAAAACCATGTAGAAGTTCTATTCAGAATTGAAAAGTACAATCATTGAAAAGCAAATTTCATTTGAGACGCACACGCACAAACATAGATTTGAGCCGGCAGAATAAAGAATCGGTGAGATTGAAGCTCAACTGGGATTATCCAATGAGAGAAATAAAAGGACTAGAGACTGAAGATAATAGCAGTTGCTAAACCTTTCTCCAAATACACTAAAACCATGGATTTGCACACTGTTTAAAAAGGAAGAGTCATATGGTATGTGAATTATATAGCAACGATTCTGGCTAAATATTTTGGCAGACAAACTGAAAGGCTATCTAGCTATCACAGTAGTTCTCAACTTTAAAGTACCTCAAAATCTCCTAGAACAGTGCTTCTCAACCTTCGTAATGCAGCGACCCTTTCATACAGTTCCTCATGTTGTGGGGACCCTACAACTATAAAATTATTTGCGTTGCTACTGTGATGAATTGGGTGACCCCTGTGAACAGGTTGTTTGACATCCTCCCCCGCTCCCAAGGGGTCACGGCCCACAGGTTGAGAACTGCTGTCCTAGATACATTGTATTAAGTTGCACATTCTGATTTGATTTAATCTGAATAGGGGTTTGGAATTTGGTATTTCTGAAAAAAAAAAAAAAACCCAGGTAAAATCTGGACAATTTAAATTTTCTCTTAAAATGTTAAAAGTTCTCTGAAATTTTACAAGTTCACTTTTTTCTTATTTTGGTAATCAGAAATAGCCATTTTTTTAATGTCAAACTTGAGAGATCTTTATTGTTGCTTTATGCAAAATGACTCCAAAGGTAAATGTCTCCAGGGAGCAGTGATGTCCAAATACATGGATTATGTATTTTCACTGTGGGTGCCAAGAAGCCATTTATACTGCTGAACACAGTAATCCTTGTTATGTCTTAACACACCTTTGCGCATGCTGCTTTTGATGTAAGCCTCATAGTACGCACGACTAGAGTTACTTGGGTTTCATGGGGAGAGTGAGGGAAGAAAGATAAAGCAAAAGGCTAGAGTTAACCTCGCTGAACTGGAAGATAGTAAAATGACTTAGTTTAAATGCGTTCATCCAGTAGAGAAATTGAGACCAATGTTTAAAATGAAAATTCAGTTTACTTCCCCAGGTTTATTGCTACAATTTCACATTTACGTGTGTAGCTTTGATTTGTATGCATCACAGATGAATCCAAACCTAAATAGAACTCCACGGTCGCATGGTGTTGAGGAACCGGTTTGCCCAGGTCAAAACACCAATGCTAACCTAATGTTCTGAGGTTTCACAGTGTAAATCCATCATAACATGATGGACTCCACAGATTAGGGTTGTAGATCAGCGGTTCTCAACCTGGGGTCGCGACCCCTTTGGGCAGTCGAACAACCCTTTCACAGGGGTCGCCCGATTCATCACTGTAGAAAAATTAAGGTTATGAAGTAGCAACGGAAATAAGTTTATGGTTGGGAGGGTTTCACCACCACATGAGGAGCTGTATTAAAGGGTCACGGCATTAGGAAGGTTCAGAACCACTGCTGTTCTAAAAGAGAAGGCTTCAGAGAAGAGTTTTTGTTGCTGCTGTAAGAACCCTATTTAAACATACACAAAAACCAAGTTATCAAAATAGCCATTTAAAAAAAAGAAAAATCCTCTGCAGGCATGCTGAACATTTAGGCTAATGTTCATTTTCTATCTGGAAATTTAGTTGGGAAGGTTGATTTTATAAAGAAATTATAGATGAAAATATAAAATATATGTATTCATATGATTGATTTTATATTTCCTGGAAATTCTTATTAGCTTTAATAAGGCAATTGAGATTAATTAGTTATAATTACTAGTCATTATATTCTAAGGAGCAACATTGCCATATGCTGTAACTAGTTCTTGCTCGACGAGCTAATTTTGACACCTCGCTCACCCAAGCTGTACTCTGAAAGACACAGAGGAGGAGGAGGAGGTTCTAAAGATCCCCTTGACAGAAGCTCAGAATTGGTCCAAGAGGCCTTGGGGCACAGTGGGCCAAGTGTGCGCTGCTCGTTGGAAGATCAGCAGCGTGAGCTCCCCTGTGGGAGAACGACGTAGCAGCTGCTTCTGTGAAGATTTACAGCCTCGGAAACCCAGTGGGGACAGTTGTAGTCTATTCTAGCGGGTTACGAGGAGTCAAAATGGATTAGATATCGATGAATTTGTTTGTTTTAGGCATAGTGATTTCACTACATACTGCATAGCTTGTTAAGTAACCAGGCTCATTCCAGGGTAGGTTACAAACAAGAAGATTTTAAAAATCTCACCCTGTCCTGTGTCCACGTGCCCATAGTTAGAAAAGCCCAGGGGTTCGTTGCTTCGCAGTGGTTCGGTTGTATTTCCTTGGAGGAAGCTTCGTTTGCGCACATATTTTCTACGTTCTTTCAGCGCATCCAGTGCTTCAGCATGTCTCCACTTAACATCACTTACCCCGCTGCAGGCATTCATTTAGATTTCCCTTGAAACTAGCAGCCAGTTTCTTGGCCACTACCCTCAGTCTTTCTCCACTTCTACCGTAGAGACTCTCTCCAAGGAGTTTATCCGCTTGGTGCTCGGAAGGACCCGCTGACTGAGGGGACTAGCAGTAGTGAGAGGCGAGAGTAATTGTGTAACCGGTGGAAGAAATCAATTGCCTCCATTGAGATACTGACTTTCTTTTGTGTTTGCTGTCTCGATTCCTGCCAGGTCCTAAATAGCCAATACTTTATGAGACTAAAGCTCCGCAGCCTGGGTTCTTCTAGAGCACTGGGTGATTTCAGGTAATAATTTAAACCATGGTGACATTTATTTTTATTTCCTAATTTTATGATGTTCAACCAGCTTTAGATTTTATGACAACTTCAGAAATAAAACTTTCCTTTCTGTACATGCACATTTATGATGAATGACTCTTTCAGTTATAAAACTCTTTGGGTTAAGTAAAGCCATGCCTCAAAGCGGAATTTCTCTGGTTCCCAGGACAAGGAGACCATGTGTGATCGAGGGATGGACCTGTCGGAAAACCAGCAAGACCACTTTTTGCTTTTCTTCATTCTTCTTTCGTTGTCCCTGTTCTTGGCCCCCTTGGTGGAGAACATGCAATTCTATGTCTTAGGAATTGATGTGTTACAGGTTTCAACAACACAGAGAAGGACCAACTTTCTTGGACCTATTCAAGATTCCCAGAGACGGGCAATGGTCCAGAGTGTTTCCGTTGCCCTCCGATGTTATAGTCACACTATAGAACATGGCTACCCAAGACCCACTGCTGTAGCTGAAAGGATGGGAGGGAAATGGAGATGGCCCAAAAAGCATCCGTAGGGATATTCCTTTTTATTCATGTCACTATTTTTAGATAGGTTTCCCAGTTCCATCTGAACTCAGCTTGCTTTTACTATGAAGGTCAGGTCTGTACAAAATTCTCTTATGAACTGCAGAAGTGAACGAGTCATCAGCTTGTAAAAAATGAACACTACTCTTTGCATTTGTTGAATGCTACGTCCACCCCCAATGGGATTGTCTTCTTGGTATAAAGAATGAGGAAAGGAAGCGTGTCAGGGCTCGATCCATTTCCTGACCCGAGGGAAGATGGCTATCACATAGCCAAAAGTGATCCTCGTTCAAGCTAAACACCTAACTGCTGTGCTCTGTGGGTCACGTGCGTTGTGTGTCTGCCATCCGGCTGAGAGACTCACAGCTCCCCTCGAGACCGTGGTGGCGTCGTGGCTTCCAGGTGGGCTGCAAAACACAAGGGCGGCAGTTTGAACACACAGCCGCTCTTCGGGAGGAAGGTGAGGTTTTCGGCTCCGGTGAAGATTGGTGTTGTCGATTTCCTATTCATCTGCGGTGAAATCAGGACAGGGAAGAAGATGTAAAGTTGTCCCAGGAAAGGCAGGGACTTTCATTTGACATGCTTTGCAATTTAAAAAGTGGCCAGTGGGCGAACCCCCTGCACTGCTACAGGATCAGCAGAGGGACAACGTTTCCTTCCAGAGTGCCTCAGTTGATGGCTCACATTCTCCCTGTTTACGTCATCCCCATTTCACAGGAGAGGCAAGTGCGACCCAGAGAGGTACGATGGCTTCCTGTTCTCTTGTAGCCATAAGCGAAGAACTCAAGCCCAACCTTCCTGCCTTTCACATGAGAGTCTCCTCGGGCGACTTTGAGCTCCTCACCCTGCTCTTCTGCTCCTCACTGGCAGACTTGTATTGTTACCTCCTTCAGCAAGATGTCCCTGACACCTCACCTGTCACCAGGTGCATTAAGCGGTCAAGTCTGGTGTTTTCTACAAACCTTTGGAAGCCTTCATCCACACCGCAGTCTGATAGTAATAAAGTGCATATGATTTTATTGTTTCTTGAATGGAAGGAAGCCCCAAGATGACTTCTCTCCTGGGGATGGGCCCTGGTCCTGCACTTGGTTGTTGGGTTACTTCCCCCCCCCCCCTTACTCCCTGTTTGTTAGCAGCACAAACAATGAATTAAATGGGAGGAAAAGTGAGATTCTCTTTCGTAGCCTTGTGAGCACAGTGTTGTTGTTAGCTGCCAACAAGCTGGTTCAGCTGCTGGTGACCCCGATGGGGCAGACAGGACTGCCCCTCAGGGTGTTCACCAGCTTTGCAGAAGCAGTCACCAGGCTGCCCTGCAAGGTGCCTCTGGGTGAGTGGGAAACCTCACCAACCTTCTGGCTAATACTTATCTCTAATTAGTTTGTAGAGAGCCTTGAGAGTCTTGGAGGGAAGAAAAAGTGAGAGAAAAATGTTGTCTGTGTGCACTTCTCAAAGGCTGTACCGAATGTGAGTCTCATGAGCCATGGATGCAATGTTGGAAAATGAATTTGGCATCACATTTAAGCTGACGTTTTCATTAAATAAAAACAGCCAAGTCAATTTCAACAGTGTTCAGAAGACCAGAAAGTAATTTGTATTTACCAAGTAGAAAAGGACAGAGACCAATAGAGAAGAAAAAACAAAACAAAACAAAACCCCAAATCCGAGTATAACCTTTGGGAAGACTTAGAATTTGAAAATCAAAAGCAGAAATCCAAAGCACAAATGCGCTTTATCTAAGGGCGCCAAAGAGGTAACCAGTGCCAGATGTTTTCAGAGCCTCAATTTGGGAAAGAGAATATTTAGAAAATAATCAAGGCAAATGAAATTCCTACGAAAACCAGGTTATGAATTATTTCATGTTTTTGCTGTTGGTATTTGTGCGGCTCAGCTGTGGGCCTCTCATTAAGGACAAGACTCAAACAGACTAAAGGAAGATTCCAGTGAAGAGAAACAAATAAAGCAAATTATAAAGGGGAAAATCGGATTCATTTACGGGGAAGGATTAAAGAGCAAAGAGCATCTAGCTTTGCATAGACGTGACTCAGGGGAGTCATAATAAAAGTCTACAAACATTTAAAAGGTGTCGAACACTGCAAAGAACGAAGAAGAATTTAGCAGGATGTCATGTGGGCATAATCAGAAACAATAGGGTAAACTAAAAAGGTTATCAAAAACAGCTTCCAACCAGCGAGTTCTTGTCTGGCCGAGTATTTATTTATTCCCACTGGAAGTGCTGCCGCACATTTTCACCACGGGACATTCCAAACAAATAAAACATGAAGGATAATTTTGGTTATTCCTTTTAGCCCCTTTTCTTAATCCACCACCATTCATAGATACAAAAACTTGGGAGACAGGAAGGGTTCCACAAGCTAATTAAAGTAAACATAATAGAATGTAGTGTCTGCCTTGCTTAGCCCAGGGCTTTGTCAATAGACTCTGCTTGTGCTGTTCTTGAAGGCACACTTCTACTTTGACAGGTAAAGTCTGGTCTGGGCACCAGGCTCACAGACTTTTGATTCTGGTTAGCCGTGTTAAATCACCATGGCTCCTCTCCAACGATAAAAGGAAGAGTTGGCCCACGCGTGTGGAGGGCAGATGACACTTGTTCCAATCGGTAGTTCTCTCATTGTGGTTTTTTCTTCTCACAATATCAGGGAGGAACATCTTTCAGGAGGAAGCAGAGCTGAGCTCCACAATTCTGATCTAGAAAACTCCGATGAGTAGATGGTACCTTTCTTGGCAACTAGACATCTAAGACCCTGGCTAAATATTTGTTAAACTGTTTTGTGTCCTTTTCTCATACTACCTTATAGGCCTCGAAAGTCCTTGATTTCATAGTTTTAAAAACTGATATAGTCCCAGAAAAAAAAAAGGGGACACGCCTTTCTAGAACGACCTGCAGAAAACTTCCAACCCTTGCTGCTGGGTAGATTCCAATTGCTGGTGATGTAATAGAATGGGAGCGCCCCTCGGGGCTTTTCAGGATGCTGATCTTTATTAACCTGAGTACCATCGTTTTCTCCCCAAGAGCAACTGATGGGCTCAAACTGCCAACCTTCCAGTTGGCAGCCAAGCACGCAACCACTGTCTCTCCAGGACTCCTTCGCTAGCTGCCATCAGTGTGTTCCGATTCAGTAACCCTATCTACAATAGTCGAAAACACCGCCCAGTTCCTTAAAATATAAACAAACAAACCGACCCCAGCCCACTGCTCCGGAGTCCATTCCAACACACAGTGACCAGAGAGGATGAAGGAGAGATTGCTCCGTAGTGTTGGCGAGACTGTAAATCTGTACTGGACCAGACAGCCGCATCTTGTCCCCGCAGAACGGATGGTGGGCTGGCCTTGACCTGCCAGGTGTCTGTTTAGTAGCCCAGTGTTCAGATCATGATGCTACCAGGACTCCTTCCTATATAAATAAGGTGAAATTAGGTTCTGCTGAAATTTGTTATTTTACTAGGTCTTTTGTTGAGACTTGAAAATTAAGCCGTCAGGCATAGTGGCTTACCCATTGGGTTGATACCTTCAAGGTAGGCAGTGTGAAGCCACCATTCACTGCAATGGAGAAAGACGAGGCTTCTTAAACCCAGAGGCAGTTCTACTCTGTTTTTGTGATGAGTCGAAATGGACTTGCTGGCAGAGGTTTGTTTTTTTTACATTTACTTTAGTTCCTTGGGTTTGAAAGGAGAGATGTCTGTGTGTGTGTGCACAATTTAAAATTGTTTTATTTCTAATAAATACAGATAGGTAATTTTCCCAAATAGTGTTGATTATACTCATGAGATATTTCCTTTTTAGGAAAATCAGAATAAAATTTTCCACTCTACTTTTCTAATGATTAAAATTCTAAGCGTAACCAAAATAACATCAGTGTGCTACAAAATTATGGAACAAAGTGAAAAATAACATCTGAGATATTTTCAGAATTAATATTTTATGGCATAAAAGTGTAATGTTTCTCATTCCTGCACTTTTGCTCATTAATAATGTAGAATTGGCTGGAAGGACCATGTTTTCCATTGCTGACTTCAATAGTGCAGTTAATACTTAATTTATCAGATAACTGGCAGAGTATAAAAAAACCCAAGATATTCCTGAGATAATGGCAGCTAGCCTTTTACTAGGGAGTTGTCATGTGCCTGGCATGCTCCTGAGTGTTCAGAGCGGTTTTCTCTTTGCATCCTGTGAACAGTCCAGCGAGGTAGTGGCTGTGATTATCCTCGTTATATAAACTGGGGCACAGAGATGGTAAATAAGTTGTCTACCGTCGCGCAGTAAGAGGAGATAAAGGTTTCAAATTCAGATTGTTTACATCAAAATCCATTCTTTCAACTCCCTCCCAATCATTATCTTCTTATCAACATTTTTTGCAAGTTGTGGCTTTTGTTTAGAACATTGAGGCTGAATGGGGTATTTGAAGACTCTCCTTTGGGAAGGCTTGAGGAGACCTCTTCATTGGTAATTATGTGTTTAGACCCTAGGCCAGGGCCATTCTCTTCCTGAACCTTCATTTACTCCTCACAGGGGTGTTGACATGAAGGATACATTATTCCTGGCTTATGAGGTGGGAAACGGACGCTTCAGGAAATTACAAGTTTCCTTGGGTTAAGCAGGAAATAAGTGACCGCTGGAATTCCGACTCTGAGTAACTCGTCTCCAGACACGTCTGGAAGAGCATCCCCTTTCCCTTGTCATCCTCCCACAAGGACTCACAACTCTTAACAAGTGTGCTGTCAAGTCCTAGCCAATCGCTCGAATGCACAGCTTTCCATTAATAACCCAGCCACTCGTTGCCTAGAATCTTTTACCAACTCAGTTTCCTCCTGAGCCCGATCGGAATGAATGGAGATGTAACTGAGGTGCAAGCACATTCATGACCGTGAGGCCAACAATCGTGGACTTGGCCTGCAAGGTATCCATGTAAGAAGGAAGCAGAGGGAGTATGTTACCTGAAACTGCTGGCAGGGTTTCCAAGAGGACCGTGTCAAAGCTGACACTATCAGGAAGATATCCAAGAAGGACAAAGAGATGAGAGAATGAACTGGGATAGCCAGTCTATCTACCACTTGCTGGGAAATGCGTATGTTACTCTCATTGATTCCCCACGAGTCTCATGGGGTTGTTTTATAACCTTCCTTGTGTGCTGATGTTGAATGATCCTCAAAAAAGGATGAGTAACCCTCCTCTGACCTGAGAGCATTTTCACGGTGTCCAATGCTGTCTTCACGGAGGAGGAGCTGAGCGGTGTGCAGGGCGAACATGTCCCTGGTGTTGTTGTTATGCGATAGACAGCCTCTGACCAGGTACCTCGGTGCCTGACAGGGAATTCAATGGACCCAGTGGGCATTCTGTGATCACTTCCTGTGGAAAATTAGACAACGTACCTACAATACACTGGTGGGATCTAAAGGGTGTGCGAACCCAGTGATTCTCTTTTGAGAGCAGGGACTGAGATACTTGTTCATAGCGGCATTATTCATGAAGGCAAATGGTGGGGAAAACTCTGTGAGCAGATAAATAGGTAAACAAGGTGAAGTATCCCATAATGGAGCATTAGTGAACCATACAGACAAGTGAAGTCTGGAGGCAGATCTACCTTGGAGATATTGTGGCTGTGGTTCCAGATCACCACAATAAAGTAAATACTACAGTAAGCCAAGGCATATGACTTACTGGATTTCCAGTGCATGTCAAAGTTATGTCTGCACGATACCACAGTCTATAATGTGGGCATTAGCATATGACCAAGTGGCCAATAGTGCCAACATTACCAACATGTGACACGGAGACAGGAATCGAGCACCTGATATTGGAATCACGGTATCAGTAGACTTACTTCCTGCGGGCTAGCCACAACCTGCAGCTGTGACAGCGACAGTACCGGCGCAGGGCAGGAAAGTGCTGCGCTGCGATGGAGAGGTCTGCGCCTTGGCGACACGGATGAAGCTTGCAAACGCTGTTCTCCGTGAAACCCTGGCCCTCACGCAGCTCAGAGAACAGTCTTTCAATTTTGTTTTTCCATAAGTGTCTTGAAGCCACTTCGTAAGTAGACACAAAAGGATAAATATTGTATGACTCCATTTTTATGCCTAAAATAGTTCAATGTAGAGGAGCTGCTGTGGAGGGAGGAGGGGGCAGGACAAGTAGGAACGATTGCTTAGGCAGCGCTTCTCAACCTGTGGGTCGCGACCCCTTCAGTCCCTGTCAAATGACCCTTTCACAGGGGTTGCCTGATTCATAGCAGCAGCAAAATTACAGTGAGGAAGTAGCAGTGAAAATAATTTTATGGTTGGGGGGGGGTCACCACACATGAGGACCTGGATGAAAGGGTTGCAACATTAGGAAAGTTGAGAACCACTGGTTCAAGGAGTACTGAGTTTTTATTAAGAGTCATAAAAGTTTGTAAATAGTGGTGATGGTTGTATATCATGTGGATATGATTAATGTCATTGAATTAAAAACCTATCTAGTTGAAATGTTAAAAACATTTGTTCCATGTTTTACCTATTTTTTAAAGGGCATAAGATGCATGCCCTTCATTCAAGGCAGTTATAATTTAGCGGACATTCCAGAGTATCTGCATGGTGGAACTTTCTGTAAGTCTGAACTTGATAGTTTATGGAGACCATGACAGGGTTGGATTTTTACCTGACTACTTCCTAATTGTATGATGTTGGGACCCCTCTCCAATGGGAACCCCTTTGTGCTACAGTTACTCCGCCTGCGAAGTGGGGATTAGAGCATTTGCCTCATAGAAGCGTAGTGAGGAGTAAATCAGAGACCATGTGGCCATATTTGACCCCTTGTTGGAGGCAGGACATACCCCTCCTCCGCTTGAGGATTATTCTCACGTAATGCTAATTTAAGGGTAGGTGTTATACTCTATAAACCTTACCACCCTGCTAGATTCTGAGTTTGTGGATTTGAAAAGATAATCTGTGCCTGTATAGATTTTATTGTTTGGGAGGGACAGCTAAGAACAAAAATAATTTAAATTGTAGATAGAATACATTCTATAATAAAGGTGCACACACGCACACACACACACACATACACATACACGTGCTGCCTGGGTCTTCTGAAGCAAAAGAGCTTGGAAATGGGGAAGCCCCTCTTGTTGTCAAGGGGCGTGGCCTGGATGTCATACTATCCGCCATGCTCGCTGCCAGAGAAAGTCAGTTCTGACTCAGTGTCCCCACAGTCCTGGGATTTTAGGGCTAGGTAATGAGCACATTAAGGAATACATTCATCTATGTCTTTTGTGACGAGTTTGCCATTTGAGATAAACTAATCATAACTTCCCTTCTGTTGTACATGGGGTCATGATGAGTTGGAGCCAACTCCACATCCAACAACAACAACAGCAGTCACACGTTAGACTAAACAACAGTCGTGCAAGCACAAGAGTGCCTATTGTTTCTTTGTAGGCAAATGATTTTAATAGATTTAACCATTTTCTTTCTGAATGTTTATGCTATTACTATTTCAAATTTTGCCTGTCAATATAATTTTTGCTTGCAAGTCTGACTATTTCTTTTGCTTCTCAGAAATGAAATTAGTTAAGAACTATTATGCATGAAGAGGTTCTCTTTCCAGGTCAACAGTTTCCTTTTAGAAAAATGCTATCACATTGTTCTCATGACAGCTTTCTTAGGATATGCATCTTTCAGAAGCACTCCTAGTATACGAGGGGTGCCCACCAAAACCCCCAGATTTTCCTAAAGCTATGTAATTAATTTTTTTTTACAAAGTAACCTTATCACCTTCAACGTACTCTCCATTACACTTAAAATATTTGTCAAATCTGCGATTCCATTCTTGGAAACATTTGTCAAACTCATCTGTTTGGATGGCTGATAGAACCTCCCCCCCTTTTTTTTCTTCCTTCACTTCTTCTATGTTGTCACATCGCTGTCCTTTCATGTCCCTCTTCATTTACAGAAATAAAAAGAAGCTTCGTGGAGCAACATCAAATGAGTAAGGTGGTGGGCAAGAGTGGCATGCTGTTTTCTTCCAAAAACTGGCACACTGAGATGGCTACTTGAACAGGTGCTTTCTCATGGTGGCAAACCAGTTCCCCATCTGCCACAAATCAGGTTGCACAATCCTTTCAGAATCTCTAAATATCAAGCTTGTTTAACAGTCTGATCTGGTGGAATGAACTCTAAATGCGCTGTCCCCCTCACATCCCATCTGTTGTTGTTGAGACCTCCTCGTCCTTCCCCTCGACACACATCACACCACCCTCCTGGGCCCGGCACTGTCTGGGTGCCAGTGTGTTCCGTTCTGGTGTACATAGGATTGTTGGGGTGGGACCCATTCAATGGCCCCTACCAAGAACAACAACGGAGTTTAAGTGAATGTAGAGGGAAATTACCCAAAGAGGGAAAGTGGAATCGATATCTCAATATCTAGTGAGAATATACAGCAGAGAGAGAGAGAGTGTAGGTTTTGAGTTGGTGCAGGTCTGGATTATTGAGGCTAAGGCGAGGGCCTGGGTTAGAGGTTTACTGAAAGTTGCTGATCTCATTACAGTAACAAAAGTATACAGCAGCCTCAAGTTCAGATTCTCAGTCCAGTGGAATTGGAACCATAGCATTTCCTTCAAATTCCACTGTGGAACCAGAGGTTTTTTTAAATTGTTGTTGGTAAAAAGTTACCTTTGTGGAAAGAGGGACCAGATTTAAAGCCAGTGCCAGACGAATGCGGCGTTCCGGCAAGGAGTGGGGAGCCAGTGGAGGGACCTGAGGGTTTGGCCCCCATACCAGCTTCATGGACAACTGCCCCTCACTCCAAAAGAATTTACTTGAGAGGACAGCAGTGAGGCTGCAGCTAGAGGAGAGGGGCATGTCTGATCAGAGCAAATGGGAGAAAATGAAGGGGGAGGAAGAGAGAGTGGAGCACATCCTGGCCCATCAGGCCTGGAGGACGATCTCCCCGCTCTGAAAAGCCAAGGGACAGAGTGGACAATATGGCTGATCCCACTATGAGACATGCCGTCCGTTGATGACCCAGGGCCCTAAGGGGGACAACACTGGAGACTCAGTGTCGGGACTGGTCCAGACTGACCCTGTGACACAGAGGCAAACCACTAAAAGCTGGCAACAGAGCAACCATGGGAGCAGAGCAGGGAGCCTCCGAGGGAGTACAAAGGACAGACTCTGGGGCCAGAGCATGGTACCCCATTGGACCTGACTGAAGGACGTGCCTAGAGATCAAAAATCAGATCTTGATCTATTTACAGGATTTTCTTTCTTTTTAAAATTTTTCTTTTAATTAATTTATTCTTCTATGGGTAATTGTTTTTCTTTTTTGTTGTCATTGCTGTGTTCTCATTCATCACCCATCTTGCTATGGCTTGATTTTTGCTGCATATTATTATCTCTACAGATCTTTCTTGATAAGATAGACTGGATGAATAGTCTGGAGGAGAAAACAATGGGACCATTTTTTCTGGGGGTCATGGGAGAGGAGTAGGTGGGGGTAAGGAGGTGGTGCTGACCAACCCAGGGACAGGGGAGCAACAAGTGATCCAAAATCAGTGACAAGGAGGGTGTGAGAGGTCTGGTAGGGATTCAGCAAGGGCAATGTAACCGAGAGAAATTACTGAAACCCAAATGAAGGCTGAGCATGATAGTCGGATATGAGAAAAGTAAAAGGAAATAGGGCAAAGAACTAGGTGACAAAAGGTATTTATAGAGCTCTAAAGACTGGAATGTACATATGTAAATATATTTATATAAGAGTGTGGGGAAATAGATCTACATGCATATATTTATAGGTTTAGTATTAAGGCAGCAGATGGACATTGGGCCTCCACTCAAGCACTTACTCAATGCAAGAACACATTGTTCTATGAAATTGGCATTCCAGGATGCACACCTTCCCGACACGATTGCTGAAGAAAAATGTGTGCATAAGCAAAGGTGGTGAAGAAAATGATGGTGCCCGGCTATCAAAAGATATAGCATCTGGGGTCTTAAAGGCTTGAAGATAAACAAGCAGCAATCTAGCTGAGAAGCATCAAAGCCCACATGGAAGAAGCACACCAGCCTGTCTGACCACAAAGTGTAGAAGGAACCAGTTATCAGACATCAAAGAACTAAAAATCATATCAATGGGTTCCCACCTCCCTGATACGATCAATGAAGCCAAACGTGTGCATAAGCAAATGTGGTGAAGAAAGCTGATGGTGCCCGGCTATCAAAAGATATAGTGTCTGGAGTCTTAAAGGCTTTAAGATAAATAGCGGCCATCTAGCTCAGAAGCAACAAAGCCCACATGGAAGATGCACACCAGCCTGTGTGACCACGAGCTGTTGAAGTGATCAGGTATCAAGCATCAAAGAACAAAAAAATCATATCTTTGTAAATGTGGGTGAGTGCAGAGTGGAGACTCAAAGCCCAGCGGTAGGAAACTGGACACCCCCTTACTGAAGGGTTGTGGGGAGAAGATGAGCCAGTCAGGGTACAGGGTAGCAATGATGAAACATATAAATTTCCTCTAGTTCTTAAATGCTTCCTCTCCCCTCCCCAACTATCATGATCCCAATTCTACCTTACAAATCTGGCTAGACCAGAGGATGTACATTGATACAGATAGCAAGTGGAAACACAGGGAATCCAGGACAGATGACCCCTCCAGGACCAGTGGTGAGAGTGGCGATGACAGGAGGGTGGAGGGAATGTGGGGTAGAAAGAGGGAACTGATTACAAGAATCTACATATAGCCTCCTCTCTGGGGGATGGACAGAAGAGAAGAGGATGGGGGGAGATGTCAGATAGTGTAATATATGACAAAATAATAATTTATGAATTATGAAGGGTTCATGAGCAAGGGGGGAGTGGGAGGGAGGGGGAAAAATGAGCAGCCCATATTAAGGCCTCAAGTAGAAGGCAAATGTTTTGAGAATGATGTTGGCAACAAATGTTCATATGTGCTTAACACAATGGAAGTATGTATGGATTGTGATAAGAATTGTATGAGCCCCCAATAAAATATTTAACCTATTTAAATGAGTGTCTTTCTAGGTATCTTAGTGGTACATTGAAAGAAGTAGAATCAGAGACTGTGGACAGATACTGTTTCAAATAGAATTTTGATATCTTCCATTACTATTTCTTAAGTTTAATCTTTGTCTGAAATTAGAACTGGCTTGGTACATTAG
Organism: Tenrec ecaudatus; assembly: GCF_050624435.1. NCBI lineage: Eukaryota > Metazoa > Chordata > Mammalia > Afrosoricida > Tenrecidae > Tenrec > Tenrec ecaudatus. The sequence continues at coordinate 123,560,374 of NC_134538.1, forward strand.
AAAGAATACTTGAACCCAAACCAGGAGAATTGATTTGGATTTCTTCACTAACCAGACAAATTATTAGCCTGTGCATTTCCCTTATCTGTTGAAGAACTTAGCATACCTCTCTCACAGGATTGCTGTGAGAGTCCATTGCATAACGGTGTGAAAATGAGTTAAAAATTAACGTCAATATAGGTCTGATGAAAAAAGAATAACAACCTGCAAATTGAAATACTTTCACCCTCACACTAGCCTGCTGCAATATCTGTGCGTTATAGATCATCTTATCGAAGAGGCAAGCACAGTCAAACGGAGGGCACCCAGAGCGCATTGTTTTGCAGCAGTGACAAGAATAGGTGCAGTAACGTGCTTTTGATGAATGTCGATCATCCAAAGATAATCACCACATGATCGTATTACCTGAGCAAAGGAGGCATTAAGAAGGATGTTGACAAACATGTAAACGAAGCATTTGAAGGATAAATTGGCAAAGCAAAAGGCCTAATGCCAAAAGTCTCTAATAGCTCAATGCAGTGTGGAGTGATTTTTCAGAAGTGCAAGAGTTTCAAATTACTTGGGACTTAGGGAGCATCGTGGGACCCAACCAGAAATTATTTTGATGGAGAACACACCTTCTTCTTTGATGTAAATACTACAGAATTGAAAAAAGTACATTGACTATGACCTATGATGTCTATTCTTTGTATCTGGATTAGTTTCACTGGGGATATTTTAATTAAAAGTTAAAGTGAGCTTGACTGGTGGGACAGGCTATCCCCTGTGCCTGTGTTTGCTGGCGATCGGTTGGTTTTGAGAATGTTAACATCTGACTTTAAAAAAATGTATTTCTAGTTTCCAGTAGTTTTTATTGGTGATAATATTGATTATTCATCTTTATATGTGAAATACATAATAAACAAGGTGTTCATTAACTATTTTAAACATCTGGAAGTTGTTATTTAGAATGGCAGATTACATTACCTGGATATTCTTTGCAATAGACCAGCAAGATGGATTTAGTTGAATCAAGTTTTGATAAGCGATGATAAGAAGATAAAGAGAGTATATGGCGTTTTGTACCAGCTCAAAATCAGTAGTCTTAATTATTTGTAACGTAAAGATAGCATTCCCCCTAAAGTTGTTCATCAGATATCTAATTGAGGCTTAGAAGTCACTGTTTCAGAACAATGGAAATAGAACAGCAACAGAGTGCTCGCCTCTTTTAATTCCTTAATTTTTTCTCATTGCAATTGGAAGTAATCAGATAATCCAAGAGAAAATAGGTGGAGCAAATAGGAAACTTAATCACCCACACAAAATTGAAACGAGAGTGGTATTGAAAACAAGTTCGAGAAATATTTTCCTTTTATGTAATAGTGCAACTTAGTTGTATAAAAACAGAGAAATATTTCTTTAAAGTGGTAGCAATATGCAGAACTGGACTTGCTAGCTCACAATAACATACACAAAGCAAACAGAAATATTTTACAGTGTTTAAAAAAATCCGTTTCAGAAAGTGCATAAACCTTTCCAGGGATTGTGTGTTCTTTGTAGCCAGGTGTTAAGGAACAGCAAGAGGAAGGGAATCACCTCTTTCTCCTCTCACTGTCTGTCTCCATTCGCTTTGATGCCCCCAAAAGCTACTGATCTCAGATTCCCTTAGCTCTCGCCTAAATAATAGAACAAAGCTGGAATTGAGCGAGTGAGCAAAGGCTTCACTTTGAGGATGAAGGTGTGCCTGACCCAAACCGTGGCATTTTCCGTTTGTATTTTAATTCCGTTTCCATGGATCCAAAAGATGGACAATGAATCAGGAAGATTGAAGAATGGAGTATTGAAAGGACCATGGACTGCTATCTGCCTTGGGAGAAGTCCGGTCACATGCGCCTTAGAAGCAAGAGTGGCACGATTCCGTCATGCACTTTGGATGTGTTTTCAGGGAGGACCAGTCCCCGGAGAAGGGCATCATACTTGGTGAAGTACAAGGTCAGCAAACAAGAGGAAGCTGTTCGACAGGGTGGCTTGGCACAGGGGCTGCCACAGTGGACTCCAAGGCAGCCACAGTTGTGAAGGCAGTGCAGGACCGGACCGTGCTTTGCTCTCTTTTACGTGGGGCCACCACGGGTCAGAACGGACTCACTAGCACCGAACAAGACAGCAACAGTAAAGTGATGACTGTTTGCATCACTTACACCGAAGAATCTCTAGTTTGAACTAGCGTGAAATAGCTCATATGACATTTTCTATATATTTTTCATGTTATATCCCATAAATCTATCGATTCTTTGTTATTAGCAATTCTCGCTAGACCAGATGTTGCCTTTGTTAAGTGACATCAAGTCGGTTGCGACTCATTGCGACCTTTTGCACAACAGAACAAAACACTGCCTGGTCCTAAGCCATTCTCACCATTGTTCTTCTGTTTGAGCCTATCGAGGCAGCCACTGTGTTGATCCGTCTTGTCAAAGGTCTTCCTCTGTTTTGCTGCCCCATAACTTTACCAAACATGATGTCCTTCTACAGGGACTGGTCTCTCCTGATAACACGTCCAAAATGTGTGAGACAAAGCCATTCTAGCCTTTAAGGAACATTCCAGCTGTACTTCTTCCAAGCCAGAGTTGTTTGTTCTTTTGGCAGACTGGATACACCCTACTAAAAGCATTCTGTAGATACACATTCTTCTCCGAACAAGCCCCATTCTTTTTGTTTGGTGGGGGAGGGGCAGGTTTGCCGCTAGGATGCTTACCTTGGAGATTGAAACCAATAACCTGCCTTCCTTCTTTTCCCGGTGCTTTATGTACATCTACCCCTACCCCCAACCCCTGCAAGAAAAGGGGAGGCTAGACTGCACACTTACTTCTTAACAATTTACTTCTTGAAAGCATCCAGGACTGGAAGAGCTGACGGTCTCTTTTCAAAATTAGCTACTAGCTTGAAAACAGTCAGATAAAGGGAAGGAAAGGGGGCAAACCTGGCTTATTCCTTCCCCAGGCAGATTCCTTCCCTATGGGATCCAAAACCAGACAAAAGTCCCAGAGTCAGATTTGTAAGATAGATTTGGGGTCATGGTGGTGGTTGGCGGGTGGTGAGGGGGTGGGGGGTGGAGGAAACACTGAGGAACTAGAGGAAGGTTGTGTGTTTTATCAGTGTTATACTGAACCCTGACTGGCTTTTCTCTTCCTTGTGGCCCTTCTGGCAGGGGGTGTCTAATTTTCTACTGATGGACTTTGGGTCTCCACTCTGCCCTCCCCCTCATTCCCATTGATATGCTTTTTGTTTGTTTGTTTGTTTTGTTTTGGGACTTTGATGCCTGATACCTGATCCCATCAACACTTGATGATCACACGAGTCAGTGTGCTTCTTCCATGTGGGCTTTGTTGCTGCTAAGCTAGATGGACACTTGTTTATCTTCAAGTCTTTAAGACCTCAGACACTATATCTTTTGATAGCCGGTCACCATTAGCTCTCACCACATTTGTGTATGCACCCATTTTGTCTTCAGAGATCGTGTGTGTTATGGAAGAGCTTGCAAAACAGAGCAGATAACCCTCTCAGGACCAATAAGGGGAGCAGCAATCTTAGGAAGGTAAAGGTAGGGGGAGGGTATTAAGGGGTAACCAATCACAATGATCGACATGTGGCCCCCGCTCCCAGGGGGACGGACAGCAGAAAAGTGGATGAAAGGAGACAGAAGGTCGGTGTAAGACATGAAAACAACAACAAAAGAATAGTTTATAAATTATCAAGGGGACGTGGGGGAGGGAGTGTGGGGGTAAGAAGGGAACATAAAACGAGCTGATGCCAGGGGCTCAGGCAGAAAGAAATGTTTTGAAAAAGATGACAACATATGTACAGATATGTTTGACACAATGGATATATGTATGGATTGTGATAAAAGCTGTAAGAGCCCCCAATAAAATAAAAATTTAAAAATCCCAGAGTCTAGTTGCTGGCAAGCATCAGTGAAGCCTCAGGGAGTACTGACTCATGTCTTTCATTTTAAGTGGGTTTGAAGTTGTTGAATCAACCGTGAGATCAGGGCCGTGATGTAGGTGCCATAGTCCCTCCAGGTTTTTCAGTTCCCTGGATGTGCCTGCTCCCTAGTAGGCCCTCGTTCTTGGCTCTGCTTCTCTGAACGCTAACTGCTCATAAGCTGTATAATTACTGGCTAAGACTTATACAGCATGTATACTTTGTCAGGTACTGTGTCAAGGTCTTTTTCTATTAGCTCATATAATCTGTACCGCGATCCTATAGGAGTGGTATTATTATTCTGCCGGTTTCACAGGAGAGCAGTGAGATAACTTGCAAAGCCTGTCAGAGGTTGAGTTGAAACTGGAACCCGGCTGATCTGGCTCCGGCGTGTGTGGTTGACCACTGTGCTCCTGCTTCTGTCCCTCACCTCCGGTGAGACCTTTCTGCCCTGCTCCCCGTTGTAGTGTGTGTGTTCTGTACCACAAACATTAATGGTTACTTGGAGATATACCATCTCACGTATATCACTGTTTACAGTATTCCTAGGTCCATCAATTATGGCTCTTATCATTCTCATTATAAACAAACCCCATGTTTGAATGAATGTCTGAAATCACTTTTTTTGGTGGAGTGTGGGTGAGATCAGGAACCCTATTTCCACGCTACATTTAACCCACCGGCTAGATTAATTCATTTTCAGCAGAAAAGTTGATTTTAAAGATAGGCCAGCTCTTGCTCACAGAAGAAGCAGCTTTTCAAAAAGCATAATATTATAATAGAGATGGGATATTTAATTTCAATCCCTTATTTTTTCCCTCTAAAGCTAGCCCTATATTTCTGCATTATTTCAGGGAAGCAGAACTGTATCACACAAAAGCCCCCCCCCTTCTTTGAAACCTGTTCATTGGCATTTAGTATGAATAGTAGATGGAGAATCAAAGTCACGCTGAAAATGATTAGCCGTCAGTCACAGCAGCTTTCGTATTTTATCTCTGTAGAAAAAACATGCCTCTTAATTAGAATTTCCCTTTGCTTTTGAAGAAACACACAGAGCTTCAGGAATAAGTAGAGGAAATTGCAGCTGATGAGTTTTTCAGGATCCCTTGCAGAGCAATTTCTGTGTGGATTAAAAAAAAAAAAGCATCCTGCAGAAGGCAAACGTTGTTCATTTCTTCACAGAGTTTCTTAGGAGCCTCTGTATCCAGAGCAATGCATGATTGTACTCAGATCTGAGGACAGGGAACTCTGAAAGGAAACACAGCTGTCCTGATATTTTTAAGAAAATTGTAAGGGAGACACTATGGGCAATCAATTAGATTGTTCTTCCTTCTCCCTGCCCCGCCCCCCACTCTTTTCAGAAGACAGAAACAATTTGTAAATGCAGAGTTGCTGTAGAGAATGTAAATTGGCCAAGTATCTGTTTATGCTGTTAGATTTATGCATAAACTGTAGATGGCACAAACAAGGTCTTATTGACCTTAGTAGCTAAGCAGTGATCCGAAACAGGCTCATTGCTTTCAGTTTCATGCTGCCGACCAACGGGCTTAACAGTTCAGTTTTAAGTGCTGAATTCTCCTGCTGATTTAAAAAAAAGACTTTGACAAATACGGGCAACATTGTCATCTAAAAATTTTAGCCACCATTCCAAATGAATGTGCTTTCAATATTTAATAATAGCATGGCTTAGGATGAGTTTGGATTTCATGGTAATTAGCATTCATTCACGGGTCAGCCTGAGAGGAAAACAAATGGCTCCCTATAGTTTACTACCGTAAATGTTCACTCCAGTGAGCATGTAATTGAGATCATGATGAAGAACAATGAGTACAGAAATTGATTTAAGAGCATAAATTTTATCATCAACTAATGTCGCTGTGAACAGAGCCAAGAAATTGGAAATAGAAACAGAAAAATGGAATGTATTTTTAATCCTCTATCAAGGATACCTGCTTATCCAAGCAATTATTAATAATTTAACTACTTTACAATATTTGCTGAGCACACTCTGTGATATTTTATACTGGGCACTAAATCAGAAACAAAACTCACTGCCACCAAGTCGATGTCAATGCATAGTGACCCTAGAAGATAGGGTAGAAATACCTTACAGAAACAAAATATTCAAGACAGTTTGATATGAGAGCTTGGTTAAATACTGGCCGGTACTTAACTTATCTGTAAATTATGACTGATATTTATTCTTTCATACCATATATAGAATCCCTTCCTGAAAATATTCATGTAAACATTCCTACTAAGAAAGTCATGAATAATCTTGGATCATTGATTTTTTTCCCCTTCCTACTGCTTTCAGAATTTTTGAAATGTATGCCTTAGAGCGATCCTGCCAGGTGAGTACCCGCGTGTAGCCTGTAGATCAGAAAGGTTATGTAGCTCACCCAAGATGACGCAGCCAGAGTAGTACAGCTCATAGCTTTTAGCTCCTTGTCTGATTCTGATTCTAGAGTCCAAGCTCGTCACTGCATCTGAAGGAAGTGTATCATGCAGTAAAACCAGCACGCCCAATTTGGTGGCAATTTAGAACACAAGTAGATATTGAGGAATGGTAAGTGAAATGAGTTATACTGATGAAAATCTACAGAGGGACTTAGAGGCCAGGTGAAGCGGAGTGGAGGTCTCGACTCCTGTTGGCAGTCTGGGCAGTAGAGGGGTAGGTTCACAGTATTGCCATGGCAGGCTATTCTGATGGAATTGAATAGAAAGTATTAGAAAGTGAGATTAGTATTACAGAACTCCATTAAGGAGTTAAATTGGCATCAGTGAGGTAACAAGGCCCTGAAGTACATTTGAGAGCCTAAAGCGGATGCGATTAATTTGTGAGACTTTTCTAAAATTAGTGATTTTAATATCTTGTCACATGGAACATGGGAACAAAGAAGGGAAAGGGAGAAGTAAAACATGTATCTATGTTTTTAGATCTGAAAGACTTGAAGATTATGCCACGATAGATAGATAGATAGATAGATAGATAGATAGATAGGTAGATAGAGATAGATCGATAGAAGATACAAGGAGGGGAGTAGATCTAAGGAGTTTACAAGCTTGATTTTAGAGTAGCCAAAATGAGGTAGAATCTTCATTAAACATTCAAGATCTTAGAGGAGAGTTTGGCAGACAGATGATGTGGTGGGCCTGGGGTTCCTCTGAGCAGAGGAAGCATTTGAAGTTGTTGGCCATAAGCACTGGTTGAAGAAAACACAGAAGAGAAGAAATGTTCTCTGTAGATGGAGGCGGGAAGCTCAGCACCCCCTGATGGAGCAGGAGGAAGAAAGGGGCAGAGAGGCCCACAGAGGAATAGCTGTCTCCTCGGTGTCACAGTGGGATGTCAATATGATAGCACCAGCCTGGGCCAGCAGAAGCACACCAGACTTGTTCTCGACAAGTTTACTCCCTTCCTCGGGGCCTGTGAGTGTTGTTTGTTACCGTTGTCTTTAAGCAAAATGGAGGCAAACGTGGGAAAGGCTCTTTTCCACTAGAGCAGTGGTTCTCAACCTTCCTAATGCTGTGGCCCTTTAATACAGTTCCTCATGGTGTGGTGACCCCTACCCGCCAACCATAAAATTATTTTTGTTGCTACCTCATAACTGTAATTTTGCTACTGTTATGAATCATAATGTAAATATCTCATATGCGGGATATATTTTCATTGTTACAAATCAAACATAATTAAAGCATAGCGATTAATCACAAAACAATATGTAATAATATATTGTAAAATAGTTATTTCTAATTATAAATAAATGAAATTTTGTCTTGAAGCATGGTGTAACATGGATAACAGTCTTCATGCCAGGCACTCATATGTGGGTGTATCTGCATGTGGGCGGACCCGCCTGAAGATCGATAGAGGACCCCTTAGGCGACCCTTGCAAAAGGGTCGTTAGACCCCCAAAGGGGTTGCGACCCACAGGTTGAGAACCGCTATACTAGAGAATTGTGTTTCTAACCCCATGAAGCATTTCAGGGCCCATACGTAGTCAACTACCCAGGCCCAGTAAGCCTCCCAGAATCAAGCAAGATGGAAGGCACGTGGTTGGAACTTCCAGAAGTAAAATCCAGGTCTTCTTGGCAGTTCTGGAGGGAGAGAACCATCCGGCCACACTCAAGGGCCCTACCCAGTGCCTAATCAAGTCTGCAGGGAAGCCCTCAACCCCATTAAGGATGGAGCGGAGAGGCTAGGACATAGAACATCTGGATTTTCCCCTGGCACATATTTCACAAAGAGATAGACAGGAGGAGAACCTGAAGGAGACTTCTCAATGAGGAGAGGCTTAGAGACAGATGAGCCAGGGTGGAGGAAGGTGATGCTGAAATAAGGTGATGGGATATAAGCTTTAGATCATTGCTGGTGGCTTTCTAAATAACAGATTCAGTGGAGTCTTTTATTTAAACCAAATCGACAGGATGCAGACAAGAGAATTAACATAGACTGTAGCTGTTGATGTGCCTGGCTGCTCCGTGAAAGGTTGGAGAGGTGAATCCACCCAGAAAGAAAGGGCTGGTGATTGAGTTGAAAAAACTCAGCCACCGAACACCGTCTGGAGCACAGTGCTACTCTGACCCACGCCGCGTCTCCATGAGTTGACTTTAACTCAGCGGTACGCCGGGTTGAAAGATGGGCCAGCAAGTCAAGCAGTTGGCCAGACTGAAAAGGTTGTAGTAGATGTTGTTTATTGTCTGAGGGACAAGGGGGACAGCCAGAAGGAAGTGCCAAAGGTAGAAAGTAAGACACGATGTGGGCAGATTTGGGGGTGAGAGTAGAGAAGGAAAATGGCAAAGTAGAGCCTAACCATGATGCAAGGCATTGTGGTAAGACAAGGGGGCATGCTGCGACTGGTCACGTCTTAGCAGCTGATTTGTAGGAGATGCTGTCACAGAACGAGGGCCAGAAAGGAAGACCCAGGTGAGCGAAGCAAATGGATCGAAAATGGGATAGGAGGACAAGTATAAAGTACAGTGTGAGCACGTCTCTGAACAGGCTTCTTGGGGTGGTTTCCCCTCCCCGACCCCATCTGCGGTGTTTGTGAGCTAGAAGAAATGAAGTCTTCACTGAGTGTTGGAGAGGCGCAGTCAGGGAAGCCAGAGAGATTACGGCTGTCAGAGTGGAGATTACTTAAAGCGCTGGGAAAGAGAAAGCTCTGCAGAAAAAAGGGGTGGGGGATAGCATAAGTCGCCAAGATCGAGAGGACAGAGAGATGCACTTGGAAATTGTTCAGACTTACAAAGAAAAGGTCGACAAAGCCGCTTAATGATAGTCCCTCTAATTTTCTTCTCTTCTCCCCTGTCCAAATAAATAAAGGTTGCAGTCTTGTGGCTTAAAGAGATCCACTTATCTTCAGCTAACTTTTGTTGTAAAAATAGTTAGGCATGAGCTCTGAAGTGATACTTCCTGGATTTGAAAGCAAAGCCTGTGGTGTGAGTGGAGCACGTTACTTAGTCGATTGCCTTAGGATCAGTTTCAGCGTTGGTACAAAGGCTGTCTTAATAGGGCATGTCTCCTACGTGATGAGACTCATGTGCATGGTCGCAACCAAAAGGGGCCACAGCTGACAATGACTGTGTCGTCATTAGCTATTGCTTAGTACTGTGACAATGGTGATGGTAGAAAATAGCTGCGAGATTCATAGATGAATAAGATAGAATTCCTGTCCTCAAGGAACTCAGAAGCTACCAGAGAGTTATGAATACTTTCATATGAACTAACAATTATGATAAGATGAATCAATCAACAAATAGTTATTATGCACTGCAATAAGCCAGGCACTGTTCTATTCTAGGTGCTGGGACTACATTAGTGAGCGGGACATGCTAACATCCCCATCCTTCTAGAGCTTACAAAATAAATGATGGGGTAAAGAAGTCCCTTCTGTTTGGGGGTGATATGTCTTTGAATGGAAAGGAGAACAAAATAAGGGCAATGGACATCGCAGCGACACAAGAAGTGGGGGTGCTTTGGGGTCTGAAAGGCTTGAAGTTAAACCAGCCGCCATCCAACAGTGAAGAAACAAGCCCACCTGGGAGAAGCACACCAGCTGGTGCGATTAGGAGGTGTCACTGAGACCTGGTAACAGGCGCCAGAAGATTCATAAACGAACAATAAGCAAATAATAAAAAATGCGTTGGTGAGAATGAAGGGGGTCGGAGTGGAGACCTAAAGCCCATCTGTGGACAATGGAACATTCCCCCCAAAGAGGGGTCGCAGGGAGGAGATGAGTCAATCAGGGTGCAGTAGAGCACCGATGGATCACACAATATACTTCTGGTTCCTTGAAGCTTCCTCGCCCCACACTACCATGACCCCAGTGCTGCTTCCCACTCTGGACTGGACTGGAGCATGTACATAGGTACAGGCAAGAGATAAAAAGGACACACGGAGCCCAGGAACAGGAATGGGAATAGTGATATCAAAAGGGTAGGGGTAAGTGAGGGGTGGGGGGAGAAGTGAGGAAGAAAGGGGTACTAATTCCAACGAATGACACATAACCCAAACACCCCCTACAGGGGGGAAGAACAACAGAAACCAGAGGGGAAGGGAGCTAGCGGTAGGTGTGAGATATGGACATAATAACAATATATAATCTATCAAGGGGCCACGGTGGCGGGGAGGGAGGGGGGGGGAAGAGGTGCTGATCCCAAGGGCTCAATAAAAATAAATGTCTAGAAAAGAAGAAAAAAGAAGTGGGGGGTGCAAGATAAAACAGCAAGGTAGGAGAGGCCTCGCTGAGCAAAGTGCTTGGGGCATTTGTAAACACAGTGCTATGGTGGCTGAGGTAAAGGCAACTCAAGGCCAGTGAGTTTGTGGAAGTAGAGGTGGCTATACAACTTGGGCTGGTTATGGGAGAAGATGCAGATCTCCCCAGCAAGGGTTCCCAGGCAATGGGATGTTTGAGAAGGGGTAGGTGGGAATCAACTTTGCAGCCAACAGTGGACAGGGAGTGGGGGCTGGGGTGGGGGTAGGAGAAGGCATCTGTAAAGCTTTTAGCTTTGTTCTGAAAGGAGACAAGATGATGCTCTCTAACGTGCTCTTCTAAGACAGAACTTAATAGAAACAAGACAGCCAAAAAAAATCACTCAACTAGTGCTTTAGAGACGAAATTATCCTGTAAATGCTTCTCTCCCTTAAAAAATGAAAGGAGAAAAAAGGGACTGTGGTTACGGTGCTTTCCATATTAAGTTTCTTGAGACTATGGCTCATTTGTCGAGTGTGTGATTTACTGGTTTTATCAGAGAGAAATGGGTTTTCTGATCTAGCTGTCTCTTGATAGGCACTCTTGGTGCACGAGGTGGCAGAGCCCCCCCTTGGCTCGCGGTCTCTTGCTGGCGCATCAGAGGGCTGTCTGTTGTAAGTCACAGAGAGCTCTGTGTGCAGACAGAAAGAAGGAAGGCTTTCCATCGAAGCACAGAGGCGCTCTTAGAGGCTCTGCACGGAACTAGACAGCCTCTCGATTCATTTCCAAATGCTCACTGCTCTCACATTACAGAGGCGGTTATGTAAAACCAAAGAAGCACAGAATAATACCGGTGGAGACCAACTGAATAAATACCATTGTTGCCCCCCCCCATCAATGAATCCAAGTAATGTTTAATGTAACAGAGTGTTTCCCAACGTGAGTGGGTGGCACTGGATCCCAGGGGACTGAAAAAAGCAGATGAAAAACTCCAAACTCAATGCCATTCCGTTGATTCCAACCCAGAGGGAAGGGCAGGGAAAAACTGCCCCTGTGGATTTCCGAGATGGTAACTCCTGACAGTGGTCGAAAGCCTCATCTTTCTCCTCCACAGTGGCGTGTGCATTTGAACTTTTAATCTTGTCATTAGCAGGACAAAGCATAACTCACTCTGTTACCAAGGCCCCTCCAGAGGGCCACTGAGTAATGTTTATTTTACTGTTCCTGAAAAGGGAGTGATAGATCAAGTCGATTTGGGAGCCTATGATCTAGAAGGTCAACCAACCAGGTCTGGAGACATTTTTGGTTGTCACAGCTGTTACCAGGGAGGCTACTGATGTTTAGTAGGTAGAGGTCAAGGTACTGGGAACAGGACGACCTTTCCTATGCAGAGTGATCTAATCCCAAATGGCAGTGGTGATGAACCGAGGAGGCCTGGCATAGAGCATGGATTCACCACAGGAACAGGGATAAGTGAAGGTGGGTGTTCCAGGAGAGAATGTGAGAAAGTACTCAGTTCCGTAGCTCATCAGGCCCAGGAAAGGGAGAACACAGTTCCAGTAGGAGAAGGCATGGAGTGGAACGCAATGTGCAGTTGGACAGTGGGGAGACTTGGACTGGTGATTTTGGAGGAGGGATGCTCTGGTCATTGCGAATGGGAGAGTGTTTCCACGGCATGCCCTCATAGATGTGGACACGAGTGTTCGACTGCTGGACAGCTGCAGGGTGCCTGTTTTCTTCTCTGGAAGTTCTTTTAAAAATAATTTTATTAGGGCTCATACAACTCTTATCACAATCCATACACACTATTAATTCAGTTCTAACAACTCCAAACCCAATCCAAACTCACTGCCAGTGAGTCGATGCCAACACATAGTGACCCTAGAGGACAGGGTAGAATTGCCCCTGTGGGTTTCTGAGACTTTGTAACTCTTAATGGGAGTTGGAAACCCCACCTTTCTCTTGAGAAGTGGCTGGTGATTTCGATCAGCTGACCTTGTGGCTAGCAGCCCAGTGAATAACCACTACACCACCAGGACTCCTAGTGACCCTATATATGGTTTCCAAGACTGTAAATCTTTACAGGAGCAGACAGCCTCATCTTTCTCACTGGGAACAGCTAGTGGGTTTGAACTGCTGACCTTTTGGTTAGCTGCCTACCCTTTATACCACAGGATCACCAAGGTTCTTTGACACATATTAGATGCTCAATCGATTTTGGATGCTTTCACAAATGCAGTGATGACCACAGAAAATCTCTGTGGTCATTTACGGTACTGTCAGCTAGCAGAAAGGGGAGGGAGGGACATAAGAGAAATAGGGAAGAAGAGTTGTCTTTCTTCTTAGCTCTAATATCTCATCTGTAGGTGCTTAATTACAGGGGACTTCTTATTTTTAGTGCTGAAATTGTGTTTGTATTTTGCTGTTGGGAATGTCCGAGGCAATCTCTTAACTGCAGGGGGAAATGAGTCACTGAAGTTATTCCCTACAAGACTTTTCTGATCTTTTTTCATATAGATTCAGACTTACTTCCATCGAGTCAGTGCCAGTCAATAGTGACCTTATGGACCTGCCACTGTGAGTTTTGAGTAACTCCTTATGGGAGTAGAAAGCTCCTCTTTCATCCACAGAGTGGCTGGTGGTTTTGAACTGCTGACCTCTGGATTGCAGCCCAACATGTAACCACTCAGGTATTTTTTGTGTTCTCATTTTTAACCATTTACTTAAAAAAATAGGTAAATTCCTATTCCTTTCCGTGTCTCTCCCAGATAGAGATGAATACTCTTGAACTATACAACAAAGATAAATTTCAGAGAAGAATCTATGTCATTTGAACTCTAGTTCCACCTCACAATGGCAAATTTATAGCTTAACAGCCATATAACTGCCTAATCATGTAAAATATTGCCCTTCCCCAACCAATGCAGTGAAGCACTGAGGTATCTCCTAGCATTTTCTGCGCTGTCCTTTTTAAGCCATTTTTGCATTTACTTTGACCATGGTGGGAGATTTTTTTTTCTTGCTTGTTAATCATTGAAATTTCTTGTTGGCTCATAATTGGATTTTTTATTCTCCTATACTATGTTCTAAAATATAGTGAAGCTCTTTCAAATATTGAGTCAGTATTTATGAAAGGTGCCAAGCTTGGAGCAAACCAGAAAATGGATACAGAGGTGGGAGCTGCAGATGACTTTTCGCTGATAGTTCTCTCCCTTCAGTATCTTTTGCTGAGAGTCTTCTTTCCTCAAGACATACTTTCTTCTTTAGATCAACTTTATGCTTTCATGTTCATGATTGGGCTACAATTTACAAGTGGTCACAAAAATTTAAGTATGGGATGTGCATTGCGTTGATGCAGACTTGTAGTGACCCTAAAGGACAGAGTAGAGCTGCCCCCATGGGGTTTCCAAGACTATAGATCTCTATGGAAGCAGACTCCCACACTTTGCTCCCTTGGAGCAGCCAATAGGCTGGAATTTCTGATCTTTTGTTTTGCAGTCAAGTGCTGTAACCACTGCACTACCAGCACTCCTGTGAAGGTAGCAGCACACTTACCATTTCAGGAGTCTTCACATGGACGTCCAATGGCAATACATATGTTCATCACATGATTTGAAAAACATAACTAACAGATATAAAGAGCAAAATAGTATTGAATTTCTAAATTGTTTTATATGGAACCCTGGTGCTTTGGTGGGCTATGCATTAGGCTGCCAACTGCAAGGTCAGCAGTTCAAATTCACCAGCCATTCCAAGGGAGAGAACGAGGCTTTATGCTCCCATAAACATTTACTGTCATGGAAAACTCAGAGGGGCAGTTCAACTCTTGTCTTGCAGACTCTTTATGAGTTGGAATCGGCTTGATGGTAGTGGATTTGGGTTTTTATAATGGGCACATATCATCCTTCTCATTTTCTAAACACAGTTCCTTGAGAAAGAGGAACTTGTATCTTATTCACATCTTCATTACCCACCCACTCTCCAGCACAATGTGTGCCACATAAGCACGCATGGTAGTTAGGTTTATTGTGCCAACCCGGCCAATAGGAACATGTGTGATTAATCAAGTCTCAGTTTGATTGGAGGGCAAGGAGATAAATGGCTCTGGAAGGTCTGCCCCATCTCTCTATTGCTCTCTGGTGATTGGACCAGTGTGCTGCTGTTTTAGCTAGTTCTCTGCCTCAACTTGTGTGCTATGCTCCCTTTGGGCCAAGCCAATCTATGGATCATGTTGCTAGAGCTTGAGGCTCTTTCAAGACCTGCTTCCTCACACTACTGGCTTGTACTTCACTTCAGCTTGAGGCTGGTGGATCATGTCGCCTTGCGTTGCTTGAGTTCTATATCTCATCCAGGCTTGCTTCACTAAGCTTCTGAGCTACTGACTGTTGCTGACTCACTATGCTGTTGCTGCCTGCGGGCAGACGCTGCCTACTTTGCCCGAGGGAAGACTCTGCTATATGCTTCCTTGACCTTGGACCTGGCAGCCCACTTGAGTTGAAGGACTTCCAGTACATTCATTGTTCCATGAAAGTGAGTTGAACTGAGCCCTCTGTACTGCTGTGTGGACCAATTAGCGGTTACATTCCTTCTCTAGGCACAAATCTGTCTATCTATCTATCTATCTATCTATCTATCTATCTATCTATCTATCTATCCATCTATCCATCTATCCATCTATCCATCTATCCATCTATCCATCTATCCATCTATCCATCTATCCATCTATCCATCTATCCATCTATCCATCTATCCATCTATCCATCTATCCATCTATCCATCCATCTATCTATCTATCTATCCATCTATCCATCTATCTATCTATCCATCCATAAGTGTCCTGGTTTTATTTCTCTACAGAACCCCGCCTAACACAGCACGCAAGTAATGCTTATTGAATAATAATGTAAACGATTAAATGCTCAGCTGAAATACTGATGGTTCAAATTCACGCAGAACACCTGGGAAGACAGGCCTTCAGATCTGCCTTGAAAATCCCCAGGAACAACTCTACTCTGCAGACATGGGTTCAGAATTGACTTGACAGCAGCTAACAGCAGTAAACATTTGTATACTTTCTGTCTTCTTCAAGGTTTACAGTCTGGGAAACCCTATGAAGGCAGCTATGGGGAGTCAAAGACACAGTTATCTCCTAGTGGTCACAGCTTAGTGGGAGAGCTAATCATATCCCCAAAGACGGGTCTATCGTCAGCACTCAGGACATGCTTGTGGAGGACTGAGGGCAGAATGGAGGAAGGGAGAAAGAAAACACATCAACTTGAATAGCTTCATGGAAACAAGCCCAGCTCTCAAGTGAAATCTGTAAAAAAAATTGTCAAGCTGGCTTAGTGGAATAGAAAATGTCACTAACCTTAAATCCATTCTTTTGACATTTATGACAGTGTGGTCTACACTAAATTATCTATCTAGCACGGTCTGCTAATAAATTTATAGGTGACATGATTATCAAGCTTCTTTTCTCCATAAAGGATACAAATTATTCTCTCTAATCCATTAATCACTTGTTTGAAAATCAGATGTTCAGATTGAGATTCCTGGTGCAGCAATAGTTAAACATTCGACTAGTAGCTAATAGGTTGTTTTTTCAAAGCCACCAGCTGCTCCAGGGGAGAAAACCCTTTGAGATCTGCTCTCAAAGATACCAGCCCGGGAAACCCCATGGAGAGAGTCCTACCCTGTCTTATAGGTTCATTCTGATCAGAATCAACTCAATGGAACGTAATAACAACAACAACAACAACAACAAGGTGTTAGATTATCCTGTACAGCAGGCCTGAACAGGGCCTTTATTTAAAAGTCTGTTATCAACATGTAGTTTGAATTCCTGGGTGAATGTGAAAAAAGGGTGTCCTATTATCTTAAAAACATGTTCTATGACTAGACTTTGCATGGAGCCAGACTCATCAGTTCCTTGACTGATTCAGTCGACATTAGGTATTTCCTTTGCTCTAAATAGAAGTAATTTGCCCTCTCTCCACTTGCCTTTATAAGCAGACCAGTGTTTCCTGTGGAATCAGCAACTCCAAATCCCATTTCAAATTCGAATCCTATAGTTATTCAAGTACTTAACATTTTAATATGCAGGGTCATGGGCAAAATGACTTGTGGATAGTTCAATTCAAGAAATCACAACTGGAAACACCTCATGCATCAGTTTTTACTGATGATGAACATCAGAAATTAAAAATATCAGCAGTCCCAATTGCTTATTCAAAACATGAAATGCCAACATTATATAACATACACCAGCATAGAAATTATCTAATTAAGCTGGATGGAAAGTGCTATTCTAATAAATCAGGAAATACCTCAGTGTCACAATGCATCAGGTATATAATGGGAACATTTCACCTTGCACAAATTGTTTTGAAATGATAATTTAGCCACTTAGAAAAACAATTATATTATGTAGCCTTTGTTTAATAATACTCTAAAATGGCAGGCATTTTGCAGCTATCTGTCCACAATTATGTTAAAGTCTACATATATAACTTGGATTCCCTGGGTGGGGTAGGCAGTTTCCATACTCAGTGGGCAATTTGAGCCTAACCGAAGATGCTTTAGAATAAAGACCAGACACTCCGGTGCTGAAAATTGAGCCATTGAAAACCCTAATGAGCACAGTTATCTTCGGACACACATGGAGCCACCATGTGTCAGAGCCAACTTGAGGGCAACTAGTTGATTCTATGTTTTGGAAGTATTGGCTTTATAATGGCAAGTTTTCCTCCACTAACAAAGAGATAATTCATGCATATGAACATATATTCAAATATATGCATATATACATATATGTATATGCACACACATATATGAATAAGACTGAAGAAAAATCAATACATTTGAACTATGTTGTTGGCAAAGAATATTGAAAGTACCATGGAGTATCCAAAGAACAAACAGATCTGTGTTGGGAGAAATACAGCCAGAAGTCTCCTTAGAGTTAAGGATGGCAAGACTTCATCTCACGTGTTCTCAACATGCTATTGGGAGAGGCTAGTCCGCCAAGAAGAAGGGCATCATGCTGGGTAAAGGAGGGGTTGTGAAAAGGAAGGCCCTCCAGGGGGCGCACTGACACAGTGGCTGCCACCATAGGCTTGACAGAGGAACAATTGGGAGGCGGGTGGGGGACCAGGGAGGCGGGTGCGGCCCGGGCAGCCTTGTGTTCTTTTGAATGTAGGGTTGCTATGAGTGTGAGCCAACTCGATGGCACTGACAACAATGTGTAAGTCGGATTCCACACACAAAAGTGGGGTTGTTGTTTTTGTTTCTTTACCATTAACAAGTCGATTCGATTCTAACTCATAAGGATCCCATCATGCTCAGAGTAGAACTGTACTTGTAGGATTTTCAATGGCTGATTTTTTGGAAGTAGATAAAAAAGTTTTTTGTCTGAGATGCCTCTGGGTGGCCTAGAATCTCCAACTGACCAGTTAGCAGCCAAGAACAGTTACCATTTGTCCCACGCAGGGATTCTCTTTACCACACCAACCAGAAAAGAGGTGTGGTGGGGCTACGGTGTGAACAGGAGAAGCAACTGTATTGGTGTGTGCTGACTTTCTTGCTTAGAGCCTTGTGGACTGAGTGGTTACACACTGGGCTACTAAGCACAGAGTATGCAGTTCAAAACCACCAGCAGCTGCATGGGAGACAGACGAGGCTTTCTTTCTGGACGGGGTAGAACTGCCTCTGTGGGTTTCCATGACTGTGACTCTTTACTCGTTATGGGTGCAGAGTTACAGTCTCAGAAATTCCCAGGGGCCGTTCTGCCCTGTCCTTCTAGTGTCTCTCTGAGTCAGAATTGACTCGATGGCAGTGAGGTTACTTTCTTGCCCATATTAACCTACAGTATATTTGCCTGTGGGCTACCTTTTAGGACAGAATAGATTAACCAATGATTCAAGGACCCAAGAGGACAAGAATTCTGGAAATTATATGCAAAAGATCTTGCAAAAGTGAGAAGGAAATTCTCAGCTTTCATCTTGGAAAAGGGTATATGATTATGAAAAGTAAAAGAACCTCTCCACCATTAATAGATTGGCTTCAGCATGCAATGGGCTATTTTAATTTTGTGAAGTGTGAACTTAGGTGCAAGTTCAATCAGTGTTCCAGCTCCATTTCACAAAGGACTATGACTCTGTGGGGATCCTTTGTTGAACTTGTAGAGTTCTCTTCTGCATGTAATGTAACCGCTGAGGATGTGAGTCTTGCAAAATCAGATCGCTATTGTGCAGGCGGATTCAGAAAGTGATTAAAGGTAAATTCAGGGCAAAAATGTCAGGCTACTTCTAATACATTGCATTTAAAGTAGCCTTAGATCAGACAGCTATTTTGTAAGATTTCATTTCAGTTTCTGATCCAGTCTATAGACACTTTAAAAAACATGTCAATATTGAAAGTATGCTTGAAAGAGGCGTTATTACTGAAGAGATTCTGAGTTTCTGTTCGAGGTAATGAAAAGCTTTGGGGATTGTGTAGTAGTAATGGTAGCATAACACGATGGACGCCATTAGTATCCATCTCCACCCTCCTCCCAATTGTTCCTCTGTCAAGTCTATGGTGGCAGCCACCATGCCAGTGTGCCCCCTGGAGGGCCTTCCTTTTCACAGCCCCTCCTTTACCCAGCATGATGCCCTTCTTCTTGGCGGACTAGCCTCTCCCAATAGCATGTTGAGAGCACGTGAGATGAAGTCTCGCCATCCTTAACTCTAAGGAGACTTCTGGCTGTATTTCTCCCAACACAGATCTATTTGTTCTTTGGATACTCCATGGTACTTTCAATATTCTTTGCCAACAAAATAGTTCAAATGTATCCAGTACACAAAATGGTTAAAACTGTGGTACATATTTATATACATATATATTTTACCACAGTAATTTCTTTAATTAAAAAAGTAGTTATGTTAGCCAGAAAGAGGAAAACCATATCAATATTAATGGAAATGTTTTCATTGAGATAGTTATTAATTATATTCATTTATTGTATTTAATTAATCCTTAATTTATTAATATCTTATCGATTAAGTTGTTATTAAGTGGACTTTTTTTTGCACCTGGGATAGATCTGCAACATCAAAATAAAGGGAATATCAACATTTAAAAATGAAAATTTATGAATAAGTTAAATAATTCTCTTTAAAATACTTCTTAAAAACCCACATGGAAGAACACACCAGCCTGTGTGATCATGAGGTGCTGAAGGGATCGGTTATCAGGCATCAAAGAACAAAAAAATCATATCATTGGGTGCACACATCCATGATACAATCGCTTAGGACAAATGGGTGCATAAGCAAGTGTGGTGAAGAAAGATGATGGTGCCTGGTTATCAAAAGGTATAGCGTCTGGGGTTTTAAAGGCTTTAAGGTAAACAAGCGGCCATCTAGCTCAGAAGCAACAAAGTCCACATGGAAGAAGCACACCAGCCTGTGTGATCACGAGGTGTCGAAGGTATCAGGTAAAAGGCATCATCAGAACAAAAAAAAATCTTACCATAGTGAATGAGGGTGGGAGTGTAGTGTTGACACCCAAAGCCCATTTGTCAGCCACTGGAGATCCCCTTGCAGGGGTGGGGGGGTGGGGGGGATGTTAGGGGAGGATATGAGCCAGTCAAGGTGTGATGTAGCACTGATGAAAAATAAAACTTTCCTCTAGTTCCTAAATGCTTCCAACCCTCACCCCTCACCCCCGCCCCGCACTATCATGATCTGAATTCTACCTTGCAAGTCTGGCTAGACCAGAGGATGCACACTGGTACAGACAGGAACTAGAAACACAGGGAATCCAGGGCAGATGATACCTTCAGGACCAGCGGTGTGAGTGGCGATACTGGGAGGGTAGAGGGAGAGTGAGTTGGAAAGAGGGAACCGATTACAAGGATCTACATGAGACCTCCACCCTGGGGGATGGACAACAGAAAAGTGGGTGAAGGGAGATGTCATACAGGGCAAGATATGACAAAATAATAATTTATAAATTATCAAGGGCTCATGAAGGGGGGGGAGTGAGGGAGGGGAAAAATGAGGAGCTGATGCCAAGGGCTTAGGTAGAGAGCAAATGTTTTGAGAATGATGAGGGCAATGAATGTACAGATGTGCTTTACACAATTGATGTATGTATGGATTGTGGTAAGAGTTGTATGAGCCCCTAATAAAATGATTAAAAAATAAAAATAAAATAAAATACTTCTTAAAATCCATTGGATTTTTATATCTTTCCTTCCAGATTTAATTTAAATTTTTCCCACTGTATATATCCACTATACATACACTGGTGGGACTCTTTATGGTAGGACGTCCTCTGGATTTATTAGAGCATAAAATATTCTCAACCAATCATCCCTTATTTGGATTGTTGACATATTTGCTTTTTTCTCCACTCTCAAAGTTTGATTCTTCAAAGCTATGCATAAGAAGTCCTGGAAGCACTCACTTGGCTATGTCAGGAAATTTGGAAGACAGCCACTTGGCCAACTAACTGGAAGAGATCTATATTTGTGCCTATTCCAAAGATAGGTGACCCAACAGAATGTATACACTATAGAACAATATTATTAATATCACACACAGATAAATTTTTTCTTATGATCATCCAACAATGATTGCAGCAGTACATTGAGAGGAAACTGCCAGAAGTTAAGGCTGGATTCAGCAAAGGATGTGCAACAAGGGACACCATCGCTGATGTCAGGTGGATCCTGGATCAAAGCAGAGAATACCAGAAAGATGTTTATTTGTGTTCTATCGACTATGCAGAAGGCATTTGACTGTGTGGATCATATGAAACTGTGGATAACTCTGAGAAGAATGGGGACTCCAGAGCACTTCATGGTGCTCATTCCGAAGTTACACGTGGGGCAACAGGCAATTGTGCAAAAAGAACAAAGGAATACTAAATGGTTTAAAATCAGAAACAATTATGAGGATGGAGCAGGACTGTGCGGTGTTTCATTCTGTTGTGCACAGGGTCGGAGCTGACTCGATAAAACCCAACCACAGCAATTCAAAAGTGCAGCTCAAGAAAGTGATTTCTTTTTGCACTCCTGTCAGAGTGCACACTGTTCCCACACTTGTTTCCTTTGGGGGGTAGCTGATCGTGTCTGTGCAGCCAACCTCAGGGACTGTGCTTAGATCTAGTAAGGCTACCTTGGTTCCTTTAATTTTTTTAAGTATTAATTTTTTATTAAAAGATCATTTTATTGGGGGCTCTTATAGCTTTGAGGATTTATAACAATCCATACATCAATTATATCAAGCACAGTTGTGTATATGTTGCCATCATTATTTTCTATTGAGTCCTTGGTATCAGCTCCAATTTTACCACCACCCCTGCCATGACCCCTTGATAAAATTGTAAATTATTATTATCTTCAGATATTACACTGACCACTGTCTCCCTTCCCCCATGGTTTCTGTTGTTTGTCCTCCATGGGGTGGGGGGTGGTGTGATTATGTGTTGATCATTGAGATTGGTTCTCCCCCTTACTTCCCTCCTCTCTCCCCACCTTCTCCCTACCCTCCTGGAATTACTACTCTCATTTCTGTTCTGGATTCTGTTTGTCATGAGCTCTTACCTCTCATCTCTACCTGTGCACATGTTCCAGTCTCGCCCACAGTGAAAGGCAGGACTGGGGTTATGATAGTGGGGGGGGGGGAGGGTGAGGAAGCCTCAAAGAACCAGAGAAATATTGTGTGTTTCATTGGTACTTTACTGCAAACTTGTTGACTCATCCCTTCCTTGTGACCCTTCTGTGAGGGCATGTCCCCTTGTCTACAGATGGGTTTTGGATCTCTGCTCCAACCCCCCTTGTTCTCAACAATATAGTTTTTGTTGGTTTGTTTGGGGTCTTCTGATAACACCTTATGATCGTATAGTCTGGTGTGCTTCTTCCATGTTGACTTGTTGCTTCTCTGTTAGGTGGCCGCTTGTTTACCTTCAAACCTTTAAGGCCCCAGTTGGTATTTCTTTTGATAGCCGGACACTATCCGCTTCCTTCTCCATATTTGCTTAGCACCCATTTTGTCTCCAGGAATTGTGTCCAGAGGGTGAGCATCACCCAGATGCCAAGTTATTAGAACAAAATGTTCTTGCATTGAGGGAGGGCATGAGCAGAGGCCCGAAGTCCATCCACCACCTCGGTGTATTGCCATATGAATAAAAGTACATAGGCCAATACCTCTATTTTTATGAATTAATGTGTTTATATATGTACACACCTATGTTTATACCTCTATCCATAGGTTTGCTTCCTAGATCTTTCCTCTGTTTCCTGTTACCTTCCTCCTGCCCCACCATCATGCTCGCCCTTCTTCTGCCTCTCAGTCATTCCTCTCAGCTAGATTGCTGTTGCTCCAACACCACTGGAACCTCTATGTCCTCCTCACTGTTGCTTTTAATTCCCTAGTTGTTCCCCTCTCTATGGAGTTGTTTGCTCATCGCTCCCTGCCCCCACCTCCTTCAAGGCCATTCCCAAGATTCTAGAATAGAAATGGCAAAGATAATACAATTATGTTTTACCTTGGAATACATTTCAGGTTTGAATTTGAGTGTGAAACTATATTATGTTCTGGAAGTGATAGGAGTAGTGGTAATAGTAAAAACTAGTAAAAGTCATCACTATTACCCATGTTCATTCTGTTCAGACATGTGCTGGTCAACATGGCGCTTAGTCACAGATAGCTACTGAGCCCATGTAATGCAACCCGTGCCGCATGCTGAAATGATGATTTTCGATCATTGATAATATAGTCATAAATTATGTTAAATACTATTAAATTGATTTCTCCTTGTTTCTTTTTACTTTTTAAAATGGGGCAATGCACATTTTAAAGTTACCTAATAGCTTGCATTATATTTCTATTAGGCATGCATGTTGAGTTGTTTAATTCTCATGTCAGTCCTCCAAGAGATGTATCTTCTTGTTTTCTCAAGCCATCATTTGTACATAAAGTGTTCATGACATTGGCTGCGTTCCTTACAGTTCCTTTTTCCATTTCTGCTCTAAGGTCTCTATTTCTATTTATCTGACATATAATTGATTATTCTAAGGAACACACTCCTCTCAGATGCTATTTTTATTTAATGGGCCTATTATTTGAGTGAAAGGTGGGAATGGCTTCAGTTCCAGGTCAGAATGATGTCTTAAGATGACAGTCATTGGAGGCGTTTTTCCAAACTGTGTCACACCAGTAATTCTGGTTGTGTGTGTGTATGCGTGTGCTTTTGCATTCTGTTTTCCCCTCCCATTCTATTTGGATCCTCTATTGTGATCCCAGTCAGAATGGTTGGTAGTGGCAGCCTGACACCATCTTGTTCTTCGGGTCTTGGGGTTGTGTGGACTGTGCTTCATGTGGTGTGCGGGACCTTTAGAGTAGGTGTTCCCTTGAGAGCTAGTTTTCTTCACTCTTTTTTGTTCCAGATGGGAAGAGACCAATAGTTGTAGTTGGCTGCTCTTTAGCTTTTAAGATTCCAGGCACTAACATTAGCATAGATACCCCTCTAGTCTGTGGTCCTCTGCTTTCCAGCCTAGGGACTTGGTTCTATGAAGTGTTTATGTCAAATAAATTTCCATAATAGTGTCCTTTGTGTGCTCTATTGTCAACAACAAAATACAAACAGCCTCTACAATTATGTGAGTAGAAATGTCCCCAAGCAAACTTGATCTATGGCTGGGTGAATCCTTATGCCCTCCTACTCCTATTTACCATACCTATTACCGATGCATGTGCTTGTAAATTACTGTTTGCTAACATTGTTGCATGAGTATCTGTGCTATTGTATTAACCGGCTGTCGTTGTTAGGTGACAGGCAGTTTCTATTCAGAGGGACCTATGTACAGAGAACGAAAACCTGCTCTGTGTGCACCATCCTCACCACCCTGTTGTTATGTGTGAGCCTGTCGTAGCTACTGTGTCAGCCAATCTTGCCGAGGGTCCTGACCTTCTACTTTACCAAGCATGACACCTTTTGAATATATATATGTATATATATACATCCCTGATTCACTACTATCCATAGTTTTTTTTAATGATACACAATCAAATTCCTTTGCATAGTTAATAGAGCATAGTAAAGATCTTTCTGGCATTTTCTGCCTTCAGCCAAGGTTCGTCTGATCCTAATCATCTTATTCCTCTGTCTACGTCCTCTTCTGAATTCAGCTTTGGTCTCTGGCAGTTGCCTGTTCATGTACTGCTGCCACCAGTGAAACATCATCTTCAGCAAAGTTACACTTGAGTCATATGTGCTGTTGATAAGATTGTGCATCCTGTTATGTCTCCTTTCTTTGAAATGGCCACAAATGTGAATCTCTTCTAGTTAGTTGGCCAGGTAGCTGTCATTCACTTTCTCGGCCTAGACACGGGAGTGTTTCCAGCCCCGCATCAATTTGTTGGAACATTGCCATTCCTTGTTTTTTCACCGGTGGTGCCAGTGCATGGAGGACTGGGGTGGGTGTCGGGGCGGGAGGGGAATAATGAGTGCATTCAATTTTTTCAGGGCTTTGATGCAGGGTTGCTCTTACTTATCTGTACCAGGCGATGAGGCCTGTGGCTGAGAATGCTTGCTCGACTCTGCTATGCACATTTGGCTGTGCACAGTAGCGGCGATCAGTAGTTCTCCAGGTCTGCTTTCTTGGTACAGTTTCTCCTTCCCCTTGGCACTCTGTATAGTTCTTCTGTCCTGCCTTTGATGCTCAAGCTTCCGGAGTTGCCATCTCTACCCAACTAACCTGTTTCTCTAGTCTTTGTTGTACGAGGGGCATTGCGAGGTGCCATCATCAAGTCCGTGGGCATGGTATATTTAGTGTCCTCCTTGTTCATAGGTAAAAACCAGTGATCATCAGGGAGAATAAAAACGCTTTCTGTGTTTACTGATGCAGAGTTTATACACAAACTCGGTTTATGCTTTTAACCCGTGAACGCCAGCCTTTTTAATAGCACATCACATCAGTTCTTTTTGACACCGAGGACAGCGATATGATTAATCTGCTTCTTATTTGTAATGGTCTTGGTTCCTTACTTTGTGATATAGAAATTCTAAGGTCTCATTGATTTTTAAAGGAATGGAATGCATTTAATGGCTCTCATGGCCAAATTATATACCTTATAGTGATATCTACATCCATAAGAAAAAATGCATCATTGATTGCTCTTACTGATTCATGATGCTCCGTTTTTATTCCAACAATTAATTATTCAAGGGCTTTTATTGAAATGCAGCTTGTAGATTTCTATCTCATAGATTTCTATTTCTGATGTCATTAAGATCTGCTAACTAGATGATGTTGCATTTTTATGTTTTAATCAAATAGTTCCCACTAAAATTCTTTGTTTGAAAGATTTTTTGAAAGGTTTAAAATGGTGGGAGACTTTAGTTTCATATACAGAAAATTGAAACATATTCCTATGTTTATCTTTCAAATGATTTCGACTCTATTAAAAATGACACATTTACTTTGAAGAAGGCACTCTGGAGTCATAGTGGGTTAAGTGTTGACCTGTAACTGATAAGTCAGTGGTTCAAACCCATGAGCAACTCCAAAGAGGAAAGATGAGGCTCTCTGCTTCTAGAAATATTCTCAGTCTTAGAAATCCCATGGATGAGTTCTACTCCATCCTGCAGTGTCGCCGTGATTCTGAATTCACTCATGAGCAGCAGTGGGGTGGGGGCGGGGGGAGTTTTGGTTTGGTTCACACAGAAATCACACAGATTATGTGTGATTTCCCCCCCTCAAAATATATACCCTTTTTCACCACAGAGTTCAGCCAATTTAGAACACTTGTCTTTTACCAAAAAAATGTGCAGCGTTTTAAAAGTTTGACTCCTCTCTTAAATCATATATTGTAGCACAAGGCAGGAGCAATACAGTAATGTTTATAGTTGGCAGCGATCTTAGTTGAAAGTATTACAGTGATTCTCTCAGGTGCTACTTTTAAAAGATGCTTGAAATTTAGCCACATTGGTGATCCTCTGACCCTCTGCACTGTGGCTTCTGTTGTCTGCTGCCTCTGCTTGACGGTGCAGTGAATGGGTTTTCATGCAGTGCTCCCCAGTAGCTTTATGTTAGATTTACATTTAAAATATACTCATAAAAGAAGTTGCCCCACCATTTGTTATATTTGCATACTTCTTCCAAAAGCACTCTTCTCACCAAATTATTAATTCACTGTAGCACATAATTCTCTGATATCTCACAGAAAATAATTCTTTATGAGTTTCATGTTTGAAGTGTAATATGTGTCTAAGGAAAATGATTTTAACTTAAATAATATTACAAATACACCATTTAAAATGTTGAGAGGCAAGACCCAGAACAAAAATCTTGTCACTGTGAATGAGGGGGAGTGTGGAGTGGAGACCCAAGCCCATCTGTAGACAATTGGATAGCCCCTTACAGAAAGGTCACAAGGAAGAGACAAACCAGTCAGGATGCAGTATAGCACCGATGAAACATGCAACTTTCCTCTAGCTCTTTAATGCTTCCCCCCACCCCACTATCATGACCCCAATTCTTCCTTACAAATCGTGCTAGACCACTGCATGTACATGGATACAAATAAGAGCTTGAATCACAGGGAATCCAGGACAAAGAAACCCCCAGGACCAATGAGAGCAGCAATACGAGGAGGGGTTGGGGAAGGTGGGGAGAGAAAGGCGGAACTGATCACAATGGTCTACATATAACCCCCTCCCTTGGGGACGGACAATAGAAAAGTGGGTGAAGGGAGACACTAGTTAAGACATGAACATTTTTATAAATCATCAAAGGTTCATGAGGGAGGAAAGGGAAAAATGAGGAGCTGATACCAAGGGCTCAAGTAGAAAGCAAATGTTTTGAGAATGATGATGGCAACAAATGTCAAAATGTGCTCGACACAATGGCTGTTTTATGGATTGTGATAAGAGCTGTATGAGGCCCAATAAAATGATTTAAAAATAAACAAACAAACAAAAATTTGGCGATGCAGTTAAAGCCATGTTTGCAGTGAGATTTATATTTTTAAATGCTTATATTATAAAGGAAAAAAGGATTAAAATTAATATATTCTGATTAAAAATGCACAAAAATATGAGTGAATTTACTCAAAATAGAGTAGGAGAAAGGAAATAATAACTCAGTGGAGAAAACAATGAAATTAAATACATATAATACAGACACTTACAAAAGCCAAAAGTTCTTTTTAAAAATATCCACAAAGTTATAACTTTTTAACCAGGCGATTCAACAAAGAGAGAGGGGGTGGGGAATGCAAATTACTAACATTAAAAAGAAAAGGGAAGAATATTACTCTCATTTCTACACATTAAAAAGGATAATTAAAGAATATTATGAATAGTGTATGTAAATAAATTCAACAATTTAGATGAAATGGATAATCTTTAGAACAATACAAATTGCCAAAATTGACTCAAGGCAAAATAAAAAATGAATATTTTTATTATAATTGAAGATGTGGAAATTAACAAAAATCCTATTTAAAAATACTGTGCAGAAAACCAAAGGGGAAGAACACCCTTATTATACCTTCATCTGACATAACTCAAGGAAAAATTAAGGCCCCCAGTGGAATCCTTGAAAGATTCTATGGACAAAACATTGACTAATGCAGAAAGCATCAAAAGAAGATGCAAAGAATTCACAGTCACCAAACCAAAAAGAACAACTTGACATTCAACAGTTTCAAGAGGTAGCATATGGACAAGAACCAATAGTACTGAAGGAAGAAGTCCAAGCTACCCTGAAAGCATTAGCCAAAAACAAGACTCCAGGAATTGATGGAGTACCCATTGAAATGTTTCAACAAGCTGATGACGCACTGGAACCACTAACTAGTCTATGCCAAGAAATTAGAAGACAGCTACTTGGCCACCTAACTGGGAGACAGCCATATTTGTACCGATTCCAAAGAAAGATGCCCCAACAGAATGTGTAGACTAGAGAACAATATCATTGATATCTCATTCAAGTAAAATTTTGCTTAAAATCATTCAACAATGGTTGCAGCAGTACATTGACAGGGAGCTGCCAGAGATTCAGACTGGATTCAGAAGAGGACATGGAACAAGGAATATCATTGCTGGTGTCAGATGGACCTTGGCTGCAGGCAGAGAGTACCAGAAAGATGTTTGCTTGTGTTGCATTGACTATGCAAAGGCATTTGACTGTGGATGGCCTTGAGAAGTATGGGAATTCCATAACACTTCATTGCGCTCACGGGGAACTTGTAAATGGATCAAGAAGCAGTTGAGCAAAAAGAACAAGGGTTTACTGCCTGGTTTAAAATCAGGAAAAGTCAAGTAGAAAGCAGGTGTTTTGAGAATGATGATGGCAATATATGTACAAATGTGCTTGACACAATTGATGTATATATGGATTTTGATAAGAGTTGAATGCCCCTAATAAAATGATTTAAAACATCAGGAAAGATGTATGTCAGGGTTGAATCTTCTCACCATAAGAGAAATTAACTTACATGAAGAAGAAAGCAGTATTAGATTATTAACCTACAATATGCATATGATACAACCTTGCTTGCTGAAAGGAGGACTTGAAGCACTTGATAAAGATCAAGGATTGCAGCCTTCATTGTGGAATTACAACTTAATGTAAAGAAACCCAAAGTCTTCATAACTGGACCATAGGTAACATCATGATAAATGGAGAAAAGTTGAAATTGTCAATGATTTCTTCTTGCTTGGACCCACAATCAATGCTTATGGAAGCAGCAGTCCAGAGCTCAAAGGATGCATTGCATTGGGTAAATCTGCTGCACAAAACCTCTTTAAAATGTTGACAAGCAAGGGTGCTACTTTGAGGCCTAAGATGGGTTGTGGGATATAAAAAGGCTAGTCCCCAGCTTGTCTTCCCAAAATATGTCAACCCTAGGACATTGTTTACAACTGAAGGTAAATGATTGTCAAGTTATCTCCCTGCTGGCATCAGCCATCCAGAGCTGTTAGACAACTCTCTGGTCCACTGTAGGTGGGGCTCACCTCTTACTGCCCAGGACAGTGGATTGCTTTCCCTGGAAAGCTTAGACTAAATCAAGTCTCCAGTTCAAGGACAGCCTTGGGTGCTGGAGCAGCCGTGGAGACCCCTGCCAGCACTGAGATGCTTACACATCCACTGATTGGGCTTTCTTCCTGCAGCCGGCATCATTGCACGTGTTTTGTAAGATGGAGGACTTCGTGGATTGTTGTTGGACAAATGGGCTAATGTTGGACTTGTGGGCTTGGGCAGCACTGGGTTGGGATGTTTTCCTGATGTGCACTTACCATTTATATAAAACTTCCACTATACATATGTTTCTGTGGATTTGTTTCACTAATGTACCCAGCCTAACACAGGTCCTAGTGAATTCAGTTGAGGCAAGAGAAAGAAATAAAACAAAAATTTAAAAGAGTGGAGTATAAATGTCCCTATTCATAAGTAACATGCTGTTTTGCTTAAAACTTCTAACAAAATCATGACAACCACCTCATAACAAAAAACTGCACTAGAACAAATAAGTTAGTTTCAGGATACAGGATCAATAGACCAAATCATAAACTTGTCAACCGTAGCGTCTTAGATGAGCCCTGATATTCAATGGACCATAGAAATGTTGGCTTACTAAAACAGCAGTTTCTATAGCTTGGCTTAATAGGAAGAGGCACGAAAACGCTGAGTAATTTAAATTTCCATATAGCTAATACACATACAAGCAAGTGCATGGCAATTAGCCAGCAGTTTACACTTCCTCTCAGGATTCTCGTTACGTAGTTCATCAGATTAAGGAGGGCAGTTTATTGACTTTCTTCTCTCTGGGCTCCGGCTTCTGTCCGCGTGGCACTTGTTATTGCAGAGATGGTCGAATGCGGTGAAGAGGAAGCCCTGTAAAGATCGACAGCCTCACACACCCTGTACAGCATGGTCATGAGTGAGTCAGTCGACTGCGTGGTGGTGGGCTTAGAACTCAGGGAGAATCGCCCCGCAGAGACAGCCTGCTTGTTATAGAGTGCCTGCTCCAGCGGGCTTTCCTTCTAAGGAATGGTGAGATGATCTGGATTAACCACCAATCCCCGGGAAGACTGGGCATCCGCTTGTAGGATATTTATTCACAATGGCATGGAAATTAATTCCTTCAGTCAGAAAAGTAATTTGCTTCAAGTCTCCTAAGAGAAACCTCGCCTTTTTGTAATTCTTTTTCCATTTCACTACTATATAGATAGACAGTGACATGAAGGTGATAATCTGTTTTAATTGAACTGAATGGGAAAGTAATGGAGGCTGAGGGAGGAAAGGCGACAAAACCTGGAAGAAAATACGCAGAGGAGCATTGTCCACTGTGTTCTTCACCTGAAGCCGTTTGTATCTAGAAGCCTTGACCTGCGGCCTTCTGGGTAGAATCTGGGTTCTTAGGTTGATGATTCTCGGAACATTCTTCAGCCAGATGGTTCTGCAGGCTGGGTGCCATCTGACCAGACAATGTTTTGTTAGATTATTTAATTGTGTGTTTATTAAAGCTTGCTCTCTCTGGCAACACATTATGCCTCTTTAAAGTGTCTCCTTGGCAAACGGCTGGGCTTTGGGTGGTGAATGTTGTTTTAATAGATCACTGGGGCTGCCCGAGATCATTTCTTATTCTCCCGTGCTGGAAAAGACCAAAGAATAAGGCTTCCTTGCTTTGGACCTTGTTGAACTCCTACCGTAACAGATTCTGATTTTCAATCTAATCCTTAATTTTTGCAATGTTTGGAGGTCTCATTTGGAACCTTGGTGGCACTGACAAACCCACCGGCTATTTGGTGGGAAGAAAGACGAGGCTCTCCCGCTCTCATAAAGATGTACTGCCTTGGACACTCTCTGTAGGATCTGCTATGAGTCAGGACAGACTTGCTGACAGTGGGCTTTTGGTGAATGGGAGTGGTAGTGATAAGTGGTTTTGTGAGTAGTGATTGATTACACCCTGAATCTCCCCCGTTGACTAGAGCTCTTTTCAGAAAATAGTAGTAATTTATACCTGCCCACTGGTAGCCATTTCAGGATTTCACTTCTAGAAAGCATGATTCGGACGATGAAGAAAATATAGAGCAGTGCGGTTGGTAGACACTTGGGAGATCGTGTGGTCTTGTGTAGCCTCGACAGAGGATGGAAGACAAGCAAGATGGAGCTGTAAGCCTGTCTCCAGGGTGAACAGCACCGCACAGCACTAGCCTCCTTGAGCCCCTGCCAACACACCAGTGGATGGCACACAGTGTAATAAATTCATAGCCAGAAGAGTCCGTGGCCATTGTTGCCAAGCTATGACATCCATTTCTGTGTCCTCCTATGAGCTCTTAGGTTGTGACAGGCCATTAGCACACAAGGATACAGAGCCGTTAGATATATTGGAACCTGCTTGCCTCCTCTCCCCACTATCCACCATCCAGAGCTAGGACAAATGTCTCAAACAGTGCCTAGAATTAAAAAAGACCTTTTATATTAACTAGGGAAAAAAAACCAACCCTCAGAAGCCTTCAGAACCAAAGGGGTAGAGGAAATTCCCAGATATTTTGGCTTAACTAACAATTGTTTATTTCTGAATGGCTCTGAATCTAGTGCCCTGGTCAGAGGGCTGTGCGGAGCCTGGGAGCTCCCCCCCCCCCCCCCACACACACCCTCTCTATGACCAACCTGGCCTCCATTCAGATTAAAGTCATCCTAACAATATCCAGTAATCCCTGGCTGGTACACACGGTGAATGTGTTTGCCTGCCAACTGAAAGGCTGCAGGTTCAAATCTTCAGACACGCCTCAAAGCAAAGACCTGGCATTCTGCTCTGAAAAAGCCAGCTCCTGAAAAGCCCACAGAGCACAGTTCTGCTCTGACACTATGTCTGTACAGCGGGGTTTGCCACAATGGCCTGGCCATCTCTGCACTTCCTGCTGGTGGCCAGCGCAACTGAGCACGGGCGTGCTCCTCAGTGGTTGGCAAAAGAAAAATGGGTTTCTTCCTTTTTGAAAACTGAGTGATAGAGGAGAGTATACAGTGAGGGCAGCAGAAATGATGATGATATAGATGATTTATCAAAATCTAGCGTCTCGATGGATTGATTGAACTGAGATCGAGATTAACGCAGTATGAATCCCCCAGAAGTCACTGATCAGCATCATGTAATACGGATTGTTTGCAAATTAATACAACGATTGGGCCTTTTACAGAGGGTCGGAAGCCATCATTCAGCCCACAGTTGAGTACTTCCTTCCTCAGCAACAGGATTCTTGTATCGAGTTTCCCTTCTCAGGTGTGGTTCAGTCACCAGGTAGCGAGACAGACAACAGGAAGTTGCCACTGAGAGCTATGAGGTGCCTGCAAAGAGACTTCACAATTCATCGAAGGAAACCTATTCAGAATGTCCCCGGGCATATAAACATGGTCATAGATGATAAGCCAACAGCGGGGAGTGGGGTGTTGTGTTGTCAGGACAATAATATGTTGTGTCAGTTAAAAATAATATGCATGTGTCAGTTACAAAACTGCTAGGCTGTGGTTGCTCTGAAATCCCTCCAATTGAGGATAATTTTATCTGACACCTACTTGGTGTGCGTTCTAGAAGCCGTTCCTTGGTCTTTGCAGAGACTTGCATATGGATTGTGTTGAATGAGATTGGGAAGGTGTTGAGTGCTTTCACTGTGTTGGTTTCAAAACGTCGATCATGTTAGCATTGTTCTTTTCCAAAAATTCACCACAAGTAGAGCAGAAGGTCAGAGGACAAGAGGAAGGCCCTCAGCCAGATGGAGTGACACCATAACTGGCAAAACAGGTTCAAATACAACAACTACAAGGATGGTACAGGACTGGGTGGTGCTTGGTTGTTATTCACAGCATGGACATGAGTCAAAGCTGACCTGAAGGTACCCAACAACAGTGACAAGTTTATGGGATCGTAAGTAGAGGCTGGCAGGAAGGAAGTGAAGGAGGGTTGGTTGGGTTTGGGGTAGGAATGGGATTGTTCATTGGTGTGAGCTCTCTTGTTGACCTGAGGCTTGCCATTGAGTAGGCATGTTTTGTTTGATTGGGTTTTTTAAATCATTTTATTGGGGACTCGTACAACTCTTATCACAATCCATCCATCCATCCATTGTGTCAAGCACATTTGTACATTCGTTGCCCTCATCATTCTCAAAACATTTGCCCGCCACTTAAGTCCTTGGTATCAGCTCCTCATTTGTCCCCTCCCTCCCCACTTCCCCCTCCCTCATGAACCCTTGATAATTTGTAAATTATTATTATTTTATCATGTCTTACATTGCCCGACGTCTCCCTCCCTTCACCCACTTTTCTGTTGTCCGTCCCCCAGGGAGGAGGTTATAGATATATCCTTATGACAGGTTCTCCCTTTCTACCCGACCTTCCCTCCACCCTCCACCTTGCCAAGACGTGTCTATGTGGAACTTTGTGTGTGTATTTGCTACAAGCAGTACGTAAGGGCCTGATGTTATTAAAGCACAGATTGGTGTTTTGAGGAACTGAGAAAAATCAATTCCACAAGTTCCGCTACACAGGTTTCAGTGTATGTATCAGAGTTCCTTGATCTGACCTAGGCATGTCCTTGGACAAGTTGTTATGTATCTTTTTCATCTTTTGCTTCCTGATATTCAGACGGGGCTATTAAGGGTATCTAACTTAGAGGGTGGGCGTGAGGGTTAAATACGCTGAACACAGAGTCTGGCACACAGTCAATGTTCCATACACTTTTATCATCCCATCGATCAATGTTCTCACACTGCCAACCTGGCCAATAAACACATATGGGGTTAATTGAAGGGCTGAGGGATAAATGGCTCGGTGAGGCCAGGGTGCAGCTGCCTTAGCCAGTTCCCTGCTTTAGCTGGCAAGGCTTCCTTCCTACAAGACATCCCTGAGGAGAAGCCACATGGACCTACCCCAATGCAGCCCTGAGTGCTGTAGCAGCCGTGTGGAGACCTCTGCCAGAGCTGAGATGCTTACACGTTCACTGATTCGGCTTTCCTCCTGCAGTCGGTGTCATTGCGTCTGCTTTGTGAGATGGAGGAGGACTTTGTGGATTGGTGTTGGACATAAGGGTTAATGTTGGACTTGTGGGCTTGGGCAGCACTGGGTTGGGATGTTTTCTTGATGTGCCCTTGACCTTTATATAAAACTCTCTCTTATACATGAGTTTCTGTGGATTTGTTTCTCTAAAGTACCCAGACTAACACACATACATTTTAGAAATTGTCCCTGCCCCTAGAGTTAATTCGTCCTTTTTTAGTAACTGCATTTATTTTAAGGAAGTCTAAGGAAGCAAGACCCAAAATGGCCAGACTTCTCACCAGGTGCCTGATCTTAAAAAATTTTTTTTTTGACTTTCAACAATCAAATGTGTACCTAAGCCAAGTTGAAGATTCAGGGCTTAGGAACAGTTAATTTTTGTTCTTTTATGTGTCATTTAAAGGGTGCTTCACACACTGATACTCCCTCTCTCCCAATCCCACCTCTCTTAATCTCTCTCTTGCAGGTTAATATCAGCAAAGCAAGGAGAGAGCCAGCACTGTTTTTCGGTCCTTTGATTTAATCCGAGCCTCTTAACCCTGACCTCAAAAGCAGGATGTTTCATCTTCTGCAGGAGCTGCTAATGAAAGTCAAGTGTTACAAGACATTGTTCTTATTGCCAGAAAGGTTTATTAGCCAGTGTCTTCTCTCAGAGACACAGGGTAATTGTACAAAGCATGACATTTTTTTGATAAAATACCTTGTAGGTCAATTTCTATGATCTTTCCTCAACAGGCCTGGGAATTGTCCCCAAAATCAAAAAGAAAACTTCTTTGGTCTTGAAAAGTAATTTTCAGTAGAAACTGACTTAAGGGAAAGCAGTTCTGTTTGTGTTTTCTGCTGTCTGATCTTTTGGAATGGTCTCCGGCATGACATGGGGAAGGTGGGGTAGGGAAGCCAAGCTAACAACATAACCATTAGAGATTTGGCCACCGATAGATCATGGGAAGTTGCTGCATGTACTCTTTCTGTGTTTATGAATCCTTCAGGTACAGGAGCCTCATCAAAGCTCCTCGTAGAGGTGTAGCAGTTTTATTTGCC
The DNA here is from genome assembly GCF_050624435.1 of Tenrec ecaudatus. Classification (NCBI taxonomy): domain Eukaryota; kingdom Metazoa; phylum Chordata; class Mammalia; order Afrosoricida; family Tenrecidae; genus Tenrec; species Tenrec ecaudatus. Next base: position 123,596,116 of record NC_134538.1, read on the forward strand.
CCTCATCTCACATCTACCTCTTAGCTAGATTTTATCAACTGGCGTTTTTTTCCTATCAGGGCGCAATAAACCTGCGTGCTCGGATTAACTCATACTACCGGTAATATAGTTTTCACTTTCAGAAACACAGAAAGGAAAATGATGCAACACTGGGAGCAATATGGAAACGTGTCATTCTTTTTTGCATCTGGGTCCCGAGCCCACCTTTCTAACCATTTGCCCCTCGTTATTTGACTGTATATCCAGCACCACAGGTCTCCGACTGTATGCAGTGCGGGGCTTTGGTTGTGCTGTGGGGCCCAATGCTGGCATAAAGCTGTGCTCCTCTCCCAATCCTTTGGTGATAACTAACTGTCTCAGAGTGGGTTCACTAGAGAAGCCCACCCAGTGATTGCTAGCTAGCTAGATACCAAGAAAATGGTCCACACAGTTGTAGAAATGGGCGAGTTCAAGTCCCAGGAGGTTCTAAGTCAGTGGGTCAGATGTGAAGCTGGAGGCTTCTCCTGACTCACATAGCTGTGGTTGCTAAGAAACCCAGTGTCAAGCAGGAAAACCACAGAGTGGTGGCTGCAGAGGCAGATGAGCCCAAGACCAGCCCGTTAGACTTATAACTGCAGAGGCGAGCGAATCCAAGTTCGGCAAATCAGATTGCAGGCAACAGATGACTCCTGGGATCAACAGGTAATAGAACGGGCATTGGCTCAAGTCCAAAAAAGATAGACGCCTGCTTCAGGCTCAACACAAAGCAAGAAAAATTCCCTACAGCATCTTATTTTGGAAGCCAGCCGCATCTCTAGAGCAATTTATTATGTCAGGGCTGTGATCTGATGCTGAGTGTTGCATTCGCCCTAATTTGATCCCATTGTGGGGCTTACAACTGATCGGCTATGATGGTATTATGTTAGGTCAGTGATGAGGAGTTACTAGTTGTGAACTTCCAAATCACTTAGAATCCTGGCCCAGCCAAGTTGACACAAACCGTTAGCTCCCACACCTATTTAATCTGCAGTAAAAGAAGTTTAAGGATCTCTAGTGATTTGTGGAATGTACTTCCTGAATATTGGATTTTTTAAGTACCTTTTCTTTTCATGGGTAATCCAAGTACTTACGGATGCAACGTGTTGATGCAAAAGCGAATGATTCAAAGATGCGTTCCTTGCCTTTAGGAAAACTGGTGATACTACTCAAAGCCAGCCAGGATGTTTATAGCGTGAGGTCACCCTCGGTGCCCTCCACCTTTACATCCAATGACATTTTCTTAGTCTTGTTCCTTTCGCTTTCAATAATGTTTAGCACCAATGCGTGTCCCTCCATCTGGGAACACAGAGTGGGATGCTTCTTATCTTTTTCATGATGTTTCCGAAACAGGAACCCTGGTGGTGCAGTGGTTAGGGACTCAACAGCAAATGGAAAAGGTTGGTGGTTTGCATCCATCTGCCGTGCTTTGTGAGGGAATGCGACCATAAAGACTTACCTCTTTGGAAACCCTCTGGGGCAGTTCCGACTTGTCTTAGAGGGTTGCTGCTAGGCGTTGGAATTGAGGCCAGTAAGTTTTTTCCCTTGGGGATGGGAGATATACCTCTCTGCTGAGCAGATTCTGACCCGTAGTAGGTGCATAGTAGGGCACCTTAAATAGGGACTTAACCAAGGCTCGTAACTTAGTGTTTTCAATTTCTCCAGTAATACTTTGTTTTTACCCAAATGCTCTAAGAGTGTTATTGTTTATACATTTTACAGTTATATTTTTACATTTGGATACTTCCATTTATCAAAATTAAATGTTCAGCATGCATGTTTTAATATTTTGGGACCATGTGAAATTGCAGTTTTTATAGGTCAAAATTGCCAACTATTGGCAGTCTCTTTCCCCCTTTTCTCTCATCCTCTTACTTACTTCATCTTCCCCTATGTGGGAAATCTGTCTTTGCTGCAGAAATTGGGATATGTTTTTTAGACTTCCCAATAAATTACAGTGAAGAAAGTTCTTGTTTCCAGCTAAATTGATTTATTTTGATGCTGTGTTTTCCCCACAAGTCATGGGTAGAACTTCCGTGATCATCAATATGCTGCAAGTATTACGAAGGAGGCTGGTACCCCGGCTTCTTTTCAGTAAAATACTTTGTTGTAATCACAGATTCAGCTGGCAGGCAGCCTCATCTCCTGGGGAGTATTGAACAGTGAGAGACACAGGAACTCTTCTCTCCTTTTGTTTTTTCTTCAGTGAGTAGTTAATCACTGCTGTCCGTGGCACCAGAGTTAGAAATAACTGTAGCTGAATTTCAAGGTCTCACCCTGTCGCAGGTCCATCTCGTTCCTTGGCAGGCACAGACAGTACTTTATATGATGACTCTATAATTACCCAGTTTTGGTAAACATGCATTATTTAGCCAATAGAGCAAAATGGCTCCTTCAGAGCCATTACATTTCGGTTCATCAAGTAAATAGTGATTTAGCCATGAAAAAATGTGTGTGATTTTGTTGATAGCCTGTCAATCCACAGTCTTCAGCTAATTCCCTATCACCCTTTATGAGTATTTTGGAGCCATTTTCTGAAAACCATGACTGTACCGGGCGAACACTGTACCATGCTGTCCCGATGTAAAAACCACTTAGTGTGATTGTTTTTATAGATATTTCTATTATGAAGGGCTGCTAGGTGTTAGCAATAACATGAGGCAGTGCCCAGGCTATTAGCTTGACTTGCTCTCATAGAAATGAAAATGGTTTGATTGTCTTTAAAGAAAGAAAAAGGATGGGTCCCTAATGTGTAAGCCCTGGCAACATGTTGATGTGATCATGCAGCGCTGGCATACTTTAATGACAGAACTACGACGCCTGCTTAAGGAGACACGCCAAAGTGTTCCTTGGTGCCGTCTTCCCCATGCAGGTGTGCCCAGGTTCCGGCTCCAAACACAGCTGCTTCCACACGAGTAGTCACTTTCAGAAACAAAGGCACCTTTCAGATGAAAACTAAGACGTCTTCCTAGCTTTGGAAAGGATTCCTCTCCTTCAGGCGAAGCGCACGGTGTGGGACTATGGTTGTATGATGCTTTTGGTTGTTGCGATCTCCTCCTGAGGGACACGCACCAAGAAGTGGCTCTCTGAACTCAAGGACAGCATTCCCGAGCGGGAGCAGTGAAGAGTCCCTGCTTATCGGGATGTGTCGGGGCACATCTTGCAAGGATTCTAATCAAGCCCTGCGCTAGGATGTGGCTTTTGTGTTGTTGCCTTAAAGACCAACATAGCTGTCTGGCCACACTGGACCAGTAGGCCTGGATGGAGTTGTCTCCCACTTCCCCTGCTAGCCTGGACTGTCCCCTCCTCACAACCCACAAAAGCAAAACAGTCCTGCAGCAGGTGAGCTGTTTCTGACTCCTGGTGGCCCCATGTGTTACCGAGTAGAACGGAGCTCTCTCGGGGTTTCATTACAGAAACAGATCACCTGCCCTTTCTTCTGCCTCGTAACAAGGCGTGTTCACTTTTAAATTAGAAGTTGGATCCGAACCATTATCTCTGAGGGACGCAAAAGTGGAACACCACAACAGGATCCCTTAGGGATTTCATAATGAAATCCCACCAACCAATCAGGTGCTAGATGCATCCAGTAACTCTGTGGAGATGGGGCATGGAGAATAGAAATGCAATCGCATGAATTTGCAATGATTTGTATCACAATGTGACTTGTTCAGGCCTTAGCAAGAGGGTTTGCCTTAATCCATTTAGGTGGCCAAGAAAATTCCTTTGTCCTTTTTGCTGGTCCAGGTGCAAATCACTGGGGACAGGAAACCAAGTCTGAAGATGTGGGGCTTATCTCCTTAGTACATTCCTGGCACCCTGGCTAGAGAGGGAGCTCTGTAATCTCTCGCTCTTCCAGACAGGGCCTCCAGCTGCCTTCTCTCAGAATGGCAACAGGGTAGTGGACTTTCCACCTGGCTGACACCTGTGTGATCACTCTCCCTGACTGGAGACATCTGAGGAGACAGACTCGTTATATTGCAACTGCTCCCCACCTCAACTCATGCAGTTTTTCTGGTCTTATTTTCACATTTTCATCTTGCCATGAAGTGAAAGAGCCAAGAAAAGGGGATGAAAGAAAATCCCTTCATGATGAATTGTTGTAATTCATTTCCACGGAGTGAGTTTAACTCACAGAGACCCAAATGCACACAGCACCCAACTGCCAAAAATGCCCCTCTTATCTGCTGTAGGCGAGGCCCGTCTTTGTGCCAGTGCCCAAAAGGCCAGTACTCACTGTCTAACAATTTTAAATCCTATTTTGCTTACATTTATGTTTTCTTTCCTCAGAGTCATCTCTGAATGGAATACACATGTCTAAATTGGCTTAGATGAGTTTGATATGAAAGAGATTTACTTATTTATTCAAAGTAGATCATGCATGCTCCCCATGCCAGACATTAACTTTAGGGCTGCCCTGTATCTCGATCTCCAGATGCATTTATTGTACCAGTGCTTTATAGATGGGCAAGGAGCTCTGCTGGCAGAGTGGGTCATGTGTTGGGCTGCTACCTAACTACAGGGTTGACCCCAAACCCACCAGCTCTTCCTTAGGAGACAGAGTTACAGCCTGAAGGCGTTACTGTCTCCAAAGCTCCCAGGGGTAGCTCTACTCTGTTCTCTGGGCTTGCCATCAGTTGGTATGGACTCAATGGCAGGGTGTTTGGTGTCAGATTTTCTGGATGGATAATTAGGTAGTTTACAGCTTTCACACATGGTGTGGTCAACTCTCCTGCAATAACATCTGTGTGCACGCCTGAAAACATTCCTACAGTTAGAATTTCTTGGTCGAGTCATGCTCATTTTAAAGGTCTGTAATACATACTGGTTTCAAACAAACTGGCTTGTTGTTTTAGTTTATAGTTCTTTGTTAGTAGATGAGGATTTTTTTACTCCCATAAAGAGCCGCATTTTCTGAAACCTACAGAGGCAGTTCTATTCTACCCTATAGGGTCATTATGAGTTGACGTTAACTTGATGTCAGTGAGCGAGATAGATTTTGCATATTGTCACATGCTAATTACTATTTCTGGATTTCTCCTATAAAACTATTTTGTTGATAGTTTTTTTTATTTGTAGCTTTTTTATATTGTAACTTTCTGATTTGGAAAAGTTCTCTATATAATAGATATTAACCCAGTGTCTCTTACAAGTATTTCAAAATCTTTTCCAGTTTGTAATTTACAGTCAACTGGCTCTTTAACTTTCATGAGGAATGGTAATTTTCTCAGAAAGAGGGATGTGAATCTGAGAGATAAATAGCTTTGGCTTATCCATTTTCAGGTTGAGGCACTTCTTAAGCAAAGACTAGGTATGATGTGGTGTCATTTGTGTACAAATGAGGTTGACGTGAAAGGAACGCTGCAGGAAGGGGACATTAGCGAAACCATACGTAGATCTGTTAGGTAGCAAGAAGCAGGGATGTGTAAAGGGCATGCTCCGAATTCAGACTCTTGAGCCAGGGAGGCGGTACACCTGGATGGGCCCAAACTGGGCCAGGTGAGCTTAATTCAGCCAATGGGGTCAATCAGTACTGTCGACCACACCTCCCAGCAAAGGCCCTAAAGGCCTGAACCTGGAGACCAGTGCTCCTTTTTCCCTGCGGCTGCTTCTCTACTTTCTGCTCTGCTCTGCTCTCGAGAGGTCTCTCTCTCTCTCTCTCTCTCTCTCTGGCTTCAGGCTGCCAAGTGTGGGTGTACAGTTCCCTGAGGTTCCTGTGTTCAGTGACTGTAAAACCTGAAACTTCTGTCCTTCATAAAAACCCACTTGGGCCTCCACTCAAGTACTCCCTCAATGCAGGAATAATTTCTTCTATTAAATTGGCATTCTATGATGCTCACCTTCCTGACACAACCGCTGAAGACAAAGTGGGTGAATAAGCAAATATGGTGAAGAAAGCTGATGGTGCCCGGCTATCAAAAGATACAGCGTCTGGGATCATAAAGGCTTGAAGGTAAACAAACGGCCATCTAGCTCAGAAGCAACAAAGCCCACATAGAAGAACACATCAGCCTGTGTGATCACGAGGTGCCAAAAGGATCAGTTATCAGACAACAAAGAACAAAAAATCATATCATTGTGTGCTCATCTCCATGATACGATCGCTGAGGACAAATGGGTGCATAAGCAAATGTGGTGAAGAAAGCTGATGGTGCCTGGCTATCAAAAGGTATAGCGTCTGGGGTCTTAAAAGCTTGAAGGTAAACAAGCGGCCATCTAGCTCAGAAGCAACAAAGCCCACATGGAAGAAGCACACCAGCCTGTGTGATCACGAGGTGTCGAAGGGATCAGGTATAAGACATCATCAGAACAAAAAAAAAAAAATCTTACCATAGTGAATGATGGAGGGAGTGTGGTGTGGAGACCCAAAGCCCATTTGTCAGCCACTGGAGATCTCCTTGCAGAGGAGTCTCGGGGAGGGGACAAGGCAGTCAAGGTGCAATGTAGCACTAATGAAAAATACCAACTTTCCCCTAGTTCCTAAATGCTTCCTCCCCCCCTCCCACTACCATGATCTGAATTCTACCTTGCAAGTCTGGCTAGACCAGAGGATGCACACTGGTACAGATAGGAACTGGAAACACAGGGAATCCAGGGCAGATGAGACCTTCAGGACCAGGGGTGTGAATGGAAATACTGGGAGGGTAGAGGGAGAGCGGGTTGGAAAGAGGGAACCGATTACAAGGATCTACATGTGATCTCCTCCCTGGGGGATGGACAACAGAAAAGTGGGTGAAGGGAGATGTCAGATAGGCCAAGATATGACAAAATAATAATTTATAAATTATCACGGGCTCATGATGGAGGGGGAGGGGAAAATGAGGAGCTGATGCCAAGGGCTGAAGTGGAGAGCAAATGTTTTGAGAATGATGAGGGCAATGAATGTACAGATGTGCTTTACACAATTGATGTATGTATGGATTGTGACAAGAGTTGTATGAGTCCCTAATAAAATTATTTTAAAATATCCACTCGGATCACAAACCAGGCTTTGGCATGAATTCTTTATCATGTGAAGCCAAGAACCGAGGTATTTCCCACTTGGAAACCTAACAGATCCATTGCCGAAACCCTCTCCTCTAGACATCGCAGACAGAGTTGCGGGAAACAATGATGGCAGCCAAAATATATGTTGTAAGGTTTGGGGTCATTTATGAGAAGTGGGAATTATTGCTGTGGGTCATGTAGAACAGGAATTCTGCTGGTTCCTGATTTAGTAACTGCATCCTCATCCCGGGGTGAATTACCCGGTAAGTCAGGTGAGCATAGGCTTACTTGTGCTTACCAATTAACTGATAATGAACCATTGATTTGTAAAATTGAATTGGGTGAAATCCATGTGACGCTGTCCACTACAGATTAGTCAATAAGCATAAGTAAGTCTGTGCTTACCTTGCTTTCTGAGTACTCTACTCCTGTCAGGGGTTGTAAAATTGAGTCGGCTTTGATTCTCTAGTAAGGAGCTGTGGTTGGCAGAGATATGCCAGATATGCCTAGAGACAGTTTCTTGATGTGGGGGAACTCTGACATGGTTCACTGCAGATTAGGCAGTAAGCACAAGTTAGCCCATGCTTCCCTGTGATTAGGAACCCACTATGGCAGTGGGCTTTGTTTTTTGTTTTTATCTTGGTGTCGCTGTGAGTTAGGCGTTTGGCTGCTAACCTCAAGCTTGGTGCTTCTGTTACCCGGAGGAGGCTTGCAGGCTCCTTGATTCAAGGTTCTCCTCAAGAATCTCCACTCCTTGATTCTTGGTCTCCTTCCAAGAATGATTTCAGGCCAGGGACACAATTCAGACCATAATCAGGAAGGGTTTGAACTGTAAGAAATGGTAGACTTCCCAAATAGGCAGGCTTTCTGGGGGATCTTCTGCTATGGGCTGGTCCGCTGTAGTGGGCCACCCGTTTCAAGGTATGTGCATGCCAGCACCTCAGACTTCATGCTGTGCCCTTGTCTCAGACCCCAAACTCAAGCTTCTCTGCAGTCCTTGTGGGGCTCCTGTGACCATCCTGTCTTTCTCCACCCAGCCACTTCGTGCCCTCCTTGATCTAGGTCTCTTCCATGGGTAAGAAAATGTGTTTTATTCTGCCCTTCACCTTCCCTTGTGCTGGCGAGATCTGTGCAGAAACATGTCTCCGTCTCTCCTCTGTGTTACCATTTCCACCACATCCCTTCCACCACCTCTTCTCCCCTTGCCAGCTTTGGACTATCCAGCAGTTCAAACACACAAGTTGCTCAGGGAGGAAGATGAGGCTGCCCTATAAAGATTTAGCCTCAGAAACTCTCTCAGGACACTGAATTGCAGGTGGCTCAATGGCAGTGCTTATTGGTTAACTTAATGTTAGTCTCACCTTCCACAAATCGGGGTTTGCAAGGGCACTGACAGGTAACAACCGCCATATAAGTAAGAACAAGGCATAGATTCTCATTCCAGTGTGATTTATTAGCATCCTTAGGCTCAGTGTCTTCACCTGTAAAATGGGGATAACTACTTGAGACTAGAGGGGTAACTGGTGAGGTAATGCGTGCAAAGTGTCTGGCCCAGGTCCATTACATGGAAAAAGTCCAATTAATATTTGTTTTCTTTCCTCCCACCTCGCCCTCTCAACCATAAGTGCTTTGATTAAAAAACACGAGGGGGTGTAGTTGTCTAGCTGTTCAATTCTCCAGCTCTTACACTGCATCTCTGTGAAGGTATAAATTACTTAGAAATTATGCCCTTTGTTTTCATAGTCTGGTCACAGTGCATGAATACTAAGCAGAGGGGAAACGAGGTGTGCACCCGTTTCTGCATCTTGTCTTATTAGCTGTGATCAATGAGCCGCCCCCCCACAATGCCTCTGTCATTTCGCCTCGGAGCTGCCGCTGTGTTTTTCCTCTATACTTTCTTTCATTTAATTCCGATGCACAAACGAGGCGTGGATTGCAACTTTTCACTTCATCCCCAATATCAACATTGACTTACAGGCAGCGCTGCTTGCCAAAAATGGATCTTGTGATTTTAAAATGCACATTAATTAGCATTTTGCCTTTAATGACTGATTGGTTATGAGCCAAATTAATTGAGCCACAAACTGGTTATCTCGGGTCTGTAATGCGCAAATTAGCTGATTCACAACTAATCGAGAAGTTTCTGATCTTAAAATTGTGACAATGTGTGTCAAGTACTTCAAAAAGCTAAAAAGAATATAAGATGTGGGTTGTAAAATAAAAGAGGACTTAGACTTTCAAACCTATATGCTTAATGATTCTTTTTCTCAATGGCTAAGATTTAGCAGCTCAAGACAATGACAGAGTGTGCTCTTCATCAGATTCTACAAATATTAATATTATTCATAAGAAAAAATATTTGAAAAGTCATGGCAATCTCTATTTTCATAAAACATCGCTTGTAATTGTTCAGTGGTAATTATCCTTATATTTTAAGTGTTCGCAATAGGAGTTTAATGAATTAGTGATATACCTTTTTAATTTTTCATAAGTTATCCAGCAGAGCACCTACGTGCCAGGATTATTGCTCATGTCTGCTCTAGGTAAGGTCTATATCTGTCACTGTGCCAGGAGAACCCATATTCAGTGGGTTAAATATTGCACTTCTTGGTAGACAGATGAAGGAACCCTGGTGTGAGTTAAGGGTGGGGCTGTTAACCAAAAGGTTGGAGGTTCAAACCCACCAGCTTCTCTGTGGCAGAAAAATGAAGCGATCTTGTTGTATGTAGATTTATAGCCTTCGAAGTTCTATGGCGTCATTATGCTCTGTCCTGTACATTCGCTCTAGGTAGGAATGGGCCAAATGGCAGTAGATGTTAATGAGTGTACATAAATGAAACACATTTTTTGAATTTTGTACTTTTTATGTCTAATGAACCAATAATACAAATATTCATGTATCATTACTTTTTAAATTATATTTATACAGTGTGCTGCTTTATAATGATGTAAGCTTGGACATTATGGCTAGATAACTAACTCAACATAGAACTATGAACTGCTCACCTGCAGGAAAGCTTTCGGTTGACCGATAAGATAATAGTAGTTATGTGTTGGGTCACTGACTGCATGATTAGCAGTTTCAAACCACCAGCCAGTCCAGTGGAGAAAGACAACTCCCATAGAGTGGCAGTTTTGTAAACTCACAGGGATATTTCTACCCTGTCCTACAGCATTACTTTGCGTCAGTATCAACTCACTGGCAATGAGTTTTGCTGATAAAGAGTAGAATGGGGAACTAGCATAGATGCAGGACTCCTGGTATACGAGGGGGCACTCCCTGCAAAAATGGAACTTTTTTTCAGAGCTATGTATTTAAGTTTTTTTACAAACCAACCTTATCACCTTCAAAATACCCTCCATGACACTTAATGCATTTGTCAAATCTGGATTCCACTCTTGGAAACATTTTCCAGTCTCATCTGTTTGAATGGCTGACAGCATCTCCCTCGTTTTCTTCTTCACCTCTTCTACATGGTCAAATCGCTGTCCTTTCACATCCCTCTTCATTCATGGAAACAAAAAGAAGTTGCACAGAGCAAACTCAGTGAATAAGGTGCATGGGGCAAGAAAGGTATGCTGCTGAGATGGCTGCATGAGCAGGTACAATGTTGTGGTGGCAAAAAGTCCCCTGTCTGCCACAAATCAGACCTGTTTTGTGGCAAGCTGTTACACAATCTTTTTAGAACTTCTAAATAGAAAGCTTGATTAACAGTCTGACCTGGTGGAACGAACTCCAAATGCACTGTGAGTGAACATTTTTGTCCATTTGGGAAGTTGATGGATGTCCAAAATGTCATCAATTGACATGTCACCTTTTTTGAAATGAGAAAGCCACTTGGGTGCTTGAGTTTTTCTCACAGCGCTGTCCTTGTAAGCTGTGTGCAACATCACACAAGCGTCTGTGGCATTTTTCCCGAGCAGGAAATAAGATTTCACAGCTGTGCGCCGTTCTGTTACATCGGCCACCACAAAAAACAAGGTTCCAGTGAAACTGCTTTTATAAAAACCCACTGTGACCAGAGAGAACTTCCTAGGTAACCACTGGGTGCACTAATTCAGAGCGAGTCGCTTAGATGTTCGCCTGGTGGGAAAAATCATATGAAAACTCCACCAGTGCAATTCTGGTTTTTTTGGGGGGGTGGGGTACCCCCTCATATGCTTTTTATTTTTAAAAATATATTTAAGAATTTGAAAGCAGAGAAATTGTACACACGTTACTGAGGCAGAAGTTAAACCAGTGATTTCAAATATATTCCAATTGGTAAAAAAATAAATCCAATTAGAAGCTGTTATTAAAATCCTACTAAAACATATGGCACTTTGACATTTGGGCAATCCATGGTTTAAGACTGCTTATTCACAACTCACTTTTAAGGGAAACTTTCCCCCTCTCATTATTTTTCACTCTGTATACCTGTTTGCTCTTGCCAGTCTGCGGTCTGCAGTGTCCCACCACCTCAAACTGTATTTCTTGGATCCTCTTGTCAGCTAGGTTTCCAGGAAGTGTCTCACTGGGGGAGATTTGTAGGTTGGAGGAGACTGAGAAGTCTCTTGTTTCTGGGGAATTTGTAACAGCGATAAAAATAACAACGGCACTGTGTTGGGCTTGCTGGTTGGAAAGGGTGTGAGCAGTGGGACCTTGAGTAGCAAGCTCCTGAGCTCTCCATCAGCCCGCTCCCACAGCCCACACGTGCAGCTTAGCACCCACCCCACGCCCATCACACGTGCAGCTTAGCACCCACACCCATCACACGTGCAGCTTAGCATCCACCCCACACCCATCACACGTGCAGCTTAGCACCCACCCCACACCCATCACACGTGCAGCTTAGCACCCACCCCACGCCCATCACACATGCAGCTTAGCACCCACCCCACGCCCATCACACATGCACTTTAGCACCCACCCCACACCCATCACACGTGCAGCTTAGCACCCACCCCACGCCCATCGCACGTGCAGCTTAGCACCCACACCCATCACACGTGCAGCTTAGCACCCACCCCACACCCATCACACGTGCAGCTTAGCACCCACCCCACGCCCATCACACGTGCAGCTTAGCACCCACCCCACTCCCATCACACGTGCAGCTTAGCACCCACCCCACTCCCATCATGTGCAGCTTAGCACCCACCCCACGCCCATCACACGTGCAGCTTAGCACCCACCCCACACCCATCACACGTGCAGCTTAGCACCCACCCCACATCCATCACACGTGCAGCTTAGCACCCACCCCACACCCATCACACGTGCAGTTTAGCACCCACCCCACACCCATCACACGTGCAGCTTAGCACCCACCCCACATCCATCACACGTGCAGCTTAGCACCCACCCCACTCCCATCACACGTGCAGCTTAGCACCCACCCCACATCCATCACACGTGCAGCTTAGCACCCACCCCACACCCATCACACGTGCAGTTTAGCACCCACCCCACACCCATCACACGTGCAGCTTAGCACCCACCCCACATCCATCACACGTGCAGCTTAGCACCCACCCCACACCCATCACACGTGCAGTTTAGCACCCACCCCACACCCATCACACGTGCAGCTTAGCACCCACCCCACATCCATCACACGTGCAGCTTAGCACCCATCTCTGGGTTATACTGTTGCCCCTCCAGCCCATGGGCAGTAGTGGTTTTGTAGACTTAATAATTTTTTAGTAACTCCATGTTGTCCCTTTGTTTCCTCAAACTCTTCTCTCTGTAACCATTTCTGCTATGACATTTCTCCTTTGGAGATACCTCGAGTGAGTTCTGTCTCCTCTGAGGCGCTAATTCACTTTGTTCGACTGTACACTGATGCATACTACTTATTATCTGTGGCGTGTGCGGGTCCCAGTATGTTAATGCCCTCTGTGGGTTGTACCTCAAGTCACCTATTTTCAACACGAGATCAAATTGTAACCAGGACTTCATATTGAGTCATCTTCAGACAAACTGGTAAAATGAAATGGAGTGGACAAAAATATCAGTCTGAGATGAAAGATTCTGTTGTAGCCACCACCACCATCCAAAGTTGACTTTTACGAATTATTGTGAGAGGTGTGGCAGATAGCTCACGGATGGATGGATCGACACGCTGCAGTGGTGGCTGGCTCTATTTCATCACAGTCTCAGCTGCTTTGCATAACCCCTGAGCCATGGCCATGAGAGCTAGCAGAACACAAAAGGTCTCATTTGTCACAGATACTTGAGAGGCAATACGGTTAAAAGGCTTTACACTTTTGTTGTTGTTGTTGTTGTTACTGCTTTGGGACTAATAATGTGATCTAAGATTCAAGCAAGATATCCTCCCTTGCCTCTGATTTTCCAGTGCAACACGGCCATCTAACTTTAAAAGAAGAATCCAAAAAAGATCACCCTAGGAACACCTTGCCGAGCAAAAATGTACACACCTGTCCATTTATATCTCTTTGAAATATTATTATTGAGCGCGTAAAGCAAGCAAAAATCAACCCTGATGTTATTGGGACAGGGAGATGTGTTTTCAGACTTATAAAGAGGTGGTTTGGGAAGACTGCCTAGAGACAAGGGATCCGCTTGACTACATGGGCTGAACCGTGGAAGCTCTGCATGTAAATGTGTTTCTGGACAACAGTTTGTCCTTCCCTAAGAGAGCAGAAATAGGGACATTGGAAACAAGGGAAATAAGTAGTGTGTATTCATGCTTTAGTCAGCCTTGTGTACTTATGCTACTACTAAAAAAGCTCAGGAGTTGGGGAATAAATTGATGTTCCCTTGCTAGAAAGTGATCATCTTATTTTCAAATTCTCCTGCCTGCAGTCCAGTGCCCTCATTGTAAGCCCTGTTTATCCATAGCTCTGCCAGTGTTTACACCAGTTCTGTTCAACCAAAGAAACCTGGCTTCTATGCTGTTGTGTTTTGCTGGGCCAAGACTTGATGGGTAAGTAGAACTGAGTGTTTGCCCTAACTATAATCCCAGCCTATGGATTAAAAAGGATTTTAGCTGGAACGGAAATCTGGGAATCAAACAAAGCCATGTGTTAGGGCTCTCCACATTCCAACAAGATGGCATTTGCCCAGAGTCATCATCCGCAGCAAGAGTTTGGTTCTGTTTTCCAATTTATTTCTTCCTCCTACAAACTTTCTGAGCCTTCCCTTGAACTTGTCTTCCTGCCACACATCTTCCCTGCCTTCCAAAGTGGTAGACCTAGAAATGCCCTCATCTCAAGAGTTCGCCCGTGTGCAACATCATTCACATCAATGTTCTTTCTTAAAGTCAAAGACCTTTCTTCTCCTTTAGATTCACCTTGATGCCCCCTTTCCCAACATTCTCTCTGAATAAAATGCTCTGTGGTTTAGTACTTGCATCTATGAAGTCCAAGAGGCAACGCCTGTCATCAAATGTCTTGTACAGACCTGGTATACAGTGCCCTAGGTAAGCTCAGTTTGGCTTTATGATTTAGGCAATTGAAGAATCACCCATCTTCCCCCTTGCCCCCAACCCCTATAGCCTGAATGCGTGCACTTGACTTGCTTCCTTCTTCCCCCGGAACATTGTGTGAGGCAGTGGCCTAGACAAAAGGGATTCAGAAATGAAAAACCAGTCCTCAGCCCTCAAAGAGCTCAGAGCCTAGTCCAGGAAGATGAATCAATACACCTAAGTTCAAACAGTCTGCTAGAAGTTCACATAGAATGGTTAGTCATTAGGTGGGATCAACGGGCTTGTTGAGTTCATTATCCTCTGGCATTCTGTCTGTTCCCTAGCCTCAATGGGATTCATTGTGGAAATGGGATGAGGTGGGTCCCTTCCCTTCCGGGAGGAGGAAATGGAAAATACTAGGGAGTAATAGACAGGACAGACAATTTTGGTTTCACGACTGTCTCTGCACTTTATGGAAACTCATGAATATCAGTTCTTTTAACTATAAAACAGGTCTGCTCCCATAAAGATTTCTAGTTTATGAAACCCTAAGAAGCAGTTCTACTCTGTCCTACAGGGTTTTACTATAAATTGGAATCTACTGGATGGGTGTTTTTTGGTTTGTTTTTGCCTGGGGTGGAATTTAGCAAGATTATGTTGTGAAGCAAATGAAATCTGGTATTTGAATATAATTTTCATACTACAAAGTGCTATAAAATGTAAGTTATATAAGCTTACCTCTAGTCATGAATAAAGTGGCAAATTGGGGACAATAATGTACCAGTCAAAACTCCCATGAAGGCATCTTAGTGGCAGATTAGATATTACATGCAGAACCCTAGTGGGTAGTCTATAAATACAATTCATAACTTTCCATCTGCTGTAAGAATTAAGTGGAAATGGAAGCTAGTACCCATACCCTGTAGCTTCACCTTAGGAAGCTGGATGTCAGATATTGCCAGATCATCCTGACGTTTTCAAAAAGAAAGGTAGAAAATCATGGCTGTGGATTATAGAAAACTATTCAAATGGTTGTACCATTTATACCCCTGTGACTGGAAGCAAGGACGTGAAGATCTGCTCTCTGAGCGAGCGCTGTACAGGCACATTTCAGCATGGAGCTGTTTCCATGGAGAAGGACAAATTCTCCCCAAATCAGAAGGGCTCTCGCAACTATTTCCTACCTTGAACCACTGAGATGCTTCCTGGGGTAGAGAGCTTTGATTCGCTCAGCTTTGGTACCATTCATTCCATTGTAGATTCCCATTTGACAAGCCCACATCAAGCCTTTGCCCTGTGGACATCTGGATAGTTTGATTGAGCCTCTTGTCAGTGGGGTAAATAATGAAAGTGAGAGCTGACAGCTTCCGAGCTGACTGATGGATTCCGATATGGCTGCTGCAGATTATGACCAGTGCTGTTTGGAAACGGGGAAGCCTCGCCATGCAGTGGGGCTAGCAGCACACTTTGTCTGGTCCCTGCTAGTTGACAGTTGCAGTTTGTGTAAGTTGACAAGGGACAGGGTTGTTTTAACCACCACTATTTTTTAATAAGGAGCCCCGGTCACATGGTTTGGGGCTTAGCTGCTAATCGAAAGGTCAGCAAATCAAACCCTCCAGCCATTCTGCAAGGGAAAGACCTGGCAGCTGACTCCCAGAAGCATGGTATCCTAGAAAAGGCAGTGGTGCCCTTCTACTCTACATATGTGATCATTCTGAGTCGGAATCATTTCCACAACATACCATATATCAACATCAAACCTTGTGCATTCTTGTTGGATGCCGGTCAAATCACTTCTGACTTATTTTGACCCTAGATACCAACAGAATGAGACACAGCCTGGTCCTGCACCATCCTCCCAATTGTTAGGTTTGATCGCACTGTTGCGGTCATGGTGTCAAGCCATCTCATGGAGAGGCTTCCTCTTTTCCTCTCTTCCAAGGACCAATGTCTGCTGATACCATGTCCAAAGCACATGCTAGGGGTCTCCTTGTCTCTGCTTCTAAGAAATCTGGATGGATTTCCTCCGAGGCAATTTTGTTTGTACTTCTGGCAATATTTCCAGTAGTTTCACCAATACCATAATTCAAATGCACGAGTTCTTCTCAAGTCATCCTTATTTCTTATCCAGCTTTCACGTGCATTGAAAATACTGTGGTTTGGGTCAAGTCTACCTGAGACCTCAACATGACATCTTTGCTCTTTAACACTTTAAAGACGTCTTGGGCAGCAGCTTGACCCAATGCAAAGAGTCATTTGCATCAACCATTTCAAGAGCTAGCACATGAGCAAGAACCAAAGGCATTAAAGGAAGATGACCAAGCTACACCGAAGGCATTGACAAAAACGTGGCTCCAGGAATCAGCAGAATACCAGTAGAAATATTTCAACAAACTGACACAATGTTGAAAGTACTCACTAGCCTTTGCCAAGAAATGTGAAAGGCCTGTCCAACAGTGGGAAGAGATCCCTACTTATGCGTGTTCTAAAGGAAACCCAATTGAACGCAGATACCATCGAATAGTATCATTAACCTCTCATTCAAGTAAAATTTTATTGAAGACAATTCAAAAGTGTTTGCAGCAGCACATTGATAGTCAAGGGAAGTTCAGAAGGGGACTTGGAAGTGTTAGTCTCCTGGATCGGGCACCTTGGCTCTTTGCTTCATGGTCCTGGAAGAATTCACGCAGCAGAAGCAATTTTCTAATCCACTTGAGTTTTTATGATGTAAAAGGAATGTTTCAGGCAATACCATCTCAAAAAGGCACACGCTACTTCTGGAGAGCGTGCCGGGCCATGCCGAAGCCATGCTGGGCTCTGCAACTGGTTGTGAGAAACCACATGAAAGAATATGGGAATGGGGAGTGTGATACCCACACATTCTTTTTCATTTTCTCATGTCTACCCACATAGGATAGTCTGGATAACCAATCCCAAGGAGAAATCAATGGGCCTAGTGGCTCTGGGGGGATATGGGAAAGGAGAAGGTGGGAGAAAGGGAGGGAGCCAACAAACTCAGGGACAAGGGAACAATAAGAGATCTAAAATTGTTGGTGAGGTGGGTGTAGAATGCCTAATAGGGTTTGATCAAGTGCAATCTAGCCAAGAGAAAGTACTGAGGGTCGAATGAAGGTCAAACATGATAGTGGGACAGGAGGAAAGTAAAAGAAATAGAGGAAAGAACTAGGGAGGCAAAAGACATTTATAGAGGTATAAATATAGGCATGAACATATATTAATATATAATGATAGAGATCTAGAACTATGTACATATATTTAAATATTAAGTATTAGGGTAGCAGAAGGGCATTGGGTCTCTACTCAAGCATTCCCTCAACACAAGAACATTTTGCTCTTTTTCTTTGTTGTTGTGTTGTTTTTTAAAAATACTTTGTTCTTATAACCTGGCATTTTGTGATGCTCACCTTCCGGACATGCGTGTTGAAGTCAAAATGGGTGCATAAGCAAACGTGATGAGGAAATCTGATGGTTCCTGGCTATTAAAATATAGCATCTGGGGTCATAAAGGATTGAAGTTAAACAAGTGGTTAACTGGCAGGGAAGCAACAAAACCCACATGGAAGAAGCACACAAGCCAATGGGATCAGGTATTAAGCACCAAAACAAATACACTGATGCAAAAGATGGGGCTCAGAGTGGAGACCCAAAGCCCATCTGTAAACAATTGGACATTCCCTCACAGAAGGGTCACAGGAAAGAATGAGACAGCCAGGGGGCAGCACAGCCCTGATGAGCACACAACTTTCCTCTAGTTCTTTAATGCTTCCTCCCCCCACTCTCATGACCCCAGTTCTACCTTACAAATCCAGCTACACTGGAGCATGTAGACTGGTACAGATAAGAGCTCTCAACACATGGAATCCAGAACAGATAAACCCCTCAGGAACAGTAATGAGAGTACTGATACCAAGAGGGTAGTGGGAAGGTGGGGGGACAAGAGGAAGAAACAGGAAATATGATTGATGTATAACACTTCCATCCCCTTCCAGGGGAATGAACAACAGAAATGTGGGCAAAGGGAGACAGTGGATGGTCTAAAATATGAAAATAATAATTTATAATTTATCAGGGGTACATGAGGATGGGAGGGTGGCAGAGGGAGGGGAATAAGAGGAGCTGATACCAAGGGCTCAAGCAAAAAGAAAATGTTTTGAAAATGATGGAAGCATATGTACAAATGTGTTTGATACAATTGATGTATGGATTGTTATAAGAGCTGTAAGAGTAAGAGCCCCCAATAAAATGATTTATTAATATAAAATGATTTCCTGTATCAGGCATAATTCTGAAATATATTATTTCACTTAATCCTCACTACCAATCTGAGGTGGGTATTATTACCCTCATGAGGAAAGTTGTATTCAAATAACTTGTCCTTGCACATATATCACAAAGCCAGAATTCAAACACATGTTGAATTTTGGATTGAATTTTGTTCCCTACAAATATGTTCTGTAAATCCTGTCTTCTATGTCTGTGCTATAATCCCATTGGGGAATGGGTTATCTTAATGTTAATGAAATAAGATTAGTACAGGCTATATTTTAAATCAATCTCTTAGATATAGAAGAGATAAAACAAGTAGCAAAAAAGCCAGAGTTCAGGTGGGGGTACAGGAAGGGTGGAAATGCCAAGCCATTTTAAGATCACTCAGGAGCAAACATTAAAGGAGATGAGGACCTTCCTCTCGTGCCATCTCAGAGAGAAAAGCCTTTCCCTAGAACTGGCACCCTAAATTTGGACTTCTAGCTTCTGAACTGTCAGCAACAAAAACCTGCTTGTTAAAACCACCCATGTGTGATATTTGTTATAGTAGCACTCAATCCAAACACACTGCCATCAAGTCTATGCTGACTCGTAGCAACCCCTCTGTAACTGGTGATGAGAGTATAAAGCCTTCCCACCCACCCCCAGAGCTACTGGTGGTTTCAGACTGCTAGCCATATGGATCACAGCCCAACGTGTAAGCACTACACCACCAGGGCTTCACGAGATAACTAAAACAGAATTTACTACCAGGAGTGGGGTACTCCTCTAGTCGATACCTAAAATGTGGCAGTAGTTTTGGAACTGGTCAATGGGCAGAGGCTGGAAGACTTTTAAGATACCTAATAGTAAAAGCCCAGATTTCCTTGAAGAGACTGCTGGTAGAATGATATATGCCAGAGGCAATTCTGATGCCAGCTACAAAGGAAATTAGTAGCGCTATAGAGATAGTCTCTTTTATCTTACAAGAATACATAGGGCACAAGCAACAAAGTGTTTCTAGAGGTATGGGCATTAAACGTGCTTCTGGTGAGGCTTTAAAAGAAAATGATGAATAGGTGACTGGTCAATGGAGGAAGGATGATGAGTTTTATGCAGTGACAAAGAACTTCTGAATTATGCTCAAATGTTTGGTAGAAGGCTTCTAAATCATGAATTTAGATGTGTAGCAGAGGAGATTTCTGAGCAAGATCTCAAAGGGGCCATGTGATTTCTTACTGCTGCTTATAGTAAAATCTTGGGAAAGAGGTGGATTTAAAAGTGAACTGTGCAAATAAAAACAAAACTTAAACATTTGAAACATTCTGTTGTATAAACTGAGGATATGTGTCCTAGAATTTTTACCAAGGACATGGCTCAACAACCTTTTGTTAAGAGATGAAGCCTGTGACTAATAGGTCTAATCAACTTGCCACAGCAGAAAATTCATCAACTTAGGCTGATGGGGGAAGGGGAACAATGAAAGGAGGGAATGGTGACATTCTTGGAATTTTACTGGCAGGAAACAGGACAATGGAAGTACAAGTGTTGTTCTCCAAGAAATATAAAATCTATCCCTGGAGCTGTTCAGAGGGCAGCAGAATTGGTGGAAGATTCCTGGGAGGCAGAGCTGTCTTGGTCTCAAATGGTGGGAGGGACCCTGGCCTTTGGGTGACAAAGGGGAGAGGCTAGGCCGCCTAAATTTTAGAATCAGATCATCAACTCAGTATCTGAGTGTGGATCTGTCATTCAACTTAATGAAGAGGTTGGGCTACTGCCCAAAGCTGAGTGGGGAGCAGGGCTTCTATGGCCAAGGGGAAGAAAAATAGGGCCACCTACAGCCATGGAAACAGATTTTCAATCCTCACTGTACCGGAAAGGCAGAGCTGAAGTCTAGGGCTAAGGGGTCTCTACTCAAAATCCAGAAAGCTTGGCCATCATCCAGAATCTGGAGAGCTGGGTGATTGTCTACGTGGTCTCAGAGATCAGAGGATTTCAAGGCTTGACAGATATGATAAATACTTCTAATGTAAATTTTTCTGGTGAGTGTTTACTTGATAAGTGCCTTTTGCCCTTTTATTTCCTCCAATTCATTTCATGTGTAATAGAATTGTCTACCATGTGCCTGTCTCACCACTGTGCTTTGAAAACAGACTTGTATTCTTGATTTCATACCTTCACAGATAAAGAGGAATCTAGCCCAAGGATGGAATACACCTAAAATCTCACTCCTATTTCATTTAGATGATTCAGATTTAAATCAGAATTAGAATTTGTTCTGTTTCTAAAGACCTTTAAAGATATCTATTTTAGGATTCAGTTAGACAAATATTTGAGTTTTTTTATGAAAAGGCACTGTGCCAGGCCTAAGGTGAATAAAGCAACTTATGAAATTATGATCTCAAAGAACTTGTGACTCTTAAGCATGTAGATAGTAGTGAAATGTATGCTAAAATATGTAAAGTACAATAGTGAGTCCCTAGTTTAAGAATGAACAGTTTACAGATAATTTTGTATTTAAGAATAGATTACCATAATCCCTATTGTATTAAAGAAATGAGTTATATATGGTGATTCCTAATTACAGATGCTTGCCCTATGGGAAGCTCCTGAAAACACGTGTGACTTCAGGGGTTCATAAGCTCGAGGAAGGGTGGTACCTGCCTTTTCCAGTCGTGATGAGGTTGCCGTTAACACTGTGTGAAGTGCGTGACTTTGTCTTTGGCTCTGCCCTTCCTTTTATTTACCACCATGACTCCACAGCATCGAGCGGATGCATGTACTGGTGATGGACCAAAGACAAGGAAAATGGTAACAATTCAAAGTAAAGTGGAAAGAGTAAAGCAATCAGAAAGAGGCGCAATGCCATCAGTCTTTGGGAAAGTATGAGGATATAGGGGGTCAACAAGGGTAGCCTGATTCATAGCAGTAGCAAAATGCCAGCGATGAAGTAGCAACGAAAACAATGTTATGGTTGGAGAGTCAGCACAGTATGAGGAATGTATGAAAGGGTCGTGGCATGAGGAAGGGGGAGAACCACTGCTTTAGTGCAAGAAAAGGCTCTGAGCCTTTTAATGATGTTGAAGTGGCGCCAACAGCAGATGAAGATGATTCAGTTGAAGAAGGTGTTGCAAGCAGGGATTGGCTCAGCCAATTCAAAAGAAGCTTAGGTTTATGAAACGAAAGTGCAACGTGAAGCTGTGGTTGACATTGATAATCAACTGCAGTTGTTGTCATTAGGCGCCATCGAGTCCGCTCAGACCCAGAAACCCCATGTGAGACCGAGGGGAACAATGCCCCAGCCTGTGCTGACCTCACAGTTGTTATCCTGGCGCTCACTGAGTCTCTGCTTACCAAAGCGCCAGTCCTTCTCCAAAGGCTGGCGTCTCCTGATAAAGTGTCCACAGTGCAGGCAACACAGTCTTACCATCTTCCCTTCTAAGGAGCATTGTGGTTGTACTTCAAGACAGATATGTTTATTCTTCTGGCAGTCCATGGTACTTTTAAGTATTTTCAAACATAATTAAGATGCATCAATTATTCTCCTGTCTTCTTTATGAATTGCCCAACTTTTGCATGCATGTGAGGTCAATGAAAATGCTAGAGTTTGGATCAGGCTGACCTTAGACCTCAAAGTCACCGTTTTGTTCTTTAACACTTTCAAGAGCCTTGTGCCACAGATTTGCCCCATGCGGCGAGTCTTCTGATGTCTTGACTGCCAATGCTACCATGGTGAATGTGAATCTGTGGAATTCTCGGCAACTTCAGCCTTTCCTTTATTTCTGATCAGTCTGTTGATCCAGTGTTGAGGGTGTTTGGTATCCTTACAGTGAGTTAGAATCCATACCAAAGGCTGTAGCCTTTGATGTTCACCAGCAAATGCTCCGAATTGTCTTGGTTGTCAGCAAGCAAGGTTGTGTCACCGGTATGTCGCAGCTTGCTAAGGAGTCT
Organism: Tenrec ecaudatus; assembly: GCF_050624435.1. NCBI lineage: Eukaryota > Metazoa > Chordata > Mammalia > Afrosoricida > Tenrecidae > Tenrec > Tenrec ecaudatus. The sequence continues at coordinate 123,618,744 of NC_134538.1, forward strand.
TTCTCCCATCCCGATGCCACACTCTTTTTCATATAGTCTAGATTTTCACATTATTTGTTCAGCATACAGATTGAATAAATGTGAAAAGATACAACCCTCATTTTAAAACATGCAGTATTCTCTTGTTCTGTTCAAATGAGTTCTTCTTTTCTGTGTGCAGGTTCTTCCTGAGCACAATTGTAGTAAAGAGTGGGGGGCCATATTGGACCCTAATTTCAAAGAGGCAGGGGTCAGGCAAGCTTCCATGCTGCATATTTCCTCACCTATTCTGATGTGAACCATTCTCTCGTGACACTCTATTTCTTTAATGATATCTATATCATATCTCTAATGATATGATATATATCAACCTCTAATGATATATAGCAATCTCTAATTATATATTTATATCTATCAATGATAATTTGTTCATTGGGACCACATAAAATTCACAGACAATAACCATAACTGTGGGGGTATTAGGGAAGCTAATAGGTAGTGCAAATCAGGATCACTAAACAGGAAGTATGTAGACATCGATCCACAGCAGCATCTCTCCTCAGCCAGGAGCCAAGTCTTTCTCTGGGCCTCAGCTTCTCAGCCACATGGTCCCTTGGCCTTACTTTCATGTACCAGGATGTCCACCTGCCCCTTTGCTTCAGATTCCCAGGCTCAGTTCTGCTCCTCTTGCTTTGTCCCATAGTCTCTTTGCCATAATCTCTAGTTCCTCTGGTGCCACTTCAGACAGAGATCCGGGACATACTCTTCTGATGGTCCTGGGATTTCTCTCTCTGTTTGAGATGGCTCTTATACACAAATGAAGAGCTTTCATGAGGTGGAATTTTGTCTTTCAGCCTACCATACCCACAAGGAAAACCAAGGATGATGTCTTAAGTCATACCCTCTAATAAAGTCTAAAGGTAACCCCATGGTCACCTCATCATCCTCTAAGTAGCATCCTGGCTGCATTTCTTTCAAGACAGATTTGTTCATTTTTTTCCAGGCAGTCTGTGGTACTTTTAATATTTATATCTTTTGAAAGGCAAAATATGAGTAGTAAAATAAACATTTGACTAACTGATGCTAAATAATAACTTTATGTACCTGTTCCAACTAATGTAAAACACAATATAAAAAATACTTAGGAATGAATATTATTTGTAACCTGGAGATTGCCCACTGAGATTAGCTTTATTTTCTATTGCGGAGCAGGTATTTTGGTTCTTGTTAGTGGATTGGAAAACTGTATTGCAGGTGGTGTTTGATAGTGATACTGTCTCTGACTTTCATCCCATAAGTGTGTGTGACTCGAGTGTTGGAGGAAATGGAAGTACCCCAATCGCTTCTATGGAACGTCTTCAGTGAGAGAGTTCCAGAGAATCCATGTTCCTTAAACTCCTTGTTATTTTTATAAGAAATGATGGGCTCAGGAGAAATTAGTTTCACTACAAGTTTCTTACCAAAAAAAGTTAGAAAATGAGTGTTATCTCTAGGAACACACAAATGAAGCAGTGTTAAGTACTTTAATACAGTAGAGCCTGGTGGTTAAAATACTTGACTAATTAGGTTCCTCTGTGTTGAATAGGGAGTCCTGGTGGCACAGTGGTTACTTATAGGACTGCAAACTGCAAGGTCAGCAGTTCAAAACCATAAGCCAATCCTTGGGAGACAGACGAGGATTTCTACTCCAGTAAACAGTTACAGTCCTGGAACCCCACAGGGACAGCCCTACTCTTATCATATAGGGGCACCACAAGTCGTAACTGACTCAGTGGCAGTGAGTTGGTTTTTGGTTTGATGTTGAATATCTCATTCAACATCTATAGGGCATAATTCCTTTCAGGCAGTCTCAATCACATATTCCCTCATTATATACTTATCAAGTATTTGTTATGTGCTAAGCCAGCAGCTCTCAACCTGTGGGTCTCAACCCCTTTGGGGATTGAACAACCCTTTCACAGGGGTCACCCGATTCATAACAGTAGCAAAATTATAGTTATGAAGTAGCAAGGAAAATAACTTTATGGTTGGGGGTTCATCACAATAAGAGGAACTGTATGAAAGGGTCATGGCATTAGAAAGGTTCAGAACCACTGAACTAACCACTGGGTTAGAATGTGGGAAAATATAATATGATATCTGCTCTGTGTTTCAGAAAGGAAGATCAATATTTATGAATGGTTATGAACTTCGTTATGTGTTGTGATGAAAGGCACAGTTTTACAAGAGCATTAACAAAGAACCCTGGTGCTCAGGAGGGCTGAGGAAGGAAGGGACACTTATGGACACTTTGAAAGATGAGCAGGAATTAACTTGGTCAGATGAAGGAGCAGTTTTTTGGACCTATGACTGGCTTATGAAAAGGACGAGTGACGGGTCCAGAGGAAGATGCTATGAGAAGAACTACTGACATATGTAAAGTGTGACAGCTCTGTCTATGCTTTTGCATGGAGAAAAAGATGGGAGAAGAAGCATACACATGTTAAGCATGTGTGTTTTTCTTTTTTTCTCTATGGTTTTTATCACAAATATATAATATTAAAATTTTCATGTTATGAAAAATAAAAGGTATTTTTATTAGAATGATAATTTTATACAAACTCTTTTATGAGACATCATTGTCTTAATAAAACTCCTGGTTAGGAAGAGAGAGTGGAGCACATCCTGGCCCACCAAACCTTGAGGATGATATCCCTGCTTAGAGCAGCCAATGCACAGAGAGGACCATATGGCCGGCCCCAATATGAGACAGGGCATCCCTCACTGACCCATAGCCCTACAGGGAACAACACTGGAGACACAGTGTGGGAATTATGCCCGATCTGACCCACCGCACGAAGGCAAAACACTAAGGGTGTACAACAGAACAGCAAGGGAAGCAGAGCAATGTAGTCCTGAGGGAATACCAAAAACAGACTTTGGGGCCAGGGCATGGCACCCTATCAGACTCAACTGGAAAACACTCCTAAAGATCAAAACAAATAGACCTTGAACTGTTTAAAGGCTTTTCTTTTTTGTCATTGAGTTGTTTTTTGTTGTTGTTCTTTTGCTGCTTTGTTTTGTGCATATCATTATCTCTGCAGGTCTATCTACATAAGATAGGTGGAGTAAACAATATGGAGGAGAAAACAATGGGGACATGGGAGAAGGGGAAGCTGGGGAAAGAAAGTAGGTGTTAGCAAGCCCAGGGACAAGGGAACAACAAGTGATCTGAAATCGGTGGGGAGGACAGTGTAGGAGGCCTGGCAGGGCGTGATCAAGGGCAATGTAATAGAGAAGAATTACTGAAACCAAAATGAAGGCCAAACATGATAGTGGGACAAGAGGAAAGTAAAAGGAAATAGAGGAAAGAACTAGGAGGCAAAGGGCATTTCTAGAGGTCTAAATATAGGCATGTGCATATGTAAATATATTTATATATGACAATGGGGAAGTAGATCTATGTGCATATATTTATAGGTTTAGTATTCAGATGGACATTGGACCTCCACTCGAGGACTCTCTCAATGCAAGAACACTTTGTTCTATTAACCTGGCATGGCATTCCATGATACTCACCTTCCTGACACGATTGCTAAAGACAAAGCGGGTGCCTCAGCAAATGTGGTGAAGAAAGCTGATGGTGCCCAGCTATCAAAATATATAGCATCTGGAGTCTTAAAGGCTAGAAGGTAAACAAGTGGCCATCTAGCTGAGAAGAAACAAAACCCATATAGAAGAAGCACACCAGTGTGTGTGATCATGAGGTGTCGAAGAGATCAGGTAGCAGGCATCAAAGAACAAAACTGTCATATCATTGTGAATGAGTGGGGGAGTGTGGAGAGGGGACAAAAAGTCCATCTCTAGGCAACTGGACATCCCCTTACAGAAGGGTCTCTGGGAGGAGACGAACCAGTCATGGTGCAGTGTATCAATGATGAACCATAAAACTTTCTTCTAGTTATTTAATGCTTCCTCCCCCCCAACTATCATGATCCCAACTCTACCTTAAAAATCTGGCTAGACCAGAGGATGTACTTGGTACAGATAGGAACTGGAAACACAGGGAATCCAGGACAGATAAACCCCTTAAGACCAATAATGAAATAGTAATACCAGGAGGGTAAGGGGTAGGTAGAGTAGAAAGGGAGAACTGATCACAAGGATCTACATTTAATTCTCTCCCTGGGGTACAGACAACAGAAAAATGGGTGTAGGGAGACATCGGTCAGTGTAAGACATTACCAAATAATCATACTTTATAAATTATCAAGAGTTTGTGAGGGAAGGGTGTGGGGAAGGAGGGGAAAAATGAGGAGCTGATAACCAAAGGCTCAAGTAGAAAGAAAATGTTTTGAGAATGATACTGGCAACAAATGCACAAATGTGCCTGACACAAAGGATGGATGTATGGATTGTAATAAGAATTATACGAGCCCACAATAAAATGATTTTTAAAATACCTACTCATTAGTTTGAGAAATTATTTTTAAAAGTAGGTTTAGAAATTAGCTGACACTAGAAAACCTTTGATCTGGTGGCTTCTTGTGTTTCAGTATTATAACTCTGAAGTGAGAAAGATCCAAGATCAAGGGTCTTGGGAGATTTTGGGTAGTTTTGGCATCTGTTTCTTCGATTCTTTCTCTCCTCTCTACTGTCCCTAACATTCACTTACATGTAGAAAATCTTAAATAGATCATAGAATCTTCCCGAGGAAAAATGGCAGCTGGGTGGAATGGTGAAGCACCCAAGGTGATTCAGCTTATCACAGTGACAACCCGTTTGCATGTTCTGAAGCTCCTCATGTCCCTGTGTGAGATCCACGGAGCTTGGGCTTGGGATCCTCTGGTAGCGCTGTCAGGGGCACTGGGGGTGGTGCTCTCAGGTAAAAATTGGACTGCTAACCTCAGGGTCAGTGCTTCAAAACACCCAGTGATCCACTGGTGAAAGCTGAGGCCGTCTGCTCCTGTAAAGATGTACAGTCTAGGAATCTCCTAGGAAGCAGTTCTAGTCTATCCTGTGGGGTCTCTGTGAGTCAGAGTTGACTCGAAGGCAGTGAGGTTTTGGTTTGAGCACTGCTTACAAGTGTGCTTCACACATTCACTGTCTTTGGATCTTCACCATCTCAGTGGACTTCAGATACGTACTGAACAGCCTGCTGGTGAACGCTCCTTGCCGTGGTTCAGGCACTCATTGGTGTGCTGTCGTGCAGTTAGCTCTCTGCTAGCTGGTCTTAACGCTACAGTGCAAATACATCTGTGTACTGTGTAACGGGAGTTTTGTGTGGCAATCATGAGGAAGGGGTGTGTGTGTGTCCCAGCAGGACACCACTCCAGAACATAATTTAGGGCATAATAAAATATTAAAAACCTCAAACCAAACTCATTGCCATCAAGTCCATGTGTTGAGCTGTTCACCACAAGGCCAGCAGTTTGAAACCACCAGCTGCTCCTTGGAGAAAAGACGGGACTGTAAAGAGTTACAGCCTGGGAAACTCACAGGGGCAGTTCCACCTGTTCTGTAGGGTCACTGTAAATCGGCATTGATGTGATGGCAGTGAGGTTTTTGGTGCAAGAGGACAGGTGCAAGCACACACTTCAGCTGTAGTGCGAGAGTTCCCACAACTACGACAGCACACACATATGGACAACACCCTGTCTTGGCTAGCACTCACCATGCACTGGAGTGAGATGAGACTGGGCTTGACGCTTGGCTCTGGCCGGCTTGGTGGGAAATCTCTAAGAGCCCATAGGATACATAGTACCCCTTGATTTCCAAAAGGCACAGGATAGACTGATACTCAAATTCACACCTGTTTGTGAGTAGCTTGTTGGAAACCCCCTGGACCAACTGCCGATGAAAAATCAGGAGGAAATATCCTTCCATGAGATGGAAGCTGCATTTGGAGCAGAAAGAAAAGAATAAACAACTTTACTGAGACAATCAGCATGACCTATTCTCTAAACACTTCAAGGACATGTCATGGTGTGGCTTGAACATTAGTTATATGGCTATTTGCTGAGTTAAGGACTGCCTCTTTGCATAGCTCTCCATTTTAAGTTGTTTTGAATCACTTCATTAGAAAGTTGTGTGTGAAAAAAAAGAATAATAGAGCATATCCTATTACTGTTCTACACACAGAGTGGCCCAGAGCTGAAATTATGGCCAGAACAAGGCTACGCATAAAACAGACATTCAGTATGCAAATAAATTAATGGTGATGAACTCTTGAATAACCCATGAGCAAAATCAGAAATTTCTATCAGCAGGCCCTTCCGTCTGAAGATAGAATGAGGATTGGGTGGTGTAATTTATCTGGAGAACTGTGAGACTCGCTCTTTCATGCAATATAGTACTGTCTCTGACCTGTGAGGAAGCCACTTGTGTGGGGTGGGTGCCGGGATGCTGCGACGAAGAAAGGAGAGCCACATTCGGGTCTTATTTATTCACAGGTCAGTGCTGTCCTGGGTCCTTGCAGGGCACACCGACAAACAGAGACTTTATAAGACAGGGTAGAATGCCCCTGTGGGTTTTTGACAACTGTAACTATTTACAGGAGTAGAAAGCTTAATCTTTCCCCCAACGTGCAGCTGCTGAATTCAAACTGCTGACCTTGTGGTTAGCAGCCCAACTGGAAATTCACTACACCACCTTTATCAACCAAGAAAGGACCTATGCTTCATTCATCCTCCTAATCTTCCTCCTTGGTTCATGATTTTATCATTCTGCCCCTACCCCGACTATTACATAAGTCCCAATTGGGGTCCTTGCCTCCTGTCTCCTTCAAGTCCACCCACCATATTGCTTTAGGAAAAAAAATTCTCTCTCTAAAATATCAAACTCACCAAGTCACTTCCTATTTTCAAAATTTCAGTGTCTTCTCGTTGGTTTTGAAATCAAGGGTTTATGTGGCATGCAAGGTCCTGCATGATCAGACTCCCACCCATCTTTCTGGCCGTTTCCTAAGGTGAGGGATCACCTTAGGAGAAGGACGTCATGATCTTCTCCCATAATGATTGGTGGTGGTGGTGGTAGGTGCCAACAAGGCAGTGCTGACTCATAGCAATCCTGGATACAACAGGACAAAATATCGCCCAGTCCTGCCCCACCTTCCTGTGCGTTGTTATGTTTGAGCCCATTGGCGAAGCCACTGTGTCGACCCAGTGAGGGTCTTCCTCTTTTTCACTTATCCTTTACCTTACCAATTGTGATGTCCTTTTCCAGGGACTTGTCGTCCCTGATAAAATGTCCAAAGTACATGGGATGGAGGCTCTCTTGTTTGCAAGGAACATTCTGGCTTTACTCGTTTCAAGACCAGATAGGCTTGTGCTTATGGCAGCCTACTTTCAGTAGTCTCCCCGACACTCGAATTCAATGCAACGATTCTCCTGGGGCCTTCCTTAGTCATTGTCCAACTTCCTCATGCGTCTGACACAATGAAGACACCAAGGCTTGGGCCAGATTCAGCTTTGTCCTCAAAGTGATGTCCTTGATCATCTACCTTATAAAGACATCTTGTGCAGCAGATTTCCCCTGTTAACGATTACAGCCTCAGAAAAGGCTTTGGCATGACAAATGATGTATAGCTCTTCAGCGTCCCAGAATGTTTGTATTAGTCTGGGTACTTTAGAGAAACAAATCCACAGAAACTCATCTGTATAAGAGAGTTTTATACTTAAAGGGTAAGTGCACATCAAGAAAATATCCCAATCCAGTGCTCCCCAATAAATCCAACATTAACCCATTCACCTGTATGTCAGACACCAATCCACAAAGTCCTCCTCCATCTCACAAAACACACGCTATGACGCCGACTGCAAGGGGAAAGCCGAATCAGTGAGCATGTAAGCATCTCAACACTGGCAGGTGTCTCCACATGGCTGCTCCAGGACCCAGGGCTGCATTGGGGTAGGTCCATGTGGCTTCTCCTCAGGTATGTCTTACAGGAAATGAGCCTTGCCAGCTGAAGCAGGGAACTGGCTAAGGCAGTTGCACCCTGATCCGACCATCACAAAGCAAGAGACCCGAGAACTAGAAAGGCGAGGCTCACCGAGCCATTTATCTCTCCACCCTTCTATTAACCCCACATGTGTTTATCAGCCAAGAAAGATGGCACAGTAAACTAACTCAATGTTTCTTGCCTTTATAAAACAATCAACTTTCATTGATTCAAATGTGACACACGGTGACTCTATGGGACAGAATATAACTTCCCATGTGGATTGCCAAGGCTGTAATCTCTACAGGTGCAGAAAGCTTTGTCTTTCTCCCAAAGAGCTGCTAGTAAGTTCAAACTGCTGACCTTGTGGTTAGTAGCCCCACATAACCTGCTATGCCACCAGAACTCCTCCTTGCCTCTATAGGCTTGCTTACTCTGTTCCCTCAGCCTAGAGTGCTCGGAGACTATCGAATTCATCTATCTCTACTGCCTCCTGCTGTGCTCAACACCCAGCAAGGCTTAATCTTCTAGTGAAAGAGAGATTGAGTGAATGTTGATAGTTCAGATTTCAGACTCGACAGTCAAGAGGGTATTTTATTTTTAGTGCTCTTTAAATTATAGCCCACAGCCTGCTTACACAAAAACTTAGTCCTGCCTGTAGTATAAATGGCACTTTGGAATGCGGAGGCCAAACTCATTAATTTGTGGCAGTCACTGGTACAGAAAGGTGGTTCCCTGGGCAGCTTCTTGTTCTCTGAAGGTGAAATTCTGGGCTCTGGTAACTTGTACTTCCTTTTATGAAGTAGTAAATGCCAGCATTGAGGAACAGTGGGGACAGACATTAGAAGGAATAGGAATTGTGGTTAGAAACTGGGAATCCAGGAATTTGGGACTGTGGTTGCTTGGAGGTGGGGGAACCCCAGTGTAGCCATAAAGATGTTTGGAAGGGAATTATTGTTGCATATATGGGAAGATGGATCTTTTAAATGTCTGTTAAGTACTCGCATGAGACCTTTCAGTACCTTTGCTCTAAGCAGTGCTGAGTGTTAATAAATGCCATTGATTGTGGACTTGGTTCATTTATGAAGGTTCGGCTCAAGGACAGAGCAGTTAACGTGGGAGCCTAAGATATACCACTGCATGGGAGCTGCTGGTGGTGCCCTGCTCAGATCTGCACCAACTCTCCCACTAACCCCACTCAAGGGTGTTGGCTGCTGATGAATCATAACTGCCCATTTCACTGGAGAATTGCTCCTAGTGGAGGGGAATTGCCTTGCCTGAGAGGTGATACTCTTCCCTCCCCTGAGGGCTGCCCCACAGTTGATGACTGGTGAGAATTCAGAGCCACAAATACCCAACTCCCTCTCTTTAAGATAAAATAACTCTTTGGGGGTTCCAATCACGCGCTAGAATTCCCCAGGGGATCATGCTGAGCCTAGATTTCAGCTGAACCACATTGTTTGCTTAGCTCCTTCCCCTGCTGGCTACTGCCCAAGGGTTTGGGGGTGAGGCTGGCCCCGAGGAAGTCTCTTGCAAATGATTAGTCTCCCTGAAGTGCTGTCCCACCAAGGGTGTAAAAGCAAGACTCTTCTATAAGTTGAGTCTCTCCTTTTAGACTGTTTTGTGTCTATACTCTGTGATTCTCTTTAGCATTAAATGTGCATCGTAGACAGAGTTAGTCGTTTGTCACAAACGGGACTAAAAGTAGGGCTCCCCTTTCTGAGACTTGCTTTTCTTGTTCCTTCTCCCAGCCACCCCCTCTGCACCCGTAAGTGGCAGTTGCCTGCAGCTCATGAACACAGGACAGATTTGGAACCCACATGGCGGTGGCAAGGTGCCCAGTGTGCCATCTGCCACCTTTTCCCACTCCAGGTGTTCCCCCTCCTGACTGGCAGCTCGCAGGCTGGCCGGTGGTGGTCCAGTCTAAGGAAAGGAGAAGAGCTGGGGAGAGACACTCAGTACACATCTTCACCCCGCCAATTCTCCATCTGTGTCTTCATGTATAAAACAAGGTTTCTCATGGACCCAAATGGAAGTGCGCACAGAAGTACAGCAAGTGAGTTGTGTGCACTTGTGCCTTGGATGATGCGGACACATGCGGGACCACAAGGAGACTCTGTAGTTTGGTTTTTCAAGAGTTCAGAGTGATGCTGGGATACTAATCTCTGAATCATTGTCTCCAAATCAGAATATTGGCTCCCAAAGTAGATAGAAGTCATTATATTCTGTGCAAACGTGTGAGATGTGGTGAAAAGTGAGAGTTTGGGGATTGTTCCACAACTGACAAGAGGATAAAATGAGTCACTTGTTCACACCTTTCCTCCTGATTCATTTTGTGGGCTTGATTCTGTTCCCTGACATGCTGTTCTCCTTCTGAAGTAGGATGAGGAAATCTAGATCAAATGGTGATGTTTAATTGATTGCTGATAAATGGGTTTGGGGGTGTTGAGATTAAACAGGAAAAGTGTAAATCACTTTGCTAAATCACCATTTTACAAAATTTATGTTCAGCTGTGATTTACTAGCTTTCTGTTTTTAGCTAAAGAGCAATGCTTTTGAGTTGGGGAATCCCAGACTTTTGGAACTGTAGGGACCGGGAGCGCTTACCCCAACAGTGGAAGGAGATCAGACACAAGGCTGCAATACAAATTAAAAATAAAATAAAAAAGAGGTTTTATTTGTACTAGCTTACGCCAGGGCTCAAGGGCTCAACCACCCCTGTTTATATACACAGGATTTACGTAGCCAGTGAGTCCCCAGCCTGCCCCTCCCGCTTTCTGCTGATTGGCTTGTTTGTGGTGGGTTGGCAGTTTGGTCCTTTGTGTTGCTCCAGCGTTGGCTATGTAGTCTTCTCATTGGCGGTTTGGCCCGCCCCCGTTCCCGGGTTGGCTAGCCTCAGTCTCCGGGATTTTCCAGGTCTGTACTGCTAGGGAAAAAAATGAAACCAATGCCTACCCGAGGTTGCGGAGCCTGCCATGGAGGCAATTTGGCTTTAGGGAACTACATCATTATTTTTGCTTGTTATCTCAAAGGGGAAAAAAGTGTATCATGTAAGAGAGCTGTAAAAGTGGGTGAGATACACTTGACACGTTTTGAGGTTTATATATATTTTATAAGTCACTTAGTAAAAGATTTTAATCTAGTATTTATAATACAGTGTTGTGTAGACATGCAGTCATTTTAAATAAGATACTGATTCAAGTAAATGCGCAGAGTTGACTTGGATGGCTGCTTTATTGGTATGTCTTTTATGCAATACCTTTGCCATTTTGAAGCATATTAATCCTGTTAGGCCTTTTTAACCCCATTCCCCTCTCTCCTTCAGTGATTTGAGCTGAATTTATTTCATAATTTTAATTTCTTTCTGAAACATTTCATTGAGAATTAAGTGAAGCTTTACATAGTAGATCATTAGTCTTACATTTCTACAATTCATTCAGTTTGTTTCAGTGCGTCCAAAGCAATGCTCTCAATATGCAATCACTTCTCTCACATCTTTTTGTCCATCCTTTTTCCATGGTTCATTCTTTCCTAACCCTATTAATTTCGTCCGTGGATAAATGCTGCCCTTTGGGTCTGAAGTGGTTTGCTGTTCTACCACAGGGATGGCCTCAAGTGTGTCTAAGAGCTATAATAGTCTTGGGGTTCCACTAATCTCTATCCAACCAGCAAACCTCATTATCTTTTATGATTTAGAGTTTTGTTCCACTTTAATTTTCTCCCAATACCTACCCAATACCTCCCAATACCTACCCAATACCTCCCCATACCTACCCAATACCTCCCAATACCTACCCAATACCTCCCAGTACCTACCCAATACCTCCCAATACCTACCCAATACCTCCCAATACCTCCAACATACTCCTTCTGAGAGCAGTTGGTAGTGGTCGTTGTGCAGCATCTGATTTTTTCCGGTTTCAGGGTTGTGGAGACTCATGTTTGCATGGCCCATTAGCCCGATGGACTGGTTGTTTCCATATGTCTTTCAAGTATCACCATTATTTCCTCTGGATGGGGAGAGACTAATAGTTGTACTTTAAATTGCTGCTCTTGATACTGACCAAAGTAGGATGTAGCCCAATGTCTTTGTGAACTATTGAATTAATCTGGGGTCTCTAGAGAAGCAAAACCATTGATGTTTGTATGTGTATAAAAAAACTCCCTTTCCTCAAGTCAGTGCCAATTTGTAGTGATCCTATAGGACAGCATAGAACTGCCCCTGTGAGTTTCTGAGGCTGAATGCCTCTGCATTCCCCCGAAGACTGGCTGGTGCTTTCAACTGATGACCTTGAAGTTAGCAACCCAACTTGTAACGATGCCACCAGGACCCCCATATATATATATATATATGTTTAGAAAGATCTTTCTATTAAGTAATAGCTTACACAGTTGTAGAAGTAGTTAAGTCCTGTGCAGTTCATGTCCGTGGGTCAGATGTAAGCTGAAGGCTTCTGACTCTTGTAGTTGCTGTGGCTGATGAACAGGAAGCAGGATGATGAGTCAGGAAGATCACAGGCTAATGGTTGAAAAGCTAAATGAATCCAAGGTCAGCAGCCTGATGATGGCTCCTGCAGTCAGCAAGAAATATAACAGGTGGTCAATGAACCAGTTGCAAGATCCAAATTCATCAATAGAAGCCAGCTAGCTGCCACACACTGTCAATTTATACTAGGAGTAGGCCACGCCCTGAATGAAACCTCCTTGAGTGATCTCAAAGCTGTGACCAGATTAAGAGGGTCTAGAGATTGGCTATGAGTCAGAATTGACTGGATGACAGTGAATTTTCACTTTTGAGTTTGAAGTCATCCAGAGAGACCAGGCCCTGGAAAAGGACATTCTCCCTGGTAAGTAGAGAAATGGTGAAGAAAGGACGACCCTTGCTAAGACGGATTGACACAGTGGCTGCAAAAATAGGCTCAAACATAAGAACCATTATGAGGACAGTGCAGAACCAGGTGGACTTTTGCTCTGTAGTACATAGGGTCACTATGAGTTGGAACCAACTCGACGCCCCCTAACAACAACATTCTCCCCACAATTGATTGTATGCTTCACAGAAAATTCTTTCATGGATTTGATCATACTATGTTGGATCACATAAAGGGAGAATCCGGGCCCACTCAAATTGAAATAAAACCCAACTATCATAGCTATGCTAAACCAATGGATTTTGATGTCCCTTCAGAGTATGATCCTGATCTCCCAGTCCCAAACACTCATTCCCTCAAAGTGTTTGTTTAGGTCCAAGAAGTTTTCATAACTTTATACCTGTCTGCTCCACCATATTCATGGATATAATGGCAGCAAAAGTAAATACACACATACAAATATCCTCTGACAAATCTGTATATATATTTCCATATACTACTCCTCTCCCTCCAGTACCTATTAACTCTGGGTATGTATCCCAGCATCTACTTGTGAATTATCACTAGTGCAGGATTAAGTATATAGAAGTTATTGTCTCTGTTGCCTTTACCTCATTTACCTCTTTCAAACCTCCCAGAGTCTTCCCCTGCCTCCACCATTTTTGTCCCCAACTCCTTCTTATTGAATTTTGTCTTCCTCTTTGCCAATATTGATCTTGTACCTTTTCACTTTGAAGAAGCTTTCAATTAGTCCTAACTATTTTCTTGCTGAGTTCAGGATTTTTAAGTAGAGTATTATATCATCTATAAATTGAGAGAATTCTGGTGCCTTTGATTCTTGGTGGCATGGTGGGTTTGGTGTTGGGCTGCTAACAGCTAGGTCAGAAGTTTGAAACCACCACGTACCCTGAAGGAGAAAGATGAGACTGACTACTCACATAAAGATTCAGTTTTGAAACCCACAGGGAGAATTCCATCCTGCTCCATAAAGTTGCTATGAATCTGAATTGACTTGATAGTAGTGAGTTTAATATGTTTCTCTCTGGTTAAGACTTTGTGTTAGTCTGGGTTGACTGGAGAAACAAATCCAGAGACACTCATGTTTGTAAGAGAGAACTTTATATCAAAGAGCAATTGTACATTAAGAAAACATCCCAGCCCAGTCCAGATCAAGTCCATAAGTCCGATATTATCCCATATGTCAATACTGGTTCATAAATTCCTCTTTAGACTCATGCATACATGTAATGATGCCGAATGCAGGAAGATCACAGGCCAGTGGATAGAAAGCCTTATGGATACAGTGGTGGTGGGTCCCCATGTGAATCCTCTAGTTCCAGGGCTCTGGCTGCATTGGTGTAGGTCCATGTGGCTTGTCAGCAGGAAGACAAAGATGAGCATGTGTATGCCTTGCCTTCTGGGAGGAAAATAGGAGTTCCCAGAATCCTCAGGAGAAGGGCATGCCCACACAGAGACCTCATTAGCTATGACCTGATTGACAGGCTAGACTCCACGCCTTCACAAGTTGACAGATTATGTAACCGCCACAGACTTCCAGCACAATATTGAATAGGTGTGGTGATAGAGGGCATCTTTGTCTGGTAAGCATTCTTAGGGGGAAGGTTTACAGTTTCTGTCTGGTGAGAGTAATGTTGGCTCTTGATTTTGTATATATGACCTTCATAATGTGGAGGAATTTATCTTCTCGTCTTATCTTGTTGAGTGTTTTTATCAGTAATGGGTATTGGATTTTAAAAAATGACTTTTTTGCCTGAAAAAATATATCCACATGGTCCTTTTCCTTTGTTTAACTGATGTAATGGGTATATATATACATATTTTTTCTAACCTTCAACTATCTTTGCATACATGGAATTAATATGCCTTGGTCATAATGTGTCTTATATATATTGACTAATCTATTGGCTAGGATTGTGTTGATAATTTTTGCATCCATGTTCAAAGGGACATTAGTCCATAATTTTCTTTTTAGTGATCTCCCTGACTGGTAGTAGCTCATGGTTATGCTTGTTTCTTGATAAGAATTTGGGAATTTTTCATCTTTTTTCTATAATCTGGCATCGTTTAAGTAGAATTGGTGCCAGCTCTTCTCTGAATGTTTTGTGGAATTCACCAGTGAATCTGTGTCCAGACTTTATTTTGGAGATTTTTTTTAATGACTTGATTAACTTTTTCTTTTGTTAATGGTCTTTTGAGGTTTCCACTTCAATCTATGTTAGTTTAGGTAGGCAGTGTAAGTTTAGAAAATGTTCCATTACTTCTAGGGTTTTCAAATTTGTTGGGGTACAGTTCTTCATAATGTTCTGCTACTAGCCTATATTTCAGTTGGTTCTGTTGTGATTCCCTCCATTTTGTTGCTTATTCATCTTATTTACATCTTCTCCATCTTTTACTTTGTAAGACTTACCTGTGGTTTGTTGATCTTGTTCATCTTTTCAAAGGACCTATTTCTTATCTTGTTCATTCTTGGTATTGTTTTTCTGTTTTCACAATAATGTCTTTCAGTTATATTCTTTGTTTTTTTTTTCTTCTGGTAGCTATTGGCATTTTTCATTGCTCTTTTTTAATACTTGGAGACATTGGGTTAAAATGTTGATTTTCCTTTTTTTGGACGTGTGTTAACTGCTATAAATTTCCCTCTGAATATTGCTTGTGCTGTGCCTCAAACCTGTGCTATATTGAGTTTTTATTCTCACTAAATTCAAGAAAAATTTGATTTAATATTTTATTTCTTCTAATATACTATGTTTTTTATTTTGGTATATACTTTTATATATGCAATCCAGGATAGGTAAATCTATAGAGATGGTGCCTGGATTAATAGTTTCCTATGGGGTCCACAAGGGGTTAACAACTTGCGGGGTTAACAACAATGAATGCAAGAAGTAAGAACATATTCTAAAATTGATTGTGGTAACAATTGCACAACTCTTTTTAAATATGATTGAACTATTGAATTGTATGATGTGAATTATATGTCAACATAACTGTTTTTTTTAAAAGGAAATGCAAACAAGCAAAAAACCCAAAAAGCATAGTGAGTGTGTTATACTACAATAAAACTTTTATTTATATAAAAAAGATGTGCTTTCCAAGAAAATGTTGATATCTGTGTGTGTATGTTAAGGTCCATATATAAGCGTACACATATTCCAATGTTGAAATAGTTGTGTATTAAAAAAAGTCTTTGATTCTTTTAAACTGTGAAAAGTTTTTGGTTGTTTTTCTGTTGTAGTATAAATTATCATCTAGTAGGTAAAAACTATAGGATAATTTATATAACAATGCATATGGATTAGAATTTATTATCTTGCATTGATCTTCCATTAAATGGTTGTTCTCATATTCTTGTTTATAAGAAACAGGGAACAACATAAAAAAAATTCTAGAACGGAAGCAGGACTGTTGTTGTCAGGTGCTATCTAGCCTGCTCCAACTCCCTGCAGTCTGATGAGTAGAATCTGCAGAGGAGCACTGCTTTACCAGAACCTCTGACACTCTTGAAGTTCTGGACCATCATGCAGAGGGAGTGTGACTTCCCCAGATTGTTTACTGAGATATTTGAGGGAGGATGGTTGAGTTTCAAGCTAGTTACACTAGACTGTCTTGGAGTCACTCAGGAAATGGCACTTTGTGGGGCCTGTTGGGAGCTGTCCCTGGCTCCTGTCTTCTGGCATAGCTTATCTGTTTGGTTGACTGTGTTTTCCATGTGAAACCTTGTACATTTAGCACAGAAAAGCTTCATAAATATTGTACAATAATAAATATTCAAGACATATGGTTTGGGAATTTTTATGTAAATCTATGAAAACTATTCATATTCACATTCACTTATACTACCATGTCAACTAATTTAAAAGATATTCAACTTATGAGAACCCTCAAATTCCTTACTTTCCAATTCAAAATATCTGTATTTTAACCCACCCTCTCCTTTTCTTTCTGTTTTATAAGAAGATGTAGCTACTCCCCTTGTCTCTTGCATTTACCACTTTGGACCCATTTGCTCCTGCTTCTTTGACAGCTTTCACCATAGATCATCTCTGACCACTTGTATCTTTCCTTCTCCACCCCATTCTTTGCCTGAGTCTGAAAACCCGGGTAAGTCTCCATGATCCTAAAGCACAGAGGAGTCAACATTTCACTTTCTCCTTCATGCAATTCCCTTTTATGTGTATTTATTTATGTTCAAATTTGTGAAAATATAATAAATACGCATCAGCCTATTCTATTTTTATATGCTCTTTAGTTCTATGAAATTTAGCAAGAGATTAGGAAACTGGCAGTCCCAAACCACCAGCAGCTCTTCAGGAGAGAAGCGTGGCAGCTTGCTGCTGTGAAGAGTTCAGCCTTGGAGCCCTGAAGGGGCCGTTCTATTCTGTCGGAGCGGGTCATTAGACAACGGAATCAAGTCAATGACAATTAGTTTTGTCTATAACATGAAGAAACTGAGGGTTTTTATCAACTTCTGCAATCTGAAATTAATCAGACATGCATTGATAATTACTATTAGTTGGTATATGAACCTTGGAAACAGAAGGTTTGGTAGTTGGAAAATGTGGCTTTGGTGGGAAAAGAAAGGACACAAGAAATCATATGATAGAATTTTGTAAGACCAACAATGTAGTCGCTGGAAATGCCTTTTTTTTTTTACCTTACATGTGTACATCACTAGACAGAAAACATAGGAACAAATTCAATAACATCTGTGCAAAGAGAAGATATTATCAGTCAGAAAAAAGCCCCTAGGGCTGAGTATAAAACAGCCATCAATTTTGCATATGCAAATCCAAGATCAAGTTGAAGGGGGTAAAAGTCTAAAATACAACCATTAGTATACCCCCCTTGAATTTAGAGACCATCTCAAGAAGAGATTTGACTCCTTGCATCCTGATGACAGAAGACCAAAGAACAGACTTGTTACGGGATGACATCAAGAACAGCATGCAAAAAGAAACTAAAGGGCTATTTAGAAGATGGGGAAAAAGAAAAGACCAAAATGCAAGTCTGAAGAGATTCTAAAACTTGCCTTTGAACTTAGAGTAGCTAAAGCAAATGGGAAAAAAACGATGAAGTAGAAGAATTGAGGGAAGATTTCAAAGGGCAGCTTAAAAATAAAATATTGGCATAAAATGTGTCAAGACCTAGAGCAGGGGTCCTCAAACTTTTTAAACAGGGGACCAGTTCACTGTCCCTCAGACCCGTTGGAGGGCTAAACTATAGTTTAAAAAAATTATGAACAAATTCCTATGCACACTGCATATATCTTATTTTGAAATAAAAACAAAATGGGGCAAACACACCCAACGGGCCAGATAAATGTCCTCGGCGGGCCACATGTGACCCATGGAGTGTAGTTTGAGGACGCCTAACCTAGAGTTAGAAACCAAAATGGAGGAAGACACTCAGCATTTCTCAACTTGAAAGACTGAAGAAAAGTTAAGCCTGGAAGGGCAACATTGAAAGAGTCTAAAAGCAAAAGTTTGAATGATGCAAGAAGCATCCAAAGAAGATGGAAGGAATACGCGGAGTCACTGCACCAAAAAGAATTGACCTTCAACCATTCAGGAGGAAACATGTGATCAACAAGCAGGGTGTTTGATTGTTGTACTTGACATTGGCCAAAAAACAAGCCTTCAACAAACGAGATGTTTCAACAAATGGATGTAGTATTGGAAATGCTCACTTGTCTACATCAAGAAATTTGGAAGAGAGCTACCTGGCTAACTCACTTGAAAGGGATCCATTGTTTGTTCCCATGCCACAGGAAGGTACTCCAACAGAATGAGCTTTGCTCCTTGGCTCCTGTCTCTATCTCCTCAAAGCGTCTTGCCTCTGACATGCCCTCTACTACTTCTGGGAACTCAAGAGCCTGCTGGGTACTCCCTCTAGATGTCTTCCGTATCTCCAAAACTGAACACCCCAGCCCTCTCCCAGCTGCCTGTACTGTCTTCTCATCCTGCTGCAGAACCAACCCTCCTCGTCTTGAGGTCATTAGAATTAGTGCTGACTCTGCCCTCTCTGCTCCTGCCCTAACCTGCCTGAAAATTTGGGGGGCCACATGCTGATGTTGTTAGTTGTTGAGTTGACTCTGACTGGTGACAACTCCATGTGCTCCGAGTTGAACTGCACTGGCTTTTCAAAGCTGTAGGTTTTTAGTAACAGATGGCCCAGTATGTCTTCTGACATAACTCTGGGAGAGTTTGAACCAACAATCTCTCAGTTAACTTTTTAACTGTTTGTGCTACCCAGGGACTATCTACCACATACTTCCCCTTATAGTCTTGCATTTTTGCCTCTCTTTCTTTACAATGTTCTCTGCTTATCATTCTCTCCTTATTTCTTATGGTCCTAGCCTAACATCTTTCAACGTCTTCAAAGAAGCTTTTTTAACATGCCAGAAACTCGCCTCAACCCATTAAACTGTGGTTCTCTACCTGTGGGTCACGAGCCCTTTGGGGGTCAAACAACCCGATTCATAACAGTAGAAAAATTACAGTTATGAAGTAGCAATGAAATAATTTAATGGTTGGGGGAAGGTCACCACAACATGAGGAACTGTATGAAAGGGTCTCAACATGAGGAATGTTGAGAACCACTTCCCTAAGACTCCTTTAACATCCTGTAATATGTACAAATTGCTCCCTAGCCCTCAACAAGACCGTGCCTTCTTGCTTGCTTATTTGTGTGAATGTTTATATGTGTGTTTAAATTACATACAATTTACCTTAACTCTGTTCCACCTCACTTGGTAGGAATCTCCTCTCCCTACATCATTTGCCCTCCTGTGTACTCAGATGAGAACCCTTGCACTTAAGTGATCTTGGAAGAATAGGGAGGGACCTGGTTTCAGGTAGTTCTGGCAGCTCCTCACTCTGGCACGACAGTAATACCTAGGGCAGCCTTTAAGCCTGCAGGTTAAGCCAGACAAAGACATTCTGAAACCAACCTCAAAATGCACGCTTTGGACCCGGGAAACTCTGAACTTGTCTAGAATTCTGTTCTGTTTCTTCCTTGGAACACAAAACCTCAGTCTTCATTTTCAATCCCCCTCACCTGCTTAATTCCCTTTATCTTTCAGTGTTTAAAACAAGGGGTAAGATTGGCATCAGGTTGGCAATAGTCAGCCTAGTTCATCCGTGCATCTATCGTTCTAGAGTTCACATATGACCTTTGGGAATGCTCAACTCGCTCCCCTCTTTGACCCTCTAGCCAGATAGCCGTTATCTTCTTTGGACTCTCATGGCAGCTTCATTTTATTTTAGATTCAGTACACACCAGCCCCTCTGCATACGATCTCATCTAATCTTAGAAAAGAGCCCTGGAGACGATTGGGCTGCTAACCTCAAGATTGGTGGTTCAAGCTCACCAGCTCTCTGCTCCATGGGAGAAAGACGAGGTTCTCTGCCCCCAGAGATATTTAGTCTCAGAAGCCCTGTGCAGGATCTCTATGATTTAGGATCAACTTGATGGCAGTGGGTTTGCTTTGGTATTATATGACTTAAAGAGCTGAGGTAACTGTCTGAGAATACACCGCTAATAAGCAGGGAAACTATATATTATATATATAAATAAGAGCCAAATTTCAAACTTTCTGATTCCAAAATCTGTATTTAGCTATTAGCCTGTATAACTTCAGCTTAAACATCCTGAAGTAAATGTCTCTGACTCGCTATCTCACCGTTCCTCCTGCATGTCCCACCCAGAGAGAAGGAAGGGCGCTCCTTCTCTGTGCCTGCACAGGGCAGTGCACATTTCACATATACACATTTCACATATACACATATGCACATTTCACATATCACATATACACATTTCCGTGGCCCAAAATATGTTTCCGATGCCATCTCTTTCTCTTCCTGTAGAAAATTCAAGGTGTCCGTGAAGAACACGGTCCCCGTTGCTAGCTCCACCATTCCTGCCCTCAGCAGTCCCCGTCACATTGAGAGCCGGGAGATCACTCCTCACCCATTCCGCGTGAAGAGCCGCCGGTCATTACTGGTTTTTGCTTTGCTGGGTGCTGGGAATGCGACAGTAGAAGAGTGGATGATCTAATTACCATGATCCAGGCCATCACGTCTGATGGACAGGCCCGGAACAAAAGCATCCTTTCCAGGGGGCATTTCACACATTTACAAGGCTGGCTTTGGTGTCAGAGCAAAGCAGTACTGATTTACTGATGAAGAAGCAGCTCAGGTTTTAACCACAAAAGTAAAATTTCCATTTGAACATTATTAATTTTAAAAATATTATTTAAATATCTACGTGTTAAACAGGTGGAAGCAAAAATCAAGCCAACTGGAAGGCACAGTAGACACTTTCCTTGTCTTCGGTGAGAGCTGGCAGATCTGCCACTTTTAGTAAACAGCCTACGGTATGCATTTTGGGGTGAAATCTCATTTCTCTTGTTCTTCTGTTACTATGGTTACCATCCTACAGAATCTCTGCTCCCACTAATGGGGGGGGGGGTTGTGGAGGGTGGAAGGAGGAAAGAAAAAGAGCACAGACATACAATTTTAATATCAGTCCACCCCCCTCAAGTGAACAAAATGGGATTTCAGATAATGCTCGGCTGTGGCACAGGCCAGCCTGAAGGCTCACGGGGTGGCCCTGACTCTCTCTATGTGGTTGACTGGGGCCTGCTGGGCCAGGGTTCGCTCCTCACCTGTCTCCAACACTGCTCTGGAAGGCAGCAGCCACCTGGAGGGGCTCAAGACAGCACTCTGCGTGGCTCCTGGGATCACAGAGCCAGCATGCCCGAGGCACAGAGGGGATGCCTCTCATAGTCCTGATCAGGTGTGGGGCCAGTATTCACAGTGTAGGCATCAGCCCGGTCGGGAACAGTAGGCATTTGGGGTACGGTAGGCATGGGCCCCCCAGCCTTGCATGATTTTCCCCAAGTTTCTGTGTTAAGGCAGATTTGTCTTTGATGCCCGCTTCTGTGGGAGAGCATTGGGTGATAGCTGCCTCTTGGGGTTACTGGGAGACGTCCACAGTCAGAGTACTGTACAATGCAGGTGTTCCTCACTGAGGTTATGGTCACTACAGAGACCCCAAAATCAGCCACCCAGCCCTATTCTGACCGGTGGGGACCATGGGCTGGAAGGGTGGAGTGTGTGTTCTATTAACCCTTCCAGCATGGGAGTCTTCACTCATCACTTCTTATTGTTGCTGTAGAAGAGAATTGGACCCAGGACTTCTAATCTCACCCGAATTTTAACCCTCAATTGGTGCGTTTACTTATGCTTCACTCGTTGCTCAAGAAAATAATTTTTAATAATTAAAAACCCCACTTCTTTTCCCTTGGCAATAAGAATGCTCAGAATTGCCAGCTCTCCGGATGCAAATAGGCTCATAATCAAGTCTAAGCTAAAAATATAACATTTAAGTAAATTTTAAAATAGAAAGATGTATTCATCTATCCCTCCTCTGGGGACTGTCTCCAAAAATGTTCAGAGAATCTCCTTCCAGGAGGACCTGGAGTTGCATGTGGCTAACAGGTCGTTTCCAGCTACCATCGCTCATTTAAGCTCCAATTAATCAAAGTGATATCTGATCGAAAGGCACTGGTACCCCAGAAGTTGGGACAGAGAGCAGCCAGCCAGGCTTTCCGTTGCTGTCATCTTACTCATGAGGTGAAGAGTGTTAGCTTCGAGCAGAAAGAAGGAAAGAGAGATGCAAGGGAAGAGGAACCAGGTTCTCACTTTGACATCAACTTGATGAGTGACCGGGGGGGGGGGGGGGTGGGGGGGGTGGGGGGAGCACTTGACACCTATTTGCCTGTTTCCTGCCTTGTACAAGGAATAGATTCCCTTCCTCCTCATCTTATTGTACTTCTTACCATCAGACAAAGTGACTGATGTGACTGTGCTTTCAGGGCGAAAAATATTTTTTAATGCTGTCCCAAACCTGCATGGCTTACATTTCTGGTTGGCATTTGCCCTTCACTGAAGAAAGGCTGCAGTGACTCTTGACTCAGCTGTCACCTTTCCATGCCACTCCCTAAGGAGAGGTCCTATTGCCAAGTTCTGCCACCGGTCAGTCCTTGGTGGTCCTCCCTTTCCCTAAGGCCCTCGGTAGAGGGTCTTCCAGACAATGTGCTTGTGTTAGGGTTTAGTGCTCCAATCCTGTGTCATGAATTACAGGGTTTTTCCTCCCCAAAGAGGGCTCGTGACGGGGGCTATGATGAATTAGCCCATCTGTTACATTAATTTCTTTTTATTGGGAGGTTTAAATCGTTAAACTAATGATCTCATCCATATTTTGAAGTAAGATATAAAAGGCATGTAGTCATAATCACTTTTCGCCCCAAACCATTCAGAACTTGGTAAATTACCTTAAAAGATGCTGCTCTATTTCAATAATGTGTTCTCAACAATAAAAGGAGGAAACCAAGCCTGCCAGAAATAAAGAAAATGGCGAAATGAACTGGCAGAGGAGAAAGCGATTGTACAACTTTTTGTTTTCCCAAATATTTGCAGGTATTGTTCTTTAACAGAGCATAGGATCATGTGGACGAACACAGATCATTTGGGCAGGTCAATGTCTGCAGAGCCTCACCACACCAATTCCTGATGCATGGCTGTTACCAAGACTGCCTCTGCCCCAGGGGAAAGGGTGGGGCGGGAGGGGGCTCTGGGGGGAGTGGCCTTTGAGGGTTGTCCTTCTCAGAGACTGCTAAAAGGACAGCTTCTAGGAATGTATTTCTGAAGCTTGTCGGTTTTAGCAATAGCTCTGCGGTCCCTTCTTATCAATTGAAGATCCAGGCTAGATATTTTGAAAAACAAAATTAAAAGAGTTTTCTACAGCTGATGCTGTATTGTCCCAGCATATTGTGTGCTAAGTTTTGTTATGCTAGTGGGAACTATATTAATTTTTCACCTTTATGATGGTGGCCGTGGCCACAACAATGGGTTCTGATCCAAGAACAATGATAGGCCTGGCGCAGGGCTGGTGGGTGGTTCCTGCTGTTGGGTACAGCTCCTCTGCAAGTTGGACCTGACTCAGTGGTACCTAACAGCGACATCATGGTAACAAAGGATAATTACTGGCAATGGATATAGATAGATGAAATTTACAAATTAAAACTCAAACTCACTTGCCATCAATTTGATGTCAACTCATAGCGACCATACAGTGTGGAGTAGAACTGCCCCCATCGTACAGTTCCTGAGACTAAAAGTCTTATCACCTCATCTTTGTTTCCCTCAGGGCTGCTGGTGGTTTTGAACTGCTGATCTTGCAGTTAGCAGCTCAACTCCCAACTCACTCTACCACCCGGGCTCCACACAGACAGACAGATGGGGAATCGTAACTACCTTTGGTGCTGAGCATTTTGTGTGGTTTTTGTTTTTACAAAGAATAAGGTCCATCTGGGTTTGTTTGTTCTTTCATAAATTTTTCTGCCTCCTCTCTTTCCTCATCACATCCAGGCGACTTCACGCTTCTGCTCTCTCTCACCCGGCCTCTTGTAATTGGTCCTCTGAATTCCCGGTCTCCCTCTTCTACACCTTTGGCTCTCCACAGAGGACTGAGTGAGATTGCAAGTCAGATCTTTTGCAAGCCTAAAATGCTTGAGCAAATCTCTGCCCATAGAGTAAACTCTCTCTTTGACTCCAGCACAACTGCCTACTCTTCTCCGAACACCCAGGCTTCTTCCCCTCGTCCGTCTCCCAGAAGGATTTCTATTGGCATTCCAAATGCTTTGGCATCATCAGATGTTCGGTGTGTCTGAGAGGCCCTCTCAGACCTGCCCCATCTCCCCTACATTGCAATCACCCCGTGGCTGGTGCATGTCCACATGTCATTTGGTATGTACCGCTTGCCTCTACATCTTTATCCTTGACACAGTCTGATGGCTTAACAAGGTGACCTGATGGCTCAGTGGTTAAGTGGTTGGCTGCTCACCAGAAGATTGGTGATTCGAACTCACCAGCGGCTCTACAGGGAACACAGGTGGCAGTGGGGTCCTGTAAAGATTTACTGATTACTAAACCCGATGGCTTCCACTCCATCCTATCATGTTATTATGAGTTATAATTGACTGGACGGCAACTTAAAAATATTTCAATAATTTTTTTCCCTGTACCTCAAATATAATTCTTAGGTTAGTCATACCTAAAAGAATTTTAACTGTATTTAATGTATTTGTTAATTATACTTTACAGGCTCTTTACAATCGAATACACAAATATGTTAGTGGGGCTTTGTTTCAACAGCGTCTTTTCCCCTACTAATTTAAAAGCTATTCAGTAAGAAGCAGCATTCAAAAGTAGTCAATGGGATGGCTCCAGTCAGTTGGGAGCAGTTAGTCCTCTATGCAATTGCTAATGTCATTTAACTGAAGGCGGGCCCTTTTAGCTTTGAAGTGAAGAGGAAATAAGATGTTATAAAATGCATCGCTCCATCTAAACGGATATGGTTTCATTGCTGAAGAAGGCAGCCTCAGCTCCAAAGTGTAATGGCCTCACCTTCTCATGGAGGTCTGGGGCTGCTTCCCAGCCTGTGGTCTTCTCTGACGTCAGGAAAGTGCCTGGGAATCTGAAGGCCCTCCATGTACAGCAGCTCATGTTTGAGAGTCAGTGGGGCAGGTGACAAGGGTGGAGGGCAGATGTCACTTTAAGAAAGTCTCAAGGAAAAAGAAATATTTCCTGTTGTTCTGATGTGCCACATTGTCAATTCCTACTCTGAGTGACTCTGTGTAGGCCATGACAAAGCTCTGTCTCTCCTACCCCATCCTCTCAATTATTCTGTCTCAGGCAACTGTTGCAGCCACTACCTCCATCCATCTAGCTGAAGGGCTTTGGGGTTGACCTTCTAGCTCTCCAATCGTGACGTCCTTTCCCACGAACTGGTTGCGCCTCAAAACATGTCCAGAGTATGGAAGATGAAGTCCTGTGCACCCTAATTCTATGTCTTCTCTTTCTAACACGAATTTGTTGATTCTTCTGGCAATCCCAGGTTTGGCCAGGCTTCAGGATTGGTAGATCGCTGAAGGCATGTTCTCTCAGTGATACATTTGCCTTTGTCTCATTAAGGGGCCTTAAAATATATACACTTTTTGCTAGATTACTATCAGTTTTTAAAAAACAAAACTCTAGTGGACACCTTCCTAGATCATTGGAGATTTGCAACAATTTAATAGGAATGCTGCCTCACATTTTAAAATGGATCAAACATTTGAGAGGAAATAACCTCAAAGGAGAACTTTTAAGAAAATTTAAAAACTACACTGGTGAGAAAGAAGCCAGGAAAATTTCACTGATTAATTATTTTCCCATCATGATAAAGCAATAGTTACCACAGGATGATTTCCATGGGAAACGGACCCTTCCACACCACAGCCCTGTCCTTGTTCCTTCATACTTCTTTTTGTTCTCAAAGCTCAAAGAATATTTAAAAGAAACATGATTAAGTTACCTTGAGCATGGCCAAATTTCTATTTTGTTCATTCGCCTCTTATACACAAGAGATTTTAGATCTACTTTCTTGGACTGATCTTCTTCTTATGATATAACAAAGTTTGTGATTTGAACCATGTTTAAATGTACAGTGCCATGATATTAATCACATTAACCGTCTTATGCGACCATCACCACTATCCATTTCCAAAATCTATTTCACTTCCCAAATAAAAACTAGCACTACTTGAGCAAAACTCCCATTGTGTCCATCCCCCAGCACTTGATAACAACTATTAAACTTCTGTCTCTATACAGTTGTCTGTTCTTTATAAAACGAAAGATCTGAGTCCTTAGACCCAGTCACTTGGTCACATTGTTGGTGACACTGCAATTAAAAAATTCCTGGAAAACAATTAAAAAATAGGTACTAATAGTCTTGCAATAGTGTAAGCCCTGAACCAGCAATTTGCTTCTAGAAATCTATAGTAAAGAAACAATTACATATATTTACAAATGTTTAATTATGTACATGTGCATCACAGTGTTATTTGTGAAAAGAAAAATGAGCAACAATTTAAATGTCTTATAATAGGGGTTGGCTAAGTAAATTAAGCTTTCTAGGAGTAGAATACTAAAAATCTATGAAAAATTAAAGATTCTATTAAAATATATTCACATATAATTTTAAGTAAAATGTCAGATTTATAGAAAGAATAGGTAAAGCTATCTTTGTTTTAGTAAAAACAAATACACACATGTAAACAAATTTATACACGGGGCTTCAAAATGTTCTTGAAAAAATGGAAAGATAATGGAATGTTTCCACAAGCTTTTTGAAGTCTCTGTGTGCGATGAAAAAAACTGAGGGGATTCAGTTATCTGATTTGTAGAATTATGGGTGTTTTATCAATTCTTTTCTCTAATCATATACATATTCATGAATACATGCTTATTTTAAGAAAACATTTTGGTTTCTAGAGGTTTTTTTCAAGGACTACATTCACAAGTTTATCACTTTTATTCTTAACTAGCCTTTTTCTTAAATCTGACCACCAAGTCTAACGCTCACGCAAGCTTACTTCTCTTGTTTGACTCTGTGTTGGATGTCCTATTTTCATTTGCTTGATAATGGAAACAAACAGCCCCGCACCTCCAGCCAATCCATCCTCAGAGGGAAGACAGGAAGACGGCATGTGTTGTCCATTTTTATCTACAGGCAAAGTAAACCCCCTTTGTCTAATCTTGAATGCTTATTCCTTTAATCTTTATGTATTGTTCCTCTCGGACCCCTCTCTAGTTTCTTCATGAACTGAAAATGTAGTGACCAAGCTGGAGACAGTCGTAGGAAAAAAAAAATGTGACTAAGACAGACTGCAATGGAACATGGTATTCTCACTGCATGGCAGACTGCAGTGGAAGATGGTGCTCTCACTGCATGGCAGACTGCAGTGGAAGATGGTGCTCTCACTCCTAGCAGACTGCAGTGGAAGATGGTGCTCTCACTGCATGGCAGACTGCAGTGGGAGATGGTGTTCTCACTGCATGGCAGACTGCAGTGGAAGATGGTGCTCTCACTGCATGGCAGACTGCAGTGGAAGATGGTGTTCTCACTGCATGGCAGACTGCAGTGGGAGATGGTGTTCTCACTCCTAGCAGACTGCAGTGGAAGATGGTGCTCTCACTGTATCGCAGACTGCAGTGGAAGATGGTGCTCTCACTGCATGGCAGACTGCAGTGGGAGATGGTGTTCTCACTCCTAGCAGACTGCAGTGGAAGATGGTGCTCTCACTGTATCGCAGACTGCAGTGGAAGATGGTGTTCTCACTGCATGCAGACGGCAGTGGGAGATGGTGCTCTCACTCCAATGCACAATATTGTTGTGAATGATGCTAGTGTTAGATTCTTGTCCTAGATGCTTTCTCCTTTAAGCCTTTAAGTGGTTACCCTTTTGGCACTAATTACATTCCTTTGATGAGATAGGTATTTTTAATGTTAGGGTTATTTTTCATTCAATTAGCGGTATTTAAAAGCAATAGCAGCCTCTTTTATTTATTTTTTTTTCTTATACTAGTTTTATTGCTATAAAAACATTTACAATGTACTTTAAAATTTTACAAAATTATGAGGTGTGATCAATTATTTAAGTGCTGATACTATCTGTGTACCTTTTTACCCACAATTTCTTCCCCTTTACATTTTTTTATCCTTTCCCCTGATTATCTCACTATAACACCCACATCTCACCCATAGTTTTGGACATCTGGGGAGAGATAAAAAGCTAGTATTTGGCACCACTTGTGAAACTTGCTCGACCAGGAGCCTGGAGGGGTAGGAACACAAAATGAATGTGACGGGAAGAGGCTAAGCTGTGATAAAGTAGGGAGACATTAGCCTGAAGTGGCTAGTTAGATATCCTGGTTTGATGTCATTGACATTGCCCTTTTCTTTTTTTTAGCAATGAAAATAATTTTTTTAAATTTTTTTTATTTTAACAATTTATTGGGGCTCATACAATTCTTTCCACAGTTCATACATATACATACATCAATTGTATAAAGCACATCTGTACAGTCTTTGCCCTAATCATTTTTTTCTCTTTTCTTCTTTTACATTTTATTAGGGACTCATACAACTCTTACCACAATCCATACATATACATACATCAATTGTATAAAGCACATCCATACATTCCCTGCCCCAATCATTCTCAAGGCATTTGCTCTCCACTTAAGCCCCTTGCATCAGGTCCTCTTTTTTTTTCCCCTCCCTCCCCTTTTCCCCCCTCCCTCATGTGCCCTTGGTAATTTATACATCGTTATTTTGTCATATCTTGCCCTATCCGGAGTCTCCCTTCCCCCCTTCTCTGCTGTCTAGCAGCCTCTTTTAAATGAGCATTCTCTTCAGATGTGGTAAAGGCATTCCCCATTCCATCCGGAATGTTGAGTAAAAATGCAGTGGCCTGAGGGATGATTCCAGCACATACCACATCTCCTCTTCCTCCAGACTGGACCTTGGAGTCAGCCCTCGGCCCATATGAAAACAGGTGGAGGCACACATTACTGCTGCCTTACTGGGGAGATGATACTGTGAATGGCATAAACTTCCTTTTGGAATTTAAGATAAACTATGTGGTTTCCTACTCCCTTTGTTTGTGTTGCGTTGTAATAACATTAAAAGAAGCTCAATGTCTTCCAGCGAGCTTTGCTCTTCATTGAGATGTTCTGGTGGTATTTAGTTATCTAATCATTAGGAGCAGCTTAAATGTAGCAGGTAGCACATCCAAACAAGCCTCTTCTACATTTACAGTACGTCAGAGTGGCATGGGTGCTCCCAGATCAATCTTCAGAAAGATAAGCAGTAAGTAAATTGTATATTACTTTTCTGTTCCGTGGGACATAAATCATAAAACCAGTGGAGTTTTTGTCTTCTGACTTTGTGATTGCATTCAATCATGAACAGGAGAAAACATTTTACCTGGACTGCATTTATTTTAAAAGTCATCACATTGAAATGAGCTATGGAAATGGGAAGCATTCACATTGCCGATGTTAAAGAGCAAATTAGAAGCAAATGATGATAATTACTAAGCACAACTGTGTTCTCCTGGATAGGCCTACAGGTAACGGGAAAACACCGTTAGAGAGTCGGAGCTGGTACAGATGGAGAATGACAAACTGTGAATGAGTGCCACATGAAACAGTGTGCCGACACCGCCCACGGCGCTGGTTTCCTGGGGAAATTGCCTGAGCATGGATGACTGCGCTGTTCTGTTTGAAAGAAAAAGTCAAAACTCTTTGGGAATATTGCAATCAATTAATTATCATATATAGAAATGATATTTATATATCCTCAGAAAGATAAGCATGAGGCGATGAAAGAATGATGGCAGGAAAAGAACGCAATCAACTGTTCAAAGATGAAGAAATGCAATTAAGGAAATTAGTCACTGTTACAATTACCAAAGCATGTCATTGTAATAGACACGCTAATCTCTCCCAAGTAGATTAATGAAAAGTCTTTTAAAAGTTCCTCTTCTCTACTTTCAGAGGTTATAATTATTGGCCAGAAGCTCTATATTGAAAGGACATTCTGTGTACATTACTTCTTCCATGAGACTTTTCCCAAAATGTACATTTTATATGCATTTCTTTGAAAGTAATATCAACTATTGAATGTCACTGGCATAGCATCAAGCTGGCTTTATAAGAAAACAGGGTTTTTGTCCTTCTGTTAATGCAGAGTCTCTAGAGCACGTTCACATGCACTGCCTGTCGCTGAACTTCTTAGCCCCCCAGACACAGCGTAGCTGCCTGCAAGCTTGTCAATGCTGCCTTGGCAATTGCTGCGGAGGATGTTCCTACCACCTGTGCGCGCTCTGTCCCCGAGGCCTGGAGGCTGTTATTACCTTGATTCTCTCCTTGTGGTCCAGCATTTGCCATACTTGGGTCTTTATCCTAGAGAAATGACCATATGCGGTATGCTCAATAAAAGGCATATAATCCTGCATAGAAGCTTTATTTTTCATAACTAATCATTGGAAGCAACACAGGTGGCCATCAAGAGGTAAATGGTTGAAACGCACCAAGCTGTATCCGCCCCACGGTGGCTTGCTCGGACTCTTTGGCACGCAAGAGGAATGAACTAGTGTTGCAGACAACAGCCTGGAAGAATTGCCAGAGAATCATTCTTAGTGACAAGTCAATCCCAGAAGGGGAAAGGCGGAATTTTATTTATATATGACATTGCTTAATTGGAAAAACAGGATGTAAGTAGAAAACATATTAGTGGTTGCCGGGAGCTCAGGGTGAGGATCGAGGCGAGGGAGTATGGCTGTTAAAGGACAGCATGGGGGATCTGTGTCCTGATGGAACGGTGCCATATCTTAAGTGCATCAATGTCAATGTCATGATTGCAATATTGTACCACAAGGAACCCTGGTTGAGCAGCGGTTCAGTGCTCAGCTGCTAACCAAAATGTCACCAGTTCCACGGGAGTGGGTGGGCAGGGGGTGGAGGGAGGAGAAGATGTACTCCTGGAAAGATAGCATTGGAAAGAAACCCTCTGGGGAAGTTCTACTGTGTTCTATAGTATTGTCTTTGTAGGCATCGATTCAGTGCCCGTAAGTTCAATAGTGTACTATAGTTTTGTGAGAAGTTACCTTGGGTGAAAATCAGTGATGGCTATAGGAGAATCTCTGTAGTTTCCCCTACATTTGTCAGGGAATCAACAATTATCTCGGAATAAGAAAGCATGATTTGAAAGTAAAAGCACAGGGCCAGTCGAAAGGGCGCGCTGAGAAGAGAAACGTGGGAGAGAACCAGGAGCCAGGGTCTTGCTTCACGTTTGGGAGCTGTCCTGCTGTCCCTGGAGGGTTCAATTCCAATCCAGCTGCCTCTCAGGAAGTTCAACCACAGTGGAGAGTCACTGTATCAAGTGAAGGCAATAATTAAGATGGAGAGTAGCAAGTAGAAACACAATGTATCTCTTCCCTCCTGTTTTCTCCCTGATCCAGACCCTCAGCCCAGTGCCGCAAGTCTCTATCTTGACTGCATATTGCAATCATGGGGGGAGCTTCAAAACACACAAATCCCTGGATTTCACCCCCTGAGATTCTGATTAGTCTCGGGTGTCTCCTGGGTATCAGCATTTCTTAAAGGTCTCCAGATGATTGTGAAGTGCAGCCAAGAGTGGGAGCCACGAGGCAAGTGGAGATCCACAGCCTGTTTGAATCTTCCGTCTACACCTGGTGTGTGTGTTTCAGGGAAAGTGTTGTTTCACTGTGCCAACAGGAAGGAAGCTTCCATGTGCACGGTAGTTTTGAGGTAGAGGTTATCTGGATAAATCAAACCTACTAACAGCTTGGATTAGTACCGCTCTCAAGACGTTCCTGCCTCACCGACTCTTTCAGCTCCTAGTACATCCTTTGGTTCCCCTGCCCTCAGCAAGTGCACATGTTTGCCCCTTACTGTATTCTCAACATGGGTCCAGAAGGAGACTCTTTCTCCATGGTGTTCTGTCCCTCCTCCCTCCTTCCTCCTTCCTCCTTCCCTTCTTTGCCTCAGCAGCCTTCTGATTCGCCTTCGGATTTCCGTTCAGCCTTTGCTTCTTCAGAGAGTCTCGTGCTGCCCTGAGCCTCTCTGGCTGAGCCCTTGCTACAGTTGTGATGGGACCATTACCTTACAGTGTTTTCGTGAAGATTGGCGTCTCTTGGAGACTGTATACTCGATGAGGGCGTCAAGTCAATAGCATGTCATTTGCTCTCTCTCTAGCCACCAGCTCACAGTGCTTGACACAGTGCAAGTGCTCCATGAAGGAACCAACGGTCTTTACAGAGACACTTGGGATGTTATTCAGCAGGAATAAGAGAAAGCATCTGTGAGTGGTTCTGCTAGAAACGAGTTAATGTGGCCTTGGACCCGTGACCAAGGTCCCCTGGGGCTTAGGATGGACAGCGGAAAAGGAGGATGGTTCTCAATGAGTCTGCAGATGAAGACCACTGAAGAAGCTTTAAAATACACTAATGTCTGGATCCCAAGTCTGACCCAGTTGATCTGGTTTAAGTCAAGAATTCATGAATGTTCCATCAGGCCAAGCTCTTAATGCTCCAGGGTGCTTCCTCATGCCAAGTTGAGAACACTGGTCTCAGTGGCTTCTAAAAATCTGACAATTATTTAACTTTGGGATCTTATGACACTTTTAAGGAGCCCTTGCGGTGGAGTGGGTTAGGAATTGGGCTGCTGGCAGGAAGATACATGGTTCAAATCCCCCAGCCCCTCTGCAGGAGAAGGATGAGGCTTAGCACTCTGGTAAAGATTTATAGCCATGGGAACCCTGCAGGATCACTGTGAGTTGGGGTGAAGTCAAGGCCAGTGGGTTTGGGAACAATGCTTTTGAAGCTACTCTTCTTGTGTGCTAGAATCACATGTACTCAAAGAACACCAGGATACAAGGGGAAGGCACGTATCCCACACCACGCAGTGTTTTCATTTCATACTTGCTTTCCTCGTGAGTACTGTTTGCCCTGCCGTTTCCACAGACTGGCCCTGCTGGCACCCTTGAATGGAGCGCGTGGGATGCTGCTGTGTGAGATAGAGGTAAATTAGGAATTCATTATTGACATAAAAACAGAGCAAATAAAAAGGTGCTCTTTTGATTGTTAATGTTCTGGCTTCCAAAAATAAAGAGTTTAAAAACACATTGCTCTATCAGAATGCCCACGGGGATTAGCTTGCATGAAAGATGACTTCCCCGAGCTATTTCAATCTTCAACAGCCTCCTGGTTTGGTATCTAATATTGGACACTGAAAATAAAGTCTGGTGCCAAATTTCATCTGTTGTTACTTTTTAACTGTAATTGACTCTCAGATCTAAAAGAACTCATCACATTCCACAATTGTTATGCTGCAGTTCAAAGAACTCACATCACGAAGTACAAATAAGGAGAGGGCATAAAGAATAAAGCAATATGAGGGAGAAGAGCTGTTCGTGCCTTTTTTTCAGCCCCTGGGAGTCAGTGCTCTTCCACGTGGGTCTGATGATGGATGCACGGGAGGAGCTGTGTGTATGGAAATGCCAGGACAATTTTAGTTATTAAGTGGCAAATCAGGAAATCTTCATTCCTGAGCAATGTGCATACATGCCAATGAGTCACCTGCTCATGAAGCTGTTCGTTTCTTGGAGTCCGAAGGGTACTCTGAGCCTGTACTGTAGTGGCCCCGTTCTCTGGGGAGCTCCTGAGTGTGGGATTCCTACTGACGAGCTCCTGACTGAACATTTGCAGGGCTGAAAGCAGCGGGCAAATTACTGAGTTTGGGTTCCTCTGTTTTGAGGGAGGGATTGTCAGAACAGGGAAGCTCTCCAACCCCCACTTCCAGCCCTCAAAGAAAATTAACTCAGGACACCGTCCACCGATAACTCCAAGTGCTGGTCAAATAAAGCCTTCTGGTTATTCACGGCTCAGTATGGATTATGTAAATGAGAAATCAGGTAACTGTCCTCCTGGAAG
Source organism: Tenrec ecaudatus (assembly GCF_050624435.1). Classification (NCBI taxonomy): domain Eukaryota; kingdom Metazoa; phylum Chordata; class Mammalia; order Afrosoricida; family Tenrecidae; genus Tenrec; species Tenrec ecaudatus. Next base: position 123,652,941 of record NC_134538.1, read on the forward strand.
TCAGCTAGAAAGTGAGGCTGAGAGGTGGGACAGACAGGAGGAGCAAGAGGAAGGAGGTTGATTTTGTAGTACAAGGACGTTTTGAGAGGAAGCCCAGAGATATTTCAAAAAACCAGAGGCAATCTGAGAGCTCCTGATTCCTGGAGTGAGAGGCAGAAGCACGAGGAAGTCAGGGCTAATGGAGGCAGATTCGAATCCGCTTTAAAATGAGTGTTATCATCTTTGAACATTTGCCTACTTATTGTAAAAAAAAAAAAGCTATTGACCCCTTAGCAGAAAAATGTATGTTTTGCTACATTGGTTGTGCACTCTTGCTGTAGGAAAATAAATGAATTCATTCTCCTAACCTTAAAACTGTGAGAACTCAGGTGCCCCTGAGCCACGCCATGTTATTTTCATTTGCCTCATAGGCACCTGAACGCTGGACAATGGACAAGGGAGGCTGGAGAAGAACTGATGCTTCTGAGTGAGGCTGCTGCCAAAGAATATTAACAATACCGGGTGCATAAGCAAATGTGGCAAAGAAAGCTGATGGTGCCCGGCTATCAAAAGAGATAGTGTCTGGGGTCTTATGGGCTTGAAGGTAAACAAGCGGCCATCTAGCTCAGAAGCAACAAAGCCCACATGGAAGAACACACCAGCCTGTGTGATCATGTGGTTCCAAAGGATCAGTTATCAGGCATCAAAAAACAAAAAAAATCATATCATTGGGTGCACACCTCCATGATATGATCGCCGAGGACAAACGGGTGTATAAGCAAATGTGGCAAAGAAAGCTGATGGTGTCCGGCTATCAAAAGAGATAGCATGTGGGGTCTTAAAGGTTTGAAGGTAAACAAGCGGCCATCAAGCTCAGAAGCAACAAAGCCCACATGGAAAAAGCACTCCAGCCTGTGCGATCACGAGGTGTCGAAGGGATCAGGTATAAGACATCATCAGAACAAAAAATGTTACCATAGTGAGTGAGGGGGGGAGTGCAGAGTGGAGACCCAAAGCCCATTTGTCGGCCACCAGAGATCCCCTTGCAGAGCGGTCTAGAGGAGGAGATGAGTCAGTCAGGGTGCGATGTAGCACCGATGAAGAATGCAACTGCTTCCTCCCTCTCCCCCCCTCCCCCACTATCATGATCTGAATTCTACCTTGCAAGTCTGGATAGAGCAGAGGATGTACACTGGTGCAGATAGGAGTTGGAGACACAGGGAATCCAGGGCAGATGATGCCTTCAGGAACAGGGATGTGAGTGGCGATACTGGGAGGGTAGAGGGAGAGTGAGTTGGAAAGAGGGAACCGATTACAAGGATCCACATGTGACCTCCTCCCTGGGAGATGGACAACAGCAAAGGGGGAGAAGGGAGATGTCGGACAGGGCAAGATATGACAAAATAATAATTTATAAATTATCAAGGGCTCATGAGGGAGGGGGAAAGGGAGAGGGAGGGGAAAAAAGAGGACTTGATGCCAAGGGCCTAAGTGGAGAGCAAATGCTTTGTAAATTATGAGGGCAATGAATGTACAAATGTGCTTTACACAATTGATGTATGCATGGATTGTGATAAGAGTTATATGAGCCCCTAATAAAACGTTTAAAAAAATTGAGTACAAGAAAGAAGAAATGTCCTGAAATTGATTGTCCTGATGATTACACAACTCTTTCAAATATGATTGAACTATTAAAATATATGATATATAAATTATATATTAATAGAACTATTTTTGTAAAAGAAAAACCACACAGAGTATTCTGTTATACATGGAAATAGGTGTCTGTCTGAAAACAAAATTGAAAGATTTATTTTTGTTTTAAAAATAAAAATAAATTTTAAAATAATTAAAAAAAAAGAATATCGACAATACCACAGATACCCGAGGAATACACATCTGTCTTAGAAGAAGTCCAGCCAGAATGCGCTGTAGAAATGAGCAGGGCGAGATTTCGTTCCAAGTACTTTGGAAAGACCAGGCCCTGGAGAAAGACAGCATACTCCATGAGGTGGAGGAAAGTGGGGGACGACCCCCAATGAGCTGGATTGACACAGGGGCGGCACCAATGGTCATAAAGATGGTGCAGCCCGGCAGTGCGGGCGTTGTTGCACACACGGCTGCTCGGAAGTGAGCCAACTCAGTGGCACCTAAAGACAACAACATAAAATAAAATATCCCAATGTTTCAAAAGTTCAACATTTAACTTTTCCCCCCAAGAATTTTGATGCTCTTGCTTCATCTTGGCCCTCCCAGTTAGTGAAGGATCATTGCATCTCCCTTTCTTTAATAATGTTTTATTTCCACCAGCTTTATTCACAAGTAATTTACATATCCTAGAATTCAGTCATATCAAGGAAAATTGTACCATCACCCCCACATCAATTTTAGAACATTCCCCTCCCCCATGGTCAAATCGCCTTTAAGATGAGTAAGGCGATCACAATCTGTTCTAGTGCTCCCTCCCCACTCCCTTCTTCATTAGTTCCTCCTGAAATCCCCTTTCCTTCCCTGTCCCCTCCCCCTGGACTCCCTGTGTCCCCTTCTATCCGTTATGATCCTTATGCCTCCACTCCTCCTGTGCTTCATGGCTGGGGGACCCAATAGAAAACGAAATCGCACCAAGATGGTAAGGGTAAGAATGTAATAGTATACAGACAAAAGTACTAATCAGACAGAAGAAGGAAAAGACCCCCCAACAATAATTCAAAAGCCAGGCAAGAAATTTCTGTCAAGGAACCAGTAAGAGGTACTTGCACCCAGAACAGATTCAGGTCTTCCTTACTATTCTCCTTTTTCTTCTTCCCAGGTGTACTCACCGCAAGAGATAGTCTGTTATCAGGCTTAACTATTTCTTACAATCTTCTATTACTGCTTAGTTTAACTATTTTCACCATCTCATTTATGATGAGAGGTTAAATAAATTGTCCAAAAAAAATCCCAAAAAACCCTCAAAACCCTAATAAATAAAAGACCCAGAATTTAAATTCAGAATTTATGGAGACTCCAAATCGATACTTTTCCTAGGCAGCATGCTCTGATTCCCGAGGCGCTGTAATTATGGAAGAGGCCGTCATGGCAGCTTCAGCTTGTAACTACTGTGGACTCAGCTCAATGAAACATCCCCTCATTAATCCCCAAGCATCTCACAGACACCTACTTCAAGAAGAAGAAGCTGCGGAAGCCCAGACACCAAGAAGGCGAGACCTTTGACACCGAGAAAGAGAAATACGAGATCACGGATCAGCACGAGGCTGATCAGAAAGCCGTGGACTCCCAAGTTTTGGCAAAAATCAAAGCTGTTCCCCAGCTCCAAGGCTACTTGCGTGCTACCTTCGCGCTCACGAACGAGGTTTATCCTCACAAATTGGTGTTCTAGATTCTTGCAAAGAACTTAATTAAATAACTCAAAGTTTGAAAAAAAAAAGAATGTCTTTATAGTAGATGAAACCTTGGTGACATAGTGATTACTTGCTAACTACAAGACCAGCAGTTCAAAGCCACCAATTGCTCAGGGGGGGACAGAGAAGGCTATACTCCCATAAAAAGCTACAGCCTCACACACTCACCGGGGCAGTTCCACTCTACGCTATGGGGTCGCTGTGGATCGGTGTCAACTCGATGGCAGTGAGTTTGGTGTTTTGGTTTTTATAGTAGGCAATGATAGCCTTTCTCTTGGCATTAGATTCCACAGAAATAGATTCCATTTACCATATCACATGTAAATTTTGTTAGTCATTATAAGTATTTTTCTGTTTGCGAATAAAGGACCTGATCATTGTGGGGTGTCGGGATTGGTTCCAACTCATGGCGACCCCGTGTCCATTGGGATGAACCCCTTCCCAGTCCTGGGCCACCCGCACCATTGCTCCTGTGCTTGAGCCCATGGCGGCAGCCACTGTGCCAATCCATCCCATTGAGGGTCTTCCTCATTCTCACTGTCCATCTACTTTACCAAGTCTAATTGGCCATGCTGTGGTTTGGTTGGTTGCACATGGAATAGATAACAATACCTGAAAAATTAGGCTGCGGGACTGGCCTCGGGGAAATATGTACAATTTCCCAAAGTACCGCCGTCTCCCTGAAACACTGATGCCATCGCGGCACCTTCCCTTTGGGATCCCTAAGGCCAGAGGGCGTCAGATTTGGGATCATAGACTCCCAGATTCTCAGAGTCTCCCCGTGGTAGACACCTCAATGTCTATTGTACTCATTCCTAAAACTCATGTGCCAGTCAGGACATTGAGCTGTTAAGCAGATCCTTGACTTTCCCGCCCCCTTTTCAGTTGCTCTTGAGGGAGGAAAGCCCTTTGTCAGCCATCCAAAATCCCCGTGTGGCAGCCTCCAGAGGAGCAAACAGTGGGGCAACTGGACACAGTGGCATCAGAAAGCCTTCCTTAATCAAGGCTCTAGGGCATGTGTCGTTCCTGCCCTCGATGGTTTTCCGATCTTGGCCAAGCATGGTGTTAGAAAATAAGTGTGTTGGTCCTTGTGTTGATCATCTGAGTTCCCAGAGTCATGGCAATTTTTGTTTAATGATCTCATTTTTTTTCATTCCCCAACTATTATCAAAGAATGTGTTGCCCCTGAGAGAGAATTTCTTGAAAGCAAAACAAAGCATAAAGAGAACTATTGCAGGTGGCAGCACTTTATTTCATCCTTGCAAAAAAAAAAATAATCTTGGCAGAGCTCCCTGCCCCATCTATTACTCTATCTGAGAATTAGAAATCTAAGTGAGGTGGCTGTAACAGAGATGCTTATTAGCACAATTAGCAGAACTGAAACACAAGGCCAAACTGCTTCTAACAAAGAGTAAGTCTGTCAAACAGTCGTCTGACAACAAAGACGGCTTCTTCGCCTGGTGTAGTAGATCAGGGATATCGCTCCTAGCTTTAGTGAACTGCATTACCAATGCTTTGAGAATCACGTATTTAAGTGACTTGACCAAAAATATGGCAGATTAAAATATTGAGATTAAAAATAATTTTATTTCTTAAAAATGGAAACCTTTAAGTGAAAAAGAAGTAGATGTAATAATAATAATAACCAAACCCACTAACACCGAGTCAGTTCTGCCGTATAGCGATCCTACATACAGTATTTGAGGCTGGAAATCTTTATGGGAGCGGACAACCTCATCTTTCTCCTGTGGACTGGATAGTGAGTTTGAACCACTGACCTTGCAATTAGCAGCCCAGTGCCTTACACTTAGTGCCACCAAGGCTCCTTGCAGGTATAATAGTCAATTGAAAAGCCTTTTTTTGTGCACTTTGCAGAAACAGATGAACAGAATTACTCTAATGAATGAATATCAAATACTTTTGCAAGTCAGGTTTCTGTTTTCTAGAAGGGATGAATGTATCTTACTAATAAAATTAGTTTTAATAACTATTAATGTGAAATGAATTAATTAAATTTATTTGCTAAAACAAATTTCCATGAACATGAAAACATATTAGTTATATTATTGAATAAATTTAATAATAGATTTCCATGTAATTTTTGGCATGTAAATCTAAGATTCAAATAATTGATTGGCAATTACTATAACAAATCTCATCTACTTATTTATATGAGCAGTGTTTCTCCGTGTACTTCAATAAAAATAAAAGATAGAAATAAAGTTTATAGTGAATGCTGTTGCCTTCAAGTAATAAGTAATATTAATCTAGATATATATGTACTAGCTCAACAATAAGAATTAAAAATTCATTAAGAACTACATTGCCAATAAATTTTACTCACGCTTGATCATTTATCTAAACTTACAACCTGTGTTTATTGTTTTGATCACTGTGTAGTACTAACTGGAATTCATTCAGAAGAACTTTTTTCGTACAGTAACTAGACATTTTCAAATTCCAACTTGCATGCATTGCTTTGCTTTAGAGAAATAGAATAGAAAATGAGCAAAACCTTTTCAAAGATGAAAATAAATCATATTTGACTTGTAATGAGTGTGGGAAGTAGAATGCAAATATGAGAACAAGTTGAAGAAGAAAGGTATTAACATTGCTGATATTAATATTCCAACCAAGAAGACTTTGAGGACATTTTTTGTAATGGATGATTCTGGGCCCCAAACGAAACCAGTTGCAGATTTTTGATTCAAGCCACCCGCTGTGTGTCAATCCAGTAGAAGTGAGCTCCGTAGTGGTCAGGAGCTGTGGCAATAGGAATCATGGTAGGGAAACGCCAAGTGGATACATTTGTATACTTCCTTTATAACTAAACATTTGTTTAAGTGTATAATAAAACATTTTGGATGTTAACTTGAAAATGTGCAAAGAAATACATAGTTTTCAAATTTTGGAGGAGACAAGTAAGCAAAATGTTTTGGGAACTTTCCCTTAGAGATTTCTCTTCTTTTCCAATGAAACTCTTCCTCCTCCTGTTCCACCCGGGATTCTCCCGTTTCCTCGATTGTTGATGGGCTGAGACTCACTTTGGTGGCATGACTGTTGCTTATTTATCCATTCCCAAAGACATTTGTGCTGCACATGGATTCTCTGGGAATAATAATGTAATGTAAAGGGATGAGAATTTGCAGTCAAAGACAAAGCAATTGAGGGGAGGGAGAATATTCCCAGGACTCTCCAATCACATCCTGTGTGTTGAATTTGCTTAGGCTTTCTTGATGCAGGTAATACTGAACTATTAGGACAGCTCACCTCAAGAGAAAGGGGGCATTGGTAACTTTGTGGGTCAACTAGAATTTCAGTCAAAATCACGTTTGAGAAAATGAACCTCATTAGGTATATGTTGCTTTTCATATTTAAGATGATATTTTGTTGGCACTAGGTAAACATTTTGAGAAGTGTGTGTTGTTGTTAAGTGCTTTCATGTCGCGTTTTGACTCACAATTATACTGGGTCCAACAGAATGAAACACTGCCCCTTCCTGCTCTATCCTCACAGTCTTAAAAAAAAACAAGCAAGCAGTTTCACTGACATAATCCACATATGATACAATTTAGTGGTTCAATCATATCAAGAAGAGGTGTCTGCATAAACAGTACTGAATGGCAGCCCATGGTGAGTTCCTATTCTCCACGCAAACAATAACCCAAGGCATTCACTCTTAAGGCTTCTTTATCTGCAGCCCAGTTTCTGCATGCCTAGGAGCTGACCGAAAATGCCATGGCTCCGGCAGGCTCCCTGTAGTCCTCAGTGACGTCTTCAAATGTTGGCACTTTAAACTGGGCTTTTGCAGCAGGTTTGCCCAGTGTAATACATAGTTTGATTTCTTCACTGCGGATACAAGTAAAATGAAACCTTTGACAACTTCAATATTTTCTTTGGTTCTCATGGTTTTGCTCCTTGGTCCGGTGTGAGAATTTGTGTTTTCTGCATGCCCAGCTGTACTCTTTGATCTTACCACTCCCAGTGCTTCAGGTGCTCCCGCTCGCAGCGAAAATGTTGTGTCATCTGCATATCAGAGGTTGTTCATGAGTTTTCCTCGGATCCTGATGAGGAATTCTTCTTGACCCAGCTTGCATTAGTGGGGTGTTTTGCCTTTTTTAAATGGTGTCAGATATGGATCCTGGTTTATTCTTGTGCAAATGGATATCCAGCTTTGCCGGCCGTATCTGCCAACGAGACTCTCTTCCCCATTGTAGGTGCTTTGATGCTTTGTTGATCATTATTTGTTTCCAAGCTTCACATTTCAATCATCAGTAATATCAGTGCTACTTAATTGCAGGTTTAATCCAACTCAGATTGCCAAAGTTGATAAAATCTTCCCTTTCTTCAATGTTGGCTTTAGTGATTGGTATGTAAATTTGAATGCTACGTATATTAGCCGGTCTTCTTTGTAGATGTGTGACTGTGACCCTAGCTGTTTTGACAATGACTGTGATGCCTTTCCTCCTCAATCCATCATTACCAGCTTCTTGGACCACATGAAATAGTCTGATTCAAAATGGCAAACAACAGTTAATTTCAGCTCACCGGGGCTGAATGTATCTTGAAGTATTTCATTTCATTTTTGATGCCTTCTAATTTTCCTAGATTTGTACTTCATACACTCGACATCCTGATTATTAGTGGAAATTTGAAGCTGGGTTTTTCCCCTCATTTTTGAGTCACGGCACATCTGAAAATCAGGGCTTGAAATCTTCCCTTCATCTGTTTGATTAAGGTCAACTCTTCGAAGAAGCAGCTCTCCCCGGACGCCTCTGGAGTGCCCCCAAGCTGCGGGCGTTCTGTCCCATGTTGCTCTGATACTACATGTGATGCCTCTTCCCCTGGCTTTATTTTAAAAGTATTTCAGGAACTCTATTTCAGAAGTGGGTCAGCCAGGCCGTTTTCCTAGGAGTCTCAGTCTGGGAGCGCCATGGGTGACAGACAGACATTCCACTTACAGGCGATTCCTGCATGCCCTTCAATGTTATGTCATTGTGCCCTCACTTTGAAATGAGTGAGCAAACCTCTGCTTGAAAGAAACTCTTCAACGCGATCACCTTCATTTTCTGGACATGTTGGTTTTAACTCATGGAGAAGGATTCCAATCTTTTCTTCCTCAAAACCCAAACCAAACGGACCTGCCGTGGTGGAGTCCATTCTGACTCACAGTTACCCTACAGGGTGGAATAGAACTCTAACCTAAGGTTTCTGAGACTGTAAATCAAAAAGCTGTATCTTTCTCCCAAGGAGCAGAGGATGGGTTTTGAACCACCAACCTCATGTTTAGCGGCTTCTCCCACAGCACCACCTGGGCTCTTTTTTCCTGTATTAAAGTATGACTCAATAATCACTGTATGCACCTGTTCTGACTTACCTACACATTCTTAAAGACACCTTTACGCATGGATCTCATCTGAAGCCAAGTCCTGCCTGCTCTTGAAATACTGATAGCAGAGCCCTTGGCCCACCGGACACCACGCTGACAATGAGCCACATGGTGTCTATGCAGACCCCAAAGATGACAGACAGTGTCTTGGTTAGAAACGGAAATAAAGAAAAATAACAACACCTTGGAGAAGCAACTAATCATTTACATTCTGGGGTTTGTTTTTTACTGGCTTATTTACATTGAATTGAAGCTGTCTTGTCTCTGTGTGAAGAAAACCTCTGTGCTTTTTCCATTAAAAAAAAATCTGCTAAGCAGGCCCAAGTCGTGAGTTTGATGACTGTGTTGACTATTAGTTCTGTGTCGCCTGGGAGCCACAGATAGTGACTGAAGCAGAGGTGACAAGCCAGCTGCACCCAGATGCATTTCTGCATTCTTGGGAAGACAGCTGTAAATGCCATATTAGGTGGTGGTCAGGAGCAACTTTTTATAAATAAAGAATTATACACTACGCATATAGTTGTATATGTCTTAACACTAGGGAAAATTATCTTGACTATTTCTATGGAGTTCTGCAATTGTCCATTTCTTGATGATTGCTAAGAGAGCAGTTACCTTTTCCTTCCCTGTAAAATAAAAATAAACAAAAGTCACACCAAACTTGTGGAATTTTATGTGGCAAAGATGTCATCTCTGGACTTGAGACACCACACATACTTTGGAGACTCAAATTGCTGTTTACAACCCTGTGATAATGAAACAAAATATCGTGTAAGGCTAAGGAATAAGAATTAAGAGATAAGAGTTGTATGAGCCCCTAATAAAATGTAAAAAAAAGAATTAGAAAAGCTAGTTTTCTCTTTGAATTTTTATTGCATGTGATAGCATCAAATATATCAAGTGAAAGACAATGTGTCTCACGATGCATTAGTCAAAGCTCATTAAGAAGCATCTAGACGTTCTCTCTCATAGCTTCACACTATTTTTTCTAGTCTGTAGTCCTTGTGTCTTTCCTGTCTTCCCTATGAGATATTTTATACAGAACCAGGGCTTTGAACTGGTTCATTCAGATTCAGTCCCTGGTGAGAATTTATATTTCCCCTCAGATATACTGAATCAGTGCTTACATTTTAACATGATCTATTTTAAAAAAATCACTGGGAATCTTGTTAAAATGTAGAGTTTGATTTGGTAAAGCTGGTGGAAATGCAAATTCTCAGTAGGGGGTTGAACTGGAGTGAACCAGTTCAAAGTCTTGTAATGAATGCTTAATACACACATAGCCACTTAGCTGTCACTATGCATATAGGAGGCATCCCGGCTCATGCTTCACCAGTCACCGTCAATCCACTCTCCCACTCAGAAGTAGATTACCCTCTTCCATGAAGAACAACCACAGCAACAAATTCCAAGAAAATTCAGAACCTTGCTCTCTTGATTCTGACTTGGTAATTGAGCTTCTGAAGTGGTAATTCTCCAAATTGACTACACTACCAGGAAAAGTTTAAATGATTCAGATTTGTGGTCCTCATCACAAACTTAAAGAAAGAGTGTCTCAAATCCATCCCAGGAATCAAGTACTTAATTTTTCTCCTAATAATTCTGATGTCAATTCACAGATGTTTAGGAATCATGTACATTGTTGGACATAAATCTTAACCAATTGAACAGGGATACTTCTGTCCTTTGCCAGAGACTCCAACAATATCATGTTTCTGTTGAGTTAAGTAACAATGAGGCCCATGGTCTCATGGGACGATGAGGAAACAGCCCAGTGACTACACATAAGGGGAGGAGAATTCAACTCCACACCAGTCTAAGGTTGATTGCAAATGAGACAGGGATAAGACTTACCTCCACCCTCCAACCTCCTTTTCCCTACTGTGACACCCTCCTCCCACAGTACTGGACTTCTCTGCTGGGTCCAATAGTCCATTTTAATGACCACACAGAACTCATCGACGATACTCATGATTGTGTGGGCTTGTTAGGGAAGTTAACTGTTCATAACATGTCCAGGTCAGATAACATTAAGGATGGAATTCTTCTGTCCATATGCCTCTAGTTAGCCATGCCAACAGGCACGTCTTTCTCTGGTCCTGAGCTTCTCAGTCACCTTAGTTAACTGTTAACTTTGCCTCTGCCCTGCTCAGGCCAGTATTACAAAGCTCCATTAAAAAAACTCAAAATTCACTGGCCTCGAGTCAATTCCAACTCATAGTGACCTAATAGGACAAAGTAGAACTGACTCTGTGGGTTTCCAAGATTGTAACTCTTAATTGGAGTAGAAAGTCTCATGTTTCCCCTGCAGAGTGGCTGGTAGTTTTGAACCACTAACCTTGAGGTTAGCAGCCTAACTCACATCAGTATGCCACCAGGCCACCTTAAAGGACCTTGAGCGCTGGAACAATCCAAAGAACACTCTGTTCTGCAAGTCATCCTCTGCCCGAAAGCACTCAGCTTTACTCATCCCGTGGGCTGGGAAGCCTTTTGCTCTTTCTTTTGGTCTTAACTGGTCTCCGGGTTATGTCGTCTCTGGTGATTCTGCTGGTGCTGCTGCCACTTTACCCGGGAATCTCACATGCATTCTGGTGTTGGTTCTTTTTTCTTGATGCTGGTGGGATTATCTGTTCCTGCTTATGAGATTGCTCACTTTGTACCCCGTTAAATGATAAAAACTGACCAATACTCGGGAGGGAGAGTCACCTTCACCTGATTGGCATGCTTCCACTTAGTCCTTTTGTGGAGATTATAAGGAAGAGCCACACCAAGTAATTTCACTTCAACAGAGACAACTTGGTCATCAACATAATATAGTTTATAAAATGTATGTTGTTTGTTCTAGCTTGTGGAGTGGAATCTAGAATATTAAAAATGTGTGAGCATACATCTACAATGTAACCATCAACCTCTATCCATTTGGAGCAAAGGGAAGAAGAAAACCAAAGAAGAAACTAATCTACAAGGCTAATAGTCAACATGAAGCATAGCTTCCTCTATCTTGGTGTCCAGATACCACTACCAACCAGTCCAACCAATGACACAACATGTGCATCCTGACAGAAGGAAAGGAAAATAAAGGACAGAGCCTCTACTTCTACAAAAATCCAGACTTATTGGACCATGTGGTAGTTACACAATTTGTTGTCAATTTGAGACTTAATGCTGAAGGGGTGGAGTTTAACCTGTCAATCAGGTCGCAGCTTGATGACCTCATTTAGAGGCACTGAGGACACACGCTCACGCCCTGTGAGACATTTCCATTGACAAGATACCTGGAGCTATGCTAGGGCTCTGGAACTGAAGGAGCCACGTGGAGACCCCTGCCAGCACAGAGATGCTTATACCGCCACTGGATCCACAAGACCTTCCACCCCCTGGCCAGTGATCTTCCTGAATTCATTGCATGTGTTTTGTGAGTCTCAAAAGGACTTTATAGATTGGCATAGGACATATAGGTTAATAGCAGACTTATGGACTTGATCTGGACTGGGCAGGAATGTTTTCTCAATATTCAACTGCTCTTGTATATAAACCTCTTTCTTATACACATATGAGTGTCTGCGAATTTGTTTCTCTAGTCTACCCAGACCAATTCAGACTAAAGGACTTCCTGAGACTTTTTCCCTGAGTTACTATTTAAACCTTGGACCTTGAGCTCAGTTACAGATCAGCTCACAAGATAAAGATCATCATCTCTGCAGACTGTGCTCCCTTAAAAAGTCATTGGTGTGAATCCAATCAGTGACAAATCACTTTAAAACAAAAGGGCAGGGACACTAGACAAATAGAAACAGAACAACCAGAACATAAATAAGAATAGTCAGTCACTGTGAAGGATATTACCCATGTTACTGCTTCATTGGTGTAGAATTTATTGAATGTGAACCTCAACTGCTGCATAACCTTCCCTGAAAACACAATGGAATGCTATTTAAAAACAAATAATATGGATTTTTACATAAATCATGCACCTGTAAGTCAGTGGTTCTCAACCTTCCTAATGTTGCAACCCTTTAATACAGTTCCTCATGTTGTGGTGACCCCCAACCATAAAATTATTTTTGTTGCTACTTCATAACTATAATTTTGCTACTGTTATGAATCAGGTGACCCCTATAGGGGTCACGATCCACAGGTTGAGAATCACTGCTCTAAGTGTTACATATTTTTGCCAACTGTGCCTTCCTCCACATTTTTTGCATGTTGTAAAAAATTAGCATAGTGAGCATAGAGGCCACAAAATTTTACATGTATGTTATGTGCTAACAATATGTGATTGTAGGATCTAGTTACAGAATACCACACAGAAGGAGATGCTGGGTGGAGCCAGGAGTTGGACAAAGGAAGTAGGATGGTAGACCCTGAAACAGAATTATGACAAGAAAGGGGCCAAACACATGACCTTCATGCTGAGCTATAACCCACACAACAATCACGTTTGTAGCAGGAACACAGTCGAGGAAGAGCAGGCAAAGACCCTGCATCAGTGACATAATCTGTCAACCTGAAAAGGGGTGGAGTGTAGCATCTCAATCAGGTCTCCGCTGGATGACCTCATTTGGAGGTGCAACGGAAATAAATAGCTCACTGGAGGTCAAATACACACATACTCTCTCTCTGCTGGTCTCCACGAGAGACATTCCTGTTAACAAGCCACATGGAGCTACACTGATGGAGCCAGAGCCCTGGAACTGGAGGAGCCACGTGGAGACCCACGCCAGTGCTGAGATGCTTCCACCATCACTGGATCCACAAGACTGTCCACCCACTGGCCTGTGATCTTCCTGAATTCCGTGTATTGCATGTGCTGCATGAGTCTAAAGAGGAATTTATGGACTAAAATTGACATATGGGATAATGTCGGACTTATGGACTTGATCTGGCCTGGCCTCAGGTGTTTCTGAATCTACAATTGCTCTTTGATGTAAAGTTCTCTCTTACACAGAAATGAGTGTCTATGAATTTGTTTCTCTAGTCAACCCGGACTAACACAGACCCCAGAGTTAAAGTTAGGTTAATCAGGAGAGACTGAGCCTTATACTCATTGCTTCATAGGAAGCCACTTCCTTCCTGATATTATGGAGGACAACAAATGGCCTTCTGATCCTAATATAAGTGGAATGGCCTGTCTTCCACTGAGAAAGCTTGTGGAGGGCAGGCCCTGTCTCCTTCCGGCCCTAGCCCAGTGCTTGTCAGCGTCTCATCAAACTGCGTGCAACTGAGTCAGGAAGTCCTGATGGACTCTGATTCAATATTTCTCAAGAGTCTTATAGAATCATATCCACAAGAAAGATGTTTGAATTTTGGAGCACTATTTACAACACTGCTTGGAATAAAAACAGAGAGTAACAGAAACATTCAATGCTGAGTTGTCTTTGGCCACAATCCTGGAGACTTCTTCCAGAATGTGTAGCTGCTGCCCCTCCCCGAAAGTACTCTTTCAGCTCTGCTCATCACAGCCTGTTTGTTCTTTGTTTGGCATTCTCAGCCATTGCCTTAAAATTTAAAAAAATTGAAATAAAGGCATTTCTTTCCTTTTTGTTAATTGGTTTCTGTAGGGCTTCAAACCACTGAAAACTTCTGTACACCTAGAGTTTGTGCTGTAATGTGGCTTCCTAACAGAAGCAGAATGTCCGTGAACATCTGCCTTGGGGGGAGATGAGAAGATGGTGCTGATGTAACAGGTCCTTCAGCTTGTGTAAAGTAGTGGTGGGTGTGTTTCGACTCCAGAGTTGAGCTCCTAAATGTGTAGCACACATCTTAAATCTCAATATGCTGCGCACTGTTTCAGCTTCCCTCACCACCCTATTCCAATCATCCCAACAAAAGCAATTCCTCGCCTTCTGAAACTGCTCCTGCCACAACCTCTATGTGCACGCATCACGGAACGCGGTGGGATCTGGCACCAGCAGTCTGGAGACCAAGAACATTAGTATAAAACAAATGTGATAAAATATTCAAGGATGCCATTGATTTTAATCAGGAGCTTTCTGAACTGGTGGCTTTTATTGGCATTATTTTGCTCTTGGGTAGTGAGTGTACTTTTGGTTGCAAGTGGCAGAAATAACACTCAGTGTGTACAAACAGGGGACTGTATTGGCTTATGTAGCCGAGAGGGCTACTGGAGGGATTAATGTAACTGAAAGAACAATCTAACGAATCCGGGAATAGAACCACAGGAATTTCCTCTAAATCCTGTTTTTATTTTCTCCATACTCCGCTCGTCAATCTGCAGGGAGGCAGGTTTTCTCCACGTGGTGGGTAAGCTAGCTGCCAGAAGGTCCACCTTCAACCTTCTCAGGTTGGCAATGCCAACAGAAAGAAAGCATCTTTCTCTCAGAGACGGTATCAATCGAAGAAAAGATTCAGATTGGCCCAACCTGAGTCCTATTCCCCTCCACTCACCTTAGTTTCTCAGCCTTTATTACAGGCAAGCATTGTCTCTATTGCTCTCAAAAAAGATTTGGATTCCCAGGTTTCCACCAATAAATTTTAATCAATAATAAGTAAAACCACATGAAATGGAGAAAGAGGTGGTGTTTTGGAAACTCAGGACATTGGCCAATTACAAATGCATTATATAAGAGCACCTCCATTTAGCACCTGAGATACCACGAAAATTTCCACCAGCCTCTGTGTGGCCTACCAGTGATGGGATAAAATGTGGGGGTGGATAGGAGAGATAGAGCCTTTTCTAATGCAACCTGCTAGCAGTCCCCAGCTCTCTCATTGCAAGTTCAGATTCGTCAGGGGTTTAAGTGCCTAATGCCTTGCCTAGGTAAATAAATAATGCTCGGTGTTGTCTTGAAAACTGAATGTTTAAAAGCCACAGCAATCTGAATTGGTGTGACTACCCCCCGAGTGATGCCAGGCATTTCTTGAAACACTGATGAAAACTCATTGGCCCATTTAAAAAATATTTTGCAGACTGTTGTTGGTATTGCAATTGGGTAGGAACTAACATTTTTAAATCTCCCAAAATAGGACAAATGTCAGTAATGATCTTTACTGCCTGCTGGAGAGGAAGCTGGAAAGCGAAGGCGAAGGAAGAGGTGAGGAAAGCCAGTCCACAGACCCTAGCGAGACCCTCTGAAAGTTCAGGTGTCAATAAAGCGATGCGATTCACTTTGCTCTCAGTTATAGGCTTGGTCTGAATATAAAAAGAAACTCACTTCTTTTCTAAATTCTTTAACATCTTTTTTAAATTCTTACTATTGCCACCCCACCCTGTAGCAGTAGACTTGTTCTTGGAACTCGAAAAAATATTAACAAGAGCAAAGATATTTAAGATACTGTACTTTTGATATTCAAAGTGAGTGACGATCTATATTGAAATGTGAGTCACCAATCAAAGTTTGTACATGGTTATCTTTGGGGATGTTGATCTCTATCCTTCTCCAGCTCTTGGAAATGGCTATTCTAAATTAATTCTTCCCTCCAGAGAGAGCGGGGGATTCATGTGGAAGGCTGATAATTAAATTAATAGCTTCTTAGAGCCTGTGATACAGTTTTCATCAAGTCAACTAAAACGAGATGTTGCTTTTACACCACCAACTGCACCTCTTTGGTCCTATCCAAGCATTGGTCTGTTGTGGGTTGGGAGGAGAGCAGGGGTACCAGGGTTTGAAAGAGGTTGAATGAGTTGCTGTGATTGACAGAAACAAGTACCGGAGCAAGAGACTTTGCCATTATGCAAATAAAGCCTGTAAGTAATGTTGTACTAAGGACACTGAAGGTAAATCTATTAAAGATTCGCCGACTCCAGTGAAAGGAGGACAGTTTCCTTTGTAATCTTTTCCTCCGACTCCCAGAGACAAGGAACTGGAAAGCACCTGCTCAGTGCTCAGGGCTGTCCACTGCATTTAAGGGCTCGGTGCTCAGGGCTGTCCACTGCATCCAAAACCATGGCCTCTGGCATGAACAAAGGAAGCGTACACAAGACAATCACACAAAAATCAGTGAGAAGCAAGGCCAGGCAACATATAACAGTGAACAACACTAATTGTAACAGAATGTGTTAAAGAACGTTCCAATCACAGAATTATTTACAGCTCCCTGACAACTCTAAACTATCTTCTGGATTATGACAGGTCAGTAGATATTTTTGAGGTAATTAAGAAAACATGCACTTTATATCATATACCCCATCTTTATATTTTCTGGAGAACTAAGTCCAAGTTGAGTATAGTAGTATTCAGGGTGATTCTCTTAGTTATAAGGAATAGTGTTGCTCTTGTTGGTTGCTATAGAGTGGGAACCCATGCATAATGAAATATTACTCCATTCTGTATCATCCTGTGATTGACTGCATATTGGAGTATGTGATATGTCGGTCTGTTAGTCTGGGTACTATAGAGAAACAAATCCATAGAAACTCGTGCATAAGAGAGAGTTTTATATAAAGATTAAGTGCTCATCAAGAAAACATCCCAACCCAGTGCTGCCCAAGCCCACAAGTCCAACATTAGCCCATATGTCCAACACCAGTCCACAAAGTCCTCCTCCATCTCACAAAACAGACACAATGAGGCCGACTGCAGGAGGAAAGCCGAGTCAGTGAGCATGTAAGCATCTCAGCGCTGGCAGGGGTCTCCACATGGGTGCTCCAGCACCCAGGGCTACATCGGGGTAGGTCCATGTGGCTTCTCGTTGGGGATGTCTTGTAGGAAGTCAAGTCTTGCAAGCTGAAGCAAGGAACTTCTAAGGCAGCTGCACCCTGGTGCGACCATCACAAAGCAAGAGACCTGAGAACTCAAAAGGCAAGGCTCACCGAGCCATTTAGCCCTCCGCCTTTCAATTAACCCCACATGTGTTTATCGGCCAGTTTGGCACAATAAACTAACTCAGTCGGCTTTTTGGTTGGCAAGTTTTTGGAAGTAGATTGTGAAGACTTCCTTCCTGAAATTTGTCCATCTGCCACTTACAGATGGGTAGCTCTACACAAGGTTGGGAATTAATTGGCCCTGAGTGTCCTGCAGGGAAGTTGACATTTCCATGGACCCACCAACTCCTCACTATAAGGGTTGGGATTATTTTTAGTTGCCATTGAGTTCATGCTGATTCATGGTCCACCCACGAAGGTGTGTCAGAGTCAACACAGGCTGGATGTGGTTTCCAAGGCTGGGACCTCTTGGAATCTGATGTCCCGACCTGTCTTCAGAGGGGCTTCTGGGTAGATCACGGCCCCAGGCTTTCCGAGAGGCATTGAGCACTTAACCATGTGTGCCACCCAGCAAACAGAACCACTGCTGTCGAATCAGTTCTGACCTACAGCACTCAGAGACTCCATTATAAGAAACAGAAATCCTAATTCCAACTACCTTGAGAAAAAGAAAATGAATACATCAGCTCATATAACCAAGAGATCCAGGAGTTAGCCTGCTTTCTTGCATAGCTTAACCTAGAAGCCCCGCTTCTCCCCAGCAACTAATGAAGCCATCTGTTTTGCCCTTCGCTGGGGCTCTAAATGTTCTCTCCGGGTAGCTCCGCCCACAGTCCTAGTACAGAATGAGAGTGTGGTTCTCTCCCAGGAGCCCAGCAGAAGGCTCTGGTGCTGTCACGTGGCCTTCCCTGAACACACCGCTGTGCTCAGAAGAATGAGATATTCTCATGTGACCCAACTGTAATCCTAAGACGTGTGTTCAACACAATGCAACAACAGCTAGCCCCAACAGAACACGCATCACAGTTAGGCCCAGGCTGTTGAGCTTCACCTCTTGCTACTTCTTGTTCTGTCCTCACTGTTCTAATTCTATGGTATGATTTACTGTTTCCTGAGAATCCTTTTCGGGATTCTGAGCCTGCGGCCCTGCAGTTCCCACTACCTTCAATGCCGCTTCTTTTCTTCAGGAAAACTCATTCTCATCCTTCAAAACCTCCCAAAGTCACACTTCCGCCCGACCTAAGTTGATGAAGGGCTCTCTATCCATTCTGTGTTGGCTTGAACACGTTCAGTGAAAGAAAGCGATGGGGCCCAGCTTCTGTCTGTGGGAGGCCAGCATGCTTTCTCTACAGGGGGCAGAGAATTGGATTGGGTGTGACATGGGTTAAGGGCCAGAATCCATTGAAAGGGAGACAAATGAGTTTCTCCTGGGCCTTGAAATGTGGTATCAATAATCAGAACAGAGGTGGGCAGTTCCCGTGAGGGACCGTTGCACAAGCTGCGCCTGTAGAGGCTGAATCCACACAGAAGGATGGACGCACTAGGTGAGAGCCCAGCGCCCAGCAAGTCAGTCTGCGGTGAGCGACCAGAGCATATCTGGGACCGCGAGTCAGGTACAACGGGCCAGGTTCTGAAGCGGGTGTGCGTAGGGCAAGAGGAGTGAGGGTACTGAGTCCCAAACAAATCGGGAGGATGAGAGAGTATGACTTCAGCTACTTTCATAAGAATGAGCCTGAATAGAAAATATTTAGTTCTATTTCCCCTCTCACCCCAATTGGATAGCTAGCTATGGAGATACAAATCTCGCTCTAGATAGAATCCTCAGTGTAGCTTCCGTTGGAATGCTAAGTGTTTGAAAGGGAAAGGTGTATTAAGGGACCATCATTATGACTGCAACTTAGAATTTGTGCCTTGGGTCCTTAATTCCAGGTCCAGTTCTTTTTACACCCCCGCAGAAGAGAAACCAAGGTAATTCCCCACACACCTGCAGAAGAGCGACTGGTTCCATTTTCCTGTGATTCAAATACAGCCCACGCCACTTTGTGCCGGAGGCCACGTGGCCAGGAAGAGCAAGCATATGGCCCGGAGAGTACCTTCCTCGGCACCAGTTATGTGTTCAGTACACCCAGGGCCCCAGCCCGCCACTGCTGTAATTGGCTGACAGCAAGTATGCCTGCTGGTTCGCTTGTCCTGGTAAAATTGGGGTGGAGCTGCGCCCATTGTAAACACGTTTAGAATTCAGGGAAAAGCAACTGCACACATTGGGGAGTTTGATTTGAGAAGCTCAGAACCATTCATTCATTTCTTAACCATAGTTCGTTAAATTTACAGTTGTGTAGCTCTGAATTCACAGCTGACCACCGCATCCTATTTGGGGGCAATAAATTACCAGCTGCTTTTAAGTAAGGGACCGACTTAACAGCATATTGTGGAGTCGTGGGCGAAGCACTGACATCTGTCTTTCTACCTCCAAGGGGTTTGCGTGCAGGGTTCGATTGCAACGATAAACAGTCTTTTGTAATCCTTAGCTGTGCGAGCAGGTCCACTGGCTGTGGCAGTCATTTACTTGTCTGGTAATAAACAGTAATTTATGATACTCGCTATCGATTTACATGTGCACTTCCTCTCTGTGGCTGGGCATAATGCTCTTTGGTTGTTCTAGTGGAAAGTGCTTTACAATTATCTAACGTCTGAAACAATAATATTGCCTGTATTTAAAATAGACATAAAGTTCTGGAAGTTGAAGCGGGGCCTGCAATGGATCCATGTTACGCAGACCGTGGCAGGCAACGCGGCACTTCTAACGGCTGCTTCCCTAACTCACTCATTGCAGTGTGGGTGGATTTTTCTGAGAGTTCTTGCGTCTCCTTCCGTTTGTTTTTTATTTCTGTTGGCCATAAGGATTCCTTATTATTTTTTTTTTTTGCTGTAGAGCAAAATAACACACTTTCCTCTCCCCAGAGCTGTCCACACCAATCAGCTTTTTGTCAGGTGGGACTTTAGGAGTGTGTAGGACTCCAGGGGCGATACAAGCAACGAGAGATGCTAACAACCACATCTGTTAAGCACCAGATCCCATCCGAGCTGGCAAGGGCCATTGGGTCGGTGCTGATTATTTTCCTAGTGGGAGGGTTAACCTTGTGCTGATTAACGCACTCAGGATCCTGATTAACTTTCTGGCATGGTGTTTGTGTGATTATGTCATTGGCCTGCCTTGAAAGACATTGGTTTTCTTTTTTATTTCTCTTGGCGCCTGAGACCCTGCACAGACAAGCTGGCCTCCGTGCTGTCTGCAGCCGTGTCTTTGGGAATTTTCCCAAGGGCCACGTGTAGGAGTCTGGCAGAGGGGACTCATTTATGTGAGGGGGTGAACAGAGGACCACAAGCTCGGCAAACACTACATTTCCTTCCATGGATAATGGGTTGGTAACTGAAAGGTCGGCAGTTCAAAGCAGCAGCTCTGTGGGAAGTAGACCCGGTAGTCTGCTCCCTCCAACACTGCTGCCAGAGAAACTCTAGGGGGCTGGTCTTGTTGGTCCTATCCGTCACTGTGAGTCAGAGTCTCCTGGACAGCACATGCCACTGACAACATCTGTAAGTTAACCATCTAATTCTGAGTCTATGGTACACCAACTGTACTGCACTGTAAGCTCAGCTCTCTGTGGGGGACTCCCTATGGTGACTCCACCAAGTTTCTAGGGGTCAGGGTGACCCCTCTGGAATTTACCCCTTTGCCATCCCAGTCTCGGTCCACTGTCAGTGCCTTTGGTTGAACACTGGGAGCAACAACAACAAGAAAATCTATTATCAAAACTGGGAGTCCTGGGCCTTGATCCCCCAGGGTTTTGCCACTCCTTCTGGTGGTCCTGGTGACGCACTCATACACCCTCATGCACAAGAAGCCACATACGCCTTCCCTCCTCACAGACCAGAGAATCTATTTTTAGCCCTGGACAATCTTTATTTTTCTCCCCGTTTCCAGCAGAGGCATGCACATAGACTTTTTGCTCCTCTTTTTCCGACCTGGGAAATCTGTTTTTATCTTGGGAAAACCTTATTCTCTGAGTATTCTTTACAAATACTGTCCATCTCATTCTGCCCCTTGGCCAGAGGAGCTGTTGCTTCTGCTAAAAGTCAAGAAGGCAAGTTGTTGTCGGCCATTCTGTTTCTGGCCCTAGGACAGATCTACCTTAAGAGGAAAATAAAAAATATAAGGTGAAAATACAAATAAGCCCCCCCAAACACATGCACACACACACGCACACACGCGCACACACTATGTTAGCACAGGCATACACGTATGTTCTCAAAGGCAGATATCTGGCTGATTTGTTTTTGCACTTAGCAAAAAGCACTGGCCAAAGAGATCTGCAAATCGTACACATTGATAAATATACGAGGGGATACAAACAAACAAACAAAAACTTTCTCCCTCCAAAGCTATGCCTTTAATTAACTCCTTTTAGAAAACAACCTTATCACCTTCAAAGTACTCTACGCTTAATAGAGTTGTCAAATCTGCAATTCCATTCTTGGAAACATTTTTCAAACTCATCTGTTTGGATGGCTGACAGCACCTCCCTTCTTTTTTTCTTCCCCTCTTCTATGTTGTCAAATTGCTGTCCTTTCATGTCCCTCTTCATTCATGGAAATGAGAAGAAGTCTTATGGAGTGAGGTCAGGGGAGTAAGGTGCATAAAGCAAGAGAGGCATGCTGGGTTTTTTGCCCAAAACTGGCACACTGAGATGGATGTATGAGCAGGTGCATTATCATGGTGGCAAAACCAGTCCCCCATCTACCACAAATCAGGCCTTTTTGGTCACACACGGTTACACTATCTTTTCAGAATCTCTAAATAGAAGGTTTGATGAACGGTTTGTCCTGGTGGAACAAGTTCCAAATGCACTACCCCCCTCACATCAAAAACACAAATTAACATCATCTTGATCTTTGATTTCACTTGACTAGATTTTGGCGGTTGGACAGGAGTGACAATGGTGTTTTACCCTGGCTTAATTGATGTTTGCTTTCGGGGTCATAAGAATAGCATCATGTCTCATCACCAGTAAATGACCTTGGGGGAAAAGTCTGGGTCACTTCAGATCTGTTCTTTCAAAGCACGGCATGTTTCCTCTCGATGCTCTTTTTTCTGGTCAGAACCTGAGACATACATTTCACAGTGAGCCTTCTCATTCCCAAATCTTCCATTAAAATCCACTCAGCTGAGCTCTAAGACAGTCCAGAGAACTTCCCCATCTCTTCAGTGGTCTGTCACTGTCTTGGTCCTCATAGTTGGTCTTGAGCACAAGTGCACGAATTTGGCAACATTTTTGTCCATTCGGGAAATTGATGGATATCCAGAATGAGGATTGGCTCTTACAGTTCTTATCACAATCCATACATACATCCATTGTGTCAAGCACATTTGTACATTTGTTGCCATCGTCATTCTCAAAACATTTCCTTTCTACTTGAGCCCTTGGTTATCAGCTCCTCATTTTTTTCCCTCCCTCCCCACTCTCCCATGAACCCTTGATAATTTATAAATTATTATTATTTTGTCATGTCTTACACTGTCCGACGTCTCCCTTTACCCACTTTTATGTTGTCTATGCCCCAGGAGGAGTTACCCCCTTTCTATCCCACTCATTCTATCCCCTGCTCATTCATAATGATATGTTTGGTTTTTTTATTCTTTGATGTCTGATACCTGATCCCATCCAAACCTCATGATCACACAGGCTGGTGTGCTTCTTCCATGTGGGGTTTGTTGCTTCTGAGCTAGATGGTCGCTTGTTTATCTTCTAGCCTTTAAGACCCCCGATGCTATATCTTTTGATAGCTGGGAACCATCAGCTTTCTTCACCACATTTGCTTATGCACCCACTTTGTCTTCAGTGATCATGTCAGGAAGGTGAGCGTCATGGAATGCCAGTTTAATAGAATAAAGTGTTTTTGCATTGAGGGATTACTTGAGTGGGGGCCCAATGTCCTTCTGCTACCTTAATACTAAACCTATAAATATATGCACATGATCTATTTCCCCATCATTATATGTAAATATATGTACATATGTACATGCCTATATTTGGACCTCTGTAAGTGCCCTTTGCCTCCTAGTTCTTTCCTCTATTCCATTTTACTTTCCTCTTGTCCCACTATCATGCTCAGCCTTCATGTGGATTTCAGTAATTCCTCTCGGTTACATTGCCCTTGATCAATCCCTACCAGGCCTCCTACACCCTCTTTGCCAACAATTTTGGATCACTTGTTGTTCCCTTGTCCCTGGGTTTGTTAACACCTACTTCCTTTCTTCCACAACCCTTTCTCATGTCCCCTGGATATGTCGGTCCCATTTTCTCCTCCAGATTGTTTATCCCACCTATGTTTGCTAGATAGACCTTCAGAGATAATAATATGCACACAGAAACAGGACAGAGCAAAACAAAGCAACAAAAGAAAACACATGAGAAAACCAATCATACACTTGAGTTTTTCCCATAACACTGCCCTTGTAGATTGTGTTCACCATCACAACAATTTCTCCACATTTTTCAGGAGCAGGAAACAAAATTCCATAGCTTCCAACTGTTTTCCAAAATCAGCCATCACAAAAAACGAGGTTCAAACAAAGGCGCTTTTATGAAAAAATTCACTGTGACCAAAGAGAACCTTCCCAGGCGACATCACTGGGTGCACTAACTCAGGGTGCGTTGCTGGATGCTCACCTAGTGAGAACAATGCATACTATGAAACCTCCATCCAGTGGAATTTTCCCGGTTTATTTTTGGGGGCAGGGTACCCCCTCGTTTGATGTTTTCCACTGTGTCCAAAGTAAAAGAAGAACTGAATTGAGTTTAATCTTTCAACAAGGAAAGAATAAAGAGAGGGTTAACTTGCTAGAAATCTTCCAACAAACCTCTGCCCTCATGCTTCCAAATGATACCATATTTACCCCCTTGATTAGGCAGAAGTCAATCATTTTTGTAGTCATCTTTCATCTGTCAGCCAATCCTTCTGCATGATAATGTTTTCTTTAGAGATCCATTTTTAGGAACAGGAGGAAGAGAACTAATGGACTTTATCTTGACTTTTCTCAGCACTGGACCCTGGTCACCAGTCCCTTGTGACACTCCTCTCTCCCTTGGACGCCACAGCAGCATTCTTTCTTGGGTCTCCACCTACCTTTCTGCTCTTTCTTCTTGACATTCCTTGGAAGACTTTTTCTTTACATATATCTGAATAATTAGCGACTACAGACCCCACGCTTCCATCCTTGTCCTATGCTCCTCTCACTCTCAGAATTTTTTTTCATGTCAAGGTAATTTAGTTTATTTTGTTTATTACAGTATTAAAGAAAGAAAAATGGGGGCCCTTTAGAGGTATTTTATGATTAGGAAACAGATATAAAACGGACCAACTCCAAGACAGTGACTCATCCTTACCCAGTTCCCAGGACCTTGGACTTTATGTAAAATGTGCCAAACACCTCCATTTGAAGTTCCCATAACACTAACTCAGGACTAAAATGCGATGCCTGGGTTTCCATCCCACTAGTCCGCACTTCTCCTTGTGGACCTCTGATCGTCCACAGTCGCAACGTCCACCCTTGCTTCTTCTAGACCAGGTACACCTTTGAGGTGGAAGGGCCAATACTGTCTCTCACAACCATTTAAGAAATTATTTAAGAGCCATAAATATATTTCTGACCAAAAAATGAAATCATTATCTGAATAATATCCTTTAAGATGGTTTCAACTTTACTTCGGAGTCACAAGTTTATACCAAATGAGCCCCATCTGCCCTGAGAGCTGCAGTTTGCAGGCCCCTGATCTAGACCAGCCCGCTCAGGTCCACGAAATCGTACTTAGTAGTTCTAAGTGACTGCCATGCTCACTCCAAATTCACACCTACGCTCTACGTTACTCTATCTTGCAGCTGATTCTGGGACACCAGGGTTGACTGCATTGTTTGCTTTTGAGCTTACTACTTTTGGTGAACTTTGGACTTCCTTTTTCAGTTCTTGGACTTCAATTTCCCTTTCAATACTTGACTCTTTTCTTCTAATCACACTGACCCCTCAAACTCTTGGAGGAAAACTCCCCCTACCCATCCGACTAACGTGGCTGCTTTCAGCTGAAGGCGGAGCTGGACTCCCACCTCCCAGCTTTGCTCTACTCCTGAGCTTTCTTCACCCCTCCGTCTTGTTGGGGACACAGCGTGATAGAGCCTGCCGCTGCTCTCCTCCACATCCCTGCAGACTCTGCCCTGATGGACGCTCTGCTCGACTCTTCCCTTTCCCAATTATCCAAGCAGCTTCCAAATGGTATCCAGTCTCCCACGTTGTCCCCATCTGGAAAGCTGACTGAAGCCTGGCGATGCTGAGGATTAGACATTAGACTGCTAACTGCAGCGTCCGTGGTTCAAACCCAGCGCCTGTTCTGCAGAAGAAAGATGAGGCTGACGGCTGCAGTAAAATTGTACGCTCGTAGAAATTCTGCGTAGGGTCCTGCGAGTCAGCATCTGCTCTCTGGCGGTGGGCTTTGTTTTGGCTGGTACCTGTGAGCTTGTTCTGAAGCACCGTGCTGAACATTCCTTTGCTTGAAGCTCACCAGTAAAAGTATACAACCCTCAGATATCAGGAAAATCCAAGAAACTTTTAAAAGATATAGATTTTGGCATCAGTGCCGGAGGGCAATGGACCGGGTTTGAGAAGAAAAAAAAAAAGGAAAGGCATCAGAATGTTGGAAGAGTTGCCCCAGTGAATCTGTGCCGCCTCCTTCCAGGGCCTTGTTTCCACCACTGCCTGCCTTCTGCTTCTCCTGTCCCACTCCAGGGAGACTGGGGGTGTCTTTTATGTCTCTGCATTTTAGGGATTCTTACAGTGCTTGATGCTCATTGCCATTAAATGAACAATTGAAGGATGACAGTAAGTATTACCAAAGAGATGTTTTTCAGGTCCGTGTAGCTCCTGGTGGCTGCAGTCTGAAAACTCTCACTGAAATGATCTATGCGCCTATTCTTAATTTTGTGTTGAGCGTTCTTTCTGTAGAGTGATATTGTTGCTAGGTGTCATTTTGTCAGTTCTGTCGCCTAAGGACTCTTTTGGCAACCGAACAAAACACCACTACCCCCATCCCAGTCCAGCGCCAGCCTCATCATCATTCCTGGTTGAGCCATTATTGCAGCCACTGTGGCCATCCAACTCGGAGCAGGTCTTCCTCCCTTTCACGGAGCCTCTGCCCTTCTCCAGGCACTGGACCCTCTTGATAATGTGCCCAAAACACACAGATGTAATCTTGCTGTCCTTACTGCTAAAGAGCATTCCGACAGTACTTCTTCCGAGACAGCGGTGCTGGCTCTTCTGGCAGTCCTTGGAATAGTCCATATTCTTCTCCAGCCCCATGACTTAAAGGTTATCAGATCTTCTTCAGTCTTCTTTATTCACTGTCCAGCTTTTGCATGCAAATGACCCAAAACTCCTCACCTTTACACCTTTTAAGTATTTGAACCTTTACATACATCTGTGGACATGTAATGATATGTAAATGTTTACTTAGAGACTGGTTTTAGAACCTCACTTAGTTATCATTGAGCTAAGCAGTGTGCATTGTGCATCTACACTATTTCTTTAGAAATTAATTTCTTCACAAGGTGAAAGCATTCCTTTCTTGAATTATTCTACTTTTCTACAACTATGAAACTGTGGGATTTTTCTGCCTTGAATGATCAGATTGTAAGCTTGTTGAGAATAGCAATTATGACTTACACTTACAACTTTGTCTTCATCTCTTCCATGCTTGATAAAACCAAGAGCAAAAACTCTGTGTGTGGAGAAAGATGGGGCGTTGGATACCCTGAGACTCCGTGGAGGGTAACTTCTGACCCTTCTTCCTGTCATTTCCCCCCTGTGAATTCATGTTTGAGATGCTTGTTCCTGCTACCACTGCGTGTGTTACGTGCCAACACTTCTCCTGATTGAACTGCAAATAAGCTGATTCAGGATGCATGACGAGTCTCCTTGGAAAGAGAGCCCAGGAGACAATGGAATATTTTGTATTATTTTACTCACGTCATCTATCTTCATGGGCATTTGCCAACAACCCAGTGATGCCACTATCCAGCAGTCTAAATTGTCATTCTTGATCTGTATCATAAGAAGTCATAGTTGGCTACAATCCAATGAAATTTACTGAAATGCAATTTCTAAGGCCTTCAGCACTGTACCCTTCATTTGATTCTCTGCATGCCCATGTAGTAGCTAGAAAATATTCATTAAGTTTCTATTACCAAGTGAAATAACTCAGGAT
Source organism: Tenrec ecaudatus (assembly GCF_050624435.1). Classification (NCBI taxonomy): domain Eukaryota; kingdom Metazoa; phylum Chordata; class Mammalia; order Afrosoricida; family Tenrecidae; genus Tenrec; species Tenrec ecaudatus. Next base: position 123,680,685 of record NC_134538.1, read on the forward strand.
CCACTTCAATAAATCCTTGGTAATGCATAGATTCTACTGACAGCCCACTCAAGCATCCAAGTCTGTTCTAAATGCAGGTATAGGATTTTACCAAGGGGAGAGTAAACCTTGAGTCCAACAGCAGTGGAAGCCACAGAACACCTAAAGTCCAGCCACAGAGGACTGGAATTAATTGTTCGGCAAAATAGAAAGAAAACAAACTTGAGGCAGTGGAGGTGTGCATAAATCCCAAGATAGTCTTTGAGAACCAAGAGGCATGAAACACGGGCATCCAGAGAAGATAAGATGGGAGTGAAGCAGAGAAGACTGGCTAATATTGGAAACATCAAGAACACCATGCATTAGAAATGATAAACTTGTCGTGGATGTAGGGATGGAAGGTTCAGAAAGACAGAATAGAAAATAGATGAGACAATAGTATCAGGGCACACATCACTGACCCCTGGAACCAGCTAAGCGTGCCCAGTAGCCCAGGTAGTAGTGCACCTCTGGTGTCTGCCTGGGCATCGCAGTGCAAACAATAAGTACCACATTGACAAGCTACATCTGCCATGTATCCAGCCTCCCTGCTTGGCAGGCACAGTAAATAGTCTAGAATCATATGGAAAACCCGAACTCATACCAAGATAAAATACTGATTAGTGTTCTTTGCTTTAAAAGATGAGAAAGAAGAAAATGATATGAAATGGCTTGTGGTGATAATTGCACAAATCTTAATATGATTTGTGTTAGTCCGGGTGGACTAGGGAAATTCATGGAGCCACTCGTGTGTATAAGAAAGAGTTTTATATGAAGGGTAATTGTACATTAAGAAAGCATCCCAACCCAGTCTAGTCCAAGCCCATAAGCTCAAGATTAGCCCATATGTCCAATAGCAATCTATAGTCCTCTTCAGACTCACAAAACACATGCAGTGACGCCGAGTGCAGGACAATCACAGGGCAGTGGGTGGAGAGCCTTGTGGATCCAGTGGCATTGTAAACATCTCAGTGCTGGCAAGGGTTTCCACGTGGCTTCTCCAGCACCCAGCGCTGCATCATAGGGTAGTTCTGTGGTTCTGGTGGCTTCTACTCAGTGATATCTCGCAGGTTGTCAGCCTTGTCAGTAGAGTGTCTCTCAGGGAGTGAGCAGAGTGAGAAAGCACCTCCCAGTCTCCCGCCTCCAAGGAATAAATACCAGAGTTTTCCCAGAATCCTCAGGGGAAGGCCATGCCCACAGAGGCCTAATTGGCTGTGACACAATTGACAGACCAGACTTCACCCCTTCATTCTGATATCCCAAACTGAAATCAGATTATGTAGTTACCACATGACTGAACTCTTAAATTGTATGATCTGTGAATTATTTGCCAATAAACTATTTTTAAAAGAAGGCATGGACGTATGTAGTACACTTTTGAGCAATTTCTAATTTTTAGATATTTAATATCAACTCCCCAATGTGGAAATCATTGGAGTGATGCAGTCTCTGATGAAGGTGGAAAGGTCGGTGAAGTCAAGCTGCAACCAATGAAGATGGAAACCAGTGGCCGTGGGAGGACAATGCAGTCAAGTTTGGACGAACGCCCATATTTTTACTGGTTTACGTCCACGTTGCTGGGTAAACCATTCTCTTGTTGACTCATGGAAACCACGAATACGTTGGGAAACTCCCATTAAGTTTTCAAGGTTGTGTCCCTCCTTGCAGACACCTCTAGATTGGTTTGACTTGCTGACTTTTAGCTGGCAGTCAACTGCTTAACCTTCTGTGCCACCCGGAGATGCCAATGCCTATGGTTTCACTTCCAACCCAATTTGAAAATGTTTCCCCAAGAACAATTTCTTAAACCATGTAATCAAGTCTTCCCCTCAAGTAGGAATAAATAATTGGCTGTTTCTCAATATCAATTAAACTTTTAATTCGGTCAGAGAACGTTATCGATCCAATCTTCCATGATCTGGTCTTGCTCAGGCAAGATGAAGCACCGTCTCTGACCTTCGAATCCTCACATTTCCCCTTGAGTGGCAGACTCAAATTTCTTATTTTAATTTAATTCTTTTACACTGATGATAAGATGCCTTACCATTTACTTCCTTTAGACAGCCTGGAGTGTTTAGTTCCTAACGGTACATAATTAAGCTTGCATTTCCTATTTACATAGAAACTTTTCTATTAGTTCCTTTGTAGTCAATATATTTATAATGGAATGCGTCAAAAAGTACCAAAGAATGTCAATAATGGGCAATACCGTTGCTTAAATGACCACTGATTTTGTCCTTCTACTCTTATATCTTTCCCCCCATAGTCCTTGAATGTTTCTATCCCAGACATTTGGGACCTGCAGCTGATGTTTCTGTCATTTAGGAAGGGGGAAAAAATGGAATTTTAATTGCTGAACCCTTGCAGCTTCTTTAACGAGCTTGACTGATCTTTACCCCAAGAAACTGGTGGTCCATCTGTTCACGGGGAGGTCGACTCCTGCATCTCAACACACAGCCTCCATCTGGTCACTGCTGCTTGCTAATCTAAAAAGAGACTCGGGGCTGTGGGGGAGAGCGACATTTTCAGTTAACAGTAATTATTTCAAAAAGCTCTCAGCTTCTTTGCACACTTCCTCCTCCTTCTGGCGCTTCCGTTTTCCTCCGAGGGCTTTTTAGAACGTGGGGTTATCGGTGGAATCTTGAGACTATTTCGAAGGACGAGGTCTCCAATAACCTTGCGGGTTTTGGTTTTTCTTTCACCCTCAGACTCTAATGTGGAGGGTACTGGCCCCAGCAGTCTCCCTGCAGGGTGTGCACTGCCCACCTGTGACCTGCCAGTGGTCTCCCTCCTGGGTGTGCACTGCTCACCTGTGACCTGTGGCTGAGAGCGAGCTCCCTGCCCCCTCACCCCACCCAATCACAATCCATCCATACATCAATTGTATAAAGCACATTTGTGCATTCATTGCCCTCATCATTCTCAAAACATTTGCTTTCCACTTAAGCCCTTGCCATCAGCTCCTCATTTTCCCCCTCCCTACTTGCTCTCCCCTCCCTCATGAACCCTTGATCATTTATAAATTATTATTTTGTCATATCATACACTGTCTGACATCTCCCTTCACCCACTTTTCTGTTGTCCTTCCCCCAGGGAGGAGGTTATATGTAGATCCCTGTAATCGGTTCCCCCTTTCCACCCCACCTTCCCTCCACCCTCCTGATATCGCCACTCTCAGCAATGGTCCTGAAGGGATCATCTGTCCTGGATTCCCTGTGTTTCCAGTTCCTATCCGTACCAGTGTACATCCTCTGGTATAGCCAGATTTGTAAGGTAGAATTGGGATCATGATAGTGGGAGGGGGTGGGTAAGCATTTAGGAACTGGAGGAAAGTTGTATGTTTCATCATTGCTACACTGCACCCTGACTGTCTCATCTCCTCCACGCGACCCTTCCGTAAGGGGATGTCCAGTTGCCTACAGATATTCTAATTTTTAACTTGACCAAGCGTGATGTCCTTCGGCAGGGAGAAGTACTTGAGATGAAGTCTCATCCTCATTGCTAAAGAACATCCTGGATATACTGCTTCCAAGACATATATATATTTTGTTCTTCTGGCAGTCCGTGGTATATTTGATATTCTTTTCCACCACCCTCACTCCACGGCACCAGTTCTTAGGGGTTCCTCATTCACTGGCCAGCTTTCTTATGCAGATGAGGCAATAGAAAATGGCAGGCTTTCCAAAGCGACTCCTGTCCTGTGCCCTTCCGCCCTTCCCACAATCTTTCCTACACCTGAGCCTATTGCAGCCGTGGTGTCGATCCATCTCATTGAGGGCCTTCCTCTTTCGTGCCCAGCACGATGTCCTTCTCCGGGGACTGGTTCCTCCTGACGACATGTCCGCAGTGCACGAGATGACAGTGCGCCGTCCTTGCTTCTAAGGAACAGCTGATTGTGCTCCTTCCGACACAGCTATTCATTCTTTTGGAAACCCATGGTATCTTTAATATTCTTCACCAGTATCATAACACAAAGACACCAATCATGCTTCATTCTTCCGTATGCATTCTCCAGATTTCTCATTCATAGTAGGCAGCTGAGATTATCATAGCTTGGGTCATGCACAACCTAGTCTTCAAAGTCACACCCTGACTTAGGTCAGGCAAAAATCCTCACAAATGGACCAGTAAGTGGAGAGGGTATTGAAGTTGTTGAGGATTTCATCTTAGTTGGTTCTGCAATCAATAGCTGTGGGAGCAGAAGTCAGGAGATCAAGTGACACATTGCACTGGGCAAATCCACTACTCTTTAAGTTATTCAAAGATGTCACTTTGAGAACAAAGGTGTACCCGACCTCAGGATTCCTTCTCATTAGGCCCTCCTTTGATAGGGAAGGTGATCCAGAAGCTGGGAACAGTATTAATCATTGTCTGACATTATCAAGGCATTCTCAATCACTGTGAATGGAAATCAAGGCAACGTTTCATCTAACCAGAAATATTTTATCCTGACCCTTGCCAGAGAGAATGAAACTCAGGGTTGAGTTAAATGGTAATTATTGATGAATTCGGCCACAAAGACCCTACTTAACATGCCCTAGTACATTAATTAAGTCTTGAAGTGCCCAAGCCATGAGTCACCACTGAATAATCAGTGCTAACATTTTCAACAAAAATAGCCCCCTTTTATTCTACGCTGGCCTTCAAATCTACATGCTGTGACAGCTAAAAGGGAACCTGTGAGAAATGTGTTCTTAGATCAAAGCTCAGGAAGCCCAACTGTGTAATGTCCCAATGTGCTAAAAATACTCTGATGCCCAGAGATGAGTGGTGCCTGGCCTTGCAGAGCTGAGTTACAAAACCAGAGGCTTGATATGAAAAATACAACCTTCCAGGTGTCTTGGGTGGCCATGAGTGTTTGCCTTTGAATATGTTACCAGCATACACTGGATGTTGGGAGAACGCATCAGAGCCTTTTCAAATGCCATCAAAAAAGTCTCTCAGAATAATATTTCCCTGCTTCATCATCCATTTCTCATGTTGATTGTCCACTGCACAGAGCAGATGTTTTATCATTGTTTTTGTTAACACAAAACATGTAATGGAGGAAGTTTTGTGCTCACGGGGACATGAGTTGATTTTGTTCTTTATCATTTTGGTGGTCTTGAGCAAATTGCAGAATCCCCCCCACCCCCAACATGTCTAATAGAGATAATAATACCTACTACGCAAGGTTATTGTTAGGACTGAATGGGATGCCATACGTAAAACACATTGACCCAGGTGTCTTCCTTATTAATCACTTTTTTCTTCAAAATTTTAAAGTTTTGTGGATTTTTGAGTCCTCATTTTATAGTTTTAGTATCTTATTTAGCTTTCAGTTTCTTACTTAACTTCAAATGTCACTCTTGTTTTATGTTTTAATTTGGGATTCTCTTCTTGGATCTGCATCGTGCCTTCATTCTCACGTATTCCTTGCTTTCGTTTCCCAGCTCCCACTTAGAAGTCTCGTTTGATTTTGTTTCCAGCTCTAGGTCTGCTCTAAACCATTTTAAAATGAGGTCTACTTCTCCTTGGTCTCTTCCTGTGTCCTGTTTTGCTTTCTTTGACATGGTGGTCTGACAGCTGGCTTGGGAGACCACTCCGAGGTGTCAGAACAGGAGCGACAGCCCGCAGGGGCCCGACACTTCTCTCCAGTGTTAACAAAGGGGGTCTCTATCCAGTTAAGTATAGCTCAACGTGCACTCTTCTGTACACGCACAGACACACACACATGTGTGGGTCTCTGGCTAGCACTAACTCTTGATCCTTCAGAACTGTTCTGGGGAAAGCTTTTCTGCATTGGAACCTGGGTCCGATGGCTTTCACGTGTGTTCTCATGACACCGGTACAAACCAGTATGTTCTGTATCACTGTGCCCGTGGATGGTGACTCACTTACTCTTCTGTCTCTTCCACCAAAATTAGGCTACTGGAGAATCAAAAAATAAACCAAACTTACTGTCATCAAGTCCTTTCAGACTCATTATATCTGTATAACACAGGGTAGAACTGCCCTTTTGGGTGACTGAAACTGTGCCCCCCATATGGGAATAGAAAGTTCATTTCTCTCCTGCAGAATAGCTGGTGGTTGCAGGTTGCTGACTTATGGTTAGCAGCCCAACCCGTCACCCACTGCCCCACCCATGGCTGGCAAGTATAAAAGTAGCGTGGTAGCACCAGACTACTGCTTGAACTTCATGGAGGGAAGGATAGAAACTGAAGATCAACATGAGCCCCAACATGACTCCTTGGAGTGAAGGCCAAGCATAACCCCACCTTCCAGGCTTTTAGACCAATTCTACAACTAGCTGAACCTCTCACTACACGCTCCACTTCTCTGTTGGGTTTATGGTTCTTGGCAATGACCATACAGAGTTCAGAATATAAAATGATAGGGTTTATTAGAGAAATAACAGGTTACATTTCCAAATAATAAAACAACTCAGCATACAGTTCTTCAATCAGGACAACTTCCCAGCTGTGCCTCTAGGCAAGCCTCTCTCATCCCTTGGCTCCCTGTTCCTGACCTCTACCCTCCTCAGTAGGTGTTTTGTTTGATTTTTAAACAGTTTTATTAGCCCTTTCTCCACATGTCATGTAATTCAACAATTCAATCATATCACGAAGAGTTGTATAATGGTCATCATATTCAATTCTAGAACACTGTCTTCCTTGTAGTCATTGATATCCGTGTAATTTGTTTCTAATCGTGGCAAAAATAGACTCAGCGGAACACTCTGCATTTCTACAACTTCTGCTTGTGGCATTGCGTGTCTTGATTGTGCTCTTTGTGCTGCGCAGCCACGATTGGCATCCTTTTCCACATTATCCCACCACCATCGACATAAACTCGATGCCCCCACAGGAACTCCTCCCTTCACCCATGCTAACCATTGATCAAAGGTTTTTAAAAAAAAAAATAGTTTCCTTGATACAGTATTCACATGTCATATACTTCCATGGTTAAATTGCTTTTTAAATGAATTGTGTAATCTCAATCAATTCTAGTGCCCCCTCCCACTCCTACATTCACTGTTTGCTCCCCAAATCCCCTCATGCTCCATATTTCCCGCTCCCCCACCCAGCAGGCATTATTAAAGTCTTTGGCTCCACGAATAAGTGCCGAGAGGAACCCGCTGCGGTATATCTAAGCAGAGGCACTCTGTTGTCCTCTTGCTCCTTGAGTAGGAAAGCTGACCTCCCTACATGCCCGGAGGCACACCCATCCACCGTGGAGTGGGAAGCCTGCCACGCCATCTCAGATTGGTGCCCAGATTCTACCACCACCATTTCTCTGCCACTAGGTCTCGTGCCATCCCCAGTGTCACGGCTCTCTGACTCCTGGGTCTAGGATTCAAGGTCCTAAGGATGTGTCCCATTACCAGCCCTGCTTTATATAGTAGTAAAGTTCAGCCTGCCTGCTTCGGGGATGGCTCAATTGGAGACTAGCAGAATGGAAAAACTGACCAATCCTCTCACTGAAGTTCCTTACACCTTTCTTGCACAGTCCCATCCCGCCGCCCCCTCCCAAAGTGTTCCAGGCACCTGACTTGCATCTGCTTGCTAGGCCACAAGCACTAAATTTGCATACTCGCTGCCACCTACTTGATTCTAAGTCATAGCAACCCTGTCGGATAGAATTGCCCCTGGGAGTCACTGAGGCTATAAATCTTTAGACAAGCAGAAAGCTGATGGTGCCCGGCTATCAAAAGATAGAGTGTCTGGGGTCTTAAATGCTTGAAGGTAGACAAGCGGCCATCTAGCTCAGAAGCAACAAAGCCCACATGGAAGAAGCACACCAGCCTGTGCGATCACCAGGTGTCGAAGGGATCAGATATCAGGCATCATCAGAACAAAAACTCTTACCATAGTGAATAGGGGGCAGTGCAGAATGGAGTCCCAAAGCCCATTTGTAGGCCACTGGAGATCCCCTTGCAGAAGGGTCTCGGGGAGGAGACGAGCCAGTCAGGGTACGATGTAAATTACAACTTTCCTGTAGTTCCTAGATGCTTCCCCCACTATCATGATCCCAATTCTGCTGTGCAAGTCTGGCTGGACTAGAGGATGTACACTGGTACAGATAGGAACTGGAAACACAGGGAATCCAGGGCGGATGATCGCTTCAGGACCATTGCTGAGAGTAGCGGTACTGGGAGCATGGAGGGAGGGTGGGTTGGAAACGGGGAACCGATTACAAGGATCTACATGTGACCTCCTCTCACGGGGACAGACAACAGAAAAGTGAGTGAAGGGAGACGTCTGACAGGGCAAGATGTGACAAAATAATAATTTATAAATTATCAAGGATTCATGAGGGAGGGAGAAATGGGGATGGAGGAGGAAAAATGAGAACCTGATGCAGGGATTTCAGTGGAGAGCAAATGTTTTGAGAATGATGAAGACAATGTATGTACAAATGTGCTTTACACAATTGATGTATGCATGGATTGTGATAAGAGTTGTATGAACCCCTAATAAAATGATTTTTAAAAACCAAGCAGAAAGCTTCCTATATTTTCCAGTGAGCAGCTGGTGGGTTCAAACTATTAGCCTTGCAGTTAGGAGCGTACGAGGGAACCCACTAGACCACCAGTGCCCCTTTACACCCCCAGCACTTCTCCCAATCACTGTCGGAGAAGCACAGAGACAATGGCTAGACGGGTCATAGCAAGTCATTCACTGCACAGCAGTAAGGACAGTGTGACTCCCGACTAGGTACCAAATGATATGGTTTGAGTGAATGCCTCCTATAATCACTCGATCTGAACAATGAGCTGGATTCTGCATTCTCTAGACTCAAATAAAAAGAAGGACAAATAAAAGGCTATTTTCTCTACCATGGCATGGATGATAGGACCGTGAATAAGGTTTTAACCTTGGGGATGTGGGCAAGGAAAGGGAAAATGTATAAGGCTTTTTGATAGACTTGAGATGTAAAAGGGTGGGGAGGAATTACTGGGAACGATTCTTAACTGAATGTGTGTATAGGACCACAATGTTCAGGTTGTCATAAATAATGAGAGAGAAGCAGGCTCCTCTATTGTACATGCTCAGGAAATGTTGAATGAATAAACTTGCATGTCTCCTTTATCCTTTAAAAAAAAGCATCTAAATAAAGCCCAGATGGTATTTAGAACCATAGGAATAAATGGGGGCTCCTAGGGAGAAAGCCTAGGAGGAGAGAGAGAGAGAGAGAGAGAGAGAGAGAGAGAGAGATAGAGAATGATAGCAGAGGTTCTCAACCTTCCTAATGCGCAACCCTTTCATACAGTTTCTCATGTGTGGTGACCCCCCAACCATAAAATTATTTTTGTTGCTACTTCATAACTGTAATTTTGCTACTGTTATGAATCATAATGTAAATTTCTAATATGCAGGATGTATTTTCATTGTTACAAATTGAACATAATTAAACATAATTAAAGCATAGTGATTAATCACAAAACAATATGTAATTATATACTATGAAACATTTATGTGTTTTCCGATGGTCTTAGGCAACCCCTATGAAAGGGCCAATCGACCCCCCCCAAGGGGTCGCGACCCACAGGTTGAGAACCACTGTGTTATAGCTAATTACAGAAGGAGGAGCCTGGGAAGGGGACTAAAACAAGGGAGCACATTGGAAAGGCAGCAGAGGGAAGTGTTTGGAGAAGTCCTGAGCTGCTGGGAGGGAGACGGAATCAGGTAAGAATAGAGAGGTAACTATTCTGCAGAGGCGCCAGGCGTGCCACCAGGCTCTAAGAAGAGCCCCAAGGACAAGAGTGCCAAGGACAGCTGGAGCAGGGAGCGTCGACCCGCAGGCTATGATGAGAGTCAGCAGCATGCACGCACTCCGATGCTGTGGGGCACACCTGCCACCTGGGTCCACAGAATAGAGTGCCTATGCATTTGTGATTGTAGACACTACAAACACATTCTCGTTGTTGCCATGCAAACACGCCGGAATGTTTATAGTAAAAGCTGCCTGCCGCCTTCCCCACCCACCTTAATACCCCTCCTCCCCATGCCCTCCCCAAAGACAATGGCAGAGGTTTGCTTCCAGCTCTCATACACTGACATATGTTTTCCATCATTGAAGGTATGCCTACTCAGATTATTAAGAGTTTCCTAAAATGATGATCAAATGAGTGATGTAAAGAGCATGCACCAAGGTTTCATTTAGAGTCCATATTCAGTGCTGTCTCAAGTCTACATCCCCCGGGCCATCTTTCTTTGGAGCAGTTATCTTTAGTAAAGATAAATATAACCTTAGACTGTAACGTGTTAAAAATCAGGTCATGGAGCTGGTCACTGAGGCAGGAGGGTGATTTTACCTCCAGACCCGGAGTGTAACAAGGGCCATGATCCTGAGTGCTCCACCTGCCTCTAGTCACCAGTGAGCCTGGTCTTCTTAATGACCTTGAGTTCTTTTCCCCTCACTCTCTCCAGACCCCTCTGATGTGGTCCTTCTCGGAGCAGTTGGCTGGGGTGGCCGGGATGTTAATGTTTCCTCTATGACGAGTGTGCCTCAGGACATCAGGATTGGCCCCTATTTGGGGCGTTTCCTTTAAAAAATATGGTCATTGCATTTGAAAAATAAAACGTGGTTCAGAACAGATTCTATTTAGCTTTATATATTGAACTCAAATGTGTTTGCAATTGTATGGTCTTGGAGACCAGACCCTATAATTGTGTTCATTCTTTATATTGCTTTACTTTGTTCCCTTAAGCAAGAGAAGACAAGTCAACAGATGAAAATTAAGCTGCTTCTGATATTTGTGATTTTGAGGGAGCCAGGGAATGTCTGATGCACAGATGCACATGTGGGAACTGCTATTTAAAACAAAAGCCCAGAACCTAGGCAAGGACCACCGCTGGGAGAACTCCTTGGGATTTTCTACTGTGTTGTGCACAGAACATGCCCTGGTACCCAACTCAACTGCTTTTCGTTCTCCAAAATGGAGTCTTTCCATGAGGCCCTGCATAGACAAGTCATGGCTCTCAAGAAAGCTGGACCCTTGGGTCCCCCTAGAGATGTCCACCCAACGAGAGAGATTGTTGGAGCAACGCAGTGATGGGAGCAGCCATGAGGGGAGGTGGAACAACTGATGTCGATTCCCTTTCAACTGCTTTGCCCAAAGCCAGCAGCCTTTCAGCAATGACTGGTATTAAGGAATTTTCATTCATTCAAACCACAAAAGTGGGCAAAGAAGAACAGATCTGCCCGGGTTTCCTGTTTCTGGCTGACTCGGGTGCCATTGAGAGCATATTGAAGCCAGCGTATTATAGCTTGACTGCTGGGGGCCACGAGGCATCACGAGTGACAGGGCTTTCAATCCTATCTAGCAAGTAGTTCTGTGTATTTTAAGACCCGATGTTTTAGAAAACAAAAGTAACTAGAAGAGCAAACCCAGATTGATAGGCTTTGGAAAATTTTCCCAACCGCCGTGGTCATATTGGGATTTGTTAGCCATGCTGCATGGTCATTTTGTGTAACAAGTGGTAATTAAGCAAACAGCCACAAGATGATCATTTGCCTGCGCACAGGCAAACATGTGGGACATTACAGGGTCAGATGGAATGTGATGGGACATCTGTTGTTGTTCTCCCTTAGACGTTTCAGATTTCCTTTTCCCATTAACCCCAAGACCCGGAGTCATGTCCCCCTCCGTTCTTGGTAGGAGAAACAGGACTTTCGTCTGAGAAATGATGGATCTCATGACAAAGACAGAAGGAGTGCATCTTACAGGTCAGGCCCCCTCCAGTCAGCCCTTCACGCGGCCTCTCCATGCATCTGTAAAGATGACTTCCGAAGGCGAGAGCTGAGTTTTTATATTAGACAAGTGGAAGGAGATACGAGGTCAAGGAGAGAGACCTGTGGGCTTGTGAGCATCATTAGAGCGGCAGGTGCTGTCCTTGCATCTCCCAGTTGTGTAGCTGTCCTAAATCAGACTTCAGAGACGCCACGGAGCTTGGTTTAGTCTTTTGAAAGGGTGACCTTCTAGCTTGATTGAGGACAATGTCACTTGAGCCTCGAATTTTAAATTTCAGGATTCAGTACATTAGATAAAACCTGCTCTTTTGTCTGTTCGGGTTTCAATGGATACTGCCTTGGTTCATCTTGAATTCAAGCCTCTGTATCTTTCACTTCTCCTAATAAGCGCTCAAATAATTTTTTACCTTTGAACATTGTCCAATACATCCTCTATTTTAATTGGCCAGTTGAATAATGTGAAAAATTATTACACCATCACTTTATTTATCCACCAATCACTACCTTTTTATCCTCATCTTTCTCGGGCTTCATGACCTTTTCAATGAAAACACTGAATATCAAATCAAATGGCACGGCTTCCTGGGCTTTTGCCTCTGAGTGAGCTGCTCATTTCTTTCTCCTCTCTCGTGGCCAGCCTTGCCATTCTCACGTCCCAGGCGTTGTCTCAGTTATCTAGTCTGCCATAACAGGAATATCACAAGGGGATGACTTTAACAAATGGAAATGTGTTTTCTCACAGTTCAGGAGGCTCACCACCTGGAGTTAGCGCGTTGGTCGTGAGGGAAGGCTTCCTCTCCACGTCAGCTCTAAAGGAGCGTTCCTGTCTCTTCTCCACGTGTCTCCACACCCTTCCTCCTTTGGATCTGGGAGGTTCTCAGAGCAGAGACCCCAAATACCAAAGGACGTGTTCCACTCGACTCTTCTTTCTTGTTGTAGTCATTGTCTTCAATTGTACTGGATGGGAACCTATTCACAACACGAAAATATTCACCTGGTCTGTAACACTGACACATCGATGCTCACTTCTCTTTCTTAATTTCCTGTAAGAGAAGACGTGATGCAGGTCACGCACAGGGAAATTCCCCTTACATCAGTGGTTCGCAGCCTGTGGGCTGCGACCCTTTTGGGGGGGGTCGAACGACCTTGAAAGTGTGGCCTGATTCATCACAGTAGCAAAATTGCAGTTATGAAGTAGCAATGAAAATAATATTATGTTTGGAGGGATCATCACCACATGAGAAACTGTATTAAAGGGCCGCGGCATTAGGAAGGTTGACAACCACTGCCTTACATTGACCAGGGATGTGGTCTGATTGAGATTATTGCATCCACCCTACAGCTGATTGACCACATCAGATTACATATCATGGGAATGATCGCGTCATTGCATTGATTGTGTAAGCATGTCATTATGCAACTCTCAAACCACGGAGAATCATGGTCTAGCCAAATTGGCACATAATTTTGGGGGGTGAGATGGGGGCAGGAGCATAATTCAGTCCATGACAGGATTCTTGTTACCACATTAATGACTGACTTCCAGGGATTCTCTAAATCTTGTTACCATTCAATAAATCTGTCTCCCGGCCACTTACTCTTAGAACGGTATGCACAGGGTTTCTAACCCCCCACGGTTTAGGAGCGTGTGTCTAACACAAGGTGCGTTTGCTTGGCTTGGCTTCGGTAGAGCCCTGAGCGATCCCACCCCTCCCTCCCGATGGTCATGTCCAGTGCCTTGAGATTGGGAGTTGAGGGTCCTTGGGCTCTTTGAATCCTTCTGGCCAACAGCAGCTTTCCCGCACTCTCCAAGATGCTCCCACGTGTGAAGTTTTCTGCTTCAGCAAATCATTTTGAAAGTCAGTGAGCAGGGAGATTGCTTTGTCAGCCTCCCTGGATTCATCTCCGCCTACCCCGGGTCTACTTTCCAAATGGAGTTTTGCAAATGGAAAGTACAGCAGAGTCATAGCTTCTCTTCCACATGGGACTAGCTGGTCTTCCCAATTCTGCCTTCGTTTCCTGGTACTGCTCTAACCATCATACCCTAAATAGGTGGCTTTAAAGAACAGGCTTCTTCCCCCTACCGTTTCGGAGGCAGAAGTCCAAATTCAGGGCCCTGCTCTCTGTGGGCGCTAGGAGACTAGTCTTGTCTCAGCTTCTCTAACCTGCCTCACCGTGCACCCTGGGAGTTCCTCACACTTGCTTCCTCCTGCCCCAATTTGTGTCTGCTTCGCCCTGCCTCCATCTGATCTTCCTATAGCTCAGAGCTGACTCAGTTCAGGACACTCCCTCCAATAGATATGATCTCATTTACAAGACAAATCCACAGATCTAGGGATAAAGATTTCAACATCCATTCTGGGGGACACAATTCAACCCAGAACACTTTTTCTCATCTGTGTGCCAATCTTCATGTTGGCTACCTATAAGCCTACTCTGATCTGAACATCTTGCAGAGTTGATTAAAAAGTTTAAAAAGACAGCAACCACAATAGTATGTGTGCACGCACGCACGCGCGCACACACACACACACACACACAGAGAAAAAATGTAAGCCTGGTATTAACAAACTGACTTTTTCTCCAGATCCTGGTTCTGAGCTCTTCAGCCATGTGACCTTGTGATACGAATGCTTTAACTAACTTTATGAACCAGAATGTATGTAATGAGCCATTCGTGCACATACGCTGTTTGCAGCCTGACTTTGAAAGAAATATCTCAGGGAAAGAACCGTGGAATTTGACTTAACACCTCATTTGTAGTTTGTATTAATTGTATATTTCTAGTGGAAATACATAAATCCTTAACAAAATATTTAATCTAGCATCTGTGGATCAGTAAACGAATTTATCTTTGAAATTCTTTTGATATGTAGCCAAGACTTGTTGGCAATTAACTACCCATTGTATAATGAAGGTTTGTAAGATACTAGAAGACAAATGTAACATTGAAGGGCATCCAATAGAAAGATAGTAAAACTAGGCATTGGCATAAAGACTGTGCACTTCGTGAATGGAGTCTTCACTCCTACGAAAGTGGTCCCTTTCATTGTCTCCCTGTTTTTACTGTTGAGTTTCACTCTTGTTGATGTTATTAACAATACATTAAGTCAAAGATTTGGATAGCTTCTGAGAATCATATAGAGAGTTCATCACTCCCCCCACCCCAGTCCACCCACACACACATTCTTGGGCCCTGAGTTCTGAGACTAGTACTGTGCTTGTTGCCATTGCCCTCATCCCACCTTGGACTTCTTTCAAGGCCACCGATTCCTGGTTATGCTGCCTTTGGAAAGGGTGGAACCTTCACCAATTGCCGTTTCTTCCCTCTGTCTCCTTTTGAGGCTTCCTCTGTAGCTCGTGCTTTGCCCGTAGAATCCTTCCCCGAGGCAACTGGAGACTTTCGTTCAGCTTGAAACATGTCTTCAGCATGGTCTTCCCTTTTGGTTTTCCACATTGTTGACCTTTTCGGATTTCATTGTGTTACTTTACTTTGTCTTGTCTAGGACCCTTTAAAATCTATTTAGTTCTTTTACTTCAGTATGTCTTGCATTTTCTTTACCTACTCTGTTCAAGAATCAATTTCAAAGCCTCTCCCATCCAAGTACTAACCAGACCCGACCCTGCTTAGCTTCCAAGATCGGACGAGATTGGGAGCGTTCAGGGTGGTATGGCCATAGACTCAACGCCTCTCCTAATATGCATTGTGTTCTATTTTTTATAAGAATATCCTGTCTCTTTTATGTCATGCACACTTGTCTGGTCTTTGGCCGTGTGTTCAGTAGATCAAGTCTGTTCCTGGTATGCTTTCTAAACTCAGGTGAGAAATACTCAAGATTCTACTCTGGCTCTTGTGAATGCGTTTCAGTTTTCTTCAGCTTCATCTTGAGTGTGCATCTGAGCGATTGGTGGTCAATTCTGCAGTCGACCTCGGTCCTTGTTTTGAGTGATGATGTTGGCCAATGAAATTCTCCTGGGAAAGCATTTAAACCCCTCAAAGAATGAACAGGCGCATTGTTGGGAAAGGAAAATAATTCCTCAGGTCAAGTTTCCTGATCTCTTTCTCACCAAAGCAGTTTTTAATTTGCTTAACACCTCTTCATCATGAGCCCTTGTGGCCACCCTGTGCCAGTCAAGAAACTCTATCTCGATTTCTCCTATAGAATTCCAAAAAGCATTCTCCATACCTTCTGAGCTGCTGTCTCTGCCCTGAGTTTAGCTGCTCTAGCAGGTCTGCTTGGAAGCCACTGTTTTAATTGGCCCGTTCGAGGTGAAGGCGGCCCTAATGTGACTGCGTACATTATTGAGAGAACTTGCTCTCCCCTGATACAGAGACATGCTGCAGCACATTTTGTTCCTGGAACTCTCTGGGAGCTATACTTGTTTACTGACCCACAGATGTATGTATGTGTGTGTAGTGTGTGTGTGTGTGTGTGTGTTGGCACTCTGTATTTTTTTATTGGTACATTTTCTCTGGAGAACTTTGACTGATACACGGTATTTTGAATACATATAATCTGCGGAGCAGTGGTTATGCATTGGGCTGCTAACCGAAAAAGCAGCAGCTCGAAACCACCAGCCGTTCTTCGGGAGAAAGATGAGGCTTTCTGCTCCCATAAAGGGTGACAGGTTCAGAAACTCACAGCAGGGGTTCTGTCCTGTCTGTGGGTCACTATGAGTCTCAGTCAGCTCAATGGCACTGAGCTTGGCCTTGTTTGGTTTTTTTAGAGTTTACACCAGTTAGCCCCCATGCTTCCAAATGGCACTAATTTGTCCATCTGTCACTGTAGATGGTTGGCTCTGACAGTTCCTATAGTCCATGGAGATAAGGCAGGTCTTTTTCCATCGAGTACCCGGAGAGGGGCCCCAGGCCTGGGAGCGTGAGCGGTAGGTGAAAGCGGATCAATAGGCGCTGCGACGTGGTTACTGGGTGATCCTTCCAGATGGTCTGCTGACTAGAAAGACATTCAGTGTGTGTGTCCGCAGGACAAGTAAGCCATAGTTCCCGATGGTGGGGACAGGAGGGAGGTGCACTGCTCCAGGTGTCCAGCAGATTCATGTGTTTGCCATCCTAACTTAGGAAGCTTCCAGGCAGCAGCTTCATTGGCATTTCTTGTGGCACAGGGCAGGATGAACAGTAGGAAAATTCAATAGAGATTGATCCTCTTCCGGATCTCAGGTCACAGAAGCCTGTGGAAGGGATGTTTTTGGCCATCCTTTTCATATTTTATTTTTAATCACATGTGTCTGATGAAAATGTAATCATCCTAACAGATAAAAAATTTAAATACAAAAAGTATCTTTTCACTCATGTTAAGCAACAGCAAGGACAAGTGAAACCCTAGTTCTTCTTTGTCCGGATGAAAATGAGTATAATAATATCATGTCCCTTTTCAGACACTGAGACTATGCATCTAGGAAAACATGACAGCAGACACAATTAGTTAACACTGGGAAATTAAAGCCCCATACATTTTTAAAATGTTATTATAGCCTAGCTGGCATTTACACCCAATTTGAAAACTAAATTCGAATGTCAGAAGCCAATCATCTTTAAGCTATAACATTCTCTTACACATCATTAGTTAGCTCAGCCATCCTCTCAGTCAGTCTTGATTTCTTGTTTTACTTTGCACATTTGTGGTCCGGTTGCAGGCGTGTGTGAGCAAGCATACAAATAGTTCAGTGCTAAATAAAACCAGAGGGAAAGCAGTGAATGGAGAGCTCAAGCGAGTATAAATATGTATAATGTGCACACATCTTCAAAACAGTTATTTTCCCTGTGATTTTATTTTTAAAAGGTACTCCATCTGTAACTGTTTCCTGAAGAAAGACACCCATGGGCACCTCGGCCAGAGAGGGGTGGGGCTTGGCTGCACTTGTCCTGGTGAGGAATGAAGAGCCCACATCCTTATTCTATTTCTTCCTGTAAGAGAGACACAGAGAAATGAGTGCTGGGCAGATCACCCCTTAAGTACTAACCACAGACTGAAACAACCCTGGAGAGAAATAAAGCAGCTGCCACCACCCCAGTTAGATGGTTTACAGAAAACCTCCAGACGACAGTCTGGTGTCTGTGTTGTACTTGACAGCCACATGGGCCTTCTGAGGTTCCTAGAGCAGAATCTTTGAAGAGCCTAGTAGTCGACTTTGTGGAGAAGAATGACCTCTATGAGTCCCTGAATGGTATTAATGGTGAAGATACTTGGCTACTAACCCAAAGGTTGACAGTTCAAGATCATCCAGTGGTGCCTGTGAAGAATAGCCTGCTGGTCTACTTCCAAAATATCAGACACATATGGGGTTGCCAAGCATTGGAATCAGCCCAGTGGCGGCAACTTGTGGGTTTTATACCTTGAAATGGCAATTGGTGAGATCTATACAAGGAATAATAAGGGAATGCAATGTATGAGTATGGGAAAAAAGAAATAAATGATAAGACATAAGAAGTCATGTAGAAGTCCAAACTTGGCACGATTATCAAGGTGGACCCTTGCAGACTGAATCAGGAAGGAAGAGAGCCGCGGCATGGGTTCTCTTGGGCATAGGCACTAATCTGCACATTTTATGCTGCACATTGGCGCATTTCATCTTCACGACAGTCCTAGAAAGAAAGTGCCGTCCCCTTTGACAGATCCTTCAGGAAGAGAGAGGCTAAGTAAGCTGCGGCGACTGCCCAGGTGGCATGTGGCAGCCTTAGGAGCAGAATCCAGGCAGCCTGTTGTGGAGCGTCCCTTCCACCACGATGTTCTACTTCTCCTGAAATGCGCTGCGGGAAGAGTGTATTTTACTGGTTGTGAACTCAGTTTAGTGTGAGGTGATGAGTGGGAACTTCGGTCCAGGAAGGCTCCCTAACCTTGAGAATATGACCTTGTGCAAGTGAGGTCTTCATTTGCTGCCATGGAAAATGATATAAAACATGTCTGGAAAGGCTTGTCACACTCTGCCATCCTAGGTACAGGGTAACTCTTGTTGTTTGGCACTAATGGTCTGAATTTAGGAACATGGGGTTAGAGGAGTCCCTAGTGTAGTGCTGGGTTTTGTTTTTCAGGGTATTCACTTTTCAGCAGCCCTCCCACACACGTACCCGTGTGTGTCTGTGTGTAGGCATGTATCTATTCATACATACATATTTGGTATCTATTTCCCCTACCCCAATATGGGTAGAATAGGTGGGTACTGAGCGTACACTGATGAGGGGTAGGGCTCTTGCTCTCCTGGAGCTTACAACCTAGAGGGGAGAACAGAGGCGTGATCTGATAATTATGATAAATATGCTTTGTACTATGTCACGCACCTGTAAAAGGTACAGCGGAAGCTAAAGTGATTATTTTTGCCCTGGGGAGGGGAATACAAGGTCAAGGACCTGCAGGTGATTGGAACATAACAGCTCAATGGTGAGGAAGATTTGCTCAAGGTCAAGCAACATGAGAAAGGACATTCTGTCCAAAGGCATATAGCAAGTCACCAGCAGTCGTTTACAGGGCAACAGACTGCGTGGGAGGAGAATAGGGGAAGAAGTGGGGGATGGAATCACTCACTAGTCAGAACACAAAGAGCCTTGATTGTGGGTTTTGGACTCTCTCCTCCAGGCATTGAGGAGCCTTTGGGGTTTTAAGCTGTGGGACATCCTGGTGAATTGTCATGCTAACCTCTGCTCCTACAAGAGCAACATAAGACTGCCTGTTCTGCTTAAATGTGTGAAAAAAGTTATAAGCTTCTTAGAGAAAAGATTGACTAAAGGAACATAAAGCATTGTTTTTAAAATTTCAAACACATTGACTCTAGAGTTTCTCTTTAAAGATGTTCTTATAAGGAGTTGTAGTCATCCTGGATCCCTCTTTTTCCTCTCCAATCACACACTTCATAAAGAAGAATGACATCCCTTCCAAAAAATGTCCTTCTCTTCCAAACAGTATGAAAGTCCCTCAAAATTTTCCAGAGCTCTCCAAATTCTCTCATGTGGTTATATTTAGCTCAGCTATAGACCTTGACCTTTTCAATAGACTGCACGACATGATGCACTAATCGGAACATTTCTTAATAGACTTGAATGAGGTTAGTGGCCTCAACCGTGGCCTTGTCAACACACACACACACACACACACACACACTCACATTTATTCATGTTTGGGTGTTATTTGGAAAACAGATATTGAATTGGGCCATGATAAGACAAATATTTTGTAGTTTTGCTAACAAAATAAGATTTCAATTTGGCTTTATTTCTCTGCGCTTAGGGAATGCATGGATTTGCATTTCTTCCTTTCTTAGGAACTGTTTCTTTCCATTTCATTGATGCTGGCCTGCTTCCAGTTGCTGTAAATCTTACCTTGAATAGCTCTCCCTTGGCTTTTATTTTTCAGGTATGACTTGTGTTTTCAGGCAGTAGCTGTATGCCAAGATTGGAGTGCGGAGGTATAGAGCTCTCTGAGAAATGTGACCCTTTTCCTACTTTATGGTTTCCCCTCCCCCCCCCAGTTCCCTTGTCTATCATGCTATCAAGACATTTCCAAGGCAGAATCGAGTTGTCCATAAATGCCACCACTATACAGTTATCGTAATATTAATAATTGTAATAGATACAGTGGGACAACACGGAAAACCAAGCTGCTTTCCAGGGCTTGGACAACACAGCCATTGAAACGAGATTAATGAAAAATATTGACCAACTGAACATAAGTAAAAGACAGATATTAGTGATTCTCAGAAAGAGAAGTCAAGGGAAGTGGAATAATCAGGGAGAAGGTGGATCGCTTTCCCAGGAGACAGTTCCTTTAGGTTCCAACACTGACCGGCTGGCCATTTGCCCAGCTCATGAATGTGCTCTGCTTTTCAGCCTTCTTCTCCTCTGCCAAGCTCACAGATTCGCAGTCTGGTGCCTCCCGCCTGTTTCTGGGGAGTACTACCTTGAGCTGTCTTGACTTTTGGAGATCAGAGCAATTGTTTTGCTCAGGAGGGTGCACATATACAGAAGTAAAGAGCAGGGGTTCTTACACAAGCATGGTCAACTCCACTACTTACTACCTCTAGGCTTCCGTTTCCTAATTTGTAAACCTCTGTCTAGACCATAACCACGGGTCATAAAGGCCACAGGTTACAGCAGACCAGGGAAGCATCGAAGAAGCATCAGAGAAAAGGTGTGAAGGAAGCACCACAACGTGCTTCAGTAAATACCGGTAGTAACCACAGGGCGGAGCGGTCTTGGCCAGACAGAGATCAGGACCCTGGAGAGCTCAATGGGAGTCAAGGGCTTCTTTTCTAAGCAAGTTGACTTTCGAACTTCACTGTTGTGACAATTTCCTCCTGATAAGTCTCCTGATGTAGGGTTTTAAAGAGGCTTAGAATATCACCACTCACATACCCCACAAGTCAAGATTCACTCAATGGCAGTGAGTATGAATTTGTGGAGAGTGTTACTGAGTTTATGTGTTGGCTTTGGGGGATTTTTCTGACTGGCATAGGATTTTGCTGACAGTCCTATGTGGAAACTACATTTCAGGGAAGTAGGGCAGAAAGGTGAAGGCACTTTCTCCCCTCTGAATAACCATCTTTGGGACTTGTCATCTCTTTTGAGTCAAGAAATGGAGTCACAGCTGGACCTCATGGAGCAAACACACTTCTCGATCATTTCTGAAGCGGCACAGCATCAGACTCTTATGCAGAAGGAAGGTCACGATGAGTCAACTCAGTAGTAATCGACAACAACAGCAACATCATGAAATTTCCACACAGGTTGATTCTTATAATTGAAAGCATTTAATTTTTTAAGCTTGCTGATTATAATAGAATGAGTCTATAAAAGAAAATTACTATCTTCTAATTTTCCTCTTTCTGTAATATGGATTCTTATCCCTGAGAAATGGGAAGTAGAAATTAAGCTCTTGGTTCACCCTTTATTAGCTGTGTGACCTGCAGCATGCTGCTTAACCTCCCTATGCTTCAGTTTGCCTCAAGGTTAAAGTATGAATGGTGCATACCTGATTGAGAGCTTAGACTGCAGCCTCATTCGTATTATGATTATTCATATCTTGGATTTTCATATTGTAAGGTACCTCCCATACTACCAGCTCAGTACAGCTTTCTGCCATAGTTTTTTTTTCTTTCTATCCTGAATCTAAAATAAGAATCCAGGTCTTGTTTGATAGATGTTTTGCAATATCCTTACCTAAGAGAAACAGCATTTCACATTCTTAGAGTTCACACCTTTTGAACTGGAGCCAGAGCTTGGCCTTCGGATTAATAACTTGGGGTGGAAGGCAGCCCACAGGAATTGTCCTGTAGAGAGACAATGTATGCTATCCTGATCTGTTGCCTTTTTATTCTTATGATAAGTTATGAAGGATCCAGCATCCTCCACCTAGAGAGAGTCGAGTTTTGTGGTGTAACATAGGGAGGAGAGGATGACGTGAGATCACTTGCTACTTCCCTAATCTCTGAATGCCTTCCAGAAGTATGTTAGCCCTAACTCTCCCAGTTGGATATGAAACTGCATCCCTGGATCGCTGAATTTAGGAATATGAATGTAAAATGAAAATGGTTTGACGTTATCTTGTTCCCATTTCTCTTTTTGTTTGTTTTAACATTTCTTTTTCTGTGTCTTGCTGATTTACATTGCACTTCTCACAAGCCTTAGGCAATTTGCAATTAAAGCCATAGAATATTGAGATCACTTCACACCGTACAAATAAGCAAGTCCTCTTTGTCACCACAGTAGCATCCCAGCTGTTACTGGCCTTTCACGCTGAGAAGTAAACATCAGAACTTAATGAGGCCACGTCTAGAGGTGTCCTCCTTTCCCAGTAACTAGTGTCTCGCTGGACTTGAGACTCAGGTGTTGGCTGTGTGAGTGTGAATGATCATGGGTTGAGAGTCATTGTGATTTATTCTCTTTCCCAGTGTTCATCTGCAATGTCACTGTCCCTAGAGCCTCGGATTTCATATGACAGCACTCCATACAGTACCCAAATTTCTTATCGATGTGACTGGTTTTGACTGATGCTCATTCGCCAGTCAGATCCTCTCATCTTTTGCATTCCGTTTTACGTACGTTATCCATCAATCTTACAGATCATCTTTGTCTCCCTTTGACCACCAGGTTAATAGTTTTGGCAATGGGCCATTTTTTTTTGTTTGTTGTTATATGGAAAGTTCTTACCAATCTTAATTGAGTCCACATTCTTTTATTTTTCTATGAAACTGATTGCAATAAATTATGATTATTTACATTAATACTGCATTTTTCTTATGCACTTTGAATAAATTACAAAACTTATTTGCCAGCCAGCCCCACATTTTTGCAAGACAATTAGCTGGGTTGTAAGCCAATAATTTGGAAGATCCGTGGGTATATTTTATTCCCTCAAGAAATAATTGTGAATTAAGGCAGAAGTAGTAAAATTGGCATTTAGTCAAGAACTTAATGACTGAGTACTACATAAATGGAGTTGCTAAAACTAATTGGCCTCCCATAGAAAAAGCCCAATATCAATAACAATGGTTAATATTTATTGTGTGCTTATTATGTACCAGGCATTATGTTACACATTTTACATGCAATATCTCATGTGACCCTCTTACACATCTTGTAATGCGAATAGGATTTTACAAAGGAGAAAACTGAAGTATAGAGAGATAAGGTATCCTGTCCAAGGGCACATCTCGATAGACTCAGCATTTGGACCTACATGGACATGACTAAAACCTTTGCCCGTGACCCCTGTGCTATGGACGCTTCTCCCTCCACTTCTACTGATGAATGTTTGGAGGCCTAAGCTAGGATCATAGCCTTACTTGTCACTTCTCACACAGTGATTATTAGAAAATCCTTCTCTGCATTATAAAATTGGCCAATAAGATAGATAAAACAGCAGGCAAGCAGTGGATGACATTCAATTCTACTTCACTGAATTCACCAAATATTTATTGAGTGCCTGTGGTGTGTAAATTTTTAAAATGGATATTATAAAGGATACAAAGATCCTTAAATAATAAAATAAACTCATCTTAGTGCCTCAAAAAAAACAGTCATCTGAGTAAAAAATCTGACCAAATATCTGGTCATCTGAGTAAAAAATATGAGAAAGAAACAAACTAGGTACATTTGGGCATAGAAACAGGTGTTTTCTTGGGAATCTTTATGTCAACTCTACTGGCTGATCAGCTCCTGTTTCCAAGGCAGCTGTGGTGTTGAGTGGAACTGAGACTGAGAAGGTTGGACTTGAAATTGTAGCCCAACTTCTGAGCTCACTGACACCTAGAAGAGCCCCCTATGACACCTGCCTGGCACTGTGCAGGAGAAACGTGTGCCGGGGTTGCCATGGTGTGAAGAGTAGAGAAGGGAGTGCCATCTTCCTATTGATGGTAGAGGAGTATAGGAAGTCCCCGGGGGTGGACTGTGTGAATGTGACCTGTGCTCATTATTCCTATTAGCAACAAGTCTCCGCTATTGTTATTTGGTGCCAACAAGTCAGAGAGACCTCAGCACAGCAGGATAACACTGCCCAGCCCTGTGCCATCCTCGTAACCATTACTATGAGTATGCCACCGTTGCAGCCGCTGTAAAAATTCATCTTGTCAAGAATCAGCTGCTCTTCACTGGTTCTCTACTTTACCAAGCGTGATGTCCTTCTTCAGGCACCGGTCTGTCCTGAGGTGAAGTCTTGACATTCTCACAACTAAGGAGCATTCTGGCTGTACTTTTTCCAAATAGATTTGTGTGTTACTTTGACAGCCCATGATATATTTCCATACTCTCATCAACACTGTAATTCAAAGGCCTTCATTTTCCTGTACTCTTCCTTAGTCATCGTCCAACTCTGCTTGTCAACGAAGATATTAAAAATACCATCGCTTGGGTCAGGGGCACCTTATTCTTGAAGGCAACATCTTCGTTTTTTAACAATTTCAAGAGATCTTTTTACAGCAGATTTGCTCAAAACATTGTTTGGTTTCCTGACTGGTGATTTCTTTGGCTGTTGATTGGGGGGGTTCCAAATAAAATTAGTAGCCAATTAAAACCTTCCCATCTGGACCTTTTGCTTGCTCTTGTCTTCAGCATTGAGATGGCTGGCTCTTGTGTTTGCCTTTCCTCAGGTGTTTTACCCTGAAGAACAGCTTTCTGTAGAATTTCAAGAACTCTACTGACTATGGTCTCATTGACACCTGTCTCAGGCAATGTTGTTGTTTGTTTGTTTTTAAACAATTTTATTGGGGTCTCGTACAATTCTTATCATAATGCATACATCCATCCATTGTGTCAAGCACATTTGTACATTTGTTGCCATCATCATTCTCAAAACATTTGCTTTCTACTTTAGCCTTTGGTATCAGCTCATTTTTCCCCTTCCTCCCCACTCCCTTCTCTCTCATGAGCCCTTGATAATTTATAAGTTATTTTTTTGTTGTTCTTTGATGCCTGATAACTGATCCCTTCAACACCTCATGTTCACACAGGCACGTGTGCTTCTTCCATGTGGGCTTTGTTGCTTCTAAGCTAGATGGCCGTTTGTTTACCTTCAAGCTTTTAAAACCCCAGACACTATATCTATTGATAGCAAGACACTATCAGCTTTCTTCCATCACATTTGCTTATGTACCTGCTTTGTCTTCAGCGATTATATTGGGAAGGTGAGCACACAATGATATGATTTTTGTTCTTTGATGTCTGATAACTGATCCCTTTGGCACCTCGTGGTCACACAGGTGAGTGTGCTTCTTCCCTGTGGGCTTTGTTGCTTCTGAGCTAGATGGCCGCTTGTTTACGTTCAAGTCTTTAAGACCCCAGATGCTGTTTCTTTTGATAGCTGGTATCCGCGAGCAATGTTTTAAGTAGACCTGGATACCAAACAGAACTTGATCTTGATCATATGATTTGCTTTTTCATTATTTTGCAAGCCAAAAATAAATAGAAGGAATTTTCTTGATCTTGGGTCTCCTTGATCAATGGATGGATGCTCTAGCGGAGGCACCTGTTCCTGTTGGTCTTCCAGTGGATGCCGAGCAGGTGCTTTGCCTCTCACCACATAGCACCAGTGGATGTGTTCCTCACAAGCCCCTTGCTGTCATCCTCTGCACTCGTGTGCATAGAGGTGCACGCAGCAAAAACAGCTCTGCTTCTCCTCCTCCTAGCCATTCTGGAATGTTGGCTGCTCTGATTTAGTAAGGAGCCAGGCATTTCCACAGTACGCAGACATCCTGCCCTCAGTGTTCACCTGCTGAAAAGAGCTTCCCAAGAACCCAGCCAATGTGAGGAGGAGTAGCATCTGAATTGAAATGTTAATTTGATTATATTTCTTACTCTGCTTAAGTTCATCTGCCTCCGTGTTAAAAACCTCTTATAAACTCTTTTAGCAACTTCACCTTAAATGGTTTGTGATGTCAGTAATTCATACTTCTCATTTTCACATGATGTCCTGAGTGTCTACTTTAGACTGTATAATAAAAAAGGCCATGAGAAAAAATAAGAATTAGTCATTATTCAGTCAAGAAACCATAAATGATTCCTCTATTAAACCAAATTTTTCCCTCTTCATTTTAAAATTATTTTTTTTCATTTTCAGTCATGGTCTGAAGTATGGAATAAGGCTTGGGGTGCCAGACCCCTCCGTTTGGTAGGCGTTGTAGAACTCACCCCTGTCTGCTCTTGACCTCTGTATGGCACAGGCCTTTTCTGCTCGATGCTCCTTACAAATGGTTCTCAAGTCTTTTCTCGGCTACAGAGAGCTTACTCTTGTGGAAGAAACCCAAATCCACTGGTGAGCAGTTCGGGATATAGGACCAATGCTCCTCAATGGAGGTTTGTGGGGAAAAATCTGCTCCCCAAGTATTTCCACCAATTAATCTGCATCCTACTTGAAGAACTTTCCCCAACCCCCACCAAAAAAAACACAAAACCTAAACTCAATACCACTGAGTAGATTCTGACTCAGAGCGACCCGAGAGGACCAGTAGAAGTGCCCCTGTGCCAGGATGGGAGCTCTGTCCAGGAGTCAGAGTGCTGTCTTTCTCTGAGCAGCAGCTGGTATTTCCAACTGCTGGCCTTGCAGGGAGCAGCCACGCATGACCCCACGTCTCTGACAGAGAAAATGACAAATACATTTCGTTCCTTTGATACCACTGGAAGCCCTGCAGAGATTTGTGGGCAACGAAGTGTTCTTAAAAGGGCCCTGGTGGTGCAGTGGTCAAGCACTTGGTTGCTAACCAAAAGGCGATCTCTTCCCATAAAGTTTACAGTTCTAGAAACCCTGTGGGGCAGTTAGGGTCACTCTGGGTTGGAATTGACTCAATGTCACACAAGTGTTCTAAAGACTAAATGTTCTCTGAGGCTCAGCCGTCCTTCCCAGACACAGTTCTCAGGCCCTTCCCCATCCTTAAAGGATCTCTGAATGCACTCTTATTTGGGCAAATATCTTTTTTTAATGAACAGTGTATACCTTTTGTTTTTAAGACAATCATATATTCTTATCTCAACAGTTCTTGCAATATGTAAAGTTGATTATTTTTTTAAAAATCTAAACACTTAACCCTCCAAACTGTGATAACTACTTGGAGTAGATTAGTGGATATTCTTCTGTCAGTCTGTCTTAAAGTGCAAATGTTAAGTGAAGAGCTCTGTTTTCTTCAAGACTTGTACCACGAGAGTTTTCAAAAATCAAATTTGCCAAACCAAAAAGTATGATGAATTTCCAAATGTTTTCCACAGATGTTTGAATCTATTCTGTTATTATTATTTTTAAATAAAGCAAGCAAGCAAGCTTGGATCTTAAGTATAACATGTAACTGTAAGTGTAGACTGTTTTGTGGTCTGCCTTAAGTAGCCTGGTGGTACCGCTCTGACCACAAGGTCAACAGTTCAAACGCACCAGCAGCTCCAGGGGAGCGAGATGAGGTTCTTTCTCCTCTCGGATAGAGATTCACAGCCATGGAAAACCACACAGGCAGATCTGCTCTGTGTGTACTGTCACTGTAAGTCAGAAGTAACTCAATGGCAAAAAATGAGTAGTCCCCCTTTGGGGGTGCGCCTTTGGAAAGGGGAGAAATTGGGTTCTAGTTAAGGGAATGCTCAAGTTAGTATTAGCTTAAGAGAACTAATATTCTAACTGAGAGTAAAAAGAATCATATAGCTTCCTGGCCTTAATTTCCAGCACTACAATCAAGTCTTTCCGGGGGATTTTTTTCCCCCCTCAAACACTGAACATCCCTCACAATGTTGTCAAACAACTTTATGTAACCCAGTGTCAGAGTAGAATTACTTTTTCCATCTCTCTGAAAAAATGTGATGTACTTTATTGTCTCATTGCGTGATGATTTTTATAAGAGAGCATACAACATTTTCAACTACTCTGCTAATTAACGAACCTCCTCCAAAATCCAAACTCCCTGTCTTCAAGCCAATGCTGACCCATACCGATCCTCTAGGATGAAGCAGAACTGTCCCTGTGAGTTTCTAAGACTGTAACCTTTTATGGGATTGGAAAAGCCTGATTTTTCTACGTTGGAGTAAGTCATGCTTTCAAAGCACTGACCGTGCAGTTAGCAGTCCAGTGTGTAACCACGACACCACCAGAGCGCCATAATCAATGTCCTAATAGTGCATCTTTCCAAATGGTGCTTTGCTTTCAAAGGGTAATCTTGTATGGGGACTTACGTAAGTGAGTGTTGTGTCAGGCATGACATTTCACCACTGGTATTACAATACATGAATTTGGACATTTCAGAGGCCGTGCTGAATAATGTTGAATCACTTCGTGAGAAAGGTATTCCTTCTTCAATTATCTTTCAATTCTGTTCATTGGAAAAGGACAATCTTATTGGTTAGTGCTTGAATGTTACAGCATTAATGCTGTCTATTCTTCTTTTAAATAGCAAGAATACAGCTTTTGGAAAGCTGCAAGATGTAGCTAGACTTAAATAGAAAAGTTTTATTTTCATAGTATTTAGGTTAACAACCAGTTTATATTTATGGCAATTGATACTGGTTTTCAATTAAAGGTAGTATAGGAAGTTAAATTTAAGAAGGTTTTCTTAAATCAATTCATCTAGGAATAAAAATGAGTTGATTTAAAGAAAAATATTAAATCTGTAATTTACATGCAGGTGGTGAGTGCCTATTAAGTTAATACATTGCTGAATTTAGGAAATAGAAGCATAATTGAAAAACCAACTCGTATGCCATCCTTTTTCTATGTAAATATTGGCTCACTCTATACATTTTTAAAACTCATTTGTTGCTACATTACCTCAGAATCAATTCATTGTCCTTTCCTCCTAAGAGCTAGACTTCCGGACATGGGCTGGAGGCATCCTGTTGCTGTTTTGATCGGTGGGATGGTCATTCCTGATGAGAAAGTGATTAGTCGGCCATATCCTCTTCCTCTCTCAACACCATCCTGCATTCTGGTCACAGTGCTTTTCAGTGTCACATATTACTTTTTCTTTTATGAATTCATCATCTCAGCTTTCTCCTTTGTCCTTTATTAAAAAAGACCAATATCCCACTGTAATTGTGGTTCAGTGCAGGTGGCACTCATCCACAAAGGAACATGCATTGGACAAGACAGGAAGTGGGGTGAATGACATTTAGAATAAAAGATTACTGTGTCACAGCTTTAAAATATTTACCGTTAATAATATCTCTAGGGTGTATCTAAACCAATACCAGTACATTCAGGAAATAGGTAACTATAAAACATCCCAACAAAATTAGAGCATTGTAGAAATTCCCAATAAATAAAATCTTGGGTTTAATAATTATTATTCATCACTCATGATTGTTAACCAAAGAAAATCCAACTAAACAAAATGGTTTGATTGCCTAACAAAACCATTAAGCAGAATACCACTGGCTTATCTCTAGCTTAAATGAAACATGTATCAGCATACATCTTTCTGCACGAAGTACCATTAAGGGACTGGTTTCAGGACAAACATGGATAAGGAACAGACTAGGATTGCAGTATTAACATGGTAAAATTTCAATGAACTAGAATAGAATTAAATATACTAAATACAAAATTATACCGAGAATGTGACTATTATCTTCTTATTCAGGACACTCCTTAAATAGTCTCACCTTTTTAAGGAGTTTTGGCAAATGTTAACTCTACGAAAGGGGTTGCTCAAAGCAAAGAACCGCTCCCAGAGTTCAGACTTCTCCTCAAGTTCCACGTTAGCAAAATAAGAAGCTCATGGAGTTTGTGCCAGCCCAATTAACCACCTACTAGATTGTTTTTGTTTTTCAAGGAAACCTCAGGTTTGGCTCTTAAGGCCTTCCAATTGATTGGATGGGCCCTACCCACGTGATCAAGGTACTCGCCTTGACGTAATATGTTAAGCACACCTATAAAATACATCATGACAATACATCGTATTTGTTTGCTAGCCAAGTGGACACATCACATGCCCCTACTTACTTTGAAAAGAAATTCAGAGATTAATTTATTTGAAGACTATGATCATAGAAATCAGATATGACCAACTACATGATTCTGACCCATAATGTTACTGAAAGTGTTATGTGCAATTTATCGACAAATAGGCTTATTTTTAACATGTGGGAAGTGGGTGTTAAGACAACAGGTAATGCCAAAAGAACTCTAAAAAGCCGATTCAAGAGAGTTACGTAGTAATTCCCAATGTGGGCTTCTTCACATTATTCTTTAAATGTGAAATGGGACTTACTTTCCTAACCCTTTGAATTGATGGTTTCAACATCAATGTCTCCAGAATTTCCATGTAGTAAGGGTTAAAGGAGGCAATCTTCTTGGACAACATAACTAAGGGACCAGGATTGAAAGCACAGCTTAAATTTAGATTGCATATTCATTTAGATAGGTTTGAGATGAGAGTCTCCCACCACGCACTCACACGTGTGCATGCAAATCACTTAAGGCATTACTATTGGTTCTTAACCTCCAGACATCCTTCTGGACTAACCAAAGATAGAATACTGAGCATAGGACATCCCTATTGGACAGAGCTACTGACCCTCTGTTCACTTTCTTCTTCTTTACCATGATTCACACTCTGACATGGACCATTGCTCCCCTCAACCCCACCCCCACTATGCTTGACTTCACGGTCCCTAAAGAAACAAGCTATAGCTTTAACCACATGATGCCTAACAATTTAAAATGACTATGATTCGTGCCTCAAAACTCATTAATCTTCCATGGCTTCCTCAGGACTTTAGTCTGTAATTGTATTAATATTTGTGGTAAACAAACAGGGACCAGGTAACCAAAGTTTCTCTTCTTTCTTTCCTTAAGCCCTTGGCTCTGACTCAATTATTCCCTTTATGATGTGTCATCTGAATCCACTTAGCCTGGCTTTTACTGTATTTCATGAAAATGACCCAATATTTCATTGATTTATTCATTCAATACACACTTAATGAACACCCAGCATGAATTAGGAACTGTGATTCCAAGGATGCAGACTTGTTTCTTGCCTCCGAAAGATCACTGTATGAAGCAGATGGGAAAGACAGACATACAAAGCGGCTTCACAAATCTCCTGGATAAATAGAAGTGAAAAGTAAGGGAATTTTTCCATAAACTTTTGGAGGCCCATATTTCATCTTACAATCAGAAGACTATGTACTTAACGTACATTGACCCATAGCTTGTGAAGAACCAGATGGAAATATGGGGGTGTCAGAGAACTCTTCTGAGGGCAAGTTCCACTTAATCTGAATGTTAAAGGTGAGTAGACATGAACTAATCCTTTTTCATTTAAGGATGAATTAAGATCCTTTAAGAAGATAACATGGTCAGAGAGAGAAAGGTTTCTCGGCATGAAGAATGGTATAAAAAAAGACCTAGATGTAAGAATCAGCATAGAGCCGATGAATAATTTTAAATAACTAAGTGTTTGAGAGCACAAAGCACTAATGTGTCTGGAAGTCACCAAGAGAGTAATGTGAAATTTGGTCTAGAAAAACCACTCCAAAGAAGAATGGATTTGAAACGTGCAAAGCTGGAAGTGAACTCTACATGTGGAGGCTGTGGCTATAGTTTAATAGAAAAAGATCATGAGGTCCTGAACTAGACCTGGCAAAAGACAAATTTGAGTGATCTGTGAAAATCAAGATAAGGAAGACTGCGTGACTAATTGACAATGGGGCATGTGAGACAGCAGTCAAAATGAGTACTAAGAGGCTTCTAGTTTGAGGATTGTGTAGATAGTGGCGCCTCCACTGAGCGAGCAATAGAGGAAGGAAACCTGATCTGGAGGAAGGACATGTTTGGTTTTGACTATGTGAGGTTGAGGAGACCATGGGACATTCCAACATCAAAGTATAGCCTGCAATAAACATATATGGAGTT
The DNA here is from genome assembly GCF_050624435.1 of Tenrec ecaudatus. NCBI lineage: Eukaryota > Metazoa > Chordata > Mammalia > Afrosoricida > Tenrecidae > Tenrec > Tenrec ecaudatus. Next base: position 123,712,766 of record NC_134538.1, read on the forward strand.
TGAATGATAATTAACTTTCAAGTGGATCTGATCAGCCAGGGGGATCTTATAGAATAATAAAAAGAATAGGGTGAGAATAAAACTGGGTATGGGGAGCTACATGTGAAGAAGCAGAGACAAAAGGAAAGTATATGTATGGGGAAAGAATAGCCAGGTATGAAGAGAAGCAGAGAGGATGGTGATGAGAGTCAAGGGAAGGGAGGGTTTCTGGAAGGAAGCATCACCAGTGTGACGGAGAGGTCCGTTCTCATAAGACCTGGAGAGGGTTTGTAGGACAATGCAGGAAGGTCTTCCACAGAGTGAGGAGGGAAGAGGATGACAGCCAGCTTGCAAAGGGCATGCTCATGAGTGGAAGGAAGGAAATGAGAGGAAAGGGTGTTTTTGAGCCAATTGGATGAGAATCATGTCTAGAGATAAGTAGACAATGCAGAGAAAATAATCAGAAAAAATAATGACGATTGAAAATATATAGAAGGGTAGAAAATGACTGCTAAAATATGGTTCTAAATTTACTAGAGAAGGAATAGGTCAAGGGAGATCTTGGACTTGACCCTCTTCATCGTCAGTAACTTGAATATGCATATGAAGATGGGTTGGATGTGGGCAAGTGTGTTGTTGTTATTGTTGTCAGGTGTATTTAAGTTGGTTCCATCCTGTGCCTTCCCCAATTCTTGTTATGTTTGAGCACATAGGTGGAAGAGTGGTGTTGCTAATAACAGCAAGTTATTTGCATGAAATCATATCTAGTAACCCTTTCTGAGGTGAATCTGAGACTCCAGTTGAGGGAAGAAGGAAAGGGAGTTGACTGAAAACAAGAGTCAGATGGGAGATGCTTCTCTGGGAACTTCTGGGCACTTAGGAGGCAGAAGCTGTAGAAACTTCCCCCAGATGATCAAATAAGGGGCCAGAGTGGTAGTGCAAATTACAAACCCATCCAAGTAAGTAGTACTAGCAGAATTGCTGTTAGGTGGGATGTGGGGTTTTGGGTGGAGAAAAAAAAATCACTGTCCACCACCCCTTTTGCCCTGAAAGTGCCATTGCCCATGGAGCAGATAATTTGGTTGCAGCTGCCAGTGAAAAAATTAGATTTATTTGTTTGGTAACATCTTAGACCTGCTGTCAGTGGTTGTGCGTGTATCTGTATATTAACAAAAAGCCACATATCAGTGGTGTGCGTGCAATAACGAGAAGCCAATCGTTGAATGTAATGTTCTAGCCCTCTTGTTCTTCTCTCATTGTTTTTGACATCTTCTCCTCCTTTCCCTAGCTCCTCCTGATTTCCTCTTCTCCTGCATCTAAATTTGTCCCGAGATTCTTAATTCCCACTGACATAAAAATAAGAGCTTCAACTTTTTTGTTCTCATGCCGACTGTATGATGTCAGACATCAAAGAAAGCATTTGAGTTCTACAGGTTCAAATTCAGGCATCAACGAAACTGTAGCCCTAATCCAAGAACAATGAATTCTTATGACTTGGCCCTACTCTATACTTGCCCTCAGGAAGAGATCACTAAAGATGCGGATGATTTAGTAAAGTGTGGTTAAAAAAACAAACTCAGCTGGTGCCCAGCTATCATAAGGAATAATGTCTACAGGGAAAGAGGGACCAGACTTCAACCTGGTGCTCCAAGACATTAATGCAACATACCAGCATGAAGCAGGGAACCAATAGAGAGGTCTGAGGGGCCGGCTCCAATCCCAACTACATGGACAGTGCCCCCTCCCTGCAGAAGAATGCACTTCAGAGGACAGTACTGAAGCTACAGCTCAGGGAGGGGAACAAGTCTGATCAGAGCACATGGGAGCAAATGAAGGAGGAGGAAGGGAGAGTGGAGCACATCCTGGTCCACCAAGCCCTGAGGACGATATTCCCACTCAGAGCAACCAAAGCACAGAGAGGATCATATGGCCAGCCCACTGAGACATCACATCCCTCACTGACCCATAGCTCTACTGGACACACACTGGAGACACGGTCCAGGAATTTAGTCCAATCTGACCCCACCACACTGAGACAAAGCACTAAGGCTGTGCATCAGAACAGCAAGGGAAACAGAGCAAGGAAGTCCCCAGGGACTACCAAAAAGAGACTGTGAGGCCAGGACTTGGTAACCCATCAGACTCGACTGGAAAACACTCCTAAAAGTCAACCAGCAGACCTTGAATTATTTACAGGGTTTTCTTTTCTTTCTTTTTTTTTTGTCGTTGGTTTTGTTGTTGTTTTATTTTCTTTTGTTGCTTTGCTTTTCTGTCTTGATTTTAGTGCATATTATTATCTCTGCAGGTTTATCTAGCTAACATAGGTGGGGTAAACAATCTGGATCAACAGTTCCCGGGGGACATGTGAGAGGGAGAGGTGGGGGAAAGGAAGCAGGTGTTAACAAATCCAGGGGCAAGGAAACAACAAGTGATCCAAAATCGGTGGCGAGGAGGGTGTAGAAAGCCTGGTAGGGCTTAATCAAGGGCAATGTAACCAAGAGGAATTACTGAATCCCAAATGAAGGCCAAACATGACAGTGGGACAAAAGGAAAGTAAAAGGAAATAGAGGAAAGAACTAGTAGACAAAGGGCATTTATAGGGGTCTAACTATAGGCATGTACATATGTAAACATATTTATATATGATGATTGGGAAATAGATCTGTGTGCATATATTTATAGGTTTAGTATTATGGTAGCAGATGGACATTGGGCCTCCACTCAAGTACTCCCTCAATGCAGGAATACTTTGTTCTATTAAACTGGCATTCCATGATGCTCACCTTCCTGACATGATCACTGAAGACAAAGCTGATGCATAAGCAAATGTGAAGAAAGCTGATGATACCTGGCTATCAAAAGATATAGTGTCTGGGTTCTTAAAGGCTTAAAGGTAAACAAGCGGCCATCTAGCTCAGAAGCAACAAAGCCCAGCCTGTGTGATCACGATGTGTTGATAGGATCAAGTATCAGGCATCAAAGAACAAAAGATCATATCATTGTGAATGAGTGCAGAGTAAAGACCCACAAAACCCATCTGTAGGCAACTGGACATCTTACAGAAGGATCTCTGGGAGGAAATGAGACAGTCAGGGTACAGTATAGCACTGATGAAACATACAACATTCTTCCAGTTCTTTAATGATTCCTCCGCCCCCCACTCTCATGATCCCAATTTTACTTTAAAAATCTGACTAGACCAGAGGATATACACTGGTACAGATCAGATCAGGAAACACAGGGAATCCAGGACTGATAAACCCCTCAGGACCAATAATGACAGTAGAGATACCAGGAGGGGAAGGGGAAGGTGCGGGGAGAAAGGGGAACCGATCACAATGATCTACATATATAACCCCCTCCCTGGGATTTGGACAACAGAAAAAGTGGGTGAAGGGAGATATTGGACAGTGTAATACATGACAAAATAATAAAGATTTATAAATTATCAAGGGTTCGTGAGAGAGGGGGGGGGGGAAATGAGGAGCCGATATCAAGAGTTCAAGTAGATAGAAAATGTTGTGAGAACAACGATGGCAACAAATGTACAAATGTGCTTGACACAATGGATGGATGGATGGATTGTGATAAGAGTTGTACAAGCCCCCAATAAAATGATTAAAACAACAACAACAAATATATCTCACATACACACGCAAAAGAATAGTATCTGGGTTCTCAAAAAATTTGTCTTAAAACAAGCAGCTAAGTGTGATAAACCCACATGGAAGCAGCACCCCAGCTTTGTGATCCAAGAATTGTAAACAATATAATCCAAGACTAGGGGATGGAAATGTGTTAGAGCTTAAAATCAGATTCACAGATGTGCTGGATTGCAGTGAAAGCCCCAAACCCATTGCAGTCCCACGCCCCCCCACCGTGGAATAAGCCTCTGATCCCCTCTAACCACCGATCAGGGATACGCATAGCCTTGCTATAAGACAGAGTACATTGGAAAGGGGATCAATGAAAATGTATTTAGGCTCCGGATAGGGCAAGATATGACAAAATAACAATGTATAAATTACCAAGGGTGCATGAGGGAGGGGGGAGCAGGGAGGGAGGGGAAAAAAAGATGACCTGATGCAAATGGCTTAAGTGGAGAGCAAATGCTTTGAGAATGATTGGGGCAGGGAATGTGCGGATGTGCTTTATACAATTGATGTATATATATGTATGGATTGTGATAAGAGTTGTATGAGCCCCTAATAAAATGTAAAAAAAGAAAAGAAGAGAAAAAAAAAGAAAATGATTAGGGCAAAGAATGTACAGATGTGCTTTATACAATTGATGTATGTATATGTATGGATTGTGATAAGAGTTGTATGAGCCCCTAATAAAATGTTTAAAAGAAAAGAAAATGTATTTAGGTTAAAATAGACTCATTTTAACTTTTTTCTGTTGTTTTTTGTTTGTTTGTTTCTCTGTGATTGAGATTTTTCTTTCATTTTATTGTTTGCTTGGTGTGTTTTGGGGGTATGGTTCTCCTTATATGAAATCTAGGGTAGGTAAATCTATAGAGACAGTAAATGGATTAATAGTTTCTTAGGTTTATGGCAGGGGAGGTTGGGGGGAAATGGGGAGCAAATAGTAATGAGAACAAGAATGAAGAAAATATTCTAAGATTGATTGTAGTAGTGATTGCACAACTCTTAATATGTTTAAACCATTGAACTTTATGATATGCCAATTACATGTCAACAAAACTGATCATTTTCTTAAACTCAGGCAGGAGTCCTCAGATGGCTGCTGCCTGGGGCAAGTTCTCATGATCTTTGCCTCTTCTGTGAATGAACCTATCTTTCACAATGGAATGCCTCATATGTCAGAGACTAGATAAAAGAAAGCAAAACAAAAGGCAAAACACTCTCTATTTAGGGGATCAGCTGCCATCACAGATGGATCAAGTGACACTGTCTTGAATAGTCTTCCTTGTGATAATATTGGAAAGGTTTAGAAGCACTAATTCTGTTAATTCTGTAGTTTGCCATTGGCCAGTGTGTTAGTCCAGGTAGACTAGAGAAACATATCTAGGGAGACTCATATATAAGAAAGGGCTTTATATACAAGAGCCATTGAATATTGAGAGAACATCTCAGCTCAATCTAGATCAAGTTCATAAATCCGAGATTAGCCCATATGTCCAATACCAATCTATAAATTCCTCTTCAGACTCATGAAACACATGCAATGATGCTGAATACAAGATCACAGGTCAATGGGTGGGAAGTCTCATGAATCCAGTGGTGGTGTAAGCATATCAGCGCTGGTGTGGGTCTCTGCGTGGCTCCTCCAGCTCCAGGGCTCTAGTGTAGCTCCATCCGTCTTGTCATCAGGAATACCAAGCAGAGCATCTCTGTCCCTCCACCAGCAGGCTATTGATTTTCATAGGACCTCCAAATGTGGTCATCAAGCAGCAACCTGATTGACAAGCTAAATCCCATCCCTTCACGTTTTGTAGTCTCAAATTGGCACCAGATTATGTAACTGCCACAGTCAGGATCAAAGTTATTAACCCACTATTACCGCAAAGACGGTTTGTTTAAGTCAGACTTAAAATATGTTCTTAACCGGTGGAGAGGTCTGGGAGGCAGGCCCCAGCACCATAAATTAAGTGGATTCCTGCCCCTCCCCCGAAAAGAACTTGTTCCAAAGGACGACATTGACCCTGCAGCTATGGGAGATGGACATATTTGATCAGAGCACACGGGAGCAGATGAAGGGGCAGGAGGAGAGAGTGGAGCACAGCCTGGCCCACCAGGCCGTGATGATGATGTTCCTGAGCAGAGCAGCCAGTCCACAGAGAGAACAACATGGCTGGCCCTACTATGAGACATGATGCCCCTCAGTGACTAAGGGCGATACAGGGGACAGCACCGGAGACACAGTGTGGGAATTGCACCTGACCTGATCCCACCACACCGAGGCAATGCACTGGGGGAGTGCAGCGGAACAGCAAGGGAATGGAGTGGCAAGGTCCCCGGGGAATGCTGAAAGTGGACTTTGGGGCCAGGGCGTGGTGCCCCAACAGACTGGACTGGAAAACGCTCCTAAGGGCCAGCAAAGATCCCTGAACTAACTACAAGCTTTTCTCTTGTGAACTGTTTTGTTCTGTTCTTTTTCAGTGGTTTGTTTTGGTTGTTTACTGTTGCTTTGTGTTCCTCTGTCTAGTTTTCGTGCATGTTAGTGACTCCACAGGTCTGTCTGAATAGGACAGGCTGGATGAACTATCTGGATGAAAAACAACGGGACCGACAGTTCCGGGGGGACTTGGGGTGGGGGGTAGGGGGGGTTAAGGAAGTGGTGTTAACAAACCCAGGGACAAGGGGAAAACATGGGATCCCAAAGGGTAGAGAAGGGGGAGTGGCAGGCCTGGTGGGAAATGATCAAGGGTAAGGTTGCTTAGAGAAGAGGTATACTCTAGCCCAGGTGGCAATGAAGCATGGTAGTAGGGCAGGAGGAAGGTTAAGGGAGATGGAGGAAAGAGCTAGGAGTCAAAGGGCATTCATGGAGGTCTAGACAAAGACATGTACATCCAAATATATATAGGGGGTTGGGGAAATAGATCTTTGTGTCTATATTTATAGGTCAAGTATTAAGGTGGCGGAAGGACCTTGGGCCTCTACTCAAACACTCCCTCTATGCATGAATACCTTCTTTTATTAAATTGGAACTCTATGATGCTCACTCTCCCGACACAACAGCTGGAGCCAAAATGGGTGAACAAGTAAATGTGGTGAAGAAAGCTGATGGTGCCCGGCTATCAAAAGAGATAGTGACTGGGGTCTTAAAGGCTTGAAGATAAACAAGCGGCCATCTAGCTCAGAAGCAACAAAGTCCACATGGAAGAACACACCAGCCTGTGTGATCGAGTGGTCCCAAAGGGATCAGTTACCAGGCATCAAAGAACAAAAAATCATATCATTGACTGCACACCTCCATGATAGGATCGCTGAAGACAAATGGGTGCACAAGCAAATGTGGTGAAGAAAGCTGATGGTGCCCGGCTATCAAAAGAGATAGTGTCTGGGGTCTTAAAGGCTTGAAGGTGAACAAGCGGCCATCTCGCTCAGAAACAAATAAGCCCACATGGAAGAAGCACACCGGCCAGTGCGATCACGAGGTGCCCAAGGGACCAGATATAAGGCATCATGCAAAAAAAAAAAAAAAAAGATATAAGTGTGTGTATGTATGTGTATTTATGTGTATATGTATATATGTATGTGTATATATATATTATATTAAATGAAGGGGGAAGTGCAGAGTGGAGACCCAAGGCCCAAGTGTCGGCCAATGGAGATCCCCTCATAGAGGGGCTTAGGAGAGGAGATGGGTTAATTAGGGTGTGAGGTAGTAGCGATGAAGAACACAGCTTTCCCCCAGATCCTGGATGCTTCCTCCCCCCAACTACCATGATCCGAATTCTACCTTTCAGGGCTGGATAGGACAGAGGCTGTGCACTGGTACATATGAGGGTTGGAGATACAGGGAATCCAGGGTGGATGATACCTCCAGGACCAAGGGCGTGAGGGACGATGCTGGGAGAGTGGAGGGTGAGTGGGTTGGAAAGGGGGAACTGATTACAAGGAGCCACATGTGACCTCTTCCCTGGGAGAGGGACAGCAGAGAAGGGGGGAAGGGAGACCCCGAATAGGGCAAGATATGACAAAATAACGAGGTATAAATTACCAAGGGCATATGGGGGGGGGGGGAAAGGGAGGGAGGGGGGGAAAAAAAAGAGGACCTGATGCAAGGGGCTTAAGTGAAGAGCAAATGCCTTGAGAATGATTGGGACAGGGAATGTATGGGTGTGCTTTATACAATTGATGTATGTATATGTATGGATTGTGGTAAGAGTTGTTGGAGTCCCTAATAAAATGTAAAAGAAGAAAAGAGGAGAAAAAAATGATTAGGGCAAAGACTGTACAGATGTGCTTTATACAATTGATGTATGTATATGTATGAACTGTGAAAAGAATTGTATCAGCCCCAATAAATTGTTAAAAAAAATAAATTAAAAAAAATATGTTCTTAACCATATTGACTAAATCTAGGATTTCTTACTGTTAAAATTCTCTGGAAATAAAGGAATGGAATTTCCTCCAGAGTCTTTGGGAGAGAATTTTGTCTTAGGAACTCATATTATGAAAATTTCTTCATACATATAGACTAGAATTCCATCAGTTAATTAGCTAAATTCCTCCTGGAAGCATCATTTTGTTGTTTCTTTTATTAATCAAGCGTGTATGCCACCTTTTATGTCTCAACATAGCCATGATGGTGTGTTGGGCTACACTCTGGGCAGGAATCGACAAACTCAGTGGTTTGAAACCACCAGCTGCTCCATGGGAGAAAGATGAGACTTTCTACCCCTGTAGAGAGTTAGAGCCTTGGAAACCCACAGGGGCAAGTCTATCCTATTCTGTTGGGTTGCTACGTGTCAGAATTGATTTGATGGCAGTGTGTGAATGATCTGGTCTCAGGCTGCAGTTGGGCACAAGGAACCCAAGAATGAGCAAGACCCAGGTTTGACCACAAGTAGGCAGAGCTGTGCCCTTCATTGCAGTCTAGTGAGAATAGCTGTGGTGGTGTACATGTGATGGATGTTTGGCGGTGGTGGTATGAGCTGTTCTCAAGTCGTCTCCAACTCATGGTGAGCCCATGTATAAGAGAATCACACTTTGTATGGGTGTGCTCAAGACTACTGCTGTAGACACTGTGTGTTTGGAGTGCCTGCCAACCTACAGAGCTCGTTTTCCAGTACCATATGGGACAATCGTCTGTTGTGGGCCGTAGAATTTTATTGGCTAATTTTTGGAAATAGATCACCGGGCCATTTTTCCTTGTCTGTGTTGGTCCGGAAGCTCCACTAAAAGTTGTCTACCGTGGGTGGCCCTGCTGGCATGTGAGGTGTTGATGGTCTAGCTTCCGGCGCCGTAGCTGCGCAGCGGCCATCACAGTATGAGTAACTGGCAGATGGGTGGTGGGCAGGATGCTTGCAGGGCATCTAAAGCAGACCTGGCAGATAGGGAAGGAGGTGGCCATGTGGCCATCAGATTGCTGTTTTAGAAATCTCATTCTTGATTGGGGGTTTAAATGATCCAGGACCAAGATTCCTGTGTTCTTGGCGAATGTTGTTCAGAGACAATTGGGAATCACCGATTTGGAAACAAAGCAACTAGAACAAATTTGAGATTATTAGGGTCCCTAGTACTTGAGTGATAGGTGCACACACTAAATATTCTCTGATGATCTCAACTGATGGGACACCTTCAGAAGTGGGAACCAGGGCCCTTGGGTTCATCATAAAGTTTTCTATAAGAGGACCCTGTACTTCAATGTCTCTATCCTGTAGCTACAAAGTGGCAGTGGAAGTACTGGTCACACATCCCACGTAACACCCTGCCCCCAGCTGACACACGTTAAATTCCCTTAATCTCATCTCCTAATTCCGTAGGGTTGTATTCAAGACTTTCTGCTACCATTCTTTGAATCCGTGCCAATTTTTTGGCAACCTTTTAGCATTGGCAGTCCCATCTGATCTGTGGGAAGAAATAATCATCACCTTTTGTGTGTTTTAACCTTTGGGTTGAAGGAGTCTTAAACTTGTAGCCACTGCATTTCATTATAAGACCGCATGCAATTTATTTTCTATCATTGTTCCTACGCGTGTGCATTTTCTAAGGGTTTCCTTCTAGCCAATGTCCACAAATTGAATTATCTAGTCCCTTCTGCCTTATAAGCTATTACTTCCTAGGGTGTCATTAAGTTCCCATTGAATGGTAAACTATCAAAAATTTAAATTAAGGGTTTTTGTTCCCTTTTGAATGTGCCTTAGAAATTTATTTTTGCATTCCTAAACTATATTGTTTTATTAGTAAAAATCTAATCTCCACTCTTAATAGATTGTGACTAATAATAGGCAATTAAGGTATTTTCCACATGAATGTATCTGGAGGAAGCATTTAAAAGAGTGGAAAATAGGCTGTCATAATCAGAGAAACAACAGATTTCCTGATCTGCAAACTGCTCCAGGGCCCATTAGGGGGAGATTCTGTGGTGAAAGGTGTGGCTTTATCACTCCACCAATTGATGTGTGGGTTGGATTTAAACCCAGGCCTTTGTATTAACTAAGTCCCTCACCTGAATTCTATGTGATTAATTCAAGGTAATTAATTCAAGCACCTAAAATTACTGGTGATGCTCTTATTTGATAGGCTCATTTCCATGGTAAGATTCGGCACAAAGGAAGAATCGTTAATAAGAAGCCCTCCAATGCATGTTCCTGGGAAAAGGGCCGGGGCAGGATGTGGACCCATATTTGGACCCAGGGTCAAAGGCACTGGATTATACGGAGAGTCAGTAATGGAGTTCACTCCTGCTGTTTGTCAGGACTCATGCTTCCCTGTGTGTAGGATCATGCAGGTGTTACAGCAACATTAGGAGCCGGAGAGGCGGGCTTTGGTTAGCGTCTTCTTTTTACGGAGATGAGGAACCTAAGATGCATCTCTCACCCAAGGTCGCAAGGCTGGTTGTCTGCCAGCCCAAACCAGGAGCTGGACTGAATCCTGCACTGTGTCTTTCAGTCTTACCAACGTGTCACTCATAGAGCATTCATGCATGAGAAGACACACGAAGCAAGGCCGTGGAGGGATTTAAGTTAATTGAGGTATTTTATCAGTTTCAACTGTGCTATTCGACATTTCACATTCCTGTTTCATGGGAACTAGTCGTTTATGTAAAAGACCTCATCACTTTTGTTCAATTACTTAGCAAATGTTTACTCTATGTCAGGCATTGTGCTTGGCACCTTACGCTCATTAAACATCAAGCTATACATAAAAGGGACATCTTATTTAAAGGAAAGGGAAATGTTTTTTGTTAGGAAGCCCCAGATCAGCTCCAAGTCATAGCCACTGCCCTATGTACAGCAGAACGGAACCCTGCTGGGTCCTGCCTGGTTGTCACAGCCAGCGCCATGTCTGAGCCCATTCTTACAGCTGCGTTGACCCAGCCTATAGTGTGGCTTCCTCCTTTGGCTGACCCTCTGTTTTACCAAGCCTGGTCCGCTTCTCCAGGGCTTGGCCTCTCCTGATAACATGCTCCAAAGATGTAGCAAGGAGTTTCCCTATCCTCGATTCCAAGGAGTATTCCAGCTGTATTTTCCCCAAGGACGGTTTGTTCATCATCTGGCATTCCTGGGCATGTTCAGTGTTCTTCACCGACACCACAGTTCAAGGGCACCCATGCTTCTCAGTTTTAAATGACGGGATTGAAGATACCATGGTTTGGGCCGGGGCTACCTTAGTAGGGACCTCTATGCTTTTTAATACTTTACAAACTTCTTCGGCAGTAGATTGCCCTGGTAAAATATGTTGTTTGATTTCTTGGTTGCTGCTTACTTGAGTGTTGATTTGTGAGCCCAAGTAAAATAAAAACCTTGACAACTTCCATCTTTTTCCATTAATCATGATATCACTTAGTGGCCCAGCTATGAGGACTTTGGCTTTCTTTACATTGAACCGTAAGCCATCCCAAAGGCTGTGTTCTTTGATTTTCATAAGGAAGTGCTTCAAGTCCTCTTTGCTTTCAGCAAGCAAGGTGTCATCTGCTGATCCCAGGTTGTTAATAAGCCTCGCCACAATCCTGATGCTATGTTCTTGTAGCCAAGCCTCTCAGATTATTTGCTCAGCATACAGTTTCAATAGTTTGATATCTCCTTGTTCTTTTCCAATGACTGCTTCTTGTTCTGTTTATAGATGCCACATGAGCACAATTGAGTGTTCTGGAAATTCCCGTTCTTTGGAATGTTATCTATAATTTGTGATGATCCACACTGTCAGATGCCTTTGCCTGGTCAATAAAACACAAGTAAATACCTTCCTGATATTTTCAACAGGTCTTTCTTCTTTAAATCTCCCATTTGAATTACTTGGACATTAAATTTACAAATTTTATTGCATGCATACTGTCTCCAAAGTTTGTAATTACTATGGAAGGTAAAGACACATGTCTTAGTATGTACTTGTGCACAGATAGATAGAGCAAGCCCCCGTTGCAGTCACGAATCATGGCAACCCCATGTGTTACAGCACAAAACTGTGTCCACAAGGTTTTCAACATTGTGCAAAGCACGTTTCTTCTGAGGGACTTCTGGGTGGGTTTGAAGCATCAACCTTTTAGTTAACAGTCCAGCAGTGGTTATTTGCACCACCTGATACAGATGTCTTAGGGAGGAAACTTTTTACTATCATCTATCTATCTATCTATCTATCTATCTATCTATCTATCAGATGATCTGTATCTGTCCATCTACCAGTCACAGAATCAGTGGTCTGCCCCAAAGCTGTAATCAGCCTGCCCTTTTGTCAGTATCTCACCCAACCAGAACAGGGATCACCAGGGTCATTGGGCAGGTTCTTTCACTCGATTACTTTACACTTTCCCTGTGCCTTCAAACAGGGTTTCAGGAGCAAACAATAAGAAGATAAGGTACCACAGATACCATATTTTGTCACTTGTAAGAATGCACATTTTATCTCTCATTTATATCTCTCCGGTATTGGGTGCATCTTATATCAACGACATCTTACCATTGTTTCACGAGCTAACCGGCAGTGCTTGTTATTGTTGTACCCCTCCGTGATTCAGTGTCCTAGAGTCTTCAATTTTATGACATACCTACGAGTACAGTACATTAGCATAGTCACAGTAAGGATCTCTGTCTAACGAAATAGCTGCAAAGTAGGTAAAAGTGAAGGCCCCCAGGTTAAAGATCGCTACTGCAGTGGAACGACAAACTTAACTCTAGGTTTTCTGAGAACATAGGTAGCGTCCCAGTTAAACATGGCAGTAGGAACACACATATTCAACTCTTCTCCCGCTTATAATCCCAATAAAATGGTAATGGAGGAATTAAATAGCATAGCTCCTGCCTCCCCACCCCGTAAAGTCTGAGAGCGACTACCTCGGTAGATGATAGATTCGCACATGTTTTCCGAAGTTAGAAAGTAGATCTGCTAGCAGAATGCGGACAGGACAGGACCCAGCGGCGAGAGCTCATGTGCCCGTAGAAGGGAGACCAATGACCAAAGGGGATACAAAAAGTTCATTTACTCTGGACAGGCTCGGGACGTGAAGGCACCGACTGATTCAAAGGACTGACCATGGAACTAAAAATAAAAATTAAAAAGTAACAGGACTTAGATACTGAAACGTTTCCATTTAAATAATAGGATCTCCCTTCTTCCTAGCACTGTTTTCCCACCTTGCCTCCAGAAAGACAGAAACCGGCTATGTGTGCTCGGTCACCAAAGATGGAGTATAGACTGTTATTCTCTTAGAACATGGGATCGCCGGAGAAAAAATAATGACTAACCATTATTCTTGGGGGCTCCCTAAAGCAAAACATTCTGATTTGCTAGCTCATTTCCTTGTAATGAATAGCATTCGTTGAGAAGGTCTACCTTACTGCACACTGGAGAGCCCAGTCAGTTGTCCAGTATTGCTTTTAACTACTCGTGAACTGCTTAAGATAAGCAGACATTTGAAGAAATCCTTCTATATGAAAAAGAGCCAATAAAATAAATGCGGAGCTATGTGGAATTCTGAGGAAAGCATAAAAATGTAATTTCTTTTTTAGGCGAGATGAAATGATAGCGCATCCACGAAGCACAGAGAGCCTGCCTTGCAGCACGAACCGTCAGAAGATAAGATCTGATCTGTGGAAAATAAAGTTTCCACAATAAAAATAAAAACTCAGGTGAAGGGTCAAAGGTCCAGAAAAGAAGAAGAGGAGGGGAGAGGAGGGCGCATGGTAAATAGGAGAGAAGTGATCAGGGATGTTTCAGGATTAGATTCAGAAGGTACAACTACCACCTCGTTGGGGCCCAGAAAGAAAGAATGGATCAAATGACTGAGACTTTAGAGAACGTGGGAGCGTGAGATAGGGAACCGTTATGTTTCCTCGAACCTATTTGATTTTTCCCATGTGCACATATGAGTCTAACTTAATATAAATAAAACTCAATTAGAATGGAAAGAGAAGAAAAATAACTCTTACTTAAACACCAACTCAAGGTGGGATATACATGATTTTGTAATAAAATAAACCTTTCTCTTTTCTCAGGAAAAAGAATCTTCCTGATCTTAAATAATAAGAAGGATTTTTCACCATGGTATCTAGAAAAGAGTTTCTATCCAACAGTGCAGTTAGAAACATTTTACTGAACATGCAGAAATCATCATCATATGGTTGATTCTTACAGCAACCTATATAAAAACAAAGGCATGTTATTAAAATGTCATTATGTGGAAGTATTTCTAGGCATATCTACAAGTATATGCTTGGTTAGGTAGAGTTTTCCTAAGTACCTAAAGGTCTCTAAGGAATGCATAGCAGTCATCCCCTAGGCTCTCCCTGAGTGGAGTGGAGTGGAAAATGCTCAGGTCAGTTCTTGCTTGGGAGGTGAGAGTGGATCGAGGCCAACAAATATAGCTGGCAGCCTTCTGGTGTTGCTTTTCCCAGAGGATATCTTGGGTCAGCACTCAAATAGGCTTCAACCCAAGGTCAATCTGGCTTTCATACCTTGTCCTAGGTTTTATAAGAAGAGAAAAACTGGAAAACCTGCACTGTTTCACAGCATAGGATGTTCCACTCCTAGAAGGAGGGGCTAAGCGCATTAAAAATCTATACAAATAAGTATGAAAATCCATGCTCGTGGTGTTGCTTCTGGGGCTGTTGTGTAGAGCGCGACTCACAGTGGCAGACGAAGACGGTGCCCGGGGCTGTGGCATCGTCCCGGCCGTTGCTGCGTTTGAGCCTATTTTGGCAGTCACTGTGTTCATTCCTACATGGAGGGTCTGCTCCGTTCCTAGTGATGAATGGTCTTTCCTGATAACATGTCCAAAGTAAGTGACACGAAGTCTCACCATTCTCACGTCTAAGGAGCTCTGTGGCTGTACTTCTTCCCAGGCAGGTGCACTCGTTGCTCTTCCGGTAGTTCATGATATTGTCAACACCATAATTCAAAAGCATCAATCACTCAGTCTTACTGATTTTCCAGCTTTCATATGCATACGAGGCTATTGAATATACTATGAAAAATACATGTGCGGGTGCGCGTCTGCCTTAGGCTGTGTTCACTAGAGATGCAACACCAGTGGCATATATTTCCCTAGGTGGTGAGGGTCTCAAGGAAATGGCTTGTACAGTTCACAGCCAGAGAGGCTGGTAAGTTCCCTGTGCAGAGATCAGATGTCAAGCTCAAAGCATTTCTTGATTCAGGTAGGTGCAGAGGCTGGTGAACCCCATATGTACAGCTTAGCTGCAGAAGTTGGTGAGACGGCAGGCTATTGACTCCCAAATTGGGCAAATCAGATGGCAGGGTTCTTGCTGCAGAGGCTAATGAATTCAAGGAAACAGCTAAGATGCCAGGCTACTGACAACTTTGAGGATTGGCAGAGACATCAAAAGAACTGAACACACGATAAATCGCAGATTCAGGCTAGGCC
Source organism: Tenrec ecaudatus (assembly GCF_050624435.1). NCBI lineage: Eukaryota > Metazoa > Chordata > Mammalia > Afrosoricida > Tenrecidae > Tenrec > Tenrec ecaudatus. Next base: position 123,728,258 of record NC_134538.1, read on the forward strand.
AAAAGCAAGGTAGCTTTGCTCGAGCATCAGCATAGATGGGAGGCAGGCCACACCCCCTGAGGAAACTCCTTTTCAACCAGTTGGCTGCTTATAGCAGATCTCATCATGGAGATGATTATATTAGATCATCCTGGAGGATGGCTACATCTTAACTGCCAAACCACTATGAGTCCTGCCCCAGCCAAGTTAGCATAATGATCACATAATCCCTTAACCTCCATGGTATGTACCGTGAAATAAACGTCACACATTAAAATGCCATGGGATCATTGTGTGCTCACCTCCATCATACGATCACTGAAGACAAATGGGTGCATAAACAAATGTGGTGAAGAAAGGTGATGGAGTCCGGCTATCAAAAGATATAGCATCTGGGGTTTTAAAGGCTTGCAGGTAAACAAGCAGCCATCTAGCTCAGAAGCAACAAAGCCCACATGGAAGAAGCACACCAGCCTGTGTGATCATGAGGTGTCGAAAGGATCAGGTCTCAGGCATCATCAGAACAAAAAATAATATCATTGTGAATGAGAGGGAGTGCGGAGTGGAGACCCAAAGCCCATCTGTAGGCAATTGGACATCCCCTTACAGAAGGGTTGCAGGGAGGAGATGAGCCAGTCAGGGTGCAGGATAGCAATGCTAAAACATACAACTTTTCTCTAGTTCCTAGATGTTTCCTCCCCACACCACTATCGTGATCCCAATTCTACCTTACAAATCTGGCTAGACCAGAGAATGTACACTAGTGCAGATAGGAACTGGAAACACAGGGAATCCAGAGCAGATGATCCCTTCAGGACCAGTGGTGAGAGTGGCGATACTAGGAGGGTGGAGGGAGGATGGGTTAGAAATGGGGAACCGATTAAAAGGATCTGCATATAACCTCCTTCCTGGGGGTCAGACAACATAAAAGTGGGTGAATGGAGATGTCGGACAGTGTAAGGTATGACAAAATAATAATTTATAAATTATCAAGGGTCCATGAGGGAGTGGGGAGTGGGGAGGGAGGGGAAAATGAGGACCTGATGCCAGGGGCTTAAGTGGAGAGCAAATGTTTTGAGAATGATGATGGCAATGAATGTATAAATTTGCTTTATGCAATTGATGTATGTATGGATTGTGATAGAACTGTATGAGCCCCTAATAAAATGATTTTTTAAAAACGTCCTGGGATCCTACTTCCTGTTGTCTTTGTTGCCAGTGCTTCCAGTACTGTTCCTAGAACTGCTGACTGAGGTAGAGTGTGGCTGTGGTTGCCCCAGTCACTGAGAGGGCGGGGGTGGGAGGGTAGTGAGGAAGAGCCAGAGGGGAGGAAGCAGAGTACACCCAGCCCTGCCAGTTTCCACCCAACTGAGCCCCGAGAGCAGCCCAGGCTGGTCCATCTCTCAGCCACCAGCTGCTGGCCTGCCATACAACCCGAGAGCCCACGGCCAGAGCCATGTCCTCTGCCTCACCTGCCTGTGGTCCAATGCTTGCAGGAGTCGGGTTTGGAGTCTTTATACAATAAACATCAAAAGGAGGAGGGATAATAAATAAAAGGAGAGCTGCTTTCCTTTGACGCACACACGCACACACGCACACACCCATGCACACACGCACGTACGCACACACGTGACCGCAGATCTATATCTGAATGAACCTTAGCCATCACACTTCCGTATACGGGGTGTGGGTGTGGGTGTGTAGGTGTTGGGGTTGGGTAGTTTTCCCCCCCATGCACAAAACAAATTCTTATTTCAAATTCTGGTTCTTAAACCTACAGATGTTTTCTCCTAGTGCCCCTCTGATGATATTGTACTCACCATTTTGCTAGAAGTTTCGCTCTGGTTCCATAAATTATGGCATTAGTTGGAAATGCTAGTGGATAAGCAGTAGGCTGAGTATATGCCCCATAATGTTAGGCATATTGCGCTGTGGTTTCTGTGGATGGTCACTTCTATTATCACCTTGTATTTTCTAGAAAATCATCTCTGTGCCCATTTTGCCCAAAGGCTCCTAATGCTTTCTGTCATCTGTAATAAATGCTTAAAGCCTTTCCACAGCAGTACCAGCTCTCTTTTTCTCCTCAACAGTGGGGAAATGAGAAAAAAACATTTGAGTCTGTTTCCCTGTGGAAGGACAAAAAGAAGTTCTGGAGGATGCTGTCAGTTTGTCATCTTTTATCGTGGCGTAGATGGGATGCCGGGGAGAATGGTGTCTCTGATAAAGAAATGCAGTGGAGGACAATTATTTAAAGGCATTTTTCGGAGTCACTTATATTGGTCGTATGTGTCAAGAAAAAGTTACATAGACAGTTTACTTTTCCAAAGAAGAGATTTCAGAATCACTATGATTTATTTTTGTAGGGTTCACAGCATGATAGATTTGTTTGGAAAAGACTTCCTGCAGGCCTGGGTAACACCCCCAGTCCCCCCTGCTGAGAAGTCTCCAAGGAGCTGCTCCAGCATGAACTGTTTCAATTATAGTCCTTGTCCCTTTCCACACCACTTCCTGCGACCTAGCACTCTGGGACTTCTCACTCAAGATGGACAGATTCTGCCTTGGACTGCCACATCCTCACTCCCGGCCCAGCCAAGAGCACCCTCCACCCTCACCCTGTGAGTTCTAGGCCACAAGGCAGACAGTCCACCTGGAGTCATAATGGATGAACCGGCGTGTGCACACCCATGTGCAGGCAGCACGATTCATAACAGATGGAAGCGATGTAGTGCCCACCAACAGAAGAGATAAAGAAGCATGTCCCGTGCACACAGTGCCTGCAGTAACAAAAACATGAAGCACGTCATGGCAGGAATCGCCCTGGAGAACGTTATGTTGAGTGAAACCGGATCAATATTATATGAGATCACTATTATAAGGGACAAGGCAAGGTAAAGACTTTCATACCAAAGGGAATAGAATATGGGAGTTTCTAGGGGAGGCTGGGCACGGGGAGAAGATGAAGCAATCGGCGAGGTGGTCAGCAGGTATGAACTTGGTTAAGGGAGCTAGGAATTCGCAAGAGGGAGAAGAGCAGTCAAGGAGCGAGCAAGGACACACCACTGGGGGTGCTGATTAGTCATTAAAATGTTGCACACAAAGCAGATGGCCTGTCAGGCTGGCCCCCCACCACTACACACGACATCCCCTCACTGACCCCCAGCACTGCAGGGGACAGCACTGGAGACACAGTGTGGGAATTGTGCGCAATCTGATCCCCACACACCAGGAAGAAACACAAAGGGAGAGCAACAGAGCAGCAAGGGGAGCAAAGTAACGAAGTCCTTGAGGAATCCCCAAAAGAGACCTCAGACTCAGACTCCCCTGAAAAACATACATAAGATCAGCAGGCAGACCTGGAGCTATTCGCAGGCCCTTTAAATTTTTCTTCTTCTTCCTTTTTTTCATGTCTAGCTATGTCAGATAGGCAGGATAAACAATCCCAAGGAGGGAACAAGAGATTGATGGTTCCAGGGGAACAGAGGAGAGGTGGAGATGGGGGAAGAGGAAGGGGAAGCTAACGAACCCAGGGGAGGGAATAACAAGAGATCTAAAATCAATGGTGAAGAGGGCATAGAATGCCTGTGGGGTTTGGTCAAGTGCAAGGTAGCTGAGAGGAATTACTGAAAGCTAAATGAAGGTCTAACTTGATAGTGAGGCAGGAGGGAAGTAAAAGGAAATAGAGGAAAGAACTAGGAGGCAAAAGACATTTATGGAGGAATAAATATCAGCAGCTATATATGTAACTATATTAACACATAACAATAGGGATATATGTCATGTACATATATTTATCTGTTCAGTATTGAAATAGCAGATGGACATTGGCCTCTACTCAAGTTCTCCCTCAATGAAAGAACACTTTGTCCTAATAACCCGGCATTCTGTGATGCTCACCTTCCCGACATGATCATTGAAGTCAAAGTGGGTGCATAAGCAAATGGTTAAGAAAGTTGATGGTGCCCAGCTATTAGATGATATAGCACCTGGGGACTTAAAGGCCTGAAATTAAATAAGCGGTCATCTAGCAGGGAAGCGGTCATCTAGCAGGAAGCAGGCTTGAAATTAAATAAGCGGTCATCTAGCAACAGAGCCCACATAGAAGAAGCACACTACTTTGTGTGATCATGAGGTTTCATGAGGGATCAGGTTTCAGGCATCAGAAGGCCCCAAACAAACAATCGTATCAATTTGAACGAGGGAGGTTGGAGTGGAAACCCAAAGGTCATCTGTAGACAATTGGACATCGCCTCACAGAAGGATCATAAGGGAGGGTCAAGCCAGCCAGGGTGCAGTATAGCACCGATGAAACACACAACATTCCTCTAGTCCTTTAATGCTTCCTCCCCCCTCCCCACTATAATAACCCTAGTTCTACCTTACCAATCCAGCTAGATCAGAGCATGTGCACTGGTACAGATATAAGCTCTCGACACACAGAATCCAGCATAGATAGACCCCTCAGGAACAATAATAGGAGTAGCAATACCATGAGGGTAGGAGGAAGGCGAGGGAAGAAAGGGGGAACTGATCTCAATGATCAGTGTATAACACACACACCCAGGAGAATGAACAACAAAAACATTGAAGGGAGACAACAGACAGTGTAAGATATGAAAATAATAATAATTTATAATTTATCAAGGGATCATTTGGGTGGGAGGGTGGGAGAGGTAAGGCAAAAAGAGAAGCTGATACCAAGGACTCAAATAGAAAATGTTTTGAAAATGGTGATGGCAACATATATACAAGTGTGCTTGAAACAGTTGATGCATGGATTGCTATAAGAGCCCCCAATAAAATGATTTATTAAAAAGAAAGATACCTTCAGGACCAAGGGTGTGAGGGACGATGCTGGGAGAGTGGAGGGTGAGTGGGTAGGAAAGGGGGAACTGATTACAGGGATCCACATGTGACCTCTTCCCTGGGAGAGGGACAACAGAGAAGGGGGGAAGGGAGACTCCGGATAGGGCAAGATATGACAAAATAACGATGTATAAATTACCAAGGGCATATGAGGGAGGGGGGAATGGGGAGGGAGGGGGGGGGAAGAGGACCTGATGCAAGGTGCTTAAGTGGAGGGCGAATGCTTTGAGAGTGATTGGGGCGGGGAATGTGTGGATGTGCTTTATACAATTGATGTATGTATATGTATGGATTGTGGTAAGAGTTGTTTGAGTCCCTAATAAAATGTAAAAGAAGAAAAGAGAAAAAAATGATTAGGGCAAAGACTGTACAGATGTGCTTTATACAATTGATGTATGTATATGTATGAACTGTGAAAAGAATTGTATCAGCCCCAATAAATTGTTAAAATAAAAAAAATTTTTAAAAATTAAAAAAAGAAAGATGGTGATCTGAAATGCAGTCCCCCACATGATTTACAATTTTAAAATCTTGCTTTAAAATGGAGCATATGCTGACCATTGGACACCAGGAAGGCTGAGGCATGGTTAAGCAGGAAAACTGGGGCCATGCCAAGGTATTCCACTGCGCAGATCACAGCAAACTATGGGTAGCCTTGACCAGACTCCAGGGCACTGCAGCACTGCGCTCAGGAGGCAGTCGTGCCAACAGAAGTAGAGAATAGTACCTGGTTTAAAATCAGGAAAGGTGTGCACCAGGGTGGAACCCTCTCAAGAGCTCAACCGAAATTTTCAAAGGGCAGTTTGAGAAGACAAAGTAAAATATTATAATGGAATGTGCAAAGACCTAGAGGTAGAAACCCCTAAAGGATGAGCATGCCAGCATATCGTCAACTGAAAGGAGGACTTGCTTATGAAGACCGAGGTTTGCAGCCTTCGGTATGGATTACAACTCAACGTAAACAAGACCAGAGTCCTCACACAACTGGGCCAGTAGGTAACAGCATGATAAACGGAAAGACAATTGAAGTTGTCGAGGATTTCATCTTGCTTGAGTCGCAATCAAATGCTCATGGAAGCAGCAGTCAGGAGATAAAAAGACATGGTGCACTGGGTGAATCTTGGTAAAGCAATGTAGTAAATGTTTCCTAGGCACCTATGTTCACAGAACTAGAATAGCTTCTGGTACACCTTAGTGAATAAGATAGAGTACACCCCCCTCCTGGAGCCAACCACCTAACTAACTTGAAGCTATAGCTTGCTCCCATGATCTACATCTTAGAGGTTGAAAGGTAAGTCTCCTTATTAATTGATTGCCAAGACTTATGATTCAAAACTCAACTATTTGTTATCAGGTATTTACATTGTTGACAATTCTGTGCTATAAATATAAAATTTGGGGATATTTATTCCTAAATTGGAAAGGTGAGATGTCCAGTAATGTACTGTCAACGATTCTCAGGAGACATCGAGAAAATAAAATACGTTTCTGAGCATGTTTTTATGCTTAATAAACGGTTCCACTGACCAGTCAGATTCCAGATTCTGGAGTGCTGATGTATACAAATTATGGGTGCGTTTTTGCAAAGACCCAGGAGTACAGTTTATCACAGATGAAAAATTCAGTACGTGCTATTTATTTATTTTGCCAAACATTTTATTTTAAAACTCTTCAAACACATCAAGAGTTGAAAAAACTGCACAGTGATCACTCATGTATCCACCACTTAGATTCAAAAACTGTTAACCCGCATCTTTCCATTTATCCATCTAACAATCCATCTTGTGTTTTACGTGTTTCAAAGTCAGCTGCAGGCACGAGTGACCTTCACGTCCAAGCACGTCAGCGTGTGTGTCATTAACTACAGTTCAGTATTTCATTTAGAGGGCAATGTACAAATCTAAAGGAGACCATATAGTCTGGGAAGTGCACATATCCCCATAAGTCCAACACCTATAGAGTTGTAGCACATTTCCATCTCCCCAGAAAGTGCCCTCACACCCCTCCAGTAAATCTCTGGCTCAGCCTCACGGGGAGCTTCGCTTCTGATCTTTTCAAGCATGACTTGTGTCCATTCTAAAACTCCGTGCGCTGTGCCCAGTTCAGCATGTGCTTTCTCATGTAAGATGGCTCTCGCTCTGGGGTGTTTCCGAGGTCGATCCCTGCTATCGTGTGCATCGCAGTTGTTTTTGTTGCTGAGCAACCCTTCCAAAATATGAGGGCACTCGTGTTGTTTCTCCATTCTCCTGCTGCTAGAAATTTAGATGCTTTCCAATTTATGGATATTATGAATAAAACTTTTATGAATATTCTTTTTCAAATCTTTTAGGTGGACATGTTTCATTTCACTTGTGTAAGAGCCAAAAGTGCAATTGATGGATGATAGGGTAAGTGTTGTCAGCCGGGACAGCTTAGTGGGTTATGTGTTGCTATCACAGGTCAGAAGTTCAAAACCACCAGCCGCTCCTCTGGAGAAAGCTGAGGCTTTGTATTTCCATATAGAGGTACCATCTTGGAAACCCACAGGGGCAGTCTGTTCTGTTTGATAGGCTCGATGGCAGTGAGTTTTGAGATCTGTACTACTAACTTCTAAGGAAACGCCCTGGACTTTTCTCAGATGACTCACAGCGCTTCACACTCCCATCAGCAAGATGGGGTGTCCTAGTCATCCCACATTTGATGTTGTACATCACTTTCATTTTTGTCACTCTCATGGGGGCATAACATAGGCTCATTCTGATATTTCTTTATAAATTTTCAAACACTAATGATATTGAACACTTTTCATTGCTTATTGGCCATTCCTCCATCTTTTCTAGCTAAGTGTCTCCCCAGGTATGTTGCCTCCTTCTCTTGGGTTATTGGAGAGCCCTCGTGGCATAGTGGTTACGTGTTGGGCTGTGACCCTCGAGATCAGCAGCAGTTCGAAACCACCAGCGCTCCGAGGGAGAAAGACAGGGCTTTCTACTCCTAAAAGAGTTACCGTCACGGAGACCCACAGAGGCAGTTCCACCCTGTCCTAAAAGGTCACTCACTATGCGTCAGCATCAACTCGGTGGCCGTGAGTTTGGTTTGGATTGGGTTGTTATTGTACAATTTGATTACTGACTAGTAGGCGATCTCTAGATGTTCTGAGTACGAGTCCTTTGTCAGGTATATATTTGCTATTATTTTTCCCATTCTGTGGCTTGTACTGTCATTTTCTTGGTAGTATTTTCTGAGGAAAAGAATATTTTTTTACTGAGGACTCAATTTATCCATTTAAAAATTTATATTTGATACAATTGTTGGTATATCCCAGCAAACCCATCTATCTTCAGAGTATGAAGACAGTCTCCTATGTCTTCTAGAAAGTATAGTTTGACCCTTCACCCTATAGATTTAAGTCTATACTGACTCTCTTATTTTTGTGTGAGAGTCTCTTTTCATATGAATGTTTAGATGTTTCAGCACCATGGAGAAACCTTTTTTTCCTACCCCATTAACTTGGAAACTCTGTCAAAATAGCAAATGGCCATGTAAATGCGGGTTTGTAGCTGGGCTTCCCATTGTGTTCCATTGACATACTTGCCTATTCTAGTGCAGTGTTACATTGGCTGGATTAATGATGCTACATCGTAAGTTTTAAAGTCAATTATTGAAGTCCTTTTAACTTTGTTCTTCCTTTTCAAGAATGCCTTGTATAGTCTATATGCTTTTCATTTTCATCTCACTTTTAAAATCAGTATGTTCACTTTTACCAAGAAAAGTCTTAATGGGATTATTTATTGGACTGTATTAAATCTTACTGATTTCAGGAAAAATTACCTTTACTATCTTCTGATCCAAGAATGTGGCATATCACTCCATTTATTTAGTCTGCTTTAATATTTCTCAGCAACATCTTGTAGTTTTTAGTAGAAGAGGTCAGACTTTTTTAAAATTTTTATTTCTAGAGACATTTCTTTTGACACAGTTACACATGGAGCCCTGGTGTGTAGTGGGCTGTGTTTGGGGCTGCTAAATGCATGCTGCTCCGCTGGAAGCTACCAGGAACTCATGGAGAGGACGGTCTCAGAGCCCCACAGGGAACGTCTGCTCTGTCCTGTAGCCTAGTGAGGAGGTGGAATGGACTCGATGGCAGGGAGTTTGAATTTGATAAATGAAAGTGATATTTAATTTTATGCTAATTATTTGTTGCTAATACGTAGGACTGCAGTTCATTTTGTATGTTGATCTTGTAGCCTACCAATCAATTAAATTCTCTTATATTCTAATAATTATTTTACAGATTCTTTAATATTTTCTGCTTAGACAAGTATGTCATTGGTGAATAGAAGTTAGTCCCTTTCTTTTAAATGTGTGCTCCTTCTATGTATTTTCATGCTCTTTGCTCTGTTAGAAACTCTCAATGATGAATCTAAGTGGTAGGAGTGGACATCCCTGCCTTGTACCCAAACATAGAGGGACGGGTAGCCAATACTTCCCTATTGAGTATAATGTTGACTGTAGGTTTGTCATAGAGACTAGAGGATTAAGAAAGTTCTATTATTATTTTGCTGCAAGTATTTATTATGAATGGGTGTTGAAATTTTGTTCAGTGCTTTGTCTTTATCTATTAAAATTGTCATATACTATTCCTTTTTTAGTCTTGTAATATGGTGAATTTCAGTGATTTAAAAAATATATCTATCAAGTCAGCATTACATTACTGGGGAAGCCTAATATGATCATAATGTATTATCTCTTATGCATATATATAATTTTGATGATTTTCTAATATTTTGCTAATATGTTTTACATTGACACATATTACTTTTTTAATAAGAACAGATTAAAGAAGCTTAAAATCACTGCATACCTAGCCTGGCATCTCTGGAGTCATTTCAGAGAGAAGCTGGGTAGATGAGGTCTTAAATTGTTGCCAAAATAAGTTTATTTAAACCAAAACATTACAAGCATCCATTTTTCTCCTTTAGTCAAGCACTCAACTAGAGACTAGAGACCACTTTATCTTTATTAGTAAAGTTTTGACACAACTTCATTCCATCGCATGGCAATTGATGAAAATATCATTTAAATGTATGCCAAGCATGAGGCCCTCCCCCAGGAGTAGAGTTCAGTTGTTATATATCAAATTGGAAGGCTAGCCAAGTGAAGAGAGTCTAGCAGAGTTCTACTATGGAATCGAGCGTGACAATTGAAAAGCGGGTTGGGGTTTCTAAATGTGTTTGTCAGGGGGTCATCAGAAATAACGCAGCTCCGCAAGAGAAAATGTTCATATGACCCCTGCCAGGGAAGCGTTAAACCCAGAAAGTATCAGAATCGGAAGGGGCTCACTAGGCAGGAAGTAGTAAAGAGAAAGAACCCATCAGCCACCGTGCTCACAGCACCAGCAGAAGCTATCTCTGTGGCTCAGTGACTCAGCTAAGTCACTTGAGTCAACTGAGAAGTGTGAAAGGAGGTTTGCCAAGGTAGGAGGCAGGCCCCGGGGCTTCAGGTTTTCAACTGTCTTAGGTTTATGCCAGTCTGGTGCCCTTAGAAGATGGGCAGCTCCTAGAACCCACTGTAACTCCCAGCCCTGCCTCAAAGTCTTGGTTCTCTTTCATGCTCTCGCCTTCTTGCTATGTCCAGTCCTCTTTGGGAGGTATCTACCTGTTCTTTTGTCTTTGACTTTTCTTTTCTCTTTTTAACTCTCCTAGTGTTTTATTTTTTTATTTATTTAACACACTTTATAGTTTATTGTTTTTTTTAATTGGGAGTTAATACATATATCATTCCATAGTTCAATCACATCAAGTAGTACTGTATAATTGCTACCACAATCAGTTTCCAATCACTCTTTTCTTTCCTGGACTCCTTGACACGTCTCCCTATTGTTGTCTGCTCCTCATTCTCCCTGTGCCGGGGGCCCCTCACGGCTTTACGTGATTCCGTTTGACTCCCGTGGGGGCCACTTTACCGCTGGGTGCCTAAGGCTAAAAGGATTCAACGTTAGAAAATCTTTAACCAACTCGTGGATCCTCAGGAAATATGCTGGCATCTGCTATGAGTAAGTAGTACTTTGATCAGGCTCTGCACAGGGCTCTGTTTCCCCAGCATCTACGTCATCTTCCCCCTCCATAACCACTTGATTTGAATTTCATGCAGACCACAAACTAGCATACCTTGCCCCGTTAGTGTTGAAGAGGGCAGAAAACTGTTGCATGGCAACGTTGGGCAGGCTATATTATTCTATAATGTATCCGTTGATAACTTTTGCTGTGTTTTCCCAAGTGAAGAGCCTTCGGCTGAACTGTAAAGGCAACTCACCCTGCAGAAATATGAAAAGTTATTAAACCAGGACTGCAGGGATGCAAAGGACTGCTCTGTGTGTAATTGAGATGGGATCCATTTAGAATGTGCTCTTCAAAGCTTAACAAAATTACTTAAAATCTCACAGGGAAACAACCAGCCCTTTTAAAAATCTGGTCCCTAAGGATTTCATTTATCATATAGATCTAGTTCTGCAAAATACTGATAATGCACAAATTCCATGAGGCAGTAAATCTGCATGTACCCACAGCTTGCTGAATTAATTAAATTACCTTAAAGTTAATGCAGTCAGTGCAAAGAGTTTAATGGTATTCAAAACCTTCATGGTAGTAATTACAGATGAAGAGGGTCAGTCAGTTGAGAATTATGTGACAAATGAAGAGAATCAAAAATCTGAGTTAGGATGGCAGAACCTGAATAAACTGAGAGGCAAGTGAACTAATGAAAATTAAGTTATTTCACATTCATGGGAAGACAGACATAAAACAAGGTGTGTTGGAATTTGAGTCTAGAAAAGAAGTAAGGATTAGGCAGTATGATTTTTTCTATTTACATCTCCTGGCATTTAGGGTGCTGAAACAGCCATAGGAATTCACTCACCACGCCCACTCACAAGTTTCTTCTCCTCCACGTTGGCTGGCCTCAGGCTCTTATTCCTCCCCTGCATTTTTTAATAAGAAAAAATAACATGGGTTATAAATTATTCTTCCTGCCTCCCAAATATTATATATATTTTTTAAAACTACGAAGTAGAAAACTAAGGTGGTTTTTCAAAAGTATAGATCCCCTCTGGCAGAAGTTGAAGAGACATGGCGGTGGGTTTGTTTGCTTACACTTGTGGGTACTAGGAATTTAACCATCCCTTAGCATTTCCAATGAGTGAAATTACCTTTTGTCTTTCAGAATTAGAGAATAGCTACTCGCAATATTTTTATGCACGCCAGTCCTAGCAGATGAGGTAATAACGATGTAAAAAAATGATTGCCTCAATAAAGAGATGTATGTTTTCTGTGTTACACATCAGTCAGTAGGTCCCAGGGAAGCATCGACTGGAGACGTTTGTAGATATTTCTGAGAGGATGTAAAAATCTTGAAAAGACCCCTCTTCCAAATGTGCATGTTGAAAATTAGAGGCCATCATTCAGACACTTAAAATTGGGAAGTTATTATATATGAATATGAAACAAAGATAAAATTCTTCCTGATATGAATGCTAAATATATAAAGAAGGAGATGCTCATTGCATGATTCACTTATTCAATCTGTTTTACTGAGCACTTATCTCTCCCAGGAATATATGCTGAGGATACATAACAGAAAAGGAAAATGTGATCCCTGTCATCAGAGAAATCCCTCGGTGGGATCCAAAGAGATCTATACAAATGAACAGGTGCACTGTGCTGTAGATTCCATGATAGAAGGATGTACAAGGGCATATTCATTTTCTAAGTTGAGTTTTACAAGATGAGTGGATGTTCAAATGCTCAGCCAAGGGAAGAAAGCAAAAGAGACAAATACAAAGGCAGCCTTAAGCATCAGAAGATAGCCCAATCCCAGAAACTACAAGTGGCTCAATTTGCTAAACTTGGGGTCACTGGAGGCGATGACAAATTGGAGAAATAGGTAGGCTACCGAAGCCTTTCTACAGTTTGTCAAGTGTTTTGGCGTTCATCAAAAGGGCAAGTGGGAGTGCTGCAGGTGCAGTGCAGTGAATCGCGTGAGGTGGCCCTTCTAGCTATGGTCTGTGTCGCTCCTGCCGAATGACGAAGTAGGGGCGTGCACCCTCGAGTGGATTTCTTCTTTTCCTGGTAGCTCTTGGAAAGAGAAGGTGGGGAAAGATGCTGGTAAGATTATATGTTTCAGCTGTGAGTGATTGTTAACAGGGTTCATTGTGATTGTAAACACTTGGAGCTCTAACGTGGGATTGGTTGATTTTGCTGGGTTTTAAATGAGCTATCTGTGAAGCTGGCATGGGAGGATCTCACTACCATCATGAAAGAAGAGTTAGGGGTGGAGTCTTTTAGACCCCCAAGATCTCTGTGTGCTGAACGCCTCGATCCAGGAGACAGAGAACTGTGAGTTCAGAGGAGAGGTGGAGGGATGACAGCAACAGATCCCAAATTCAGAACAGAGCTAACTGAGTGGCTTTAGGGGGAGGCTCTTGGTGGAGTGGAGCACCCTTTGGACATTTATCAGCAGCACAAAGGGACCCTTGTAGCATGTGCCCCAGGAGGACAGAACAGAGGCCACTTGGCAGAGAGGCCCCAGAGTAACATGCCTACAGGTACAATTGATAATAGGCATTCCTGACTGGAAGAACTGTATTCTGAGCATTTCTAATCCTGGATTGTAAACTGTTGACTTCCCCAGTTCATCCCATAGCCATGCATATCACTGTGAGCTGGGTGTCCTGCCAGTAGAAAGTGCTACGAGAGGGGATGTAGGTGTCAGAACTGGTGAGATGGAGAGGAAGTGGAGGGAGATCCCAGTTTCCTCTCATAGCAACCAGCCTTGAGTTGATGTTGAGTTTGATGCTCCTTCCTCCTTGTGAAGTCAGGGGCAGACACTACCTTCACCGCATTCTTAAAGAAAGGAATGGAGGGCGGATGATCCCTTCAGGACCAGTGGTGTGAGTGGTGATACTGGGAGGATAGGAGGAGTGTGGGTTGGAAAGGGGGAACCGATTACAAGGATCTATGTGTGACCTCCTCCCTGGGGGATGGACAACAGAAAAGTGGGTGAAGGGAGACGTCGGACAGGGCAAGATATGACAAAATAATAGTTTATAAATTATCAAGGGTTCATGAAGGAGAGGGGAACAAGGAGGGAGGGGAAAAAATGAGGAGCTGATGCCAGGGGTCTAAGTGGAGAGCAAATGTTTTGAGAATGATAAGGGCAGTGAATGTACAAATGTGCTGTACCCACAATTGATGTATGTATGGATTGTGATAAGAGTTATATGAGCCCCTAATAAAATGATTAAAAAACTGTAAAGAAAATGAAGAGCTAAGGGCTCAAGTAGAAAGCAAATGTTTTGAGAATGATGAGGGCAACAAATGTACAAATGTGCTTGACACAATGGATGTATTGGGATAAGAATTGTACGAGCCCCCAATAAAATGATTTTTTTAAAAAATAAGCTGAGGATCCAAAAATAGTGAATTTTACCTTTAAAAAGATGACTCTGGTGGTTTTAAGACATACTTAAAAGTATCAGGGGAAAGACGTAAAGGAAGAAATTAAACTACATTTGCATGCACATAGTGGAGCTGGGGGGAGGGGTGTTGCTTTTCCCAGAAAGTAAACATTCGCTGATTATCATCAAGAAAACCATCTGATGATGTGGAGAGGGGCCATACCAGCAGACGTTGCTCTCCTCCTGCTGGTTCGCCCAGCTGCTCTTGGGAGCTCAGAGGCTACCTTGGCTCCTCTGTGCGTCACCTGCCTGTCCAGCCAATTGAGCCCCTTATTCAGAGAGCACCTGTGGCATGGCAGAGTCTGAGGAGAGCCCAAGGGCTAGTGAAACAAGAATAACCGTGGTCTCTGTGCTGCAGGGCTTCACTGGAGCCAGCCCCAAATGGTTCTCTGGAGCCAGACGGAACCCTGGAATAGCCATCATCTCATTCTTACCTCGACAACCACATCTGCCTTTCCAACATCCTCCCAAAGCCACACGTCACACTTATCCTTGTGACGGCTTTGACAGGTTAGAAAATGCCATGGTCAGCTTCACATCAAGATTGACCACAAAGGGAGGGGCGGGGAGGCTGAGCAAGTGGACTGGAAGAATGTAAACATGGTCCCCTAAAGAACTGGAGCCTCATACACTAGTTTTTAAAAAATTAAAATGTGACTCTGCTTTGCTCAAGGCTGCTATATGAGGGGGTAACCCCAAAACAGAATTCTTTTTTTTTCAGAGCTATGTATTTAACTTTTTTTTTTAACAAAACAACCTCATCACCTTCAAAGTACACTCCATTACACTTAATACATTGGTCAAATCTGCGATTCCATTCTTGGAAATAGTTTTTAAAGTCATCTGTTTGGATGGCTAACAGCACCTCCCTCTTTTTTTGTTGTTTTTATTTTCTTCGCCTCTTCTATGTCATCAAATCGCTGTTGTTTCATGTCCCTTTTCATTCACAGAAAAAAAGTATCACAGAACAAAGTTAGGTGAGTCCGGTGCATGGGGCAAGAGAGGCATGCTGTTTTTTGCCAAAACCTGGCGTATCGAGATGGCTGCATGAATAGGTGCATTGTTGCTATGGAAAAACCAGTCCCCGGGCTGCCACAAATCAGACCTTTTTGTCACACAGTGTTACACAATCTTTTCAGAACCTCTAAATAGAAAGCTTGATGAACAGTCTAACCTGGTGGAACAAACTCCAAATGGACTCTTCCCCTCACATCAGAAAAACCAATGAGCATCACCTTGATCTTGGATTTCACTTGATGAGCTTTTCTTTGGTGAGGTGATGGTGGCGTCTTCCACTAGTTTGCTTTTGGGGTCATAAGAATAACATCATAGACATGACGTTACCAGTAATGACCTGGGGCGGGGGGATGGGGGTGGGGGCTGGGGGGTCTGGGCCACTTCTGAGCTGCTGTTTGAAAGCACGGCATGTTTCTACTCAACACTCTTTTTCCTGGTCTCTCAGAACCCGAGGCAGAAATTCTGCAGTGACCCTTCCCATTCCCAAATGTTCTGTCAAAATCCACTGAACCGAGCTCCAAGAGGGTCCAGACAACATCCCGATCTCATGGCCTATTGTCAGTCCTTGGGCACAAATGCACAAATTTTGTCAACATTTGTGTCCATTCAGGAAATTGACAGAGGACCAGAATGAGGTTTGTCCTCAATCAACATTCCACCTTTCTGGAAACGAGAAAACCTCTTGTGCACTCGAGTTTTTCAACTCAACACAACACACAACATTACAACAGTTTCTGCGGCATTTTCCAAGCAGGAAACAAATATCTCACAGTTGTACACTGTTCTCTGAAATTGACCATCACAAAAAAAAATGAGATTTGAATAAAGCGGCATTTATGAAAAAATTACCGTGACCAGAGAGAACCTTCCCAGGTGATGCCACTGGGTGCACTAACTGCGTGAATTGCTCGATGCTCACCTGTTTTGGGGGGTATGAATTTCCAAACATTCTATGTATTACTGTGTCATTCTCAAGGCACTAAAGGCTTCATTTCAGATGGCAATGATGGGACAGATTATTATTTTGAAAGCTAAAAAGCCTCCCTCCTCAAACATCTCTCAGAACATGGACTGTCTTACATGAGCAGCCCCCTCATTTGTATTCACAAAGATTAAAATGGCTAAAATCCAGTGTGAGGGCAAGAGGAGTCATTAACTCAAAGACATATTGTTTCATAATATTTTTCTCCATTTAGCCTTGTTATTTATATCATAACAAGCTAGTACAGAAACCCACTTGAATAAGAGTATGCCTTTGCTTTCCTGACCATCTTCATAATTGCTTTGGTAAATTAAACTGGAAGCAAGAAGATGTAGTATATGCTTGTTTAGGGGTAAGGGAATCTTAAATTTTTTTAAATCGACATTGAATACGCACCCCTTGCGACAGCGTTAGGCTGTAGTAGGACATGTTGTTTGCATCGTCGTAATTGTTAGATACCATCAACTTGATTTTTGGCTCAGTGACACTCAGTGCCACATCTTAATGTAAATCCTCAGTTCCTAAAGAACACCTTCCAAAATCTCTTGCCAGCTCCCTGTAGTTGAGTTGTTCTAGTGGAGTGAATTTCTTAGAAATTCCCAAAAGACTTCAGGCTGCCCCCTTATGATAAATGAAAACTACACTTTTAAAGATGTCCTAGAATGCACGGCATAGCTTCCAGCAACGGCAAGGTTATGATTCTAGCATGGAAAGCTTCAAGGCAATCTCACACACTGGCAGAGGGCCTCAGCACATGTGGTCCCATCATTAATTAAACAAATGTTTATTCACAGCCAACTGTGTGACTGGCACTGCCCTGCGTGCTGTTTCTGTGCCTGGACATTACCCAGTCCCAACCCTGCTTCCCTCACCTTGCCATTCCTCAGGTGTCAGCCTAAACACCAAGGAAGACGTTCCTCGACCTCTTGGATCCAGGTTAGGGTTCTAGTAGGTGTCCGAAAAACATTATGCCCCTCTCCTTTATTGTGTATTCATCACAAGTAGAATTGAATGATTTTTAAAAACCTCTCTTCTCCAGTTTGTGTTGCTGGGTGTCATTTCTGTCTTTTTACCTGGTCCTGGTACAGGGCCAGCTGAGGACATAAGCATCGTTGCTGTCGACGAGGTGTCACTGACTCCTTGTGACCTTGCATATATCAGAACACAGTAGGTTTGAGTCCATTTCTGTGCCACTGTTGCAGTTCATCTCCCTGGGGTTTTCCTCACCTTTGCCGACCTTGTGCTTCACCAAACATGATGGCCTTTTCTAGCAATTGCTTTGTCCTGATGACTTGTCCAATGTAAGTGAGCCAAAGACTCACTCATCATGCTTGCTTCTAAGGAGCAGAGGTCATGATAATGAATCTAAACAGGGAAATTTTACAATTAACATGTTGAATTTATAATATTATACTTACAATATTCCATCCAGGGATGGTGTCATATGTGGCAGAGTGTCCAGGGCACACAGTTGAACTCTCCACCATGTGAACCATCAAGATTCCCAGGTGCTGAGTGATATAGGAATTCCTTTGGTAGAACGTGACATTTCCCCATAGTTTTTTTAAAAAACCGTTTCCTCCCTCTAAGTGACCTTCATCTTGCAGAATCTCCTTCAAGCATCCTTTGTAAGCATACATAAAGATAATTTGTCACCATGATGGAGCTTATTTATCTGATGGTTCAGCAGATGCCTGGGGGTAACTTTCCCTGAGCTTCACTGTTGCTGCAGGCATGAGCGCATTGTGGTAGTATCCATATTTCATGTTGCTAATTTTAAAAATCATTTGGATGTTATCTCTTTGCGTAGTACTCTTTTATTATGATGATGATTACTATTTAGCTAAGACAGCGGAAGAAATGATTTATTGTACCAATACATTGAGTCACCACTGAAACCAGAACTAATCCAGAATGTCATGGGTCTAGGACCAAGGATCAAAAATCTCATAACTAAATAGATGTGAGCATGAGGGGCCTATCGGGGTCTCCTGGGGAATCAAATGGTGGTGGGGATTCTAGATCCACAAGTTTTCTAGACAGTAGCATACAGTCAACCATTTGGATCCGTGCCCTGGCCTCGGGTTGCAGACTAAAGCAGCGCTTTCAATGAACGTTGTAAGCAAGGGGCATCAAGATCCTGAAGCATTTCTTGGAAGAACTGTAACGGGAGCTCAAACATGGCATTACCAGTTCAATCCCAAAGGCAAACGGCAATCAAAGCCATGGCTACCAAGAAGTGGGAGTGGTCTAGCCAAAGCCAAAGTGGTCAGTCAACAGTGCTTTTGGTACTCATGGCAGTTTTGCTTGTTGAACTTCTGGAAGGTCAAAGAACATTATCATCGGATTATTGAGAGTGTTTTGAGGAAGGTAGCGAAGGCTCTAGCAGGAAAACACCACGACAGGGCGCCTCTTTCCTCTCAACAATGAAGGCAAATTTGGGAGGGTTTCATTGTGCATGCACCTCACAGTCCTGATTTGGGTCTTTCTGATTTCTTTATGTTTTTTCATCTTTAAAAAAATGAATCTTTTAGCAACACTCATTTTTCCTTAGTAAGCAATGTAGAAAAGGCCACATGGACATGGTTAAATTCCCAGGATGCTTGGTTCTTAAGAAATGGACTAAATGACTGGCGTCATCCCTCCCAAACATGTCTTGATCTTGATGGAGCTAATGTTGACAGATAAAGTCCAAATTTTAATTTGTATCTTTTAACTGTTTCCCCTTATATGTAACGACACATCCAACAACATATGTTCTTTACAAGGCGGTTTCATCGATTCGTGATTTAAATTTCTGAACATGGTTTCTGCGTGTTTACAAGTCTAACTGAACACTCCTTCAGCAATCTTTGTCCAACACGAAGCACAGAGAATATTACTGGTTCATCCTTGTGGATCCCATCAACCACGAGTATATGAAAACCATTCTATTTAGGGCTAAAATGTGGCTCTTGATAGCTCTTCATTCTATGGCTTACCTGCCTTAGTAATCATAGGATCTCCTGCTGTAAGGTGGAGGCTGTTTTCAAACACCCGATGCCGCAGTGAAAGGACTGCACGCCATGACTTAGCCCGCTCTTCAGCTGCTATGCCTCCTTCATTTGGAGAGAGGTGAGGCTCGGCCTCTGCGCTCCTTATTGTAGTGACTCATGAGGAACACTGGTGGCGTAGCGGGTTACACATTGGGCTGCTAACCACAAGGTCGGCAGTTCAAATTCACCAGCTGTTCCACCCGAGAAAGATGAGGCTTTCTACATCTAGAAACAGTCACAGTCATGGAAACTCACAGGAGCACTTCTACCCGGTCCTCTAAGAACCAGACTCGGTCTGATGGCAGTGAGCAAGGAGCTCTAAACTATGCTTTGTTTGCTTCATCCTCTCCGAGTGACCATACGCTCACTGAGCAAATCAGTAACCCTGTCTTATTCATGCATTTTAACCCCGCCCCTCAGTTCCCAGGTGTGACCCATACCCGAGTGCAAAATAAATGTTTTTTTTTTCTGCAGCTGGGACTCACAAATGCTCTCTCTCCTATTCTCGCCGAAGCCTCTGCAGTCAGTTGCTCTCCAGATACGCTAGTCTGTATTTCTAAGTCACCTCGCTACAACACAGTAAATGGGTGTATGGCTCAACAATCACGCTTTGCCTAATGGGAGTAATATCATTTTATTAATTTGCATACATAGCACATTCAAGCATTTCTTTCTATTTAAGGCTCTTTTGCAAAAAAAAATCTGTCATTTGCAAACTGCTCGTTCTTTTTGTGAATATCATTAAAGCTGTTTTTAAAGTTAATTACAAGATAGTTTCCCTTCTATCTTTCAAGCTTCGATACAACTGAATCTTTATTAAGTGCTCGAGTTAAGACTTTCACGTGCATCTTTAAATTGATCCCCCTTGATTAAAGCCAGTCTGCAGATTTCTGACAATGCAGTCATACTAGAAGGAATTAAATGCTTATATTCTCAAGAGTATTCAACTCTATGCCATTATGTAAATAAATGGACACTATATGCCTATATGGAGAGATGTCGTTTCTTTTGAAAGTGGTAACTGCCAGTAGTTCAGAGGAAATATAATCTCAATTAACTGAAGTCTTAGACAGATTGCTTTTATGCTCTCCATGTTTCATCTACACATAAAATTGCTTTGCTTGGTGAAGGTCCTGGCCTCGGCTGACTCTGTACTTGATTGCCTCCAGAGGAGTTGGAAACTGTGGTTGCCTTAAATAGGTGAATATTCTCTCAACTGTGTCCACTTATGCATTCTGAAGGACTGAGCCACTTCTTTTTACAGATGATCGAAAACTTGTAGAAAACGTGGCTCTTGGTCACAGGTTGAGAATCAGTGGCCTGATAAATGATGGGTAGTCTTAGAGATTTGTACGAGGTCATGTGATTTTTAACCAATGCATATATGTAGGATGATAATTGCCACCTGCCTAGCCTGTTTCTAGTGTTTTATATTTACTTTCTTTTCCTTTTCATTGCATCTAGCTCGGCTTTCGGGTTCCCTTTTGGAAGTAAATTTTTCTTGTAAGCATATTAAGGTCCAGCAGATTAGCTGCAATTGAGGTAGAAGTAATAGGATGGAGTAATGATATTTATAGGCCCTCCAATGGCTGACCAATCCCCTCTCCTCTGCTTAAAGTTAGGGCAGCCTCAGGCTCCAAGGGAGGAAGTGCCTATAGTGCCTTTTATCCATCCCCTTCTTCATTCATTCGGTGTGTCCTGAGCATTTGTATAGACAGCGACTATGTGCCCCATGGGGAATATGAGCATGTAACGGGCACATGATAGGCTTTCCTCTCCAAACCTTTAAGTACAGTGAAGGGGGTTCTTGTTTCTTTGGAAACACCACAGAGAGACCTAGAACCGGTGTATCCACACGGCAACAGTTAGGAGGAAGCCAAGGATCCGGTCGTCTTCCTTTTCCCACCCAGTCAACCCAAGTGCCACTACCAGCCAACCATACACAGTGGCTAATGGGAGACCATGTGATGAAGGAGATCTGGCCAGGCAACAGTGTATTTAAAACTTGTAAAATCGTTATGTTTTATCCCACAGAGGAGGGGTTTCTAACCCTAAAGCTGCCAGGCCCCAAAGCCTCTGGTGAAGAATAGGAATTCTTGCTGTTGGGCTTGTGTTTCTAATTCTCCCTTTCCCATCGCGGTATTTACATAATCTGGTGTCGAGTAGAGAGGATTATGAGTGAAGGGGTGGAGTCTAGTCTGTCAATCAGATCATAGCCAATGAGGCTTCTGTGTGGGCATGGCCTTCTCCTGAGAATTCTGGGAAATCCTGCATTCCTTCTTGGAGGCAGGAGATACCATCTCTTGCTCTGCTCTCTCCCTGCGAGACATCCCTGGGGAGAAGCCACATGGACCTATATCCTGATGCAGCCAGAACCCTGGATCTAGAGAAGCCACGTGAAGACCCCTGCCAGTGCTGAGATGCTTACAATGCCACTAGATCTACAAGACTTCCCACCACTGGCATGTGATTGTCCTGCATTTGGCATTATTGCCTGTATTCTGTGAGTCTGAAGAGGACCTTATAGATTGGTATTGGACATACGGGCTAATATTGGGCTTATGGGCTTGGACTACAGTGGGTTGGGATGCTTTCTGTGAGTTTCTATGGATTTGTTTCTCTAACACACCCACCCTCCTTTTATTTTGGGGTAACCTCTGGAACTGGGTCTTGGGGACATCGTAGCATCTGTGGATGTTCCAGGAGCTGGAGGGGTGAGGCACAGGACAGGCTCCTGACCTCCAAGCAGTAGAATTATTGTGTAGATTTGATCATCACAACACTGCATGCGTATTGAATAATTTCTGAACTGGCTAATTTCTGAGAATGAATCCTTTATCCTTTCCATTCAACAAACCATTGTTGAGACATTTTGCTGTGCTCTGTGAAGAACACAAATACTCCGGAGTTTCAGGCTTTGGTATTCATTCTTTATGCTTCCCATATCGCCAAGTTAATCTCCAAGATGGAAAAATTATCCTGCAAGCTCCACCAGGACCTGTGCTGTGTACTGAGCTGTCTCCAAAGTCATTGGGGGCCATCGTGACAATGTTGATGATGGTGGCGATAGAAAGCCCGGGGTTTCAGCATGCTTTGCGCTGTAACATTTCCAAAGCATGATCTCCTTGCATCCTCACATTGAAGAAGCGGGTGATGCAGACAAAATCCTACTTTTTACTCTAAACATTTAGAGGTAAGACACTGACTGTGTCACTGAAAACTAGGCCCATTCAGGTGGAGTTGATTCTGACATATAGTGACCCTGTAGGGCCGAGTGGAGTCGTCTGATTGGGCTTCCAAAGCTCGATCACTGTGTTGCAGATGGTCACAGCTTTCCCCGTGGAGCAGTTGGTTTTGATGAGCGGTAAGGTGCTTCACTACTGGGCCACCAGGGCCCCTCCTCTGTGCTTTCTTTCTTTCTTTCCCTCTGTACTTTCTCTGTAAAGATTACAGCCTGGATCAGAATCCATAGAACAGTAACAAGTCTGGTGTGTGTGTGTGTGTGTGTATTTTAACAACTGCGTTGTTATCGTGTGTCACAGAGTGGATTCAAACTCACAGGGGCCATGTAGAACCAAGCAGAACAGCCTCATGGGGTTCCCAAGGCTGCGGTCATGACCTAAGCAGACCGCCACAACTTTCTCACATCGTGTGGCTGCTGACTTTCCCCAAGCGCTTTACTGACTGTGTCGCCAGGGCTTCTTATCGGGCCGCTTGGCTGGTGGCAAAGCCAGGAGCAGAGAACATCTGGCCTGGCTGGCATTCTGCAGCACGTCGGTGCGTGCACCGGAGACTACGCTATTCACGCTTCACATTCATCTGCCTTTTCCAGACAAAGAAACCCAGATGTTGTTCCCAGGTCATTTGTGGTCACACCCAGGTGTCAGGCAGTTACGATGGACCAGGGACTGCAGTACACGAGTGTCTAGGTGTTGCTTCATCTCATCTCTCGCCCATTGAGGAGGTAGGTACAATTCTTCCCTTTTGATGGAGCAAAGCTACCAATGAAACGCCCAGGCTCTTCGTTGTCTGACAGCGGAGCCAGTTGACATACACCTTTCCATCACCTGAATGATTCTTATCCTTTATCCCATCTCCAAGCTCTTTTAAAAGCACAACATTTGCTCACCTGGAATAGCTCACCTGACACACACTGAGGTTTGTCCCTTTAGGAGCTATCTCAGAGTCTCCTGGGGAAAGAGGGAGAGAGTGCGCAAAGGAAATGGAGGAAGAAAGTACACAAAATAGAAACTGGGGGGTGAGGGAGGGGAGAGGTCAACCAACTGCCATCAACGTGATTCCAACTGGTAGCCACCTCAGTGAGGGTTTCCCAGCCTGTGCATCGCAACAAGAGCAGACTGCCTCCTCTCTGGCATGGAGTGCCTATGGGTTGGAACCACTGACCTCACAGTTGGCAGCCTGATGACTGCCCCGCGGTCTCTGCACCATCGTTGTAAGGCAGTCAAACCCAAATCAAACCCACTGCCCTGGGTGGATTCCAACTTTGAGGTCAGCAGCCCAAAGCCCCTGGGCCACCGGGGCTCCATTTCCAGGAAAGGAGTGACTGTCAGTAAGTCCTCCTTTCCTTCCCAATTAGTGGCTATGCTGTATCTCTTAACTCATAGCTTGTTAAAGATCAGATTCATCCTTAACTCAACTTTGTCCTTTCCGCAAAGATGTATTGAGCACCTGCATGTGCTAAATATGTTCTAGGGGCTAGAGAAACAGCAGGAAGCAAAGCCTTTGCAACCCCTGCCCTCATGGAGTTTTCATTCCAGAGGGTGACAGTGCTCTGGACTAGATTAAGCCTGACAATGGGGGGTGGGGAGGGGGAGTGGCTGCTAACCCAGGTGGACAGAGACCCCTCCCTAGGGAAGACATTCAGGCCGAGGCCTGAATGACAAGAACGAGCCAGCATGCAGACAGCTGGAATCAGGTCTTGGCTCCTTCCTTGCCAACAACTGGCACTAGCACTGCTCCCCTTCCTTCTACAAAGGCACCAGTGCAAACCCAGCCTGCTCAAACCAAGCCTTGGCCAGAGTGCCCAGAGCACCTGCCAGGCCTGCTCCTTGCCAGCCTTTCTACAGACCAGCATCTGAGTCGGGTTGTGGTAACACAACCTGCAATCACAGGATAGCCTTGCACTGGGTCCCACAGATCCTCATCCAGCCCCAAGGCCCTAAGCTGGGGCCCCCAATTCCATAGGAGCAGTCACTGCATAAGTTAGGAGCTGCCCACACAGAGACACTGCATCGCCCGGGTGGCAGACTTGGAAAATGTCCATTCTTTCAAAACACATAAACCTTGACATCAGTAGTTCGATTTTGTTAAGGACCCAGGCCCCTTTCTTTGCCTGCTCTGAGAAGGTGGAACTCAATACCATCAAGACACAGGAAATGTAGTAGTGGGGGGAAGAGGGAGATGGAAAGAAAAGGATTTGGAAAAGCAGCTTGGTGCAGGTTCCTTGTGGGCATGGCTATACCCCATGCCCTATGCCTGTTACATATAAGGTAAGTG
Organism: Tenrec ecaudatus; assembly: GCF_050624435.1. Lineage (NCBI taxonomy): Eukaryota > Metazoa > Chordata > Mammalia > Afrosoricida > Tenrecidae > Tenrec > Tenrec ecaudatus. The sequence continues at coordinate 123,753,141 of NC_134538.1, forward strand.
ACAAGTCGCTTTCTCCTCTATATTGATTACAGAGGAACTGGTCCAAAACTAAGCCTCACAAGACGTAGGATCAATGGTGACTTCAGTATTCTATCAGTGTGGGCACTGTTGTTAGGTGCCATTCAGTTGGTTCCAACTCATGAAAACACAGGTTAACATCTTTCTGATATTCTCTAGAGAGTGTATATATACAGAATAAAATATTCCCTGGTCCCGTGTCATCCCATGATGGCTACTATGCCTCATGCCATGTTGCCGGGTCTTCCTCTCTATGTCTGACCCTCTACTTTACTTAGCAGGATGTTCATTTCCACAGATGGTTCCTCCAAAGAACAAGCCCTTCGGATATAAGACCAAGTGTCTCCATCCGCCCTTCTAAGGTGCATTCTGACTGTATTTTTTCCAAGACAGATTTGTTCATTCTTCGGCCAATCTATGATTTAACAAATATTTCTCATTGAAGCCATAGTTCAAAGGCATCGATTCTTCTCTTGCATATGAAATGATTGAAAATTACCATGGTCTCCGTCAGATGCACTTCAGTCCTCAGAGTAAATTCTCTCTTGAACATGTTAAAGAGAGCTTGTGCAGCAGATTTGTCGGAAGCACTAGGTTGTTAGACATTTTTTGACAGCTGTTTCCATGACCATTGACTGTGGAGCTAAGTGAAATGAAATCCTTGGCAGGTTCGGTCTTTTCTGCTTGCCATGATCTTGTTCAGTGGTCCAGTAGCGAGGATTTTTGTTTTTGTTTTAATGAGCTATAATCCACTGAAGGCTGTAGTCTTTGATCTTTAGAGAATACTTCATATGTACATTGGTACAGAGGAGAGCTCTGGATACATGGAATCCAGGACAGATAAACCCCTCAAGAACAGTAATGGGAGTAGTGATTCCATGAGGGAGGTTGGGGGAGGAAGGGGGAACCAATCACAATGATCCACGAATAAACTCACGCTATCCCCAGGGGGCTAAATAACAGAAACATGGGGGAAGGGAGACAGAGGACAGTGTAGGATATGAGAATAATAATTATATATAATTTATGAAGGGTTCCCAAGGGTGGGAGGGTGGAGGAAGGAGGTAAAAAAGAGGAGCTGATATCAAGGCTCATGTAAGAAGAAACTTTTGAAAATGATGACAGCAACATATGTACAAGTGTGCTTGACACAATGGATGTATGACGTGAGAAGAACTAGAAGAGCCCCCACTAAAATGATTGGGGGGAAAAAGAAAGGAAAGACTTCAAATCCTCTTTGTTTTCAACGAGCAAGATAGTGTTATCTGCATATTATAGGTTATTAATGAGCCAGCGTCCAATTCTGATGCTGGGAGTTCTTCTTCATCAAAATTCCGGCTTCTCCTGTTCTTTACTCAGCAAACCAACCTCTTTCAAGCTCCTTGCCATCAAGTCGACTCACTGCCGCTCATAGCAACTCCACAGGACAGGGTAGAGCTGCCCCTGACTTTCTGAGACTATAACTTTTTATACGGGTAGAAAACCCCGACTTTCTCCCAAGAAGCAGCTGGTGGCTTTGAACTGCAGACCTTTTGGATCTCATAATGACTAGGCCATCAGGACTCCTGCTTAGCATACAGAGTGAGTAAATATGATAAAAAGGACACAACACTGGTGCAGACCTTTCTGGATTTTAAACCCCTGGTTCTGTTGGAGCAGCTAACTGCCTCTTGCTCTGTGTACAAACTCTATATGAATACAATTACTAGCTCTAACATCCCATTCTTCATATTGTATATGAAGACTATTATTCATCTTGTTTTCATGACCCACACAAATACCTTCACACAGTCATTAAAACCCAGGTAAACAGCTTCCTAGTATCCTCTGCCTTTTAATCAAGATTCATTAAGACCTCTCATTCTACATCTCCCTCTAAATCCAGCTTGAATTTCTGGCAGATATCTGTTGATGTACTGCTGATTTATTTTTCAATTATCTTCAGCAACATTTTACTTTGCATGGTATTGTTATTATTTTGAGACTGTCCACAGTGTGTGGATCGCCTTCCCTTGGAATGAAAACATAGATGGATCCCTTTCCGTTGATCGGCCAGGCACTGCTTCCAAGTTTTCTGGAATAGACAAGTGTGCTCCCCAGCATTGCAGTCGTTTGTTGAAACATCTCAGTTGGCATTCGGTCATGATGTCAGTATGTCAACAAAATTGTTTTACACAGCTGTCATTGAAATAGGTCAGTCGTGGGAGGAGTAAGTAAGCAGGGCTTGTTTTAGTATACAAAGTGGAAAATAAACCTTAAACGTTACCCCAAAATAACAGTGATAAGACCTGAGGAGATTTTCTAAGGGTCTGTTTCAGGTATTTCTGTAAGGAGTTAGGACACTCACCTCGGAGACAAGAGCTGCTGTCTTCAACCTCGCTACTCCTGATCTCTGTGGGAGCAGAAATACAATTCTGGGGCCTCCTTGAAGAGAATTCTCGAGCCGGTCCCTAGTTTTTCATGAAGCCAAACTTTAAGTAAAATTAGAACTTGTGGAAGCTATCTACTTAGGGTTAAGATTTGGAAAGACTTTGTCAACGAACCCAAATTTTATTTAACCCAGTCCTATTGTCAGGTGTTGTGGAGATTTTACTCATAGCAACATCAGGTGATGCAGCTAAACCACCCAATGGGGTTTCCTGAGCTATTACGGTTACACAAGTGACCTTTCAGGTAACACCCAAGAGCTTAGCCTGCCCTCCATAATCGGTGGCTTCTGTGGCATTTCTACATCATTTCCCCCATACCTGGATTATGTGTTTGTCTCCTGTGTGTCCTTGTAAAGACCTCGATGTCTTTCACCCTCATGTCTCCAGCTACCTTGCACAGAGAGCCAAACTCACTGCCATGGAGTCAGAATAGATACTGAGGATTCAGTGAATAAGATCTATTGCATTCAGCACCCATAGGTACTTTCTTTTTTTCCCATTGATGCATATTGACATAATTCTGAATTTCTGAGATGTGTCCCAGGTAAGAGGGGCTTGGATTAAAAATCAATTTATGCATCCCTTCAGCAAATAGGAATCCATGTGTCCTTTGTTGATCAGCTTACCTTCACATATTTTAAATACATACTTAAGAATAATAATTACTTTTGAAATCTGTGAAGGTGTGGATGATTTAATTTTGAGGTATCTATGACTTAAGGTGCTTAAATAGTTTTGTTGAGTCTACCTAATGGAGCAGAAACTCTGAAAGAAGCTCCTCCGCAGTAACAGGGTTTACGGGGTCTGTCACTGGGAGGGGAGTTTTTGTTTTATTTGAACTTTGGGGGAAAGCAAATAGCAAGAAGATCAAATTCCCCCAATAATGGATTTTTCCACTCAATTATTCAGCTGTCAAAGCTGCTGGACCATGCAGGACTGGTTTCCAAACTACTGCACTTTCAGATGAAGCAATCAGGATTGTCAGTCTCTGGGGAACCTGAGAATTGATTCAAAATGGTCACCAAGGACCATCAGAATTATATGTATTTTCTTGGGGGGAAACGGTCATTATCTTGGTGGGACCAACTCACCGTCTCCTTGATCTTAGTCTAGCAATGATTCTCAAAAAACACAAACCTTTGTCAACTGCCTATAGATGGGATGTATGAAGAAATTCATTAAAAACCTAAGTTTTGTCAACATAAACACTGCCAAGATCATTTTTAAAGCATTGGAAATATTCTACACTATAAAACAAGAGTCTTTAGCTCTTTACTGATAGGTCTCAAGAAAAAATAATGGCTTTTTTTTTTGGCTTAAGGACGGTCCCTTTCTTCTAGCTAATAATCTAAGTTCTCAAATCATCCTTCTCTTCATTACCAAGGAATAGCAAGAAGTGACATGTTTTCTTCTCTTAAAGTGAATGAGGAAAACAGTCAGCTCCTTGAACTTCCCATGACAGCGACCAGCCTGGAGATTCATTTTCTTAATGGTGATCGTAAGCGTTTGGGCGTCAGTCTTTTAAACTCCCAGTTATTCATAGTATGCCTGCTACCGTGACGCAGACTTTCAGCCTGAGGACGCAGGCCATGGGAAATGATGGGAAATGTGTGATCAGTAGGTAGGTTAAAGTTTCACGCACTCACATATACACACAAATGCCAAGGTGTACTCTGATTTGATAACGCCGACTGTGAAATTATCGGCTCAGAAACATCAGTGAGTAGCGTCTAATATAAAGGCATTCTTCACTGCAAGAGCCTCAAATCACATTCCTTTCTGATTCCTTTAACAAATAACTTTTCAACAGTTACATAAAGCGGTGTTTACCAGCTTGGATACAACTCCAGGGAGGAAAAAAAAGCGGGGGGTGGGGGTGGGGGGCTGAACTTACTCTTATATTAAGAGCGCACAAAAACTAAATCTCTTTTGAAACTGGTCAAAGTCAGAATGTTACTGAAAAAGAAACATGTGAAGAAAAAAAATTTTTAACTTCATATTTTGGCAGGCTCTTATTTTTAAGATGTAACGACATTAAATGGAACCAGCCAAGAAGACGTGTAGGTAGCACCGCTTGGGAGCTGGGATGGAGATGGGGAATTTGTCGTATCTGCCACACCCCTCATCATTGTCAGCCTCCTTTTCATTTGTGGGGTCACTTTAGGACAGTTAGCTCTTTGCCAGACACGAGTGAATAACATTTGAAGGTCAAGCAACAGACAGGGAGAGATAGGATAGGATAGGGCATTACCAATTCTCTCTCTCTTTCTCTCTCGTAAATTCATCAGTTAGCTGTATCTACAGACCAAAAACTAGCTTCATTATTGGGGGCTGATTTGCTTTCAACTCCTTGTTTGCAATGCTCTATCTTGTGAGTCTGGCAAATCACTTGTCGTCTTAGACTTCAGGTTTCTATAAAACTGTAAAAAGGGGAGATGATCGTAATGCCTGCTCACAGACTTGTGGGGTAGGTCAGGTGAGATGCTATGTGGTGAGGGACTTTGAAAATTGTAAGCTCAGTGCAAATGGATAGTTTGGGTCTGGTGGTCTCGGAAGTCTTGTTCGTGAATGCACACCAGGCAATTTGCGAAACCTGAACTACCTGCAGACCCACGTGTTCGGTTTAGAGTCACCTGTGTGAGATTCTGCAAAGGCTTTCAGAACTCCCTGTAGGGTGTTCTCCCTATCAACCATCACCAAGCTGAGGCCAGGAAGACACTTGTCAGGGCTCCTTGCAGAGGAGCCACATTCAGGGCTGCATTCCAGAAAGGAAAGCCACCATGCCTACTAAGAGCGCATTCTCGTGTCCCTGAGATGCAGGTGACGAGTGAAAGGTGCTGAGTCTGTCCCTCAGGCAGAGTTACAATGAACGTGGCAGAAATCGAAAGTTTTTTGCAAATACATTCAAATCTAGGCAGGGTGATTAAGTCAATGATGGACAAAGTTTGGAGTTCCTACGTGGTACAAATGGCACTCAACTGTGAACAGAAAGGTTAGAAGTCCAAGTACACCCATCGGTTCCTTTGAAGCAAGACCTGGCGATCTGCTTCCACTAAATCAGCCATTGCAAACCCTATGGAGCACAGTTTGATTCTGACATGGGTAGGGTCACCAGGAGTTGGAATCAACTCAATGGCAACTGGTGCTTAAGACTGGACTCCACCTAATGCATCTGAATACGGGACCAAGTTAGCTTGCACTCTGTGCCTCGGGTTTATCACGTGTAAAATGGAATACTCGTGGTGCTGAGCTCATGGGTATTTTTGAAGGATTACATGAGATACTACAACAGAAGTGCTCAATAGATGCTATCTACAGTTAAGATTTCTTTTTATTATTCCAAACAGGATTTAAACCCCTATACTTCTGTTTGCATATCTATAGTGTATATTTTAAGCCACTACCCATCTCCTAGAGCAGTGGTTCTCAACCCTCCTAATGCCGTGACCCTTTCATACAGTTCCTCATGTTGTGGTGACTCCCCAACCATAAAATTATTTTAGTTGCTTCATAACTGTAATTTTGCTACTGTTATGAAAAGGTCATTTGACACACACCCCCCAAAGGGGTCGCAACCCACAGGTTGAGAACCACTGAGAGACCTAAGTAGATATTTCATATTTTGAAGAAAGTAACATTCATAATGAACACAATCTCTGGTTTCAGAGCTTGGACAGAAAGAAAGAATCTCAGCTTTACTATCAGGAAGAGACAGAGCATCACCAGTAGTGAAAATGGGGCAGAGAATGTAGAAACCCAGGGGAACAGTAAAGTACATTTAAAATGACAATATTGGTATTACACAGTGCCCATAAAACAGTTAAACAAGCAATTCCTGCCAAGCCTGTTTGCCTTCACTTCCTAAATTTGGCTGGTAAGTAAGTAAGACATCTGGAAAAATAGTTAAAACAAAACAGTGTCTAATTAGTTTTAAAATATTTTGGTAAAAAGTACAGTAATTAAATAATTCAATTCTAAAGGGATTCAAGGAAGCAACTATTCTTAGAAGACACAATGTTGGATTCCCAGACATTGCACATTAGGGGCTTAGGAACAGACATGTAATCTCGCCTTCCTGAAGTTTTATTATAAAACTATTCAAGCTATTTTTAAAAATACCTGAAATAGCATGACACCTTCTCCACCCCCACCCACTGTCAACATTTAAGTTATATTCCTACATGGTGTAAAATGATTACTGTGCTCACCTGTTGTCAAAAGGTTGATAGTTTGAGGCCCCCCAGAAACACCTTGGAAGAAAGGCCTGGTGATTTCCGCCTGAAAAATCAGCCACTGAAAACACAGTGGAGCACAGTTCACTCAACATCCCTGTGATGCCACAAGCTGATGCCTTAAAGCTGACCCAGACATATTCTTCCCCCAAGACTTAAACAAATGTCACTGGTTCTATCATAGATGTGTTGAGAAACCAAAGTTATATTCAGTTGTGCTCACTGGTTCTCATTTTAGTATTGACTCCAGTAGGCTGTGTAGTTTGTGACGAGAGAGCCAACACAATAAATCAAAACTTGCAAGTCAATGTGGGATTCTCCCTAACTAGCCAGAGGTCCTCGATTGAGGTCGGTTTTGTAAATTGATGAAAACTAGGTCAGCCCTTTGTGTTAGCTGACGTGATTCTAAGCACATTAGAGAGGCTACCTAAAACATCCTCCCCATTCACTTGCCAACTTCCCTACGGGCCAACTGGAATTCTAATCTCAACTCACACCTTCGGAGTGGATGACCAAAGTAGAGCTGCATGTCCAGACACACGTACAAACACAAGTCCCCGGCCTCTATTGTGCTGTACCAGTCCTTTGGGCATCTTTGTGTTGGCGCAGTAGCATCACTTCATTTTACAATGAAGCTGTATGGGTGGCATGGAGATTCGACGTCGGGCTGCTAACTGCAAAGGCAGCAGTTGGAAACGCCCCTCCACAGGAGCAAGATGAGACTTTCTACGCCTGTAGCATTAGAGTCTCAGAAACCCACGGCGCTGTTTGCCAGGGATGCTCGGAGTGAGAATGGACTGGGAGGCGCTGAGTTTGGTTTGGGGTTGAAGCAGGTGAATCATACGAAGAAATGAGGTGCTGCACTAACCATTTAAAAATGTCATGAGACAGGAACAATGAGAAAACAAAGCAACTCTGAGTGACAAAGCTGGAATTCCAACCCCCTATGGGCTCCTGGAAGAGGTCATCCTCACCAGATAATACCAGCTGGATGGGGAGGAGCCAAGGCGGGGAGCACACCATGCGCTGCACAATCTTACCTTTGCCAATTCAGTGTCACAACTAAGGAACAAGCAAGGAAGGCGTGTGCCTGATATCTAGCTCAACCCAAAGAAGTTGGCAGAAAGTATACTAGTTGATGCAGAAAATGAACAAAAAAAGAAACGAATCGCCTTTGCTCCATCTCCTCACCCCCCCCCCCTCATTGAAACAATGGTTTATAAACCTCCAAACGAAACCACTGTCCTTGAATCCGTCTGACTTAGGCAGCCTCATCTTTCTCCTGTGGAGCGGATGGCGGTGGGTTTAAGCCACTGGCCCTGAGGTTAGCAGTTCAATCCATCACACACGATGTCACCAGCCCCGCTTGATGTTAGGTACAGAGGGAAAAATAAGGAAGAAAAAGGCTTTCATCCTAAAGGGGGCAGGTTTGGAATTTGCCAAAGGGGGAGAGGGAGGCTGGATAACCCAATGGGCTCTAGACAGTGTTGATCTGGGAGTAATGGGAGATGGTGAACTCCAGGAGGGAAAAGGGAAATGAAGGAGCAGGGCAGGGGGAGGCTGTTGGGGGTTGATTCGTAGTGGAGTCTGTGGAGTACAAAGTTGACCATCTGAAATGCAACCTCCACCTAAGTTATCACTAAAAAAAGTGTACAGATTTATAGTTAAGCATGGTTTTAACAATAACTTTAAGCATAGTGCTCAACCCCTCTGCACCTCAGATTCCACACTTGTAAATTGGCGCTGCTAACCACTTCCTGCGTGGTTGTGAGGACTGAATGCAATACAATGAAGCAAGTAGTTAGCCCCATGTTTCACCAAATGGTGGTGATGGTAGGTGGTGGGTGGATGGGTGATGGGTGAGTATCCAAAACCAAACCAAACAAGGAATACCTCTGGAAAAGAAAGGAATCAACTCAGCAGGACCTGGCGCCTGGAATAGAGGAGATCCATGAATCATTAAAAGGTACTGTGACACTCTAGTACCAACCGTGGTTTCAGGGATGGTAACTGTCCGCATGGTTTGTTTGGGCTTCTAATACTTGACTGAATCAAAATGCTTCAAGAGAATGCTTGACGAGAGAGTATTGGAACCCAAGCCCTCCCACTTCCCCACTGATCAGCCGGGTAATTGTGGGCCAGAACAGGGAGGTGGAGTACTTACTGTAAAAGACATTTCCTTAGGTGGTGCTGACCAACCCAGGGACAGGGGAGCAATACGGGATCCAAAATCAGTAGCAAGGAGGGTGTGAGTGCCCTGGTAGGGATTCAGCAAGGTCAAGGTAACCAAGAGACATTACTGAAACCCAAATGAAGACTGAGCATGATAGTGGGACAAGAAGAAAGTAAAAGGAAATAGAGGAAAGAACTAGGTGACAAAGGGTATTTATAGAGGTCCAAAGACTGGAATGTGCATATGTAAATATATTTATATGAGTGTTGGGAAACAGATCTATGTGCATATATTTATAGGTTTAGTACTAAGGCAGCAGATGGACATTGGGCCTCCACTCAAGCACTTACTCAATGCAAGAACACTTTGTTCTATTAAGTTGACATTCCAGGATGCATACCTTCCCAACACAATTGCTGAAGAAAAATGTGTGCATAAGCAAATGTGGTGAAGAAAGCGGATGGTGCCCGGCTATCAAAAGACATAGCATCTGGGGTCTTAAAGGCTTGAAAATAAACAAGTGGCTATCTAGCTGAAAAGCATCAAAGCCCACATGGAAGAAGCACACCAGCCTGTCTGACCACAAGGTGCAGAAGGGACCAGTTATCAGACATCAAAGAACTAAAAATCATATCAATGGGTGCCCACCTCCCTGATACGATCACTGAAGACAAATGTGTGCATAAAGAAATGTGGTGAAGAAAGCTGATGGTGCACAGCTATTAAAAGATATAGCATCTGGGGTCTTAAAGGCTTGAAGATAAACAAATGGCCATCTAGCTCAGAAGGAACATAGCCCACATGGAAGAAACATACCAGCCTGTGTGACCACGAGCTGTCAAAGGGAGCAGGTATCAAACATAAAGGAACAAAAAATCATATCATTGAAAATGTGGGTCAGTACAGAGTGGAGACTCAAAGCCCATTAGTAGCCAACCGGACACCCCTTACTGAAGGGTTGTGGGGAGGAGATGAACCAGTGAGGGTGTAGGGTAGCAACGCTGAAACATACAACTTTCCTCTAGTTCTTAAATGTTTCCTCCCTCCCCCCACCACTATTATGATCCCAATTCTACCTAGCAAATCTGGCTAGACCAGAGGATGTACATTGGTACAGATAGCAACTGGAAACACAGGGAATCCAGGACAGATGACTCTTTCCGAACCAGTGGTGAGAGTGGCAATGCCTGGAGGGTGGAGAGAATGTGGGGTAGAAAGCGGGAACTGATTATAAGAATCTACATATAGCCTCCTCCCTGGGGGAGGGACAACAGAGAAGAAGGTGGGGAGGGATGTCAGACAGTGTAATATATGACAAAATAATAATAATTTATGAACAACGATGGGTTCATGAGGTAGGGGGAAGTGGAAGGGAGGGGGAAAATGAGCAGCAGATATTAAGGGCTCAAGTAGAAGGCAAATGTTTTGAGAATGATGATGGCAACAAATGTACATATGTTCTTGACACAATGGATGTATATATGGATTGTGATAAGAATTATATGAGCCCCCAATAAAATGATTAAAAAATAAATAAAAAGAAAACTGAATTCGTTCCATGAGACCAATAAAATGTGCAAATTGAAATACAACTAGAATTGTATAAAACGGAAATTTAGAAACTTTTTGGAGAGATGATTATGCTAAAATTGGTATATGTTATATAGATACATAGATGTATTCCTAAATAAAGTTTTATCAAATGAAAAAAACAGTCATTTCCTTTTCCTAACTGCCTTCTGGATGATTGTCCTCCCCTCCTCCAGAGACTATCCTTGAGAATCCAAATGTTGTGAATTAACCTGTGCCATTAATCATAGCTTCCTTGTTCCAGAATGTTTCATCTCAATGTTTCCCCACACTATGCTTAGCTCTCATGTGTATGATTGAGAGGGGAAATTGCAGTAATTCATTTGGAAACAAACACGCGAAGAATCGTATTTAACAAGCCCAGCCCTTGTAATGAAAGTCCCTCATGAATGTAATTAGAGGCTGGGTAAATTATCAATAACTTTTGGGATGGCATACGTTTTGAGTGCCTTCAAAAGGATGTTTGTACGTATTCTCAGGAAGTGGAGACTCATCCAAGCCTCTGATCAGCAAAGCCACCCGCTGCCAAAGCACTGCCCTGTCCTTTGGTGGCATTTTCAGAGAGAGCACCCTGGCTATTTAAAAGGAGACAGAACTAAATGACACCAAAGCCCCAGGAGTTTTTAAAGATCAATGCCAAGAAGAAAACTCCAGAGGTCCATTGAGGATAGATCTGTTTTGTTTTTTTTAAACACTTGAGCTACTTCAGAATTTTAACATTTAACATTATGGCTTCAAGTCCTAGAAGTTCTTTCCTGTGTAATTGCAAATGGTCTTCAATGCCTTTAAATTGCTATTGTGGGGAGAAAGGGGAAAGACCCAGTGTTTAGAAAATAATGAACCTTTTGAAATTGCAGCCCCCCTAGATAGCTGCGGTTCTCAGCCTGTGGGTCTAGACCTCTTTGGGGGTCAAACGACCCTTTCACAGGGGTCGCCTAAGACCATCAGAAACCACATAAATGTTTCACAATATATTAATACATACTGTTTTGTGATTAATCACTATGCTTTAATTATATTTAATTATGTTCAATTTGTAAAAATGAAAATACATCCTGCATATCAGATAGCAGTAGCAAAATTGCAGTTATGAAGTAGCAACAAAAATAATTTTATGGTTATGGGGTCACCACAACACCACAACTGTATTAAAGGGTCACGGTATTAGGAAGGTTAAGAACCATTGCTATATAGGGTTTCCCAGCTGTACATTTTTATTGGGTCAAATAGTCTCATCTTTCTCCCTCGGAGCAGCTGGTGTGCTTGAACTGCCCAACTTGCAGTTAGCAGTCCAACACTTACCCAGCTTGCTGTCAACAAGTTTATTTCAACTCATAGTGACCATATAGGACTGGGTCATGGAAACAGAAAACCTTGTGACTCTCTCCCAAAGCAGCTGGTGGCTTTGAACTTCTCACAATCCAAGGTGCCATGAGGGCTCTTCGGGACCACTCCAACTCACTGCTGTCGAGGGAATTCCAACTCAGTGACCCTGTAGGACAGAGTAGAGCTACCTTGGGGGTTTCTGAGAATTTCGCAAAGGACCATACAGCCTCATCTGTTCTCCCGTGGTGGGTTTGAGCCACTGCCTCTGTGGTTAACTCTGTATAGACCCACTGTGCCAGCTCAGAACTACTCAAAACTCACATTGCCATTGAGTCCATTCAACTCAAAGCAACCCTACAGGACAAGGTAGCACTTTCCCTGTGGGTTTCCAAGACTGTAAACCTTTGCAGGAGTAGAAAGACTCGTTTTTCTCCCATGGAGTGACTGGGTGTTTCCAACTGTTGACCTCGGTGCCCAGCACATAGCCCACTTTACCACCAGGATTCCTTTCAGAGCCACTCCAAAAACCAAAAGCAAGCATGCTACCGTCAAGTTGATGCTGACTCATAGTGACCGTATAAGACAAAACCCATCTTTCTCCTAAGGAGCAACTGGTGGTTTTGAATGGATGACCTTTTGGATCACAGCCCAGGGTGTAACCACTTCACCATGGGGGCTCCTTCTCAAGGCCACTCGGGTGGCTGCAAGTACCCAATGGGTGGTTTACCCCTTCTTACCTAGCATCCCCATGCCACAATCATTCATCCTCAATCCCCCTTTGCCTGTATAACTCCAACTGTCAGACAAAGCATCATCCTCACGTCCTCTGTAATATCCCCAGGCACCTTGCCCCTCCTCTCACCTCACTCTCATTGAAGTGACCTTGTCTGTTACATGCTTCCATGGCACTGGCACTTTCACAATAGTTGTCCCAGTTACAATGATCTGTTTGAACTTTTGACAGTTTGACTTTGAACTTGGAAACTGGTGAAAGCCCAGTGGTATCCTCAATGCTTCACATCTGTCCATTTATTTCCGTCTCTGTAGTGTTCACCGCTGTATTCTCCACACAGGGTAGACACCAGCAAAGAGTAGATAGTCATTAAATATGTCTGCCTGCTCTTTCTAATGTCTGCCTGCTCTTTCTGTAGTATCACAAAGGGGAAAGATTCAGGCAGTCTGACTTTGGAGTCCACGTTCTCAAACACCATGTTCTGCTGCCTCTGCCCACCTGCTGCTTCTACTCACCTAGTTATTAGGTGCCATCGAGTCCATTTCAACTCTCAATGATCCCATTTACCCAATTCATGTGTGTTGTTTAAGCATATAAGATATACGCTTTTCCTATGGATAAATTTTAACTTGATTATGTCATAGACCTAAATAATCCAAAGATTAATGGTTCTATGAAAAATGGTTGCTGAGGAAGAAAAAGGTAGTGGGGTCATGGGGCATTAATCCACCCAAGGGGAGGGTATTGTTTACATCTCCACAGGGAAAGTGGGACCAGACTTCAACCCAGTGTCGCAAGGTGTGAATGCAATATCCCGGCGTGGAGGAGGGAACCGGTGAAGAGGTCTGGGAGGCTGGCCCCAGCACCATAAATTAAGTGGATTCCTGCCCCTCCCCCGAAGAGAATTTGTTCCAAAGGACGACATTGACTCTGCAGCTCCGGGAGATGGACATATCTGATCAGAGCACACGGGAGCAGATGAAGGGGCAGGAGGAGAGAGTGAAGCACAGCCTGGCCCACCAGGCCGTGATGATGATGTTCCTGAGTAGAGCAGCCAGTCCACAGAGAGAACAACATGGCTGGCCCTACTATGAGACATGATGCCCCTCAGTGACTAAGGGCGATACAGGGGACAGCACCGGAGACACAGTGTGGGAATTGCACCTGACCTGATCCCACCACACCGAGGCAAATCACTGGGGGAGTGCAGCGGAACAGCAAGGGAATGGAGTGGCAAGGTCCCCACGGAATGCTGAAAGTGGACTTTGGGGCCAGGGCGTGGTACCCCAACAGACTGGACTGGAAAACGCTCCTAAGGGCCAGCAAACGATCCCTGAACTAACTACAAGCTTTTCTCTTGTGAACTGTTTTGTTCTGTTCTTTGTCAGTGGTTTGTTTTTGTTGTTTTGTTGTCTGGTTGTATATTGTTGCTTTGTTTTCCTCTGCTGGTTTTCGTGCATGTTAGTGACTCCACAGGTCTGTCTGAATAGGACAGGCTGGATGAACTATCTGGAGGAAAAACAACGGGACCGACAGTTCCGGGGGGACTTGGGGTGGGGGGGTAGGGGAGGTACAGAAGTGGAGTTAACAAACCCAGGGACAAGGGAAAAACATGGGACCCCAAATGGTAGAGAAGGGGGAGTGGCAGGCCTGGTGGGAAATGATCAAGGGTAAGGTTGCTTAGAGAAGAGGTATACTCTAGCCCAGGTGGCGACGAAGCATGGTAGTAGGGCAGGAGGAAAGTCAAGGGAGATGGAGGAAAGAGCTAGGAGTCAAAGGGCATTCATGGAGGTCTAGACAAAGACATGTACATGCAAATATATATAGGAGGATGGGGAAATAGATCTATGTGTCTATATTTATAGGTCAAGTGTTAAGGTGGCGGAAGGACCTTGGGCCTCTACTCAAACACTCCCTCAATGCATGAATACCTTCTTTTATTAAATTGGAACTCTATGATGCTGACTCTCCCGACACAACGTCTGGAGCCAAAGTAGGTGAACAAGTAAATGTGGTGAAGAAAGCTGATGGTGCCCGGCTATCAAAAGAGATAGTGACTGGGGTCTTAAAGGCTTGAAGATAAACAAGCGGCCATCTAGCTCAGAAGCAACAAAGTCCACATGGAAGAACACACCAGCCTGCGTGATCGAGTGGTCCCAAAGGGATCAGTTACCAGGCATCAAAGAACAAAAAATCATATCATTGACTGCACACCTCCATGATAGGATCGCTGAAGACAGATGGGTGCATAAGCAAATGTGGTGAAGAAAGCTGATGGTGCCCGGCTATCAAAAGAGATAGTGTCTGGGGTCTTAAAGGCTTGAAGGTGAACAAGCGGCCATCTAGCTCAGAAGCAAAAAAGCCCACATGGAAGAAGCACACCGGCCAGTGCGATCACGAGGTGCCAAGGGACCAGGTATAAGGCATCATGCAAAAAAAAAAAAACAACAACAACGATATAAGTGTGTGTATGTATGTGTATATATGTGTATATGTATATATATATACCATATTAAATGAAGGGGGAAGTGCAGAGTGGAGACCCAAGGCCCAAGTGTCGGCCAATGGAGATCCCCTCATAGAGGCGTTTAGGAGAGGAGATGGGTTAATTAGGGTGCAAGGTAGTACCGATGAAGAACACAGCTTTCCCCCAGATTCTGGATGCTTCCTCCCCCCAACTACCATGATCAGAATTCTACCTTGCAGGCCTGGATAGGACAGAGGCTGTACACTGATACATATGAGGGCTGGAGGTACAGGGAATCCAGGGTGGATGATACCTTCAGGACCAAGGGTGTGAGGGACGATGCTGGGAGAGTGGAGGGTGAGTGGGTTGGAAAGGGGGAACTGATTACAAGGATCCACATGTGACCTCTTCCCTGGGAGAGGGACAGCAGAGAAGGGGGGAAGGGAGACTCCGGATAGGGCAAGATATGACAAAATAACGAGGTATAAATTACCAAGGGCACATGAGGGAGAGGGGAAAGGGGAGGGAGGGGAAAAAAAAAGAGGACCTGATGCAAGGGGCTTAAGTGGAGAGCAAATGCCTTGAGAATGAT
This sequence comes from Tenrec ecaudatus, assembly GCF_050624435.1. NCBI lineage: Eukaryota > Metazoa > Chordata > Mammalia > Afrosoricida > Tenrecidae > Tenrec > Tenrec ecaudatus. The sequence goes on from NC_134538.1 coordinate 123,768,701, forward strand.
TGGGGCAGGGAATGTATGGATGTGCTTTATACAATTGATGTATGTATATGTATGGATGGTGATAAGAATTGTATGAGTCCCTAAAAAAATGTAAAAAAAGAAAAGAGGAGAAAAAAATGATTAGGGCAAAGACTGTACAGATGTGCTTTATACAATTGATGTATGTGTATGTATGAACTGTGATAAGAATTGTATGAGCCCCTAATAAAATGTTAAAATTAAAACAAAAAAAAACGAAAAATGGTTGCTGAGTTTTTAATCTGAAAGATAATATAAAAATCACCTAGACTCAGATTATTTAGTTCTAGTAAAGAAACTGAGATCCAGGAAAGTCATATAACTTGTCCAAGTTAATGGTAGAGCCAATGCTTACTCCAGAAGTTCAGGCTGGGTTCAAAAGAGAACGTTCAACCAGGCATATCAATCCTGATGTCAGATGCATCTTGGCTCAAAGCAGAGAGTACCAAAAAGATGTTTACTCAATTTTCATTGACTATGCAAAGGTTTTCAACTGTGTGGAACATTTTTTAATAAATCATTGTATTGGGGCTCATACAACTCTTATCACAATCCATACATACATCGATTGAGTAAAGCATCCTTATACATTCGTTGCCCTCATCATTCTCAGAATTCACCTTCGTGGGTGGAACATTAGAAATGATGGATCACCTTGAGAAGAAGGGGAATTCCAGAAGATTTCACTGTGCTTATTCAGAACTTGTACATGGATCGAGAGGAAGTTGTACGAACAGAACATGGAAATACTGCATGGTTTAAAATCAGGAACGGTGTGAGTCAAGACTGTATACCCTCACCATACTTGTTCAGTCTGAATGCTGAGCAAATCATCAGCGAAGTTGGATTATATGAAGAAGAGTGCACTATCAGGATTGGAGGAAGGCTTATTAACATCTCGCGATATGCAGATGACACAACCTTGCTTGCTGAGAGTGAAGAGGACTTGCAGCGTTTGCTCATGAAGATCAAGGATGGTAGCCTTCAGTGTGGATCACAGCTCAATGTAAGGAAGACCCAAATCCTCACAACTGGACCAATAGGTAACATTGTGATACATGGAGAAAAGGTTAAAATTTTCAAAGATTTTGTCTTACTTGGATCCACAATTGATGCTCATGGAAGCAGCAGTCAAGAGATCAAAAGATGTATTGCACTGGGTAAGTCTGTTGCACAAGTCCTCTTTAGAGTATAGAAGAGCAAGGATGTTACTTTGAGGACTAACATGTGCTTGACCCGAGCCATGGTGTTTTCCATTGCATCATATGCATGTGAAAGTTGGATATTGAATAAAGAAGACCGAAGGAAAATCAATGCATTGAATGGTGGTGCTGGAGAAGACTATTGGAAGTACCGTGGACTGCTGAAGGGCAAACCCATCTGTAGTGAAAGAAGTAAAGCCAGAGTGCTCCTTGGAGGCTAGGATGGCAAGACATTGTCTTACCTACCTTGGACATATGTAAGGAGAGACCAGTCCCTAGAGAAGGACATCGTGTTTGGTAAAGTGGAGAAGCGGCAAACAAGAGCAAGGCCCCCGATGAGATGGGTTGGCACAGTGGGTCTAGCCAAGTATGGGTCAGAACCAAGTGTTTGACACTGACAGCAGCAGCCAGACTTACTCTTGTTGTCATTGTTGCTAGTGTCTTGGAATCCATTTCCGATTCTTGGAGAGCTCGTGTGCAGTAGTACAGCACTGCTCTGCAGGGTTTTCAAGGCTATGAGATCTTACAAGCAGACCATCAGACCTTGTGTCCATGGTGCTAGTGGGTGGGTTTATTTAAACCGCCAACTTTTTAGTTTGTAGTTCAGAGCTCTAGCCTTCTTGTCATCAAGGGCCTATGAGCTCTGGGACGTGGGACCCACGTAAGCGACTTAGAGGCACTTTGGGGATGGCATCTTAAATTAAAAATGGTGTACAGTGTTTACCCTGTGCACTAACGGAGATTGCCGAGAGGTGGGAGAGCTGAAGGACAGGGCCTTACATAGCTTCGCAGTCTTTCCCTAAGGAATCAAATGTAACCATTAGGAGCATTGCTTGGGCCTAACACCTTCCCTTTAGACTCCCTGGGAAATGTGGCCACATGGCCGCTGCACTGTGGAGGGTGAGGAGCTGGAAGCTCCTTTTATACCGTGCACATTTTTATATTTTACAGTATACGTGACTTTGGTAAGAGTAATATGCAGTTTCACAGTCATATATTATGGTTCTGTCCTCATAACTTAGAGTTAGTCTCTTGTCACTAATTATGTTTACTTTGGATACTATTTTTAGGTTACAGGGTGAAAATATCCTATCATTAGTTCCATTCTTTGGAAATAATAAAGTTACTATTCTTTATTCTCTTCTCTGTACTTCTAATTTTTTTTCTTCGCAATTTCCTTTTACATGACTTTTCTTAAATGTGTGAAGGCGCCCGGCTGGCATAATGGGTTACGCATTAGGCTGCTAACTGCAAGGTCAGCAGTTTGAAACCACCAGCTGCTCTGTGGGAGAAAGATGAGACTTTCTACTCCCACAAGGATTTCTGGTCTTCTGTCTCCTATAGGATCGCTGTGTCGGACTTGACTTGATGGTAGTGAGTTTGTGTTTTCTGGAGTTTTTTAAGCGTCTAATATAGTGTCAACAGTATTTAAAATATTACATATCAGCTTATAATTATAGTCACATTTTCATGTTTTAAAATTTTCTTTGCCAGCATTCCTCATATTTCTTTTATATAATTCAGCTAAAGTTTTTATTAGCCAGAAGAGTAATTGGAATGTGAAATATTATGGTTAGTAGGGTAGTACCCTATTTGTTCTAGTTAGTAGAATCATACCTATTGATTAAATCAATATACTGACATATAAATTTTCAAGAAAATTAAATAGACGCAAGCACTTAGTGCTCAGTCATGTATCCCTTTAGCCAGAAATCACTCGTCAGCTGGAAGAACCACCAGGTCTATGCTGAGTTTAGGAGCCCTGGTGGCACCGTGGGTTACGAGCTAGGCAGCCAGCCACGAGGTCAGCGGTGTGAACCCACCAACTGGGAGAAGGCTGAGACTTTCGACTCCCGTAGAGTCAGCCTCAGAAACACAACGGGCAGTTCTGCTCTGTCTTCGAGGCGACAATCAGCCAGAGGCGATTCGATGACAGTGAAATGAGATGAAGTAAGCGCACCATGTAATTTTGATCCACAGAACTCGTGGTCTGCCTGGAGAGTGTCATACATTAGATGTCATGTGATCAACAAGCTTCAGAACAGAGGACTTGGGGAGCTTTCAGACAATCCTATGACACCCCCCAGCACCTTTGAAGACAGAAGCAAATTTACCTTGGGCCATTTAGAGGATTCTTGGGGTAAAATTCCATATTTTGTGCAAAGAAATCAAATGTTCTACATTTGTTTATTTTTTTTATATTTTGCCAATGGCACCTCCTTTACATGTTGCTGTAAAAATTTTTAATTAGCACAGAGCACTTAGACAAATATCTAGGGGTGGGGATGGTTGAGGGGAAAAGAATAGGGCTGGCCCAAACTATAACCATAAATTATTTGTGTGAAAATACAGTAACTTATCTGCAGAACAATTATGACTCCACAATAGATTTATTCATGTGCTTGTTAACAGTTTTGGATGGAGTGAATGTAAAATATATATATGGCTTCTACCTCACCTTTTGCATCATTGCCAAATTGTACAACTGTTGCTTCCATTTTGACCATTTATCATTGTATGACAGTCCCTGCTTTCTTCCTTCAAAATCTTTGATTCTTTAGAATACTATCATAAATCAACACTCATTTCATTTTTGCAGGTACTCCTTATCAGTTTGAACCATTTTCTTGGCCTTATCTAGCCCCCAGCTTGGTTCTTTGTTATACACAGAACCTCTAACCAAATAGAAATACTTTTTATCGTGATTGATTTTTCCATGCTATGCATAATGGCCCAGAGCGCTCTCTAACTCATCACTGAGGATCTTGAATGACAAGAACTCCTATGATTGAAAAAAGGCCCCTGTTTGGTGGTTAATGATGAATGAAAGATCCACGTGCTCAGGGGGGCAGTTCTATTGATGGCCAAAGTGCTAATGCAGATTAAAAACCAAAACTCACTGCCATCAATCAATTCCAACACATAGCAACCGTAGTGGCTTACCCATTGGGCTGCTAACCACAGCCTCTTGGAGGGATAAAAACGAGGCTCTGCTTTCAGAAAGGTTTTCAGTCTCAGAAATGCGCAGGGGAAGTCTTAGTGTGTCCTGTAGGATCACTGAGCTCACGCAGAAAGATGCAGTACCGCCATGAGGGAGGCTTCCGTGCCGGGAACCTGGAGTGATGCACGTGTTCCGTGTCAGCTGAGACAGACTCTGGTGTCCCTTGGTTTTATCACATACTGATCCAGATGTTATTATGAATACATTTGCATGTGATTGATAGTAAAATTAAATTAGTTGACCTTAAGTCAAGGAGATTACCCTCCATAATGTGGCTGAATCTTGTGTACTCATTTAAAGATTTTAAAAGTAGAACTGAAGTTTTCTGAAGGGTTCTGTGTGCAATCCTATTGCTTCTGTTTCTCTGGAGGACCCTGGTGAACGCACCTGGAGCCCAGGCACCTCGACAACGGGGCTCCCTAGATGAACTGAATGTCCTCACTTACCTGCTTTGTTGACCTTTCCATAAAAGAAGGGTGAATTCGTTTGTGACAGGACATACCTTTTGCATACATCTCACAGAACATCCTGAGATTCTTTAATACATTCAATCATCACTTAACGTCCGTACTATATTCCGTAAAAGAAGACATTATGTGATATAGACATTGTGTGAACACCATATTACAGTATTACAGACAAGAAGTCCCCAGGTACAAATATGATCTGTTCCTAAGCCTATATTTAAGTCAAATATGTAAGTCAGAACAATTTGTTACATTTCTTATCTAACATCAGTTTTTTATATCATTTTATTGGGGGCTCTTATAACAATCCATACATCCATTGTGTTAAGCACGTTTGTACATATGTTGCCATCATCCTTTATGAAATATTTTCTTTCTACTTGAGGCCTTGGTTTCAGCTCCTATTTTTTTCCTCCCTCCTCAGCCTCTCTCCCTCCTGAAGCCTTGATAATTTATAAATGATTATTATTTTCATATCTTAAACTGACCGTTGTTTCTCTTCACCCACATTTCTGTTGTTCGATCCCCTTGGTTAGGGGGATGGTTATACATTGGTCATTGTGATCAGGTCCCCCTTTCTGCCCCCACCTGCCCCCCTACCCTCATGGTATCACTACTCCAATTATTGTTTCTGAGGGAGTTATCTGTCCTGGGTTCTGTGTGTCGAGAACTCTTATCTATACCTGTATACATGCTCTGGTCTAGCCAATTTGTAAGACAGCATTGGGGACATGTTAGTGGGAGTGGGGGGAGGATTAAAGAACTAGAGGAATGTTGTATGTTTCATTGATGTTATTCTGAACTCTGGCTGGCTGGTCCCTTCCTTGTGATCCCTCTGTGAGGGGATGTCCATTGCCTGGAGGTGGGCTTTGGGTCGCCATTCCACTCCTACCCCCATCCCCTCCTTGTTCGCATCAATATGACCTGGGTTTTCTGATGCCTGATATCTGATCCTATCGACACCTCATGATCACACAGGCTGGTGTGCTTCTTCTATGTAGACTTTGTTGCCTCTCAGCTAGATGGACACTTGTCTACCTTCAAGCCTTTAAGACCCCAGACACTGTGTCTTTTGATAGCCAGGCACCATCAGCTTTCTTCACCACATTGGCTTATGCATCTATTTTGTCTTCAGCGATCATGTTGGGAAGGAAAGCATCACAGAATGCCCGGTTATTAGAACAAAGTGTTCTTGCATCTAATGACAATTAATCGAATGCTTGTCTAAGTATGTAGTGCACCTTTCTATACATAAAAAATTAAAGAAACAATTGCAGATATACTAAAAAATTTTAACATCATAACACAGTAATCTTAATAACATAATAATGTTTTGGGCTGCATTATAAAGTAATGCCCATTTGTTATTATAAACCATATATATGAACCTTAAATTTTTAATATAATGGAGGGGTTGCTTTATAATCTCAGAGTAGCAGGGACTACCTGTAGAATCTCTGAATTTGTAAACCCTAATCCATGATCAAACTGCCAGGCTGCACGATAAAGTCCAAAGAAGCATGTCTGCCTCATTATATGGTGTTTTAAGGAGAGAGAGTTATTGAAAATCCGGCATTCTTGCTATACCACTGATCACTTCCCTTGCATGAATTATCCAAGCCTGATGTATCTAACCCATTAAAAATGTATGAATTTCATCCTGAAACAGTGTGTCCAGGGTTTTCGGCATTCTCCTGAGGCCAGGGAAGCTGTGTACGGAAAGGCTTATAGGGCACATTGAGGCGGGTGACAGGGACAGCTGTTCTCCTGTCCTCTGACAATCAGATACACATAGCCTCCTCCTACTTAACATCAATGCTGATCATGTACACGGATATGGAGTCTCATTGAACAGAATGTTATGTTAGGTGCAGTATTAAGCAGTCATTAAATAGAACAGTACCTTACTATTGCAGCTACTACCCTGGGCTAAATCTTCCCTAAATCACTTCCAGCATCAGCTAAGATAAAGTACCAGGAATCAAAACACGTTATTGCCTTGGCATGCATAATCCGCAGACACTGCAAATCAAGCTGCAGATCTGACAGGGAACAAAATCAAAAGCCCAATGAGTTTTTTTTTAATCTCTGGATGGTACCAAGAATTCTTTCTTAATATTTACTAAGCATCCTTTATGGAGATATCAGCATTAACATGAATAATATTTACTTTAAGCCTGTGCTGCTGGAATCCTAAATTTGGTTACTAAATCTCCCTCTGAGATGCCACCAGATGAACTTGGTAAAGGAGCTCAGTGCGGAATTACTGGGTGGTGTACAACCTGTAGCAATGCTTTCTGATGATTGTAAATAAGTCCTCTGAGATAGACAATAGATAGATATTCTTATTACTGAGATTACATAGAGTATAGTTTCTCAAATTGATATGGTGTACCACTCCATTTTCAGGGGGAAAAATTACTGAGCACCCCCTAGGAAATTAAAAACTTTTATACTCTGGAGCATAAAATATAGGCATTACTTTTGCAGTGACCACTCATAAAATGATTCCAGCACCACCACCACCCCAGGGCGGGCAGTATCACCAACCGTAATATAGGCGTTTCCAGTTAAGATTAAAGATACCATTTTCACCTGATGTAGTTTCAAAAATTTGTGTATTTTTGGTTTTGATTGTTCTGTTGTTTTTTTTCTTGTCCACATTAGGGTGTATCTCAGAGGTGTCATGTCATTGGTAGAATAAGGGTTTTGGGGGAAGGGCATACAGTGTGGAGGAGGATGGTGTTAGACAGGGTTCTCTAGAGAAACAAAACCAGAATGCTAATAATTATATCTATAGATAGATAGATAACATAATAAACAGTTAGTTAAATTATAAAGCATTACAAATGACTCAGTGCAACTCACTCCCGTGAGACACTGGCAGTCCTTCAAGTCTTGAGGGTCGCTGGGTAGTTCTCTGTAGAGAAATTCAAGCTATCCAGGCACAGGCAGCAAATAGCAAGGCAGGTCACCAACAGTCAGCCAGATGACAGGGTCTGACAGTCCCCAGCTCAAGAGATGTAAATTCTTGATTTGTAAAAATGAGATGTAAATGGTGTGGTGAGGCAGGTCTTGAAGGAATCTCAAATTACAGCAACACAGTCCACAGGTTAGGTGTCCCACAAGTAGTGTAGCTTGTAAATTGAGGTACAGAACAAGCAAGGCAGCCGCACACTGGTCCGATGATCAAAGAGCAAGAGACAAGGAAGGCAAGGCTCACTGAGCTATTTATTTCTCTGCCCTTCAATTAATCCCACATGTGTTTATCGGCCAGGTTGGCACAATAAACTAACCTAATTACATCTGCAATAATCAACTTTACAATGCTCTCTGTCTGATAACAAGGCTGTTCACATGCCTCAACTGTGATTGGAGGGAATTGGCGACTTAATCCATGTGTGGACCCTGCAAATGGATTTTGATCTTCCATTGTCATCCATAGCCTTCTGCAAACTAGATATAAGCTCTATTACCATTCCCTCTTTTAGATTTGGATTTTACGATTTACAATCCTTGGATCACATAGACTGGTGTGCTTTCTCCGTGAGGACTTAGTTGACACCTGACTTGGATGGCTGCTTCTTTGAAAACAAGTCTTTAAGACCCAGACCCTATTCTTTCTGATAGCCAGGCACCATCTGGTTTCTTTATGATGCTTTGCTGTGCGCCCCACGTCTTCAGTGCTCTCTTCATGAGACTGAGCATCGAGCAAGGTCAGGTCACAAGAACTAACTGGTTTTCAACTGGGGCGAGAATTAAGTGCAAGCCCCACATCCATTCATGCACCTATGGTGTATATATGTCTTGGGTTCGCCTTAGAGACATCATTGTAAATTATTTTTTACAATATCAGTCCTCCCCTTAGAGAACATTATCAGTCATCCCCCTTGGAATACATCTATTTAAGCAACCAAAAGGCTTTTATATGTGCTTATGAACTGATGACAGAAAGAGCCCTTGTCCTCTTTACAGTGCTATTGTGATCATTTATTTCCTGTGACATATAAGATCTCTCCCACATATCACCCTTGTCTTCCCAAAAGGATGCTACTGACATCGCCTCTGCTCATGTGTTCTAGCATCGCAGTGAGGACCGATCAGAGACCAGCAGCTGGATGGACAATTAGTGACTGACTTAGTCATTGTTCATAATTCCGCATCTCACCCTCCAGAATGTGTGAGTCCGTGAGTCAAGATGACTAACTTTGTCTTTGAGGGTCACACGCTAGGATTGATCAGCTTACTGCTTCTTCAGTATTTATAGTCTGGGTCTCGGCACCTCAAAAGAAGCTTCACAGCATTTCCCAGCTTGCCCTTCTCTGCCCCAGATGGAAGCTGGTTAGCAGTCCTGCTGTTATCTGCCGTGTGTACATTTTCAATCCTGCAGAGTTAGTGCTGCACCGTGCCTGGCTTCAGTGCTGATGGAATGGCTGGGTTCCAGCTCACTGTTTATAACTTAGACTTGCCAATTGATGCATAAAAGGTGTTGAGAAAACTACTTAAGAAGCAACTTACAATAAGGATAGCCAGCCCTTGCCCCAGACTTCTTGGTCCTTGAGCATGGCCCATACTCTGTAATCTTTAGCTGACTCTGCAGCTGGGCACAGCACTAAGGCCATTCAGGGTGGATGGGTTCAATTCTGACCCCTTCGCTCAAGCAGGAAACAGATACACTGGAGCGTGTGAATGTTTAATTCCACGTCTGCCTCAAGGGGATGGATTCCCTCTTCATGAATCTTTCTCCCCCTGTTGCCATTGTCCGGGTGCCAAAGAACTGAGGGCTCTGTCTGGCCCGAGTCATTCCTTTAGCATCGACTAAGCAAGACACTCCCGTGTGCACAGTGCCAGGTCCCTTGGGAAGAAGTACAGGGGAAGTATATCATTAACTTACAAAGTCTCAATAGGCTTGAAATGAGCTCTCAAACATGTAGAATGCTGATTTCCTATTGCATGTGAACACCACTGGTCCAGAAGTCCTGAGGACAAGTGCAGGACAAATGAGCAAACCGTGTGTGATGACGTTCATCTAGAAAGATTGTGTCTTAGTGGCATTGAACGCTGTCCGATTTTGAAGGAAATCATATTGGTTCAGAGGAGGAAAGCGAGAATTTTAGAAAGAGGAAACAGTACCCCAGGAAGCATGGCGGGTGTGAGAATGCGTGGCCCTTGGTGGAGGGCAGCTCGCCGACCTGGCTGGAACAGAGACTGAGTATGATGGCAGGTGAAAGATGAAACGTGAGGTGGCCGGGAAGGCAAAAGCTAATAAAGGCCATTCATGGGAGGTCCAAACATCATGCGCAGGAGGTGAGTCTAGTAACTCTGCCCCAGAGGGCCCGGGGACGCTGTGGTTTTACAGGTATTTGGCAGATGTTTACTGGTCTGATCTTTACAAACTGGAATCAGTTCCTTCTCCAGTTCTTTTTTGTGGCCTTTCCAGATCAGTCAAGAGAGAAACCTCACTGTTAGCGGAGCAGGGAAAGTTAAAAGAAAATATTATTCCTATAACCCTCATCCAAGACAACAGAAGAGTGGGTGAAGGGAAACACTGGTCAGTGTAAGACATGAAAACAATAATATTAATTTATAAATTATCAAGGGTTCATGAGGGAGGAAGGGATGGGGAGGGAGAGGGGGGGATGAGAAGCTGACACCTAAGGTTCAAGTAGAAAGAAAATGTTTTGAAAATGATGATATACAAATATGTACAAATGTGCTTGACACAATGGATGGATTGTGATACGAGTTTAATAAGCTCCCAATAAAATGGTTTAAAAATTTTAAAATACAAAACATAAAATAAATATGATTTATAACAGGGTTTTAAAGCAGCAGGAGACTGGTTAAAGAGAGAGAGAGACAGAGAGAGAGAGACCTAAATAATCCATTCACTATCAGGAACAGTCAAAGGTGAATGGAGGTGGCATGCCCACAAAAGAGGCCCCTGGGGACTGAGGTATAGAACTTGTTGGAGAGGGAGATGCACGGCTCAGTGAATGGCAGAGACGTTGCTGAGATGCCCTCTAGACTGGCAGGAAACACTGCTCATGATAAAGTGTCTGACTGGAGGCCGACTGGTAGACAAACTGCAGCCTCTCCACCAAACTCAAGATGCTCCTGCCCTAACCCTTGGACCCTGGGAAGATATTGATTACCTAGGACCTTGGCAGTGGGGTTAGCTGATGGATCTCAAGACGGGGAGATTAAATTGGATTACCTGGTTGGGAGGATAGAATTCAAGGGACATTGTAAGGAAAGTAAGCAAGTCAGCAAAGGTGAAGTGACAATTGACGCAGAGGTCAGAGAGAGACTTGAAGAGCTTCTGCTGCTGACTTTGGAGAGAAAAGAAGCCGCAAGCCAAGAACTACAGGTGTCCTGTAGAAGGTAAGGAAAAGACATGTGATCACTATTATGAAAAGTCAATGCAAAAAAACCCAACAAATAACAATATTTTATGGTTCTAAGGAAGCCACTGCTCATCTGTCTGTTGCATGATGATGGCTTCCCGGTTGCTGTAATACTGGAAACTGTGCCCTAGTATTTCAAACATCAACAGAATCATCTCGTATGAAAGGGCATCCACTGAAAAGCTTGTGCGTGGCAGTGGACCATTGTCAGGTACGGTGCCAGAAAGTAGTCCCTCAGGCCAAGGCAGTCAAAATACAACCGAGGCAGAGCTGTCTCCTTAAAGTCTAGTCAAACCTCGTGATGTGGATGGAGCACAGCTTTGGAGGCCCTCATTTGCTGAAGGGATGTAACTCAAAATGAGAAGAAGAAGCATTTGCAAATATCCATTTATACTAGGAACATGCAATGTGTGAAGTATGGATCCAGAAAAGCTGGAAGTCATCAGAAATGAAATGGGATGCATAAAGATCATGATCTTAGGAATTTGTGAGCTGCCGGGGACTCGTGTGAGCCATGTTGAATCAGGCAAATGGCTTAGTATGCCAGGAAAGGAATGACAAATTGAAAAACAATGGCAGAGCATTAGTCACCAGAAATTTTTTCAAGATATATGTTGAAGCACAGTGCTGTCTGTGATAGAATTTTCTATATGCCTACAAAACATACCAATGCAACTATTTATTATTCAAATTTATGCACCAACCAATAAAGTTAGTGAGCTAGAAATTGAAGAATTCTACCAACTTCCTCTGTCTGAAATGTATCAAGCATGCAATCAAGATCCATTGGTTATTAGAATGTGAAAAATGGAACCAAAGAGGAAGGATCAGTAGTTGGAAAATATTACATTGGGGATAGAAATGAAACTGGAGATTGCACGATTGGATTTTGTAAGCCCAATGAGTTCTTCACTTTAAATACCTTTTTAAAGAATGTTAAGTGGTAACTATATATGTGGACCTTGCCAAATAGAAAACACAGTAATCAAACTGACTACCTCTCTGTGAGGAGATAATGGGGGAGCTCAATGTCATCATTCCCCAAAAAGCCAGAGGCTGACTGTCAATTGATTATACATAAGTTCAGGTCAAAACTGAAGAAAATTAACACACAAAAAAACCAAAATAGTACCTTGAATATATCCAACTTGACTTTGACCAAGACGACATCAATAACGTCAATCACCGAGAAAGCAAAGAAGCAGCTAAAATATAGGAAAAAAGACCAAAATGAGTGTCAGAAGAGACTGACACTTGCTCGTGAACCTATAATAGCTAATGTAAAAGGAAGGGATGGCAAAGTGAAAGGCAAACAAGATTACAAAAGGGTGACTCTAGAAGACAATATAAAGGATAATAATGAAATATGAAAAGACCTGGAATCCGAAAAACAAAAGGGAAGGACACATTCAACACATCTCAAGCTGAAGGAACTGTCCCTCCAAAAAAAAAAAAATCAAGTCTCAAGTTGTAATTTTGAATGAATGTACGGCAAAATAGTGAATCATGCAAGAAGCATCGAAAGAAGATGGGAAGAACACACAGTCACTCTTCCAAACATGACTGATCAACTGTGAGGAGTACAAGAGTTAAAGGCAAAAGAGGTAAAACACTTGTATACATAATCTTGTAATAACAGGAAGAACAAACCTGTAAGTGCGTATGCAGATGTACATGCAACTGGAACAGGTACGGGAGGTAAATAGCACTCCACCTACAAATATCTATAGGTTTGACGAAGGATATTTCTACATATGCATTTACATATGCTTCACATTTATACCCATGGATGTAGTAGAGTACAGAAGACAAAGTTATGAAAAATTATTAGGCATAATCCAACATTTTGAGGTAATGAGTTGTTAGGCATGGAGACTCAGCTACCACAGTCTGAGTCAGTAAAGATCAATTATTCACAAAGAAAATAGCCTATAACCTACTTTGGCGAGTAGCAACTTACATCTAAACACTTAAGAGTGACCCTTTAAGGTGTAACTATTGCTCTCTGCCCCTCCAGAGCAATCACGAAAACCCGAGACACATGGAAGCACTTGGTCTAAAGGCTAGTGGGCTTTACAAGTCCCAGCCTCCATGACTGGGGCGAGAGGAGCTGGATGGCACCCAACCACCAAAACCAACTGCTCGGAACAAGATCACATTAGAAGGTCTTGAATGCAGTAGGAGAAAAGAGACTAGACTTACTGGTCAAATACAGGTTGGTGGGACACTTAGCACGAGGGCTCTTAGTCTCTCCTCAGGCCTGGAAACGAACTCATGCACATGTCTCAACTTTCAGCCAAGCAAAAGACAGCTCTGCACGGCAAACAGTAAAAGTAGGGAGCTACGCCCTCAGACAGCCATTGGCGGCCTGAAGGACAAGGATCCTGCGGACGAAATTCAGCGGTAGGAAGGGTGAGGAAAGGAGACCGGGAAGGTGCGGTCTGTGGTATTACATTGTAGGGATTACAATTAAGGACAAGACACTAAATGTGGATAAAGTGGTGAATGAAAAACTGATTTCCTCTGTAAACCTTCTCCCAAATAATAATAAAAACCAATCATATTGAACACGCTTTTAAACTCGAAGTAATCCCCAATTTAAAATATGTTTTTGTTCCAAAAATCCATTGCAAATTGGTTTTGACTTAAGTCAAATATTTTTTCCCAGTTTTATTATTTTTTGCCTTTGTTCAAAAAGATTTATTGGCACATAATCTGCATACCATACCATTCAATAGCTCAATCATGCCAAGAAGAGTTGTAAATCATGACCACAATAATTTCAAAACATTTTCTTCTTTCTTGTCCTCATTGTTATTAGCTCTCCATTTCCCCTGCCATACCTCCCCAAGAAACCATTAATCCAGTCACTGTCTCTCTATAGACCTATCTTGGATTTCATATACAGAAAAACAAACATATCCTGGATTTGATAGACATGAAAACACATTTTTTAAACCCTAACAACCATAACTAAGTAAAACAGGGAGTATTCTCAATCAAAAAGAAAGTCAAAAATATTAAAAATAGAACAACTTCAAAAGGGATCAAAAGGGAGAGCAAATCAGAAGGTCTTAAATTATAACATTCCTACATCTGCCATACGATCTTTATGTCCAGTCTGTGAGGACAGGACGCTCTGCATGTAAATGCACTGCTATGTTTAAAGGCACAGATGCATAACGAAGTTCACAGATGAATTATAATTTTCTCCAGTGAGGAAGACGAGAGGACGGCATTGGCATTTTGCCATTTGGGGTAACAGTGCCACACATGCAAAGGGCTGGCCATCTGGAGTGTCCTTAGAAATAGGGGTGGTGTTTCTCGTCAAAAGTGGCGAGTTGTCCGGTCCTTTTCTGTTTTCCTTCCTCTAGTTCACGATACGATCTCACTGATTCCCGAGTCTGCCCCTTACTTCGGCAAAGAGAGCGGCACTGTGTTCCAGGTCGTCCTGCCATCGAAGGCCCTGCTTGAAAAAAACTCAAGCTGATCCTCTTGCTGGATCACTGATCACTGGATCATTTCTTGACCTCTTCTTTATTTCCCTCATGATTTCTTTCTGGTTCAGCATTTCTCTTCTCCTAAAACTCTAATAAGTGCAGGTCTGTCCATTCACCTCCTTCTCTGAGCAATTCCCCATCAGCAATATCAGGCTCTACATTCAGCATTCTTGTAATATGAATGATCTTTGCAAGTCTCTTCATAGGATCCTACTCGAATGCTTGGAATGTGCTCAGATAACTCAGCAATTTTTCCTCCAATCCCCTGCATGCATATTTGCACAACTTCCTCCCAGGGAGATGAGGCGTTCCAGATACACTGGCGATCCCAAGTGTGATTTGTCATAATTTGGATACATCAGAGACTACCAGGTCTCATCTGTGCCCTGCCACCCAACCCTTCCCCTGCAGAGACTCTGTTTGGAACCTTGGAATAGAGCAAGACCGTGATTGGGAATCAGTAGTCCAAACTCGCATCATGACTTAAGCAAGACTACGGATCGGCTCTACATGCACAAGGTGGAGTAAGAATAGGCCTACCTATTTTTGTGGGAAAGACCCGGGTTTCAGTTTGCTGCGGGTGTGCTATGACCCTACGATTTGATATAACCCCTAGAAAGAAACAGTCATCTTAGGGTGTAACAGTTAAATTCAGAACAAGGGAAAGGGTGGCCAAACATTTCTCTATAGAGCCTCTGATACGTCCTAAATACTGCATTCAATTCTGTTCGCCTCCTTTCAGAAGGAGTAGCCAAGGACAGCAACTCCACAACAGGATGACCAAGAGTCTGAGAATGGATAGAAGACCTGGGCTGTTAGAGAAAGCATCGGTAAAACGGGTAACAACCTGTAGAAGTGCGCTCCTATGGAGGAGGGTTTTATTCTTTATCGTTTCCGGGGGCGGTAGAGGAACCACCTGGAAAAAGTTACCGGGAGGCCAAACTTTGATTCAATGTAAGAGGGACTTGCTCGATATTGAGGTGCTGGGAAGGTTGGGGTCTGAGTTAAGAGGCGGGGGTCACCCCTGTCTGAAGAAGGGCCATCTTGGGGATGGAGCAGGGGGGTTCTGCATCTGATGAAGGCAGTGACAACACTCTGGTCTCCTTCTCACTCTGCCCCTACGAGACTCCCTGTACAAGCCAATACACTTTATCCCAGGATGCTTTCCAAAGATGAGACAAAAGCCTCACTTTGAATATCTCCTGCACATGGTTGTGCCTCGCATTCCATCTCCTCTAGGAGGAGCACAGGAAGAGACCTCTAAAATCAGCTTTGCATATTTAGCCCATAACAAGACTTGCAATCATCCCATTTCTAGAGACCCGAATAATTAAATTCCAGCACATAATTAAGTTGCATGGGACCATCACTAATACTCCTATTTGAATATGCCCTTCAGGGTATAGACATTATTGTTACAATAAAAGGAAATGATTTGATGGTTCATTTTAAGCTGTTATGAGAATTCGCAGCCTACAGATTATTACAGCCCTAAAATGTGAAGCAGTTTTTAGTATAAAACTATCACGCAATAGCGGGGTTTCATTTTATAAGATGGACCATGACTGTTTTATCAATGTTTTTAAGAAACGTTATTCTTTCATCTCTCTACCTTGCCATACAGAGACACGTAGTTCAGGTCACCAGATGGATGTTCAGTGGTGGGGATATAGGTATGGAAACTGCTATCAGACTAAAAACGGACCCAAAGGTGGTGTTAGTGCATTTTTCAATGGGGAAAAATTTAATTGGATCATCCCAATAATACTCTAAACACCTCAGAAAAAATGTTTTCTCAGTAAGTCCAAAAGATGCTGATGAAGAGGACAATGGTGATAATACAGTCTAGAAACAATTCCTTGTGCTATGAGAGGCTTTTGGACCTTTTCCAGTGCTGGCTGAGGGTTCTGTCTGATTTGTCTGCAAGTTACTCAATTTCTCAAATGCCGGCTACTCTCTGCAAAACATCAGTCATTCCTGAGTGCCCGTTAAACTCTTGAAAGAGCACGTTAGTGGTCTGTCTTCCACTATGAATTCTTAGATTATATTCAACAAATACAACTTTGTAGGGAAAGAGTTTTTATTACAGTTCACAACCAATTTTGCTCAATCAATAACTCCAGGAGTAGGAAAAACCACTGGTAAACTGCATGCAGTCAAAACTTAAGACTAACCTAGTATGCTCCTAAAGATTGGAGGGGAGACTCTGATCATGGAGACGTGCAAATATTCCTCCCATGTTTCAGCCCCAGCGTTCTCCAGGCTTTGAGGTGCTCAGTGTCTCTGGCTTCTAAGACTTTTTGATAGCCCCACACAGTACATTGACCTTCTCATGGGGTGAGTTATTGTCAGCTCTCGTTCCCAGAAGGATCCCTCGTGGCACAGTGAGTCAAGTGAGGGCTGCTAACTGCACAGCTGGCAGTTCAAAGCCACCCACAAGCTGTTCTCTAGGAAGAGTTGCGCTGTCTGCTCTCATTAAGATTTATAGGCTTGAAACCTAACGAGCAATCCTACTCTGTCACCAACAGTAGGATTCGACTTGACGGCAGTGAGTTCATGTTATTCTTCCCATGACCTTCCCTGCTCATTCTCCATCCGGGTCGCTGGTGCCAATGTTGGGACCAAAGCCCACCTGGGGTGTTGAATATGAAGACTGCTTTGTCGGGACAACCACCTCTATCTAGTCACCATGTCATTCAGCAATTCTAACACAGCAGTGGTGACGTGCCTCTATTAGCCACTATGACCCTAAGCTTTCATAAGACCACCTATTACATATCTTTCACTATAAACTATTCGCTTCATTGACATTCCTTCAGTTTAGGTAGTGGCGAATGTAGAGACCAGTAGAATAAACATTTATTCATAAGATATAAAGTTCCTATGCTATTCAAAAGACACAAGGTTACCGTATCCTAATAACTTCTAAGCCATTAGCAAAGAGTGCCAGGCCTATCCTAAAACGTTTATATCACTTAATTTTTACTACAGCTCTTAAGTCGGTAAGAATTTGAAACACTTAAGGTCAAAGTCACTTGCCCAAAAATGAGAGAATTAAAAAACCAACAGAGCCCACACCTGTTCCTTCTAACCCGAGGGCTTGTGTTCTTTCCAGTTAGAGCATCTCAAAAACTCCCTGCCATCAAGTCGATGCCAACTCATAGAGACCCTGTATGGCAAAGGAGAACTGCCCCTGTGAGTTTCCGAAACTGTTAACTCTTTTTCCCTTAAAGATAATCTGTCAATCACCGATTGTGAGCAAACATCATGTTATATTGATATGTTTTTTCCAATGGGCTGAAAAGCTATGTTGACATGTAGATACAGACTTGTAAGAAAATCTGTGCTCTTGCCTTTGCTTTAAATATAATTGAAATTTTGTACATCTATTTTTAAACTTTTTACTGTAAATTAGGGGGGGTTACATTTCAGATCATCATTTTCATACTCAGCAACTTTCGTACAAATAACTTATTAAACTGCCCAATGGCTTGTCCTGTGCCCCTGTCTTTTCCCCTCACCTCCACCTCCCTCTTGTAAAATGGAATCTCTCCCCCCTCTAGCCTATTGTTTCCCTTGCCCTTCCTTCCCCTCCCAGCCCTGTTGTTGTTGTTGTTGTTAGGTGACCTTATGCACCGCAAAACAAAATGCAGTGGGGTCCTGCATCATCCTCCCAATTGGTGTGCTACATGCGAACCCACTGTTGCCGCCGGGGTGTCAGTCCGTCTCGTGAAGGACCTTTCTCTTTGGGGCTGTGCTTCTGCTTTCCAGCACGATGTCCTTTTCCAGGGACTGGTCTCTCCTGATAACATGTCCAAAGTACATGGGACGAAGTTTTGCCCCCCTCACCTCTAAGGGGGATCCCAGCTGTGCTGCTTCCAAGAGAGAGCTCTTTGTTCTTTTGGCATCCCATGCATTTTCAGGAGTCTTTGCCAGCACTATAATTCAAGTGTATCGATTCTCCTTGAGTTGTCCTTTTTCAGTGTCCAACATTCACATGCATCTGAGGCCACTGAAAATATTGTGGCTTGGGTCAAGCACGCCTTAGTCCTCAGAGTAACATCCTTGCTCTTCAACACTTGAGAGGGGCATTGGGCAGCAGTAACCCACATCCTGGTAATCATCAATGTCTCTTTCGTTTAGTATGAAAACCTCTATCTTGATCTTTTCTTTTGTAAAAGTGGTATCAGAACTTATTATTAAGTTATACTAAAATACATTCCCAATCTAAAGATTACTGAATAAAGTATAAAAAGCCTTTTGAACTATGCGCAGGGGTAGTGGGAGTGATGTTACAAGTAGGGCCATGCACTCCCTGGGACTCTGACAAAGTCCTAAAAAGGAAGGCATTGACCACCAGGAATGGAGAACACTCAGGCACAAAAGCAAGGTGTTGGACAGGCTGCACAAAGGTAGATAAATCCCACTCAGATCCTCAACTTCCCCACATGTGGCCCTTCCCTGGTTCCGTAGAAAATAGAGGTTCATTTCTGTGAGAAATGAAGTCAGATATTCTGGGTCAAGGTCGTCAGGAACTAAGAAGAAAGAAATGCGGTCAGATTTCAAATTAATTTAAAATTTCTAAATTAAAAATTGAAGGCTACAGAGTAAACGGTAAGACTCTTGCAGCCTCCTTCCTTCCTCCAATCTAGTATGCACCAACAGCCAGCATCATATCGCCTAAACAGAAGAGTAGAGGATGCTTCTCCAAAGAACTTGAACTACTTTGTTCGCTGCAAATACTGAGAGTAGGATAATCCCCACCAAACGCCACCTAGCCAGTAGGTACCCTCCAGTGGAGTCCTTGAGTATACAAAGGACTACATCCATACCCAGAGAACATCTAACCATCCTCCTGTTATTTCTCCCTTAAATATGAATGACAGAAAGGGATCAGATGACACTTAAAGTCTGTAGCAGAAAATACTAAAACCAGTTAAGTTGTAAAAAAACAGAACCCAGAGGAAAGAGACAGAATTCCTAGAACAGAATCAAATGCCAAATAAATGATCATTTAAATGTTCACAAATATTTTTTTAAAGAAGGAGATGCTATATAAAAAGAGGAACAACTATATCAGGGGCTCGAGTAGAAAGCAAATGTTTTGAGAGTGTTGATGGTAACAAATGTACAAATGTGCTTGACATAGTGGATGTATGTACGGATTGTGATAAGAGTTGTATGAGCCCCCAATAAAATGATTTTTTTTTAAAAGAGGAACAACTAAAAAATGAAAGCCCAACTGGAAATGGTACAGACAATGGTATAGAAGTGTTGTCAACAGAAAAATCTCTCAGAATGTAGAACAAGAAAGAGCTAGATGATGGGTTTCAGGGTAGACAATAGAGTAGCCATCCAAAAAACCCAACATCCAACTAATAGAAATCATGACAAGTAAGAATTTAGAAGGCACTATGCAGGAGATGTTTAAAGAAATCGGGCAATAAAATTTCCTAGGACAAGATGACAATAATTTTCTGTTTGAAAAGGCTTCCAATTACTCAGCACACTGGATAAAATCTACACCAGGGGTCCTCAAACTTTTTAAGCAGGGGGCCAGTTCACTGTCCCTCAGACCCGTTGGAGGGCCGGACTATATTTTTTAAAAAAAACTATGAACAAATTCCTATGCACACTGCACATATCTTATTCTGAAGTAAAAAATAAATGGGGCAAAAATACCCGGCAGGCCGGATAAATGTTCTCTGCGGGCCACATGTGGCCCATGGGCCGTAGTTTGAGGACTCCTGGTCTACACCAAGGCACATCATCATTAAACTTCAGAATGTCATGAAGAAAAGCTTCCAGAGAGGCCACATGGAGAAGGAATGATAAGAAAGACACATTTTAGAAAATGGAGAGCAACACCTTCCCAACACGTTCGCTGAAGACAAATGGGTACATAAGCAAATGTGGTGAAGAAAGCTTATGGTGCCTGGCTAACAAAAGATATAGCATCTGGAGTTTTAAAGGCTTGAAGATAAACAAGCATCCATCTAGCTCAGAAGCAACAAAGCCCACATGGAAGAAGCACACCAGCCTGTGTGATCATGAGTTGTTGATGGGATTAGGGATCAGGCATCAAAGACCCAGAACAAAAAATCATGTCAATGTGAATTGGGGGTTGGAGGGAGGGTGCAGAGTGGAAGCCCAAAGCCAATCTGTAGGCAATTGGAAATCCCATTACAGAAGGGTCGGGGGGAGAAAACGGGCCAGTCACAGTGCAGTATAGCACCAATGAAGCAAACACCTTCCTTCTGGTTCTTTAATGCTTCCTCCCTTAATGCTTCCTCAACCCCATGATCATGACCCTAATTCTACCTTACAAATCTGGCTACACCAGAGCGTGCACATGGGTACAGATAAGAACTGGAAACACAGGGAATGCAGGACAGATAAACTCCTTGGGACCAATATTGAGAGTAGCCATACCAGGAGGGTAAAGAGAAGGTAGGGGGAGAAATGACCTATCTATAACCCCCTCCCAGGGGCATGGACAACAGATAAGGGGGTAAAGGGAGACATTGGATGATGTAAGACATAAAAAATAATAATAATTTATAAATTATCAAGGGTTCATGAGAGCGGGAGTGAAAAAAATGAGGAGCTGATACCAAGGACTCAAGTAAGAAAATGTTTTAAAAATGATGATGGTAACAAATGTACAAATATGCTGGACACAATGGATGGATATATGGATTGTGGTAAGAGTTGTACGAGTCCCTAATAAAATGATTTATTAAAAAAAGATAGGAACTTTGACATTTTCCCTTCTCCTAAATATAGTGGACACTATACTTATTTTTTGCCATTATTTTCTCCACTGTGCCCTTGTAATCACCAATCTTCTTTTCTTTCAATGGGTTTACCTACTCTAGATACTTCATATGATGGGACATTGCCTTTTATCGCTGTAAATCCAACCCTTACTGGGAAAGACCAATAATTCATGAAATGTAGATGTATTACTTTTCTCAGGTTGTTGCAGACTGTTGACAGATGTTAACTTGGGGAAAATGCAAGTTAGTAGTCCACAAGAGGGAGAAGAGCAATCAAGGAGCAGATGAAGGGTAAACTATCCTCACTGCCATGAAACGGATTCCAACTCACAGTGACCCTCTAGGACAGGGTAGAACTACCCTGTGTGTTTCCAAGACTGTTGCTCTTTCCGGCAGTTGACGCTCTCATTGTCTTCCTGAGGGGCAGCTATTGGGCTCACCGTGTTGACTTTTGGGTGCGCATTCTAATGCATAACTCACAATGGGTTTTATTAGTAGCTTAAACTGTTGAATACAAAGTTGGTGACTTTAACTGTAAACCCTCACCTAATTTACAATAAAAATTATTGTGTCACACACAGAAAAGAAAGAAATGGAGAGCAATACCTTTAGAATACTGAGAGAAAATTCCCTTCCACCTAGAATTCTTTATCCAGCCAGAGTACCGAAGAAATGGGAAGGCAGAAGAAAGGACGGGATCAGACATGCAAAGCCTCAAAAACCTGTGTTCTCTTACCATTTCTCAAGAAGCAAAGGGCATGTTCCACGAAGCCAATCAAGAACGAAGACACGTGGAGATCCAGCACAGGGAAAACACTCATGAGCCAAACCAGCCCAGGGCCATTGAGCTGGTCCTGGCTTGGGGGGACTTGGAAGGGCAGCGCAGAACTGCCCCGTAGGGTTTCCAGGGGAGTAATCCTTACAGACTTTGCAGACTGCCCCGTCGTTCTCCTGTGAGGTGCTGCTGGACTTGAACTCCTGGCTTTTGGTGATCAGCCAAGCACTTTAACTACTGCACCACCAGGGCTCTTGTTTTTCATGAGAGTGAGGGGAAATCCCAGCAGGGTATCTCTGCTCTGGTTCAAGAAGAACCAGTGGAGACTGGAGCTGCAAAGGAAAGGGCTTGAGAAGGGCTTTCTCCAGCAGGGAAGAGGGGCCGCTTTTCCCTGTAGAAAAACCATACAGAGGCATTGTATAGAGCTGTTGGAAGCTACGGGAAAGACTTCATCTGAGGTTCAACAACAACAACAAAAAGCCTAGGTAAATGGAAAAGGTAATTATTAACTCCAGGAACAGTAAGATTCAAGAAAGGAAGTGCAATCCTCTTCTTACCTTTTTTATTCTGCAGTCATGACAATGAAACCCTCTGGGTAGGATTAGCCAAAAGTTGATGGGTTGTTGGGTTTTGTTTCCTTTAATTTGGGGGCAAGAAGAAGAAAATGCACCTACTGTAAATGCAATGGAGGGCTTTCTTCAGTCATCGGTGATTGAAGTGGATGTGGCCATCATTCGCTCTGCGTGTCTATTGCTTAGCGATTCCAGGAGTTACCACCAGAAGACATAGCTCAAAGAGCTGCAAGGAATTGCAGGTCAGAGGAAGTTGAGACAGACTCCAAGAGAGACTGCTCTTTTTCACTGTGATCTGTCTATTCTAGCACTATTGGACTCTTTTGGCTTTTTGTATGTATGAATTTCTTTTTATTTTTTCAATCGTTTTATTGGCACTTAATTCACACATAACTGCAATTCAACAGTTCAGTCACATCGAGGAGAGTTGTACAAGCATCCAACCCAGTGTATGAGTTTTTATTGAGATCACTTTTTAAAACTAACATGGAAGAAACGGAGAAAATAAGAGGATCTGGTCGATGGCTCCCTTTGTGCGCCATGCCTCGTCTGACTGCCTCGCTTTATTGTGCTTCCAGCTGTTGTGAGTTTGACAAATTACACCCCGTGGCGGCCTTGTGTCAAGTAACTCGACTGGCACCATTTTTCCAATAGCATGTGCTCACTGTGTCTCTGCGTCACATTTTGGTCCTGCTCACAGTATTTCCGATTCTTTCGTGATGCTGTTGCCCATGTAAAAGACTATACTGGACACTGTAAGCATAGCTTGCATAGGGACTGGGCTCAACAAAGAAACGATCCATGTGACTCGCTTCACAGCCACATTCACTTGATGGCAATAACCTGGAGGGAACCTTGCCCATAATATCTCCAAGGGATGTTCCGTACAGGCCAGTATTTTGGTGATGGGAGCGAATGTTTTAAAAGCAGTGAAATGCAGACCATTTGGGGGGGTCGCGCCAGGAAATAAACCAAAAACCATGCACACTGGTAATTACTACTTACTATCTTTATGCCAGGTTCGTGGGGGTTGAACATTTGCGTTAACGTGCATAAGACGACTGGCTTCAAATAATAGCCGCACACATGGAAGTATGCGTGGATTTCCACATATTCAGAACTCCGTACTTATTCTATCATCTCTTTCTGCAGTTTTAAAACGTCGGGAGAAATATCTTAGATTAAAAGCAGACTAATAGCAAAATGAGTCTCATTCAAACTACCCAATATCCGCAATCCACACCTTCCCTGCTCTCCTGCAGCAAAGCTAGCAAAACTGCCCTTCACAAATGACACAGGCCTTTCTATAGAAGCAGAGCTCTGGATAATTGAGTCACGTTGGGCTGTGCATTCTCTTAGGAACAGTTTACATCAGTGCCAGGGGAAAGACGGTGCATTCTCATTTTCTCAGTAAGGAAAATATGTGCGGTCATCCTGGACACCGGACAGTTAACTCTTGATGGAAGGAACTGACAGATCACCTGGGATACTGAGTGAAAAAGCCCTGCATTTGGTTGGGGACCTATGACACACTTGTAGAAGCCTATTTGCCCCCATAAGCTTGAGTCACATGACAAGCAGGTTCACATTCGCCCAGGGGACATATCCGTCCTTACCGGTTACGGAGCAAGAACCACATAAGCTCCATGGAAAGTCTGACAGGGAATAAATTCGTAGGGGCTGCCTTTGGATTCTAGATTATTCTGTAGACAGTCTCTCGTCTTTCCAAGTGGGGTGCACATGGCCAGAGAAGAAGCAAAAGCATTAACAGTTTGAGTACCAAAATGAATTGAGTTCATCTTGGACCACCACAATACACTTGAGGGAGAAAGCTGCCAATAGCAGACTAGATTCCAAGTAGAGTCACAAGGTGTTTCTCACTGGAACCAAACCAACCAGTGCCCATTGGAGGCTTAAAGCTCCGTAGAGAACAGAGCATGCGCAATACATCGCGGGTGGTGCCGGGAGGGGCAGAATGCATGGACGAGTGAATTGTGTTACGAAAGAGGAGCTGGTCTGTTGCTCTGGACAACCTCTCTCTGTACGTGGTGTTTGTTGTCTTCCATTTTCATTTGAGGTCAAGTTTCGAATCAGAGCCAATTTCTCCTGGACAAAGGGTAGTGTCTGAGTAGATTTAGGTGCTTAGAACTTTCCTTCAAGTGGAGAAATGAGAGCTGATGTGTTCTGCGACAGTTTCAAGGACAGATTTCTGCTTAAATTGAGTGGGGAAGGCTTTATACGAAATATAAAGAAATACATTTGATTATAAAAATCTCATGTTAGAAGTTTATAAGACTACTCCTTTACACTCTTAGAAGGTTTGGTTCCATCAGAACGTCCTGTATTATCGACACCTAATTATATCAGCCAGTATTGTTGAAGTAATATAGGAAGGACAAAAAATAACCCAATTTTATACCCAGACAATCAATAATCACTAAGAATAAGACGTCTCTGTTTACTGCTCTTGAATAGGCTTGGGAGCAATATCTGATTTGCTTCACTAGGAGATTTCCTACTGGCCCACAATTTCTAATTTTCATAAATTTCATCAAACCGAGTTTGCTGCAGTTCAGCCCTGTGCTGAGAATATGCTTTTCTTTGCCAGACATACTGCATCAGATCTCCTGTGATGCTTACAGGAACTCTTGTTAGCAAGTGGATTCTGAATCAGCATATCTGACAAGGAAGGGCAAACCTTCACAAAGTGTCAGACCATAGTACATGGATTTCAAGCCTTGTAGTCTTCCTCTAAAGTCTTCATTCTCAAACTTGGCTAATCATGGGGATCTGGCAAACCTGCAGGTCCCTGGCCTCTTCCCCTAGAGATTCTGTTTCATTGAGTTGCCACTAGATCCTAGGGATCTGTGGTTGCACCAGATCCCCAGGTGATCCCAATGATTAGCCAAATTTGAGAACCTTGGCTCTGGAGTAATCTGGTTTGTTCTGGAAAACATATGGTAGGGAACCAACATAGGTGCAAATATTTCCAACTGAAAGTTTTTGTTTTATGTCTCATTCCATTGGCAGACCCCGGTTTACAAAAAGAAATCTCCCACTTGTGAATTTTCTCTCTTCTTTTTCTTTCTCTTAGTCCTAGGATGAGTGTGTTAGTCCGGGTAGACTAGAGAAACAAAATTCATAAACACTCATATTGTATAAGAGAGAGTTTTATATAAAGGGTAATTGTGCATTAAACATCCCATCCCAACCCAGTCCAGTCCAAGCCCATAAGTCCAATATTTGTCCATATGTCCCACACCGATCTACAAAGTCCTCCTCCATCTCACAAAACACACACTATGATGCCAACTGCAGGCAGAAAGCCGAATCCGTGAGTGTGTAAGCATCTCAGTGCTGTCGGGGGTCTCCACACGGCTGCTCCAGCACCCAGAGCTGCATCCGGGTAGGTCCATGCGGCTTCTCCTTGGGAATGTCTCGCAGGAAGTGAGCCTTGCCAGCTGAGGCAGAGAACTAGCTAAGGCAGCCTCAACTGGTTTGACTATCAGAGAGCAAGAGACTAGACAGGCGAGGCCTGCCAAGCCATTTATCTCTCCGCCCTTCAATTAATCCCAAGTGTGTTCATCAGCCAGGTTGGCACAATAAGCCTTAACTACACAATGAGTTTGGTAGATTTCCCGCCCCCACTCCGTGTGAAAATAAAAGCCACTATTTCCCTTCACCCCCATTCCTTTCCATAACCAAGTCCTTCCTTACCCGCTCGGACGAGGATCAGAGAGTAGCGCGCTTCCACTGGCTGCCAGATCACATCACAGGACATCTGGTGGGGGCTGAAGCTCCTGAAGTTTCCTCTTTACCGTCTGGCCTTCGGAATGTTTAAAGATTCTCACACTATAAACCAGCACCTGCTGTGGAGTATTTTTCAAAATCTTATCATACAGTCTAGCTTCTGTTATTTAGCCAAAAGTTTATCTTTTTCAGCTGTTTCGTGTGTGATTTTTTTCTACAAGACTCTGCTTTGTTTCGTGCAGCAGAGGGGATAGGGATGCCTGCAAGAACGTGGTGGAAACGTCAGATAGAATTGGCTCAGCAGGGAGGCACTCAGCCCACCAAATCCTCTGTTGGTGGAGCCTGGATTTGTTCAGCTGCCTCCCATTGTTTCAATGGAGGTAGTAAGAATACCCACCTCGCATGTTTTTTCTTGGGACCAACTGGGATGATCCATGATGTTCGGTGTGTGATAGCTCTACCATCGCTCACAGCAAGCTTGGGTTTATGCCCCCCAGGAGGCTGTGTCACACCCAGATGCCTGCATGATGATCCCTTTCTGTGGGTTTTCTTGAGATGTTCCCGACTTAGCTTACAACCTCCAGGGGAAGACTGGAGAAGTAGAAAAATGTGAGTGCCCCCTTGCGGATTCGGGGTCAGTTGCACTTACCCCCGCAGCACACTGGGAATGCCCTGGGGACCTTCCAACTTATTGATACGCAGACCTCAGCCCGACAGGCGCTGGAATTAGCTGGCCTGGGATGCAGCCCAGGCATTTCTGAGGTTCCCCAGATGACTCCAACGGGCAGCCCAGGCCATGACCTACTGCTTTTGTTTCAGTTTAGATTCAGGCGACCTGAGCCAAATCCAACCAAGGGCTTGCTCTTTAGCACACGGCTTCTAAAAATGTCCGTCCACAGCCAGTCCACAGGGGAACTCCCCAGCCTCGTGGAAATCTTTTGATAAACCCTGAGAAGCTAACAGTTCAAATCCAAGCCCCATAGACAGAGGCTACCGGCGAGCTCTTTGTGCGAGGAGGCGGTGGCCACTGCTAGTGTTTCCTGCTTCTTAATTGGCAGCAGTCAAAATAACTTGTGATTGACTTCACAGATCAGTCAAAATACTGATGATCAAGTGTCTCCTTCATCACCACACACGTATTTCATGGGTGCTGTCATCAGTTACACGTGTGCTTCCTGCTCTTCCTAACAGACCCCCTGGCATGGGTCCCTCGAACGCGGAAACGGGTGACTGTGGGGGCAGCCGTGCCACCTCCCCACATGGCCTCACCAAGCACTCCTGAGCAAGCCTGAACCAAGTGCAGCCTGCCAATGTTCTGAGGCTTCTTTCCTACCTTTTTTTGATTCAATCGTTCCCAAGAAAGTCTTCGGTCACATTCTACGTATAACCTGAAAACAAAACAAAAACAGGAGCTATCGAATCAATTCCACCTTACGGCCACTCCATGTGCCTCCGAGTGAAACTGCTGCCCAGGATTTTCTGAAAGGCTGTGACCTTTCAGAAGGAGATTCCTTGGGCTTTTCTCCCAAGGCACCTCTTGGTGGGTCTTTTCAGCCAACCTCTTGGTGATTTGTCTAGTGTCCAACCCTTGGACTACCCAAAGACTCCTTGCTGCCTGTCACACGATCACATGAATAACGTTGGGCGATTAGGAGAAGCGGCACATGAAGGAGGCATGAAGCGGCAGCATCCGTGACCACGGTTGGAAAACCACTATCAGGAAGCTCTCCTGGTGACCAGGAGCTCCAGTGGCATAGTGGGCTACCCTGTGAGCTGCTGGACACCAGGCTAGTTAGTGGTTTGAACTCACAAGCCAAGCTGCAGGACAAAGATGACATTATCGCCTCCTAGACAGAGTGACACTCTCAGAACCCACAGGGACAGTTCTACTCTGCCCTACAGGGCCGCTACGGGTCAGGAATGGACTGGATGGCAGTGGACATCTGGATGATGCTGGGTTAGGGACATTTTCTTTACATGCTAAGCTGAGAACATATGATGGCCAAGGTGGAGTTTGCTTGATTGGAAGATTTCTGGACAGCCAGACTTGTGTGACACCCAGCAGGACAAGCTAGCTTTTATTGTTTGTCTCCGAGGCCCTGATCAGACCACAGTGCCATCCTCCCCTGATTTGCTCCCCTTCCAGGACCTGTTTCCCCCTTCCCTACGCCCCACATGTCTATCATCCTTCCTTGTGATGGCCCCAGTCCCAACTGAGCAGAGGAGCCCATAGAGGATGATATAAACTGCAAGACATCTGGGACTGCGCCCCAGATCATTTGCGTCCAAAAACTTGCGGTATTTGGAGTTTCTTAAAAGCTGGGGGTGGTTTTGCTATAGATTATACAGGTAACACCTGACTTATAATACAGTTTCATTTCAACTAAATGACACCATTGTAAGATGGTTCTGACATTAGTCAAATACTGTTTGTTCCTCTTCTGTCCTAACATTCAAAACTGATAACAGGCTGCAACATTGTAATAGGTATTACTAATGAAAATATGTATCCCAATCCAGGCAGTTGTTAAGTGTGGTGCCTTATGATCCCCATACACCCTAAGTCAAGGACTACCTGTAGAAGGAGCATTGATTGCTGGCTCAGCTGCCTGGGTTCCTGGTCCATCATCCTCTTGGTCTACCCCACACCTTGTCTCTCTCTCTCTCTACTCTCCATAAAAATAATAAATAAATTCACCATTGCAAAGGGGCAGCCACCCAGGTTTTCCCACTGAATGTTATGTGTGATTCTCAGAATTTTCCCATGTAGACCCAGTCTGTGCTTTGCATATTCTGTATCTGCAGAGGAAACCCACTCCCCCTTGACCGGGGATGCCGGGGCCTTTGCTACTGAGACCGGCAAGAGAAACAGCTTCCTGTCCAGAGGGATATGTCCAGCCCTTCTTTTAAAAAGCAAACAAATAAACAAAAATGTGCTTTAATCTGATTCACAGCAGTTAATTTGGCTCAGCAATCAAGCTCTGGGCTAGCTTACTGTTCCTTCTGTTTATTGTTCTTTTCGAAAAGGAAGCCTGGGAACAAAAGTGAAGACAAGGCTGAGGGGATGGTGCTCACCTCTTGCAGACCTCAGGGAATGGAGTCAACATGTGTAACAAGAGGGCTGTTGCCACAGAAGCTCCCTCGGCCTCAGGGGGCTCAGCAGAAGCCACACATCCAAAGAGCTTTGTCATTGCAAAATCCCAGAGATGTGGCAAATGCTTCTTTTCTGAAATGCTTAATCCCTGCTCCACCAAAAATATAATTTTCCCTCGTGTTTTATAGTGAAATTTGGAGTCATTTCAAGCTAAATATTGTGTGCATACCTAAAAACTAGAAACAGATATTTACTTGAGGATAGAATAGACCCAAAAGCTCTAATAATATTCAACTGCCAGGCCCAGGGGTGGCGGGGGTGGAGGGGAAGGGATTCTGCCTTTAATTAAACTAAAGTGGTTGGAAATAATTTTCCCTTTAGTATAGCTTCGTTCTCCAGATTTCAGCCACATCCTAATAAGCAGTTCTCTGGCAGAATATGTTATCTAGTGTCCAGGTTCAGGGCTCATGTCTGCTTTGGGACCTTTTCATCTGACCCAAGGGAAGGAGTAGCCACTCCTGCCCGCCTGCTCCAGCTTCTGCACAGGCATGTCAGTTCTCCCAGACCAGCCCTCCTGTGCCAACTCCCATTAGAAAACAGAAGCAGGCCAGAGAGCAGCCGCATATTGCTGGTCTCCATTTGAGGAATGCTCAGGGTAGTTTGGGGAGTGGATTTGCTTAATCTTCCCCACAGCCTCTTGTAAGGTAGACACAGTCACTGTTTTGAGACTGTCTGGCTCTCAGGTGATACCTCAGCCTCTGGGTTAGATGGTCTTTCTCCAAACTGTGAGCAAGCAAGTTATTTAAAAAGAAACCTAGGGAGCCAGTTAAATAAACAATGATACAAACATACAGTGGAGCTGTGAGAAAACCCAGGTGCAGCATAAAGCGCATTCATTGTATTTTAAGCGTACGTGTAAATGAGGTTAAATCATGTATGTATCTGCCTATGTTTGTATTTCCTTGGCTATCGTTTACCATCTCTGAAAGGAGATGTTAGTGGGAAGAGAGCCAGGAGATAAGAGGATAGAAAAATTTATTTGAGTCATGTAAATATAGAATAATCTAATAAAAAGTCAACAAATTAATCTGTTTAAAAATATATATTTTGGCATGAAGTACAGATATTACCTGAAACTTTAAGATAAAACAAGAGTCTCCCCCCCCACCATTTTTTAAAACAGTTACCTCAACCCCTTTGGGCAGTCTGACGTCACTCCTACCCTCATCCTCCCTAAAATCTTCACCAATGAGTCTATCTTTCTGTGAGATCATGTTTAGAAACCAGAAATTACACTAATGCTATCAGACTTTATCACATGAAATATAATCATCCAATGGGGGGGGGGATTGTTAAATATCGCACAACTGTCAAATTGTTCAATATGTCATACTAAATGTGTTCCTGACAAAAAGACTATGAAATAATTCTTAACTACTTATATCCGTTATAGTCTGTATTATAAATAGGTTTTGAATAGTAAATATATAAATAAACACAGCAACCGTGTTCCTGCCCGCTTGGGCAATTCTGCCCCAGCCTAACAAGGAGCTGTGCCTCCATGGCGGGGAGTGGGATGGAGTGCTGTGTGGGATCCAGAATGTGACCCTCAGACACCACAGTGATGCCTCCTGGAGAAGCGTCCCCATCCCACTCCCTCATCCAGACACACACACACACACACACACACACACACGCCCCATAGGGAGTGAACCAGGAGGCTTTCCCTCAGATGGACTGGGGTTTGGGTTTAACTCAAGGCACCTCCTCTTACTAGGAGTCCAGAATAAGCTACCTGTCTGGGCCTCACCTTCTT
The DNA here is from genome assembly GCF_050624435.1 of Tenrec ecaudatus. Taxonomy (NCBI): domain Eukaryota; kingdom Metazoa; phylum Chordata; class Mammalia; order Afrosoricida; family Tenrecidae; genus Tenrec; species Tenrec ecaudatus. The sequence goes on from NC_134538.1 coordinate 123,800,082, forward strand.
GGTTCCATAGAAGAGGGATCATTGTGATGTAACGTCAGTCCCGATGCCAGATGTATTGTCAGAGAGCAGCCTGTTAGCATTCCCTGGACAAGTGTGCTTTAAAAGAATGCTTTCATTTAAATTTGAATCACTAGGTACTTACCAGGGCTCTCAGTTTTATTTTCTATAGAACACCCTGTGGTCTATTAACACTCTTTAAATTATCATCAACATGATTGTAAGTGAAGAAAAATAGTTCTATATGTGTCTAAAATGAGGAATTGTGGTTCAGAGTTTTTATTTCTGTCAAGCAGAATGTGAAATTTGGCGAACAGAAAAAAGATCTGAAGCATTTCTTGGCTGCATCATAGGGCTTCCGCTGGGAAAATAGATTCCAAAGCAGGAAAGAGATTGTTTTAACTGGGAAGCCTCTCCAACTTTACTCCTAATTCTTATTGTACTAAAACAAATTAAATGGGCAAGCATGAGTTATAATTGTCATAATCAAACATAAACATAATTATAGAGGACTGTGCTATTGAAAGGAAGCCTGGTGACATCGGTGTTTACAATGGGCTGCTGACTGCAAAGTCAGCAGTTCAAAACCACCTGCTACTCCAAGGAAGAAAGATGAGGCTTTACTCCCATAAAGATTTACATCCTGGGAACCCCACGGGGGGAGTTCTACTCTAACCAAAATTGCTCATGATTGCTATGAGTCAGCATTGACTGCGTGGGAGTGAGTGCTGTTGAACAGCAGGGACCGTGGCACAGTGACTATCTCACTGAGTGTTTATATAATCTAAATTATTAGTCAGTAGGCCGACTTTCTCAAGTAAAATATGCTTGGGGGACAGCCCTGTGGTTTGAATTACCAACGCACTACTAATCGAGACTAGTCCATCCATTCAAGATTTAGCAAGTGCCAGATTTTTTTGTAATGTGCTGGGAATTCAAAGATGAATAAGAACAGCGCCTGCTCCACATAGTCAAGGTGACCTGAACATGACTGTCTCAATTCAGAGCACCCCGTCACAGAGCCAATCCTCCCTCCAATAGAAACCACTAGCGATACCGCAGGACAATCTGTAAATCTCAAAGGCAGTTTTGTTTTGTTGTAAGCTTCCTTTGATTTAGCCAAGTGAAAGCGCAAATCTTCCTGGTTTTATTTTGTTTTATTATGTGTAATGCAGTTGCTGTGCCGCGTGTCTGTCCGTCTATGAGACTGTGGTGCGTGTATGTTTTGAGGATGCTGGGAGTATTTCAAATGCCAGCAGACTCATTCTTGGTAGACAAGTTTCAGGGGAGCTTCCAGACTAAGACAGACTAGGAAAAAAGGGATGGTGATCTTCCTTTGAAAATTCGCCATGAGAGACTTATGCATCACAGCAGAATATTGCCTTGCTTGCTTTGGACACTTCATGAGGAATCGGTCACTGAAGGAGAACATCATATTTGGTCACTAAGGGTGTGAAAGACCCTCAGGGAGATGGATTGACACCATAGCGGAAACAACAGGCTTAAACATGCCTGCAAGGGTAAGGATGGTGCAGAATCCAATAACGTTTAATCTCTTGTGCCTAGAAGTCCACATGCATCAGAATTGCCTTGAAAACCACTATCTATCTAAGACTCCCTGAGGATGCAATGGTTAAAGGCTGCCAACTGAATCCACCATCCACTCTACAGGGAAAAAAATGTGGCAATTTGCTCCCATAAAGATGACAGTATTGAAAACACTATTGGGCAATTCCATTCTGTCTCAATGAGTGGCTATGATCAGAATTGATAGCACATATCAATATCTAGCTGTCTGATGTAATTGCTTCAATGTATGAGCTGCAAACCTGGGTTTTTCTAGACAGAGATAGTTTTCTGTCTGTAACAAATCTAGAAAGTCTCCCCCAGGACCATAAGTAAATATGCTGAACTCAGTTGGACCTACGTGTTTCGATCTAAGTGTGGCATAGACTCTTGCTGTTGTGGCGGCATTTGGTGGGCGCTGGTGATTCCTACCATCACGTGTCTGTCAGTTTGTCATACTGTGGTGGCTTGTGTGTCACTGTGGTGCTGGAAGCTAAGTTATTGGGATTTCAAACACCATCAGGGTCACCCAAAGTGAACAGGTTCCATCAGACTTTCCAGACTAAGAACATATGAAGAAGAAATGTGCTGTCCATTTCCAAGGAATTAGCCACCGAAGCCCCTAGTGAATACAGCATCAACACCTTGTCAGTGACTGAACACCTGGTGAACGGAAGCAGGGCAAGGTCAAAGACAGGGCCAGAAGATGAGCCCCTCAGGCCAGAATGCACTCAGGATCTACTTCTCAAAGTAGAGTCTACTATAACAACATGGCTGGAGTAAGCCTTGGGGACCATCATTTGCTGATGGGCACAACTTAAAATGAGAAGAAACACCTGCAAGCATCAATTAATAATTGGAACTTGGAATGTATGAAGTATGAACCTAGGAAAATTGTAAATTGTTAAAATAATATGGAATGCATACATATCTATATTCTAGGTGTGAGTGGGCTGAAATGGATTGACATTGGCCACTTTGAATCAGAAAATCATACCATTTACTGTGTGGGGAATGGCACAATCAAGATAAATAGCATTTCATTCATCTTCAAAAAAGATGTTTCAAGGTCGATCTTGAAGTACAATGCTGTCTGTGATGCAATAATGTTTATCTGCATCCAAGGAAATTCAATCAATACAACTGTGACTCAAATTTATGTACCAACCACTAAAGCCTGTGAAGCAAAAATTTACCAAATCTTCCATCTAAAATTGATCAAACTTGCAATCAAGATGAATTGATACTTATTGGCAAATAGAATGAAAAAAATTGGAAACAAGAACAGTAATTGGAAAACATGGTCTTGATGATCCTATGGCAGAATTTTATAAGCCCAACAACGTGTTCAAAGCAACATAATAGACCACGATCCACATGGACCTCTCCGATGGAATACACAGAATTGAAATTGACTACATCTGTGGGAAGAGACAATAGAGATGCTCAATATCAGTAGCTAAAACTAGGCCAGGGACTGACTGTGGAACAGACCATCAATTGCTCATATCTAAGTTTAGCCTGAAGTTGAAGAAAAGGAAAACAAGTCCACAAGAGCCCAAATACAATCTTGAGTCTATCCCACCTACGTTTCTGAATTTTTAGAACATCTCAAACACAAATTTGATGCATTAAACACTAGTGACAGAAGACCCGATGAGCTGTGGGAGGACATTAAGACCATCAATCATGAAGAAAGCAAACTTATTTAAACGACAGGGGGAAAGAAAAGATCAGCGTGGATGCCAGAAGAGTCTCTGAAACATGCCCTTAATTGAAGAGTAGCTAAGGCAAATGGAAGAAACGATGAAGGAGCTGAAGAGCATAATTTAAAGGGTGACTTGAGAAGACCACATAAAATATCATAGTGAAATGTGCAAAGACCCAGAAGCGGAAACCCAAAGGGAAGAGCACATATCTTAAACGGAAAGAACTCGGGGAAAAATGCAAGGCCGGAGTTGCAATATCTGGGCGGGGTTGGGGGGGGCACTAACTGATGTGGGAGCACCCAAAGAAGATGGAAAGAACATACAAAGCCACGGGACCAACCGTAAGTCGTTGACATTCCACCTACTCACGAGGTGAAGTGAACAAGGTCAGTGGCGCTGAAGGAAGAAGTCCAAGTTGCACTGAAGGCATTAGTGAAAAGCAAGACTCCAGGAATTGAGGGAACAGCCATTGAAAGGTTTCAACAAGCAGGTGAAGCACTGGAAGCACTTCCTCGTCAGTGCCAAGACATTTGGAAGTCAGCGACTTGGCCAGCGGACTGGAAGAGACCCATATTTGTACTCGTTCCAAAGGAAGGTGACTCATAGAAAGCTGACATTATTGACAATCGTCAAGCAGCTGCGAGAGGTTCAGACTGGATTCAGAAGAGGACGTGGAACAAGGGATATCATTGTTAATGTCAGATGGATCTTGTTTGGTAGCAGAAAATACCAGAAAGATGTTTGCTTCTGTTTAATTGACTATGTGAATCAAGCTGTGGCTATCCTTAAGAAGAATGGCTGCTGCCGTTCCTGCCATCTTGTCAGTGATCCTGTGTCTTCGGAATACAGAAAGAAAGGAAGGGTTAGCATTAGTCTTGGGAATCCAAAAGTCTTCCAGGACTCCGACAGCACACCTCTGCTGACAACTCACTGGCCAAAATTGGAAAATGGATAATATTGGCAGAAAGTGAATAAGTAGTCTTGTGTGCCTACTAATTAAAATAGATGGACCCGAATAAGCCATGATATCTGACTTCTAAGGAAGGCTGATGGGAGAGTGGTCTCTTGAATATTCCGACTGTGCTCTCGGCCTCTTCCCTAAGGAGGCTGGGCTCTTTCCATCTCACAGATCAAAGCACAAATCCAATCATCCCTGAAGGCCCTCTCCTCTATAAGAAGCCAGAGGCAAAGGTACAAGTGCTGAAACGGGGGCCTGTTTCAGTTCATGGCCTGCTTCTCTGGATTATCACAGTAACAGCTCTACGTGCGGAGTGTTTCTCACTGCTGAGCACTGTGCTTACGAGCTTCCCACAGTTCCTCCATTCCAGAACGAGGCCTGCAGACGCCAGGTGCCAATCGTAGAATGTTTCTTCCCAACTCCCCTGCAAACAAGGACCCCACCCATTGCTGTTGAGTCAACTCTGCTTCATAGTGACCCTCAAGGAAAGAGTAGAAGATTCCCACAAGCTTTCCAAGGCTGTCGATCTTCATAGAAGAAGACTGCCATATCTCTGTCCTTTGGAGTCACTGGGGGATAGCTTGGTCTGCTGAAACCACTACACTACCTGGGTACCTTATAAATAAGTACACTGTTCTTAAATCAGTGAAGTAACTTTTGATTCATTTATTAAATCATTTTCTTCTTCCTATTCCAGCTCTTCTTCACTCTTTGGAGGTCAGTGTAGCAAGTGCATGGACAGCCTGTAAGGTCCTGCTTACGTAGTCTCGGGATCTAGGAGTTGAAAGAAGGTCTGACTCTTCTGAAGGACAAGTAGGACGGTGGTGGGCATTCATTCCTGTGCATTAACTCAAAGAGAATGGGGACAAGCCAGTGAATAAATGTATGAAGTAAAGACGATAAAAGAGATGAGTGCAGGGTGCTATGGGAGGGAACACAGCAACTGTGCCTGGGAAATCCAGGTGGACTTCCCAGAGGAAGTGGCATGAACCTCAACACTCAACAGGAGAGGAGAGGAGAAGGCACTCCTGGTCCAAGGTGTGTAGTGACCTGGACAAAGCAAGGCGTTTGGAGGATAATCTGGGCAGGACCTGGCACACCACAACCTTTCAGCCAAAGTTCGTTCTTGTGAGAGAGGGGGGGCAGGAGACCATTCCAGAAAGTTAACCATAGGATTTGGGTTTGTGACAGACTGAGTACTTCCTCTGCTGTGAAAGTCATTTGTGCCTGTAAGGAAGCTGCATTTGTGGGTGACACGTACAGAGACACCAAAAGGCAGGAGAGGCAAGCGCAGGGAACCACCTCTGTGTCTCAGACTGGAACACAGGCTTTTAGAGGCAGTACCATTGAGTCTAGTCCCTCATCCTCACAATTGTGTTCCTGATCCCCATTAGCAGCACCTGGGGGCTTGTTAGAAACACAGAATCTCAGGCCAGACCTACAAGCTACACAATCAGAATCTGCATTTCAAAATAGCCTTCCCCAGGGAGTCCCATGACCATTGAAATTTGGGAAGCGTGGCTGCAGTACACCGGGGCCAGATTGAAAATGTAATTGAAGGGTTCATTTTAAATCTCATCCCAGCAAAGTGTCCCAATAAAAGGGAAGCTGGCAACTTTACATCAAGGGAAGCTGGCAACCCAAAATAAGCATCTCACTTGCTCAAGAAAGAGCATCTAAATGCCAGGGATGGCTGCGCCATGATGGAGTCATAGAAGTGGTCCCGGCCTGCTACTTTGGTGTTGATTCTGACTCACAGTAGCTCCTTACAGAGTTTCCAAGGCTGTCCGTCTTCATGGGAGCAGAAAGCCTCATCTTTCTCCCAGGGGTTGGCTGAGAGGTGTGAGCCACACCCTTGTGATTAGTGGTTCCATGCTTACTATTAAGCTGCCATAAAGTGAGGATGTGCTTCCCCGAGCACTTCCTGAGCCATCGTCTGTGGTGACTGCGCACATTCCCAGCAGCCTTGGCAAATCTGAGGACCTCACGATGTGAAACAGGGAGGAGGTACCTCAGAGACGACCCCAGATAACAAGGGTGAGAGCAAAAATCATTGCTGCCTATGGATTTCTCCTCCTTCACAAACTCCCCCTTCTTCTAGGAAGTTAGCTACTTAACAGGCTTCAAAATGGCAGGAATCTGGAGTATTAGGGAAACCTTCCATATGAAGCTCATAGTGACCAGGCGTGATGGTGATCCATCAGCAGAAGTAACTTGTTCCCTTCAGATTCATAAAGTCCTTGCTGAAAGCATTGTTTTCATCACACCCGAGTGCATCTAGAGTTTGTAACCTTCAGAAAGTTGGTGTTTGTTTCTTTGTTTGTTTGTTTGCCCAGCTCAAAGAAAATGAGTACTTTACTGTCACAGGCTGCTGGTTGACCTTCACTTGTGTTGTAAACCTCATTTTAGGGCTAGATGCTCCACAGCGAAGAAGGAGTCCTGCCCGAGGCCTTGTGTGGAGATGCAAAAGAAGTGTCTGGCAGGAGAAAGGGACAAGGGTGCAAAAGCAACGTGGACAGTCACTTAACAGGGTTCAGAATCACTGCAGCCAGGGCATCTCAGCAGAGCTTCAGAATGAACTGATCCGGGTCACAGAGAGTTCTAGTGACAAATCAGACTCTACGGTGGGCTGCCTCTATCAGAGTCGGTCTGTTAAGAGAGTGGGAGTGACCCTCTAAGGGGACACTCTGGGTCTCTCCTCCTCCAGAGATAAAATGCGTGATGGAAATTGAAACGCCCGTGCAAACAATTAGTCCAGTCTCCACAGCCCTGAGACCCAGAAGGACTAGATGGCACCTGGCTCCCACTACCAACTGTTCTGAAAGGCATCCTATTAGAAGGTCCCGCGTAGAGTGGGAGGAAAATATGGAACAGAGTTCAAAATCCTAAAAGGTCCCCAGACTTACTGCTCCAATAGAGACTGGCGGAACCCCAGAGACTGTGGCCCTTCGTCACCTTTCAGGTCTGGAACTCAACTGCACCCCGTGGCCCCGTTGTCAGCCAAGCAAGACCTCGAGTGGGATACGGTCAGCGTACTCCAAAGGGCAGCATGTAGCCTTAGACAGAGCTGAGGAGGATTAGAAAAGGGAAACAGGGAAGGGGTGGGACAAGCCGTGAGGGAGACGACCAAGACTGAGACGAGCCACGCTGTGTATGAAGTGTGGGCTGTGAGCGTCATGGTCTGCTCTCTACGGCCTCACTGCGTGCCCCAAAGGAGGCTGACTGCAGACCAAAGGACTCGTTGGAGACGGATCCGCCATCTTGGCATCCCATGATCGCTTGAGAACGCAGTAGTGGGCCCGGAAGTGAGAGGAAGGCGGGCTGGGGAGAGCGCCCCCTGGCGCGTGAAGTGAGGGTGCATGCGGCCAAGCCCCTGAGGGAGTTTGACCTGATCTCTGAATGCGCCACTGGGAGCGGTGCTTTTTCGGCATATGCAGCTTGACTTCCACAAGTTAATAAACACAAACCCCCTCGAGCCCCGCAAATTGGTAGACAAGGGCTTTGACTGGCGGGGTCCTTCGTGCCAGGACTGTGGACACAGAGATGTGAAACCCTTAGCATAGGTGCCCGCAATGCACTGTGAGTCGTGCGAGCCCGCGGTTCCCAGGATTCGCAGGCCTCAGGGAAGCCAGGGGTGTGTGCCCTGGGCCGGAGGCCTGGGCCCCTGCTCTGTGGAGTCTGTGCTCCTGGCAGCAGATCAAATGCTGCCCTGGGGCACAGTCCCTGGGCATTGCCATTTGTGGTGAGAAGGGAGGTGATGTTCACGTAGGCTCAGGGCTGAGTTGGATGTGAAAGATTAGGCACAATGATTTTCTTTTTACTTAGTAAGACACAAAGGAAGTCCAAGTGACTTAGTCAGGTGGTCTCACGTTTGTCGCTAGGCCTGGGCTGCACAGATCCCTGCTGCCCATGCAGCACAGCGACACACGCCATCTGGGAGCAGTCTCACTTCTCCCTGGCCTTGGCAACGTCTCTGTTGTGGTTAGTTGCCCTCAAGCCAGTGCCCACGCAGGATCCAGAGCCATCTTTGTGAATGCTACTGCGTTTGGCTCCTCCCCTGGCCTTCGCTCAGATAGATCCTGAGCTCTAGGTTTTCATTGGCTGCTTTTCAGATGTAGCTCTCCAGGGCTTTCTTCCTACTCCTCCCTGAGTCTGGAAGCTCCACAGAAATCTGCCCACGAGGGATGACCCGGTTGGTGTTTAAAATCCTAATGACACAGCTTCCAGCAGCACATCAATCCACAGCCACCCCGGTGCCATCAACTGACAGGTGGGTGGTAGCAGTAACCTGTATGAGCCTGTTTCCTGAGCTAACAAAGGACAACAATAATTCCAGACTCATGGGGTATTGTGAGGATAAAATGAGATCACCTAATGAAGTGTCTAGAATGGTTTGCTGATTCCATAATAGATGTTCAAGAAGCATGCATGGCCTTATCTTTGTCAACCGCCCCCCCCCCCAGATGGTCCAAGGGTGTTCATGTAAATGTGGGAGAGGAGGAAAGAAAGCTGTCTGAGTTTCTAAGCCGGACAACGAGGTTGGTCAAGAAACTTTTAATCAAGAAAGGAAATCCAGGCACAGGAGGAAGTTTGGGGATGAGATGAAGGCCAAATGAGATGAAGGTTAGTTGAACACATAGTTGAGCACTGGGCTACTGTCCTCACCTAAAGCCTGGACAGTCAAAGCCACTAGCCACTCCTTGAGATAAAGATGAGGCAGTCTGCTACCTTACAGATGTAGAGCAGGCGTCCTCAAACTACGGCCCGCAGGCCACATGCGGCCCGCCAAGGACATTTATCTGGCCCGCCGGGCATTTTTGCCCCATTTATTTTTTTTTACTTCAAAGGAATTTGTTCATAGTTTGTTTTTTTTAAAACTATTGTCCGGTCCTCCAATGGGTCTGAGGGACGGTGAACTGGCCCCCTGTTTAAGAAGTTTGAGGACCCCTGATATAGAGCCTCAGAAACCCTGTGGACAGTTCTACTCCATCCTGTAGGGTCGCTGTGAGTCTGAATCAACTTGACGGCAGTGCATTGGAAAAGTTGTGAAAAGGTGAGTTGATAACCTTGGACAGTAAGTGGTTGAAGCCTTTAGATAGAGGTCTTGGACAGGACGCAGACGCTTCAGAGAGCACCAGTGTTTGGGGTGTGTCGGGAGAAAGAGGAGTTGGGGTAGAACCAGACGAGAGAGAGCAGTGCCTCAGACACTTGGAGGTTTGGGAAGGAAGCTAGTAGTCACGAGGTCAATTGCTCCAGAGGCCTGTGAGGATGTGGACTGCAAAGAGGCCAGGGGAGTCAGTGGGGACTTTGTGGAGCTCGCACCCCGCTTGCTGGTGACTGAGGAGAAGGTGAGCGGTCAGTGGTAGTTCGTGGGGGCCATGCTAACCAGACAAAGCCTCGTGGAATCATGAAGAGATGCCTCAGCCAAGTGGAAAGATCCAGGGAGGTTGGACCAGAACGAGCAAGGGAGAAGCACAGTGATCAAGGCCTGGAGTGGTCCTGGGAGCACAGAGTTCTGAAGCCTCATGGAGCAACGTTCAAAGCCAGGGTCATGTCAGCACGCTTTTCCCCCAAGAGGCCAGGTAGTAAATGCTATCAGCTCGCAGGCTGCATGTGGTCCTTGTCACATACTTCTCTCTCTCTCAACCTTTAAAAAGCCACCCTGGTGGTGCAGTGGTTAAGCACTCCCCTGCTGAGGAAAGGACAGCTTTGTGGGAGAACGCCTGGCAGTCTGCTCCCGAGAAGGCTGCATTCGCTCGCTGCCATCTAGTTGATTCTCTGCGCCTAGCAGAAGTGCCCCTGGGGATTTCCCAGGCTGTCACCCTCCATAGGAGCAGAAAGCCTCCTCTTTCTCCTGCAGAGCAGCTGGTGGGTTCAAACTGCTGACTTTATGGTTTGAAGTCCTACGAGCCACCCACAGCCTGGAACACCCTGTGGAGCAGTTCTCCCTGTCACCTGGGACCACGATGGGTCCACGGACTGACCCCAGAGCTCCAAACCACAACAACAAACCTTTAGAGCAGTGGTCCTCAACCTGTGGGTCGCGACCCCTTTGGGGGTTGAACGACCCTTTCAATGGGGTTACCCGATTCATCACAGTAGCAAAATGACAGTTATGAAGTAGCAAAAATAATTTTATGGTTGGGGGTCACCACCACAGGAGGAACTGTATAAAAAAGTTGCAGCACTAGGAAGGGAGAGAACCACTGCTTTGGAGATGTATGAGATCCTCTTTGCCAGCGGGGCCTCGGGAGAGCAGGCTGCACACTCGCCTCACCTGTTCTAAACTCCAGCCGGTCCCCTGGCTGCGCGGCCATTGTCTTATACTCATCCTGCCTGCAGTTTGCACTGGACGCGCGGACCTCGCACCTGCCCCTGGGGACTTTCGGGGAACATTCACCTGCAACATTTCACCCCTCCTTCCAGCCAAGAAAAGGAAATTACAGCCTCAGCTACTAGAGGCAGAACTAATTTGTTGCTTGGCATCCCCCCAATTCCGCGGCCCGATTCATTCCATCAAGCTGTATGCCAGCCGCCTCCATTCAGGTCAGGTGGCAGTGTCCCTGGAGACAACACTCTTTTGCCCACTACTTGCACTTAATTGGGAGCAACTTTCTGCATGACATCCCTCGCATCAAAAATATCTTAAGATGGCACCTAAGTTCTGCCCATTCACTCCGTGCCAAGGAATTCCGGACTTGCTTCCAGAGAGAAACCACAAGCAGGCAGTCCCAAGTCCCCTCGGACTGCAGCTCCGCGCTCTCTTTAATGAATGGCTTCGTCATCAGCGCGTCAGCTGAGAGCAGGCAGGAAAGCCGGCATGTAATCTGTCCGCGGGTCACGCCTGCCGTCCTGTGTCACTGCAGGAAACCCAAGGACCGGCCCACAACTCTTGCTCCTTTCAGGAGGATGATAGCATCGGAGATGGGTGTTGGTTTTAGGAATCCAGACCTGTTTCTGCAGCCAGAGGGTTGTAGATGGGCTCCCATTGGGTAAAGGTGTGACTCTCCATCTTTCTACAGTGCACCTCGCAGAAAAGCAGACTGGTCTACCTGCTCTACTGGGGAGTGTCAGTCTGGAAATCAGATCTGGATGTGAATCTCAGCTCCCATTAGCTGTGTGACCTTACCTTCAGCTGGTTACTTCCCTCCTCTGAACCACAGGCCTCACATCAGAAAAACGAGCATAGTTATATTTGCAAGATTATCATGGGGATTAGATGTAACACTAAAAAGCTTGGCTGGTGAAGATGCAGTGTAGCACCGATGAAACAAACCTACAACATTCCGCTAGCTCTTTAATGCTTCCTCCCCCCACTATCATGACCTCAGTTCTACATTACAAATCTGACTAGACCAGAGGATATACACTGATACAGATAAGAGCTCTTGACACACGGAATCCAGAACAGATAAACCCCTCAGGATCAATCATGGGAGTAGCAATACCATGAGGGTAGGGGGAAGGTGAGGGGAGAAAGGAGGAACCGATCACAATGATCAACCTATAACCACCCCCGGGGGGCAGGGGGCAAACAACAGAAAGGTGGATGAAGGGAGACATCAGTCGGTGTAAGATGAAAGTAATAATAATTTATAAAGTATCAATGGTTTGTGAGGGGGAAAAAATAGAGTTGATACCAAGGACTCAAGTAGAAAGAATATGTTTTGAAAAGGATGATGTACAAATGTGCCTGACACCGTGGATGTATGGATCTTTAGAGGTGCTGTAAGAGCCCCCAATAAAATGATTTTTTAAAAAGAGCTTGGCTGGTGAAGTGTCTGAGCTCAGAAAGCACACAGTAAGTGGTTGTAATAATAATATTTGCAGGGTCCTAGAATCTCATTGCTGAAATTTTTTAAGAGAATCGCAGCCAACCATGTGCAACTGTTTGGAAAAGGTGAAAAGCTGAGCGGTGTGACATTTCATACTCAAGGCCTCTTTCTGTTCCTCTGGTATGAGCCCCGGATTCCTGGTCTCGTGCTGTTTAATCTCTTCCTATTCCAGCCGCCATCAAGAAGATGCGTATTCATGACGGCCGCATGTGTGTCACAGTAGAACTGCACACTCCAGGGGGGTCTCAATGACTGCCTTTTAAGAAGTGGATTGCCCGGCCTTTCTTCCACAGCACCTCTAGATGGACTCTAACCTCCCTCCTTCAGTTAGCAGCCACCCCAGTAAACTTCTATACCACCCAGGTCACCCCATTTTTATAGTGCAGGCTCTACTCCTGTGCAAGCTGAGCAACACACACACACACCAAGTACAAATTGTCCTCTCCTACCGCTGGGCTTTCACACCTGACTTAACTGTTTTTAGAGCTTCCTGTGACTTTTCTACTCGGCCTTCTCCCCTCCCTTCCTGTGGCTAGTGTAGGAAGCCTGCTATGTGGTAACTCTTCTTCCTCTATCATTCCAATCTAGTTGAGTAAGCCACATATGGCAAAGTGTAGTTACTATGTGTGTTAGGCTGGGTTGTCTGAATACACAAAACCAGTGACACGTATACATGTCTAAGAAAGACATATAAAATTGATGAGTAATCTTGCAGCAAGAAGGCATCCAAGCCCAGGCCAACTGAATTCCATGGATCCAGTGCTAGCAGGGGTCCCTTTTCAGATGGTGCAGAAAGATGAAGGGGGTACATGAAGATCCCGGGTCAGTGGGTATAGAGTTGAGTGGATCCAAGGTCAGTGGAAGCATGGCAGGGTGCAACAGCTCTCAGGGGCAGGCGGCCCTGACCCTGGAGGCAGACATTATGTGCCAACAAGCAAGAAGGTGAAAAGGCAGGTGGAGGGAGTGGAGGAGAGTTTCCAGTGTCTTTCTTGTGAAAAGGTCACACCTCCCAGGAGGCACCATCAGGTTGTAACATGATTGACAGGGTGGATTCCACCCCTACAGGTGGGCAAGTTGACATAAAATTAAACTGCCATGCTGTGTTTTACAATTCCACCCCGTTTGTTCTGCCTCTGAGATTGTTTGTTCTGAGATGCAGGGATTTACATAGAGTTGCCTTTATTTTTCTGTGAATGACTGGCCTTCTATCAATGGTTTTGACTGGTGATCAAAAATTGAGAAGGAGGCTCATGTAGATAGATATCTGGGTGTGCATCATGATCAGGTTCTATTGAAAATGTTATATCCCAGAATAATAACTTATCCATCACAACAACAAAGAAATACATATTTGGCACGGTATAGTATTGGATATGTGCCCTGGAGTTGCAGGAAAATTGTTCTAAAGAGCCATAAAATGAAACATTAAATAGGTAAATAGGTTATATTATAAAACACAACTCTCCTGTGGGCTAAGGCCAAAAGTAAGGATCCTTTGTATTGAATGGTTTATAGGAGGACACTGTGTAACAAGACATCAGCAAAATGTGGTTGCAGATGCGACGTCCACAGAAAATGTTGGCGTGACGCATCTTTTCTTGCAGTGGGATTTAACCCCTGTTGCATTATCGTTCTCCTGCCCCTCTTATCTTCTTTTGGCTGAGTCCCAGAGATACCCAGCCATTCACTGTGGGTTTCCCTGGTTACCAATGACTTCACTCTTTTCATTTGTGAGTTTGGGGTGTTAAACAAAATATCGGTCTGCTTTTGTGCTGCATTGACAAAGGTTAGAACCAGTGAGGGTGCTTTTGTCTCCAGAAAAGCATTGCATTTTGTTTTTTCAATAAAATTACTACGGCAACAAAGGAATAGAAAATGACTCATAGATGTTTTCTTTACTGGAGCTGTTTGCTTTCTTTTGTCACCGATTTCAGAATTTTGACACTGGATTTAAAACTCTACATAATCAATCTGTTCATATAAGATAATACTAATAATTTTAGTTTCTCTACCAAAATAAAATTAACAAGATTATTGCCATTTTACAAAATTTGATTCCCCCCAATGTCTCTGAGCTTGTGAAATGGGTTTCATGTGATTGCAGGGGGAATCGTTGAGATGGGGATTAGGGAGTCTGGGTAAAAACCTGTTCCAGAGAGGCATTCATTTCTGTCTGGATGCCAGTACTATCCTCTACCACAGTTTTAGGTTCAGTAAACTGAGCTCAAGTGGATCCATTAGTCTGGTGAGATCTCGTGTAGACAACAGAAGAGAAAAATGGGAGTCAGACTGACTCTTGCTGGGAAATAAATGACTGTCAGCCTACGGGGGGCTGCTTTCAGGGATGTGCCCCTGCTGGCTCCTTGCCCCTCTCCTGGGTTCCCCTTGGTGCTGCCTGGCACCTGATTGACCAGCTGACCTGCCAAAGGCTGTGCAATGATCCTGCCTGGACAAGATGACATCCAGAGACAGCTCTTTGGACATTGTGGCCTTTTGGACATTGCTCATGTCCTGCACAGAGGAAATCCAGTGTGTGTGCCCAGGGTTACTGATGATCGTGCCCTCGCACCAATCTCCTCCCACCTCGCAGACTTGCCTGGGACTTGTTGGACTAAGGGGGCTTGGAACTCTGGCCAAATCTCTGCTGATTGTTAGACAATGTGCACCACATTTTTCTCTTTAAGATATCATGTGGGCAATCTAATTCCCCATGTGGTCATCTTCATTTTCTACTGTCCTTTTCATCCTTACAAAACTGAATTATTTCCTACTTTGAATTTTTTGTTGAAACCATTTCTTTTCACTAATGGAAGACATTGTGAATGGAATGAAAAAAATTTTTTTTGAGGTAATATGGATTTTAGTACAGTGAGTGGGACACATGTGTCCCGAGGGGTCTCTCTAATCTTAGGGTTGGGAAATAGAGCCAGCTTCCTCAGACTCATGCAGTTTTACAGGTCTCCACCAGATGGCAGCATGCACTAAACATGGGATAGCAGCTACCCACTAAACCCCTAAGGCAGAAGACCTAGGAGGGCACTGTATGTCCCATGGGTCATGAAAAGGCAATGGAAAGATCCTGGGTGTCTGCTACTCCCCTTTGTAGGTGTTGCTATTGGGTCCAGCATGAAAACAGCATGCTTGAACTGAAAACAAAGCCCTAGGCCCCCTAGGTGCCTCTCTGAAGGGTAGAAGTAGAGCCTGGCTGATTGTGGAGAATTCATTTCTCCACATACCCCTTCTTATTTCTTTTCCACCATGTATGAAATAAGATAAGAATATACATCCAGAGCGCTCTTAGGGACATGCTAATTGATCACACGAATCCCTCTGAGTGGCTCTTAAGCATCAAACTATTTCATCACTAGCCTTTTTCTAACTCTGTATATTTTAAAACCAAGAACAGTTTGTGCAACGTGAGTCTTTGAAGAATTCAGACTCAGTCAGTGACATGCTCCTGGAAGCAACGCTGCTTCCCAGAGGCATGCGCTGCTAAGCCTGCCTATCAATCATCGCCACCATTCTAAGTCATGTGTACGTAATGATGCTGAAAAGTCCAAAGTCAAGTGTGACTCTTCAGGCAGTAAGGCATTGGTTGAAATTCATTCTGAGGATTAAAATAAAAATTAAGGTTTGTTTGGTTGGTTTGGCTGTTGTATATGTAAATGTCTGGTTTCGCAGTTACTATCTATTTAATGTCTAATAGGTCCAAATATTTAAGAAATGGGAAATTATAAGGCTATTGACTTTGCTAAATCGGTGAAGCTGCCTGGATGTGAATACCGGCTTGGTTCCAAATTCCACAGTTCTTCCCAGGACTGTGGGCTTTCTCAGAACATTTCACTCCTTGCACTTTTCCCTCAAGCTGTCCTTCTCTGGAGTGTTCTTCTTGGCCTACTTGGACTTGCCCTTTACCTTCTGCCTGACCTCAGCCACAGCCCCGACTTCTTCTCCACCGTACGGAGAATCTCGAAATCATAGCCATTCGAACTGCTCCAAGCCTAGTAAATGCTCGGTCTTGACAATTGAGTAGCCTCCAGTTTTATTTGGCTACGAGTGTGCCAGTATGGGCAGTATGGTGCTATATGGGCCTACTTAATCAAGTTACTTTCCATAGATGCTAGCCAAAAAGCAGACCCCTACCCTTGAGTAGATCTGACTCAGTGGACCTATAGAGCTTGGAGGAACTACCCCCAGGGTTTCCAGAGTGATCAACCTTTGGGCATGGAGGCCGCCACTTCTTTCTCCTCTCAAAGCAACTGGTGGGTTTGAATCACCAACCTTTCAGAAGCCACCAAGTCCTTTAACCACTGCACCCCTAGACTGCTGTCCAGAAGGACTAGGGCAAACTATTTTCAATGCTATGCTTCAGGGAGTGGAAAAAAAATAAGGCCATAATATTAAATCATAAGGTGCTCATTGGAAGAAAATAATACATGATTTCAAACGAAACTATATAGAGATTTCCATTTTTTGTGCTGACTTGCAGTTAGAATGCTGACTTGGCCAAATAATTTTCACATAATACTTTATGCCCCATTGAATATCTATCCATAAGTATGTAATATATGAATTCTTGAAGGTTCTCAATTCTGACTTTTTTTTAACATCAAGGGCACTCCTGTTTGATAGATTCAGGAAAGGCCTATTTCTAATCTGTAGCATTTTGGTTTTGTTGTTTTCAATGATTTGATGTTGTAAGTTAGGTGGGGGGGGGGTGTAATACTTCAGAACATCAAGTTTGTGCTCAACAATCTAAACTAGTAACCAAACTCTGCAATAATTTTCCCTTCCCCTTCTCCTTGATTGCTCCTCTTCCTCCCATTCCACTCAAGTCAACACCAACATCCTGGGGGCGGCAAGCTGTGGCTCTCCAGCCAGAGGGGCCTCTGTCCGTCTGTACCTGTGACTCTGACGGAAAATAAAACTATCAGAGTTTCATTTAAAATATTACTTTCTATTTTCCTTATTTCTAAAAATGCATTTATGACTCTCAAATAAATTTTAAATTTTCTTGAGGGACAGGATTGGCTCTTCTGTCCCAAAAGTGTGCCAACCCCTGATCTAGCCCATTGCTTCATCCTCCCCCCATGGCCCTCCTCGGCAGTCTCCAAAGTCTGTTGTTCCATGTGTATGAAAATCTGTATCTTGTTTTTCCCTCCTTATAGCTGTGGCCTCATCTAATATTTGTCCTCTGTGACTGGATAGGGTTCCATGGACCCAATGCATGTGTATTGACCAGTTTCCTAGATCAGTTCTTCTACTGATGGGCATGTCAGTCGTTTCCATCTTCTTGCTCTTGTGAACAGGGCTGCGAGGTGCTTGGGTGTGGTGGTGGAGGTGTTTACAGTTCCACTGTGAAAACATCCTCTCACCTCTGAATTGCTCTGGTTCCCTGCTGACTACACCCGTGGTCCTCCACCTTCAGGACTTGGAAGTGCTTATTGAAACGTCGTCTTCTTCGGCTTAAACCCCAGGTTCAGTTGCAAGATTATGACTTGGAATCCAGAGATCTGGATTTTTTGGGAAAGCACCAGCTGATTCCGACATAGAGTTTACTTCGATAAAAGGTGGAAGAGATGAAGGAGGCAGTACCACGCACAGCACCTCCCTGAGTCCTCTGGCCAGGCCTGTTAGGTCAGAATTTACCAGTGGCAAGTCTGAGGTGTGGGGAGGACCCGCTGCCGGCACCATCCTGATTCTTCGGCACGACAGGCACTTACACAAGTAGGTGCCTTTTGATGTCCTGCCAATGTCTGGAATCTCCTTCTCCTTGTGGCCTTAGGAAATCCTGGAACTCACGTCAGGTGCATCATTGTCTCCTTGCTGGTGGAGCCCTTGGCTTGTACGGCTCATCCAGAATGGTCGAGGGTGGCTAGGTCTCTGCCCCCCCCCCCAAGCCATGGGCTCCTCTGCAGCTCTCCATCTCACATAACCAACACCTCCCCTGGCTGAACTTTTGGAGGGACCCCCAAAACATTCAGCACTCTTCCCTTCACACCAAGAAATGCCAGACTGTGCCAGCAGGGCAGGGCAAGTAGATGCTGTACTCTTTCTGGAGGCAACTCATCTGGTACCCTAAGTCCATGATGGGAGGAGAATTCTTACCGGGATTCAGGGGAATGATCGGAAGCCCTAATACAAACCACAAAGACTACTTTTCCACACACGGTTATAGCTATTGCCCTTAGCACCTTGGTTCAATGCCATAAATAAACAGCTGTAGAACATTTTTGTTGTGGTAGCGTACTGGTGCTTCCTTGTGGGCAGGACCTTCTCTCATAAGCAGAGCCCTGGGAATCGCCCCTCCCCCTCTGCCTTCACCTTCCTGTTGGCTCATCCTGATGGCTGCCAGAGCCCTGTGAGGCTATCCTGCCATTGGATCCACACACCTTTGCACCCACCAATCTGTGATCTTCCTGCATTCTGCATCATTGCTTGTGACTGTGTGAGTCTGGAGAGGGACTTATGGAGAATATTAGACTAAGGAGTTTGAGTTGGACTGGGCTGGGATGTTTTCTTGATATGTAATTGCTTTTTTGTAACTGCTTCTTAATAAAAAGCTCTTTCTTATACATATATGAGTGTCTCTGTATTTGGTTCTCTAGTCAATCCAGACTAACACACGTGTTGTCTCTGAAGACATTGAACAGAGGAGGCAGGGGGAAAGCTGGGCTGCTGCCGTAGGAAGCTTCTTCCTGTGGTCTGGTTTAGCCCAGACCCTCTTTCTGAACCGACGACTACTATCATTATAAAGGATTCGAGTTTCCTGGTGTGCCCTGCCAGCCAAGGATCGGTCCCATTGGCACTTTTTCTCTGATCACTCTGAGAGTTTTCAAATGGTTTTCTTTCTAACCCTCAAGTTTCCTGCAACCATCCTTTTTGTTTCATTGAACTTGACAGACAGCACATAATCACTTCTCCATCTGCCTCGTCAGCACAACCAGTCCTGCTTTGTCCGGCTCCAGTGCTAGGCTGAGACCTCATCTCAGTGACTATAGACTTGAAAAAAAAACATGGCTTTTTCCTCCCTTGGGACAGAGTGTCCGTCAAGCAGTGCTGTCTGTTTGTACGAAGCCAAGTTGTTTGTTTCTATCAGTTGGATGTAAACTTAGCAGAAGGTACCTGTTTTATCTGTGAGAGTGGGTTAAAAAGATGCCATTTAAGTAACCTTAACAGTGAACTTTCTGTTCATCTTCTGGTGTCTGTGGAAGCAGAAGGTAGTGGGTTACTTTCTAGTCAATGTCAATTAAATCATCCTTGAAAACTTTCATCTCTGCCTTGAAGGTTATAGAGCCACATTTGCATAGCTCTTCCCTTTTTTTCAGCTTACCACAGCCCTTTGGCCATCAATATTCCTCTCATTTTGGATCATGTATGGTTTCCCAAGGTCACATACTGGATTGTAGACTACTTTTCTGGCCCTCGCTCCTTTATACTGGCCCTCTCTCCTTTATACTGGCCCTCGCTCCTTTATACTGGCCCTCGCTCCTTTATACTGGCCCTCGCTCCCTTATACTAAACCACCAACCCAAAGCTCAATGACACTGAATACTAGGAACCTAGGAACATAGGCATGTTCCCTGGAATGTAAGCGTGAGCCGGCTTACAAAAGAAAACAGTGCTGTTTGCTGTTGGCTGGGAGTGAGCGTGCTCATGGCCACATCTCATACAGCATGTTCCAGTCTGGATGGAGACCATAGAAGCCCTGATAGCAAGCTTGATTAAGGGTGCAGTGCACTGCTACCATGAATACTTGACCCCTCCGATTCTCCTAGACCATGAGCTACAAAAAATGATGAGCATGAAATATCAAACATAGTTGAGATTTATTTCTCCCTCACCCCTTCAAGTCCTGGCTGGGTCTTCCTGGTCAGGCACCTTTCCTGATCACAGTGAAGGGGAACCAAGACTCCTTCCACACTGTGTCTCCACTCTCCCCTAACAGAAGTGGGGAACCTTTCTTCCACTGAGGGCCATTTGGAAGTTTAGAACATCCTTTCCAGACCATACTGGTGAAACATTTCATTAACTCACCCCTAGAAGTCCTCATATCGTCGTGTTACCCATTGGGATGCCAACGCCAACATCAGCAGTTCGAAACTGCCCAGGATCCAAGGGAGAGCGATGAGACTTTCTACTCCTGTAAAGAGTTGCAATCTCGGAAACGCACAGGGCAATTCTAGTGTGGCCTAGCGGGTCGCTGGACGTCAGAACTGACTTGCTGGCAGTGAGTTTGGTTTGTTTGGGGGTTCTTTTGACAGGTGATGGCTGGAACAAGCGGCTTCTCATTGGCCGAGCATGTGATGTCAGCTGGTATTGATGCTGGTGCAGGCCTCATACCGCCCCCCAGGTGCTCCCGCCCCGCCCTGCCTTGGGCATAAACGTTGTCTTTAAAGGGCTAGATAGCAACTGTCTTAGTCTTTACAGTGCTCTCGCAGCCATTCAGCTTTCTCAGCGAAGTATGAAAAGCAGCCAAAGATGATATGTAAATGAATGCGCATAACTACAGCAGCTAAAAAACAAAACAGCCCTTCATTTACAAAAACAAGTGATGGGTTATATTTAGCCTACACTCGATAGTTAACTGAATCTAATCCTCGGATCTTACATGATTCTTCCTGACCTGAGAAGAAAAAGTTGAGAACACACATTTTTAAAAACAATTATTTATTCTATATCTAATTGGTAAAATTATAGGAGAAATTGACATATCTTCTGTCATTATACAGTTTTTAAAATCATTTTTGGGGGCATGTACAATTCTTATCACAATCCATACATGCATCCATTGTGTCTAGCACATTTGTACATTTCTTGCCATCATCATTCTCAAAACATTTGCTTTCTACTTGAGCCCTTGATATCAGCTCCTCATTTTCCTCCTCCCTCCCCCCTCCTTCATGAGCCCTCGATAATTCACAAATCATTATTATTTTGTCATATCTTACACTGTCCGATGTCTCCCTTCACCCACTTTTCTGTTGTCCATCCCCCAGGGAGGAGGTTATATATAGATCCTTGTAATTGGTTCCCCCTTTCTACCCCACCTTCCCTCCACCCTCCTGGTATCACCACTCTCACCACTGATCCTGAGGAATTCTTATGTCCTGGATTCCCTGTGTTTCTAGTTCCTATCTGTACCAGTGTCCATCCTCTGGTCCAACCAGATTTGTAAGGTGGAATTGGGATCATGATACTGGGGGAAGGGGCAGGGAGGAAGCACGTAGGAACTAGAGGAAAGTTGTATGTTTCATCGTTGCTACTCTGCACCCTGATTGGCTCGTCTCCTCCCTGCCACCCTTCTGTAGGGGGGTGTCCAGTTACCTACAGATGGGCTTTGGGTGTCCACTCCGCACTCCCCCTCATTCACAATGCTATGATTTTCTGGAGAACACACCTTCTTGTCTGAACCACCTTGCTGTGTAGCTCTCTCATTTCACTTCCATTGGAGAAAATGGTCACATGGCTTCACCTAGAGGCAGGGCTCGCTGAGAAATGCAGTCCCAGTCTGGAAAGTCATTTGTTGGCAGCAGCTTTATATGAAGGAAGAGGAACATGGGTCCTTGGACAGAGGCACACCCTGCACATAGCGACTATGCTGCTGGTCTTATGAAGGAAATGCACACAGAGTTTCAGAATTCCTAAAAGCAGCGTATCCATGAGAATGGGCTCCAGTGCTCAGTCCTTCACTGGCTGGCTGTGAATTTTCAGTCCCAAAGGTATGCTGCACCTGTTGGAAAGCTAGCTTTCTCAAGAGGTAATTCCATCTAGGCTGGAAATAATAGGTCATATTTTTCTTGAAACACTCTTAATATCTACAAACGGAGTGTCTAATGGAAAGTGGTGGCTCGTGTGTCTACAATTGTTGGGTTTTCTGTAAGTTTTCCTCAGTAACCTCAGCAGGAGGGCCCATCCATGACGATCATACATTGAATTATATCTGTGGTTAAAGATCTTTCTGCAGAAGATGAGGAGAATAATGTTCAGAGGTTACAAAGCCAGGTTTTAGTTATAATAATAATTCAATTAAAAAATACAACCATTGGAGATTTTTTTAAATTAAAAAATCGAAGAATTTCTAAGCTGTAGTTTCCACGGTAACTTGGACTCTTTTGTGTACATAGATCCTGCTCTGCATAGCTCCTGAGCAATTATCTCAAGACCTGAACTGCGTCCAAAGCAGCAAGAGCTATGATTACAGATAACCTAGTTCTCATGCATCCCTTGTTCATCACTTCTTGGAAAGACATTGTGAGGCTTTGGGTTTTTTGGTGAAGCTTTACATATGTTTCATCTGGGCCAGCAGAAGAGCAATTTCAGAAGCAAGAGGAAAGAGTGGCCTATGTCTAATGGACTTGTGGAGGCGGAAGGAGTTGACCTTCTACTTTGTTTCTGACTTTTTGCGGTGCCTAGATTGACAGGTGTCCCAATACGCTCTTAGCTATCAGACAAGACTGCCTGACTCCAGGCTGTGTGCCCTGTCGAGTCCCCCTTCTTCTGTCTCCCGCTCTAAGTTCTCTCCTTGGTCATAAAACCTCCTGCTGCAAACCCATTTACAGATGCTCCTTGATGACTTCTAAACCAGTGTCCCACCACTGCTTTTAAAGGAATGACTTTTGGTGAAATCTTGTTAAAGAGGCTAATTCCCAGTGCAAATTTCTCCTCCGACCATCACCCATTTTTGTTGGGAAAACCTTAAATGCCTTGCCTGGTGCCTGTGAGTGCATAAGGGTGATTTATGGGGGGTATGCCCACATGCTTGTCATCACAAATCACTTCCACGCTCCCTGCCTGGATATAACATCACATGCTATGGGCCATTGCTGTCACTTTATGACCTTGACTTTTCAAGGCTCACATCCCAGGGTGGCTGCCTCCCTGCCTGCCCATAATTTAGATTAATTGCCCCTGCAGGTTTAGTCTTGTCTGGGTGATGTGTGACTAGATTAACCTACCTTCCGCTAAAGCAGTGGGTCTCAACCTTCCTCGTGTGGTGATCCCCCAACCATAAGATTATTTTCTGCTTCATAACAGTCATTTTGCTACTGTGATGAATGGGGTGACCCCTGTGAGAGGATTGTTCGCCCCTCAAAGGGGTCGTGACCCACATGTTGAGAAAGGCTGCTCTAAAGCCTCAAAATTGGGGTCAAATATTAGCAGAAATAAGATTGGTTATTCACTCATGTAATGAACATTCAACTTACCGAAATAGTTGGAGCCAAATAGTAACCAAGGTCACCATGCCATCATATGTGTAAGGAGGACTTAAAGAAATCCTAGGAAACAACAGAGTTCAGAATCGTGGCTTTTACAGTTATGGTTCTAACACTAACTAGTGGTGTGAACGAGAACAAATTACTTACCCTCTTTCAGCCTCAGTTTCTTCACCTGTTTAAAAAAATAGACCACAGTAGCCGCCATGTATTCAGAAACTTCTAGGCCCTAAACATTAAGACAACTGTTCTATTCCCTTCACCTAATTGATTCCTAAAGCAATTCATGGAGGTGTTATTATGCCCATTGTACAATTGGTAGGAATGTATTTCTGGGTGGATTTCTTTGTTGCTGCTGATATTAACGTCCCTCTTTCTTTTGGCTGAATTATTCTTCCCTTTCCTTCCGTTATTGCAGACTGTGGAATTCCCAAATAGCAGTCGATGGAACCAAGTGGGGAAATGTTTACATTTTTCAAGTATCTTTCTCTCCCCTTCTTAGCAATTTCACTTTCTATGTATTCTTGTCGTTTTGTTTTGTTTGCCCGCAATGATTACTCATGGGAATTTTTTATGTGGCGGAAGATATGCAGAGCTGTCCTCCGTAGGGGTCAAACAGGTGGGCCAGTGGGTTGACTTTTTATGGTTATAGCTCCTGATCTACCAGTGTCATGCTGAAGCAGATGTTAAATATTTTTAAAATCATCCCTGAGTAAACAGTCTGAACTCATATGACCCATCTGTGCTAAAAGCCTCCAGCAGCCTTAGTGCTAAGCTAAGCAGCAGTGATGCACTGGACTGCTAGACAAAAGGTCAGCAGTTCAAACTCACTGGCCCAACCATGGGAGAAAGATGAGGCTGTCTTTCATAAGGTGTTCATAACTCGCTCCTTACAGCCTTGACACCCCAAAGAGCAGTTCTACTCTGTTCTATAGGATCACTGTGAGTTAGAATCCATCACTATGAGTTAGACAGCTGTGAGGTATCTCCTAGATTGGAAAGTTTGGGGGGATCAGATTCTAACTCATCTTTGTAATCCCATTTCCAAGTAAAGTGTTTGCCACAGTAAATTGGCTCAAGAAATGGTTGAATGAATGAATGAGTCCAGACAGAATCGGTGATGACATGAAACCAAGGTTCAGAGAGGTGAGTGATCTTTCCAAGGTCAACTGCTAGAAACGAAGCCAACCCTGATTTCCCTCCTGCAAGTGACTTTGTTGATGAGGGAATTAGTATTATAAAATCATGCGTGCAAGCAGCACCTGCAAGGGACACAGCTATATTTATTTCCTCTCCTTCGCTGGCAAAGTGTAGTGTCTTCATTCTGAACCTTCATTTTCAAACTCCAGCTTCGTGGGGAAAGGTGAGGCTGTCTGCTCCTGGAAGTAGCGCAAGTCTGGAAAGCTCTGTCCTGTTGGACACCAAGAGTTGGAATGGATCTGTCCACAGTGGCTTCATGCCCCCAAGAGGGGCACACCAGTCCAGGTGGAATTCCTGCCCTTTCTTCGCCTGCAGCTTTCCTGCCCAGCAAAGGTCTCCCCATCCTTTCAGTGGATCTCAGGAATGGCTTCATATTGCTGTCCTGCTTTCCAGAGCAGCGCAACACTCCAAGTTCCTGCATCTCATTTCCTCTCAATCAATGCAAATATATATACATTTCTCAGCATGACTCTCCCAAGTCTGTTCATTTCAAATCTGAATGAAATAATGCCCTCTTTCCCACTTGACCTTAAATGCTTATCCCTTGCAACTGTAGTTCACATACTGAATAATGGACGTTTACCTAAAAATCCAGGTATCACACCTGGCAGGCCCCCTGCAAGTTCACAGCCTGCATTCTACATAGATGCTACATCTCTAAAGGCCTAAAAATGGCTTGAAATACAAAATAAATCAAAATTTGATTTTTTTTTAACACTGAGCACAACATAGAAGGGGCCTGATCCAGATAAAATATGAAGTTCTGGTGAAACACAAAATTAGTATTATTTTAATGACTGGCTTTCAGGAATTCTGAAAATGGCACAGTCCACAGAAGATCGCTTGCTTTTACCTGTGCTGGGATGGGTATCCCCCTGACACTTGTGGTGGTCACTGATTGTATGTAATCTTATGATTAAAATGGCCTGAGCTGAGATCTGCGCAATCAAAGGAGACGCGCCCAGGGCCTTCTGGCTGGTCGCCCCTCCCCGCCTTGGCACCTTCGCCAGATGCACGGCATGAAGTCTTCCCACAAATTGAGCCAGATGTGATGCTTGCTGATGTTTTTCAAAAGTGGTGTGCATTCGATTGGGAGGGTAAGAAAAAAAATCTTGACTTCTCTTTGGGGAAATAAGACGTGCGCACATGGAACAATGAGGAGACTGAAGCGGGTCTGATGGAAGGTGATCAGGCTGCTGGGGGTGAGAGTGCCGAGTGCTCTCTGAGAAGCTGCTCAGAGCGTCTGCAGCCTGGTGGGGTGGAGCCAGCGTCCTCAGTGAGAAACAGGAGTTCCGACCTGAGAGAGAACAATAAAGACAGAGACTGCTTTCCTTTGAAGTAAGAGCCTCAATTAGACCTGGAGACCGGTAAAAGCCTACCCGGTTTAACCATTCCATATTGGCGCTGGGGTTCTGGGATTGTCTTGCCTCTCAGAATATGCCATCAAGCCCCACTCCAATTACGAGGGGAAGAAACGGGTGCTGAAGAGGAGTCCTGTGGGATGATTCAGATCCCTAGTAAGAGGGGACCAGCCGAGCTAGCTCGCTGGTTTAGCATGGCCATCTTGGTGGCACTGAGGCTTTTTTTTTATTTGGGGGGGGGGGGTGTCTTAGATCCATGAGAAGGCTGGCCCTTCGCACTGCTGAGCACGCCAAGAAACTGGAAGCAGAATGCCGCCCTCGTGTGATAAGCAGGATTCTGATGCCCAGAGCAGGTAGCCAGCACCCCTTCTTAAATGCTGACTTGTGAATGAGCTTATTTCTGAGAAAAGCCCAGTTTTTCTCCCAAGACGCTGCTGGTGGTTTTGAACTGCTGACCACGTGGATTGCAGCCCAACATTTAACCACCGCACCTCTTAAAAGTAGGAAGCAAACTATCTACTCTTTTTTGAAACCCTGTTTTGTAGTCAGGCCTTTAAGAGTTCCTTTCTTCCAGCCACACTTAATTCAAAAGCTTCCAAAATATCGGCGGGAATGGTGATGAGGGGTGGGGGTGGGGGTGGGGATGACAGGTTTATGGAAAGAAAAAGGGCCCAATTCTTAATTCTTCTTAACCAGGATTATTAAATTTTATAGCACTTAAAGTAATGTAACTATTATACTCTGATGAGAGAATAATGTTTTTAAAAATAATGAAACTATGGCAGAAGCATTTAGATATAATTATATAGCCAAAATAAAATTTTCAATTAGACTTTCATTATGTTGCAATTAACTCTACATTTGAACATTAGCATTAGGGTAGCCATAGATTTTACTTCTTTCTTGGCTTTTAAGAAAAACATATGCATTTTTAAAAATCATTGTTCACGTTAGTCTAAGAAGGTGTTTAGGAAAAAAATAATCAAAATATGAATATATATATTTTAATAAGCAAGAGTGAAATAAAATATACTTCAAGTTACTGTCATTCTTAAGTAGACACTGCATTGGATAGTGATCGCAAATTAATTCCAAATTTAGCAGCTTGAAACGTTGATCATGCATAAAAAGAGCCAAGTGTGATAGAGACCAAGTCTGATGGAGTCTGGGGAAACCCTCGAGAATATGATTCTGTGTCCTTCTTCAGTTCTGCAATGGAACCACCGTCATGGGTCCATTTGCAGCCCAACAACAGATCTGTGCTGGGACCAATAACACTCATGAGGTAGACACACCTTGAAGAAGTCAACCACTGGAGATCAAAAGGGCAGCATTTATCCAAGAACGAAGCTCAGAAGGTTTAGGGGAAAAGGAAGGATGGAAACAGGAAAGAGTTAGCGTCTCAGAAACTCGGAGTTGCAGTTCCACCCTGTTCTATTGCGGGCTCTGAGTGAGAACTGGCTCGAGGCTCCAAGGCAGTGGGTTTGGTTACTTTTTGTTTTTTTAAACAGGGAACCCCAGGAAGAAGTGGGATGGATAATGTTACCTTCAGGGGGCGGCAAGGAATGAGATGAAAGAAATTGTCTGTGAATTGTTGAACGGAAAACCGAGCTTCTGCTCTATAAACTTTCACCAATTTCACAACAAAAAGCTTAACACAGAACCCCACATAGATTATGTCATGTAGCCTGAAGGTCAGAAATTTGTATCCACTAAGCGGGGTGGCTCTGACTTGTGATTGTTGTCGAGTGATCCTCAAGGGCCGCAGTCAGCTGCAGGCTTGAGTAGGGCAGGCGGTGGGATGGATCTGCTTCCAATATGGTTGTTGACAAGAGGCTTCAGTGGTTCACTAGCTTGTGGCAGGAAGAGAGGCCTCAGCACATGTACACACTCAGCCCCCAGGACTCCTTGAGCGCCCTTACTTCATGGCAGTGGTCTTTCCCCAGAGGTAATGGCCCAGAAGAGAAAGTCTGAAGTCTCATGGTCTCTTAGGGCTCCATCTTGACGTCACACGTACCTATTTATGCCTAATTCTGTTCATTGGCAGTCACTACCTCCACTCGTAGGATAGGGAGTTAGCATATCTTCCATCAACACATACATAGATGCTTCGGGCCATTAGCCAGCTTGGGTGGGCTTCATTTGTCTTTTCTTGGACACTACAGTCAAGTGAGAGGTGGCAAAGGCATCCTTAGAACCGGAATCAAACTGACATCCTGAGATTAGTGGCCAAATGTCCGATTGGCAATGGACATTTTATGCCCTTGCTTCCTGGGGTTTTGCTAGACCACAAATGAAATGTTGTGCCTGGTATTTTTTCCCCTGAAGAGTGGAGCTTTGTGAGAACAAAAGTCAAAAGCTTCACGTGATTTTCCAAGACATCTACCTTATTTTCTTTGAGGGGGTAAGTAGGTGAGCGGGTGAGTGGGTGGTTCACAGAATACGCAGATGGTCCCTCACTCTGACGCCTACAGGACAGGAGTGCGGAGCAGTGGTACCTGCCACAGCTTTTCTTTAACTGTGAGGAGGGGGGCTTCTACTTAAATCACTCCCTGCCCCTCCACTCTCCCCACCTGCCTTGCCCTGGGGAGTGATCTCCGGCAATCCCAGGACACCCCCGTGCCTATCTCCAGCCCAGGCCTCTCCCTCACCGTCAGACTTGTATATCTCCCTACCTACTTAACATCGTTGCTGCGATGATTAATAGGCTTCTCAAACCCAGCGCATCCCAAACAGAAAACTTCTGTCAGAGTCACAGGGAAGAAGAAACGCAGCGAGATAAGCATGCAGGGCACTTCCTGCCAGTTGCTCACCCTGAAAATGGCCTGTTTCCGTGTCCCGCCTCCCTCCCCCCCTGGTGAGCTGTGTGCTGAGGGTGTGGGAGGACTCATCGCCCAGTCTTCTTGGCAGCAAGAGTAATTTCCTGATTGGGATCCCAGCTAAAAACAGGTTGCCCCTATTTGGATGGCATGACATTCCCCGTGTAATAGTGTTCATCATCCCTGTGGCTGGAAAACTATTTGCCAGTGCTGGGGCAATACTCATTCATCATTTACGCCCAGGCCTGTGTGGGTGACGTCAGCAAGTGCTCTGAGAGTGTGATTTGGGGGCACTTGAAGCCCTTTTACCCCGAAAATATATCTCTAGCAAGCCCTACCATTTCCTGGTTCTCACCATGTTAGTCATGCCTCGAGGAGACTTAAGAATAACTCCCTATCATTCTCAAGGTCTTCCAAAGAAGGCAGCCCCAAAGGCCTTTGGGAGGTTTTGTTAGATGTGTGCGTTCAGTCAATGTGAGAGACTATTTACATCGCAAAGTTGCACATCGGTAAGCACTGTTTTGTATGAGATACTTACTGCCATTGCTCTGAGAGCACGACTTCAAAGAGCCAGGTCAAAACCACATTAAGTTGATGGAGAAGCAGAAAGAAGAAAAGAAGGGTGGATTGGAAGTGGCCTAAAGAGGGGGAACCCTAATTTGAGGGCCAAGAAATACCTGAGAGGAAAATGTAATCTTGTTTTAAATGTTTATTGAATGAACGAGTTACTGACTGAACTTAAGGGAATCAGAAGTAAATACACATTTGAACACATTATGTTATATGACATACAGTCTCTTGCAGTTGTGTTCATAACAATAATTTAATTTGCCATACATACTCGTGTATAAGCTGAGTTTTTCAGCACAAAAAAATGTGCTAAAAAACTGGGGTTCATTTCAGTGGTACTCTGGTGAGGTGTAACATCTTGCTGGGCCTCCCCACCACCCCCACCACCCCCACCATCCCACCCCCGAGGTAACAGAACGAGCTCCCGTTATCTTGCCTGTTATCTTGTGGGTGATTGCTGTTTCTCCGCTGTTCATTCAAAGCCCCGCTGACACTGCAGGGTTTTGAATGTTTGTTTACTCACATCTAACCAATCAGAGTCGTCCTATGACATGTATCTTTGAATAAGCCTTTTAAAGACCTTGTGCGAAGGATGTGGCATGAATGGATGTCATCTGGTCAAGCCCGACTAACAAAAGGAGGAAATCTCATGAAGCCTGACATAGAGTTCATAGCAAAGTGGGTCTGAGATGCATGGGAAGACATTCCAGAAGACGTGGTGCAACGTGCCTTCCAGAAATGTAGTATTAGTAATGCTGTGGATGGCAGTGAAGACTGCACTTTGTATGAAAATGACAGCAGTGATGGTGATGGCGGCGATCTCAGTGAGGACAGCGTCTATGATGACCTCACACCAGCTGAAGCTCTGCGTTGGGATACGGATGATGATGAGGAATCCAGTTTTGAAGGATTTTCACTCTTTACATTTTAGCTTGGTTGCTGATTGAGCTCAGGGAGTAGTACTCTTAAGGTATCATTGTTGATACCTTATTGTTTTTGTTGAACCTATTTTCCACTTACTGTGCTGGTTTACTAATGTTAAATGACTTGTCCTTTTATTTATGTTTTTTATTTAAAATAAATATTTAAATACATTGCCCCACTGATGTCTCAATTTTTAGTAATTTTATTTTCATTTGTTTTGATTATTGAAACTCACCAATAGCTTCTGCATTTTCCACTCTAGGCTTATACTCGAGTCAATCAGTTTTTCTGGTTTCCCAGGTAATAATTAGGTACCTCGACTTATACTCAGGTCGGCTTATGTTCAAGTATATACAGTATTATGCAGCTACTATGCACGAGATATTTGTCTACATGCTTACCCTGCCTTGTTATTGGTTTTTCTTTTCTTTCTTTCTTTCTTTGGTTTTGGTATGTCCTGTGTTTTGCCTGTCTCCCCACTAGAATGCAAATCTAATGAGGACAAGGATTTTTTTTTTCAGTCTTACTGACTACAGTATCTTAGTCAACACCTAAAATAGTTACTGGTACTTGGCAGTTGATCAAAACGTATTGATGGCTAGATGAATAGACCAAAGGAAGAAGGAAATGAGAGAGGGAGGGAGGGAGAGAGGGAGGAAGTTATAATGGTGTCCAAGGGTTTTCAGAAAAACTTACGTAAGACTTAGGAGGGCAAAGGAAACTCACAAAAGCACCGCTGGCGGCACATCAGTGCATTACAGTTGCAGGCAGGACACAGAAATGGGACATGTACATTATGCCAGACAAGAGTTTAAAAGACTGGCCTGGGCCCTCCAACCAGGGCAGTCAGGATGTGACTCGTAATCATGTGACTTTAGTACCCCAAAGTTCCATCAGGGGCACACTCCAAAGAGACTGCCTGTGGCAGTTACATCATCGCCTGTCAACTTGCGAAGGGGTGGAGTTTAGCCTGTCAATCAGGTCACAGCCAATGAGGCCTCTGTGTGGGCATGGCCTTCTCCTGAGGGTTCAGGGAACTCCTATCTTCCTCCCTGGAGGTGGGACATACACTCTTTCCCTATTACATTGCTGTTGACAAGCCACATGGAGCTACCCAGTGGTTCTCAACCTTCCTAATGCCATGACCCTTTAATACAGTTCCTCATATTGTGGGAACCCCCGAACCATAAAATTGTTTTCGTTGCTACTTCATCACTGTCATTTTGCTACTGTTATGAATCGGGTGACCCCTGTGAAAGGGTCATTCGACCCACAAAGGGGTCATGACCCACAGGTTGAGAACCACTGAGCTATGCTGATAGAGACAGAGCCTGGAGCTGGAGGAGTGGAGTAGAGACCCACACCAGCACTGAGATGCTTCTACCACCACTGGATCCACCAAACTTTCCACTCGCTGGCCTGTGCTCTTCCTTCATTCTTCATTATTGCATGTGTTGTGTGAGTCTGAGAGGAATTTACAGACTGGTATCAGACATATGAGCTAATATCCAACTTACGGACTTGATCTGGACTGGGCTGGGATGTTTTCTTAATATACAATTACTCTTTTATATAAAGTTCTTTCTTACACACGAGTCTCCCTAGATTTGTTTCTCTAGTCCACCTGGACTCACACACTGCCCCTAAATCACCCACCTCAGACTGGCTAGGAATGGTAGGAATCCACTTTCTAATGCACTATAACCAGTTACAGAAGGGATTCAATGGAGGCTCAATTTATGTGAAGACTCCTATGAATTTTGGGCTTCCAGTGTAAACCACAGCCTTCCACAAGCTCAGTGCTCAGAAGTTTAAGTTCTAACACAAGTTAAATTAAAATTCTGCCATCGGCTTATTATAAAGAATCTCAGGCATTATATACAGGTAAGTATGGTGCCGGGAGACTCTCCGTAGGAGTAGCCAATGCCAAGGGGGTTATAACAAAGGAAGGACTTTAATGTTGTGCCAGCACGTGGCTCGGTGGATTCCTAGCCAAAGACTGAGACCGACCTCAAGGAAGACCCACCTATAACGCGGTGGGAGCCTGGAGGTGTTTCAGGAAGGGTGGAGGGAGATGTGCAGGGTTAGGATTGGCTGATTCAAATGTGTGGCAGGAAGGGGCACTCAAGTAAGTAAGAGGACTTTGTTCTCTCCTAGACACGAGGTAGCAGCAGGTGTTAGCCTGAAGGTAGCAGCAGGTGTTAGCCTGAAGGTAGCAGCAGGTGTTAGCCTGAAGGTAGCAGCAGGTGTTAGCATGAGATCGAGGTGGACTATGTGCTCTTTCCGCTGGAATGGGGTGCGGTTGCTGTCTCACTAACCCATGCAGATAAAAAGACAATCCACGGAAGAAAATTAATGCATAATAAATGTATGAAAATTAATAATTATATACAATTAATTGGGCTATGGTACTTTTCTTCAAAAGAGATTGTGGATTAACAAATTAATAGTTACCCAAAGATCTTGAAAATACAATGAGCTACATAATTGCCAGGTATTGTATTAGAGGTCCAACGAGTTATGGAAAATATTTCATGTAGGCATCCTACAAGAGCTAAACTTTTGCATTTCCCCTTTTCAAACTCATTTCCTTTTCCTTTTCTTGTATATCTATCTATCTATTTATTTATTTAGAGTCAGAAGATTTTTACTGGGCTGGGGAGCTGAGAAACTGTCACTGTCGGGAGAGGGCATACATCTCCCATAGGATCTTCACCCTGTCTGCATAACACCTGGTCCTGAAGTTGCGTTTCCAGCGCTGCAGGTTGCGTTGAATGAGTGTGGAAGGGGAAGGCCTCAGGTTTGGCAGGTTCACCCTCAGGGTACCCTGGGTCTCAGGCTGCCGTGGGGAGGGAAGCCGGGTTCTGCAGGAATCTCCAGGGGCCGTGGGTGGAGGCAGCTTGCACACATCACGACTGTCGCTGTGGGTAATCTCTGACCCCTCGCCATCCGCAGGGAGTGGTGGCGGTGGTCAGGTAGGTGAACGGTCTCGCTCTCGAGAGGTGCAGCTGTTGTACTTCACCCAGGGATGGCAGATGGGGTACAGCGGGGGGTTCTCACTGAGCCAGGCCAAGTCCACACTCCAGTCAGCTTGATCACTGATGTGTTGGATGGCTGAGGCCCTCCTCCCCCGGCCCTTCGTCCAGCTCTCTCCTCCTCTTGCACAGTGTGGCTGGTGGATGGCCGCTGGTGGTGACTGTGATGGACCAGTCCTTATTGTGGTGTCTGAGGGTGACTTCCCAGCTTCCTCTTCTAGCCTTTCCCTGTCCATGTGGCTCTTCTCCAGCATCTGGTTGGTTCAGGGACTTGGCCATCTCCAACTCTCATTTCTCCACTTGAATTTTGCCGGGATTGGGGTCTGGCTAGCTGGATCAGTTGTGTCCCAAAGCTTGAGGGGTCACAAGTCAAGGCTGAAGGGCAGAGGGGAGAACACACAGTCTCCCATCAGCAGCTTCCATTTTCTCTTCATTTTAAGGACAGTGGGAAGCTACTCTTCGACTTTTTTTTTTTAACCTAGCCATGTGGCCTTCACCCAGAAGCTCATCTTTGTAAGTCCTTGCTCTCAGACTTAGAGCTCCCTCCTGAGCCAACCACAAACATGTAGAAATGCAGAATCTCAGGCCCTTCCTAGGGCCCCTGAATCAGAATCTGCATTCCCAGGTCCTCTTTTGATTCCTGGGCAACGTATTTGGGGAAGCATGGGTGTAAGGATCAGTTACCCCATCTGGTCAGATAGGAAAAGTCAAATGCCCGAGCTGGTACTGACTGGTGCTCAGGATGATTTTCTTTCTTGCACTCTCCCCACCCAGTGCAATCACGGTAACACTGATGTCCTTTTGCAAGACTGGCCGAGGGGAGGGGCTTGCTGCAGAGGGTCTTGGCATGCGACTGGGCGAACTGAAAAAGCAAACTTAAGATGAACATAGCCCCTTCCCCGAGCTAATGTGTGTTTACAAGTTTATTTCTAACTTCTCAGCTGCTGAGCCGATGCTTGGGTTTGATGGTGGCATTGCATTGATGTTAATGTGCAACAGTTTGAATGCAAGCTGGTATTTAGTCCAGATGAAACTATTTTTTTTATTTTTATGATATTATTTATATCCAATTATGAAAGCAATACATGCTTAGTGTAAGTGAGTTAGAAAACATGAAATACTGGTAGCATGTGTTTGTGTCGGTTTTATTTCAGGCAAATGTGTGGAATTTTCATCAAAGATGGGTTTATATGGGTGAATCTCGTAACCTGATATTTTTTCATTAACACTTTCCTACATTATATATAATGTGAAGATAGTGAAAGGCATCTTTATTGTTCTATGACTATAATTTTGTGATGAACATTCTTTTTTATAAACATTTGTCCAAGGATTACTCCATTTTTGGTACCTATACGGTCCACTTCCAGAGAGATTGTCCCTCATGATGCCCTAAAGCAGTCTATGTGTAACTCTCAATGAAACCCTCCAACTCAAAGTTTTCTTCTGTGTTTTTCAAGTTTCCACTAATTGACAGACCACATCAATACTTATTTACAGTTACATTCTTGGATTTATGGGAAATATTTTTCATACCTTTATTATACATTGCTTTTCTTCTGTGGGTTCTCCTATTGGGCATTTTGAAGAGTTATAAGGGTCATATATATTATAGCAATTGGCCTATAATTAAAATTGTTTTCCCCTTAATTTGGTTGAATTTCTGAGTTAAATATGTCCATTTTTAGATGGTAACATAATACTTAATGAATAAAATTTTCCTGATATGCTGATATCCTTAAAGACTACTTGCTTTACTTAAGATCCATTAAATGGGGGGGTAAAAATGGGGAACTGATTACAGGGATCTATATATAACCTCCTCCCTGGGGGGGATGACAACAGAAAAGTGGGTGAAGGGAGATGTCAGACAGTGTACGATATGACAAAATAATCACTTATAAATTATCAAGGGCCATGAGGGAGCGGGGAGGGAGGGAGGGGAAATGCGGAATTAAAAAAAGAGAAGAAAAAAAAACAAAAAAGAAAAACAAGTAAAAAAAATAATAAAATAAAAATTTTAAAGATCCATTAGGATGGTTACTGTAATCATCAAAATTGTAACAAGTTGGTTCCCTGGAACTGATGTTCTTAAATGCTGTAAAACTACTTGACAATGGCCCGTTCTCCTAGTACCAGCTTTGAGAATGTTTTCCTACGGTCAGTGGTTTTTTAATATCCTTTTAAAATGAATATACAGGTACTATAAATTCTCTTATCATCATCATGGAGAATACTAGGAGAAAGAGCTTCTCATTTCTTTTTCTAAATTGTAGATCTTCTTATCATTTTTTCCTTCAGGATAACCTTTAATATTACAACCAAGTTATCCAAACAAAACAAGTCAAAAATCATACATTTCAGTAACCCAACCTGATAAAAATGGACATTTATACAACATTTAATCTTGTTAACTAGGAACTTGGTATTATTCCCTAATCAAATTAAACATTTCATCAAAAAAAATTTGGGGGGGGGGAGAGGTTGGCTTTGGGGGGGAGAGGTTGCCATTATAGATAGGAAGCCAATCATCAGAGAAGCTGTGTGAAGAAGAGTGCAGCATCAGGATCAGGGAAAGGCTGATTAACAACCTGTGATATGCAGAAGACACAACTTGCTATCTAGCATGCATGCGACATAACCGTTTGCTCAAAGTGAGGAGGACTTGAAGCATTTGCTGATGCTGCTAAAGATTACAGCCTTTATGGATTATGGCTGAATGTAAAGAAGACCACAATCCTCCCAACTGGCCAATAATACATGAAGAAAAGATTGAAGTTATCAAGGATTGTGTCTTGCTGGGATACACAAGCAATGCTGATGGAAGCAGCAGTTAAGAAAAACACCCCCTCCCCCCAAAAAAACAAACAACGATACTGCATTAGGGTAAATTTTCTGCCCCAAACCTCTAGAATATTTTAAAGCAAAACTTACTTTGCGGTCTAAGATGTGTCTGACCAACTGTGTTAGGTCAGGTTGACCAGAAGAACAAATCAGTGGCACTCATATATGCATCAGAAAAATACTTATATAAAGAAGTACTTCTATATCAAGAGCATCTCAGCCCAGTCTAACTCAAGTCCATAAGTCCCATCTAGCCCATAAGTCCCTCTTCAGATGCACACAGCCACATGCAATGATGCAGAATGCAGGAGGATCACAGGCCAGAGGGTGCAGGGTTGTGTGGATCCAAGGTCAGTGGAAGCATGCAGGGCTGTGGTAGCTCTCAGGGGGAATAGCAGAAAGCTGAAGGGGGAGAGAAAAGGGGAGGTTCCCAGGGTCCTTTTATGACAAGTCTGCGGCCCCCAAGCAAACAGCACGAGGCTGCAACAATGGGCTCAAGGAAAGGAACAATTGTAAGGATGGTGCAGGACTAGGCAGGGTTTCATTCTGTTGTGCAGTCGCTATGAGCCAGAACCGATTTGATCATACTTAACAAGAACAACCTTACTTATTTGAGGAGGTTTGGTAGCCTAGTGGGTTACACATGAGGCTTTTACTTCAAGGTCACAAGTTTGAACCTACCAGCCGCTCCAAGGGAGAAAGATGAGGCTCTCAGCTCCTGTAAAGCTTTAAAATCTTAGAAACCTTAAGAGACAGCTCTCCTCTGTTCTATGGGGTTGCTATAAGGTTGCGATGAGTCAGAATCAATTAGATGGCAATGAGAACGAGTGGGATTTACTTATTCAACTATGAACTCCACACGATGATTTCTTTTTCTGGAGATAGGGTAGTGATGATAGAAATCTACCCAAGGCTTGGTGGACATGATGTCAAAATAGAATGATGCTCCCCCAAAATCGTAGGGTGATCAACTAGAAAAAAAGCTTGTTGAATTGACTATGCAAAGCGAATCATTGAACTGACTATGCTAATCTATTACAATTGCCTTAGACGAGCCCTTGTTTAACCAGGACTTAGAGTGATACAATAAGAGACACAACGCCACTGAGAAGCAAGAAGGGGGGGCGGGCATTGTCAACAGGGTACCACCTTATCTGTTGGGCATCCCCGGTTTTCCGAATCCTTGGTATTCTGATGAGAACAATTCACTGGCAAAAAACATGCCAGATGAGCAGGAGCAAACAACCTAATTTGCAATCAAGGCCAAAGCAGCTGCTGCGGCTGAAGAAACAACGGGTCTTGCATCTGGTGTTTTGCCTCTGGAAGATTCACACATTGTCTGCTGGGTGAGCTCTGGGTAGATGAGGTAAGGTGACGGGAGACAGGAAAAGTGTCCAGAGAAAAATGACCACCCACTCAAGGGACCTACGAGCAAAGGCAATAAATCTACTAACTACAGCATGTCTCTAGCTTGGATAAACCAGGACAAGGGGCAATCCGCAGGAGACCTAGAAACAAAGCAATAGGCTCTGGTAGGAAGAGAAAATAAACATGGGCACACATCCTTGCCCCCAAACGTCCTCAGTGTGTGTGTGTTCTGATGGATCATTTGAACTCTGAGCTGTAAATCTCCCATTTGTAAAGCAGAATTAAGCCCCACTTGCAAGCTTGTTTGGAGGATCAGTTAACAAGACATGAGCGGCCCAACACCGCCACCTAATACGTGAGTTTAGCAGGTGGGAGTTTAAAGAAAGAGATGGTTACAAGTTTCTAAAGAACAAAACTGGAACCAATAGAGAGAGATTAAATAGGTGTTGGAGAACTGGGAGGTGTTGACTTCATGAACTTCATCAAAGTTCACCTCACAAAGTATGTTATGGGTTGAGTTGTATGCCTCACCCCAAAATGTTGAAACCCCAAAAATGTTCAAGTCCTAACCACCATTACCCGTCTATGAATGTGCTTTGTTTGGAAACAGGGTATTTGAAGATGTTTTCTGTTAACGCGAGATCATGCTGGAAAGTAAAGGCAGACCGAACCCACAGGAGAGGGACGGAACCAGCCATAGGGAAGGTAGCCCTGTGAAGACAGAGGCCGAGACTGCCATGATGCGTGCAGAAGGAACGTACTGCCAAGCATGACCAAGTCCGGGCGGGTGAGGCAAGAAAAGAGCCTTCCTCAGAGGGAGGTTGGCCCTGCCAACATCTGGATTTTGGAATTCTAGCTTCCAGAACTCTGAGATAATACATTTCTGTTGTGTTAAGCCCAATTTGTGGTAACTTGTTATTGCAGTCCTAGAAAACCACCATGCTTTTTGCATATAATTCACCCATGTAAATAAGGTGCACACGCATGTAACTGGCACAGCGTGCACAGGAAGCTAAGTAGAATGCCAGCTTGCTCCATGTAAACATGCAGTAGTAACTGGGGAGAAGGGAAGGAGTCTTAGATACGAAGGACGCTGTGTGTGTATTAAGGCCTAGTCTCCCCAACACTAAAGAAGAGGGCCAATCATAGCAATGGTTTTAAGGGGGGCGGGCGGAAAGGAGGAAGGGAGAAAAGAAATATAGGTCCAAGGTGACTCCAGAAACGGGCAAGGAATTGGTGGCTCTGAAGATCTTTCAGCCCTTGATAGATGGATGTCCCTGCAGACTTCCAAAGGAGGAATTTGTTTTGGGAGCGGGTGTTTGGGCAGCTTTATAGGAAATAATTGCAAACTGTTAGGGACAAGTAAGAGCAGCAGCTCGGCTTGCTGCAGAGGAGTTTCATGGCACGAGGGAGCTGGCAACATGCCACTAATTAGGAACAGGTAAGTGGGGAGCTTAAGGAAAGATGCATGTGATGTGAGCCAAAGCAGCTGAAGTGAAAACTTAAATTACCCATAATTCTATCCTTTTTGTTAGACACGATTCCTGTAGCCATTGCTTTCAACACGACATGGGCAGGAGAGGGAGCAAGCTGTGTTAGTCTGGATAGACTAGAGAAACAAATTCATGGGAAAAAAAAGAAAGAGCTTTATATACAATAGCAGTTGAATATTGAGAAAACATCCCAGCCTAGTTCAGATCAAGTCCATAAGTGCGATATTAGCCCATATGTCCAAAACCAATCTATAAAGTCCTCTTCAGACTCACGCAACACATACAATGATGCCGAATGCAGGAACATCACAGGCCAGTGGGCAGGAAGTCTTGTGGATCCAGTGGCAGTAGAAGCATCTCAGGGCTGGCAGGGGGTCTCCACTTGGCTTCTCCAGCTCCAGAGGCCTGGCTCCATCAGCCTCTCTCCATGTGTCTTCTCCACAGGATGTCTCACTGGGAGTGAGCAGAGAGTCTCACAGGGAGTGAGCCTACAGAGAGTGTCTCCTGCCCCCAAGGAGGAAACACAGGAGTTCCCAGAATCCGCAGGAGGCCATTCACATACAGAGGCCTCATTGGCTATATCTTGATTGACAGCCTAGACTCCACGCCTTCACTCTGAATCCCTCAAATTGACACTAGATTATGTAACTACCGCACAGTATTCAGGGTAGAGGGTCTCTTCCACATCAAGGAGATAAGGAGACGTTGAATAGCAAGGAAACAGGGTCTGGAAGAAGTAGGGTATGATTTAACAGGAAATAGCTTTCCGTGGAGTGAATTCCTTCTCATAGTGACTGTATAGGACAGGATAGAATGACCCCTTAGTATTTCCTAGACTTTGCATCTTTACGGGAGCAGAAAACCTCATCTTTCTCCCACAGAGAGGCTGGTGGGTTTGAACCTCCAACCTTGCAGTTAGCAACCCACAGAGTAACCCCTTATGCCACCAGGGCTCCAGAATGACAAGCATAGCAACTAATAAAAAGTAATCTCTGAGCAAAACCTTCAACAATGCTTTAAGATTCTAGATGAGAGTCTACAATTGACTTTAAACAGGCAGATGCATGAGAATCAGTGCATAATTTATGTGTTGCAAGATCTGTAATCAAAGACTAAGGAAATATACTGCCTGAAGTATTAACAACATGATTCATAAATAAAAACCGCACCGAGTAATGTTTCCTGCCCCAAGGAGGTTTCTGTAGCCTTCTCGGAAACAGCCAGAGAACAGAAACCAGAGTTTAGACCAGGGCAAAGAAAGTAGGCGTAGCCATTCCCTTGACTTTTCAAGAATAACTAACTTTAGAGGCTGGAGCAGTGTCTCCATCTCTGATTTAAGCAGCACAACAAAAATCATAGAGCAACGCTCTGATCATGAGCTTTTCCTCGAACTTGTCCTTATAATTGAGTTCTTCTCCCGTGCTGATGCCATATTTATGGTCTTAAATATGAAGCGGGAAAGCAGGTGTGTCAGTTCTTAACTGGTGTTCAGAGAACATCAGCCACGGAGAGAAGACCCAGTTAATGAATAGCAAACCCCGGGATCCGGAGGGAAGGCCGCGGATAAAGCCGCACACGGATTCCTTCGGAAATTCTGTTTCGCCTTTTATGACTTTCAATTTAAATTTCCATCTTTAACATGGTTGTATTATGGGTTTCTTAATCCCTGGGTGATGGTTTTCGTGTTCTTGAGAAGGAAAAACAAACTAACCCATATAAGTTCCAAATCCTCATCCAATATCACAGGGCCTTTGTGCATAACGCTCTCTGAGTCATACCCGCAGCAGCAATGTGCAGGCTGGCCGGCTCTCATTCCAGGTAGTATTCCACGGGGAGCAGTATTCCATGAACATTTACATGGGCTTGTGTTACATTCTGCTCCTGATGTTTCTGCTTTCCTTTTTGCTTTGGGGCCAAAAATATGCTCACGAAAATGCAGGTGTGTGAGAACCAACTTTGTTTTCTATAATGAATCACCATTAGCACTACGGTCCGCATCCCCACTTCAAAACCACAAACTCCATTGCCACCAATAAATTCCAACTCTTGGTGGCCCTAGAGATGGAGTAGAATTGCCCCCTAGGGATTCCTGAGACTGTAACTTTTTACAGGAGTGGAATGCTTCACCTATCTCCCATGGTTTCCAACACAACCCACTGTATTACCAGATCTCTGAGGCTGCATGTTTTTATTGACACGGGTTGCCTCAACTTTATCTCACCAAATGGCTGGTGGGTTTGAACTGGTGACCTTGTAGTTAGCAGTCCACCACTTACCAGCAGTCCACCACCACCAGGGCTCATCCCTTCCGTCCTCACCTAGTAACAGAAGAAGGAAGAGGAGGAGGAGGAGGACAACCACAAAAACCACACACGTAGCTGGGGAGGGAGGGGGGGAAAAAAAGAGGACCTGATGCAAGGGGCTTAAGTGGAGAGCAAATGCCTTGAGAATGATTGGGGCAAGGAATGTATGGATGTGCTTTATACAATTGATGTATGTATATGTATGGATTGTGGTAAGAGTTGTTTGAGTCCCTAATAAAATGTAAAAGAAGAAAAGAGAAAAAAATGATTAGGGCAAAGACTGTACAGATGTGCTTTATACAATTGATGTATGTATATGTATGAACTGTGAAAAGAATTGTATCAGCCCCAATAAATTGTTAAAAAAAACAAAAAAAAAACCACACAAGTAGCAATCAAAGTCACCCTGGTATTTTCTGTTTTGTTTTTGAGAGTTTGGCAGAGTTAACCCCCTCTGTACCCAGCCATTTCAAAGCTTAAGACTGGATTCAGAGTTAAAGTCACTTTCAGACTTGAAGGATGGGTGCAGAGTTTCTACTTGGAGTGACGGAAATGTGTTGGGAAGAGATTCTGATGGTGGTTGCACAGTATTTAAAATGGCAAAATGTCCCTTATATATATTTTATCACTATAAAATATTCAAAGCTACCTCCTCCCTCCCAGCCTCCTGCTGCAGGAGAGACTGCCTCCTTAGCGTTGGTGTAAAGCTCTTGGCTTGCAAGCTGATATCAATTGAGGTGCCTTGGCCACCCCATCTCTGCCAGGAA
Source organism: Tenrec ecaudatus (assembly GCF_050624435.1). NCBI lineage: Eukaryota > Metazoa > Chordata > Mammalia > Afrosoricida > Tenrecidae > Tenrec > Tenrec ecaudatus. The sequence continues at coordinate 123,842,047 of NC_134538.1, forward strand.
AATCTACCTTGCCGCCTCCCTCACTGTAGCATCCGTGACCTCCTGCCTCAGAGGGTTCCTCCCAGGACACTTGCTGTATCTTCCTTTGATAAGTAAGTCCCTGCTTCAGCTACCAGGCCCTGCACATAGCTGCAGGCCACTCCAACTTTCTCCTGGCCCTTCCCAATTCTGGCACAAAGAGGGCCAGCAAACAGAGGACTGCTCCCCCCCACCCCCCTCGGATTGGACTTCCCTCTCAATTTAGCTAAGGTTCCTACAGCCTCTCTACTCACCTTCCAAAACCATAACCCAGATGGATGGAGTCACTGGGTTCCTGGGGATTCTGTTAGAGGACACATTGCCTGTGACTCTCTGACTCTCCTGATCCCCCAGCATGAAAGGCTCCCCAACCCTTTCTGGGAAGCAGGAGGCATCAGTGACTTCCTATTCTACCTGGAGTAGCCTGCACGCAAAGTCAGGTCACCTGAACTGTGCCCCTGTTTGGCTTTCGCAGTTCAAAGGGTCTAAGCAGCCTCAGCAGTGATCTCAATTGCTGACGGGCTCTTGTGTTGAGCCAGACAGCGGGTTTGATTCCATTTCAGCCTCTCGGAGTGACTCCAAGGAGCACATTTTCACCGTGGAGTTAATAGCATCCCCTTTCTCACTTCCCACTGATTGTCTGGATCCGTGTTATATTTTAGTTTACAGTTTGGGGGTTTCTAGCTTTAATTGCCTTTTGTCTTGCAGTATTGGGCTTTGTCCTGTGCTCCATTTCTTCCAGGCATCCCTCCTATTTCTCTCCGCCAAGGCCCCTTGGTTCTTCACCTCTCTTCCCCCATCTGTATCCGTCTTCTCTGGGACTGCTGCACAGCCAGTCACGGGGACCTCCCCTCACGGCTTCCCTGGTTTGGACCGACTGTTACAGGAGCACACCCTCTTTCTTGGTTGACTCTCTCATTTTGCTGGGCCAAATCCTCAAGAACTCTGAGCATGTTATCAACACCAGTCCTGGAAAAGGACATTGTGCTTGAGAAAATAAAGCCAAAGAAACCAAACTCCCTGCCATCGAGTCGATGCTGGCTCACAGCCGACCTCCTGTGGGTTTCCAAGACAGTCACTGTTGAGGAGAGGAGAAAGCACAGTCTTTCTCACGAACCGCCGACCATGCAGGGAAGTAGAGTCAGAAAATAGGAGGTGGAGCCAACTGGGCAGCACCTACCAGCAGCAGCAGTGCCCCCAAGTAGCTCCTATAAGTAGATGGGGGCTGATACCTGTGAATCTGAAAGTCTGTCCTCTCACTTGATGACGAAGTTGTTGCATGTAGAATTCTAGGGTGAAAATCATGTTTTTTTGGATTGGGGAGGAATTGCTCTATTATTTCAGTGTCCCGTGCTGTTGGTAAGCCTGTGAGCCATCTGAGTTTTCCCTTTTGCGGGTGACGTTTTACCCCCTTCTGTTTGAAAACTGTTAGTATTATGTCTTTATCTTATTAAAAGTTGCCATGGAGTTCGCTCCACCCCCTCATAGTGACCCTGTATGACAGAGTGGAACTGCTTCCGAAGGTTTCCGGGATGGCCGATCTCAGGGAAGCAGATTGCCACAGCCCGCCCTCCCACGGGACAGGGGGTGGGTTTGAACCACTGATGTTTGGTTAGCAGCTGTGCGGTAGCCCTTGAGCGACTTTCCCCTGATCTTGGGCTGGTTACGTAGGACCATTTTACCACCATGTGTGTGGGCGCTGTCTCTTTTCCCTTGTCCTGTCAGAATGAGGGTTCTCTCCACCCACAACTCGCATCTCTCAGCTTGGGGAAGGTCCGTGTATCCTGAAACTCCTTTTACGTTGGATCCATGTTGGCACAGCATCCCATGTTGATTCTCAGAAAGGATGCATCAGAAACTGCCGCGTGTGTCAGAGCAGGGGCTGCTTTCCCTTTGTCTTCTAATTCTGTTCTCGTTTCCATGTTGTCTTGGTTCATGTTTTTTCCTGGTTATTTCTGTTGTTGTCCCTCTCGTGTCACAGGCTTTCCTGAAATAGCTATCGGTCCTGAATTTTTCCATTCGCAATTCGGAATGGGGCAAAAGCAAGCTCATTGTGAATGCTGCGTCTCTGAATTGGCCTCAATAACGAGTGGGCTTGCTTTTAGCTGGCGAGACAGTAAGCTGGCCATCAGATGAGAGAACCCAAGCTGGGGGTCTTTGGTCTGTTCTTTTCAGGGCCAATGTCCACAGTGATTCACAGACAATTTGTTCAGTGTCTTTGGGGGAAACGTTTCAGTTACGTTGCCTGGGACATCAACCTTGCCTGCTGGGCGTCATGCAGATAGAAAAGGCATGGATCCATATTGTTGTTCCTGTCAGGGGCTGTTAACTTGGTTCCAACTCAGAGCGACCTTGTGTACAACCGAACGAAACACTTTGTCATCACAAGAGTTGTTATGCATGAGTCCATTGTTACAGGCATTTAGACACCCTTAATTGACCTCCGTTTTTGATGGCATGTCTCCTCCTCCATTCCATATGCTCTCTGGTGACCCGAGACGCTTTTTCTCAGTCCTGTCCCCTTCCTCTTCTATTCCAGGCCGTGTCCTCTGCAGCCTCAGTGCAGCATTCCCTATTGCTCCCTCTGGTTTTGGTGCTTCAGCAAAATTCTCCGTCTCGGCTACCAATAGCAACCGCCCTCCACTTACTGCTTACTTTTGTTCCTGTTTTATGTAATGTAGATGTTTATGTAATTGATACCGTCCATTTAGTGAGAACCTTAGGGTAACAATGAGATAAACATATGTGATCAGTTTGCTATCTTGGCAGGACCCACTTTGACCCATTTCATCTCTTTAAACCTCTTGTATCTACTGAATTTTCCATGTACTTTTTGAGTCATCTTTTATGGTTGATATTTGGTCTATTCAAACCAAGATGTAGCTTTTTCAGTGCCAGCTTCGATTCCCTGCTTTAGGAGGCTCCGCACCATCTAATGGATGTTTGTCCGTATCTTATGGACTCAGAGGGTCTCTCTGTTGGTAGGGTACGAGTGCCATGAATTTCAATTAAAATGACCTTATTGGTTATGTTATTCAAATTACTTAGCTTTTAAATTTTTTAGATTATTTTATTTGTCTAGTCCTGAAAGAAGTTATTATAATCCCTCATTGTGATTTAATCGTCTTCAATGCAAAGTTCAAGCTAGCCTAGCCTTATGTTTTGGTCTCTTGTATTTGGGCATAGCACAGATTGGAAAAGTTAATGGCTTATTTTCCTCCTAGAGAATATCCTTTGTCACTTATATAAGCCTTGTTTTCTCATTTAATGTTTTTGACTTTGAATTCTGCCACTACTGGGTTTTGTTTGTTTGTTTCTTTTGATATTTGTCCATATCCTTATTTTTTATCTTTCTTTGTCATTTTCACTGTGATTCTTGTTAACATATAGTTGGATTTTGTTTAACTCATATGAAAATGCCCTTTCATATTGATTTTTAGACTTTTTGCATTTATTATAATAATTGATATTCTTAGTTGTGATGTTTCCATGTATTTTAGATTTGCTGTTGAATGTACATTATTTTCCCCCCATCCGTCTCTTTATTCTTTTGGCTTGGTCAGCTTGCTCATATTTGCATTTTGCTCTTTTAATTTGGAAGTGCGAATTAATTATTTTCAGTTCCTCTAGGGGTTAACTTCTCACCTCAACAGTTGTAATCACAACTCTATTAATACCCCAAAATTAATGGCATATTCCCACCAAGGTGTTTTATTTGTCTGTGCATCTCCCATTCCACCAAGATAAAATTTGGGTGTTATTATAACTTCTCTTGCCTACACAACTCCCCTCTGCACTAATGGAGCATAGGAACTCACATCTCAAATTCCCAACTTTTATTGACATCTTCTCCCGCTTGATAGTTTGAATTTTACTTTAGTGGGAGTATCACAACATTCAAAGAGGCAAACTCCACAAAGTTAGACTTTGTGTATTTTTCTGTTGTTGTTATTTTTTCTTTTACTTTTCCATAAAGTCACCTATTAAACAGTTACCAGCACACCACTACCTTTCTATTTCTATTAAAATTTCTGTTTTTTTCTGAGGCTGTTTTGAAATATTGATGTAGGGATATGATTTTCCATGGTAGTATAGATATAGTGTAGCATTCACAACTGTATAATACATACTACCTATCATAGTCCCATTATTATTCATTCCTACATAGCTACCTGTTGTTGTTGTTTTTCATCTTTCTCATGACTGATGAATTCTACGATTATTCTTTTATATCTCAGGATCTCTCCTCATTCTATTTCCACATGGATCAAGTGCTTTTTCACTGTTTTCCTCAGACAGGCTGCAGAACAATACTTTCTAATCCGAAAGGGATCTTCTTCGCCCTGGCAGATGAATAACATCTTAGCTGGGATTCTCAAAATCTCCCAAGAGTCTGTGGACTGATGTGCTGTGTACTCTTCTCCGCTCCAGCACGACAGACAAACGGACTAATGGTCACATGTCTTTTCCTTTAAGTAGAGTGTTTTCTTGTTGCCGTCCTTTTCTATCTAGAAACAACTTTTTTAACTGAAAGAATTTATAATTGGCACCAAGATATGACTAGGTATATTTATGTTGGTTTTATTAGTATTATTATTATTCGCTAATCCTATCTGTGAGCAAGAGGCGCTCTTTAAAACAGGACAAGGGAATGCCACATGGCTGAAAATCGGGAAAGGTGTTTGTCAGGGTTATCGTGCATCGGCATGCTGAGCAAATAATTGGAGCAGTGGGCTATAGGAGGGAGAGCCCGTCTTCAGGCTTGGGGGGGAAACTGAGGAACAACGGGCAAGCTGCAGATGACGCAGTCAGGCTTGTGGAAATGGGGCAGACTGGAAGCATTTGCTGCTGAAGATCAAGGATTGACGCCTTCGGTATGGATGCAACTCCATAAAGAAGAACAAAATCCTCACAAATGGACTGGTAGGCAACATCATGATAAATGGGAAAAGATTGAAGTCGTCAAGGATTTTATCTTGCTTGGAACCATAATCACAGCTCATGGAAATAGCTGTCAAGAAATCAAAGGACCCCTTGCACTGGGCAAATCTACTGCGCAAGACCCCTTTAAAGTGTCGAAGAGAAGGTATGTCGGTTTAAGGACATAGGTGCACCTGACTCAAGCCATGGTATTTTCAGTCTCCTCCTATGCATGTGAAAGTTGGACACTGAATAAAGAAGACTGAAGAAGAATCGATGCATTTGAATCATAGTGCAAGGGAAGAATATTGAAATGACTGTGGACTGTCAAAAGAATAAATCTGTCTTGAAAGAGGTACAGGGAGAATGTTCCTTAGAGGCAAGGATGGCAAGCCATCGTCTCACCTACTTTAGACATGTTATCAGGAGAGACCGGTGCATGTAAAAGGACCACACAGAAGGGCAGCAAAATGAAGAAGACCCTCAGCAGCAGATTGACGCCATGGCTGCTAGAGCAAGGGCTCCAGCATCACAATTGTGAGGATGGGAGGACCGGGCAGTGTCTCCTGGTGTTGTGCATAAGGCCACTGTATATTGGAACCAACTCAATGGGACCTCACAACAACATCTGGGTCTTGATCAATGATTCATCTAAAATTTTAAATTTTTCAGATATATTTTCTCTCTGAACACTGTTTCTTATGCATTCCACTTTTTCCTCCCAAAGCTCTTAACATTGACATTTAGCTCTCTAACCTCTAAATCTCTTGTCCTTTCCCTCAGGTATTTGGAGTTTTGTTCTCCTGCATTATTTGTTCTAAGTGGTCATTTCAACCGCTATCTCAGTTCTTCAGTTGCTTTTGTTTTTCATTGGAGTTTATGTTTCGCTCTAGGAAGTCTTGCATATTCTCTGTGCATCTCTACAAAGAACCTCAATGCTTATAGTTTTCTGGGTATCCGTTCTATGGAGTAGGATTCCCCACATCCGGTTCAGGTTGGCTTTCCTCCCTCGGGTCTCTGAATCCCTCCAGCGGATTAGGACTTACGGCAACCATGTATGCAGCCAGTAGAACTGCCCCAGAGGATTCTGAAGGTCATAATTTTTAGGAGCCCTGGTGCCATTCTCAGGGCAGGGGAAGTGTTGGACTGCTTAATAGCAAGACGGGTAGTTCAAATCCACTAAATGCTCCATGGGAGCAAGGTGAGACTCTCTGCTCATCTGATGGTCTCAGAACTCCTACTGGGGGTCATTATGAGTCAGAATCAACTCGGTGGCAGTGGATTCACTTTGTCTCGAGGGATTTGGGGAATCTTTACAGAAGCAGATGGCCATGCCTGTCTTCTGAGGGGCCTCTGAGTGGATCCAAACCAACAATCTTGTAGCTCCTAGCCAAGCGCTTTACTGTCTGCACGACTCCGCTTTCTCAGGGTTTAGGTCCCTTCACCCCACGTTCAGTCAGGATGTTCAGGTCCTTGGGCTCCATAGGCTATTGGGCCTAAAATGTAGGATCAGCATTGGAGCTGAAAGTCCTCTGCTGAGGCAGAAGAGGGGTCTGTGGCAGCAAGTGGCGGTCACCTCCCATCTGGAAACAGCCTCCCTCCACCCCCCTCACCTTGCTCCCTGGAGCAGAGGCAGCGTGTGCAGAGGGTTCTGCGCCTGAGTTCCCCTCCAAGGCCTTTACCGCCCAGTTCTCTCCACTCACCCCAACAGCACAGCCTCCACAGGAGGTACACCTACACCAGCCAAACGAAAACAACCGCACACGTTGGCTGTAGCTGAGAGCTAAAAAAACGTACCGCCTAGGTTGGCATCTACCTGCCAGCCTCTGCAAGCAGCCTCATTTTATGCATTATTTTTTCCAGAGGAACCATTTCTGGGGACTGAGCAACTCATGTGTTCTCAGGTCTCCGTCTTACGGGCTTTTTTTTTTTTTAGCAAAGCAATTGACTGTGTTATTGACCCACAGTGTGAACCTATTTCATAGTTATACTACTCATTTGTCATCATGAGACCAAACCAATGACAGACATGAGACTTGTCATTACACCTCCAGCCCCCTACCCTGCCAAAAAAATCCAGATATCAGCTGCTCCCAGTCAATAATACCAGTGGCAGGTGAACCAGGTGGGGATATCACTCCCAGACAGGTGTCTGACAAGAACACTGACTGCCTATGAGTGGTGTCTAGCTCAGATCAGTGACTTCATGTCCTCTCAACAACAACAACACACTGGTCCGAAGCTCACAAGCATCCCAGCACATTATTGTTTGGGCAATCAGACCAAGGGAGGAGCAGCTTCCATTTCCTGACCAGCAAGGTTTCATATGCAAGACAGTCTTTATCCAGAAGGTAGCTCTTACTCCAGGTTGGGGCAGAACCAAGAGTTTAAGTTCAGTATAAACTGTGTCCTTAAACCACATTGTACGAGAGTGTGCACCTAAGCACTCACCCTGCCCAAGTATCCGTACTTAGTCCATTAAACGAGTAAACCTTAGACATGAGCTATTCCCTGGGGATAGCAGTGGTTCAGTGGTCAGAATCTCCCCTTCTCCACAGGAGGCCCAGGGTCACTTTCCAGCCAATGTGCTTGCCGAGCAGCTGTGTGCCCGTGGAGGCTGGTGTGCTGCTAGGATGCTCAGGAGGTTTGTGCAGAGCTTCCCGCTGCGGCAGTTTGGGGTAAAGACCTGGTGATCTCCTTCCAAAACTCAGTCAATGAAAACTGCCCCGGTTGCAGTGGTCTGATCTGCAACCCGATCAAGGTGATGACCCAGAACTAGGCAACATTTCTTCCCGTGCGCACGGAGTCACCACAAGTCATGGACTCATGCAATGCGGTAAGCCACTGCTGCTCACTGGGGATCCGTTTTCAGTTTGATGGGGCATCACTTAGAAAAAGACCTCATGCAAGCCACCTCTTCCATCGCTTTCAGGTGTGAGATAGTGTCTTCCGAGGTGGATGCTATGGGTAGTGTCTGCCTCGGTGGTGGACCTTGGACAGTCGGCACTGAAGGGAAGCTCATTCAGGATCAAGTGGGCCAAGCACAATCCCCCTCCTTGGCAACATCGTTAGTAAGAAGAAGAAAAGTGGCAAGCAGGAGTAACTGCAAATCTTGAGACTTCAAGGGAGAAAACTTGGCGGTGATACCTGCAAGGTCGCATAGCCAGCCAGACTAGAGCTTGATGCTAACCAAGGCCCTGCTCCCTCGGGGAATGACGAGGATAGGCTGACACGCAGCTTTAGATCTTCATTCTAAATTTGACACCAAACATTCACTATCCCAGCTGTGCCAGAGAAGCAGTTGCGTCTCCACTCAGCCACATCCAAAGCACCACCGCAAGTCAAACCCAATATATAAATGTGCCTGATGGCAGATGGATAGAGACCCAGGCTCATGCTCCATTAGGTTTACTGAACTCCAGAGCTCACCATTTCCCACGGTGTGTAGTGTTCAGTCAGGAAGAGCCAGAAGCTTCAGGGTTGGATTTTTTTTTTCCCCAGCCAACCAATTTGCTGAAGAAACGGAACACTTTCCATGTCTGGGGGCTTCCTGGTCAAGTGTGAACAGCTAAACTGGAACTCTATAGCAACCGCAGGCATTCACTGGACACCAGAGCAGATCAGAATGATGTAATGCAGTAATTTATAACTTGTAAAGACCAGTGTATGATACAAGAGGGCTTCAGAACATTTGTGGAAAAATTACACTATCTCTTAATTTCATATTTCTTTCTTTTTTTTAGCAGTTGATGAAAAAAGTTCTATTATCTTTTCATTCCATTTTTCCACATCCTTTTTGAAGTCCCCTGTATATATCTGTGGGATACAAAAAGGTTTTCCCCAGGTTGTCTCTCATATTGTATACCCAGCCTGGGACCTGCTTTCTAGCACATTGTGTGGTCAGCTGCTTAGATAACTATCTCCCTGAGGGCATCAGCCATCTAGAGCAATCAGACACTATTGTCTGTCCCACCAGAGGTGGGGCCCACACCCTGCTGATAAAAATAGTGGTTGTTTCCCTGAAGGAAGGCCCAGAGACAAGGTCAAGCTAACTCAAGGTTGACCAAGGTTAGGCTGCCATCTTGAGCCTAGTATCTGCCCATCTTGTCACATGTGTGCCCCTAGTCCCTCCCTCTCCTATTGCATGTACACCCCTAGATCACCCCCCTCTCATTGAATGTATTGCCTATGGTACATCCCCTTTCTGTGATGATGGAATCATGAGCGCTTACACAGCCCCTAAGTATATAAATAAGCCTTGGGTGGAAATATATTCTCTCTCTGGGCAGATCTGGTTGCTGAGATCATGACTGCCCCAGAGTTGAGCACGTTACCTTGAAATATGTCTGACTCCTTTATTTTACTCTCCTCTCCTCTCTTCTATGACTTTAGTAAGATCTTTATATATTCCCGCCATACAATTATGCCTAAGGACCCCATGGTTGTCAGAGGCTGGTTTACTCTGACATACATCTGTTGGATCTCTCTGGAGTTAGAGTTATACCTCGGTCCTTGGCTCCGCGCGAGAAAGAATTCACACCGAAGCCTGGTTCGTGATCCAAGTGAGTTTTATAGAGAGAAGTTTCAGGTTTACACGGCACTCATAGGACTCCTCCCAACCATGCAGCCTGGCAGAAGCTGCTCAGTGTCATGCAGAAAAGTGTCTAATTTCATATTTCTACGAACTTTCTGAAGCCCCCTCATAGTCACATTTCTCCCCCCCCCCCTCCATCGTCACATTTCAAGACTGCAGTTAGAACTAAAACAAAGCATTTCCCCAAAGAATGTGACCATCTTTGATAGAGGCCCAACTGGGCCCACGGGCGGATGCCCCTCTGATATATTTGCGTGTTGTGTGTAGAGTTGGGCCTTTTCCATGTTCTCTTGAAATTTTAATTTTTTATATGAGCTCCATTCTAGATGATATATGTAATCTAACCACTTCCTATCACCCTACTGGTGAAGGACAGGTCACCATCCTACGCCGTAAGCCCACAACCCTGGGCAGACTGATAGCAGTTTATGAATCACGTGTACTCCCGGGCCAGAGGAAGAGGGGCAGCACACAGGAGCGGGGTGAGCCAGACGAGGCTGTAGGAGACCGGCTTTGTAGGAGCAAAAAAGTGGGGTTTGCTCTGGTTCTAGAAGGGGGTGTGATTAGCTTATTTGATTTATTTGGAGGGCTAGCAGGAAAGTGAAACTACCAATACATGGGTGACCCCGATGGAGTCAGCTGATGGCAGCTGCCAGGACTGATGGTGGGGGACTAACAGTGTGAGGAGCGTCCCCTGCTGAGGGGACAAATTAAGGGAGGGCCAGTGAGGCTCAAAGAGATCCAGATAGCAACGGGCACGCCAGGCTTTGCAATGTGGAAGTCCATGCCACGTTCCCCCAGGGGCAATTTTGAATGACTCAAAGACTCTTTGCAGAAGTTGAGGAAACAACAGGATCCCCTGCCCAATGTGGGAACAGGCGTGGAGAAGAGGTAAGGTTTTGTAGAACAAGAGTAGAGCTTCTACTCTGCGTGATTAATGTCAAGGCTTAGATGTCTAAACCACGAAACAATGCTTAATTTCAAAATTGCTAAGAGGAAGTCGAGAGGGATAGTGGAGAGTCGAAGGAACTAGAACAAGTTAAGGGAGAGCCAGAGACTGAGTGCCTAGAACTTTGCCCCTTGTTTTCAAAGGTCAGCTTGGAGGGCTTGTAGAAACCACTAAGCATCCATCACTCTATGGGGAGGCCTCAGAGCAAGATGCCTGTCAGTTTTTTGTGGTCCGCAGATCACTGTAGGTTTCCAGGCAACAGTCTAGGATCTGTCATTGAAAAGCAATATATCAACCATTCTCATCTAAAATCTAGGAATGGTAAAATATTTTTGCCTGGAACTTTAAGAGCCCCTTGAAAAGACACATATCTTTCACTCTGACTAGAAATAAATCCTGTGCCTGAGATAGCAGGCATCCTTATTGTGATTTAGCAGAGATCTCCCCAGACCTCCACAGCTTGAGACTCAAAGACAATTCGTATTCCTAGTGCCAGATTCATCAGTTCTGTTTTATTTTTAAAACTCTTTCATCCACTTAGGTAAGTGTATGTTTGACTACATTTATGTTTTGACCTGGTTATCTTCCTATTCTTAGCAGGTATTTAGCCTGTATTTTAACATTTATTTATAATAAATAAAGATCTGTAACCCCCATTTTCACCATCAATATACTCACACAAGACACAAGTGCTATTTTTCTTCCCTCCTGACCTGCCAGGCTCACTGTGCTGGCCCAATCTTCTTCCAACTCTTGGATTTGGTTGAAAGGAATGGTCTAGGACTAGAATTCCTAATTTTTTCTCATTCAGTAACTTTTGAGATTCTAAAGCAGAAATTGGAGGTTTAAGATTATGGGATCAAATCACTGTATTTTAATTATGGTGCTGGCAAAGAATATTGAAATTACCATGGACTTCCAGCGAGCAAGGACGCTGGGGGTGCTGTAGGGTACAACTTGAACCACTAACCGTAATGTTGCCGGTTCAGACCCACCAACCAGGTGCTCCACTGGAGAGAGATTAGGCTGTCTCCTCCTGTCAAGATTTACAACGCCTCAGGAACCCTTTGCAGAGCCGTGACAAGCTAGAATTGGCTCGATGGCCATGGGTGGGCCAGAAGAACAAATAAATCTGTGTTGGAAGAAGTACAACCACAATGTTTCCTGGAAGCAAGGATGGTGAAACTTTGTCTCACATACTTTAGAAATGTCATCAGAAAAAATGAAGGAGCTGCTAGTTTTGCTCTAATTTTACTGCCATCAATCCCTAGGTAGGGAAGGACACCGTGCTTCGTAAATTCGAGGGTCAACAAACAAGGGGAGGACTTTCAAGAAATGAATCGACACAGTGGCAGCCATGAGCCCAAAGAACAACGATTGTGAGGATTATGTGGGACGTGTTCCCACAGTACCAGGGTAGCTATGAGTCCAGACAGACTCATGGGCACCTGACAACAAGTAGTCCTATGCCTCCACACTGCTGCTCATTACACCAGTTCAATTAGCTCTTGGGACTTTGAGGTTACAGGTTTCATAAGAGGAGGACTTAGATTTATCTTAATCACCATTCTCCCCAGACCTGGGACATAAATAACAATTGCCTGAGTGAAGAGGCCATTTGCCAAGGATATGTAAAATCACTTTATGTCATTTGAAAAATGGCACCTCTTCAGACTCTCATCAGCTGCTGACAAGAATTCCCTTAACCAGGGACAGATCGCTCAGCAGGTCAACAACCGCAGCACCAACAAAAATCAATGATGTGCCTGCATCTTAGTTTACTGGGGTTTCCTTCCTGTTATTTCTAGGGATGTCATTTTGACAACTCAGAATGCCAATACCTTGAGATAAGTTAGTCCATTTCTTCAAGTTCAAGGGAACACTAATATTGTTCCACCACGGACCATTTCTCAGTAATGGGCTTTAGCCGTGTCCTGAAATACAAACATGTGTTGGGAATCTGATTTTTGCCTTTTCCCATCGTGTAATTCATTACTTCATAGACCACTCTTTTGTCTGATTATCTGAATCCGTCTTATCAGTTCCTGGGTGAATCTATTTCTTGTTTGCTCTTCTAATTTCACTGTCAGAAGAAAGTCAGATTTCCCTGAACCAGTAAACTGAGTCTGTCATAAGAAATGGTAGCCAGACTACCCAAGGTGTCAATCTTGGCACCTCACTTACTACCTGTGATTTCTACAAGTTCCTTAAGGCATTGCTCTCATTTCATCTTTTATCAAATGGGGGGGGGGGGGGTGTGAGGTTGTTCACAAAAGACACTGAGAAGAATACCTGACACGTGGCACATGCCAAGCAGATGCTAGCTATTATTATTACATTGTCAAAATCATTAGGAATTCGGTTTGCTCTAATTTTCCTGACATTTAAAAAATTCTTTTTCAGTATGTTTCCAATTACAAATCCGACTTAGGATACTGGATTCCCAGACACTTAAATGACAATCTGGCCTTCTATAAGAAGTGATGATACAACATGGGAATCATGGATATGAATTGGGATCCTGAGTTCATCCTGTACACTATACCCAAAACTAATGTCATGCAGCTACATTTGGACCTCCCCATATATTACCTGTCTTCATAAAGTGGGTTTGGGGTTGTGCACGTTGGGCACCTAGATGGAATGCCTTAGTCATGCAGAATGACAAGGGGAAAGAACCCATCTGCACTTCGGTTCAAACTTCTATCTGTGGCAAACGGCAGAAGTGTCAGGAACTCCTTATTTAGCACCGGCACTCTGCAGAAGTGAGAGTCACTCATATTGTCGTCTACATTTGTAGAAAGAACAGAGGCAGTTCTGTGTCAGCCTCCATAGGACTAGAATTGTTGAGATGGTCTTGCTTGCTGCAATTTAGATGGGCTCGGCCCATGGGCAGCATGTTGTAACCCAACTGAAGGCAATGAAAGGGTATTGAGACTAGCGAAACTGGACTTACACAGCATCATGGATGGAAATAGCCAGTAGCCCAAAGGATTCCAAAGTTAGTCTTGATTTAAGCTACGGGCAAAATCCAAGGAGAAAGATGACCAAGCAGATGACCTGCAGCAGGAAGGTCATGCCTTTCTGGACATCTCCCTTTAGTGAAGATGCCCCATCTTCTTTGGAACATGGCTCACATTGGCTTTAAGGGTTTCAAGAAAAGAACTCACAGAGGCAACGCCTTAGGGCCCCATCTAAGCAGAATCAAGCTAAGGTCAAGTCTTGGTTCCAACAGGAAACTATAAAGCTAATCCAGAAATGAGACAGAACCAGGCTACTGCCAGGAGAAAAAAAATCCATGGAAGGTGACATGTGGTGGACACACAGTTGCTCAGCAATTATGCTGTCCCCCTGCCCCCTACGACGTTGCCTGTCTGCATCACACTGGGCTTAGGAACCATGGAGGTGAGCCTACAGGTTAAATTCAGCAGTGATTACACGTTAGAAAATGGAAACCCACAATTGTCAAGGTTGTAATGATACACCACTCTGTTGTAACATTACATGGTAGGCAGAGTAATACTCTCTCTCTCAAATACGTCCACATCCTAATTTCTGGAACCTGATGGTATATTAGGTTACATAGCAAAGGGGAATTAAAGTCACAGATGTAATAAAGGTTGTTTGCCAACTAACTTGAGCTAAGAAGATTATTCTGGATTGGCCATGTGATCCTCCTAATCTAATCACGAGAATCCTGAAATGTGAAAGAAGAAGAGAGTGAAGGATCAATGGGGAAAAATGTAACATATTCCTCCTGGCTAGGAACATAGCAGAGATCCATGAACCAAGGAACATGAATTGCCTTTGAAAGCTGAAGAAAGCAAAGAAAAAGATTATCCCTTACAGTTTGTAGAAAGAAAAACAATTTTGTCTACATCTTGAATTTAGCCCAGTGATGCTTCTATCAGAACCCTGACCTAGGGGCTGATAGGGTATTAAATGTATCTTTTGCGAAGCCATTAAATTTATTGTGACTTGTTACAGCAGCAATAGAGAAATCATTACACAATACAATGAAAGACATATTTAATTTAGATCGTGTGTGACTACTTAGAATCAGCAAAAACCTAATCTGCCCTGGATGATCTTGCTTTGATGTATAAAAAGAAGCTTCTCTTTGAAAAGTACAAATAATAATTTGAAGCTGGGGATGGACAATGCTATGGTGTGCAGAATGTGGATTCATCTTCTTTTTATTCCCTACATCTCCGGACAAGTAAGGACAGGGGCCAGGACCGAAGCTAAGACCATGGCAGCTCTCAACCATTTTCCGTTTTCATTCACAACCTTTCAAACTCTGCCCCCTGTCCTGTGTTGGCCTCCAACAAGAATTCACACCAGGTTTCCTCTGGTGGTGCTCTCACCAGCATGGCCACTGTTCCTGAAACCCACTGGAGAAGGGGCAGGTACCAGCCTCACAAAGTGACACCAGGACAGTGTCCCAGGACAGTGACATTATGACAGAAAGCAGAGTGGATATGGCAAGGAGGCTAAGCCGATTTCCCCAAAAAGGCTGAAACTACAAGGATGCCTGTGTGCAGGTGTGAGTGTGTTAAGCCCGACTGCAGAGACGCGGAGACTGGTTTTCAGAGGTGCCAGCACTTTGAACTGAGAGATGATAAGAAGAGAAAGGCCCAGTGATCCAATACTAAGCTTCATCTTGTTTTATTTCCCAGACAATAGAAGCTGCGTTTTGCTTTAAATATTTCAAAGAATAAGAATTCCAAGGCATTGAATTGTGCTCATGAGAACCCTTTAGATGGACCCGTCCTTCAAACAGAACAAGGGGCTTAAAATCAGGAAAGGCTTATGTCAATGTTGTACCTTTCACCACACTCATCACATCTGTGTGCTGAATCAATAATCGGAGCGGCTGGGCTATGTGAAGAAGAACATGGCAGCAGGATTGGAGGAAGACTCATTAAGCCCGCCGGTTACATGCAGATGACACAACCTTGATTGCTGAAAGCCAGGAGCATTTATAAAAGTGGAAAATGTATCACAGTAGATTTTTTCAAATGTGTTTTAGAGCCCCAAGAAGGGACAATGACCAAAATCTAAGAGCAAAATCCCAGTTTCCAAAACTTCCCCTCGGTCCTGCAACAGAGTTCAGAGCCTTCTGGTATTTCACTGGCTGTTAAAACTACGTTCAATGTCATGTTAGTCAAAGGAAGGTATTGTTCTATTCAGGCCCTGTGCTGTAAATGTCATCCTGGCCCAGGTCTTAGAATGCTGTTAGAATCTGAAGTTGAAGGATGTGGGGGAAATCTTTGGACAGAACATTGAACATGCTGGCTTCTTTCACCCTCTCTTGACCTGGCTTTTATCCTCGCTTTGTCTGGTACCTACTGCTCTTTCCATTTCCAGTTTCTGGAGGATAGAGTCTGATGTAAAGCAAGAGCATCCTTAGTAAATAGTTAAACGACTGGAACAGCTTCCAATAGATAGATTATATCCTAACATCTTAAATAATTTACCTTCCAAAAACTGAATAATCCATTTTAATGGAACACTATAGTGAACGAAGGCTTTGCAGCGCAGGCTGGAGGGTGGGGGTGGGGGGAGTGCTGTTTTAGGGAAAACGTGATGAGAAAGGGCAGCAAGAAATAAAAATGAATAATTCTAGCAAAGGACTGTCTTTGTCTTTTTCTTTAATAGTTCCTTGTTCAGATCACTCGGATTAGCGTTCGTATAGACCTTCATCTTCAGCATCCACTGGGTGAGGAAATTAGAGAGACAACGGCAGAAAAGAAAAAGAAATCAAACATCAGGAAAGTCAGCTGAAGGTCTTATCATCTAGAACCCATTGAAGTAATTCTGCCCTTTTCAACATGGTGGGAAAGAGTCCACTGCCTGATCTACATCATGTTTGCCCTGAGTGATCTCACAAGCCCTTGCTGTAAAGAGATTGACATTCGCTCCATAGCTTCTATGACTCGATTGTATGTTCCTAAATTCTCTGAGGACCTGGGCTGGGGGCAGAGGACTATATAATCAGTGTGAGTCCATTGCCCCCTTGACTAAGGTCCTCCTGAGAAGGGGTATGTGGAGATACACTCTGTCTGCTCTCTTGAGCTTGGTTCCATGTGTCTTTCAGCATGCAATACTTATTTTCTACAAATTTTCTTTAGACAATTGATTTTTGCTGTTTGAAGATGCTAAATTATTACCACAAGAGAGGTGTGTTTGTTTGTTTAAGTGAGCAAGCTGTGTAAAGGAGAAACTCACCCTCAGAAAGCAAGTTGCTTTGGTGACATTTTAGGGAAATGTCTAGAAATGGGCACTCTCTTTCCAGGAGTCCTGCAGGCTTCAAAGAGCTCATCCTCCAGAGAAGGGATGAAATTGCGCCTAAGGCCACCCTTTGCGATGAGGAACAAAATGTTGGCGGTCAAACTGGCATGCGGTCCCTGACCTTGCCTAACTTCACCCTCCAGTGACTTTCCCTGAGTACCTTGTGAGCCAGGAGGGGGGTGGGGAGAGCACGCCCTCCCTCTCTCTGCAGCTGTTGAAGTATGTTTATAATTATGGCCGTGTGTGTGTGTGTGTGTGTGTGTGTGTGTGTGTCCTAGAGAGTGAAATTGTATTAGAAAATAAGACCAAAAACCAACCTCCCTGCCATCAAGTTGAATTCAATTCATAGCAGTCCTATGGGCCAGCATAGAACTGCCCACATGTTTCAGAGACAGTAAGTGTTTACAGGAGTAGCAAGCCCAGTCTTTCTCCTGCCGAGCGGCTGGTGGCCCAAGGAGTAACCGCTATGCCAGCTCATCCAGAAGCTCATCCAGAAGCACAGAGTAACCGCTATGCCAGCTCATCCAGTAACCGCTATGCCAGCTCTTCCAGAAGCTGGGAAAGTAAGCATTGGCCTGCATTGCCTTGGGTTGATTGGTATCCTGGCTGAGGCAAATTTCTCGGAGAGTGAGGTGGGTGCACTACACAAGGTTCTAGAGAAAGACCGTTTCTCTGTACCGGGGAGGCAGTGCCGATGTCAACCCGTGAAAATAATGCCCAGGTCTAGATCGTGCCTGTCTGACCCTTGAACACTTTTGGTTTTGTGCTTATTGAAATATTTAACACAATGGGTTTGTTTGAAATACTAAAATGTTTGTTGAAAGATATAAAGCTTCATAAAAGCATTTCACCTGAAGAATAATTATCACCTGAAGAAAAATTATTCTACATATAACTAGTTATATAAGTTATAAAGCACATTTGCATATATAATCAGAGTCATGGATTGCATAAATACACTTATATAACTCTTAAGAATAAACAGTAGGGGGGGGCAGTCTAACCTCATCTGGCTACCAAAGGAGGAGGAGACTCCATCTCCACACCAGCTCAAGGCTGATTGCCACAAGGCGAGGTCAGCCACACCTCCACCGTCGTCCATCTTTCCTCCCGCAACACTCTTCGTTTCCACTGCGCTCGATCGATCGTTCCTTGCGGTGGCCACACATATTCCCCACCGATAACACTCGCCACTCGGGGGGTTGATTAGGGAAGCTAACAGGGTACCACGCCTCTCCTCAGCCAGGAGTCAAGTGTCTCTCCTTGGTCCTCTGCTTGTCGGCCACGTGGTTCTGCCTCACAGCCTCGTCGTGCCAGTGCCGCCCCTCTGCTCTGTCCCACGGTCTCCCTACCTCAGCCCCTGGGCTCACGGGAGCCCGACCTCTGCCACTTCGGGAAGATTTCAAGCATGTTCTCCTGGTGGCTCTTCTTGACGGTCCTGGGAATTCTCTCTTCCTTCAGAGGAATATGGCAGCTAAAACGGAAAACCCGCTCTAGCAGTGTTTCACACCCTATTTGCCTGGCCCCAACCAGTCATTTCGTGAGAGTTGCAGAGAAGTGGCTAGACGAGCCATAAGTAAATGATTTCACTTTGCCACAGAAGAATATATATATATTTTAAGAATATATTAAAATACTTGGGAAACACATAGCCAATTTAAAACATCAAGGCAAAGAAAGAGAATTACGAATTTCTTGTGAAATGTACAAAGCTCAATGTACATATATTTATACAATAAAACCTCATTAATCCGTGTTCCACATATTTAGAATTCAGAATTAGTGTTACATTCTTGGCACTACATGTAAGATGAAATTCTGATTAGGTGAACTGTTAATATAAACAAATGAAATGTTTCTAGCTATAAAAGCTAACCGTTTTAAGCAACATTTTAGTAGTAGCTCTTATTCTCAGAGTAAATGCCAACTGTTATTTTAAGCAGGCATTAAGCACTGCCAAGACGTTTTAAGCAATCTTGCTACTTACGCCAATATTCACTTGCATCATCATTGTTAATGAGAGAAGGACAGCAGCACAGATGGTGTCAAGATCGTAGCTTATGGAGCCAGACAGCCTGGGTTTCCATGCCAGTTCCATTGCCGAGTATACTGTCCATGGCAAGTTATTTGAAATCACTGTGGCTCTATTTTCTTATATGTAAAATGGAGACAATAAGGTTGGCATTGGCAAGAAAGCAATGAACCAACTGAGATAGAGAAGAGATATCAGGTGAAGACTAAATTATCTTTTCTTATGAAAGGACTAGATTGAAGAACATGGCTTTCCCAAAAGGGTGACCAAAGATAAGCATATTTATCTTCCTAGTCATGAAGACGCTCCTGGTGGTGCCAACAACTAAGCACTCAGCTACTAACCAAAAGGGATTGGTGGTTCAAACCCACCCAGGAGCTCCACAGAAGAAAGATCTATCAATCTTTTCCCATAAAGATCACAGCCAAGAAAACCCACTTAGGTAGTTCTATAGTGTCAAGAACAAATAACAAGTTCCTAGTAATTTACAGCACAGAGGCATTGAACATATGCTTCATGTGCACAAAGGATCACGAATGAAGGAGAAGACGTGATTGGGTTGCTGTGCTTGGTGCCTCTTCCCCATGGATTCACCCAGCCACTCACCTCCTCTCTGGGGAGGAGAGGCCACTGTCCTGAAAAGGCAGCAACAACAAAACCATTCTGTGTAGAACTGGAAGAGTCTGGAGCAATATTGTCATATTTCTCTTAGCTTGACGTGGGAATTACAAACTCCCTCTGGTGGCATAGTGGATTGCGCACTGGGCTGCTAAGCACAAGGTGGCCAGTTCAAACCCACCAGCTATTCTTCAGGAGGAAAAATGAGACTTTCCATTCCTGAAGATGTTTACAGCCTCAGAGACCTATAGGAACAGTTCTACTATATCCTGTAGTGTCTCTCTAAGCCAGAATCAACTGAACCAATGACAGGGCATTCTTGTTTATTGGATAGTTGGTTGTTTTTTTCAGGGTGGGTTTGGAAACTAGATGTGATGATGCATGTAAAATACACCCAACAAAAATAAGTGTTGAATACATATATTAGATCCTCAGTCAATGCTCATGAAAGCATCAACCAAGAAATCATGCAACATATTGCATTGGACAAAAATCTCCAAAAAACGCCTCTGTGAAGTGTTAAAAGGCAAAGACGTTACTTTGAGGATATAAGCCGTCCAGAATGTTCCTTAGAAGCGAGGATGGGAAGGCTTTGTCTCACCTGCTTTGGACATGTTATCGGGAAGGACCAGATCCTGGAGAAGCATATCATGCTGGTAGAGAAGAAGGTCACTGAAGAAACCAAAAAAAGGTCCTCTGCAAGGTGGACTGACACAGTGGCTGTAACACGGTCTCCAACTTGGTGATGACTGTGAGAAAAGACCCAGGGGCAGCACTTCCTTCTGTGGTTCACAGAGTCTTACAATAGGCCGTGGATAACCTACAGGGTCAGGCCAGCTTGATGACACTGAGCAGATATTCATTGTTGTTGTTTTGATGCTTATTGTTATTATTACTGTGTTAGACAGGGTACTTTAAAGAAAACTCATGTATGAGAGAGAGTTTTACATAAAGGATAAGTGCACATCAAGAAAACATCCCAACCCACTGCTGCCCAAACCCACAAGTCCAACATTAACCCATATGTCCAACACCAATCCACAAAGTCCTCCATCTCACAAAACACACACTGTGATGCCTAGTTCAGGAGGAAAGCCGAATCAGGGAATGTGTAAGCATCTCCGCACTGGCAGGGGTCTCCACACGGGTGCTTCAGCACCCAGGGCTGCATTGGGGTAGGTCCATGTGGCTTCTCCTTGGGGATGTCTTGCAGGAAATCAGCCTTATGAGCTGAAGCAGGGAACTGCTAAGGCAGCTTCACCCTAGTGTGACCATCACAAAGCAAGAGACCCAAGAACTAGAAAGGCGAGGCTCACCAAACCATTTATCCTTCTGCCCTTCAATTAACCCCACGTGTGTTTATCAGCCAGATTGGCACAATAAACTAACTACCTCAATTACTAACCATGCCATTGTCAGAATGATAATGAGAGTGTTCAACCCATGACATACTCAACTCCATTGAGTGAGCATCCAGAGATCAGAAATCCTTTTGACTCTGAATTTCATTATATTAGACTGATAACCTTCAAATGTTGGGCAAATTAGCAAATTTTATTGTACAATTAAGATGCCCTATTGATGTTGGGGGTTAAGCAACAGGCTGCTAACCCCAAGGTCATTGGTTCAGATCCACCAGCCACTGAAATGGTAATATGTCTGTCTGCTCTCCTAAAGATTTTCAGTCTCAGAAACTAGATAGGGCCACTAAGAGTTGGAATCAACTCAATGTGTTTTTATTACATAATTTTAAAAGAGCTTTGGCTAGAGTCAGAACGGACTCAATCGCAATGGGTTTGGAGATTGTTTGTTTTCTGTCAGTAGCTCAATAGTTAAAGGTCCAGCTGCTAATGTTGGCCATTTGAAGCGCCCAGTGTCCCTGCAGGAGAAAGACTTGGCGATTGGCTTTCGTAAAGATTACAACCACGAAGTCCTGCGGGGCATTTCTCCTCTGTCACGTGTGGACATGATGCGTCAGTGTTGGCCTGACGACATGTAACGATGACAACACTATACGATTAAGTAATGTTTTTTTCGTATTGTGGTAGTTAAATAATCTGGTGTTCATTTGAGGATTAAGCATATAGGGATGGAGTCTAGCCTGTCAATCTTGATATAGCCAATGAGACCTTTGTGTGGGCATGGCCTTCTCTTGAGGATTCTGGGAATTCCTGTATTTCCTCCTTGGAGGTGGGAGACACTCTCTCTCTCTGTTCACTCCCTGCAAGACATTGCAACTGACAAGACACATGGAGCTATACCAGTGCCCTGAGCTGGAGGAACCACATGGAGATCCCTGCCAGCACTGAAACATGCTTACAATGCCATTGGATCCACAAGACTTCCCACCCACTGGCCTGTGGTCTTCCTGCTTTTGGCATCATTGCATGTGTTTCCTGAGTCTGAAGAGGACTTTATAGATTGATATCAGACATATGCGCTAATATCGGACTTACAGACTTGAGCTGGACTGGGATGGGATGTTTTCTCAATATTCAACTGCTCTTGTATATAAAGCTCTCTCTTTTTTTAATCATTTTATTAGGGGCTCATACAACTCTGATCAAAATCCATACATACATCAATTGTATAAAGCACATTTGCACATTCATTGCCCTCATCATTCTCAAAACATTTGCTCTCCATGTAAGCTCCTGGCATCAGCTCCTTATTTTTCCTCCTCCCTCCCCGCTCCCCTCTCCCTCATGAACCCTTAATAATTTATAAATTATTATTTTGTCATATCTTACACTGTCTGATGTCTCCCTTCACCCACTTTTCTGTTGTCTGCTCCCAGGGAGGAAGTTATACATAGATCCTTGTAATTGGTTCCCCAGTTCATCCCATCCTCCTCCACCCTCCCAGTATTGCCACTCTCTCCACTGGTCCTGAAGGGATCATCCGTCCTGGATTCCCTGTGTTTCCAGTTCCTATCTGTAGCAGTGTACATCCTCTGGTCTAACTGGATTTGTAAGGTAGAATTGGGATCATGTTAGTGGGGGAGGGGGTCCTGCAGGGGAAGCATTTAGGAACTAGAGGAAAGTTGTATGTTTCATTGTTGCTACACTGCACCCTGACTGGCTTGTCTCCTCCGTGTGACCCTTCCATAGGGGATGTCCATTTGCCAACAGATGGGCTTTGGGACCCCACTCTACACTCCCCCTCATTCACAATGATATGATTTTTTTGTTCTTTTATGCTTGCTAACTGACCCCTTTGGCACCTCATGTTCACACAGGCTGGTGTGCTTCTTCCATGTGGGCTTTGTTGCTTCTGAGCTAGATGGCCATGTGTTTACCTTATCTTTTGATAGCCAGGCACCATGAGCTTTCTTCACCACATTTGCTTATGTGCCCTCTGTGTCTCAAGCGATTGTGTCAGGAAGGTGAGCATCATGGAATGCCAATTTAATAGAATAAAGAGTTCTTGCATTGAGGGAGTACTTGAGTGGAGGCCCAATGTCCATCTGCTACCTTAAAGCTAAACCTATAAATATATGCACATAAATTTATTTCTCCAGCTTCATATATAAATATATTTACATATGCACATGCCTTTATTTAGACCTCTTTAAATGCCCTTTGCCTCCTAGTTCTTTCCTCTATTTCCTTTTACTTTCTTCTTGTCCCACTATCATGCTCAGTCTTCATTTGGGTTTCAGTAATTCCTCTTGGTTACATTACCCTTGATCATGCCCCTACCAGGCCTCCTACACCCTCCTCACCACCAATTTGGATCACTTGTTGTTCCCTTGTCCCTGGGTTTGTTAACACCACTTCCTTTCCTCCCACCTTCCCCTCTCCCATGTCCACCCAGAACTGTCGGTCTAGTTGTTTTCTCCTCCAGATTGTTCATCCAGCCTCTCTTATTTAGACAGATCTTTGGAGATAATAACATGCACAAAAACAAGACAGAGCAAAACCAAACAACAAAGGAAAACAAAATGACAATAACAACAAAAAGCCAATGACAAAACTAAATAAAAACTACAACAACAACAACTAAAGAAAAGCTTGCAGTTAGTTCAAGGACTGTTTGTTGGCCTTTAGGAGTATTTTCCGGTCAAGTCTGATGGGGGCGCCAAGCCCTGGCCCCAAAGTCTATTTTTGGTATTCCCTGGGGACTTTGTTTCTCTGTTCCCTTTGCTGTTCTTTCCATGCCCTTAGTGTTTTGCCTCTGTGTGGTGGGATCAGATCAGACGCAATTTCCACACTGTGTCTCCAGTGTTGTGCCCTGTAGGGCTATGAGTCAGTGAGGGATGTCGTCTTATAGTGGGGCCGGCCATATGGTCTTCTCTGTGCATTTGCTACTCTGAGTGGGAATATCGTCCTCAGGGCTTGGTGGTCCAGGATATGCTCCACTCTCTCTTCCTCCCCCTTCATTTGCTTCCGTGTGCTCTCATCAGACATCTCCCTCTCTCTGAGCTGTAGCTTCAGTGGTGTCCTCTGAAATGATTCTTTGGGGGGTGGGCGTTGTCCACGTGGTTGGGATTGGGGCCAGCCCCTCAGACCTCTCCACTGGTTCCCGACTCCATGCCAGCATGTTGTATTCACATCTTGGAGCACCAGGTTGAAGTCTGGTCCCTCCTTCCCTCTGTAGACTCATGTTGTACTTGTCCTTTTGTGCTTGGCGTACTTCACTTGGCATGATTTCCTCCAGTTCTTCCCAGGCGGCAATGTGCTTCATAGGTTCATCACTGATAAATCTCTTTCGGATACACATATGCGTGTCTATGAATGGTTTCTGTAGGTCTACCCAGACTAACACGCTTGTGTAGTGTTGTAGTTTACAAAAGCTCTTCTCCCATATTGAGCTCACAAATACAGTTGAGGGTTTCTGGCTGTGCTCTACAGCCACGGAGGTGGGGACATCAGAGCAGATTCAGCACTCTGCACTGGAAGTGCGGCTCCCTTTCCCTAAGTTTCTTCTCATTCTCCTACACCACTTTCTCTTTCCTTTTGGGAGCCCAGCATTGGTTCATCTCTTCTCTTGGACACTGCCTTTCCAATTCCAGTGAACCCAACTTCACTGCCCATACAATCCTTCTGAGTTTACACCCAAAGTGTACCTGGAGACAATTGGGGGTGACCTATACCAGGCCCACAGTATTCCATGTCCCAAGTTACTATCTAAAGAATCTGTTTTCCAGCAGTCATAAGTCTCATAGCCCGAGTCTGTGTTGGCTATGTGCTGATGAAGAAGCTGTATGGCTGATCCACATAGCTCTTTTCCCAGGTGGGTAGAATGTTAAAATTCCACCACCACCATCACACACATGCACACACATAGCCTGGCAGCTTCTGCTGGCATCCGTCCCTTCAATTACTGTATGCCTGAATAATTGATAGAGTTAAGTGAATGCAGGTTCCTTTTTTTCACCAAGTTCCCCTTGAGTGCTTCAGCAACATGAGGCAATTTATCATGCTTTTTGTGCAACAGGGCATAGACTTTTTAAAGCATGAATTTAGACTCTCCCTTCCTGTTTAAAAAATAAACCGTTCTCAGGTTCAAAATGTTAAAAGGCCTAATGAGGATAGATGGTCCAGGAGCCCAGTGACACCCCAGTCTTAGGACCCCTATTGCTCTTCTCATCTTGTTGAATTTCCCTTTGGAGAAAGACCCAATTACAAACATTTGTGGAATATTCAAGGAAGTTTCCTTCACAGAGGTTATATTCAGCAATTTGGCCAGAAAAATGGCAACACAATTAGTGACTCTGGGGAACCATCGGCCATTTGTGGGCGATTTCAGAAGAAGCCATTGTGCGCATCAGCGGCCTCCACTCAGAGGTTCCGTTCAGAATGTGAAAAGTTCAGAGCCACTGGGAGCATGCTTAAAATGGAAATCCACAGTCACGCCCTCACGAGGGCCCCTTGGTCATTGTCTCTTCGAGAAGAGACCGTACCACAAGGGCATTCTCTTCATCTTTCTCTGCTCACCTCCAGCCTGTGAGCTCTCGTTGCGGTTAAGCATTCAAGGATGTTCTCCAGAAAACCTGCTGCCCACTGAGAGGGGTGTATCGCTACCAGGAAGTGAGGCATCTTCTAGGGGATATGGTAATAAGACACTCATTCTCATCTCATAGGCCAATTGGAACTAATTCTCCATTATCCCTCGTGGTCAAGAAACGGCATATTCAAATTAATCAAATGTTCCGGTGCCTTGTACATGCTAATATGTATGTTAGGCAATGATGCTACATCTTACAGGATGATCAATTTTTAAAGAATTAGAACTAATTAGCTATAAAGCCCAGAAGAGTATTATTTAATCTTTCTTTGACGAAGACATTTGCCTAGAATGTTGCCGGTACTCCTTCGTCAGGATTAGGAACAGCTGTGAGTTTTCAGGGGCTAGACAAAGAGGGCAGGTTAATAAGGTTCTGGTTAAAAGAATGCTGGGGCAACAGAATATATTAAAGCGCCCAAGCACTAATGCAGAGTGTAATCGCCATGCCTTTCCAAAGAAACCAACCAAGCTTAAACTCTTTTTAATGGCTTAAATTAAGTACCTTATAACTTTGGGCGGTGCACCTTGCAAAATCAAAACAGAATAGCTAAGTAGGAGGAGTTTGGCTGGGAGAATGAAAAGTATATTTGGGTAAATTGTTGTCAGAAAATTCAGATGCTGTGACATAGGATCTTCGAGAAGCACAGTCTTCAAAGGGATAGCATTTACTTGATTTTTTAAGAAGTGGGTTTTAATCACAGCTTTTCTTTGTGAAATTTAAATTATTTAATGCATTGTGTTTCGTTTTTGTTAAAATCTTACCATCCAGGTACCCAGGAAAATCAGAAGGCTAAAGCTAAATCTTTCTCTTCAGAGAAGGCTGACAAGAGAGGGTCCTGTGAGGTGAAGGAGAAAGGAGTGCCTTGCTGAAGACTCAGCACTTTTCCGTGGGAGCCCAAAGCCCTGCTCTCTTTGAGGCCAGTTCCCATCAAGTTGACCCCAACTCATGCAGAATCCCACTTCTGTCAGGGGGCTACTGGGCACCGTGAGGTTTCAATGGCTTATTTCAAGGAATTAGCTCACCAGGCTTTTCTTCCTCGGCACCGTGAGGTGGACTCGGCTGCCAGCCTTGCAGTTAGCAGTCAAGCATGTATTACTTCTCTCAACAGCCAACTGTCCTGGCCTCCTGAACATAAGTATGGTGTTTCAAAACTTCTATTTTTGGAACTTTCAGCAAAATACAGCATAAAGCAAAGGTAGAAAGCCAACAGCTGTCTATTAGCTCATCTGTCTTCCCAGGTTCTTCTCTGAAAATGTGATTAAAGAAGTAGTGTACTTGGAGAATGGAGAACAGTGGGCTGGGATTCATAGGCCTGTGGTTTTCATTTCAGACTGTTGATACTGCCTCTGTTTTGTGTTTTTGTTGCTTTGGGGGTTTGAATCTCATTTTCTAACTCGGAGTTTCCATGACTGGGAAGTTTTAAGAGAGTCAGCCTAACCTCAAGACAGGAAGATGTTGATAAAGGAGGCCTTTGTAAATGACATGATTTCATAAGCATCCTGTTCCCCTTAAGTTGTCCTCTGGTGGCGAGTAACCTGTAAGAACCTGGGTTCCTTGATTTCTGTGTAATGTCACAGAAACTACTTTGTTTTCATTCTTTCAGTGATTCTCATTCATAAAATTTAAAAAGAAAGACTTGATCTCTCTTTTTCAGTAAGAAAGTTCTCTTTAATTTGTTTTCAAACAAGTGGAGGAGACATTTTAGATGGTTTCTGAAAAGAGTTTAGATTCACGGATTTTCTTTGTCCACCTAAGTACAACCAAATAAATGAGTCTTGGTGTCTGTGCCTCCAGCACCAAGAAGAGGCTGGCACTCCACAGGAATGCCCAGTACCCAGTTGTTGAATGAGTGAACCCACCATCCTCATGCTTTGTCTGGCCGAAAAGTGGGATCACTCAGCCCCAAATAATGCACTTGAATGAAGTAAAAGTTGTAACAATTGACATGGCTTCTTTAATCTTCAGAGTAATGTATTCATCTAAAAGGTATTCATAGGCTTGCAGCAGTGATATTTGGGAAAATAAATGTAGATATTCACTGATTTTCTTAATTCTCATAAAAGCTCTTTGGTGCCAAACTGTGTAATCATGTTTATCTGCTCTTTATTTTAAAAACACTGATAAAAAGTTTTAAAAATTAAAAACATACTAATAGAATAGGGAAAATATCAATGTACAGTACACGGGAGAAGAGTAAGTATACTTTCAATAAACTTTTCCGTTTCTGTGTAGTGTGTGTGTGTGTGTGTGTGTGTGTGTGCGCGCGTGTGTGGTCACAATGTAAAATTATTTTTTACTGTGATGCAGACTCCGGCATTTTCTGCGCTGCTTTAACCCGTTCTCTGACGGCTGCCGGGCCCTTCCACGGTGCCCCTCGGTCCGCGGTGCCAGGCGTCCTCACAGCCGATTTGCAATGACAGCATGTCATAAATGTACTCCCAAATTTGACTTGATCAAACAATTCTCTTGTAGATCAGCACATCTAGCATCTCTCAAAATCCTTGGGCTCCGGGTCAGGGGCAGTCTCAGAATTCGGTCTCTGCAGAGAGTTGGATGGTGTTTTGGAAACGTAGCCAGGAAAACAAAGCAAGGTGCTCCGGGTGGGAAGGGGCGAGCATCGCTCTGGGGTCTTTAAAGGCACAAGTGAAAGCAATAACGTGATGAGCAGACCGGCGCCTGCCCGAGGAGACCTCCCAGTAACGCCTTCTCGTCCTTTCCTCCTCTCTCTCAGCTGCCTGCCTTGTGCTCGGCTGTATGATCTTCCCTGACGGCTGGGATTCCGACGAAGTGAAGCGGATGTGCGGAGAAAAGACGGACAAGTACACTCTGGGGGCTTGTTCGGTCCGCTGGGCGTACATCCTGGCAATCATTGGAATCTTGGACGCCCTGATCCTCTCGTTTCTGGCGTTCGTGCTTGGGAACCGACAGGACAGCTTGATGGCAGAAGAGCTGAAGGCAGAAAACAAAGGTAAGGTTGCTTCGCGGGCGGGGCTGCGGGGACAACTCTTACCTGGATGCCTCAAGCGCGCGCGCGCACGTGTGTGTGCGCGCGCACACACCACCACCTCCACCTCCACCCCGGCAAGCAAAGGCACCACATTCGGCAGAGCAAGGGATGATCCTTCCTCCGTGGCTAGCATTTGCTTCCCTCAACTCAAGGTTACACATTTAAAATACAGCCTTTTTACACTTTTCCGAGGTCTCCGAAGTCCGTGATGATTGTTTCATTTTGCGTTTCCAATTTCTTCTTTGTTTTTTTCCTCTGAGTTCAGTTTGCTGTCAAGAGTTCATCGCAAAGTAGCACAGAACCCTCTTACCAAAAAAGAGTTCATGGCTATGATATTTTAAAATTACATTGTGTTGAACGGCGCGTGGTTCCGGTCCGAGTATGTACTTCTTTTCCAGGTTGAAAGAATGGCCTAGGAAGCCTCCTAGAATCCTCTCTCAGTGCGATTCTTCTACTGCTCACCATGCTCTTATTTGAATGTGGACTCATCCTGGCAGAGAAGTAGTGGCCCTGACCCCAAATATCCTGTTAGAGATTTATCTAGCTACCTAATTAGCTGGATGTCAACCGTATAATCTGGGTAATCGAGAGTCTTGACATATCTTTTCAAGAAAAAAAAATCTGCCTTCTGAAACAGAGAAAATAGGATGCTCACTAGTGAATGATACAGAAATATCACAGTGAGACCAAAAAACTAAAACTGTGTTTTCCTCTCCAGATATCCTGGCCTCTGACTTCATTTCCCTCTTAAGATTCAGAGAGTCAGTGGCCCAACCATGTGGAAAAGTGTCACATAGCATCTCACTCGGCCAACCATTAATTTCAAAGAAAAAATACTTTCCAATGGACAAACAGGTCCGTTTTCCAGGAGTGGAGATGGCCGAGGGTAGTACAATGCAGATAGTTAGTCTACTTTTATGAATGGAATTATTCATAATGACTTGGAGGAAATGGGGGGCGTGTCTCTGAATAACAATGAGATCCATCCCTCACTTTCCCTTATTTGGTCAGGCGCTAGTGGGTGTGGCTTTTTATGATGATAATGAGCAGCACCTGGGTCATTTCTTTCCCCATCCAGCATGCTTGAGGTGGGAGAGCATTCACCAATCCCAGGGCCCTTATTCTTGGAAAGTGTGTGTGTGTGTGTGGGGGGGGGGGGGTTGTTTCTTTTTCCCGTGGAATTTTTCCACCTCTACTTTCCCTACCAAGTTGTTGCTCAAGATGAACCTTTTTGTTTTCTCTGAAAATTTCTAGACCAATTTCTTGGAACAGAATCTTAGTAGCTCCACTTTAAATCCATTGAGCTGTCTTAGATTTATTTTAACCTTACTGTCCATATTTTAGACTTACATCAGCAGTGTCCCAGCTTTTGTTCCTAACTGGGAAATAAATCCAGCATTGAATCATGAAATTCAACTGATTGTTTCAAGTAGCTGCACATTTGTTTTAAAAACCTTTACGGATTCGACAGACCTTACCTGTAAGCACGAATCGCTTCATGAGACTAATACAATGTTGCCTATAATGATAGACCATCACTGGCCCTTTATATCCCTGACTTTATAGACAAGGAAGATAAATGTATACTAGGTCCTGAAAAAAAATATTCTAAACACAAAAAGAACCTCTCCAAGAGAGGAATGGTGCTGAAACGCCTTCAAAGACAGAACCACCTCCCCTCGTGGTTGCTCTTTCTCCATAGTAAGACTGATATGAAAACAATATTCTCATCTTAATTTATAAAGCATGTTACAGACTAAAAGTGCTCATTCATTTGCTCTAGTTCACTTGGTGACTCAGTTTGTGATTTTATGGCTCCTTGAATGTACACAGGTTTTTGTGCCCAAATAACAGCACTTCAGGTTTGATTGTAAGAATAGCTTGATATTAGGAGAGAGGGGGGAAAAGTTGTCTTTCCAAAAGACTTCATTAAAGTAAACATCGCTTTATCCCATGACCATTAATTAACTGATTGAACACCTAACTGGCTCGATCCCCATGACTACCTGATAATGGATTAGATGTTTTTTTATTCATTGTGCAAATTTACATTGTACAAATTTACTTTGGAAGCATCTTTTGACCACAAATCAGGTAAAGAAAAAAAGTTGAAAAACAAAATCAGCAAGATTTCTACTCAGGCAATTGAGAATTCTAACATGTAGCATTTACAAGTGAGAATTTTCCTAAATTCATGCTTCAGAAAAGAACAGCAAGATTGTAGAATAATGCTCACCAATTTTCAAAATGAGTCTTTTCTCCTGGCTGATTCAGCCTGTTAAATGTTCATGTCTAAGCCCTTATGTCAAAGTCTTCATTATGGAAAGCATCATTTTCCACTCAGTGATTTATAAGAAACTTTTTGGTAAAAGGATTGGGGAGAAAGAGGACTAAAGTCGTCCAGTGTAAGGTATACAGATAATCTGGGTATGGTTTCTCTGTGTTCATCTTCTCCTCCATTTGCACACATCTCTATGATTTCTTTCATTTTTTTCCTGAAAACGAAAATCAGTAGCAGTGAATCAACATCTAATCAAATAGACCCAATGAAGTCACACCACCATCAGGCCACGTTGATGAAGCACTTCAACCGTACTATGTTTTTATTTCACAATTGAAAATCCTCGATCTGCAGACCTTTCAGACCCTCAAGCAATCAGATCTAAAACCAGACCAAATTGCTTAGCCTTGTGTACAAGCTCATCAGACCTGTGTGTTTGTCCACGTAACCTGTAGTATTTGGTATCATTTAAACACTGGCACAACCTTGTAACTTCCAACTGTAGATTATTTGAGGGAAGGCCAGTCAGTGAATCTGTATGTTTGCATGTGAATAGATTTTCACTAAATGGTTGTTCAGTGGCTTTCAAATTTATGTCATAGCCAAATTAAATCACATCAATGTTATCTTCTATAGATCCTAAGGGAAGAGGGATCTGCTTCAATAAAAAAGACTATGTAATTATGAACTCAATTGATCATATATGAATGATACTTTCACAATTCGCATGGATGAGTTTTCTCTTGTGAAAACATTCTTTTCACTATTATTTTTTTTCTACTGATAAAAGTGCCAAAATGTTCCTTGGCAGACAAGGTCTCCTTTGGGTCTCAGAGCAACGCAGTGACACCGTTCAGCAAATCAACTGTTAAAAGTTGTTTTGAAACAAGTTTGTATGACCTTGTGTACAACAGAATGAAACTTTGCTCAGTCATGCACCATTTGCCATCATCGGGATTCTTGGGATGCTCAGGTTACAGCCACTGTACATTTTTATACCTTCCAACCTCAGGGGCTCATCTTCCATCACTGTATCCAACAATATTCTGCTGTGATTCATGTGCTTTCTTTGGCTAATCTTCCAAAGTAGCCTGCCAGGCCTTCTTTCTAGGTGGGATCTCTGCAGAAACCTGTCCACCACAGGTGCCTTGCTGGTTCTTGCCGTGCCAGTGATAAAGCTGCTGGCATTGTAGCAACAGACTAGACAGACAGTATGACAAACTGACTGATGGCTGGTGGGAGCAAATCCGGCTCACGATGCTTACAGGAAGCATATTAATCCCATGATGCTCTCTGTTCTCTTAAAGAGGCCATGTCACATCTCAAGCTTTTACTCAAGACTACAACATGGACAAATTTTAATAAAGATTATATCACTGTGCCCATTGTAATCTCCTTTGCAATCTTTTTTTCTGGTATAATGACCCACAGATCACCAGAGCAGTCTACATTCCAGAATAGATAGTAGTGACATTATAGTGTGAATAAGCCTGCAAATGTACGTGTGCCACCCGCCCCCCCCCCACATTTGAAAATATTTGTTCTGAACAATCTCATGCCATGATCATAGTCTCTTTTATGTGCCTATTGGGATGACTCTCTTGACACAATGACACATCAATAAGGGAAATTCACCAAATGGGTTTACATTTTCCACATATGAGCCCAGCAAGAACATTGCTTATATTTATAAGTTCTTCCTAACAACTAGCTCAGTGGATAAAACAAGATTTTGTTGGCTGCATAAGGAAAGGAAAGGGATTTCCTCTCTAATTGCTGAAATATACTCCACTCAGTTTTCAGAGGAAAGAGCTGATAGGGTTCTAGAATCTGACCCATTCCTAGTCACAGTGGCCGTATCGGCCAGGGTAGAACTGTCCCGAAGGGTTCCCAAGGCTTTCCTCTTTACAAAAGTAGCTCATCAGTTCTTGTCTCCCACAGAGCAGCTCTGGGTTCAAACCAGCAACTTTTGGGTTGGCAGCTTAACCATTGCACCACACCACCAAAGCTCCTTATAAGGCACTGCTCAAGGGAAGGACGAAGAAAGAGATACACACACAGACATCATCAGCTACAGACTATTGCCTCTTAAAGTAAAATCCCCCAAGCAACCCCCTTCAAATCCTTCATGATGCTTCTTAAACCTGTCTTGTCCCAGGAATGCAAAGATAATTCATACAAGATCTGGGCTGAGATTTGTTATAAATTATGAAATAGCAAAACTCAAATCAAGTTATTTTAACTGACTTTCAGCAAACAGGAGGCAACAACTTTGGAGACACGGGGTTCCTTTAGAAGGGAACTTCTCTAAGGAATAAATGCATTTATCCATGGAATTCTGTCAAACAGTAGGATGTTTTTATGCCTTGATAAATAAATAATACCTCACTGCAACATAGAAGTAAAAACTTTCCCAATATCCTATTAACTGTACACTGGAGTTGGCTTATGCAACTCAATTGTCCACCCTGAACTTGGGGAGCCAGCCTGCAGGTGGGATGCTGCCTCTGCCTCTGAAGCTAATAGCAGGCAGACAGGTGTTCCTTCTTGTTTGGGAGTTCGACAGCATGATTTCTAAATGAGCCAACAACAGTAGGCATTTAACCTTGATATGCTGCTTAATTGCATATTTTAACACACTGAACTGTGAAGTCAATTTAATTATGTAAAATTAAAGTTTCTTCCAGATAAAAAGGATTTGAAATGAAAGCTTCACTTTCAATTTCTTTCATTAATTGTGAAAGGATAAATACATTTTCCAGAGCAACTATGCCACAAATATCTCTTCCCTTGTCAGACACCATTCATAAGGAGGCCTGTTAGCACATTCATGTATTTGGTCTTCGGAATGGCTTATCAGATCATTGGGTCCTCTCATGAGCAGTTTTCAAGTCTCGTTGTCTTCTAGCACTTAAACCGCAAATTAGAGCACACGATAATCCGTTGTCTAGCAACCATTTATTTATTAAGTGGCATAAGCTCTAGAAGGAAGTTAGACACATTCGCTTCACTTAAATAACTAATTGAGAAATCCTTCAGAATTTTGGTTTTAGGTCCCATGTCATCTCATAGCACATCGTGAGCAGTGGCACAGAGCAGGGGAAAGAGCCCCGCACTCAGTGAAATTCAAGCTTTCTAGTGCTACTGCTGCCCTCGCTACTAGTTCTGAAACCTTACATCAATCTATTAGTTGTTCCAGAATTAAGCTCCCCCATCCATGAAATGCAGACTCACTGAGTTTTCTGTCAGCTTCAAAATATTCCACCTCTATGAACACTTTTACAGGCATCTTTTAAAAAGATCCAAAGATTCTGTAGAAAATCCCCATCAAAAGGGGGGAATGTAGAAAATAATTTCAAATTCTCAATGGAATCCAGACTTTCTGGAGGATTGAAGCCGGATGAATCCCAAAAATTACTGCCCTAATATAAACTTTAATTTTTTAAAAAAAATAATTAAATCATTTTATTGAAGAAAGCTGATGGTGCCCAGCTATCAAAATATATAGCATCAGGGGTCTTAAAGGCTTGAAGTTAAACAGGCGGCCATCTAGCTGCGAAACAACAAAGCCCACATGGAAAAAGTTCACCAACCTATCCCCACACGATTGCTGAAGACAAAGCGGGTGCATAAACTTTACATTTTAATTCAATCTGATCCCCTGAAGTTTTCAGTCAATCAAAAAAAAGGGGGTTATCTTAATTAGTAAAATTTACCTGCTTTGAGCATTGCGCTCTTTTACAGAATTGTCTTTGTGAGCTTAAATTGATCATGGCAACTGGAAAACTGAGTGGAAAGCTTGCGGGGGGAGGGCTCAGATAATGGTGGTGGAATTATTTGGAAATAGATAGAGAGAATGGTAGTACAACTTAAAGAATATAATCATTGTCATGGAATTGGACATACTGAAATTGGTGAAATAATATTATCTTTGGCTGAGTAAAAATTTTTTAAGAATAAAAACAATTTTTAAGAGGATGTAAGTGGTAGGAGCTCCTGCACTCAGAAGAGTGAGTGTGCTGGACACTCGTTTGGGGGTTGTTAGCAACACATGGATTCCTAGGGCAAAGAAAAGATAAAGTCAAAGAGGAAACAACTCTTGGATACATAGGGTGCTTTCTTGCTTACTTATACACCTGCCCTCTGAACTCTGCTGACACAGCTCATTCACTCACAACTCGAAGGCCAAATTGAGCAGATTTAGAGATTGGCTCATGGTAGACAAGCTTTCTTGCCTCACTAGATTCCCATAGTACGAGGTGTATGTCCAGTGGACACCATGATACAGAACAGAGCACTTCTTCTAACTGGGAATATTAATACCCTGCCTCCTCCATGGGGTTGGGAGAGTCCAACAAAAGCACTCGGGTGGAAATAGCATATTATCAATAATGTCTATCCTTGTTGGTAGTAGTTGCCTAAAATCAACTTCAGATCATGACAACCTATGTCTAACAAAATGTTCCTTGCGTGGTCCTATGTCATCTTTGTGATCACTGATATATTTCTTTTTTTAATAATTAAATCATTGTATTGCGGCTTGTATAACTCTTATCAAAATCCATACATATATCCATTGTGTCAAGCACCTTTGTACATTTGTTTCCCTCATTCTCAAAACAGTTGCTTTGTACTTGAGCCCTGGGTGTCAGCTCCTCATTTCCCCCTCCCTCCCTGCTCCTTGCTCCCCTATGAACCCTTGAGAATTCATAAATTATTATTTTGTCATATCGTACACCATCTGATGTCTCCCTTCACCCACTTCTCTGTTGTCCGTCCTGTTGTGACTACTATGTCACTCTGTCTTGTTGAGAGTTTCCTTCATTTCCTGTGTTGTCTTCACCAACACGATGCCCTTCTCCAGTGATTGGCTTTACTTATTGCTAAGCATTTCCCTATGTAATATTTTATTTGATCTTTGCAGTAACCCCATGAGAATTATAATCATCATCCTAGTGCTACACATCAAAAAGTAAAGCTCCAGAAAGTTAAATGCTTTGGTTAAGCTTTCACAGCCAGGAAATAATGGCTGCAGAACTCAAACATAAATCTTTTTACTGCAAATGTCAAGTTCCTTCTGTTACACAGCATGATGTGATCAATGCTTATCAGATACTGCTCCTACTGCTTTCAACTTGACCAGTCAGCCCTGTACAAGCAGTGTCATCTTGTTTTCATGTGATAGATTTTGGATAATGCTATTTAATCCAAAGTTTAATATTCTTGACAGTGGGGACTGACCTTTAAAACCCGTATGTTTATTTCACTGTATAAGTTTATAAAAACCATTGTGAGGTAATATTAGGACGTGCAGAAAATAACTACTCCCAAGTGCTTTGAATTAAAACTTTAATACGCTCATATGGAGGGTCGTCTGTTTCCCAGTGGAATTTGTATTGAATGAAGTCCTCGTCATTATTAATGCATCTCAGAATCTGCCGCTAAGACAATGTGCACATCCTGGCACTTTTTCAGAAGGACTCAAATTAATGTGAGTCTAGAAACAGACCTGAAAGATCCTCATACAGTTTTCTTTTTTTAATCATTCTACTGGGGACTCGTACAACTCTTAACACAATCCATCCATCCATCCATCCATTGTGTCAAGCACATTTGTACATTCATTGGCTTCATCATTCTCAAAATATTTGCTCTCCACTTAAGCCCTTGCTATCAGCTCCTCATTTCACCCCTCCCTCCCCGCTCCCCCTCCCTCATGAACCCTTGATAATTTATAAATTATTATTATTCTGTCATGTCTTACACTGTCTGATGTCTCCCTTCACCCACTTTTCTGTTGTCCATCCCCCAGGGAGGAAGTTATGTGTAGATTCTTATAATCAGCTTCCCCGTTCTACCCCACCCTCCCTCCACCCTCCCGGTATCGCCACTCTCAGCAAGGGTCCTGAAGGGATCATCCGTCTGGCTTCCCTGTGTTTCCAGTGCTGCGTCCATTTCCTTTCCTCCCACACTCTCATGAGTTTCCACCCCCATCATTCCACAGACCATGTCTTAGCAGGAGCACCTGGAGTCACCTAATCCCGTGGTCAGTTTTCAGTTCACGTATTGACCTCTCAGCACCTTTTCACAGCTGATCACTGACTCCATCTTGAAATGCTCGGCATTTGGCTTCAAGCATTTGCCTGGTATCCCTTCCACCTCGTGGGAGCTTTTTCTTCTCAGTCTCTTTTGCTGGCCCCTCTTCCACTCTCCACTGGACAGTTCTCTCAACTATGCTCACTTCCTAGTTAACCTCGTCTGGTCCCAAGGCCTGATATATCCCAACTGTAACCACTCTCCTCTGACTCTGGCGTTGTACACCCAACTGCCTTCTTGGTTTCTGAGCATTTCCAAAACTGGACTCCTGGTGTTTCTCACAAAACCTCTTCCTCCCTGTCTTCTTCTTCTCAGTCAGTGACCACTCAGTCTTTCCAACTGCTCAGGCCAAAATTTGAATCTCTTGTTTAAGAGATTCATATCTAACCCATCCCAAAATCTTGCTAGATTTCCTTCCAAACATATCCAGAACCTCTCCACTTTTTACCACCTTTACTGCTGTCATTCTGACCCAGTCTCTCCTCACCTTCCCCTGACATTGTTGCAAGATCCTTCTACTGTCTCACTGATTCCACCCCTGCTTCCTTTCTATCACAGCAGCCAGGGTGATCCTTTGGAAGGTAACTCAGATCATATCTTCCTTTGGCCCATGTCCCTCCAACGAGGTCAGAGGCGCTCAAAGTAAAAGTCAAAGTCCTTTGCTGTGATCTGCAAGGTCACACATACCCATCTTTAAACCAGACCACTCCGGTGGCCGGTCTGGTTTAGCTCTGATTCCCGTTGTTCCAAGGAGACCCGATGGTGAAGTGGTTACACATTTGGCTCTGTGATGGCTAGGTTTTGTGTCAACTTGGCTGCACTATAAGAAGATATGGGTGGAGCACAGCCTCTCACAGAGGCTGATGGTATCACCTTGGGAGTGTCGCCTAGCTGATATCCATAAAACAGGAGGCTGCAAAGAGCACACTCACTGACTTCTTGCTGGTGTGGATCTTGCATCTGTTACATCTGCCTTTAGCGCCCGGGCCTCCCAACCTCAGGCAGCTACACAAGTTATGAAAAGCCTCCAGCTTAATAGCTGGCACATGGGCTTGAAGCAGCTAAACTGAACTGCTTCTACAATTGTGAGAGCCATTTTTCTTAATATGAATGTCTCTCGCTCTCTCTCTTCACTTATTTTTATGAACAATCTGAATGTATATATACTCTGAATATAATATAATATTATATATATATATATATATATATATGTAATGTTAGTCTGGGTAGACGAGAGAAACAAATTAATAGCCACACATGTGTATAAGACAGAGTTTTACATAAAGGGTAATTGTACATTAAGAAAGCATCTCACGTAGAAGGCCTGGTAGGGCATGATCAAGGGCAATGTAACTGGGAGGAATTAATGAAACCCAAATGAAGGCTGAGCATGATAGTGGGACAAGATGAAAGTAAAAGGAAATAGAGGAAAGAACTAGGAGGAAAAGGGCATTTAAAGAGGTCTAAATACAGGCATGTACACATAAATATGTTTATATGAGGATGGGGAAATAGATCTATGTGCATATATTTATAGGTTTAGCATTAATGTAGCAGATGGACATTGGGCCTCCACTCAAGTACTACCTCGATGCAAGAACACTTTGTTCTATTAAGCTGGCATTCCATGATGCTCACCTTCCTGACGTGATCGCTGAAGACAAAGGTGGTGCATAAGCAAATGTGGTGAAGAAAGTTGATGGTGCCCGGCTATCAAAAGATATAGCATCTGGGGTCTTAAAGGCTTGGAGATAAACAAGTGGCATCTAGCTGAGAAGCAACAAAGTCCACATGGAAGAAGCACACCAGCCTGTCTAATCACGAGGTGTCGATCAGATCAGGTATCAGGCATCAAAGAACAAAATCATATCATTGTGAATGAGAGGGAGTGCAGAGTGGGGACCCAAAGCCCATCTGTAGACAACTGGACATCCCTTAAAGAAGGGTGGTGGGGAGGAGACAAGTCAGTCAAGGTGCAGTGTAGCAGCGATGAAACATACAACTTTCCTCTAGTTCTTTAATGCTTCCTCCCCTACCCCCACCCCCAACTATCATGATCCCAATTCTACCTTATAAATCCAGCTAGACCAGAGGATGTACACTGTACAGATAGGAACTAGAAACACAGGGAATCCAGGACAGATGATCCCCTCAAGACCAGTGGTGAGAGTGGTGATACCTGGAGGGTGGATGGAAGGTAGGGTAGAAAGGGGGAACCGATTACAAGGATCTACATATAAACTCCTCCCTAGGGGGCAGAAAACAGAAAAGTGGGTGAAGGGAGACGTTGGACAGTATAAGACATAACAAAATAATAATAATTTATACATTATCAAGGGTTCATAAAAGAGAAGTGGGAGGGAGGGGGGAAATGAGCTGATACCAAGGGCTCAAGTAGAAAGCAAATATTTGGGGAATGATGATGGCAACGAATGTACAAATGTGCTTGACACAATGGATGGATGGATGGATTGTGATAAGAGTTGTACGAGCCCTCAATTAAAGAAAGAAAGAAAGAAAGAAAGAAAGAAAGAAAGAAAGAAAGAAAGAAAGAAAGAAAGAACATCTCAGCAAGGAAACTCACAGAGGGGGGTTTAGTCACCTGGAGGGCAGTGAGTTCCGGTGAGCTTCCCTTTGCTCCAGCCCCGCTGGCTGCCTTGTAGTTCTCAAACTCACCGGGTGACATTGCAGCCCAGGGCCTTCTACTTGCTATTCCCTCTGCCTGAATTCGCCTTCCTCAAGGCCACACAACTTACACTTCACTTCCTTAGGGTTTTATCCAAGTGTCATTTTCTCAAGGAGGCATTGCCTGGCCACTTCAAACACATTTACACACGCGCGCGTGCGCTTCAAAGTGGAAAAAATAGAAAAAAAGAGAATGGAATTCTTCCACAACTTTTTGAAGCTCCTTCATATATACTTTTAAAATCCTAAGCTGTTATCCGTGTATATTTTATCTAATTCTCTTGTTAATTGTCTATCTCCCCCAAGAAAAGGTTCATAAGGGCAGAGATTTTGGTCTGTTTTGTTTACTACTGTAACCTCAGCACCTATAAAAAAGCCTGGCATATGTAGGCACTCCGTAAGCATGTGTTGAGGAAGTGAATTGTTAAATAAATGAATGAGTCTTTTCTCATCTTTTCCACATGAGATCATTCCGTCATTGCAAAGATCCTCGCCTTAGAAAGTTTTGATCTTCATTAAGTTAAAATGTGCCTCCTTTTAATATTCCTCTATTGCTACTCCCTCTTCTACTTTAAACTCGACT
This sequence comes from Tenrec ecaudatus, assembly GCF_050624435.1. Lineage (NCBI taxonomy): Eukaryota > Metazoa > Chordata > Mammalia > Afrosoricida > Tenrecidae > Tenrec > Tenrec ecaudatus. The sequence continues at coordinate 123,882,134 of NC_134538.1, forward strand.
TACTTAGAAGCAGTTCTTGTGTCTAAAATGGCTCCGTTTACACCTTCACTAGCTAGTATCCCTCCCATATTTAGAGGGGTCTTCATCTAGTGCTGGTGCTGTCCACTACCCCCCACGGACCAGGGAAGAGTGCCACTCTGACAGGGAGGGGGAGGCGGGACAGGACACAGAGATGTGCTGGAGTGTGTTTCTAGAGATGGTTTCCTTCCACTTACTCTCTGCCTCCAGGGAGATTGGAGGACATCTGGCCTCAGAGGACTGTTCTGTTCAACAAGTACACGCAGTACAGTATGACGTGGACACGGTCCGAGAGCGAGCTCTGTGATTGGCACACATCTCAGTAAACTGAGATTGGTTGTCTGCCTCTCAGCCTTCCCCATCTTCCAGATTTCTGGACAGACTGGTTGGGGGCCTGAGGACGAAGGTAGTGCTGACTTTGAGTAGCCAGCACACTGGTATCCTCTCTGTTCACGTAGCCAGAACAAACATGAGGTTTCGGTGATCTTTTCAGACCCCGAGGTAAAGGTTGTAGAGGTAAAGGTACACATCAGGCCACCAGGGAAAGGAGGGCGGGGCAGAAGGGGAAACCTTACACAACCAATGTCCAGATTTTCATGAAGCTTTGCACCATAACTTCAGATGAAGTCTTGCAGTACCCTTAGGATGAAGTCACCCAGCTTGACCGTCTCGCCATCTCTTTACTCCTGTTCACAGCGTCACCATCCCTGGGTGACAGTCAGAGCATCCCTGGGCATCACAGTCCCAGGTTGATGAATCTACATTTTAAATTGCTAATCGGATCTGTGGCCAGAACTTTTTCTTTTCTTTGAACTGTGTCTGGCTTCAGATCTATGCTCTCTGGGTGGCTTTTTGGGGGGTAGGCTGGAGGGGGGCAGGTTTACCTCAGTAGGCAAAAGTTAATTATCTGTTGTCTCTTTCTACATCTGCCCTTTTTATTTTTGCATGACATACATGCATGTCACGGAGTCATAGTGTTGGATTGGGGAAAACTTTGGAGGGCTAACTGCGAAGTTGTCAGTTCAAATCCATTTACTGCTCCAAGGGAGAAAGATGAGGCTGTCTGCTTCTGTAAAGATTTATTGCCTCGAAAACCGCATACTGGGTAGCTCTGGGTCAGAACCGACAACACCAGTGGGCTGTTAGTGTAAATTCACTCTTTAAAGTAAATTGCTTTTAGTTTAAGAGAAATCTGTTATTTCTAGTCATTTCATGTACACCACTCTTTAATAAATACCATGTTTACTTGAGCATAAACCAACCTGAATATCAGCCAAGGCACCTAATTTTACCACAAAAACTACATTAAAAACGTGCTGGAAAACTCGGCTTATACATGAGTATATGCGGTATCTTCCTATACTTCTTGGCAGCAAATATACCTTTAAGGGTTTCCTTCCCACATCAAATGTACCAAAAGCATTTTATTTTTCTTTCTGGTTTGGGCTAGCTTTTCTTTGATCCCTCTTAGAGTCTCTGGTTCTTTTCCATGTAGTCTCCGAAGAGAAGAGACACTAAACAGAACTCTAGCATAACTGAAATTTAACTTAAATTCTAGATCAATTTCTGCAGTCTCAGCTTCCCTGCACAGATTTGCTCCTTAACGTACACATAGCTCTTCATTGACAGAGCAAATGCTCAGAGTCTTGCTATGTGTTTGATGATCCTATTGCGATGTCAAAGCACACAGTGAAACTAACCTGTCACTCACTTGTCTTTCAAAAAGGAAAATCATCATGGTCCTTAACATCTGGTGGGACAGTGCTAAACAAAATACTCCTAAGATAAACAAATGCCAAAGTTATTTGCAGAAATGTCTCTAGTCTCTGGTGATGTTTCACAAAATATAGCCCCTTAAATCCCTGCCGGCTTCTTTTTTCGTTAAGTTTCTTGAGAGCCAGGAGTAAGTCTTAGTTATCTATTGTCTCCAGTGTTTAACACCGTTCCTGGGGTATTTAAGTGCTCAATAAATTTAGCACTTAGTACTATTATTGAAGAAATTCAGTGCGGGCAAACTGTAAATATTTAACTAAGCTTCCTACTTCAGAGTTCTTTTGTTCACGGACCAGTTTGTCCTTGCTACCTCGATTGAGAGGTTACGTTTGCCGATGCAGACGTACATGTTTTTAAAGAGTCAAAGCAGGGTTTGAACACTGGGCTGCGGCTCTGAGGCGCTGAGAAAATTGCCGCACCTCTTCAGGTTTGGGTTCGTATGAATGACAACCGCACGGTTGTACTGGTCACGTCCTGAGTGACCGCAGTGGACAAGACAATGGCCTTCACAACAGCTCCTCAAGCGTTTCTTGAGTGTCTGACACGTGTCAGGTGTGGCGACATGACAGGCACTGGTGGCTCAAGCTGAGTGAGGCGGGGTCCTTGGGGAGGACACTGAGTGTTATGGGCAGTAGGTTGTATTTCTCAGACGCAATCCCGCGCCCACGTCGGTGGCTCCATGGGGACACTCGCTCGGCGGCACCTCTATAAAATGAGTGAGTGTTCTTCTCTGACAGCTGACGCACTCCTGCGCCCGGGAAAAATGACGCGATGATAAGCAGAGACTGCTTCCCAAGGACAATGAGACACAGAAGGCTTATCTGCTGGAAGGCTTCACAGAATCAGCTGGTAGAAAAACAGGAGGGAGTCCATTCGTACTGAATAAAACAGCAGAGAGCACGACTCAGGAGAAGTGAAAACTACAGCAGATGCATTGCAGAGTCGGGCCAAGCAAGTGGGGTCAAGGGACAGAGTGAGCCAGTGAGATCGCAGAACACTGTTGAGCTCTCTCGCTCTGGCCACATTGTCGGGAGGGGGTCGCTTGTTAGAAGAAGACATCATGGGGGTGCAGAAGAGGGCCAAGCAGAGCAGGTGGGACCCTCGGGGGAGAGACGGGCACCACAGCTGCAACATTTTGAGGTTGACTCAAGAGCGCACGACATTTCCTTCTGTTGCATCTGGCCTTGCCACCAGTCAACCTGACGGAGACTCACACCAACCAGGAGTTCAGATCTGATCCCCAGCACCTGCTCTGGAGGACAGTCACTGTCCCTGCCAGTCCTCTCCCTCTTGGACTCTGTGTTTGCAGATGGTCTGCCAGCTGACCCTCACCCCGTGCTGCTGACCTGACTGCACACGCAGTGGGACCTGCGTGGCCATCATCCCCTTAGCTTAACTTGACCATGTCACCCCTGGGGGTGTGCTGGGAATAATCTGGAGGCCAAGTGTGAATGCTGGCAACTAACTCCCACCCGATGCTGCCTGCAAGCTGAATGAACAGATGTGCTGTCCGAGCCAGGAGAGCGACAGTGACAACACTGCCAAGAGGCCCGCAGGGCAGAATCCAAGCAGGACCAAGAGCAGCTGTGGTGTTGGTGTCAGCCGCTCTTCATAGGTCTGAAGGAGCGTGAGCCAGGCGGGTCCCTGAAGAGAAGTCCAGGCAGGAGGGCCCTGTCTCAGAGCCCCCCTGAGAGGGCAGCTTTTGCAAGATAAAGCTTCGACTTGCTGTCCCTTGCTCCATAGAAGAATTAAGTCCAGAGGAAGCCACATGAGGAAACTCTTGCCACTGGCTTGACAGTTGCTCACCAGAGGCTGGTCTTTTCAAAATAAGCCAGCGGTTCTCTGGCTTCTAGGGGAGGTGGAATAGGCTGGTCTCTGGACGCTTCATCTCCACTGCTCCCGTGTTCTACCTGACTGGGGAGTCAAGCTGATACAAGGAAGAAAGTTGTGACAGTCTACTTCTGTGAAGTCTTGCAGCATGAGAAACTCAGTTCTGTTCACCCAATGGGCGGCGGGTGTGTGTGTGGGGGGGGGGGAGGCTATCAGTCCAAATTCACTCGATGGCAACAGGTTTGAATGCTTAGCTAGCGGGTTGGTTTTACCAACTCATTCCCTGCACTTTTGAGACAGGGCACTGCTGAGGAGATGAGGAATAAATCAGGACTTTAAAAATATTGTAAGGGGGGATCCAGGACGGATGATCCCTTCAGGACCAGTGGTGAGAGTGACAATACCGGGAGGGTGGAGGGAGGGTAGGATAGAGAGAGGGAACCAATTACAAGGATCTACATATAACCTCCTCCCTGGGTGACGACAACAGAAAAGTGGGTGAAGGGAGACGTCGGACAGTGTAAGATATGACAAAATAAAAATTGGTAACTTATCAAGGATTCATGAGGGAGGGGGTAGTGACGAGGTAGGGGGAGAAAATAGGAGCTGATGCCAGGGGCTTAAGTGGAGAGGAAATGTTTTGAGAAAGATGAGGGTAACGAATGTAAAAATGTGTTTTATACAATTGATGCATGTATGGATTGTGATAGGAGTTGTATGAGCCCCCAGTAAAATGATTTTAAAAAGAAAAGAAAAAAATAATATTGTAAGGATCTGACAGAGGTTGGTGGAAACCCCAAGACCCCTTAGGTAACCATTTAGGCTTGGAGCTGAACTCACTCCGGTGGCTCAACTTTTAGCCAAAGGGAGACAGTCCTGTAAGGTGAACAATGACACCAACAGCAAGCGTAGGAGACCAACAGGGCCGCATTTACCCAGAGACAGAGTTCACAAGGCAGGAAGGGGGGAGGGGGAGGGGGAGGACGAATAGAAGGCATCAACTGTTGGACAAAGTAGACAGAATGCAGATACATCGTAGCGACTGCAATCAATATCACAAAGAGAATGTGTATGGATTATTGAATGGAGAACCGATTTGCTCTGTAAACCCATAACCAAATCACAATTAAAATTTTTTTTTCCTAAATGTCTGTGAGGGATGACCTTCTGAAGTGATGGAGGGAAGGGACTCCGCCCAGACAGAAGAAACAAGGAAAGGCGTCTGATCACTTGAATTCTTCCGCAGGGTGATAAAAATTTAGTACCACTAGACTAGTAAGGTCCTGTGTTTGGGTCAGAGCACATCTTTATTTCCTCGCCATAAACACAGCAGATAGAATCCACATGTCAAGCAAACATAAGTAATAAAATCTTTATTAGAAATTTAACTATATCCTGGGAGACTCAAGAAACCTATTTTCTCTCCGACTCCCTCGTGATGCTAACTGAAGTGGCCCCTCCCTCATCCTCAAGATGGCGAACCCTGCCATTGGGCTCTGACAGTAACGCTTTTAAAGGTTTGGGGCAAAGAATGGTTGGGCTTAAGGTTAGTAGCAGCTGTTTTGAAACGTGTGGCCTTATTGCAGTCCTTAGTTGACGTCTCCGCATTAGCTCTGACTCAAGACAGGTTTCCATTCTTTCATGTCCATTCCCCAAACAGCACAATTTATTTGCTGATCCAGTGGTCTGCTAACATGAAGGCCGGTGGTTCCAGCCCACCATGACAACCTAGATCACCCTACGGGCATTCTTTGTTTGTATACCAAGTGCAATTCTGAAGAATTGTTTTTCACTACTGTGTATAACATAGCCCTTTCTCTGCTGCTGAAATTAAAATGAAAGATTCCTTTTATATTTTTGAGCCCTATTGATGCTGTGGGGTAAGCACTGGACTGCTAACCACAAGGTTGGTGCTTCAGACCCACCAGTCACTCCGGGGGAAAGAATGACGCGAGCTGCTCCCACAAAGACGCCCCGCCTCAGAAACCCTGCAGTCGCTCAGCGTTGGGAGCGACTCCATAGCAGAGGATGGGTTTATGTTCTCAAGGAGCCCTGGTGGCACAGTAGGCTGAAAGCATTGGGTCGCTACTGTAAGGTCGGCAGTTCAAACCCACCAGGCGACACTGTCTGCTCCTGTAATGATGGACCGTCTAGGAAACCACAAGAGCAGGTCTGCTCTGTCCTGTGAGCTAGAATCAACTAGATGGCAGTGGGTTGGTCTCTTCTCATATCTTTTTTAATTTAATGTTTTGAAAAAAGCGATGTGCATCAAGGTCCTGATTCCCACAATGGTGGCCTGCAACAAGATGTTTTTTTTAAAGTAATGTTTGGAATGAGTACAACAATTATCCTGAGGACACAGAGAGGATGGTGCATTTGTTCATATTTTAGCGGCAGGTGGAATGAGGACCGTTTCTCTTTCAGTTTCACACCCCAGAGACTGGCACAGAACCCAGCCTCAAGCGGGTACTCCATGTTTATGTGAACTTCACTGGGCACTTTCTGCAAGAGGTTTGCATGCACACACACACACACACACACACACACACACACACACACACACTGAAAGGAAAGGATCATCAACCATGACACTGGCCATGCCCCAGGTAGAGAGGCATCTGTCTTTACCACCTGACCCATCCTGCTTGCCACTGGTTGCTCTTCCAGGGAAACATCTTGGAGCTCCAAGAGGGGGGCTCCTTTGATAGGGAGCCCTGGTGGTGCAGGGGCTGAAGTGCTTCACTGACCAGCAAAAGGTCAGCCACTGAAGCCCACCCCTCCTCCCCCTGAGAAAGGTGGAGCTGAGCGCTCCTGAAGCAGAGCCTAGGTGACCTTGACCCTATGAAGCAGTCCTGCTCGGCCCTGTAGTTTCTCTGTGAGTCAGAGTCCACTCCACAGCAGGGTGATCACCACTAATGCTCGTGCTGAGGAGGTGCTTTCTTCCATGGGCACAATCGTCTCTGACTTCTGGTTCTTAAAATAAGAAAGACTAAATATTTAACACACACCCAGTGCCAAGTTCCCTTAATCCTAAAATCTTCTCAAAGATTAGAGCAGGTTGGTGTGGTCTTGAATAATCTAAGACAGTACAAATAAGAAATTGTCATCTGGAACATCTCAATTCGGCTAATTCTATGACTGTTTCTCTCTGTAATACACTTGATTGACAGATTATTTCATGAGCTGATTTTTAAGTCGCGCCAAAGACAAGCAGGCATCTGAAGAAATTGTCTCTGACTGTCTTTTGTGAAGGACCCTTTGTGGTTAAGTGTCGGGCTGCTAACCAGACAGGTCATAAGTTTTTAACCAACAAGGGCTCCAGGGTGGGGGCATTTCGACCCTGCCCTACAGGGAATCACTCCATGGAAGTGAGTTTGGGGGTGCGAGGGGGGTGGTTTGGTCTTTCGTTTGGTAAGAGAAGAAAGAGTGGGCTGGTGCTTAAAGGATGCTCATATCCTAAACATTGGCTTAAAAAATTAACAAGCAAACAATTTTCTGAGCAGTTCACTGAGCCTCTGGATTCTGCTTTATGAAAACAACTCAGGGAGATGGAGCAGGGAGGTGGTGGAAGAGGGCCCGGAATCGCAGAACGCGCGGTTTCAGGGCAGACATTGTTAACAAGTCCCACTTCGATAGGGTCACAACGTTGACATTTGTTCCTGACTGTGATTTGTCTGTCTTCCCAGAGATGTTTCCATTCCTCTTTCCTCTTGACTAGTGAACACTGCTTTTTAGCCACTGGGCATAATCTAATTTCTCCACCACGGGAGGGTGTCGGTTTATGGAGGGACCCACTGGCCTTTGGATGATGAAGATCTTTTTAACGAGCCTCGGAATTTAGCGGTACCCTACCTTGCTGGGTGTTGCGAGGAATGACTGATGAAAAGATTGTCGAAATCTCTGCAGCTACAAAATGGTGCAAAGCTGATAATGAGGAACAATTTCCCAGAGACCATAAATTTTTGTAGCAGAGACACTAACGGGCAATTTGTCTCCAAAGGCCTCTCCTTTGTTCTCATTGCTCAGCACCAGGGCAAAGCAGGGACCCAGGCTGCCACCCAGGAGAAATAGGATACAAGCCACAGGGGGACTGGTACATTTCCTCAGAATTTGCACATTTCCTTGTACACTTTTGTAAAATGGTCTTCATTCCAATAATACATATTTTCTGTGATAGTCACCTAATCTGGTGTCAATTTAAGGATTAAGAGTGTAGGGGTGGAGTCTAGGCAGTCAATCTGGAGATAGACAATGAGACTTCTGGGTGGGCATGGCCATCTCCTGAGAATTCTGGGAAATCTGGGACTTCCTCCTTGGAAGAGGAAGACACTTTTCTCTCTCTGCTACTCCCTGGGAGACATTGCAGAAGACAAGCCACATGGATGCAACAAGACCTCTTAAAGCCAGAGAAGCCACAGAGAGACCCCTGCCAGTGCTGAGATGCTTGCAACACCACTGGACCCAAAGACTTCCTGGCTTGTGATCGTCCTGCCTTTGTCTTCGTTGCATGTGTTTGTGAGTCTGAAGAGGACTTCATAGATTGGTATTGGACATATGGGCCAGGATCGGACTTATGGACTTGGATTGGTCTGGGTTGGGATGCTTCCTTAATGCACAATTGCTCTTGTATATAAACCTCTTCCTTATATACATATGTGTGCCTATGAATTTGTTTCTCTAGTCTACCCAAACTAGCACATTTTCTTTAACCCAATATACCTTAAATATCCTTGCAACCATAAAAATGAAAATTTCGATCTCTTACTTTTTTCCATATAAAATCTTTCAAATCCAGGTGGATTTTATCATTGAAGCACACCTCAGTCTGGGCTGGCTGCATATCCAGTACTCAACAGCACCTGCGGCCAGTGGACCTGCTGTGAAACACATGGTCTAGACGGCAAGTAGGCAGCCTACTCAAAACCCCTGACTTGCACTGAGGAGATTCATGTCCAAGAAAAAACAAGAACTCATTGCCATCAAGCCAATGCTGACATACAGCGGCCCTGTAGGACAGGGTAGAACTGCCCCTGTGCATTCCTGAAACGGTACTTGTTTACGGGAACAGAAATCCCAGTCTTTCTCCTGCGGAGCACCTGCTGGTTTAGAACTGCCAAACTTTCGGATGGTAGCCCAATGTGTAACCACTGCACCAAAGATGTTGGAGAAGAGGCTCCTCCTTCTCCCAAACTGTCGCAGAGCCTGGCCCCGGGAGCACAGGTCCCAGGAAGGACAGAGGACAAGCTCCAAGGTTTTCAGTGCCTTCTTGCACACCAGTGACTTGCACGTCTGACCCCAGCCGATCTAGACGAGGAGGAACATTCTCCGTCTGCAGAGGAGGAAATCAAAGTCCCAGGAGACCAAAGGCCGGTCAAGGGCACACCGCCACGGTAGGCAAAGCCCTGGCACTTTCCAGGCTTCCTGGTCCTTTCTGAGATGGCACTAGCGGAGGTTCTCACACTGGTGTGACCTGGTGGGCTGACAGGAAAACACTGCTTGCTGGATCCCTCCCCCACAATGGTTGATTCCGCTGACTTGCATTTTTAATCAGTCCCTAAACCCAACCAAATGTACCCACTGCTATCCAGTGGATTCCAACTCCCAGCAATAACGCATGATCGAATAGAGCTGCTACTATGGGTTTCTGAAACGGGAAAATTATCACAGGAATAGAACGTCTCGTCTTTCTCGCACAGAGTAGCTGGTGGTTTCGAACTACTGACTTTGTGGTTAGCATAGCCCACGGTGCCACCAGACTTCTTAGGAGAGACTCCTGATGCTGCTTCAGAACCACAGGTTGAGAACTCTGTTCTGTGGACTGGATTTTATACTTTTTCAATAAGGATCTGTCTGTCTGAGGCCAAAATGATGCTTCCCTGGGCTGCCAGGAGGTGTGGTTTCATCCATAAACCTGACCATTGTCCCCTTAGTCAGCGAAAGTTAGCTCCTACATAAAATGAACTAGGATAGGGCCGCTCATTAAGAACCTGATCTATTCATTTTTAATGAACCATTGACAATATGTACTTTAATACTGGTAGAGAAATATACACACCTTCACTGAATGTGTGCCATGAGGAGATAGCTGGTGCTTGTGGGCGTCTTGTGTCATGGAAACATTGGGTAGTTTTCCAAAATGCATATGCTTTCAAGCATATTACTACTTACTTTTGAAAATTTTATTTAGCATCTTTTATTTATGATGCAACCACATCATCAAATATTTCCCTGGTGGCATTTTTCCCACAGCTTAGAGCGGTGCTGTCTGCGCTGAGACTTGACTTACTGTCGTGTAGCCACCACTGCTGGGTCCACAACGCAAGGCCCTGGGTGCCTTTCCATCTCCCTGCAAGTTCTGCCACAAGACGCTCCTCTCGCTAAGCCATGAAGAAGAAGGACAGCCTGCTAGTCACGTCACCAAAAAGAAGTCTGCCGTTTCTCACAGCTTTCCGCCCGGCTTCTCCCACCACTGCCCTCCGCTCTGTCCTCTGGCTCTAGAGGAGCTAATGGAATAGGCTGAGGGAAGGCTGAGATACAGGAAAGGAAAAACTGTATAGTATTCGTGTCACTGATCGCATTGACCGAGAGCGTATAATGTCGCTAAGTAATGGAGCACAATGTCCCGGTGCCCCAGCCTTACCTGGCCTTGCCTTTATGCGCCTGCATCATTTTGTGAGATGGGCGCCCCTGGACAGCTGATGGCAGGGAAGGCAGGGGCTCCATCGCAGCACATTCAAGAGCCTGCCAGACACCCGGGTGTGCTGAGACCGTTCTTCAGGCGGAGGTAACAGCAGAGTGGAGACAAGAAGAGTTGAGACAGGAGTGATCCGTTGGCTTCCGCCTGCTCGGCAGCGGTTACAAAGCTCTTTTAGAAGCGCCAAGAAAGGCCCCGCGGGCACCCCACTCCGCCACAAGGTGGAGAAGCAGATTGACTCCCCGAACTCCTTTCCCTCCCAGGCCTGGTTTACTGCATGCTGGAACCCAGAAGACTGCATTGTGCAGACACCTTCCAACGCTGCACAACCCTTAGCTCCCACCAGAACCATGGCCTCTGGAAGTGCAGGCCATCCTCTCCGCTTGGTGAGGGCGTGGAGGACGGGGGCGAGGAGGTATAATCTCCACGGCCAAGCCTTGGCGTCTCAGCCACAAGGTCCCTTAAAGCGCCTTTCAAACCTCTGAGAAATGCTCACGGTTCACTCCGGCTTGACTGGCTGCAGGGTCTGAGCAGCCCCCTGATCTGTCTCGTGCTCTGGCTTGTGGTTCCAGTGCTCCCACTGTTCTGCAGCTCCTCTGTCTCCCGGAACTAGCGTGCCTGTTGGACCCTGAAGTCCCTGTGCGTGGACCCTCGAGTCCAAGCTTCCAGAGTGCCCCCCCACCCCCCACAACAGTCTTACAGAACTGACCCTCCAATGGAATTGTGACCCCTTCTGAGAAGCTGGGAGTTTCCCCCAGAACCACCAGTTTTAGAATCAGACTACGTTGGTCAAGACACACAGTAGGAAGTTTATCGATAGCTGTGACGCATATTGATATGCTTTGGAGCATAAGAGTCCCTTGTGGTGTGGGGTGTCTAGTTTTGCAGTTTGTTCTACCCCAGCATTGCCTCTCTGATGCTTGTATCCATGGAGCAGTTTTCAGTTTGCAAGGTATTTTCATATTTTCTAACTCATTTGATCCTTTCAACAATCCCAACATTGTTGCTATACCCATTTCATAGACAAGAAAACAGATCTTCACAGGGATGTTTAAGGTCTTGATTTCCTATGCACTGGTATTAGCATTTAAACCTCTGACTTCTGATTCTTAGAATCCATGTTAGGAACGGGGCAGAAAATAACCAAAATGTAAGTAGAGCTAAGTGTCATATTCTGATTCCACTTACTGTAATAGGTTCTAAGAGAACAACCAGAAGATGACATTTTTGTTTTGTTTGTAATGAAGGGGTTGGAGAAAATTCTCTTGGACACTATAATTCTGACCATCCAAATGAATGACAATTATGTGAGAAAGGACTCCAGCCTACTAATAAGGAAGATTCTCCTCCTCAGCACAATAAACCCCAAAACCAAACCCACTGACATTAAGTTTGACAATTAGAGAACATAGGAGGCCTGGTGGCACGTGGTTCAAACACTCACCTGCTCACAAAATGTTGGGCAATTAGAACCCATCTGCTGCTCCACTGGGTGGACTGCAGTTTTGGAAACCCACAAGGGCAGTTCTACCCTCCATGTAGGGTCCTGCGAAGTCAGAATCCACTCTGTCACAAGGGCAGTTCTACCCTCCATGTAGGGTCCTGCGAAGTCAGAATCCACTCTGTCACAAGGGCAGTTCTACCCTCCATGTAGGGTCCTGCGAAGTCAGAATCCACTCTGTCACAAGGGCAGTTCTACCCTCCATGTAGGGTCCTGCGAAGTCAGAATCCACTCTGTCACAAGGGCAGTTCTACCCTCCATGTAGGGTCCTGCGAAGTCAGAATCCACTCTGTCACAAGGGCAGTTCTACCCTCCATGTAGGGTCCTGCGAAGTCAGAATCCACTCTGTCACAAGGGTGATGTTTCCCCTTTGGTTTTGGTTTCTATTGCTGTAACGTCTTGCTAATCTGCACTTCAAAGAGGGACCTCAAAGCCTTCCAATTTCAATACTCCTTGGCCCTCCTTGTGTTAGGCAGGCACAGCATTAGCATGAAGGGCTTTCCTGCTTCCTGTCAACACTTTCAGAAGTACTTGCACTTTCCTTTCAACTTTTCCCCAAAGAAAGCCATTCCTCAAGAGAATTTTCAAAGATGTTTTCTGCCGCTTCTTTAGCTAATGGGTATTGAACTGCTGCCATGTACAGAGCGCCACACAGAGCAGGTAAGGGGTCAAATGCCTCTAAATGTGTGCAAGCTGCTCCATTACTTCTCCCAGGATGACCTTGGGACTGCACTCAATTATTGTAATTCTCTAGCAGCAGGACTTTCCACTCCCCACCATTCATATGCAATGCAGATGTCTGATTACTCTGCAGCACAATGATGGAAATCCAGGCCCCACCTTCTTGTGCTATAGCCCTGTCCCCTACCTCCACCCTCCCCTCATAGCCCAGAAAAGCTCTGGCCATTCCTTCATGATCACCATCCAGTCCAATTCAAACCCTGCCCCCGCCCCCCGCCTTCTGACCATTCTAGGACACTATTAGAATTGCTCTCCCTGCTCTGGAGTCAACTCTCATAAAGTGCCACACACGGTGGTCTGGACTGTCTCACTGCCTTTTCTTCTATGTCGTCGTTGTATGCAACAGTTACTTGCTCCTGAGTTGGCACAGAACTTCATAATGATGATCTTGAATGACCCTAAAATCATTCCCATGAATAATAAAGCTGATCCGTGTTAGTATCTTGTCTTCCTAGAGAACAAAAGATGCTTAGCAGACGTGGGAGCCTGTGGGTTGAGCAAAAACTAAACTCCATTGGCTTGGAAGCTTGAAAACCTCAGCACCAGTGTGCGCTGGATCCTCCTTTGACAAGGCCCCAAGCTTAGGGTGTTGTGCTGTAAGGAGCACAGAAGTCTTTCCCTTGGATAATTTCTAAAAGATGCTGACACCCCCCTGCATTGCATTTTAGGACGACCTTAGCTCTGTAACTAAAAGATTCAATGAATTCATTTCACCCATAAAGCTACCTGGGCTCCCTCATTGGGGTTCCATCTTGCTGCCAAGCCCTTGGGAGATCTGTGAAGAAGGAATTAGAGCCTTTGTCTCCTCCCAAACGATGAGGCAGCCCCTGGAAAGAACTTCAGGGACTCCTGGCACAGGGTTAGAAAACCACTGTCATGCTTGCAGTGTGTGCACGACCCTCGGGTTCCAGAGCCACCGATGAATGCTGACGGTGGTCATCATAGGGTGAGAAGGAGAGTAGGCATTCCTTTCTGACTGTCTTCTCTCCCAGTGCGCCCCTCCCTCTCCCATGCCTTCCCGTCGCCTCTCCTTCTCCCCTCGTCTGTTCGCTCACTCTAATTGCATTACGGTGACTTTTCACCTGTGAGCCTGGAGAATCACACTCCAAAGCCAAACTCACTGAACCTCAAGTCGATGCTGACAGGACATTGACTGATAGGACAGGATCCAACTTCCCTGTGGCTTACGAGATTGTAACTCGTCATGGGAGTAGGAGGCCTGAGGTCCAAAAACACCACACTCTAAACCCACTTCAAAGGTTTTTAGTCACCATCTCGGAGGAGAACTAAGTCCAAGAGCAATTTACCTTTGGTTTCATGCTGAAGTCATACATGTTATCACTGTTATTATTTGCGCTGTGCTCCTGTAAGACAGAGTAGAACTGCTCCCCAGGGTGAGACTGTCACTCTCTCCTGGAGCAGCCAGCCTCGTCTTTCTCCTGTGGAGTGGCTGGTGGGCTTGAACCACCAACCCCCGTGGTTTGCAGCCCAACACTTAAATTATTTGCATTTTAACAGAAGAGCTTATAATCATGGGAATCACTGTAATTGCTCTTCTTTATCTTAAGAAGCTTGAGATTTATCATTTTAAGGATTTTTTTAAACTCTTAAAGTTTCCCAAATTGAGGGAGGAAATTAAAATCACAAACCAATGTATGAAATTAAAGTTCTGATCAAATGAGATAAGCTATGGCTTTCTGAAGATGATATTTGTCAAGGAAACATCAGGGGCTGTAACAGCTGGTGGTGAGATGGAGCTGAGAGGTCATTCTGACCTGCAATTGGGAGGGAGACCCAAAAGATGCAATGTGAATGCGATGGGTCTGCAAGACCAGAGATGGCCTCTGGCGAATTGTTTTCAGGTCTGAGAGGACCAAGGGGAAAGGTCTGAAATTTCAGGAAACATTCTGTGGGGCAGGATGAAAGAATTACCAGGTCTCTAGTGTGATATCCAGGGAAGCTGGTGCGATTAACTCCAGTTGCTATTTATGTTGTCTCTGGGTAAAGTTTGCATTTCGGCTCATTGAAGATGAGATTTTGGTACCCTGTGTATATTTTTCATATCTTTTAGAAAGTGTTCTCAGCTTACTTTGTTATAATATTTTGTATGTCTAAGTACCTTCCAGTCCACCTCTCAAAGTACCAACACTGATTAACTAAACCAACCTCGCAGTTTCTACATGAATAGGGAGTGATTTAGTGTATGCTATTATTATCATCAAAGCCACTAGTTGGCTGAGAAAAAACACCCACCCCACCCCTCTTCCCCCCACCCCCAGGTCCAATGGCTTCCAACTCCCTCTCTTAACAATCCCTCATCCAGACTCTGTGTCTCTTTCCCTGTTCTGGGAGATCATTTATGTTTGCATTGCTTTCATATGGCGCAGCCTTTTGGGAAATCTCAGAAGGAAGGGGGCGGGGTGTGCTTTCTCTTTGCCCATAGCAAATACACTTCGATTCAGCTTTCTATCCTCTCTCGCGCGGCCACCCCGTTTTCTAATCCCTAAATCCCTGAGATCATCACTCTTTCAGCAGCGGAAAGAGACCACCTGTTTTCCCCACGAGCCTCATGCCAGACCCCAGTAGATGACCAAACACACTTGTGATTCTCCGCATGAAAAGAAAGGATGGGAGTGTGGCCTTTCCCCTCTTACTGGGAATATCACACACATCCAGTTTGGATCTGCATGTTCTGTGTTGTTCTTGAATTCAGTGACTCGGCATTCGGTTGAGGGAGCCTGAGAATTTGCTGGGAATGCTCCTCTGGGCTCCGTGAGAAAAGGGTGACTTGCAAGGACAACACCTTGCTAGCCTCTTGTGAACCGACTCCACAGTCTGGTCCCTGGAGGCGTAAAGCCATTCGCACTGTTGGTCTTTTCCTCCGTGACTGTGCCCTAGTTGAGCCTGAGCCTGCTCCTCCTCCCACACAGCTGGGGTGCTGGGATTTGATGGCAGGGAATGGCAATGCAGGGAACCCCGAAGGTCCCATCTCTAGAAGAGCTCCTTCCCAGCAGCAGAATCCCTGCTAATTAGCCAGCTGGTTTCTTTATTTCTCTGACTGACAGTTTTCAGACAATGAAAAATAGGTCCAGCAAGCAAAGCCCCTGGCATGAAAAGATTAGCTTGGCTCTTATTTTGAAGAAGGGAAAATGGCTCGCAGCCTGCTCCTTTTAGAAGGCAGGCTGGTTGTCAACCTTCTCTCAAACCGAAACAGCCCTCTCTCCAACTGGCCCGTGCTGTTCTGCTCCTTCGTACCAGCGTGCATCAGAACCCACCAGGGCGTCTGTGCCCGAGTTCCCAGACCACCTTTCGATGGCCTGAGTGAAGTGAAATCCTCTGCTTGGACGGAAGCTCTCGGAAGGCCAGCCTTGTTCCTGCAAACGTGCATCGGATGTTCGCTACGGATGTCGCCTCCCAGGACTATCTCATTGAATAATTTCTTGTCCTTCCAACCAATGAGCCCAAAGTGGGGTTAGCGACCTCTGTTTGTTTGTTTGTTTGTGTTTTCATTTCCTTTCTGGCTTTCTTTCTCTTTTTTTCACATTTTATTAGGGGCTCATACAACTCTTATCACAATCCACACATATACATACATCAAGTGTATAAAGCACATCCGTACATTCTTTGCCGTAATGCGACCTCTGGTTTTATGCCATCTTTAAAAGCCAAGTTGAAGGCTAGCCAATAAAGAGGGGACTAGGAAGCAGAAAGACATGTTTGCACCGAGTAGACATGTGGATTTCTTTCTGCCTTGCCAAGTACAAGAACTTCTCCCTCAATAGCCTTCGTCTTTCTTAAAGGAGGTATGCAAGGGTGGATGAAATCAGATGACATTGTCAACAGGCAATCTATGTGCCCTAAGAAATGTCTATGTCCTGTCGTTGTTGAACCCTTTTACAACAGAACACCCCGCTGCCCGTTTCTCCACCGTCCTCACAATGGCCGTTATATTCCAGCACATTCTTGGGGCCACTGTGCCCATTCATCTTCACGAAGGGCCTCCGCTTGACCCAACCCCGCATCCTTTTCTGGGGACTGGGATCTCCTGACAATGTGTCCAAATACATGAGAAGTCTCACCGTCCGTGCTTCTAAGGCGCATTCTGGCTGTCCATCTTCCGAGACAGATCTGTTTGTTCTTTTGGCAGCCCATGGTACTTTCAGTATTCTTCACCAGAGCCATAATTTTTGGTTTTATAGACCCCCTCTCTGAAGAAAATAAGAGCTTTCAGGTTTACCACCCCCACTGAGCCAGAATTCATTTTAGTTTTATTTTGTTCTTACTAGATTGAAGGGGTTGTTGTTGCTTATATTGTTAAAAAAAAAAAAAAAGACAACTTCCAATGATGGCGTCATTTAAGCTTAATGATGGTGACGTAGGTTCCCTGGTGGGGTAGTGGTGGTTCTGTGGTGGAATTCTTGCCTTACGTGTAGAACCACCTGTTCCGTGCCAGGGCCCCTCCAGTGCAGCCCCCACCCATGTGTCAGCAGAGGCTGGGCAGGTTTGAGCAGCGCTTCCACGCTAAGACAGAGAGGAAGAAAAACCTGCTGATCCACTGCTGAAAATCAGCCAGTGAAAATCTTCTGGGTGACAACAAACAGCAATCTGACCCACAACTGATCACGGGATGGGGCAGGGCCAGGCAACCCTCTGCTCTGTAGACCTGGTTCTGAGGCTGCCTCCACGGAGCGGCTAAGTTCACCATCCTTCCACATCAATTATTCCTTTTGTTGCCCCACCCCTAGAGGATAGAGCTTTAACTTTTGTTTCTTTAACCTCCATTTGACAGTGTGAAAAATGAGGCTCAGAGCCGGGAACCGACTTGCCCAAAACACATTTCTGTAGTTAGTGATCCAGTGAAATTAGAACCGCATTCTCTGGACACCTGACCCTGAGCTCTTTCTCCTCAAACCTAACAACCTTTATGTGAGCTACCTTGAACCTGGTTGTCTGTCAGTATCTGCAGAGGGGGAGTTGACATGGCCTCCTACATCCACCCTCCAAGGACACTGGGGCCCACACATCAGTGCCCATCTCCATCAGATGCCACTTCAGTGCTCTCTTCCACCAGGAAAGGCTTCCTGTGTGACTGCTCTGTGAGGGGACCAGATGCAGCAAGCAGAGATAAAGTTGAGCAGGAATCTACTTCTGCTGTTTCCTAGTAGAGGAGAAAGCACCTGGGGCTCCTCCTTCAGAGCATGAGTTCACCTTCACAGCAGAAATGGCAGCCTCCTTCCCTTGCATTTCCAGAGCCTGTGGTGGCAGAGGACCAGCATGGTCCATGGAGGAGACGCTTGACTCCTGCTTCAATCCTGAACTCAGATACATATTTTAATTCAAGTTCTGTGCAATTTGGCTAACATTAACTGTATTGGGTAATTACCTCATTCAGAGTGCTGTTAACAGCGCTGTCGACGAGAATGTCAGCCCACTACAAGAGATGTGCTTGCTGACAGCAACACAGAGAGAAGCTGAGGCATGTTATGTTTTTTCCAGCCTGTTTATTAAAATTGTATGAGTGAGTCATTTTCTCCCTTGTGGGCTTTCCCTTGTAGTTTGTGCGCGATTACGGTGGCTGGAATATAAATTCGATGGCCCAACCTTCCTGTCCTCCACATCAGCTGCCTCTGGGCCAGAGAGATCCCCTCGGGGTGTTCTTGACAGAGCAGTGGGGAGTCAGTGGCTTGGCTTCACACCCCCTCCCCCTGCCAGCGAGCTAACCAAGGACAGGAGGAGTGAGCTGGTCCCTGCAAGGCAGAGAGTGACTTCCTTCACTTGGCTCGCACCAGCTCCATGGCCCATATTTAGCGTGGGAATTCAGCACCCCATCAGCATCCCACCCCATCAGAATGCCACAGACTTAGCACTAGACCTTCATGATCCTGCACAGCAGAACACGCATTCTCACCTTTTGATAAGTTTGAGAAATGCCACACATAATTTAGGCCCCCAATGTCAGAGCCCAGCAGCACCCTGGAGACTCCGAGCTGCACCCGGGTAAGGAAGCCTTAGTGGCCTTTATTGCACACGTCTGGGCACTCGGCCGTGTTCTGATGAGCATTTTGCACGAAGGACTGTGTGCCGCTGAGGAGCGCTGCAGCCACAGGAGCTGGCTGGCCTGCAGCAGCTATCAAGATAGTAAAAACCAGCGTTTTGTGGAGTGTGTGCTATTGGACAATGAACCTAGATTTTCCGCAAAATGATACCATCCTGTTTCTGAAAAGCTCTCGTCCATCCGGCTCCACCACTTTCTAGTTGTGTAACCTTGGGAGCGTACCTCTGGAAGCCGCAGGTTCATCATCTGTGGAAGGGGCGTGCGATAGGACTGATTGGAGAGAACCATGGTGAGCTTGAGGAGCCCTGGTCGTGAGATGGTGCTGTCCAGGAGGCACTGGACTGCAAACCATCAGGTCTACAGTAAATCACCCAGCCACTCTGCAGGAGAAAGATGAGGCAGATTCCCACCCTCAGAAGCTCTGTATCGGGCCCATAAGAGCCAGAATCAGCTCAATGGTAGTGGGGCGTTTGGGTTACTAGTTTTAAAAGAGATCATAATGCTTCGCAAATGTTAACTATTTTAAAATGAGCAACAGGGTGATATCCATACATGGAAATGTATGTATGAACCAAATTAAGCATAATATTGAACTCACTGTTCATTGGGTTATTTGTTGTAAGACTGATTACTTTCCCAATTTAAAATAAATCCCTTTGATCTTGGCCTCCCTTTGACAATCTCGGCCATGTTGAATTAGCCGGCACCTCTCATAGGCAGAAGGGAGAGGAGGGTGGTTGGATGGTTCGGGTTTGACAGAAAGAAGCAAAGTCACGGCATCTGAGCTGAAGGAGTTACATCTGAATTCCACCATTGGTAACTTCACACCCCTGACTATGACCAGAGGCCCTCTGATGGCCAGAGACCAGAATCACGTGTTGAAAAGTCAGACATGTTTCCACATAGACCTGATTTTTCCTGTCCTTTTGAATGAAGCTGCATTGAGTTTGGAACCCACTCGGCATGGCACTGAGATTTGCAACTCAAACATCAATGGGAATCATCCACCTGGGGGCGTAATCTGCTCACAGGTGTTCGATCCACTGGTATGTAGCACTCACTGTTCTAGAAACAATTTTTTAATACTTCTATTGGGGGCTCTTGCATCTCATCACAATCCATACATTCCTCCAATGTGTTGAGCACATTTGCATATATGCCGCCATCCTCATTTAGAAACAATCTTGACTTTCCTGAGATCACCCAGTCTCCCAGCATTGTGAGAACACTTCAGGTCAGAAAACGAGGGCGACTGACCTCCAGTGACATAGCTAGTTCATGGGAACACCATGGAGAGAAGTCTGAGCCTCAGGACAGTACCCCGTTCAGCATGTAACACTAAGCACCATAGGTTTTACTTCCTCTGCTTTAAACCACATTTGAGTATGGTCAAGAACGAGAAACAAGAAGACAGAAAGATGACCGAAGAGTAGGTAAAAGAGACAGGGAGAAAGAGATACTTTCCCTAGCCTTCTTTTCCTTACAGGGCCCTCATTCACAAAACATTAAATCAGACGAGTAATAAGAGTCAAACTTGTTGAGAACTTGCTGTGTGCCAGGCAGGTTGCATACATTGTATATATGAGCCTGACCCAACACTTGGGTGGTACAATTACCATATGGATGGTAGTCAAAAGCTTGGAGGTTGAGACTTACTCCAAGGTGTCCCAGAAGAAAACCTGGCTATCTATATCCCTCCTTCATCGCCCCCCCCCAAAAAAAGCCACTGAAAGCCTGCTAGAGAGCACAGTTACACTACGAGACACATGGGGCCAGTGTGAGTCAGAACTGGCATTGACTGTTTCTTTGAACAATGCATCAGATCCTGTTATTATTGCTGGTATACTGATGAAGAAACTAAAGCAAGAGTCATAGGGAACTGGCCCAATGTCACTGAGTCCTAGGCGGATGGTCTCCAGAGCCCAAGGTCTACCAATGGGCTGTACCGGTCTAGACTTTTACCCCAGTGCTACAGAGAAGAAGGATCTTTGCAACATGAGGCCAGACAAAGCCTTTAGCTTCCCCAACCACTGAATCCAGTACAGTCCATTAAACAAATGCTGTCGCTGTATCCCAGTGTTTGTCCAGAACTTGGGCTTTTTGGAAAAAGAGTGCACTGACAATTCTTATTCTGAGGGTCAGGATATGGGCCATTTTATTCAAATACAGTTCTCTCAGATCCTGTTTCTTCAATGGAGTTTTTCTCCGAGGATCCCTGTGTGCAGTACAAGAAGCATGCTGGATTAAAGGCCTTATTTAGAGGGCAAAATGTGAGCCTTAGCATCTTTCTACATTAGAGCAGAACCACACTGTAAAATTTCCACTTGCCCTGTCTCCTTGATGCAAAACAAATGCGGAGCAGCCAGTGTGGATGTTAGTTACAGCAAATCTCGCTGGCTTTTCTGGGGCAGCTTTGATTTCAAGGGTCCTTTCCTGTTGTCAAGGAACATGGCAGAAGCTGAATCACAGCTAGGCTTGAAAACAGGATGGCCATAATGTGGTATGTTTGAGTCAGTGTGGTAGTTACATAATCTGTTGTCAATTTGAGACTTAGGAGTGAAGGGGTGGAGTTTAGTGAAGGCGTGAAGTCGTAGCTTGATGACCTCATTTTGAGGTGCTAAGGAGATAAGTAACTCACTGGAGGCGGGACACATGCAAGACATTCCTTCTGAGAAGACACATGGAGCTGCTCTAGAGCTCTGGAACTGAAGGAGCCAATAGGAGACCCCTACCAGTGCTGAGATGCTTATGCCACCACTGGACCCACAAGACCTTCCACCCACTGGCCTGTGATCTTCCTGCCTTTGGGGCATCATTGCATGTGTTGCATGAGTCTGAAGAGGAGTTTATAAATTTGGTATCAGATATATGGGCTAATATCGGACTTATGGATTTGATCTGGACTGGGCTGGGATGTTTTCTCAATATTTAATTGCTCTTATATATAAAGCTTTCTTATACACATAAGTGTCTATGAATTTGCTTCTCTAGTCTACCCAGACTAAAACAGTCAGTTAAAAATAGTGGTTAACTTTTTATAATTCAGTAACCAAAAGATATTTCCAAGAAACCTCAGCTCCTTTAATAGTCCCCATTTGATTCCCAGTGGTGTAGTGAGTTAAGTGTTGGGTTGCTGACTGAAAGGTTGGTGGTTCAAACTCGCCAGTCGCTCCATGGGACAATGACGAGACCATCTGCTTTCCTAAAGAGTTACAGCCTTGGAAAACTTATGGATCTGCCCTGACCTATCAGATTGCTGTGCGTCACTGTCTACGCAACAGCAGTAGGTTAATTTTGGTTTAATGTCATTTTGTGCCTGATTATCAGTTTTTGTTTTTTCACTGTGATTTTTCTGGTAGATGTATGAGAATTAGGGTCAGAGTAGAGAAAAGTTAGAGACTATAGAAATCGTTTGCAAGCCTATAAAGCACCCTCTCACACCAGGCTGAAGAATATGATTTAAAACCTCAAAGGCCCCTGTCTGAGCCCTGAAGCAGGCAGCCGCTGTAATAATTTAGCTGAAGCTTTTTATTATATTAGTCACTAACCTTAAAAATGCAAATCTTCTGGAGATAACTAACAACTCCAAGTCGTTTTTCCCGGCTAAAAGCCTTTTTCATGGGTTTCTTCTTCTGCATGCTCTGACCTTTTTCTTCTTTCCGCTCAGCTTCCAAGAACACAAAAAGGCATGCTCACACCCTTCCTAAGTCCTGATCATCTGTGTGCGCTCGGAAATGTGCAAGACTTGTTATCAGAATCCTGAAATGCATTGTTTAGAGGGAAGAAGAATTCAAGTCTTAAATTACAAGGGGGTACCCCCCCAAAAAAGAGTAGACTTTTCCCCCCAAAAGCTATGTATTTAATTTTATTTTTACAAAACAACCTTATCACCTTCAAAGTAATCTCCATTGCACTTCATACATTTGTCAAATCTGTGATTCCATTCTTGGAAAGATCTTACAAACTCATCTGTTTGGATGGCTGGCAGCACCTCCCTCATTTTTTGGTTTCTTGTTTTGTTTTTTGGGGGGCCCTTACATATATTATAACAATCCATAAATCAATTCTATCAAGTGACCTTGTACAGTTGTTGCTATCATCAATTTCAAGATACTTTCTTCTTTAGCCCTTTAATATCAGCTCCTCTTTATTCCCTCCAAACCCTTAATATGTTATGTATTTTTAAAAATATCCTTACACTGTCCAATATGTTCCTTTGCCTACAATTCTGATATGTGTCCCCCTCGAGGAGGGTTACACCACCATCATTGCTATCAGTTCTTCCCTCCTTCTTTTCTTCACCTCTTCTACATCATCAAATCACTGTCCTTTCATGTCCCTCTTCATTCACAGAAACAAAAAAGAAGTCTCACAGAGCAGAGTCAGGTGTGTGGGGCAAGAGAGGCATGCTGTCTTTTGCCAAAAACCAGCACACTGAGATGGCTGCAAGGACAGGTACATTGTTGTGGTGGCAAAACCAGTCCCCCGTCTGCCACAAATCAGGTCTTTTTTGTTGCACACTGTTACACAATCTTTTCAGAACCTCCAAATAGAAAGCTTGATTAACAGTCTGACTGGTGGAACCCATTCCAAATGCAATATCCCCCTCATATCCAAAAAATAAATAAGCATCATCTTGATCTTTGATTTCACTTTTAGGGGCTTCTAGGGGAGCTTTTAGGGGCGAGGTGACGATGGCGTCTTGCACTGGCTTGGTTGATGTTCGCTTTGGAGGCTGTAAGAATAGCACCAGGTCTCGACAGTACCCCAGTAATGACGTTGGAGTAACAGCCTGGGTCGCTTCGGAACTGTCCTTTCAAAGCATGGGATGTTTCCACTGGACACACTTTTCCTGGTCAGTCAGAACCAGGGCGTCCTTCTCATTCCCAAATCTTCCATTAAAATTCACTGAATCAGGCTCCAAGCCAGTCCAGATGACTTCCCCATCCTTTCAGTAGTCCATCGTCGGTCTTCGAGCACAAGTGCACCGATTTTGTCAGCATTTTCGTCTGTTCAGAAAGTTGACGGATGTCCAGAACAAGGTTTCCATCAATCTACATTTCACCTTCTTTTGAAATGAGAAAAGCGTTTGTACGCTTGAATTTTTCCCAGACCACTGTCCTTGTGAGCTGTATTCAACATCACAACAGTTTCTGCAGCATTTTTCCCAAGGAAAAAGCAAAATTTCACAGTTGTACATTGTTCTCATAAATCAGCCATCACCAAAAAAGAGGTTTGAGTGAAACTGCTTTTACAAAAGAATTCACTGTCACCAGAGAGAACCTTCCCAAGGGAAGTCACTGGGTGCACTAACTCAGCATGAGTTGTTTGATGCTCCCCTACTGTGGAAAATGCTTACTACTGAAGCAGCAGTCAGTGACATCCCCCTGCAGGGAGCTTAATGGGCATCTGGAGCTTCAGGGCCTTTCCTGGGGCTACCGTATGGTGACTATGTCTGAGCTTCTCGCTTTCCTTTGCAGCTCTGTTCCCTTGACCTGATCCTAAACCCCAAAGACAGCCTTCCCAGAAAGTCCTAGAGCTGGGGTTCCCAGGAAAATCACTTGTTTTATTTATTATTATTATTTCATTGTATTATTATCTGGAATAAACTGCGGAGACCGTGCTGCTGTCTCCAGCTCTCCACTGACTGTTATTCTGCACCGTTGCCACAGCTTATCCAGGTGTTTCTCTCCCGCCCTGAGTGACTGACTGAAGACAGAGTTAGAACAAAACCGAGGAGAAATCATGACCTTTGGAGGCGTTCGGCAGTCTTCCTTTGCCAGCTGCTTGTTGGCCCTTCCTAAAAAGGATTTGATGTGTGGGAGAGGCATCTGGGATGTACTGACTCTGTTCTGTTGCCCCATTAACATAACCCAAGCTCCCAACATGAGAACCTGGCCTCCACTTCGTGCCCCTAGAGTCCTGCTTTTGACAAGGTCCTGCTTCCTGGAGAGAAGCAGACCCATGACCCACAGAGGCTGTGACCAGGCAGACTGTTGTTCTTGAGTTTGTTCTGCCTCACGGCAACCTCACATATAAAAGAATCAAATTGTGTCCGGTCCTGTACCGTCTTCTTGGTGGTCCCTTTGAGTCCATTGAGTGGCTGTCATGTCAAACTATTTCGTGAAGGGTTTTTCTCTCATTTTACTAAGCCCCAGATACTTCTCCCTAGAGGCTTCCTGTGTTTGGAGAAACATAAGATTGAGGGGTTAAAGCTGTCATTGTTGTGGGCTCTCCGTGGTCCCCACCATCTGGATTCAATGAAAACGCCCCTCTACTCTGAAGCATCTCATTCTTCCACAGCCTGGTGTGGAGGTGGTAACAGTGTCCGCCTCTGGCCCAAGTGCCTTGATCGGCTCTCACCTCACAAAGCCAGGATCATTTGGCTGTTGGAATGGCTGAGTTGTACAGGGAGTGGGATGTACACCCGATACAGGCAGAGAAAACAGGAGCATACCAACCATAGCCTTGACCGCTCCATGGATTAACCCAAAGGGGATAGCTATCCTGATTGCCAAGTAGGATTAAAACGCCTCACCCCTGTGTTTGTACAATTTTCCAGTAATCCCACACCCCACACCCCCAGCAGAAACCTCCTAAGCCTGCAAACATCCACCACCTTTCCCACACACACCTCCTCCTGCCTTGGTGCATATAT
The DNA here is from genome assembly GCF_050624435.1 of Tenrec ecaudatus. Taxonomy (NCBI): domain Eukaryota; kingdom Metazoa; phylum Chordata; class Mammalia; order Afrosoricida; family Tenrecidae; genus Tenrec; species Tenrec ecaudatus. The sequence continues at coordinate 123,907,404 of NC_134538.1, forward strand.
GCCTCCCAGCCCAAAGGCCCCTTTGCCCCTGCCATCACCCCCAACCACACCTGATGGTTAAGTGGTTCCAAAGTACGAAAATCACACAGCCACTGAAGTCAATACCATTGCCAAGGAATGGACCCTCCCGTGTTTCTCTGCTTGCCCCTCTCATTCTCCACGGTGGCTATCTTATGCCTTTTCCAACCACCTGAAAGTCCTACCCAGCCTTTCAACTCTCCTCTCAGTCTCAGCACACAACCTTGACCCCTGCCTCATAGGAGAGGCATAGGTACCATGAGATAAATGACCTCTCGACCTCCAGCAGTTACACACCTGCACATTTCTCTTCCTCCACATCAGCATTCATCATTCTCTCCTGTCACATGGAAGAGCAGGCCTCCGTCTGTCTCAAGTAGCCTCCCTGTTTGTCCACAGAAGCACATCTCTGGCTTCCACAGGAGACTTTCAGTTTCCATTTTGCCCCAGTCCCCCTTTCATTTTGTGTTCTACTTATCAAGCACTCATTGTTGCTCAGTTTGATAACTGGAAAACTTTTCCTCAATCTCATTTCCCCCACCAACACCCTCTTTCTTCATCATGAAACTTTTGGACAAGAGTTATTTTCGCCTCTGCCTTCATGGTCCTAATGCAAATCGTCTTCTGTGCTTACCATACTGCCACCCGCGTCACTAGTGACTCATGTGGTGAAATTTAAGGGATACTCTTCAGTCCTTACAAGAAGGCCTGGTGCTCACACTTAACCATTGCCCTAACCTAAGAACAATTCATTCTTTGGGAGGTGGCTTGAGACCCAGCATGACCCTACTAGAGATTCATCTTCATGCAGAGGTCGCTGGAGATAGGGTTGGTACAGCAAAGTGTGTGGAAAAAACTAGGTGGTGCCCACCTATCAGAGTAGCGTCTTAAAGGCTGTCTTTGCTTCATTCTTTCTTGCCTTTGTTTTATATTACTTGCTGTATATGAATTCCAGGACAGAGGAGATTAATCTATAGTGAATCTATAGTAACTGGATTAATATTACCCACACGCATGGCAGAGGATATTGGGTGGAACTGGGGAGCTAACAACAAAGAGCACAAGAAAGAAGGAAATGTTCTGTAATTGATTGTGGTGATGACTGCACAATTCTTCTTAATATGAGTGAACAATTGAATTGTATGATAGGTGAATTGCGATGTCAATAAAAATATTAAGATAATAAATAAACTAGAAAAGATTTTCATGACAAAAGAAAGATTTTGATGGTCACGGGGTGGAAGGGAACTAATAGGCAAGAGGGTACGTAAGTGTTAACTTGGGTGAAGGGGGAAGACGATAGCCTACAGGAAGGAGATAAATTTCAAAAGAGCAGGGTCAGGAGGAGGAATAGGCCAAGCCAATAAATCAAGAGGTCTGATCAATTGTTTTAAGTTGTTGAAAGCAGAAATGCTCATCTCATATGTAAAGTACCACTCAATTCAAAATAAAATGTTAAAAGAATGTATGGCCATCTTCAATCCATCACAGTTTTTGTGGTTGTTTGTTTTTTTTTATTAACCATAATCTCAACCACGAATTTCTTAATAAAAGTCATGACCACAACTAGCACCATCTTTGTTTGGATTACTGCATTGCCTTCATCACTGGCCATAAGGTTGCAGTCCCTCTGCTCCCCTCACACCATATCCATCTCTGGGTCTACAGGGAAGCCAGACCAAGCTTTCTGTAATGTTTACCCTATCACATCACTTGCTTAACTCAACCACTTTAATACATTCCCATTGCCTTTAGGGGGAAGTCCAAACTTGTTAGCATAACCAATGAGGTCCTTTGTGATTTGTCTTTGCCGACACTCTCACTCATCACCTCTCATCACTTCACACACACACACACACACACACACACACACACACACACACACATGCACACTACAATTTCTGTTTCTCCGAGCGTGATAGGCTTTTACGAATACAATCTCTAAGCACACTCTCTTCCTTTTGTCATCCAGCCAGCCCCACCATCTGCCACCTCCCGTGACTGAACACATATGTGCATACACATATAAACACACACAGTGTCGTCTTTCTCTCTTTCGGATCTTGCCTTACAAAGTGCTGCTCAATGTGTTCCTGGACTAGCAGCATCAGAGTTATCAGGGAGCCCATCAAAAATGCAGCTCCTCACATTCCACCTCAGGCCTAGTGAAGCAGAAACTCCAGAGCTGGGGCCCAGAAATCTGAATTTTCACAAGCTCCCTTCACACAGCTGAAGTGAATCTGGGGCCTACTCAAGTCTGAGGCTCGTTGGCTTAGACAACACTTCCCCCAGGAAGCTTCCCTAAACTAGCTTCCCACACAACCACAACAATATGGATCTCTTCTTTTTCCATGGACCTTGACCTTAACTCTTATGGGTTGAGTTTTGTCTAGCAGATATACTGGCTACTCACAAACAAGGTAAGTATGATCCTGTTTGGAAATCGAGGATTCCATTGTTATGTTAATTAGGTCATCTCCAAGTGTCTTAGACTGGGCTCTCTAAAGAAGCAAGACCAACTAGGCTTATATATGTACATAGAGAAAATACATACCAAGGGAATGGTCACACCGTTGTAGAAGTGGGAGAGCCCAAGCAAATTCCAAGTCCATGGGTCAGATGCTAACCTGGAGGCTTCTCCTGACTGGTGTGCCGACAGTCGCTGATGTAGCCAAGATCAGAGGGAAGGCAATAGGCTTGTGGCTGCAGAGGTGAATTAATTCAGGTTGGCAAGTCAGGCTTGTGGCTATAAAAGCAAGTGAATCCAAGGTCAGATGGCAGGCTGCTGACAACTCCCAAGAGTAGCGAATAATATGGCAGGCCATTGGTTCAAGTCCAATATTGAACAAGCTAGATGCAAATTCAGACCCAGCAAAAAGCAACATTTATATTAAAAGTGGGCCCCATCCCTGAGGAAACTAGCTTTCAGTTGATTGCATCAAGTCTATGATCTGATTAAAGGTGTTTGTGTCAGTCTGGAGTCTGGTGACTAGAGAAACAAATTCATAGACACTCATTGTATAAGAAAGAGCTTTATGTACAAGGGCATTTGAATATTGAGAAAACATCCCAGCCCAGTCCAGATCAAGCCCATAAGTCCAATTTAGCCCATATGCCCGATACCAATCTATAAACTCCTCCTCAGACTCACGAAACTCATGCAATGACGCCAAATGCAGGACGATCACAGGCCAATGGTGGAAAATCTTGTGGACACAGTAGCAGTGTAAGCATCTCCACATGGCTTCTCCAGCTCCGAGGCTCTGACTGTCATCAACCGGTCTCCATGTGGCTTGTCAACTGCAATGTCTTCCATTGAGGGAGGGAGTGTCCCACCTCCAAATGAGGTCATCAAGCTGTGACCTCATTAGCAGGTAAACTCCACCCCTTCCCTCGTAAGTTTTAAACTGACAACAGATTATATAACTACCACAGTCTTGCATTCCACCTTACTAGCACATGTCTGTCTCAGTTTGTTGTACCGTGGTGGCTTGGTGATACTGTGATGCTATAACACCAGAATTTTGAATACCAAGAGGGTCACCCAAGAGGAACAGGTTTCAGTGGAGCTTTCAGACTAAGAACAATCTATGAAGATGGAATAAGCGATTCACTTCTAAGAGATTAGCCACAGTAAACCTTATGAATAGCAGCAAATATTGCCAGATATAGTGCAGAAGATGAGCAGCTCAGTTTGGAAGACACTCAAATTACGACAGGAAGAGCTACTTCCTCAAAGGAGAGCTGGCCACAATCATTAATCATGGTATGATTACTATGAATCTAAGAAAATTAGAAGTCATCAAAAATGAAATTGAGTACATAAAGATTGATCTCCTGGACCTCACATAAAGTCGATATCCTAGACATTAATGAGCTGAAATGAACTGGTATTGGCCATTTTGAATCAGACAATCATGGTGTCCTATGCCAGAAATGATGTCATGTTCATTATCAAAAAGAATATTTTAAGATCTGTCTTGAAGTGTAATACTTTCTGTGATAGAATAATATCTATTCACCTACGAGGAAGTCCAATTAATGTAATTGCAGGTAAACATATCTGACCCCTTCTGACTTCTTAGCCACGAGATAGGGGTCAGGCATGCCACCATGCTCCACCCTTCCTTAGCTGTTCTGATACCAACAGTTCTTCCCACACCACTCTACATCTGTGCTGGGTTCGATAATTCATTGCAATGGCTACACAGAACTCACAGACAATACTCACAATTAAGGGGGTTTATTAAGGAAGTTAATAGGTTACCACAAGTCAGGATCAGCAAACAGTATGGATACAATCATTGGTCTCCTCAGCCAGCAGCCAAGTCTCTCTTGGAATCTCAGCCTCACAGCCACGTGGTAGCCAAGTCTCTCTCCGATTCTTAGTGTGTCAACCATGCGGTCACTTGGCCTTTACCTCCATTGGCCAGGATTCCATCCCACCTGTCACTCTGTCCCACAGTTCCATAGTCTCAAACTAAGCACTCCACAGTCTCGGCTCTTCTCCTTTGCATCCCCGAGCCACAGTCTGCGATGCATCAAGTCTCCGGGGCCTCCACCACTTCAGACAGAAATCTTGAATGTGTTCTTCCAAGGTCCTCCAGGCTCCTCTCTCCTCGCCTGCTGCTTCAAAGATGGTTCATCAAAGATGGCTCACCCTCTTATAGCCAGAAGGATGGTAATGAACACTGAACAATTCCCTCTCGTAGTGTTACCCATGCCTGTTTGCATGGTTCCCGCCATCATTTGGTGCCAGTTACAGAGAGAAGTAGAAGAGACACATTAAAAATTTTTGAGAAGAGCCGTATTCAAAAATTTTACTCTACCACAGTTACTATTGTTCAAGTTTATGCACCAACCGCTAAAGTTAGCGATGAAGAAATTGAAGAATTCCACCAACTTCTTCAGGCTGATATTGAGCAAACACGCAATCAGGATGTCATAATTATTGATGAATGGAATGCACAAGTTGTGTGGGGGAGAGGGGGCTGGAACTAGTAGTTTGGAATACGACCTTGGCGACAGAAGCATAGCTGGAGATCACATCATAGAATTGTGCAAGACCAATGACCTCTTCAAGTAAATATAAATATTTCCCCACAACGTAAATGGCGACTATACCTATCCAGACACAATACACAGCAATAAAACAGACTACATTCGTGGGAAAAGAAACAACAGAGAAACTCAATATTAGAGTCCACAATGAGGCCGGGGTGACTATGGAACAGATCATCAATTGCTCACATCTAAGTTCAGAATGAAGTTGAAGAAAATTAACACCAGCCCTCAAGAGCCAAAATACATCCTGGAGTATATCCCACGTTAATGTCAAGAACAGATCACACGTTGATCACTAATGACAGAGGAAGACCATCTAGGTGATGGGTTGACATGGTAACTGAGCAATATAATAATCACGAGCGTGACATAGGAACCGGCAGTGTCTTAGTCTGTGGTCGACAGGGTCACTTTGAGTCAGAACCGACTCAAAGGCACCAAACAGCATCAGCACCCATCCTAATCTTACAATGGATTGGCTGCTCATAGCAGATCCCATTGTGGAGACGGTTACATTGTGTTAGATCACATGATGGGGGATTCCAAGGTCTTAACTGCCCAAGCACTGAGAATCCTGGTCCAGCCAAGTGGACACAAAACCGAACTATCTCACAAAGCATCTAATCACTACTGAGTTACAAAAAGTGGCTAGAGCCAGAAACACACACAGTGGGAGGCAGACAAGACGACATGTAAGAAACTGTCAACAAACAAAAGGGCTTCGCAGGTCACCTGCAAACACAAGAAACTAGGAGAGAGGCTCACAGAAAGAGTCGCACAGCTGAACCATGATTTGAACATCCAACTTCCAGAAGCCTGAGAAAATACATTTCTGTTCTTTAAAGTCCCCCACTTGTGGTATTTCTGTTTCAGCAGCACTAGGTAACCAAGACGCTTAATCCTGACCATAGCCTTGTGGCAGTATAGTATAATTACCTGTTGTCTAATGCTGTACCACCCGTTCCTATTCAACACCTGTCTCTACTCAATAGAAAGTAGTGAAGGTGCTATTCAAACCCAAGTGTGCATCGTAGTTCACTAGAAAGGTAGGCTACAAATATGAGAGATTTTCAGGCTTGCAGAAAGAATCTTTGTAATCAGCTATTGGCATCAGGCTTAACGTGAATTCTTTCATCTTTAGGTAATAAGAAGGAGCCTCTGAGTAGGTATTGGAAACCTGTCTGGAGGAAAGGAAAAAAGCTTTAATCCAACCTCAGCGGGAAAAGATATGCACTGTTGAATCTTCTGAAAACCCTGAAAACGGACCACCTGACTCTAGCCAGGAAGCCAAATAAGCTAAGCGAATCATTCTCCTGTTTCTGCTTAGCCAGTTCCTCCTTTGCTTGCATCCTAGTCATCTAACGATGTTTACTGGAGTTTTTTAAATGCCACTAAATCTTTGGAATCTTGGCAGAAAAAAAGAATCTGGGTCATGCGGCTGTGAAATCTAAATAAGGTGTAATTAACATGTCCATCAACTCTCACAGAAGTGATGATAGTTTGCAAACTATTCATTAATTCTGCGCAGTCACAGCCACCGGTACAAAGCAGACACCCAGCTGAGGGTAGCAGTCTCAGTGTAGTGCTAACCTGGGGTGCTGTTGGTGAGATGCCGAATGAACTGTTTCTATTTTCTGCTAGAAAAACATGACTATTTAAGTATCTGAGGCCAGAATTATCCAAGAACGGCCGTTTAATTACCAACTCTCAATCCTTTTAAATGTAACCTGTGATTCACAAAACATACTACAAATTATGAAAAATATGTATATTTCATTGACTCACTTTCGGAAAATGGGCCCTTAGGTGAAACAAAACTTCAAGATGGTGACACCCGGGAGAAGTGAATCCAAGTCTCAGATCCTTACTATCTGTGTAGACTACTGAACATTTCTGAACCTCATCTACGAAGTGTAGTTCTAATACCTCCTCAGAAAGTTATTGGAGGATAAAATAAGGTAATGGACATACATGCTGTGTTCTGACACAGCTAATTCACAATAGCTATCATTTCCAGCCTCTGGGGCAGAATTAGAAAACGGTATCAACACTCAGGGGAGCTTGATTCTCTCCCGTTGTTCCCTCTAACACTCTGTGTCCTGCACTGTCACCACTCCTTCTCACCCCCCTTCCTGCCCTGCTCCTCTCCCACCAGCCTTTTGGTTCTTGTGAATCCTCAAGGCTGTCTTATCTTCTTGCTCTCAGACTCCCCTGGATTTCATCCGCACCGGCCACTTACATGCTGATGAGTTTTGCTCACTGTTTATCACCCCAGTCATGAGAAGATGGTCTAGTACTTGGGAACTCAATAAGTATTTGTGAAGTAATAGGCAAATCACTAGCCCTTACCCATTCAAAGAACCAGAGCCACACGCCCAGCGACGTCAACACCTGCAATTCCTGGGCTTGTGAGTGGCTGTTGAGTCAACCCCAACTCACAGAGGCCCTCTGTGGAACAGAACACCATGCTGTCATCAGCATCATCAAGCTTGACTAGTGGCTAGTGGGTCAGTATATTTCATTGAGGGCTCCCCTCATTTTTACTGATGCCCCATTTTATCAAACATGATGTCCTCTTCGTGCAAATGTTCTTTCCTGAAGTCGTGTCCAAAGTAAGTCAGCTGAAGTCTGACCATCCTCATTTTTAAGGGACATTCAAGTTATATTTCCTCTGAGACCGATGTAAACACTCTAGAAGTCCATAATATATTCAATATTCTCCACCACCGCCACCACGACTCAGATGCATCAATTCTTCTGTCTTCCTTTCCAGTGTCCAGTTTTCCAGCGCATATCATGCAGCTCAAGAGAGACCATGGCCTGGACCAGGCACACTTTCATTTTAAAACTTTAAAAAGGACTTTTGCAGCATATTTGCCTAATGCAGTATGTTGTTTGATTTCTTAACGGTTGCTTCCCTAGACATCGATCACTGCTCCAAGTGGAACAAAACCATTGACAGCTTCAGTTCTCCTCTTCGTTTATCCTGATGTTTACTCCTCATCCGGGTGAGAGGGCTTTCAACCTCTTCACACTGGCATAGTCTGTGTTGAAGGGTGCAGGCCTCCAAATTTAATCCATCCAAAATGCAATTTATGTAAACACCCCTAGAGGAAGCATGGTCCCTGACTACCACACACAGTTAAGCACTCAACTACTAGCCAAAAGAAAAGCTGACAGGTCAAGTTCACTTAGAGATGCCTCAGCAGGCTGGTTCGATGCTCCGGGAAACCCTATGAGCCAGTTCGACTCTGCGCACGTGGGGTCACCAGGAGTCTGAATAGACTCCACAACGACAGTCGGAGAACTTTAAAAGGTGGGTCTCCCTTAGTCCTCCTTAGTTAATTCACGCAGCCCTCCTTTCACAGAAGAGCCAGACTCTGTTGCTTTTCATCTAAAAACAACGAGATTGGCAGTAGCCTTCTCCCCACTTCCATTTGGTCTATTACTAAAATTCTCTTTGTTTTTCTTTTTTTCATTCTTTTTTTGGTAAATCATTTTATTGGGGGGCTCTTACAGATCTTATAGCAATCCATAATTCAATTGCTCTAAGCACACTTGCACATTAGAATTATCTTTCTAAAGGATAAATCTCATTTTGTGCCAATTCCAGTTAAGCCTTACCTCCACCACCACCACTGTCTTTGTAGGCTCCTATCGGCTACCCAGTTAATTCTAAGAGCGTTGATTGGGCCTATAAAGCCCTTCTGGTTCTCACCTATTCTGCCAGCCCTTCCTCCCAAACCCTGAATCCCCCACATTGCACCCATGTTTCCCTTCATGCACCAGGTCTTTTTCTAAGTCCATTTCTCTGCTCATGCCAAACCTTCTGCATGGACAGACTCTTCACCACCCTCAATTTTCTCTTCCTGGAAGCAATCCGTGATTTATGGTGTTGCATGATCCTTTACCGAGGAGTAGTACAGCTAGGATGGAAAGAATTTTACCTTGAAACTTCCCCCTCCTTAGCACAATGGTCCAAGCAGCTGAGCTACTGATTACACACTAGAGCGTGTATATAAATTTCAGTCATTCACAAGGAAAGATTTGGAGGAAGGTGAGTATTTTAACTAGCAGGGCTTAGAATTATGAGTCAATTGTATCAAAGTCAGAGTAGCATAATAGTCAGAACCTGAAGTTTTGGAATCTATAATTGGGTTGCTATTTCCTTAATTTCCTCATTTGTCAAATGAGGATAAGAATAACACCTGCCAAATCATGTCCGTTCACTAGAGTTTCATCTGTACAAGTCAATAATTCATGTATTTTACTCTGAAAAGCCAGCCTATGCTTTTGCAATTTCCTTTTCTCAACAGTATTTTAAATTCTATACCATTGGCTAAATGATTGACACTATCAATAGAATTATCTTATGCCCAGGAGAATGGTTCATATGTTCTCTATCATAAAATAATACTTATGTCTCTAAAATTGAACCAGAGACACATATTAACCACAGATATATGAATGGACTGGGGGCTCATACTTAATTGGAGCCCCAATTATTTCTTAGGACATGGTCCTACTGAATTCTATCGTGAAGCTATCACTGATACCATCACCGAGTGTGGGGATAAAACTGGATGTTGCCAGCTCTCAGAAAGAATAGTGCTTAGGGGGGGAAAATGTCTTAGGAATAGTGTTTGGGGCTCTTAAAAACGTGTCTGAAAACAAGCAGCCATCCAAGTGAGGCGTCAACCAAGTCCACATGGAAGAAGCACACCAGCATGTGTGATCCAAGGATTGCAAATCATAAAATCCAGAGGAGGGAACTGTATGAGTTTAAATTTGGGACACCCAGTGGGCAGAAGGCTATCGATGACAGTGGAAGTCCAACATCTGTTTGCAGGGTCCCCACGTGCATTAAGCTTCTGATGAAACCCCATGACCACAGCCCGGGAACATGAAGATTAAAATGTGACACCTTCTCATCTGATCTCCCTTTTGACCCATTTTAAAATTGTTTTTGTTTTTCATATGTCTGATTTCTTTTTGATTGAGGTTTTTCTCTGTTTTGTTTTGCTATTATTGCGCTTTTGTTGTTTGTTTGCTTCCTGTTGCGTTTTATATTATTTTCTGAATAGGACAGGTAAATCTATAGAGAGAATAAGTGGATTCATAATCACTCAGGGGCATTGCAGGGCAGGTTGGGAGAACTGGGGAGCTAAAAGCAGAGAGTACAAGAAGAAAATGCTCTAAAATTGATTGCGAAGATGACTGCTCAACCCCTCTCAATATGATTGAATGATTTAATCGTGTGATATAAGAATTGTATGCCAATAGGCCTATTTTTATAAGAATAACACCTACCTCATAGAGTATTTACATTTCCAGTGAGGTGACCTGAAAGGTGATTAACCTAACACTTGACATGATGTGGACGCTGTTATTATGACCACAGAATCAACTTCCTCAATCTGACATTTAGGCATGCATTCTCACTAACAAATGCTATTAGCATCTTTATTGCTGCTATGTAATTCCTTATCGCAGAATAAGTGAAATAACAGGCTCTATCTAGCCACTATGATAAAAGACTCTTGTATGCGTGTATCCCGTACAATACTTGAGGATAAGAATTATGTGCATAATAATGTTGTTACATATAGTTAGTGCAATCTAATTCTGCTCGTTTGCTCTAATTCACAATGAAGTCTAATTACCATACCCAAAGTACATAAATGTTTTTGTATGTTTTAAAATAACTTTTAGAGAAACAAGGTGTTCTATTTACTAAAAGGCCACCATTGTTCAGAACCAAAAAGACAGGTCTGAAAAAATCTCTTGCGCTGCCCTCTAAATGACTAGACTTATGTACTTATCATCTGCACTCGCTGTGGAACATCTTTGCTATCCAAAGACACTTGCCTTTTTGAGTTTTGTTTGTTTGCCTTTTAAGTGTTTCCATCACTGGGACTTGTGGCCGGTGTTTTTCTGCTTGTAAACGGGCTCACTCTCTGTTGCTCGGGGGAACCATTCAGGAACCACTTAGCATCATCACTGAAGCCCCAGGATATTCAGCGTGAGCATTCTGCCTTCAAGGACAAGAAAGTTTTGCCATTGCTTTCAGTATGTTTTGGAGGGCTTCTTGAAATGCAGGTTAAAATTCATGTTAACTCACTTCCCTTATTTCCGCACCCCCTAAAACTCTAACCAGCGCCACGGCAATAGACTGGGGCCCCTTCCTTTCCTTGCATTCTTTCTCTTGGAGTAGTTAACCTCTGTGCAACGTAATCCCGAGTGATCTTTATATAAATGAGGTGCAGCACCATAGAGACAGTAGAAAATACGTATTTTGGTCCTTTTTTGACAGCTTTATGCTATAAAATTAGCCCACTGTAAGTGTGCAGTGGGCGTTTCTGCACACGTACCAAGGCCTGTGTTATATTCCCCCACTGTGCAGTACTGTTGGGTTTGCGTTTCCTTTATAGACTTGCTTTTACAGACCGGTTTTAGGTTTACACAAAATTTGTGCAGGAAGTAGAGTTATTGTATATTCCTCCTTTCCCGGCAGTTTGCTCTGTTAGTATCATGCATTCCTGTGGTCCATTTGTTTTAATGGATAAACCAATATGGACTCATTACGATGAACTGAAGTTCATCGTTTGTGCTGGTGTTCACTATGTGTGGGACTATCTTGTGGGTTTGTATTGTTTAGGGCACTGGACGTTTTACTGTATTTTAGATGAAAGCCTACAGCGCAAATGTGCGCCGCTTTCCATGACCTTGTTTGCTCTCCCTGCTGTGTGTCAACAATCTCCCCATTTCTGCTCTACCCTCCTTGTTCCCATCCCTCTGGTTTCCATGCCCCTCTTTGCCGTCTTATCTTTGCTTTGGAACAATTTGCCTGTTTGGTCTTGAATCATTGATTGTCCTAAATTGCCCATTCTTAAAAATTTTTTAAAAGCCCATTCTTCCTGGGTGATACTGTTTATTTTATAGGCTGATCTATTATTTAGCTGAAAGATGACCTTCAGGAGTGGCTTCAGTTCCGGGTTAAATGGGAGTCTGGAAGAAATCATCTCGGGGGTTCCTCCAGTCTCTTATCAGTCTAGCAAATCTGGTCTTTTATGAATTTGAGTTTTATTCCACATTTTTCTCGCTGTCTATGGTGTCCACTGTATCCCCCAGGAGCCCTGGTGGCACTGTGGATCAGGTATTGGATCAGCAGTTTAAACGACCAGCTGCTCAGCAGGACAAAGATGGAGCCGCCTGCTCCTACAGAGTTGCAGTCTCAGAAACCCTGCAGAGCGTCCCTGAGGCAGGAGGGACTCGGCGGCACTGGGTTTGGTTATTACTTCCCTGGTCACAGCAGTTGGAAGTGACAGCCAGGCACCACCTAGTTCTTCTAACCCGAGGTTCAAGGAGGCTGCCCTCCGTGTGTGCCATTAGCCCTGTGCACTAATTGCTTCCTGGAGTCTCTGATTTCCTTTGCTCTCCTTGACTCCAGCAGGGAAGAGCCCACCTGTGTGTCTGAGGGAGCCATTTGTTTCTATCCACACATGAATGAAAACTTCATTCTTTTATGAAAAGTGCCCTCCGCAAATGCCCTGACTCTGCCCGTATCATCTCTAACACGCAGCAGAGGGAAACTGCCTGATAGTCAAATACGCAGAACGAATCCCCTACCACCTAAGAGAAATCGGCACACGTGTATCAAGGGATCTGCAACGGTTCTTCAAGACCGTGACCTCTAAGTTAGGTTCCTATCAGTCTTCCAGTCACAGCTTCTCAGAGCAACTGCTCCATTGGCTTAGCTGGTTCTCTACACACGACATTTCACACTCGATCCTTCAGGCCACTGGAGGACTTTTCCCAACAGAACTGTAAGAACCTGTTTCTGCTGCTTTGTCCTCCACTGTGGAGAAGGCATGCGGTGTTTCAGTGTGCGCTTCAATCACACACATGGGAATATAAACTGAGGTTATGTAACCACCACCCTTCTCCCTATCCGTGTAGTAGAAGGTTAGTGGGAACGTGGAAAATTCCAGAGGTCCAACCCAACCGAAGATGCATCCCTAGTTAGCAATTCTCCCCGCTAAATGAAACACAAACTCGCTGCCACCGAGTCCATTCTGATTCATGACCCTGCAGAGCAGGGTAGAACTACCCTTGTGGTTTCCAGGACTGTGCATTGTAACAGGAGTAGAAAGCTTCACCTTTCTCCTTTGGAGTGGCTGGTGATTTCAAGCTGCTGACTTCATGGTTTGCAGCCCAACATATAATCACTATACCACCTGGTCTCCTATCTCAGCGGAAAGAGTCTTTTTAAGAGTCCATGAAATGCTTTATTCCCTGGCCTCTGTCTCCAAGACTGTGTCAGATTCTATGGTCACTCAGAGCACCATGAACCTATCAAGGTGTAGTGTATGTGTGAAAGGGGAGAGAGAGAGATCATTAGATAGGGAAGGGTATGCACCTTACCTGATCCTCACTGAATGGAAGCCTTCAGGAGTGTGAAAGGGCTGTGAATTCCATTCTTCATTCAATCCCTTCAGCTTCCCTGTACTTTCTAAACGGTCAGCATCTCACTGTATGGAGTTTCAAGGGTTTAAAGATTATTTTAGAAAGCACAGTCCATAAGGCAAGAATGATGCTCAATCAAAAAAAGCAGCCGTTGTGTCTAACACTGGCGCCAAGAGGAAGTTGCTACGTTCATCTTAGAGAAATAGGGTGCCCTCCTAGAGGATTTTCCTGGGCGAATACTTTTTGCCTGGCCCACTAACTTTAGACCACAACACGCTCATTAAAGAGAGGGAAAGAGTGAAGAGAAGAGAGACTGAGTCGCGAGTTCAAAGTTCAATACTTTTTCACTGACCAGGACTATGCCTTCCTTTGCTTAAGTGAGAATACAGTTGTTTTCTCCCCTACTGCCTCATTTCACATTGAAGTCCGAGAGAAATGCACTACATAAGCAACTGAGACATGTGATCCTTCATAGATAAGGGTGACCACTGCCTCGGTCTAGGGGATATTAAGAGTGAAGGGGTGGAGTCTAGCCTGTCAATCAGATCACAGCCAGATGCCTCTTTGTAGGTGTGGACTTCTCATAAGGATTCTGGGAACTTCCTCTCTTCCTCTCTGGAGGCAGGGCACACTCTCTCTCTGCCGAGTCTTCCTGTTGACAAGCCACTTAGAGCCATGCTGATGGAAGCCAGAGCCCTGAGATGCTTCCACTGCCACTGGACCCACAAGGCTTTTCACCCCTGGCCTGTGATCTTCCTGCATTTTGCATCATTGCATATGCTGCATGGGCCTAACGAGGAATTCATAGACTAGTATCAGACATATGTTCTAATATCAGACATATGGACTTGACCTGGATTGGGCGGGGATGTTTTCTCCATATGCAATTGTTCCTTGATATAAGGTTCTCTCTTAAACACATATGAGGGTCTCTGGATTTGCTTCTCTAGCGAACCCGGATTAACACAGGAAGAAATGGAGAGAAGGCAGAAGCAAAATTAATGGAATGACACGGTTTCTGACTTCCTACCCTCTACCCAGCTAACTCAGAGCCAGATGTTGGCTCCCCTATTTTAGGCATTGATGACGCCCTTCCATTGCCCGCTACATCTGTATGCACCTTACAATGCGTTTGGATTTCTTAGAGTAGTCGAAAAGCTGAGAAAAAATTACCTAAAATAGCCATCCATTCCTAAACGGCCTTTCCTTCCGTTGTAAGGCGTCGACTTTGATCATTACAAATACAGCAGGTCCAGGCCTGGACTCAGGTGGCTCTGGCTGCCTTAGATGCTCTTCAGGAAATTTTCTTTCCATGTGCATCTACTTACTCAACAGAAGAGTGGAGCATGTCTCAAGACTCTTTTGTTACTATGAAGATAAATGTGGGTCCTCACTGTTTTAAAAGAGCTTTCTTCCCTCTCTGCTAGACTTAGACAATGAAGGCACTACATTAGCATTAGATATAGTAAATTTTGCCAACAAGTAAGTTTATCTCTGGCTTTCTGAATTTCCTGATTTTTTATCACGTTACGTTTCTCTATTCAAAACTGCCTTGCAAGATGAGCGGAAAGCTGGCGATGACATGTTGCTGTGTGGTGTAAACTGTATGCACCATGTGCACCCACCAGGGCTTTGCACTGGTTGCTGCCAAATGCAATTCCAAGTGTTGGAACTCGTCCTGAAGATTTAAATTATTTGGATCTTTATAGCCTGTACTTCTGTTCACCACCCAAGGCAATTCTCCCCCACAAATTCCTAAATCTCCTTGTGGATAACTAAAATCAAGATATTTCTGGCGTTGCCTGGCTGCTCTCTGGGACAAGTTCATGTAGGCCCTGCCTCCTGTTTTGGACACTTTCTCCAGTATTGTCTGTTCTCTCTGAAATTTGTGTGCACTTATTTATTAATATTATTATTTTTTTTTTCCATCAATTTTTACAGCTTCTTGGCTATGCCTAAGTGTTAGGGCTATCCTACTCAACCCTACTGTAAACCGACCTTGGCCAGCATCACCGCCCAGGTTCTTTTTGAAGAGCCTGAAAGAGATCAGGATACATCTTAGTAAAAATAGATGGCAAAATAAGTCAGCACCTACGCCTGGCCACTTTATGTTCTCGTTCACCAGAATGAAACGCGGCCTGGCCCTGCACGCTCTTCATCGTTGGTAGGTTTCACCCGCAGCTCCACTAGGGGGCTCATCTTCCAGCCCGTGGAGTTGAAGAACGCATGGGCAGCACTCTGCTGTGATCCATCGGTTGTTACTGGTTGGGTTTGGGAATCAGATCTCCAGACTGCTTAGTTTGGACTCCACTGAGCCCTGTCTACTGTGTATGGCGTGACTGGTGTTTGAATTCCTAGCGATATGGCCTCTAGCAACATGCAAGCCCCTACAGTGTAACAAACTGAAAAACAGGTGGTATTTGGATGTTCTAGAATTCATGCCCTACTAGTGGCTAGACCAGGTTCCTAGTTATTCATGACTTTGAATAAGGCACATCGCCTTTTCAAGCTTCATTTTCCTTGTATGCAACTTGAGCATATACTCTTCTGGGCCCTGGGTTCAAATAAGGATCAAAGACCCCAAAAGAAGTCGTTTGTAGCTATAAAATGCAACTCAAATGTATAGTTTTCCCACTCAGTCCTTTGGTTGGCATTGGATGAAATAGCATGGATAGAGAATCTTGAGCATTCTCAGAGCTGTTCCACAAGTATCAGTCTTCAGCATTGTCTTTCTACAATGAATATCATAGGAAGGTATTTCCACAGACTGCTCCTTCCCTTCACGCATCTTACTGGTGTTACTGGAACTGTCGAGGGTGCTGGTTCCTCACCCATATGCCTCTCCACCGTTGGATGGGCTCCTTTGAGTAGACAGGGGTGTGACTGTCTCAGACTCCCTTGGCTTCAAGGAAACGCTCGGATTGCTCACAAAACAAGCACAAAAGTACAAAGGAGAGTTCGAGTGTCTGGGAACCGAGCCTGTGGGCAACATTGCTATTGACTGGGCTAATTCTGGCATAATTAAAAAGAGTTTCATTAATTACAAATTTAAGTATAGAGAAAGGGTTTCTTACATTCTGGGCGAAGTTACTAGTCCCCTACCAGCGCCCTATTTGTCTTTCGCTTCACTGGCCCTCAGTATTTTTAGCCTCTAACCGCCTGATCTCTGTATCTCAGGGGTCTGCCCACCCCTCAGCCTGCGCCTCTGGATCTATTGACGCATGGCTGGCAATGCCTGCCTTGTCCATCATTGGTGGGAATCTCAACTTGCGGAGGCTTTCTGCCAGTTTCACCAATAGAAGAAAACGGAGATTGATTCTGAGTATCCAGAGTCCACAAGAGATACACATCCGACTTGATTGCGAATCAAATGTCTCCAGAAGTACAGGGCCTTCGTAGTCTTTAATTTCGAGGTAATTGTGCCTGATGGTGTAGTGGGGCTGTGCATTGGGTTGCTAACCACAAAGTCAGTCGTTCAAACCCAGCCACTGCTCAGAAGAAAGATGAGGCTTCCTGTTTCCATAAAGATTCACTGCTTCAGAGGAGTCGAGGGGAGGAGATGAGTCAGTCAGGGTGCGATGAAGCACCGATGAAGAATACAGCTTTCCTCCAGTTCCTAAATGCTTCCTCCCCCCCCGCCCCCCCAACTACCATGATCCGAATTCTACCTTGCAAGTCTGGATAGAGCAGAGGATGCACACTGGTCAGCAGATAGGCGCCGGAGGCACAGGGAGTCCAGGGCGGATGATCCCTTCAGGACCAGGGGTGTGAGGAGCGATACTGGGAGGGTAGAGGGTGAGTGGGTTGGAAAGAGGGAACTGATAAGGTGGGTTATGTCTAGACTCAAGAACCCTGGTGATAATAGTTACCCTCGGAACTACAAGCTGCTCCACGGGAGAAGAGTGTGGCAGTCTGCTTCAGGAAAGATGTGCAGCCTGTGAAACCCTGTGAATCAGTTTAACTCTCTCTCTAGGGTCACTCTGATTTGGAAGCAGCTCAGTGGCAATTGGTTTGGGCTTGGTGATTTTTGTTGGTCTCCTCTGTTTTGTTCCAGTTGGAATCTTGACTGACCTGCCTGTCAAAGCAGGACACCCCCTGTAATCACAGTCAGTTCTTCAGGGGGATTTTGTCTCGTCTTTCCTTCCTTGAGCTATTATGTTCTCAGGGGCAGCACACCCTGGGGAGTAGAGAGATACTGGGTCTTAAAGAAGTGCAGGAGAGCGAGCTGCCAATACCAGCTTCCAATGGAAAGTCAAAGGCATCGTTTTGCCATTGGTGTTAGCCCTTTGTTCTTCCTCACCACTCCCCTTTCCCCACCCCATGTGGCAGCCTAGATAAAAAGAAGAAGAAGAAGAAAATTGAACACAAACCCCTCTCTGTCCAGCTGCGACTGGCCTGGCAGTCACAAGTTTCCATCCCACTTGAACCCCAAACTGCTAGAATCCCTGTGAGTCTAAACTTTATTGTAGATGAAGTAGTCATCTCCATCGCAGAAACCTATTTCCACTTACTTTGACGTTGTCCACGGCTCGATCACTTTTTCCACCACTAGTTCTTCCAGTTCCTGGAGATGGGGTGTCCAAGGCATTCATTCTGCTGCATTGGAGGCAGAAGGCCTGTGGCTGAATAAAAAGCCTGCAAGTTCCTAGACCCTCTAGTTGTCACACCTGTTGCTTTATCCCTTCGCTTACTAGACAAGGAAAAGGAAGCTGGGTCCCCCACCCCTGTTCCGTGACGTAGAGAGCAGGAGGTGAGATGATCCACAACGATGCCAAGATTTTGGATGGCTAGGGGTGGACCCAACCCTGCAGCCCCTGACAAACTTCTCTGGAACGTATCTGACTATGCCGACAGGCACATGGGACCACACGATGCAAATCGCCCACATGCGGAGGGAGCTGACCATGCGTCTGCATCTGACACTGCTAGTCGCTGGCATTTGTCAGATGCGGTCCCAAGTTCACCACACCAGTGGCTGGAAAAGAAAGTGAGTGACTGTCTATCACTTCCCGAAGGGAGAGCCGGGGCAGGGGTGCGGAGGCAGAAGAGAAATGGGAAATGTTTTTAATAGAAAAACTAAGTGTATAAAGAAAAATGAAAACAAAACCAGTAAAGGTAGCACCACATTGGAAGAAACGAGACATGGAAAGTGGTTCTTTGCTGCGAAGAAGTTTAGAAAGCGGTCCACTGATACTTCTGTCTCTGAATCCATTAAGATGTCAGTGGTGAAAGCAATATCGCCGAGGATAGTGCTATGTCAGGGTGAAATCAATAGCAGCCACGGGAAGGTAATAAATTCTTCTGAAGAATGGAGTGAACTCACACTTACAGAATTATAACTGTCATCAGGATGAGCTAGCAGCAGCGAGCTGGACCCGCACCCACCCCAGACAGACCAGGAACTGGCTTGGGCTGGCATTTGGGTTTAACCACTTAACTCCAGGGGAGCCGCCTTCCCCTCGACTGGTGAAGATAACAGAGCTGCCAACTGGAAGATGACATGACTTTCCAAAATAGAACTCGGTGCTCCTGCCCTGTCTCACTGTGAACCTGCAGAACCCCTTGGGATTATTGCCCTTAGGAGCATGGGGTGTCTGGAGACCGCAGTGGAGGGAAGACCGCCGATGGAAAGGCTCTGGGGTCTATTCATAAACAGCCCCAAGGTGGGCAAAAGGAATGACTGCAAAGCATCAGACGTCAGGTGGGAGTACCTTTAGAGGGGCATGGGAGAGTGGGAAGGGGGCATAAAGGCAGTGTTCTCTCGCTTGAGCTGGGTGCTAGTGGCACAGGCGTGTCTCCTTGGGGCAGTCATTGAACTTTCCCAGATGATCTGCAGACTCTTTGTATAGCCGACAGAAACACAATGCATGCTGTGCGTTGGTGAAACCCTTGCCTGGGACATTCTTGGCATGCTCTTTCCAACTCTGCTCTAAACAGTCAGCAGATTTTGGGTTGGTCACTTGATCCACAGTTTCGTCTACAAAATGAGGAGGACCAGATGATTTGGATCCTTAATGCCTCCCGGTGCCGTCACCATTGGCAAGTGACGAATGGCTTGCATCGGTGTTCCTGCCATTAGTGACTCGCGTAATAATCCGAACATGGAGAGGCGATGAGCTGGAGGTTGTGTAAATTTTCTGTTTGGAGAACGATGTAGAGTGATTGGAGCTGCGTCCTGTTGACAGCGAAGAGGGAGAGTGAGGGTGGTTGTCAGCGGCGGCCCCCACTTTAAAAGCAGATGTTCATCGCAAACCTAGTGATGTGTGTGCGATCACATGCAATTCAGGAGCCTAGGTTTCTCTCGCAGCTTCTTCTCAAAAATTGCTGGTGGAAATTAGGGTTCTGTGAACTATGCTGCAGAATCCTTCCGCCGGTCCTGCAGTGCGGCGTCTCGACAGCTTGCGTTCCCTTTTGTGTTTAATAGAAAGTGGACTGAAAGGTGACCTGCACAGGGACTGATTGGCAGCTTGGGAAAATCGGTGTCTCTCTATCTCCAGGAAGCTGCTGCCAATCACATCTCACAATGGGTGGGAAAAGACCAGCGCCTGCACTAGCGGGTCTCTGCCAGACTGATAGGAGAAATCGCCGTGACCTCCATTTGATAAAAAAATGAACACTTGCCATCTCCCCTTGGGCTTTTCCTCCAACCCCAGTCTCTTGGAAGCCAGAAGATGTTCACGAGGAGGCAGAAGAGAAAATGAATGATTTTGATCGTGGGCTGCACAGGCTGGGCAGTCAGTGCCTAGAGAATAGCTCCACGGGACCTTCTTGAAATCTTAACCGTCTGTTTTGTCTGGAGTCCCCTAGACACCGGTCACTTGACCCGATTAAGCCGCCTGCCTTCAACTCTCTGAAAGCCGTTCTGGAAAGCCAGGCCAGACATGCGCTCCGGTGGCCGTCCTCTCCTGAATCCCAAGAACCAGCCTGCCGTACAAACATAGAAGTGTATTATTTAGTCTTCCATTAAACACGAGGGGAAACAAGGAAATGAAAGAAATGCAAAGCATGAGCTGCCACATCAGAGCCTAATTACCATCATTTGACCCATTCTTCTTCCCACGGCCGCAAAATCAGCCTTGGGTGAGAGAGCCTCGCCAGCAGATAGCAGCCTTCCGTTCTCACTCCCTACTCCTCGCCTCCTTTCCTCCTTCCTTCCTTCCTCTCTTCCACAAATGACGCTCAGTAAGACAATGGTTCTTCTAACCGTTTGTAAGCTTCGTGTATATCAGTGAGAGCTTCGCATGACTTGATATAATGAACTAAGAGAAAGGAAAAGGGCGGACGGAGGGGGAAGACCCATGTTGTCTCCTTATTCTCCAAAGCAACTGTTAGTCTAAGAATAGTTTCCTAGAACCTGCCAGAAATCTCACTGGCATCATCCCTATTGGGTGCATGGACAGTGTGATTTCATCAGTAGCAGTATTAGTAATTCAGAGGAGTCCTGGTGGTACTGTTGAGGAAACATGGCCCTGCTAACCACAAGGTTGACCATTTAAACCCACCAGCAGCCCCAAGGGAGAAAGATGAGGCTGTCTGTTCCCCCCAAAAATTGACAAGGCCTCAGAAACCCTGCATAACATCGCTAAGAATTGAACTCCACTCGGTGGCGATGTGTGTGTGTGTTACTGTTTAATTTTGGTTCATAATTCAGAAAAGGGCCAATTCAAACTCTACGTGTCCAGTCACCACAGTAGTAGCCCGCCTCTCAGCCCCTAAGAGATGTTTTTGCGGGGTTTTGTTTTGTACCTCTAGTTTCTCATAGCTTTGTCTTCTGTCTGACTTCCCCCAAGCTACGTGAGCTAAGTTAAGTTGGCAGGGCTTCGCACACTTATGGATGATAGTGAATGAGCTGGGCAGCCAACCTGCAAAAAGTGTTAACTTCATCCTTATTAGAATTCACCCAAAATCTGATTCTAATAAGCTCTCCCGGCCCACATTAGTGCCAGAACTTTTGTCCTTTGCCGTAACTGATGTCAGAGGAATGCGTCTACTGTCACCCTTTGGCTCATGTATGAGATGTGAGGAGATGTTTCGATGGCAGCTTTGAAGCAAGCTGCACAGGCCTGACCAGCATCGCCCCAATTTAGGACTCAAGCAAACAACTCAGTAAATCACAAAGTTTGAAGCGTGTGCCTCTGGCTCGGCAGGCAGAGGGGCTATCCACCTGACCTTGTGTAGTTCACAGCATCGGGCATGGGGACTGTGTCAGTTTCAACCAGTACGCAAATGAAAAACAAGTTAGCAATATGGGTGGCCTTGAAAAGCCCCCTTCCTGGAGGGGAGGGCCGCCTTGCACAGTGGTCCAGGGAGTTAGAGGAACATGGCAGAGGGGCAGCACGAGCAGGCCCGATTTGCAAGTCATGGAGTCAGCAGGCAAAAGGAGGAAATCATATTCTGGGGGGTCTGAGGCAAGTCCATATCTGCAGCCAAGTGAACTGTGACCAAAGGAAAAAGGCATGGAGTAAACGATGACTAATGATGCCAAGTTGGAGTCCGGAGTTCCAAATCAAGCAGGAAGAGCTTGACGGCAAATCTGGGTAAGCAGGTGTATCATGCACGGATGCAAGTAACAGAACACTCACAGTGGTCTGAATCATTAAAGGCTTGGATTTAAGTATGGCAAGTGGAAGTCCAAAGGTGAGGCAGGCTGTAGGTTTAGGTGATCCAGTCAGTTTCCCAAGGAGCCAGGTTTTCCTGGCTCCCTGCTGTCCCGTGCCTTTGGTCAGCGCGTTCTCCTAGCATGTGAGTCTCCATGTGTTTCCCAACACTTCCAACCAGGGACTGAACTCCTAGAAGCTATCCCAGGAGAAGGAGCAGGAACTCTCATCAACGCTCCTGCCAACTCCCACAGCATCGTACTCATCTGAACTATTGCTCCGGTTCTTTTCTGAGCCAATCACAAGCCGGAGAAGACTATTTTGTCAGTTCAGATGCATCAACGCCTGTCTTCGGAACAGGAAATAGGGCTGTCTTTGTCTAAACTCATGGGCAGCCCGGAAAAGACTTTACGAACTGGTCAAAGTTCACGATCTCCCAGGAAGGAGGATAAAGAGGTGATCCCTCATTCTGCACTTCACTGAGAACGTCGGACTCTCATCTTCCCGGCCGGGAGCCCTGATGGCCAGTGGCCACGCCTCCGGCTGCCCACCACAAAGTCAGCACTGGATCCACCCGCCACTCCGAGGGAGAGCGACGGGACTCCCTCCTCCTGTCCAGCATGACCGTCTTGGGAACCCAATGGGGCAGTTCTGTGCTTTCCTACAGGATCACGATGAGTCTGCATGAACTCAATGGCTGTGAGTTTGTTATGGCCGTGAGGCCTGTTTATTGGAGTCACTGAGTAAAAAGAAGAGTCCCCAGTCAATCCATGATAGGGAGGAGCGAGAGCTAAACCTTTGCTGTGAAATCCACTAAGTTTTGTTTGTTTGCTTGTTTGTTTTTTCATGTACTACAGTCTAGCCTGACTGGTGCAGATATTAACAATAGCTGTGGACGCAGCTAGTATTAGACCTTAGTGGTATGGTTGGCAAATAAAGGATAAAAAATCAGCCTACTCTCCATTGAGCTCTTAAAATTAATCAATGATTCAAAAGATTTACCCAGATGGATAAAATCTGAATATTATATAAGTAT
This sequence comes from Tenrec ecaudatus, assembly GCF_050624435.1. Lineage (NCBI taxonomy): Eukaryota > Metazoa > Chordata > Mammalia > Afrosoricida > Tenrecidae > Tenrec > Tenrec ecaudatus. Next base: position 123,930,585 of record NC_134538.1, read on the forward strand.
TTCAGATCATATATGTATTCATGGGGTGGGGGGTGGGGAATAGGAACCATAAATGTTAGGTATCACATTTATTAAAATAGATGGGGTAAAGTTCCCCAACAAAATTCTCATAAGGCTCTCCCTGGTCTCTCCTCCCCTCTCTCCTTGGCTCCCTCTCCTCCTCTGTTTCCCTTTCCCCTTGTCCCCCTTCCCTTCCCCTCTCTCCACGTGGGCCACCAAGCGGGGCTGAGGTGAGCAATGTGGCTGTGTATTGTGCTTGAATCCACGATTGTAATATCTCTTTATCTCTCATGCTCTCGATGACTTTAATATAATATATATACATCTCAAAAAATCCTCATAGGATTGCCTTCTCTAGCCAAAAAGAATGAGCAGGTGTATTGTTGGGATGTAAAACAAAACTTCCACATCGGACAGTGTAAGATATGACAAAATAATAATTTATAAAGTATCGTGTTCATGAGGGAAGGGGGAGCCAGGGAGGGTGGGGAATGAGGAGCTGATACCAAGAGCTTAAGTAGAAAGCAAATGTTTTGAGAATAATGATGGCAACAGTACTTGATGATGTACAATGTGCTTGACACAATAGATGGATGTATAGATTGTGTTAAGAGCTGTACAAGCCCCAATAAAATGATTTTTAAAAAAACAAAAACCCTTCCTCAGCACAGCTTCTCTGGCCTGTCTCTCACCAATGCAGTTTTCTGACTTTTGTGAAAATAATAAGCCCCTGAGATCATCCTGCATCCTTCAGGAAATCTGTCAAGGCTGCTCCTGTGACTTAAACAACAATAGCAACAAGGTCTCCATAGCTTTCGAAACTGACCTCTTTGCCTTGAATTTAACTGACTCAGCAGGTCCCTTCACAGCCACTGCTTTGATTTGGCAGAGGTCTTTTTAGACTAAAACAAGTGTTATTACTGTGAGATTTTGTCTACCGCCATTGACTAACCACAGAGACATATTTAAAACACATTTTGTTTGGAATGAACCTTTTTTTGTTTTTTTTTAATGACCTGGAAACCTATTAGCAATACTTTTTTGACTTCCGCTTATGTGGGAGTTTCTCTAACTACATCAGCGAGAATGCATTGTGTAGACGTCTTTGGCATAGCTGAGAGTAATTTGAAGCAAGTAGGGCGGTAAAGTTGTAAAATCTTCTTTCTCCCTATGGGTAATGTTTAAGATTCAGTAGGGTTTTTTCCCCCCCTCTTACAGGTAATTTTCATGACTCCGTTCTAAAACCATCCACAACTCCCAGAGAAGATGCTGTGGGTGACTTTGATTAGGACATTATCCTCAAAACATGTTAAGATTGCACAGGGACAAGATAGCCCGTTGTTAGATGGTTTGCCCTATTATAAAACACGAGGCCAGAATCCTCGACTTGAGTAGCGTGTTAATTTCCCAGCGTTGCAGTTATACAACATTCGCACGTGGATGGCTTTACAGAACGGGGACTTATTGGGGCACAGCTCTTGAGGTGAACAAGCTAAATCAGGTCCTCATCGTATGAATCCCTCCTTCCTCCTGTCACTGAGTTCCTTGAATCTCTGGTAATGTGCACATGGCATCTGTCTTCCTTCCCCCGTGCGTGCCCCTGCGTCTGCTCTGGTCCTTTTATATCTCAGAAGTGATTGCGTTTAGGACTCACCCTACACTGGCAACGATCTAGCCCACCTAACAGAATATAAACAAGGTAACATCCACAGATACAAGGGCCAGCTTTCAGCACCACTTCTGTGGGGGACACAGCTCAATCCATAATAAGGAATTCTACTATCTTCATTTTTGAGATGAAACTGTGGAGGCAGAGAAATTGTTATTAGGTTTTCTACGGCTCCTGTGGAAAGAGCATTGGTGTAGAAGCCAGGAGAGGTGGACTCTCAGTGGTGGTCCTGGCTGGCCGTTGCTCAGGTTACAAAGTCTGGATGGGAGCAGAGGTCTCAGACCCGCACCAATGAGCAAGCATACAGCAGTTCTACCCAGGCAGCCCCACCAGTGCCTGTGATGAGATGCCCTTCCCTTTAACCAATGGCAAGATGGGTCTTTCTGCTGTACCCAGCAAAGCACCACCATTGGTCGCATCTCTCCTGGTCACTGGTCCAGAGGAAAGAAACCTGCAGAGGCCTTCGGTCCCTGGCTGCTTCCGGTTCCCAAAGCAGACGCTTCCAAGGTCACCCTTGGACACTGATAATCCTGGCACCCAGCCTGTCGGACCCCACCTCCTGAGTAGCAGCAGACAGTCTGCTGACAAAAGATCCTGCTGGGTGAGGGAGCCGCAGGCCTCTCTCCTAATGATTTCCATCACACTGTTGCTTCCCACACACTGTGCCCTGAAGCACCTCATTTTCCTGTTGCTTTTACCTTGATGAATGCCCTTCATAAGTTTGCCTTCCCGCGACTTCACCTTGGAGCCACTGCCCAGACAGAAACACAGCCATGGTGACTGGGGGCGCTGTGTTGTCGGGCCTTGCCTCCTTCCTCCTGACGCAGGGCCCTGAGTCTCGTGGCCTGCTGTCCCAGCTGCCCTTCTTTCTGCAAGCACAAGCTGCAGGGGAGAGGCTTTGTCCACGTTGCTGTTCGGTGGGTGAGTTTACATTCAAAATAGTTACAAAACTCACAGTACAGAGGGTTTGGAGTTTGTAAACCTCAGACTGATGCTCTCCCTTTGAAACATCTACCTCAAATCTGACCGAATCTACCTCTGAACTCCCGAATAAGCACCTCTCTTATCTTGAAAGGCAAAATGAACTCTAAGTATTGCTGCTTAAGGGGCCCTTTTGTGAGCTTCTCAAGAGCCTCCTCCCACCCCCCACTGTCTGGGACTCGCCTGTGCCCAGGCTCCAGCTGCAGTCCCTAGGGGGTATTGGGGTATTCCCCGCCTCCCTCTTCAATCGCTGCTGCCCAGACTCTTCCCAGCATCAGGCCTCACGCCACCTTCCTCTCTCCTTTTCCCACGTGCCCTCCTTCACTAAACTCATTAATTCTCCGTGTTTTAACCACCACCCATAACCAGTAACTGGGCTTCTTAGTTTCATCCCTACTTCCAACTGCCAAATGTAGGACATCTGGAAACCATTCAACATGACAAAGTCAGCCTGTCCTACACGGAGCTCACTGTCCTTTCATCGCCTCCAGCCAAACCTTTGGCTTTCACCATCCAGCCAGGCACAGGGCATCTTCTTAAAATGTTTCCCAGGGAGCTGGTTTCTTCCTCACTAGCCAGAGAGAAGGCACTCCAAGGACTGTGGAAAGGAAGAGCTAGAGAAAGCTCCAGGAATAGAGATGCTGGGATGTCCACACACACCCACCTTGGAAGCCAAGTCCAGGTAAGGGGCAGAGTGTGATGGAAGTGCCTGTGCAGTCTGGAGGCCCTAAGCCAGGGCACGTTGGCCCTGTTTCCCATTATGACACCACCAGCCTCAAAAAGAAATATGCATCCATCTGACCCCTGCACCACAGAGTAGAAATCCCTGAAAGAGGTGACAAGGAGTTGGCCCTGAGAGTTTCCCCAGCCTCACCTAAGGCCTGCAGGGGGCCCAGAAATTCCTGAGTTCCCCAGAGGGGACCAGAGAGGTACTGAGACCACCGTGGCCTAGTTGAACCCGGGGATTGAGATGAAGCAGTTGCAGAACAGGAGACTTAGAGCTGGAGAGTTAGGGTTGAAAACAATGAATGGGCGCAATCGGTAACCCTGAGGACTGAACTTGGCTCAGCAATACTGCAGGGCCACCAGGGGCCAGCCCAGATCATGCCACATCCTCAGGAGAGGAACCGACCCAAAGCCAAGAGCAGACCAGAAGAGATGGCGTTAATCTGAAAAGACTCTCACAGAGATATCGATTCAGAGCCTTCTGCTTCTTCCTCTTTGGCCTTTGGGTTGAAAACTATTAAAAATGACTCACTATGTCATAAACAGTAAAATGCATTTTTTTCCTTCCACAATCTGAGTTGTAGTAGTAAAATTTTGACACGGACATTAAAAAATAATCATAAATCATTGTTAGCCTTTCTCCCTTCATCTAGCAGGAGACTACGGGCTGTGCTACATTTTCTGAACCATCTAACACATCTGTCTGTCTCTCCTCCCCCATTGCAATGCCAGGACTCAGGACTCAGACCCTAGGCAGCTCGTACATAGATGATGCGCCCCTCGGGGGCGTCTTGTCATCCTCCAGCTCTCCTTGTTCTAAGCAGACCCGTCCACATTGCTACAGCTGTTTCTCTCCAGGTTTGGAATCTGTGGTGACGTCCCGTGAGCACCTCATGAGAGCTCTCAAACCCCACAGCTTGTCTCAGACATCGGTTCCTAGTCCCACCCACGACGGCTGCAGTGCTGTTGCTCCTCTGCCGGCTCCCCTCCCTTCCAAGTTTGCGCCCTAGCGGCCCTTCCGAGAAGGCACCCTGTGCTCTGTGCTTGCTGCTTCCCCGACGTGGGGTAACGTTTCTTCTCCTCTTACCAACTTGCAGTTCATCCTTCAAGACCCAGTCCAAATGTCGCCACATCTTTGACATCTTCTCTAATTCCTTTCATGTCCCTCAAGTCCAATTCGGCATCCATTCCTTTGTTCCCTTTGTACAAACCTATGTCAACCAGAAAGCCACAAGCCCCGCTTTCCAATACGCGATCTCACTTACAGACTAGCTGGAGAAGTGTTTCTGGGCCACTTTCCTCAACTTAGCTTTCCAAGATTAGGATCATATGTCTCAGCACATTATCATCCTTTGTTGTATTGTACATCATGATCTTCAGGTTGCATATGTAACCCCGGATAAGAATTGAACTCCTAGGGGATGGAGCCCTATGGGTATTGATCATCATGACCACACCTCTCTCTACTATGCTCACTCCTTCCACCCAACTCCTCTTCGCACAGGGACAAGTGACCTATTAGCAAAACAAAATTTTAAAAATCACCCCTCACCACCCCCCAGATGGTCCCAGTCCTACACCCAGGCAAAGGCATAGCAAAGGAACTTGCTGTCAGTCTCCACTGACCCACCTGGCTCGGCGTCTCTGTGCAGTGCACACGCCGCTTCGTGTGCTGCAGCCCTTGGACCTCACGTGCCATAAGAACAAACTAGAATAGTGCTATTGAATGGACTTGCCTAGAAAGCGTTCCCCATCCTTGCCTCTTTAAAATCACATGGACTGAAAGTGTCTGCGTATCATATTACATCCAATAACCAATTCTTCCTCCATGTGTCATTAATCAAAGAATATTGAGCCTACCCATAGAAAATTACCATATGATGATATTTGCAACAGCATTAAAAGTTAATTATTGATATGCAGTCTGTAGAGTGCTCAGCACAAGTGCTCAATAGAGACTTATTAAATAAAGCTAACATGAATATTTGAACTGTGTTACAGTTCTTTTAATAGTTGTAATCTAGCTGTTATCCCTACTTGAAATACTTACTGAAAATAAGTGAGCTATATTCACAGATTGGCTTCCCACCGCATGTTATCCCTGACCTTTTACAATCCCCTCCTCTTTAGTGTGGGTGGGATGTGAGACTTACTTCTAGCTAATAGAATGTATCAAAGATGAGGGGATATCGCTTCTATGGTTAGGCTATGGAAAATTGGGACTTCCATCTTGACGGCAGACTCTGTTACCTTCTCAGTTTCCATGCTCTGATAAAGCAAGCTGCCATGCTGGACAGGCCCACATGGCAGTGAACTCGATGAAGGTGGCCTCTGGCTAAGAAAGGAGACTCCACTTAACAGCGCTCAAGATACTATAGTAACCAATAACCAAGTGAGATTGGAAGCATCTCCTTTCCCTGTCAAGCCTCCTGATGAGACCTCAACCCTGGCCGAAACATTGTTTTCAGCATGTCAGACAGAAGACCCAGCTAAGCTACATCCAAACTCTTGACTTACTGAAAAATTGAGACCATAAATGTGTTGTTTTGAGCCATTCGGTTTCCGATAAGATTCTTATACAGAGGTAGATGATGAATTCACGCTCCTTCTACTCCCACATTCATCTCAGAACCTCTCCAAGGTTGGGTTGTTGGTTTCACCACCCAATGGTTAATGCCCATCTTGAGCAGCCAGAAGGCCGTCTTCAAGGTCCCGTGTAGGTTTATACACCCTGGAAAACCTTGCAGTTTCTACTCCCCTGAGTTTCCCTCCTTCCTTCGTGTACTCACCTCTGCTTATCAGAGAAAGAATTCCTCAGGTCTGAAAACAAAGGAAAAGGACTTTTATGGATAGTGTCTCACTGATGACGTCAGGAGTCTCTCTGGCATCTCTTAAGATTAACTGCAAAAGGGGACCCCAGCTCCGCCTGTAATGTGAAGTCCAGAGCTGAAAAGTAACGAAGCATTTAGACCACTAAACAGCTGCTCTTAGGGAGAGAAATGCCTCAAATGAAAATGTAGCCTCTGTTACTGGTAGGTCAAGGCCCCATAATAAAGTGGTATGTCCCTCGTCACTGTGTGGGAGGTCCTTTTCTATCTGGAAGTCTTCATGAGTGACCAGAGTTGACCTACATGGTCCCATACCTGCCTTCTTTCTGTCTTAAGCTCCTTGCTTTTCCCCTTCCCCTTTCACTCTGCCCGCCCCAGTGCTGCCACAGACGCCTCGCTGCAGATACTGCCGGGTCCTGCAGGAGCACTCATGGGCTCCACCATGTGTCCAGCCACCACAGCACAAAGCCTTGCTTGCCTTTAGCCGGCCTCTGGAGTCTTCAAGCATTTAAGGAACCGTAATGCCCCAGGTCCTGTCTCATAAGCAGCCTTATAGGAGGATCACACACACCCCTCTGCTGACACCCCTCTCCTTTCTGGCCCTATCCACTCGCCATACATACTAGTCGGGATCTCTGTGGCTTAACCCTGGACAACTAGGATTTTCCAGACTTACCTTACCCACGTATCTTTCCCTGAAACCTGGGCCGAATCTATCTGTGGATTCTGTTACCCTGCAACTCAGGGCAGTATTTCAGTCACATGGCACTGTAGACCATGATATGTTTCGTGATTAAGCAATAAAAAGATGCCAGCTGGTGCATTTGTGGGTAATTAAAGCCTGCCTCGGGCTGTGTTACAGTGCCCCAGACTGACAGTGCAGGAGTTACAAGGGCTCTGCCTGCCATCACAGGGCCATGCTACATGCACGTTTTTAGACAAAGAACTAGATTAGGTGGAGGGAGAGAGGGGAAGCGAGCCACGACGTGTTTTGTTTTTGTCTGTTTGTTTGTTTGGGTTGAAATTTAGATGGTAGTCATTTGTAGATTCTGTTTGTCGTGTTTCGTTTTGTCCAGAGTTCTGATGCTATATGCTATCAAGATTAATGACCTCACTCACACTTTAAGTTTAAATTAGTCATTCATTGGCTGTTTAGAGATGCCTTACATCTTTTGAATTATTGATTCAAGATAAAACTCACTCTGGTGGGGACATTTTTCTGTAGCATTTTAGCCAAAGAATCCTCAACGGGTTCTTGATCTCTATGGATTCCTAGACCAATAAAAGACTTGGATTGACCTCAATGTTTCTTTTGATTTGAATGTGAGTTCTGGATTCTGGGAGTCAAAGTTTGCCCATTTTCTTTTTGGAAATGATGCATCCTCTTTGGGAACTGTGAAGATATTTCTCCTGAGTGTTGACTGAATGGAAGAACCCTTCAGACCGTTCTAGGACGAGGGGCCAGGACCTTCTTAGAGCTGAACCGATATGAATGTCCTCGACATAGAAAAATACTAAGTAAGGTAATTAATCTAAATTCTGTTCCCCCCCCCCTCCTAGAATGATAATTGAGAGTCCATTTGTATGAGCAACTCCATTTTTCCTTCATTCATTTGGGGACAGAATTGTTCCAAAGGCTCAGAATGCTTATTGTGTAGAGAACAATGTGACCTGGGCCCACAGGACCAGTCCTGAGGACCTCTGGGGTCTGGGAGCCGCATCCAAGGGCACTGGGAAGGCATGGTGGACATTTCTGGATCAGGCTTGTGGAGCAGAAAGGGTGGAACTCAGGTTGCAGAGGAGCCAGGCTAGAAGCTGGCATGGTCGACCACTGAGGTTAACCGCACACAATATCCCAGGCTACAGGTGAGGTTTAGGAAAAACATAGTGGCAGGGAGCTCGAGAGGAAATGATTAGGTCCTAGAGAGGTTCCCAAGGGAGAATCCACATGTCTTGAGAAGGCGTGTCCCTCCTCTGCTTTTCTTTGACTTTCATACAACACAAATTGATTGTCTTACAGTTCCGGAGTCCAAAATGGGTTTCCCTGAGCTAAACTCAAGGTGCCAGGAGGGCTGGATTTCTTCCAGAAGTTCTAGGGTAGGATTTGTTCCTTTCTAGAAGCTGCCTGCATCCTTTGTCCTAGGATCCCTTTGCTATGACTTCAAAGCCAGCAGCATAGCCAATCAAGTCTCTCTCAGTTTCTCACTACCCTGACTTCCTCTTTCCATTGGGAGAATGCTAGTCATTAGCCTGAACCATATAATTCAAGGTGACCCCCTTAAATTGATCACATCTCCAAATCAGCCTCATGTTGTCTAGGGATTCGGATAAGAATATCTGGGGACTATTGTTCTGCCTACCCCCACCAGACATGGAATAAGCTGTGCATATACAGGTCTGAGCATGAAGGGAAATTCTTGGCCAAGTTTTGCCACCAGGAAACCTGGTAAGGAAGTTGTTTCTTTCAAACTGCTCTGTGGTGTTTAACTAAGACACATGCTATGACTGCTGTCACTGCCGGTGCCAGAATAAACTGGCATCTAGGGATTGTTGTTCTGTCTTTCCTTTATTTGTGTGTGTGTAATATATATATATATATATATATATATATATATATATATATATATATATATATATATATATATATATATATACTTTAAAAAAAAACAGTTGCCTCAAGTCATTTCCAACCTCTGGTGATCCATGTGTGTCACAGTCCAGGCTTGCTCCCAAGAGTTTTCGGTGACTGATTTGGAGGCAGCGGATTCCCCAGGCCTTTCTTCCAAGCTGCCTCTAAGAAGACTCCTCCAATTTCCTGGTTAACGGTTGAGCAGCTAACTCTACTCTTCCCTTAGAGCACATCTCACATCGGTGTGCTACACGTCCCCTATCGCTGGGTGTGGCCAGTGTCTAGCTTGAGCTTAGAATCAGGATGAAATCTAACAAGAGGCGGCCTACCTAAAGTCAGACTGCTCTTGAGGGTCCCCAAGAGAGAAAGGGTGGTTGAGCACATGTATCTATTCCATCCTGGGCTTGAAAAAAAAATGTTCAAAAAAGACACCTTCCTGACTCCAGATTAGTGGCATCATTTTCTATGCAGATGACAGTGTGTTGTTGCTGTGCTTGTTAGGATCATTGGCAATTATCATTATTATTATCATGACAGATGCCACGCTGATGCGGAGCATCAGTCTTTGTCAATGCTAGCTTAAGTGAATGCATATATTAAAGTTCTTTCCACTGTTAGTTCATTCCCACTTTGAAGGCTAAACCTGAAACAGCATGAAGACATTTACCGCTGTCACCTACTAGCTGCTTAGACCATCGCAAGAGCGAGAGCTATTTTAAAAGATGCAGACAACAGTGAAGGATTTGTATAGAAAGTCTGCAGATTGAACATGCCCCACAAACAATAAAGGTTTAAATGATTTACTCAGGAGGTTGTTAACCTGAATTCTTCGATGCAGAGCATTATCCTCAAAATGCTGCCAAAATTCCAGTAAGTGAGAATTCTCAATGTATGGCATGCAGATGCAGCGTCCAAGCCCTTACTTGCCCTTTCTACCTCCTTCCTTGGAACGTGGTCAGTAATGTTGGTTTCCAGCGTCTTCTCGCAAGCCTCCGTCTGATGTATAGTTAATTTTGTGAGAGGCCTGGCCAATGCCGACAGCGAGCCACTGCGGCTGAGAATGGTGATCTCCACATAGAAAAGGAAACCGCTCCAATGGCCATCGCAGTAGAATGGTTGCGTCATGGCCATCTAACGGAACACTACACTTCAAGGAGCTCCGTTGCTTTCACCAACGCGGGCGAACCTTACAACTCACAGGGTTGCGTGGATGAAAAGGAGGAGAAGGTGAAAGGCACAGAGTTGTACTCTAAGTTCAAAAATGGGCAAAACTCCGCTAGCAAAAGATATAGCGTCTGGGGTCTTAAAGGCTTGAAGATAAACAAGTGGCCATCTAGCTGAGAAGCAACAAAGCCCACATGGAAGAAGCGTACCAGTCTTTGAGATCATGGGGTGGCCATAGGATCAGGTATCAAAGACCCAGAACAAAAAATCATATCATTGTGAATGAGGAGGAGTGCAGAGTGGAGACCCAAAGCCCATCTGTAGACAATTGGACATCCCCTTACAGAAGAGTGACAAGGAAGAGATGAGCCAGTCAGGTGCAGCATAGCACCAATGAAACACACAACTTTCCTCTAGCAATTTAATGTCTCCCCAATATCATGACCCCAATTCTACCTCACAAATCCAGCTAGACCAGAGGATGTACACATGTACAGATAAGAGCTGGAAACTCAGGGAATTCAGGACAGACAAAGCCCTCAGGACCAAGATTGAGCTCGATACCAGGAGGGGAAGGGGAAGGTGAGGAGAGAGAGTGGGGACAGATGCCAATGATCTACATATAATCCCCTCCCAGGGGAAGGACAACAGAAAAGTGGGTGAAAGGATACATTGGTCAGTGTACGACATGAAAAATAATAATAATTTGCAAATTATCAAGAGTTCATGAGGGAGGGAGGGAAGGTGGGGAAAATGAGAAGGTGATACCAAGGGTTCCAGTGGAAAGACAATGTTCTGAAAATGATGAGGGCAACATATGTACAAATGTGCCTGACACAATGGGTGGATGGATGGATGGATGGATGGATTGTGATGAGTTGTACGAGCCCCCAATAAAATTTTTTTTAATGGGCAAAACCAAACCATGTTGTTGAGATGTTGAAACTTAGCAAAAAAAAAACAAAAACGCAAGGCTGTCATCGTCACGAAAATGTTAACCCCAGGGCTAGAGAGCTCTGATTGGGAAGAGCACACTGGAATTCCAGCAGGTTGGCAAGGTTCTATTTCTTGACCAGAAGGAGAGTTACATGGGTCTTCACTTTATCATTATGCATCTTCTGTACTTTCAAATATATATACTCTGTTGTAGAGTGGGGGTGGGGGGCGGGTAAGACCACTTTCTCAGTGATGTAGGAGAACCAAAATCTACAGGTTTTCAAGCTTTACTTATGATCTGCCGAAAAAGGACAATGAATTCTTCCAGTTCTACCTTTTCCTCCCTTCCTCTTGAGCTCTTCCACAAGGCTACCTCCCTCAACAGATGGTCCTTTTTTAAAAATTCAGTTCAAACCCACCCCCACCCCCTACCATAACTGTAGTCACATATCCAGTTCTCTCTTGGGTCTAGTTTATGTCACAAGGAGACATCTGTTCTTGGCAGGCTTCAGGTGTGACTGTCAGGTGACATAGAAAACTATCAGTTCAGGGGAGGAGGGACACAACAGAGAGAACAACTTCTAGTACAACTTACAACATTCAGTGAGCCCCCTCTCCCCTCTTGAAGAACGAGCCATGCATATAAAGAACTGCTTTGCTCGTTCAGAATTGAGAAGCCAGCTACCTCAGCTGGCCACAGCATTCCAGAGAGACTAGCAGGCCCTTTTTCAAGGAGAATTAGCTCCCTTGTGAGCTTGCTATGACATGGTCTGGGACCATCTACAATCCCTGCACGAAAGAACAACTTGAGGAACAAATCCATAATGGAAAGTTTTATTCTTAAGACTCCTCGGAAGGTTCTTCTTAGTATCCTTAGAGAAACCGCCTTTGCTAGTAGGTCCCAACCGTTGCCCCTGTTGGACCCAGCAGGGGCAACTAGAATCAGCAGTCTGAGTGAGAATCTTGTCTGAAATGTCACCTCTCCGGCAAACGCTTTTCTCCTTTTGGCCTAGCAGGATTCCGTCCTGATCCACAGCACCGGGGAGTCTGCACACACTTCCCGCTCTCTGCCCCACTCCCCTGCCTCCAGGGCTTGCTGCATGAAAGGATGCATTTGCCCAAAACAACCAGCCAGTCAATACAAAGCAGAAATGTGAGCTCTAGCTTGAGCCTGTTCTGTTTCCTTGGATTTGAAATCATCACCTTTGATCTTAATCTACGGTAACCATGGTTTCCGAATCCTTCTTTCAGTTACTATGAGCAGTTGCATAAAGGAGATGTTGAGTTTAATCTTTTAAACCCCGTCTGAAATCCTGCACTGGTCTGGTGGCAGCTTACTTATACAATGAACTTGAGACCCTGCTTTCAAAGGTACCCAGTGCTGTCAGAGCTGAGCAGTTCCATTTTCAGGGCCCTCGACTTGGAGAGGATCTCAGCCCCAACCAGCCTTTACCCAGGTGTGGAAACATCTCCTCCTACCCAGTTCCCACCTCCCGGCTGAGGCTCCCTCCCTCAAGCTATTTTAACACGATCTCATCTGGCAGAATACATTTCCCAAGACCGCTCCATTTGTCTGGTCTCTTCCCACAGTCCTCCGAATCAAGAACCAAATTCTAACCTTGACAACCTCAACTTCCCAACAGGTACTTCCTGGAATCATTCTGCACCTCCTCTCTAAATTTTTTTGTTCCACTTTCCACCCAATCAAACCTTTCCAGGTCCAGCCCAAACCCCTTGGCACCATGGCCCCCCTGACCCTGGCCCATAGCTGTATCGTCCGGTTCTGACATTGAGTCCTCTGTGTCTCCCTCTCTAGGTACCGAATGGAATCCTGCCTTGTCTTCCTATTTACCTTTGCTTAGTGGGGTGGGTTTGCCAATCCTTACTGTGGTTTCTCTGAGGGGAGAAGAGAACTCTACTTTATACTTTTACCCACAAATGATGCCTATACTGTGTTCAATAAGCATGTGCTGGGTAAAAACTCGTTTGTACCCTCACCCCATAGTCTTCATGAAGCCTCCAAAGGCCTCCTCTTTTCTTCCCCACTTGATTTACCTGTAACCACTGTCTAAGAAGCCCTGGTGTCACTGTGTGGTTGGAAGGGGAACCAGCCCCCCCCCCCCACTAATCACGGGTTCTATAGGCACAATTGTACGATTGAGATATATAAATATATTATAACAAAGTCAACGAGAGCATGAGAGATAGAAGAGAGATTGAAATAATGGAGTCAGACACATTTCATGGTAGCAATGCTCACCTCAGCCCCACTTGGTGGCCCACGTGGAGGGAAGGAGGACCAGGGGAAGGGAACAGGGGAATGATTAGAGGGGGGGCCGAGAGAGAGATCTTTATTGCTAATCCAGGCCTATATACTTTTGGGGGGAGTGCAAGCCCACCAATTACAGGTAAAGACATACGTCACAGGAAGGGGTTGCACTGTCGGTTATACAGCAATGAGGTGGATGATCTAGAGAGATGCACCAATAGGAAGAGGAGGGATTGGGGTATACATGTGACAAGATGGGCGGATCCTAGATTCAGGATGGGAGCCTAACTTTGGATGTCACAGAGCCGGTTTGACCTGTACCCTGGCACCTTTATCAGTAGGGTGTAAACTCCACCTACAGGAACCAAATCCATGGCTTCAGGCCTCTGGAGAGAAATAACCTATTGTCCTTAACATCCGGGGAGGGGGGGCCTATAATTTCCTTCAGGGAGGATGTCTCTAAGCATCTGACCTCTCCCCAGATGCTAGCAAAAAGCCCCTAATGCTTGGCATGTCTTTGGGGGAGACAAAGCTGGGGGAAAGTCTCTTTACAACCCCACACCACTGTGCTTAAATTCTAGTCCTCTAAGAAACCCACCAACTTCTCTATATGAAAAGGCTGTGGCAGTCAGCTTCCCTAACGATTTACAGCATTTGGAAGGGCAGTGGGCGGTTCTACTCTGTCCTGTAGTCACTATGAGTCTGAACCATCTGGATGACTATGGGTGGGGTTGTTTGGGCTTGGTCAGTTGGTTTTGATCACTGTCTGACCCCAGGCAAACCCTACCAGAAAACATCATGATTTTCATATCCACTAGAGAAGGTTTGGGGGGTTTTCCATGCAAATGCCACCTTTTTAACAATCTTACCTTCCAATGTAATCTCTGATGCCCATCCCTCTTCCAGGCTCTTAAATACTTACTTGCTTGTTTGGGGGTCAGTGCTATCTTATACTAGAGGAGCCCAGAAAATGCACTTCCCTCAAGTCAACTTCGCCTCATAGGGCAGAGTAGAGCTAGCGGCCCCTTGAGTTTCCCAGGTATCGATCTGTACAGGAGCAGAAAACCTCCTCACTCTACAGTGGAGTGGCCGGTGGGCTCAAGCTACTGACCTTGCAGATACAGGTAGAGGTACAGCCCAATGAGTAAGCCACCAAGCTACCAGGGCTCCGGGGGCGGGGTGGGGGGAATCCCTGAGGGCACTAGATAGATAGATAGATAGATAGATAGATAGATAGATAGATAGATAGATAGATAGATAGATAGATAGATAGACAGACAGACAGACAGACAGACAGACAGATAGATAGATAGATAGATAGATAGACAGACAGACAGACAGACAGACAGATAAAATGGTGTTTCATTGGGTATCCCTGAGGGGCTCACATCCAGTATAAAATTTTTTAAACCACCTTACTGCCATCCAGTGTATTGTGACACATAGTGACAGAAGTCTCCTCCCTCAGGAAGTACCGGTTTACTCATCTGAGTCCCACTCAGCCCCCCTCGGCCACACCCACCTCTGCTGCAGTGTCCCTCCCACACAGATTACCAACTGAGCTTCGCAATCCTCTGACATCAGGACATCTGGGGTTAAAACACTATTCCAAGAGCAAGCACTCGGGCCTGGGCTGCCTATTTCAATGTAGCTAATTAAAGTGAAATATGATTTAAAATTCTATTCCTCCATCCCACTAGCTGAGAACCCCACCTTTCAAACCCTCAGTCGCCACATGGAGCTGGTGGCAGCCGTGCTGGATGGCGTAGCTGTAGAACAGTCCCGTGGTCGCGGGGAGTTCTGTTGGACAGCACTGAGTGAGTGAGGAGGAACCCGGAAAAGGACAGGTGGATGGGGCTGAAAGATGTGAATGGCAGGCACCCACTTCATTCCAGAGCCCCTGGAATGAGGGGTCTAAACGCCTCCGAGGAATGAACTTGTTCATTTTCCTATCTATTTTATGTTATTTTACCGATTTCAAGGAGAGTCTTCCCCTACCCTCCAGGTAATCGATCCAATCTGTCACAACCCCCACCCCCCAGGCAGGAAGTCCTCTCTGACTTCTCATCTTGTTTGTGGAATGTCTTGGCTTGGCCGCCTAAGGCAGCTGATTTGGGCATCCCACCCCGTATGCTTCCTTAAATATTATCTTCCTGATTGCTTCCATGGTGCTTTCAGTTCTGTGCTCTTTCCCACTGGGATTCTTTTGTATTTGGCCCAGGGTTGAGCATATCATTATGGGCTCCAGTTTGTAAGTAGAATCATCCAGAACCGAGATGATGAGCGTTTCCAAGTACGCAGAAAGAACAAAACTGGAGCAAACGGGAGTGGGGGGAGCTATTTCATATGACTTTTAATGTTTTTATTTATGTGCGCTGGGTCTGAGGACTTGCCAGCTTGTGGATCTTAGTAAATTCTTTCTCCTCTATCTCTCTCTCTCTCTCTCTCTCTCTCTCTCTCTCTCTCTCTCTCTCTCTCACACACACACACACACACACACACACACACACACACACACACACACACACACACATGAGAACGGAACGGAATTCCTTTACAACCTCAGGATCCTTGTTAATTCATCTTTAGCAATTCATTTTTAGGCGTCTTCCTCTTTGTTTTTTGTAACCCTCCAGTAACGCCATCACCAGCATCAGTCTTCCCTGCCATCATGTGTCTGTGGTCTGGAAGAAGCTTCCAGTACAACTTAAAGCTATGCTGACTTGAAGAAGGCACTACCCCGCTGGCATGCAGACTGTTCACCTTGCATGCCTTCAAGCATTCGGGCAAAACCCCAGACCATCCCAGCATTACGAAATGGAATTGAATGTCAGCTTAATTTAAACTCCACAAACGCAACTGAAAAGGTTGCATCTTGATCCAGCTAAACAAGTCGTCGTCACTGAGCGACAGGCCATGTGCATGCATAGCTAATACAATCCCGATTTACCACCACCAAATGAACATTTCATTTCACCACTCGGATGTGGGGGATTAGACCAGCTCTCCCGCATCAAGCTGCGTCTGAAATGAGGCGTGCGGATGAAATGAAAAGAAAGAGACATGTACAAAGCATGGGATTGGGAGGACGACAGTCTGATGGACTGAAGCACCCAGTACATTCAAAGCTTGGTTTTTATACTCTTCTTACAAGGGATTGGTTACAATACAAGCATCAAGGAACTTAAGAAACATTCTTAAACTCTTATCTATGCAAAGGTTGCTTAACTAGTCACACTTTGTTAACATTAGAATAATAAAAACACTATGTTCTAAGACAAGCACACAGATATGCAAGATTCAAGAGAACCTGAAAGAGATCATAAATAACTGAGTTATCTCTCAATGTTTTTAGCAGCAAGGTCACAAATAACAGTCATTTTGCAATGCTTTTGTCTGCAAAGACACAGAGACACAGGGGAGTAATTGGTCAACCATCAGTACACCTTGATCAGCTGATACTTCCTACACTCTGTCGCTAGCTAACTTTATCTGTCTCTTAAAGAATTTATTCCTTTTGCCCATTTGGATGGAGTAGGGCCGGGGACTGTTCATTTGACAACTTGCATTCAGCCCTGCATGAGGGCCCCACCCCCCACCCCCCAACCCCATCATGATGACACATAAACCCCTCTGAGCCTTGCTTCCCAACGACTTCTCCTGAGCCCAGTAGAAAGTCTTTGCAGTCGGAAATCGGTGCCTTTCTTCTTCCTGGCTCATACAAAAATGGACGCTGGACTCATCTCACTCCTGCAATGGCAAGTACGTGTGCCCCAAGCCCGGGCAACCC
The DNA here is from genome assembly GCF_050624435.1 of Tenrec ecaudatus. Classification (NCBI taxonomy): domain Eukaryota; kingdom Metazoa; phylum Chordata; class Mammalia; order Afrosoricida; family Tenrecidae; genus Tenrec; species Tenrec ecaudatus. The sequence continues at coordinate 123,947,577 of NC_134538.1, forward strand.
AATGGATCACTTTAAGTGCTGTTCCCAAGGAAGCCTTTGGCTCAAAGTCATCAGAACCGTTGGAGATGCCTGCGGCTTTATGTCGGAGCTTGCTGATATTTGCATACTCAATCACGGACCCCATGCCATGTTTACAAGGCAGTCGCTGCCCCCTGCGTCTGGGAAGGCACGGGTCAGTTTGTTAAGGACGGAGCCGTTTCAGAGATGACACACAATCAGAGACAACCACGGCTGCAGAGTGGCTGCTGCCCCGTGGGCTTCAGCCGTCCCAGGGTTCCTGAGGAATGGGGAACTGGGATCCTAGCAACGAACCGCAGGGGGCGACTGTGGCTTTTGGTTTATCGATCTGTGAATGTTTAAACAAGAAAGAAAGCTTTGTCTCTGTTCTATTTCCTTGTGGGTGCCGCCCTTTGGACTCCCTATTTGCGTTATTGTACAATTCTCTCCAGGAAAATTGGGCTTCTCAGCCCGTTTGCACCTTCTCACTCATACACATCTGGACATGTTAGATTGAAAATTGGAAAATGCAAGAGCATTCACAGACCATGCAAAAATGAGAGTGGGAACCGCCAAGCCCATTTCTCATTCTCAGTGGGGGGCAGGGGGGGGTTGGAATCATACAGGCTGATTGGGGAATTGGTGTTTCCTGGGGAGTTTGCTGAGGCTCCCAAGCAACTCACTCTGCCCTCCGCTTTCTTCAGCACAGCAGCCAACCATGTGCAGAATTTGCAGTGCCAGCGTCCCCCCGTAATTACAGAACCCTCTGATCAGGAAATAATGGCTTATGCCCCTTACTCTTCTTCCCACTGCTCCCCACCAGCACCACCCTCAAGGAGCACAGATTTGGAGAGACACCGTCACTATCCCCCAGCCAAAGAACCAGAGCTGTTGTGGACCACTGCTTGGGGTTAAACCCTTACCAGAAACCCCAAAGCCACTGACAGAGAGTGGATTTCAGTTCATAGGGACCCTCTGTAGGCCTCTGGGGCTGTAAATCTGCGGAAGCAGTCAGCCTCATCTTTTTCCACTCAGTAGCTGGTGGGTTTGAACCACTGACCTTGCAGTAAACAATCCAGCGCTGATCCAACAGCACCACCAGGGTTTCCCAGAGGAGGAGGGGAATGCCTTTCATTCCTGCTCTGAAAGCCAGACACAGTTAACTTCTCACCCAGGTTATGCTGACAGCCCTGTAGAGCAATGCCAAGATCTGACTCATAGAGGAGCCTGGAGAGGACCATCCCTCAGGCACCCCAAGGTCCCATCTTCCCCCCCACCCGCACTCCCACCCCCACTTCAACCCCTGGGAACTGCGAATACCTTCCAGGACGTTAACCCTTGCCTGCCAAGTTACAAATTGGAACATTCAAAGGCATTGCCACAGTCAGATTTATCTGTATTGCCTCATTTTTCTGCCCTTAAAAAAATACTGTTAAGTGGTGTTGAATCAGACATACTAAATGCGACAGGGAGTGCTGGCCAGAGAAAACCATACCTCCAGTTTCACAAGTGCCCTTCTGCTGGGCAGCTGTCCCACCCCCACCCCATGCTCCCCCTGGGCCCCACCACCTTGATCACTCAGGGCTCCTCGCTCAAAGCATCCTCCCTGCTGAGCAGGCCCCAGGGGAGGTGAATAGTTCTGGTTCAGAAGCACATGCAGCTGTGTCCAAGAGGCAGCTTAATGTAGATTCACTGTGAAGTGAGGGCTGAGGTGGGGAGATCTTCACTTGATTATGGAAGGAAATAATCAAGTCTCCCTCAAGCACATGTGGCTGTCCCTTGTACTCAAAACAGCCAAGCCTTCTCAATTCAGACCCTGTGGGCCCAAAGCTTCTGAAGGAAAACGGGGTGGATCCTTAAGAGGAAGTCCCATGGGATGTGAATGAATGGGGGCATTGAACTCAGGGTACCAGATTGTGTCTCAGGATACCAGAGGCTCACGGTTGGTGTTGTTGTTCACTACTCAACTGCTAAGCTAGCTGTTAGTGGTTCAGACTCGCCAAGCCTCTCCATGGGGAAAAACGATGAGGCATGACCACTGCACACAGGGCCTTGCTGTTCAAATATGCTGGCGTAGCCTCAGTCCATCACGTTATGGAAAACCCTATGGGGCAGTTCTAATCTGTCCTGTAGGGTTGCGCTGAGTGCGGATTGACACATGGGAGTGGGTTTGGATTAGGTTAGGGTGCTTCTCTCTCTGGGCTCCCCTACACCCCTGCTTTGCAATCCTGCGCGACCTGCAGCAGCAGCAGCAGCAGCAGCAGCAGCAGCAGCAGCAGCAGAGTTCTGGAGTGAGAGAATAAGCGGCGTTCACCAAGAAATGGATGACAAACCAGTCCTCCCAGCTCCAGGGAAGCCTCCTGGAGACATAAGAAATGGCACCAGTGAGAGTACTCCCTGTGGAATCTCCCTGCGGAATAGGCATTCTATGCGAACAAGACTCAGGAGCTTAAATGGCACAGGGCCCCGAGTGGTGGCCTGCCTTCTTTGAATGCCTCATGTTCCATGTTCATGTGACTCATGTAGTGTCATGCTACAACAGTGACCTTGGAAGTTGTGGGTCCATGAGCTTGAGACTAAACAACATTTAGCCTCAATGGTTTATTCCAAGGAAGCGTGCATGCACATTAAGGCAGCAGGGCAGTAAAGGAATGAGGACCGAGGTTAGCAGGACAGGTATGCCAACCCTTCTCCGCTTGAGATGACATAGACAGAGTGGCTCAGAGAGACTCATCAAAACCCAGCCCACTCCTGTGGAGCCAATCCCCACTCACTCCTACAGGACAGATTAGAACTGCCCCATAAGGTTTTCCATAGCTTGATGGGCTGAGGCTACGCCAGCATATTTGGACAGCAAGAACCTGTGTGCAATGGATTTGTACCGAATTTGTCAGCACACATTAGTTGTTATGTGAAAAGATGTGAAAAGATCACGGGCTTGTAATCACACTCACCTGGGACCAACTCTTTGTTCCATCACATTCTCAGTGTATGAACATGAGTTACTTAACCTTTCAGAGTTTCCATTTCCTTATCAATAAAATGATGTAATAAAAGCTATCCTTCAAGATTGGTGTGAGGATGAAACAAAGCAATGTACATGTTCCAGGATATGGTTCAGCTGCATGTGGCAAAAACCGAAAGAGCAGGTTCCTTACCTACCAGGTGATCTGCTCCTACAGAGAACAGCCAAGAGAAAGCCGGGAGCGGCAGTTCTGCTCCGTCTCCTGAAGTCACTGGGAGTCAGCACAAACTTGATGGTGCACGACAACAACAACCACACAAAAAACGAAGTTGATTTTCTTTCACATAATACAAAATCAAACATTCGTAGTGTGTTAGTCCAGGTTGACTAGAGAAACAGATCCAGAGATGCTTGTGTGTATAAGAGAGAACTTTATATATCAAAGAGCAATTGTACATTAAAAAAACATCCCAACCCAGTACAGATCAAGTCCATAAGTCCGACATTACCCCATATGTCCATACTAGCCCATACATTCCTCTTTAGACTCACACAACACATGGAATGACACTGAATTCAGGAAGAGCACAGGCCAGTGGGTGGAAAGTCTTGTGGATCCAGTGGTAGTGGAAGCATCTCAGCGCTGGCAGGGGTCTCCACGTGGCTCCTCCAGGTTCAGGGCTCTGGTTCCATTAGTGTAACTCCATGTGCCTTGTCAACAGGAAAATCAAGCAAAGAGTCTATCTGGCCTCCAGTGAGCTACTTATCTGCATCATGCCTCCAAATGAGGTCATCAAGCTGTAACCTGATTGACAGGCTAGACTCCACCCCTTTCTCAAGTTGACAGTAGATTATGTAACTGCCACAAGTGCAGGGTAGCTCTGTATTCCAGACAAAACTGTGCCATAAGATTACTGTGGATGTAATAGTTGGAGGTGACCCCTAAGCCTTTCTCCCACAGCACTGCTAGGCGGGCTCAGACGGCCGCACATCAGGTTCATAGTTGAACTCAAACCATTTGAGTCATTCAGGAGCCTTTTGCAGAACATAGAGAAGGTAGGTGGAGGGAAGGGGGAGCTTCCTTTTACACAGGATGGGTGTTTGATCTGCTTTACCTGGGACAGTCCCATTTACACCAGGTTGGACATAATTACCAAATGGCAAGCATTTTCACTCTAAAAAGCGACCTGATTGGACAGCAAGTGACTGATGACTCCACTTTGGAGAGAAACTGGAAAGAATTAAAAAATTTTTCCCTATAACTCACATATAATTTATAGCTGGAAGTTAATCTTTTCCATCTTTACACTGAAATATTACATTTTTATCCAAGTTAAGATATACTCAACAAACTACCATCAAGATATACTTTTATTCTTAATAATTTTTTTAAATTACCTATTGTGATGGTTGGAGCCCCAGTGGCCTAGTGGTTACTATTTGGGCTGCTAACCCCAAGGTCAGCGGTTCAAAACCTTCAGCCACTCCTTGGTGGGGAAGTTGAGGCTTTTTATCTCCATAATGAGTTACAGTCTCCGGAAACTCAAGTGGAGAGCCTTCTACCCTATCCTGTAGGGTCACTATGAGTGCGTCTCCACTCGATGGCAGTGAATCTGAGGTTTGGGGTTTTTGTTGTTTTGTTTTATTGTGATGATTAAGGTGTATATCGAGTTGGTGAGGCCATGAGTCTCAGTGATTTGGCAGATGATGTGTTTTCATCTTCCATTTTGTGGTCTGATACGAATAGTCCATCAGTAGAAAGAGGAGTATCCTTGGGCGTGCCTGGTATCCAATATATATGGATGTTCTAGCAAAGCCTGTCCTCATCTGACCCCTGGTGCCTGGGACCTGAGCCAGCAGTCTGCTTCCTGAGCTGCCACTTTGGGGGACATCAGCCCCTGCAGCCATGTGAGTCAAGCTCAGCCTCCAGCTTGATATCTGACTCACGGATTGAGACTTTCCAGCTTCCACAATTACATATGCCATTTCCTTGAAATCTCTCTCAGGTGTGTGTGTGTGTGTGTGTGTGTGTGTGTGTGTGTGCGCGCGCACGCTTCAAAAAATTCATTAAAATTGTTCATTTTCTTCTAATTCCATTTTTTCAAGGAACTTGTAAAATTTCCCCCTCATGTTTGTTTGTTTGTACATAAACATGAGGAGGCTTTAAAAGTTCCTGGGGAAATGGAATTAAAAGATAACATTTTTCCATGAACGTTTTGAAGCCCATAAATATATATTTTCACACACACACACACACACACACACCTGTTTGCCCCCTCTAGAGAGCCCAGTCTAAGACACTATGCATAACGGTGACACTGTATTATTAGCCAGAGAAGGTTTCAGTAGAAGTGCAGCCTCTGCAGTTCTTAGTCCCCTGATGGCTGGAAAAGTCCACTGGGGCAGCTCCAACGTAAGTAAAGAGAGCTTTTAAAGGAGCAGAGTCGTGCTCCCAAAACCCTCCTGTACTCCAAAGTGCTTTTCCCTTCAGAAAAACAGAATTTTGTTTCTTTGAAGGAAATACAAAAATGCTTTCAAGGAACAGCACAGAGCAGCATTTGGAGCCCAGAGCTATTTGTCAAAATCTGTGCAACCCTGAAAACTTGGGGTGATGCACCCCAAGAAGGGAAAGCCAGCTGCAGGCTTCTCCCTTCCAGTAACCCTCTTGCTCCCCTTTCTCACACCCAGCCCCCAAGCCAGCCCCAGGCACCCCAGCCACTGGGCACCCCAATCACATTCCCAGCTTCTCTGAGCGCTTCCCTGCAGCACAGTTTGCTCATTTGAAAACTAAAGACTCGGTGGGGGATTTTCCTGCTTCACATCAAGATGGTGAAGGTTAATGAGGGAGCGCATCATAGTGCACCTTAAGCACAACAGGACAGAGAGGCTTTGAAATACTGAAGGGAGACCAACCATGCTACATGGATGGACCGCGGTGGAATCCCCACCACCCCTGCACTATCACTTATTAGTTATGTGACTTTGGGCAAGTGGCTTACACCTGCTCCCCTCACTGTCCTCTCCCAGAAAATGAAGATTAATAAGATCTGCCCTGCTAAGGGCATGGGAATGAAGTCAGTAAGTGTGCCCGTCCCAGAGGGGTTGCCCCCACCCACCCCACCCACCCCCTGTCAGCCTGCCCCCCCCCGCCTCCGTCCCTGATCTGAGGACTAAAGAGGTGCGTTCTATGTACATTATCCCAGTCTCCTTGCTCCTCCTGTTTCCCTGTTTTGCTATTTCACTGCATGTTGGTGGACCACACAGTAAGCTGGAGCTAACCGTAAGAAAACCTAGACATGAAATGAAATTCTTAGAGATCAGTATTGTCCTTTGCCATTTTCAGCTTATAGACGCATCGCAAGGAGCCCTCTTTGCACCGTACTTCAGCACTTGGCTCAAGTTAACCTAAAGGTTGGTGATTGACACGTCTGAGCCACTCCATGGGGCCAAGCTGTGGAGCAGCTGGTGGATTTGAACTGCTCCTCTTTGTGTTGGGGACCCGATGGAACTGTTCTGCTCTGGCACATGGGGTCAGTATGAATGGGATGGCAGTGCGTTGGCACGTCGTGAAGGCACACTGGTAGTGAAAGCACTGGTTCCTAACAAAAAGATGAGCAGTTCAAATCCCCCAGCTGCTCCCCAGGAGAAAGCGGTGATGGCCAGTTCCCCTAAAGATTACAGTCTTGGAAACCCTATGGGGCAGTGCTGTTGCTCCCTCTTATAGGCTCACGATGATTCAAGATCTACTTAACATTCCATAATTGCTTGTGGTCTTTTGTGGTAGCAAAGCTGAAATTGGCTGGCTTGTCCGTCATTCTTTCAGGCAATACTCACAACGATAGCATTACATGCCCATTGAATAAACAGAAAGCATTGGTCGAAGGACCAAATTCACTCCAACTATGCACTTGGCAACTGGGCTTGTTAGGGACTGAACGCACATATCTGAGGAGAGAATTTTCTCCATTCGCAATATTCCCTCTGTGCAAATGTGTCACAGTATCCTACTCCCAGAAAGGGTATTTAACCCAGAAAATCAAATCCTAATGCATTTCTTCTCATCTGTAATTGCTCTTCTAAAGTTCTCTTTCATTGGCCTCAGGAAACCCTGCCCCTGCCACAGCTGCTGCTCTCTCTTAAGATCTCTCTGTCAGCATTCCTACCTGACAGAAAGGTCAGACCACATTGTCAGTCAGTGAATCTCAGGGAGGGCTTTCTCGTGTCATTGGATTTCATCTGGACCCACTGTCACGCTCCTTCTGCCCCCGACCCCCGTACCAGGCTCGACCGCTGGTTTCCAGGATGCTCTCAGGAATCTCCTAAGCATTTGCCTTGTGGTCTCAAATATTCTGTAGCATCATTTACTTCCTCAAATCACTTGTCTGGGACTAGATGTCAGTGGGATCTGACTGTGCAGAAAAGACCAAGATGGCAAGTCCAGCTGCTCGATACAGTGTAGCAGTTGCCACCGTCAAAGAGAGGCAGACATTTGCCTGAAGAAGAGAAGGATTTAGGACTACAACACGCACCATGGAGTGTGACAGCTACTGTTAGAAACTCAATATGTGAATGTTTCATGAATAAATAAATGTGGCTTAAATATTTACCCAGGCAGCCCCCTTTTTAGAAGCAATCCAGCTTTGCTACCTAGAAGGCTTGCCCAATCCCACTTTGTGCAGAGCTGCCTGGGAGGAAAGCCCCAGCAATCAGAACGTAACCTGCACGAGGACTTATGTACTTAACCTACGTGGCTTGAGCAATGGCTTTGCCGTTCTGGAATTAGGCTCACGCTCCCACCCGGTTTAGCAGTCTCCGGAGCAGCCGTTCTCGCCTGCAGGAATGGGTGGCAAAGACGCATTGGAACCACCTAAGGAAGTTCTCCAAACTGCAGAAGTTCCACCTGCAGCACGCCCTCTTTCCAACAAATCCTGATCTGATCTGGATAGGAGAGGAACTATCTAGTTCTGCACAAGCTTTCAGATCCTCTGAATACATCTCTGCATGCACTTCCGTCCCTTCCACCCCATGTACACCTTTCCATAGAGAAGAACCAGCCCTTTTCTTTCTTTTTTTAAATTATTTTATTGGGGGCTCATACAACTCTCATCACAATCCATGCATACATCCATTGTGTCAAGCAGATTTGTACATTTGTTGCCATCATCATTCTCAAAACATTTGCTTTAAAAAAATATTTGCTTTCTGCTTGAGCCCTTGTTATCAGCTCCTCATTTTCCTCTCCCTCCACACCCCCTGCTTCCTCATGAACCCTTGATAATTTATAAATTATTATTTTTTCATATCTTGCCCTGTCCGACATCTCCCTTCACCCGCTTTTCTGTTGTCCATTGCCCAGGGAGGAGGTCACATGTAGATCCTTGTAATCGGTTCCCCCTCTCTACCCCACCCTCTCTACACCCTCCAGTATCACCACTCTCAGCACTGGTCCTGAAGGGATCATCTGTCCTGGATTCCCTGTGTTTCCAGTCTCTATCTGTCCCAGTGTACATCCTCTGGTCTAGCCAGATTTGTAAAGTAGAATAGGGATCATGATAGTGGTGGGGAGGAAACATTTAGGAACTGAAGGAAAGTTGTATGTTTCATTGTTGCTACACTGCACCCAGACTAGCTTGTCTCCTCCCCATGACCCTTCTGTAAGGGAATGTCCAGTTGCCTACAGATGGGTCTTGGGTCCCCAATCTGCACACACACACCCCTCATTCACAATGATTTGATTTTTTGTTCTGTGATGCCTGATCCCTTCGACATCTCATGACCACACAGGCTGGTATGCTTCTTCCATGTGGGCTTTGTTGCTTCTGAGCTAGATGGCCACTTGTTTACCTTCAAGCTTTTAAGACCTCAGACACTATATATTTTGATAGCCGGGCTCCATCAGCTTTCTTCGCCGCATTTGCTTATGCACCCGCTTTGTCTTCAGTGATCATGTTGGGAAGGTGAGCATCATGAAATGCCAGTTTAATAGAACAAAGTATTCTTGCATTGAGGGAGTACTTGAGTGGAGGCCCAATGTCCATCTGCTACCTTAATACTAACCCTCTAAATATATGCACATAGATCTATTTCCCCATCCTCATATATAAACATACTTACATGTGTACATGCCTTTATTTAGACCTCTATAAATGCCCATTTACCTCCTAGTCCGTTCCTCTATTTCCTTTTGCCTTTGTCTCATCCCACTATCATGCTCAGCCTTCATTTGGGTTTCAGTAATTCCTCTTGGTTACATTACTTTTGATCATGCCCTACCAGGCCTCCTACACCCTCCTCACCACATATTTGGATCACTTGTTGTTCCCTTGTCCCTGTGTTTTTTAACACCACTTCCTTTCCCCCACCTCCCCCTTTCCAATGTCCCCCTAAACCGTCGGTCCTGTTGTTTTCTCCTCCAGATTGTTCATCCAGCCTATCTTATTTATACAGACCTTCGAAGACAATAACTTGCACAAAACAAGACAGAGCAAAACAGAGTAACAAAAGAAAACAAAACATGAACAACAACAAAAACTTAATGACAAAACAACAACAACAAAAAGGAAAAAAGCCTGTGGTTAGTTCAAGGACTATTTGTTGGCCTTTTGGGGTGTTTTCCAGTTGAGTTTGATGGGGTGCTAAGTCCTGACCCCAAAGTCTATTTTTGGGGACTTCATTGCTCTGTTCCCCTTGCTGTTCTGTTGCATGCCCTTAGTGTTTTGCCTCAGTGTGGTGGGATCAGATCAGGTGGAATTCCCACACTGTGTCTCCAGTGTTGTCCCCTGTAGGGCTATGGGTCAATGAGGAATGTCATGTCTCATAGTGGGGCCAGCCATATGGTCTTCTCTGTGGATTGGCTGCTCTGAGTGGGAATATCATCCTCAAGGGTTGGTGGGCAAGAATGTGCTCCATTCTCTCTTCCTCCCCCTTCATTTGCTCCCATGTGCTCTGATCAGACATGTCCCTCTCCCTGAGCTGTAGCTTCGGTGGTGTCCTCTGAAATAAATTCTTCTGGGGGAAGGGACAGGTGTCCCCATAGTTGAGATTGAGGCCGGTCCCTAAGACCGCTCCACTGGTTCCATACTTCATGCTGCTATGTTGCATTCACATCTTGGAGCTCTGGGTTGAAGTCTGAACCAGCTCTTTTCATTGAAATAACAGCTGAATTTCCTAGACTCTACACTAACTGATGAGGTTTTGTGTGACTGACTTAAGCATAGAGGATACCAGAATCCAGTGGTATTATCTATTAAATAATTCTCTTCTGCACAGTACATAGTTTGCTTTCAAATTTCATTAAAACATAATTAGCATGATAGGCCAGAATTCACCAGCAGAATTTGCTGTCATGATGGAACTATCTTACAAACCTGGACTTTTCCACTCAAGTATCCCCTAGACATATGTGGCGTTGTTGTCATTGTCAGGTGCCATCGAGTTGGTTCTAGCGCAGTGTACGTGGACAGCAAAACAAAACACCATGAAATGTTCTCAAAGTCCCATTCTTCTCAAAGCTATGCATAGTGTGTTGTGATTGACACAGTTGAATGCCTTAACACAGTCAATAAAGCACAAGTAAACATCTTCCTGGTGTTCTCTGCTATCAACCAAGATCCATCTGACATCAACAATGATAAATCCCTTTGTTCCATATCCTCTTCTAAATCCACCATGAATTCCTGGCAGCTCCCTGTCAATGTACTGCAACCATTGTTGAATGATCTTCAGCAAAATTTCATTTGCGCGTCATAGTAATTATACTGTTCTATAGTTGTGCATTCTGTGGGGTTACCTTTCTTTGGAAAAGTACAAATATGGATCTCTTCCAGCCGGTTGGCTAAGTAGCTGTCTGCCATATTTCTTGGCATAGACAAGGGAGCACGTCTGGTGTTTCCTGAACTTATTGGAACTTTCAGTGCGTAGTCCACTCATGCCTAGAACCTTGTTTCAGCACAGCTTAGACTCCTTCCTTCAGTACCACTGGTTCTTGATTGTATGCTACTGCTTGAATTGATTAAATATCAACTAATTCCTTTTGATACAGTGACACTAGGTTTTCCTTCATCTTCCTTGGATGCTACTTGTATTGTTCAATATTTTGCACATAGAATCTTTCAATATTGCAACCCAGGCTTGAATTTTTTCTTGAGTTTTTTCAGTTTAGGATATGCCAAACATATTCTTCCTTTGTGATTTTTTAACTCTAGCCCTTTGCACATTTTGCTATACTATTTGACTCTGTCTTCTTGAGCTGTCCTTTGAAATTTTCTGTTTACCTCTTTGACTTTATTGTTTCTTCCATTTGCCTTAGCTACTATATGATTAAGAGCAAGTTTCAGAGACTCTTCTGGCATACACTTTGATCTTTTCTTTCATTCCTGTCTTTTTAATGAACTTTTTGCTTTCTTTGTCTATGATATTCTTGATGTCATCCCACAGCTCATCAAGTCTTCCATCATCAGTGTTCATTGTATCAAATCTGCATTTCAGATAGTTTCAAAATTCAAGTGGATTATACTCAAGGTCATATTTTGACTCTTGAGATTTATGTTAATTTTCTTCAGCTTCAACCTGAACTTACATATAAACAGTTGATATTCTGTACCACAGTTGGCCCCAAGCCTTGTTTCAGCTACTGATAATGAGTTTCTCCATCATTCTCTGCCCACAATATAGTCAATTTGATTTTTGTGTATTCCATCTGGAGAAGAAGTCCAGATGAGAGTCGCCTTTTTTGTTTTTGCAATGAAGAAGTAGTTGGTCTTACAAAATCCTGTTATGCATTCTCCAGCCTCGTTTCTGTCACCAAGGCTATATATTCCAACTACTGTTCTTCCCTCTTAATTTCCAACACTTGCATTCCAATCACCAATAATTGTCAATGCATCTTGATTTTATGTTTCAGTCTGAAGACATCTGTAAAATTCTTCAATTTCTGCACCAATAACTTTAGTGGTTGGTGCATACATTTGAATAAATAGTTGTATTGACTGGATTTCCTTGTATGCAAATAAATACTCTATCACAGACAGCATTGTATTTCAAGGTAGATCTTTTTCTCTTTTTAATAATTTTATTGGGGGCGTATACAACTGTTATCACAAGCCATCCATCCATTGTGTCAGACACATTTGTATATTTGTTGCCCACATCCTTCTCAAAACATTTGCTTTCTACTTGAGCCCTTGATATCAGCTCCTCATTCCCGCCCCCCTCCCCGTCCCCTCTCTCACAAACCCTTGATAATTTATAAATTATTATTATTTTATCATGTTTTACACAGTCCAATGTCTCCTTTCACCCACTTTTCTGTTGTTCGTCCCCCAGGGAGGGGGGTATATGTAGATTCCTGTGATGGGTTCCCCCTTTCTACCCCACCATCCCTCCTCCCTCCCAATATTGATACTCTCACCACTGATCCTGAAGGGTTCATCTGTCCTGGATTCTTGTGTTTTCGGTTACTATCTGTACCAGTGTATATCCTCTGGTCTAGCTGAATTTTTAAAATAGAATTGGGACTATGATAGTGAGGGGGTGGCGCATTTAAGAACTAGAGGAAAGTTGTATGTTTTGTCATTGCTCAAGATAGATCTTTGTGTTAGTCTGGGTAATTTAGAGAAACAAATCCACAGAAACCCATGTGTAAGAGAAAGTTTTACATAAAGGTTAAGTGCACATCAAGAAAACATCCCATCCCAGTGCTGCTCAAGTCCAACATTAGCCCATTAACCCATATGTCCAACACCAACCCACAAAGTCCTACTCCATCTCACAAAGCAGACCCATTGATGCCAACTGCAGGAGGAAAGCCGAATCAGTGAATGTGTAAGCATCTCAGCGCTGGCAGGGGTCTCCACACAGCTGCTCCAGCACCCAGTGCTGCATCAGAGTAGGTCCATGTGGCTTCTCTTCAGGGATGTCTTGCAGGAAGTGAGCCTTGCCAGCTTAAGCAGGGAACTGGCTAAGGCAGCTGCACCCTGATCTGACCATCAGAAAGAGACCCGAGAACGAGAACTAGAGATCCAAGAACGAGAACTAGAAAGGCAAGGCTCGCCGAACCATTTATTTCTCCACCCTTCAATTAACTCCACATTGTGTTTATCAGCCAGTTTGGCACAATAAACTAACTGCCTCAATCTTGAAATGTCCTTTTTGACAATGAATGCAGTGTCATTCCTCTTGAATCTATCATTCCCAGCATAGTAGATCATGTGACTACCTGTTTCAAGTAAACCAACACCAGTCCACTTCAGCCCACTCAGGATCCTAGGATATCAATATCATGAATTCCATTTCATTTTTGATTACTTCCAATGTGCCTAGTTGCATACTTCATACATTCCAAGTTCCAGTTATTAATAGATGTTTGTAGCTGTTTCTTCTCATTTTGAGTCATGTCAGTTCCTCCCCAGTCATATTTTGAGTGCCGTGCCGTCTGACCTGAGGGACTCATCTTCTGGCTCTGGCTCTCACAGTGTTCTGCTGCTATTGATTAGGCCTTCCGTATCTGACAATGTTTTCATGCTATCTATAATGTTTTCAGTGGCTAATTCCTGAGAAGTAGAGAGCCTATTCTGTTCTTATTCTGGAAGCTCTGCTGAATCCTGTTCACTTTGGGTGTCTCAGCTGATATTTTCAATACCAGTGACATCCCTCCCAACCTCACAGTAACACACAAGCCTCCATAGTACAGTAAACTGATAGACAAGTGGTGGTATGTGACTTTAGACTCCTTGCTCCATTTAATCCATTTTATTTTAAGAGGCTACAGGTGGCTAGTGGTCATAATAGCACTGCACATGGGGAGGGGGGGAATCTTTTTCTAACAAAATTATATAGAATGAGGATCCATCCCAATTATCAAGTTGCTTTTTATAAAACTCCAAAACAACACCCCTGTACGAGCCAAGAAGGAATTCTAGAATGCTGACATTTCCACTGGGGAATGAATTCTTAGCAGAAAACTCAGTCTGACCCAGGCGTAGATGAAAGCAGACCTGCAGAGGAGAAACACTCACGAAGGGAGCTCCCCAGAACTCGCCTAGTAGTCTGTGAGAGCTGCGGAGAGAGAGGCTCCCCCAGAGGGAAATCTAAATGTGTTTTTAGCCACCTGTCACCCAGAGGGAGGACAGGAAGGCAATGCTAAGTTGCCGAGATTGTAGAACAAGGGGCTAACTATCATGCAAGGTCGCCTGAGGTGTGGGGAGCACCTTTGAGCTGGAAGAAACACCATGTCTGGGATCTGGAGGATGGCTGACGCTGCTTACGTGGCAGATAGAAAGCCCGCGCCTTCCAGCTGACAGAGCTAGCATCTTCACTAAAAATATCCTTCTGCAAATTCAGGGCTGTGCTGACTCTCCCTTAAAGTTAAAGTCAGGAAAATCACACGCGTGATGCTGGCCTCAGACGGCGAAAGGCGACGGAGTAACAAAGTGTAGGACCCAGTATTCAACCACAAAAAAATGGAAATTCACAGCTTGTTTGATACGAGAAAAGTAACTACTAATGGAGTGAGGTTGGAGGGGGACATACACCGAGGACACCTCCTTTAGTGGACCCAGAGGAGAGAACCAAGACCAAAGCCATTGCTGCCGATTTGATTCGGATTCACGGTGATCCCGAGAGTTCTGACTGCTCAGGGGGTTCGTGACTGTAGTGCTGATGGAAGTAGATTACTAGACCTTTCTCCCACAGTGTCACTGGCTAAACCTGGACCACCGAGATTAGTCAAGCTCCAAAAAGCAAACTCACCACCATCACATTGATGCTGACTCGTAGTGACCCTGTAGCACTGGGTTTCTGAGACTGTAACTCTCTATGGAAGTAGAAAGCCCCATCTTTCTAGTCAAGGGCAAACCATTAGTGCTATTCAGGGACCTTCAAAATAGAGGTTAGCGATGAATTCAGAGCTAGGACGTTTCCCCACCGGGACTGAATGGCATATTCTAGGGTAGCGGTTCTCCAACTGTGGGTCACGACCCCTTTGGGGGTCGAACGACCCTTTCACAGGGGCCTCCCGATTCATAGCAGTAGCAAAATTACAGTTATGAAGTAGGAACGAAAATAATTTATGGTTGGGAGCCCCCACAACATGAGGAAATGTATTAGAGGGTCACAGCATTAGGAAGGTTGAGAACCACTGTTCTTGGGCATGTTTGGGTTCACAAAAAATATTTCTGTTCTGTGTGTTCTTGGTTTCCAATTGAGAAAGATAAAGCTTGCCCTTTCTTCTCCCCCCACCCCAATGAGAATTCCAACTAAAGGCACATTCAAAGAACTTAAGTGAATGGTTTTTAAATGCTGATTAAGAAAATGTATCCAAAGTCTTGGAGAACTGTTCTTCTTTCAAGGACCCCGATCTCCCAGTTTGCAATCTGTAACCTAGGTGGTAGACATATCATTTGATTCTGATTGGACTGGAAGGGCTAATGGTCCCTGCCCCCTCATTGGCTTTAGGAGGAGAGAAAACTTTCTAAAGCCACAATGCAGGCTGGCCGTGCTGAGATTATATTCCCCGATGAGTGGTGCCATTGCTTTGAAAGCTTTGTTCTAGTGGAAATGGGAAGCAGCATGTTGGGATGGTCCTGGATTGCAATTCAGGAAGTTGTCCTTGGAACCCCCAGGCTGTTGCTTTTCTCTAAGATGAGACAAGCCGACTAGGTTATTAATAACCAAGGTCACTTCAGCTCTAGATGTCTTTGATTCGCACAATAAAGTACTGTGTCACCTCGGATATACTCTCTGAAAGGCGTCTCTACTCAAACTCATTTCATCCTTATTTCATCATTGCCATCCTCCGCCACTGAGCACTAACGACCCAGAAGGGGATGCGTTTGATGGAAAAATCCGCCTATTATCTACTGCCGCCCAGGAAGCGGGAAATTAAACCACGGAGCCCCAAACTCCCTAGGCTTCAAGCAAATCACGAATAGAATGGAAATGCTTACTCCAAGAGCCATGTTGGGGTTTTCTAAAGTTTTAAGGAAATGAGACACGTGCTTGCTCAAGTTTGAGTCAATCCACTGGAAGCATAAAGACTGTGTCTGTTTGCATGTTTCGAGTGTCATAGATACATTTATCTAAAGAACAAAATCACAGCTTGTTCCTAGATCCACCACAATAAGAACCATTCTTACAGTGGGCCCTCTGAATATTCAAGTGTTTTCCAGTATGAGAACTGGTGGTAAAAGGCCTTTCTGTGGACATAGACACATCAGTGCGAACCAACAAGCCGCGCTGCCTGTTCAGTGGAGCAAAGCTATGCCTTTTCTCTAAGAAATCATCTCCCATGGTGATGGGCAGTTAAGCATAAAGTACCTCCCATTGCCCGGCCCTTAATTGGAATATGGTAACTGTGGTCTCGGTGGACAGGGGAACCTAAACAAGTTTGCACTGAGGTCTCGCTGTAAGAGAGAAACTTCTGAAGTGTCCTGCATCGACATACTGCAGAAAGCCTGTCTGCAACTCATTTCCTCCAGCGTGGGGATGTGAATGAAGACATTGCATCTTTGTGGATGCCTTGTTTTTGTTTTTCAATCATTTTATTGGGGGCTCTTACAACACTTTAAAAAAAATAATTTTATTGGGGGCTCATACAACTCTTATCACACTTCATCCATCCATCCATCCACTTTGTCAAGCACATTTGTACATTTGTTGCCATCATTATTTTCAAAACATTTCTTTCTACTTGTGCCCTTGGTATCAGCTTCTCATATTTTACCCTCCCTATCCCCTCAATCATGAATAAATAATAATTTATAAATTATTATTTTGCCATGTCTTCCACTGACCAATGTCTCCCTTCATCCGCTTTTCTGTTGTCCATCCCCCAATGAGGAGGTTACATGTAGGTCATGGTGATCAGTTCCCCCTACCTCCCCCCAATACTGGTATGGCTACTCTCAATATTGGCCCTGAGGGGTTTATCTGCCCTGGATTCCCTGTGTTTCCAGCTCTTATCTGTACCTGTACACATGCTATGGTCTAGCTAGATTTGTAAGGTAGAATTTGGATCATGATAATGGTGGGGGAGAAGCATTAAAGAATCAGAGGAAAGTTGTATGTTTCATCGGTGCTATACTGCACCCTGACTGGCTCGTCTCTTGGCTGAGACCCTTCTGTAAGATGATGTCCAGTTGCCTATAGATTGGCTTTGGGTCTCCACTCCGCTCTCCCCCTCATTCACAATGTTATGATATTTTTGTTCTGGGTTTTTGATGCCTGATACCTTATCCTATTGACATCTCATGATCACACAGGCTGGTGTGCCTCTTCCATGTGGGCTTTACTACTTCTGAGCTAGGTGGCTGCTTGTTTATCTTCAAGCCTTTAAGACCTCGGAGGCTATATCTTTTGATCACTGGGCACCAGCTGATGCCTTGTTTATGTGAATGCATACTCTACTGAAACTCACTGCCATTGAGTCGATTGTGACTCATAGAGACCCTATAGGACACAGTAAAACTGCCCCTATGAGTTCCCAAGGCTATCAGTCTTTTTAGAAGCAGAAGCCTCATCTTTCACCATTCAAGCGGTTAGTGGTGTTGAACTACTCATCTTGTCATTAGCAGTCCAACTCATAACCCACTAGACCACCAAGGCTCTGGAATACACAATAGAGGAATTTAAAAGAAAATTCTGACATATGGGATGTGACCAAACAATGTTACTGATTCATAAAGGTCAATGTATTATGATATAGTATATATATAAACATATATGTGTGTGTATATATACATATATATGTATATATCTCTTTAAAAACACAACTCACTGCCATTGAGTCAATTCTGACTCATAGCAAACATGTAGGACAGGGTAGAACTGGCTTCTAAGGCTATAAAATTTTATAGGTATAGAAGGCCTTATTTTTCTCCCTTGGAATTGATAGCTTAGAATCTCTGACCTTGCAGTCCAACTCGAACCCACTAAACCACCAGGACCCGCCATGTCTATCCCTAGGTACTGCCCCTAGAGTGCTGCCCCTAAGACACCATATGTCTCCTTTTCCGCGTATTTTCCATAGTCAGATCTCCTTCTTTTGTTTCTTCTTTTGCCTCTTCTGTGCCTCTCACGGCCTGCTGACTGTCTCTCCGCCGCGTCTCTCCTTTTCACAGTCACCCCTTCTCACTAGAAGAAAACAGACTAGGAGGCGCTTTCCAATCATCGTTTTCACGTAACAACTCAAATTTTACATTCCGTCTTATTAACTTGTAAACATTAAGTTGAGTGCTTATTATTCCCTCCAAGAATAACACTTTACTGATGCGGTCCTCCCCCACCCCCGTCGTCCCCCACCCCACACCGTCCCCCACTGTATCCTTAAAGGCTCATGAGATGAACAATTGTCACACCCCTGACACAAGGGAGAGACGAAAGAGGGCGAGTCGGGCCTCGTCGATCCTGTTGCACATCCTGCGTGAGAATCGCCCTGTCTGCCCACCCACAACTCACAGACTGCCCTTCTCCTTTCTCATGCGCCCTCCATCTCCACCTGGACTAAATCTTCTCTCCTAGTGTGCTTTTAAAAGGATTCAAATCTGTGCCTTAACGTTCCCAATTACCAGCAGCCAACATGTCTTCTGGGATCATTCCCTACCCTTTCCAACACACACACACACACACACACACACACACACACACACACACACACACACACACAATCCTCTTTGAAAAACATTATGAGGCACTAAAGGAACCCTGGTTGCTTGGTGGTGACGGTCAGAGACTCCGACCATCAGCTGCTCCGCAGGACAATAGGTATGACTGCCTACAGTTATAAAGACTACTGTTGGGTGCCCTGGAGTAGATTCCGTCTCCCAGGGACTCTGTGCACAAGAGAATGAAAGGCCGCCTGTCCCTGCACCATCCTTAAGATCACTACCATTGTTGCCATCACTGGGCCAAGATTAGAGCCAATGGGGCAGTTCTAATCTGTCCTACAGGATCGGTTTGAGTCGCGCGGGCTCAACAGCACACGACAATTGAACAAGAGACTCTGAGCACCAAGCATGCAAATGCTTGAAGGTTATCCAAGCACTAGTCCCTCATCTAATCATAGAAGCTTTCTTTTGGCCCTTTTCCTCTATGTGTCACCCACTGAATTGTAATCTGATCAATTATACCTGGAGACTACATCTCACCTGCTCTGGGAGGGGAGCGGACCCTGGAACCAGAACGGACTGCAGAAACGTCTACTGCTGCGTGGTATCCCTCATTGAGGGACCCAGCCTTCCAGAGTGGCCCTGATCTCTTCCTTGTCCCTCCTGAAGACAAGGCATTGCTTGTCCCATCCACAAGGAAACATGATTGCCTCTGTCTCTTCTATCCAAATAATTACCTTCTTTGGGCAGGAGTGAAACCAAAGTCCTCCAGAGGAAAATAATGACTTATTAGAAATCATTCCCTTTGAAATTATCTTGTATTTCCCATCCTAGTTATAATTTGGCTAATTGCTTAATAATTCTGTTTAAATGTCTCCATTTCTGCAAACATCAATTCATTAGACCCGCATTTTTTCCGGTTGAAAACCCCCTGGCTTCCCTGGCTAGCCTCTGCACTCTCTCCGTGCCTGCGCGGTGTTCTTGTGACATAAATAGCATCCCTTCCAAAGTTGTGGAAGAGATCAATGTGTCTCTCTTTGTGCTCCAAAGCCCGAGCCCTGTAATCTGTACACTTGAAGCTTGCCGCCTCGGTGAGTGGCAAAGATCTAAGACTGCGTGTCTCAGAACCCAGTTTCCATGCCAGATCAATGATGCTATGATTCCTGGCAGTCCCAACCAGCCCTTGTGGAAGGGATCTGGGGGGGGGGGCGGTATATTGCTGCATGGGGCAAAGTGGGAGACTGCCTGAGGAAGGAAAGCCCGGGGCCTCCAGGTGCCTCCCAGCCAATTCAGGGCTACAGGGCAGGATGAGAACCCAACTCCAGGCTCCATTTATATGGGGAAATATCCAGATTAAAACCCCACAGTTGTTGAGGGAGGGGAGACTATAAATAGGTGGAACACAGGGCATTTCTACACTGTGTGGTACAGTCATGGTGGCCACGTGGCATTACGCGTTCGTTAAAACCCATAGGACTATACAACATACACTGTAAACCCTAATAGAAACCATAGATTGAGTTTCTAGTTGTGAGTCGATACTGGTTCATCAGTTGTGACACACGTACAACTTGAATGAAAGATGTTACTAGGAGAAAGGGTATTTAGCAGGGAGGAAGTATATGGAAACTTTCCGCACCTTTTTTCTGTAAATAAAAAACTGCTCTAAGAATAAAGCCTACTTAAGAACTGAATAAACATAGTAAACTTGCTCAAAGCAGACACGGTTCCAGAGCACAGTGTGGGCACCATGGGTGCACGTGCACATCCCACATACCTTACTTCCTGTACAGCACATGCTCTCACGCACCGTCACCTCGGGGTGTGCGCACGCTCTTACCTGCTCTAGCTCAAAGCTGGGCATTGTGTCTGTGTTTCAGGAAATGAGCAGGTTGCCTGCAGAAGCAGCCTGTGACTCACCCCTTCTGGCACAGGCAGCTAGTCCAGGCTCCCAAATAGACTGCGTTGTGTTCCTTGCTGAGACCCTTCTGTATTTTAAACATACATCCCCCACCCCCACCCAAGAGCATCGGAGGTTCAGTGATAGAATTCTTGCCTTCCACCGGAAAACCCAGGGTCAAATTCTAGACAATGTACTTCAGGTGCAGCTGCCACCACCTGTCAGTGTAGGCTTACCTGTTGCTATGGACAGGTTTCTGCAGAGCTTCCAGAATAAGACTAGGCAGATCGTCCTGGGGATCTGCTTCTGAAAGTCAACCCTATAGATCACAGGGACCCAGACCTGTCGTGCATGGAGCCGCCATGAATCAAGGCCAACTCCATCACATCTCAGAACGACAGCAACGTATTCTACCAGCTAGAATCTTCTAACGCTGCTTCTGATTTCTTCATTTGAAAGGATATCCCTGGTACCCAACTTTCCAATTGCTCACATCCTAAAGGGGATGCCACAATCCTTCATCCCATTTTTAAAAATGAGGAAGAGTCCGAGAGCCAGAGAGATGCTTCCATGGTCCATCTCGAGAGCCTCCTAGGGGCATTGACGAGGAAGAAGTGCCATGGCGATAAGATACTCATATGGAGCGTCTGGAGGAGACAAGCAAGAAGAGGGTCAAAGGGAGCAGGGGCAAGCGGGTGCAATGAGTCCAAAAGGGGCTCTAACGTTGACGGCGGTGACGACCGCACAACACTTTCTTATATATTCAAGCCATCGCATTATATCGTGTGTGAATTGTAGGTCAAGAAAACAGTTTTTAAAATGGTATAAAAATACATAAAGAAGATGAGTTGAAATGCAAAAAAAAAAAAAAAAAAGGGTGCCAGCAAGTGGGGGACTAAGGTAACAAGATTTGGACAAGCTGGAATCGGGTGTCCATGGGCAGAAGTAGAGGGTGCCCGTTTCCTTTGCCCGATAGAAGTCCCATGTCATTAAATAAGGCCTGTCTCAATGGGCCCATTTACAGGACAAGTGCCTCTCTGTCTAGTGAGGGCAGCCTCTGGGGGAGAAAGGAGAACTGGACACTCCCTTTCTCTACCATTGAGTCGGTTCTGACACATAGGCACCCCGTCAGGACAGGGTAGAACCGTCCCTTAGGGTTTCTGCGCTTGGAAGTCTCCACAGGACTCATCTTTCTCCCTTGCAGCTGCTCCTGGTTTTAAACCACCAATGTCATGGTTAGTGGCCCAACGCACAGCCCACTGTGGGTCCTGGCTAAACAGAGGTTGGGAAGGTGGTTGGCAAAGACAGACTCATCCCAAGGTCATCCAGAGGTGAATTTAATTAGACTCCTTCTCAGTAAAGGTTTCACACACACACACACACACACACACACACACACACACACACATACACACACACCCCACCGAGGGTCCTCTTCTATCATGTTTGCTTAGGTCAAGAGTGATGACACAGTCTGGGAATCAAATGAGGAAGGATACTTGGCCTCCTGCCTAACTGGCCTGCTGGTGCTCACACACATACACAGCCCTGCCCTTGACCTTTCCACAATTCTCTGGGGTAGAAGCAACTTGGACCTTGTAAGGTGGCATCTCTCCAACAGCAACACGTGACACTGCACATGGACAGAAAGGGCCCCCGTGACCAGGCCTGGGGGTTACAAATTGATCTACGTTTGCAGCTTATTTCGATCGCCCATTCTTAAACAGTGACCCTGAATTCCTTTGGGGCAGGCTCTGAAATGGCGTCCTGCACAGGAGAATTGCAGCGCCCCATGGTTGCTCAGCGGGTGCATTTCCAACTGCCGTCTTCTCCTGAATGTTCTTTTTTCGTCTATTGCATTTCTTACTGAGCACCTTCAAAAAGCACTCTCTCTGATCCCGGACTTCCCATAAAATGGTGCCTTCGTGTGTGTAGCACTGCCTAAGGGAACCAAAGCGGGGGTCAGAGGATGGGGGTGGTGGGAACAAACAGAAATAGCTGTGGTTTCCAACACTTAGATCCTGCGTGGTGTCGAGTAAGGCTGTTCTAAATGCTCCCCATATTCCTTCACCCCATGAGGTAAGTGCCAGTCTCAGACCACCCACCGTACAGATGAAGAAACCGAGCCACAGGAAGGCACAGCACTTTCCAAGGTCACGTTGCTAATACGCGGTCAGACCAAGATTGGAACCCAGGCAAGACTGGGCTCTCAATCCCTGCACGTGACCACACGGGAATGGGATTAGCATTATCTTTTCATCTTTAAAGAAAGTGTGGGCTCTTCATCAACTTTATCTTTAACCATATTCTGTTTTTCCCTCCCAAACTCTCAGAGGATGGAAATGCGTAAAGCAAACTAAGGTAGTGTGACACCAAACCATGTAAGTGTGAGCATGGCTCCGTGTGTGTCGCGCGCTTCTGCCTACCGCCCCGCATGTTTGCTCCGCTGCCCTCTGATGCCCGCTTCGGCGCTTGGCGCTTGGACCGCATGTAAGCCATCGGTCTTATGTCTTTGCTCCTGGTTTTTTTATGGTTGCGCCTCCCCCTCCCCAGTCCCCGGCACATGGGTAAGAGCCAAAGTCCTTGCTGCTGCCAGCCTGGCACCTCCCTGGGCAGGAGCTAGGGGCACCTGGGAAGTTGGGTTTGGGTACTTTCCTCCCACAGTGAGTTCTCCACTATCGGCTTTAGAATTCTAGGCATGCGGCCCCCTGCTCTCGCTGTAACCGGCTACTCCAAACTGTGGAAGCGGATGGGATGGGCTTCTCCACACAGGCCAGTGTCGCCCACTGTGCCCCTTGGACTTGCTGGGGTCCGTCCTTAAATGGACTTGTGTTCTGTGGGTCTTTGGGGGAGACGTTGCACTGGGGAAGTACACAGCCCTGTGGCAAGGAGCCGCAGTAAATGAGGTCAGGAGACGTGGTGACCTCCTTTACTGAGTAGCCTCCTGTGTACGGGGAGGCCTCAGGGGACAAGCATGCAAGCTTCCAAACGACGCGCAACCCAGAATGAAGAAGCAGCCGGGTCAAGACCATTATGTTCAAATGCTGTCATCACAGCAGATGAGCTGTACCGTGTGACGTGCATCAAAATGGCATTACATTGTGCATTGTGTCAGAGAGGTTCTAGTGTGTCTGGAAGCATTTTTTAATGTTTTATGCATAGAAAGGTGCATTATATAGTAAAACAATCTGATGTTAGATGTGAACTGTACCTAACTGTGGTCCAAATTCAAGCTATTGACAGACTTAGAAATGGGACTCGTCCATCATCTGGGAACTGCCTGCACATCGGTCAATGAGGGATACGTGCACATGGCCTGGACAAACCTGACGAGGAAGGGGACAAATAATGGCTGTATGTGAAGTGTGGCCTCCATTGGTCTTTCATGGCACACACACATTTCCTCCGGGTGTTCTTCAATTCTACATAAACTGTATTTCCATTTTGAGTTATTTCAGTGTGAGATAAACTTGATGTATACAATAAAGTAGGAAGGAAGTATTTTTCCTCCAGACGATACCAGGAACATTTACCATGCAATCTTATTTAGCTAGAAAGCCTTCCACAAGCTGTCCATGGTCTCAGGAGTGGGACTACCTCTTGTTCTCTTGTTCTCAGGCTCCCTGGAGTCTTGGCTGTGCCTTGAATAAGAATCAGGGGAAGCTTTCAGGGTCGTTGTCAGAAATGACAAGCACGGAAAATCAAAGGGTTCTCAGAAGATGTGACTGAGCACTACCCAAGCCCCTGTAGGGGGAACCCAACCCATTATTTGGGGTCTGCTTCAGGATTCTGGAGCTGGAGGAATTTCAGAAGTGAATCATTCGCTCCACATCCCCAAACACTCAGAAGATGATTGAAGCTTAATGAGGGAAGTCTCTTACCCAAGCTGGATGAAAACTCACTCCTTTGATTGAACGGTGTCCCAGCTCCTCTTGCCCCTGGAGATTGCCCTGGCAATGGCCAGAGGAGTTTGGGAGAGTGAATGAAAGGGGAGCAGCTTGCATCCTGACAAAGGACGGTGGGTCCCAGTCCTGCTCCGCCATGAAAAATCTGAATGAAGTTAGGAAAGTTTCTGGGCTTCCATGGACCTCCAGTTCTTCATCTGTAAACTGAGAAGAGCTGATTTCAAAAAGTACTTGATGCTTAACTTGTGCATAACCTCTGACTGTGTTCACATGCTGTTTTCATTTCCCACTAGCAGATTGTGGGAAACAACACAGTCAAGCTGTGCAAAGGGGACCTGCCCACAGGAGAAGGCCCCTTGGGGCTCTCGGCGACTAACTGAAGAGTAAGGGCAGGGAAGAAAAAGTACAGATGGCAGAGAGGAACCTACCCCTCTTCCAAGAACCTACCAGACGCAGGTTTAGAAAGAACAGTTGAGTCCGTTCTGGCCCACGGGGGTCCTAGTAGAATCATGCTCCTTTGATGGCTGATCTCTTTGGAAGTGGGTTGCCAGACCTTTCTTTCTCAGTGCCTTGAGGTGAATCAAAACCTCCAACTTTCTTGTTAGCAGCCAAATGAATAATCGTGTGTAAGGCCCAGGGCCAAATCTGCTGATTCTGGGGTTATGCATATGGAGAGGGCCTCTTCTTCCAGAGACCCCACTGATTAAAACTCCAACATGTAGGGAGACCCAGGAGGGGGCTGAGGCTGCATTTCCCCTTCCAAGCACATTGCTGCAGCTCTGAGACAGCTGGCGTAATTCGAAAGCCAATGAGGTAAGTTGCTAGCTTCCAGCACACTTGTTAAACATATCCTCTGGATGCATAAACACGCATGGAAACACACATGTTACCCAAATCCACAAGGTCCTTTCACCAGAGCTTCCTTTTCCCATGTAAACCCATGGCATTCTGAAGATGATGATGAATTGCTGAAAAGCAGAGAACCCTCATTGGACTTAACATGTTGGTTAACTGTGTTTTCTAAGTATAGTTTGCTTTAAAGCATAGATGTTTTAATGGATTTTTTTCCTCAATAACCCCATCTCTCTGGAGTGAAGGAGTCCTTGTGGCCCAGTGGTTACACATTGGGCTGCTAACTGCAAGGTCATCAGTTCGAAACCACCAGCCGCTCTGGGGGAGAAGGATGGAGTTTTCTACTCCCTCAAAAAGTTATAGTTTTGGAAATTCACATGGGCAGTTCTACTCTGTCCTATAGAGTTACTATGAGTCAACATTGACTCCATGGTAGTGAATGTGGGGGGTTTGGTTGGGTGGTCGATTTGGTGCCTGTGGCAGCCTACCCAGGAGCTGGTTCAAAGTTGGGTGGGAGGTGTAGGGCGAGTGGAGACTCCTCAGGGCATTTCTTAGGCTCTAAAGCTGCTGGATGAGAGTACAGTTTGCAAAGGCCTGTGGCCTCATGAGATGGACCTGGGGCGAGATTTCTAGTGCAGAAATTTTGCACAGGAGGGGCTCAGAGAGAACAAATCTGGCTGTCTGGGTTGTACCAGAGGACTCTTGAAGCTGCATTTGCATGTCATTTCACGGGAGCTGAAATGTCACATGACCATGACTGTGGGTGAGAGTGGCTGCTGGAGATGATGGTGGGTGGAGAGCCTACAGGCCTCTTCTCGGAAACCATCATTGCGTTGACGCGACAATTCCCTCCGTCTCTAGCAACAACTGTCTACTATTTGGAGAAGAAAATGGCATCCTCGGGCAACCACTCAAGAGCAGTCGTCTCGCTGAGGATCCTGGGGTGACAGTAAGGCAGGAGGGCAGGCAGTGGTCACCGTGCTTGTCACCTTGTCCAAGGTCCCAGTGAGCACGAGCCAAGCAGAAGGGGGATTTTTCAGACTTTGGTCGATTCTTGCTCTTCTCTCGATTCTTGCTCTTCTCTCTCACACACAACACACTCACGTGCATGCGTGCGTGCACATGTGTGTATGTGTAAAATCGTTGTCCTGCTGAGACCTCTAGTGACCAGATTGGAAACTGCAAGTATCTGGGACCAGAATCTGAGATTCCCTGAGACTGTGACCCTTAGACACCTCTCAAACCTGGAACGGAACCCACTCTCTGGGTTCACCTTTCAGCCAAACAGTACATGGACCTCGGAACAATTCACCATATGACACCAACAGGCAACAGCACTTGCCCACAAATCAAAGCTCAGAGGCAGGAAGTGTTAGGCAGATAGGGCAGGGATGGGACGTCCGTTGGGCCTTGCCCAGAGAGCCAGGCACGAAAACGAAGGGCGGCGCACTGCACATGCTCAGAGGCCCAGGGTCTCCTGCCGGTGGGCATGGGTGGGTGCTAAACCTGGATCGGCCCACCTGGACCAGGTGAATTCAATTCAGCCAATGGGGTTGATCTGGGTCGTCCACCACGCCTTCCCGTGGAATCCTTGAAAAGGCAGGAGTCAAGAGTCGGGAGGAGGAGAACTTGGGAGAGATCTAACATAGAGTCATAGGGAAAGAGATCTTTGCGTGACGCCGAGCAGTCTCTGCCAGGCTGCATGGTCGGGAGGAATCCTATGGGTGCCGTGTAAAACCTGAAACTTCTTCTAACTCTCATTAAACTCACTTGGATCACAAGCCAGGCTTCGGCGTGAATTCATTCTCGCGCGGAGCCAAGGACCGAGGTGCAACTCTATTTCCAGAGAGATCTAACAGCAGGGCCAGGAAAGAAGGACAGCAGCCCGGTGGGACAGTAGGGAGAGTACATGGAGAGGATTGCACCTAATGTGTATCAATTATTGCATGGAAAACAAATGTGTTCTACAAACTTTCCCTTTGTCACAATAAAAGATCCAAATAAAACACTGGAAAAATCCCCCACAGGGTCTTATGGGCTCACCCTTCCCACCCCACCCTTGCCAGGACCACCAAAGACCACAGGGGTGGTGCTGGTCCCCTATGTCTGTTGCGTCTCACAGTGCCTGCGGCATCTCCCATGATCCTGAGCAGCATCGCAGACCCCCATGATCCTGAGCAGCAGGCTTCTTGCTGAGACACTCAAAGAGCCTCACCCACATTTAACAGCTAGAAACCATGTGCACCCAGCCAGTCAGAGAATGCCTCCTTAATTAACTGTAAAATACAATTAAAGATCAGACACCCCTCCTCCCTCCCACCCCCTGCCGAGACAGGGAAAGAAATGGGAAGCGAGGAATGGAAGCCCTGGGTGATGTCGACTTCTAACCTTGCTCTGTGTCCAGGACATGCTCAGCATCTGCCCCAGCGTCAGGATGGGGCCCTGGGCTGGAAACCCAGAGGTGGGGCCGGGGGAGAGAGGCGATGGTGCGTAGTAAAGGGAGAAGAAACAGCAGTGAGGTGAGAAGGGAGGTGGGACAATCTGCTGTCCTGGAGAGAAGCCCTGGGTTAGGAAGCCTCCTGTCTCCAGTGGGGGATTTGCAGGAAGACCTGACTTTGGTCTCGCTTACTTGTGGGCGCCCAGAGCCAACTCCATGGGAGTGTGACCAGCGCAGTCACAGGGGGTCCTAGCCTCCATGGGAGTGTGACTGACCATTGCAGTCACACAGGGGCCCTAGTGACCTCCTGAGTGACCCTGCTTAAAAGTGGCCATTTTCTCTTCGACATTGTGTTTTGAACGTGGAATCAGTGAGATGTGTTGGAGGCTTAGAGACTCTGCTCATGGTTCCTTCCCACCCCCTCCCAATTCCCACCTCCCTGTCTCCCTTGAGATACCTTCCCAGCCCCCTCTCCAGCCCTGACACCCCAGTAAGCCACTGTGACCCTCTG
This sequence comes from Tenrec ecaudatus, assembly GCF_050624435.1. Taxonomy (NCBI): domain Eukaryota; kingdom Metazoa; phylum Chordata; class Mammalia; order Afrosoricida; family Tenrecidae; genus Tenrec; species Tenrec ecaudatus. The sequence goes on from NC_134538.1 coordinate 123,975,746, forward strand.
CCCCCGACTCAAGGTCAGTGCTGCCCATCCTGCAGTATCTTGGGCCATATCTGTGGCCACCCCCACCCTGGACTCACAGCAGTGCAGGGCATCAGCTGGACAGTGGACAGGAGGCCACAGTCAGAAAGCGTTGGGCCCATATCCAGTACCGATTCAGTCACCGAGTGCGTTAGTCTGGGTTGACCAGAGAAACAAACCCAGAGTTACTCATGTGTGTAAGAGAGAACTTTATATCAAAGAGCAATTGTACATTATGAAAACATCCCAGCTCAGTACAAATCAAGTTCATAAATCTGATATTACCCCATATGTCCATACTAATCCATAAATTCCTCTTTAGACTCACGCAGCCATGCAATGACACCGAATCCAGGAAGATCACAGGTCAGTGGGTGGAAAGTCTTGTGGATCCAGTGGTGATGGAAGCACCTCAGCGCTGATGTGGGTCTCTATGTGGCTCCTCCAGCTCTAGGGCTCTGGCTCTATCAGCGTATTTCTGTGTGGCTTGTCAACAGAAATGTCTCTCAGGGAGTGAGTGTGTATCTGGCCTCGAGTGAGCTATTTATCTCTGTTGCACCTCCAAATGAGGTCGTCAAGCTGCAACCTGATTGACAGGCTAGACTCCACCCCTTCATACGTTGACAGGAGATTATGTAACTGTCACACCTAGTAAAGAGGTTGCAATAGGCCATGAACTTGCAGTGAGTTGAAACTGTGGCTGGGGGGAAAGAAGGTTCCCCAGGGCCATTCACAGTCCCAGGAAAGGGGCTGGGGTGAGACCTGTCTTAGCGACCATCAGACATGAACAAGCACGCGGGGCACCTGCTGAGGTCCCCAGGAAGCTCCGAGCCCTGCCTGCTCTCTGGAGCCAACTCTCTCTTCCTGGGGAGTCCTTTCTTCTCCCTTCCACATTCATTGTCTTCTGCCCCTCTCGCTCAAGACTTCTTCCAGGGACAGCTTGTGCACTATGAAATGTCAGCGAACCTGTGTTGTAAGCTCTGGTGTTTGTGTAGAAAACTGGCATGTGAGAGGAATGGGAAAATTCGCCCTAATTGTTTTCATTTTGATTGACTTTGAATGGTATCAAGTAGCAAATAAAGAATGCCATGGTGAGCCAAGCCGAGCAAGTGGCAACAGAAGAGAGTGGAAAGCGTTTTCTGTTTGGGGACCATCTGTGCCACTTTGCCTGCTCTTAAAACAAGGAATCCAAACGGCCCTCTGTTACTAGGCCCCACGGATGGTGTATCTGTCCCTGAGTGCACCTCGCAGCCCCACAGACTGGGAGACCATGGTGTCAGCAGTGAAAGTCTAATGGGGAGAGGACTCCAAATGTATTATTTCATTCTTATGATCCTCTCACCAACAGGTGAAAAAAAAAGAATAAAGTGCTCCTTACATGTAGCTAAGCGCCCATCATGCTTTCAGGTGAACTTGAGAGAAAGGGGATACTGTCTGCTCCCGGAAAGATGTACAGTCATGGGAAAAGGAGCTGACCCCGGTAGTGGGTTGCAAGTCGGGCTGCTGACCACAAGGTCAGCAGTTTGAAACCACCAGCCACTCTGTGGGAGAAAAATCCCACCATCTACTCTCGTAAAGAGGTGACAGTCTTGGAAACCCAAAGGGACCATTCTACCCTGGCCTATAGGGTTGCTATAAGTCAGAATCAACTCGATGGTGGTGAGAGAGGAGTTGGAATCAATGGCCATGGCCATGGCCATGGCCTTGGCTTGGCTTGGCTTGGCTTGGGTCTTTGGGTCACATGCAAGGCCTTGATGAGGTCAACTCATTCATTAGGAGAGAATCTAGCCTCCCACACTCCTCAGCTTGCCTATAGTTCCGGCATGTTGTAAATGGTGTCAGTCATTTATCACTTTCCTGCCTGTAGCCAGACCTATGAAGAAGGTCAGTAGCAAGTTTATAGCTTCTCGTAAATGAGCCCTGGTGACACAACAAGTAAGCACTCAGATGCTAGTGGAATCAAACCCTGCGGCTCCAGCTTGGTAGGAGAGAGCCGTGATGGTCTGCTCCTTTAAGGGCTACCGCCTAGGAAATCCTTTGGGCCACAATCAGTCCCAAACTGACTGTGATATCTAACCACAGCTTCTCATAGCTTTAGTATGGAATAAAGGAATATGCCAAACCAAACTCACTGCCATCGAGTCAATACCGACTCAGAGCAACCCGATAGGACGGGGTAGAACTGCCCCTGTGAGTTTCCCAGTCTGTAACCTCGTTACAGGAATAGACAGCCCCATCTTTCTCCAGGGGAGCGGCTGGTGGTTTCGAGCTGCTGACCTTGCGGGTAGCAGCCCAACATGTAACCACCACTCCACCAGGTCTCCCTGAACAAGGGAATAGAGCAGAACTAAATGCAGAAAAGATCGTTTTCTTAGCACCATTCGTCTAAGTAAACTTTGTGGGGCTACATTTAAATGAGGATTTTAAAGAGCGATCATAGAAACTTGGCCTCTCCTTGCAGATCAAGAAAACTTTATGTGCGCAGAGGAGGGAGGCCCACTCGTTGTCGCTCTTGTTTGGTGTCGCCAGGCTGATTCTGACCCACAGCGACCCCTGTGCCTGGTCCTGCACCATGCTCACAAGCACTGCTCTATTTGAGTCCACTGCAGTTGTAACTTCCTTCTGCTGGCTCTCCCCTGAATAGTAACCTATCCACCCAAATACATCTTTCTCTGCTCCTGCTACTTCAGTAAGCTCTTTAGGCAGGCGTGGGAAGCTTAATGTATTTCCTGTGAAATCGTACCATTCTCCTTGATCAGCTTATCCCAGCTTTGCAAATTGAAAGAAATTTCATTCCTGGCACCAACAGCCTGTTAAATTGATTCTGATTAATAATTGAATCTTAAGACCCTTTCAAGGCAACGTTTACAACAACAGATTAGTGGATGGTGATGGCATGCAGCTCTGAGTCATGATGAGGACAGACCGATGACCTCAACTGGGGGTGATGTGGTCAGAGTTCAGGAGTTCAGGCTCTAGTGAATCCCATTCCTTAGAAAATCCCACCCTAAAAATAACAGGAGCCTCTTTCTCCCCGGCAGCCCAGTGGGCCAGGCAATGGTTTCCCAGTTATTACTTGTAAGGTGATTTAGACTCATTCTTCCTGGAGCTGGAGTGGGACGTCAGGACCACATGAAGCCCACTTGCATTTTGAATGGCTTACAATGGCATTTCAAGTGGTAGAGTCCGCTTAAAATGTCAGACTGTGAAAGAGATGGGCCCCTGGTCCCTTGGGAGGGTTTTCAGGCATGTTGTTGTGGTTGGGTGCCATCCAGTGGGTTCCCACGCCTAGTGACCCCATGTCTCAAGTCACTGGTCTCTCCTGTAGAACTGCTGGGTGGGTTCTTTCCAACGTGCACGGTCACTGCACTGGAGCTCCTTCTGAAACACCCAGGTAGCTAGGCAACCCCAGATGTTGACGGCAAATCCTTTAAGTTTGTTTGTGCTCGTACAGCATCATAACCTGTCTGGGCCCAGAGTGTGTGTTATGTTTCCGTCCACAGGAGGAAAAAACAGAAAAAGGAGACCTAAGAGACCCAAGTGAGTCTTAAATTCAGATTTTCAAGTGCTCCCTAGAGCTGCCCAAAGACTTTAGGCCACGCTAGGTGTAGCCAGAAGAAAGCTGTTGGTATAGTTACTCACTGGGCTGCTCACTGCAAGATCGGCAGTTCGAAACCACCAGCCGCTCCTAGGGAAAAAAAGGCTACTCTGTGAAGAGTTAGTCTACAAAACTCACAGAGGCCAATCCCCCCTGTACCGAATGTTCACTCTGAGTCGGAATCCACTCAACGGCAGAGCGTGAGCGAGAGTGAATGAAGGTGTGGCACCAGGACCACCTGGCGAGTTGATTTAAAATGCTGGTCCCAGCCTCTGCCCAGACCTACAGATGATGACTCCTCAGAGGTCTCTAAGTGCGAGGGAGTCAGTTGTCAGAGCACGGACCCCCAGAAGCTCATGAATATCAATGAATTGGGGTATTTGCTGTCAAGTCAATTCTTACCAGACAGGTTAAAATGGCCTCCAAAGCGTTTCCAAGGTCATCTGTAGGGCAGCAGACCGCATCTCTTCCAAGGAGCAGCTGGTGAGGTTGACATTTACCTGAGCGCTTTAACCGCAGCACCATCAGGGCTCCCCCAGACTCCACCGTGTAAGTGCGACTCTTCAAATCGTGTGCTTATGAAGACTGGCCGGTTGGTGTTTTTAATGCCCAGAAGTAAGAGAAAATCTTTTGCAACATCCATTTCTTCCAGGCACACTTGCTGAGTACATACTACGAGCTGGGCACCAGGCTCAGCTGTGAGCTGCGCAGGTGCCATCAAGTTGGTTCCAACCCATCTGGGCCTGGTGCCCAGCAGAATGAAACCCTGCGGATCCTGCACCATCCTCACGATTGTCCTGACACTTGAGCCCAGCCAGCCAGCCACTGTGTCAATCCATTTTATTGACTGTCTTCCTCTGTACTTTAACAAGTGTGATGTCCTTCTCCAGAGACTGGTCTCTCCTGACCACATGTCCAAAATATGTAAGACGAAATCTCACCATCCTTGCTTCAAAGGAGCATTCTGGCTGTACATCTCCGGAGACAGACTTACATATTCCTTTGGCAGAACTTTCAATAGTCTTTGCCGGTCTGTAATCCAAACGCAGTGAGTCTTCTTCAGTGTCTAACTTTCACAGGCCTAGGAGGCCACTGAAAATGCCACGGCTTGGGTCAGGCTCACCTTAGACCTCAAAGTAACCTCCTCAGTTGTCAGCACTTTAAAAAGGCCTTGTCCCACTGATTGACCCAATGCAGTATATTGTTTGATCAGTTACCTTCAGGTCTCCGCTATGAGCCAGTGATGTATTAAAAATACATTAGACAATACACTAATGTATCCGTAGGAAATCCTTGGCTACAAGAGGTAATTGAGAAGTGATTCTTTAAGAAGATTTTTAATTCATCAGTGTGGGTACGGAGGAAGCGGAAAGAGTCAGGAAAAGGTATAGGAGTGAGCAGCTAGGAGGTAGGAAGAGGCAGGAGTCTATCCACTCTGTGAAAACTGAGGTGGTTTGAGAAACCGGTGTGCAGAGTAGAGAGGTGTGAGGGATCAGGAGACGGTACCACTGGAGCCCAGGAAGAGGTGAGTGGGCCATCAGATATAGGGAGCAAAAAGGGTCTGGGGGGCAGGGGTGGAGTGAGGCCAAGAGAAGGCCCAGGAGTGAGGAGAGGTCACCCGGACCCCCCAGGTGAGGAGAAGATGAAAGAGCGAGGGAAACGAGGAATGTAGCAATAGGCATGGAAACGTGTGAGGCTTCTGCTGTGTGCCCAGGCTTTGCATCTGTTCCCCCCTTTCGCCCTCTCAACAGCCTATGAATGAACAGGGAGGGAATGCTCGTCTTACTGATGCGCACACCAGAGCTGAGCTCGCTGAGGCCTTTAGACTGTGAGCAGGAGAGCCGGCAATCTGCTTCCAGCGCCCAGGTTCTTATCCACCTCAAGTCCAACTAAGAAGGCCGAGCCAGGAGATGATGCTGTTGAATGTGAAAACTGCAACAGCATGTGGCCTCCTCTAGTCTAATGGCCATGTGCGCTTTTTTTCCTATGCAAAATACAACTGCTGTATCCTGAGCCTGGTGCCAGGCTCTGGAGATACTAAGTAAATACCATGTGCTTTCCCACTCAGTGAAGACCACCTGTCACAGAGGCATCCAGAATTTACAATTCAGAGTCCCTGACTTTGTTGATCCATCCTGAGACCTATTGGCTTCATTCTTGCCCCCTTCCCCACCTCCAAGCACATGGCCACCTCTTTCTCCCGCCGTGTATTCGCTTCCACCATTTCCTTCCGCTGAACCCACCCTCCTCCCCACTAGCATCTTCCCCCCACCCCCAGTTACAACTTGCTTAGGACGATCGCCCCTACATCTGGGGCTTTGTTTTTCTTCTCACCATCGCAATTTCATTTAAAAAGTAATCTCTTCCCAACACTTGTACTGCCACACAACACACTCCCTCCCTGTTCGTTCTTTTTTAAAGGCAATTTATTGGGGGAGGGAGGGGGAAGAAATGGGGAGCTGAAATCAGGGGCTCAAGTGGGAAGAGAATGCTTTGAAAATGATGATGGCAGCATATGTGCAAATATGCTTGACACACTGGATGAATGTATGGATTGTGATAAGAGATGTAAGAGCCTCCAATAAAAGTATTTTGGGGGAAATTGTATTATAAATGTTTCCCACATTCAGAAAGGCTAAATAATGATGTGATCAACACTTGATTAATCACCACTTGACTTAAGCATAAAACATTAACAATACCCCATTCAGAATTAACCTGGGATTATTCATTCTCTCTCTCTCTCTCTCTCTCTCTCTCTCTCTCTCTCTCTCTCTCTCTCTCTCTCTCTCTCTCTCTCTCTCTCTCCAGTCCTTCTCTGCAGCCTCACTCTATTGGCTCCTCTAATTAGGGCTCTCTTCCCTCTTGGCTACCATAACCCTGGACACTTTACTGGTTCCTATCCTACCTATTTCGCTACTTCTTTTCTGCCTCTGCTAGCTCTTCTACCCCTTTCAAGTTTCTAAGACAAGTTCTCTCTCTCTCTCTCTCTCTCTCTCTCTCTCTCTCTCTCTCTCTCTCTCTCTCTCTCTCTCATGTGTTGCTCTTTCTCTCCTTCATTCTTATTATCCACTTCTATTGTTTTAGCTTTCATCAGAAGGACCCCCAAATAGAACTCTTCTATCTATATAATCTACCTAAGCTCTCTTTCCAAACTTCTGTTTACATGATAGATGTGACTAGGCCGTCCTGCTAGTTGCACAGATCAGTACGCCTCAGGGCTTTATTCCCAACCGCCTCGTCCCATCTGACATTCTTAGCAATAGCCCAGAGGGAAGTAGGAGTCTGTCAAATCTGTGAAGGAGTTAAAGCAGGGTGGCCTATTGCAAAGCTGAATAATAGCTCAAAGATCTTGAAAGGTTGACTTCATAGAGCAGGACTTGGCCAAGGTCAGTGTAAGAAACAGGCCATGCTTCTGAACACCCAACCACATAATTAGAAGGTCATGAGTCAGGAGCTGTATAGAGGAAAGGGCACAAGAGTTTAATTAAATGGTAAGTCACTGGGCACCAACACTGTGGAAAAGATCATGGAAACTGAGTCTATGAAAGATAAAAAGCGCAAGGAAGCACACGTCCTCTTTAGTATAACAACATTTGATTGAGTCTACAGTGCTGGCTTCCTCTGAGCACAACATTCGAAGACGGTCTATGGAAAACTCGGTGGGCTTGATGGTTCATTTTATGTGTCCTTTTGGCTAAGCGAGGGTGTCCGGTTGTTGGTCAGATGAGTGTAGGTGTTGTTATAAGTGTTTACATGTGATTAGCATTTAAATAGATTGGCCATAAGAAAAACAAATGATCTTCCATAGCATGGCCTAATCACAAGAGACGATGGCCCAAAGAACACAAAGGGAGGTTTTCCTTTTTGTTTGTTTATTTGTTTCTTTGTTTAAATCATTTTATTGGGGGCTCAGACAACTCTTATCACAATCCATACATATACATATATCAATTGTGTCAAGCACACCTGCACATTCATTGCCCTCATCATTCTCAAAGCATCTGCTCTCTGCTTAAGCCCTTGGCTTCAGGTGCTCCCTTTCCCCTCCCTCCCCGCTCCCCCTCCCTCACGAGCCCTTGATAATTTATAAATTATTGTTTTGTCATATCTTTCCCTGTCCAACGTCTCCCTACACCCAGTTTTCTGTTGTCCGTCCCCCAGTGAGGAGGTCACATGTAGGTCCTTGCAATCAGTTCCCTCTTTCCAACCCACTCTCCCTCTACCCTCCCAGTATCGCCCCTCACACTCCTGGTCCTGAAGGTATCATCGGCCCTGGATTCCCTGTGTTTCCAGTTCCTATCTGTACTAGTGTACATCCTCTGGTCTAGCCAGACTTGAAAGGTACAATTCGGATCATGATAGTGGGGGGGGGGGAGCATTTAGGAACTAGAGGAAAGTAGTATTTTTCATCGGTGCTACATCAAAACTTGACTGGCTCGTCTCCTCCACTAGACCCCTCTCTCTGCAAGGGGATCTCCAGTGGCCAACAAATGGGCTTGGGTCTCCACTCTGCCCTACACCCCCCCCCCCCCCGCATTCACTATGGTAAGATTTTTTTGTTCTGATACCTGATCCCTTCAACACCTCGTAATCTCACAGGCTGGTGTGCTTCTTCTATGTGGGCTTTGTTGCTTTTGAGCTAGATGGCCACTTGTTTACATTCAAGCCTTTAAGACCCCAGCCACTATATCTTTTGATAGCCGGGCACCATCAGCTTTCTTCACCACATTTGTTTATGCACCCATTTGTCCTCGGCAATCATATCATGGAGGTGAGCACCCAATGATATGAGTTTTTATTCTTTGATGCCTGATAACTGATCCCTTCGGCACCTCATGATCACGCAGGCTGGTGTGTTCTTACATGTGGGCTTTGTTGCTTCTGAGCTAGATGGCTGCTTGTTTACCCTCAAGCTTTTAAGACCCCAGACTCTATATCTTTTGATAGCCGGGCACCATCAGCTTTCTTCACCAAAATTGCTTATTCACCCACTTTGTCTTCAACGGTTGTGTCGGGAAGGTGAGCATCATAGAATGCCAATTTAATAGAAGAAAGTATTCTTGCATTGAGGGAGTACTTGAGTGGAGGCCCAATGTCCTTCTGCTACCTTAATACTAAAACTATACATATGAGCACATAGATCTATTTCCCATCCTCATATATAAATACATTTGCATGTGTACATGTATTTATCTAGACCTCTATAAATTCCCTCTGCCTCCCAGCTCTCTCCTCTATTTACACAAAGGGAGATTTTCCTAGGGAGACGTTACACCCAAACTATCTGTAGACACCTTGCTAGATTCCTCTTTCTCTCCCACCATCTGATATCCCCAAACGGAAGGATAGGTTAAAATGCATTGCTACAAAAATCATAGAAATCTTTATGAAACAAATACAAAATTTGAAACCATTACTTCTCAACAGATCATCCAGGTTTATCCTCTAGGTTTATACACTTGTGAAGTTTATGTTTTTAATCTCTCTAACTTTTCCTCCAAATAATTCTATGCTCTGTGGTTCACACCATGTCAAACAGCAGTTTTAAATATATTTTATGTGCCATATATAGTTCACAAATATTTTGTCCTCTACTGTTGATTGTCTCTTCACTTGTTAAAAACATAAAGTCGTTAGATGCCAAAAAATGTGTAAGGCCTTCATCATCAGTCCCTATAATTGCCCTGTAACCTTTGAGAAAATCTCTCCAAATTATGTCTTTGAAGTCATCATAGTACAGTCATCATAATCTCTGAGCTGACCTCTCTACCATGAATTTCCCCAGCCTGCCAATCCTCTTGAAAATGGTGTTTTGAGTGGACCTTTTTTGACTGCACCCTAGTGATGTTAAGACATGTGTTTCGCTGAGAGACTGGTGTGCAGCCATGCACTGATTGCAGAGACACATTTAAGCCAGTGCATGTGTGAATTGGAGTCCTAGAAGCAATGCATTTTTACTTACTGGTTCTGTTTCCTAGGGCCCCCTAAGACAGAGTGTATTCAGAAGGCAACAATCGGGACCATGAGCGTGTCTAAAGCAGGTCCTATGGCCACGTTCTATGGTTATCCAGAAGCAAAGACATTAGATAGACACCTGGTGGCCCCATATGATACAAGCAGCACCTTTATGTTGGGTCCAATAATTCATGTCATTGGCCACACAGAACTCACAGGCAATTCTCACAATCTTTAGGGAAGTTAACAGGTTACCACAAATCAGGATCAGTAAACAGTAAGGATACAGCCTTTTGGTCACAACAACGCTTCACAGCCAGCAGCCAAGTCCTTAGCCTTTCAGCTATGTGGCCCCTTGGCCTCTTGCCTCCATGGACTAAGAAGCCAACCTGTCTTCTCTTGCTCTGTCTCATAGTCTCCAGGCACCTGGAAAGAACCCAGCGTAGAAGTAGAGCACCGTGGGAAGAAAGAATGGTGTTGGAGTACGGGAAGAAGGATAGAGCAAGGGGGCATGTGTGACGATAGGCACCTCTTGGCAATAGGGGAGCCAGAGCCATCTACTGCACTCAGTATAGCTTAGCAGGCCCGTGTTTTTGTTCCCGTCTCTAAGTCTATTGGTCTATTCAGGGCAAAACCAGTCTCTGGTGTTTCTGATCTTGGCCTCTGTCATTCCAGACATGATCTAGACCATGCTCCTCTGATGAGCCTAGGCTGTCTTTCTCTGCTCCTGTTTCAAAGATGGCCCATCTGTTAGCAGGGAGGTGATAGTGAAGGCTGACTAGTTCTCTCTATTAGTGTTACACACACTCTAATACAGACACGGGGGTAGAAGGGTCATATTAAAAAATTTCACTCCACCACACCTGGTCTATGACATGCGTGGCATTACAAATCCATGTAAAAAGAATACTCTTTATAATTAGTGAAAGTGAGCAACAGCTATCCAAATGGAGGAAGAAAGGTTCAATTACATGTACGCACATGGAATAAATTCTTTATAAAGATTCATACAAAAAGCAACCCTTTAAACCTTCTAAAAGAAAATATAGACTATTGTGTCCATGATAAATAAATATATGGACAGTCTTTCTGTGTGTATCTCTCCATAAAAGTGATTCATGATTGATTCGCCCAAATGTGGGTGAAGGGGGACAATGGACATTAAAATTTTTAATTTCAGTATAATCAAAGACACCATAAAACAGCTTCAAAGGCAGTACATATCCTTGGAGAATATATTTTCAAAACATTCCCTCAGCTAAGGATTAACTCCAGACTTTATATTATAAATCTTTTTTTAAAAAATAAATTTAAAAATTCACAGAATTGGAAATCTAATTGCCAATAAAGATACTGAAACTCGGGGCTTTGAGGATGCCTGAGGCGCTTGACTAATGTAAGGAAGGGTGGTTATTAAATAATCCATTATGAATAATGGCTTCTGTGTGGTGTGGTTAGTCACAGCCAGATATTTGCTTTAGCTCCGAGTACCAGCTGAGTTCATAAGCTCCTGCGGTTCACTGTGTGCAAAGAGGTGAAAAGAATCTTGGTTTTCCAAGAGGGTCCCAATAAAAGTTGCCCCAGGAATGGACCTGAAAACTCTCCCCTAGCCCTATGAACTCCCAGCATCTTGTCATCTCTTCCCAAGGGCACCAAGGTTTTCTAGATCACACCTTCCAAGAGGGAGAGAGGTGGGCCCATCCCTACCAGACCTAGTCCCATTATGTTACCTCAGACTCCAGCGCCCTATAGACTAGAGTAATGAGGCGCCACAAGGTTTCCTTGAGGGCATCTTTGCGGGGAATACTGACAGGTCCTTTCGCTCTCAGACCTGCTGCGTGGGTTCCAACCAGCAACCATCGAGTTAGAAGCCTAGGGCTAACCCACTGTGACACCCGGGCTCTTTCATCAAGCAGTGCTGATCCATAAATTAGAAATGCTTTCGCCTCTCTTATGCCTCTTCACAAAGCCTCAATTCAATTGTCCCTTCCTTGTAACCCTTCTGTGGAGGGGGATGTGCAATGGTCTACAGATGGGGTGTGGGTCTCCACTCCAACCCCCTTCTTTCACATCGATATAATTGTTTGGATTGTTTGATACCTGATCCCATTGACAGCACTGACAAACACATGCTTCCTGCCCCCCGCCTACAACCATGATGCAGTTCTACCTTTCAAATCTGGCTAGACAGGAGTGCACACAGTGGTACAGATAAGAGCTCTCCACACATGGAATTCAGGACAGATAAACTCTCAGGAGTAGTGGAAATAGCAATATCATGGTGGGGGGTGGGGAGAAAGGAACCCATCACAAGGTTGGATATATAGCCACCTCTCCCCCAAAAGGGACCAATAAAAGCAATGTGGGTGAAGGGAGACAACGGACAGTAGGAGACATGACATGAAATAACAATAATAAATATTGATCAAGGATTAATGAGTGGGGGAGGGTAGGGGAGGAAGGGGAAAAAAGAGGAGCTGATAACAAGGGCTCAAGGAGAAAGAAAATGTTTTGGAAATGTTGATGGCAACATATGTACAAATATGCTTAATACAATTGAATGATGGATTGTTATTAAGATTTGTAAGAGCACCCAATAAAATGATTAATAAAAATTTTTTAAAGCCTCAATTCAAAGGACACTCATCATCTCATTTGATCCCCAGAGCATTTTATTAGGTAAACAGGATAGTGGAGGTATTATACTGAGGTTTAAGAAATTATATGATTTTCAAAGATGATACAGGGTCCAGGGCTATACCCCAGGTAAACAGACCTATTAAATTTGTGATCCCAGAGATACAGACTGTGTTAGGCAGGGTTCTCTAGAGAACCCAAACCAGGACACTTAGGATTATATACATTTATATGACTTATATATATGAGGACAGGTTTAGACAACAAGAAGGAGTATAACAGCTAAATAGTCCACACAACAGTACAGAGAGCTCAGTTCAACTCACTTCTGTGGAACAGTTAATATACTGAAAGCCCGTAAACACTCATCCGACGAGCTTGACAAGACAGGCTGGAACAGTGGCTGCAACAATGGCTCGAGTGGAGGCACAATTGTGAGGATGGGGTAGCAAGAGATAGCGTTTCATTCTTTTGTGCATAAGGTTGCTGTGAGTAGGAACTGACTCGATGACACATAACAGCAACAACCTGTGATCCGTGGTGACTTTGTATAACACACACACACACACACACACAACCCAAAACAACAGCAAAAGAAACTTTGCCTTTTTAGCCTTTTTATTATATAATTTTATTTTTATTATAAATCATTTTATTGGGGCTCTTATAGCTCTTATAACAATCCATACATCAACTGTATCAAGCACATTTGTACATATGTTGACATCATCATTTTCAAAATATTTTCTTTCTACTTGAGTCCTTGGTATCAGCTCCTCTGGTTTTCCCTCCCTCCCTTACTCTTCCTCCCTCATGACCCCTTGATAAATTATAAATTATTATTATTTTCATATCTTATAGAGTAGACCAGCCTCTAACAATATCACAGGGTTCATAGGTGCAATGATATGGTGATAATATATAAAGATTATAGTAAAGTCATAGAGAATAGGAGATAGGAGAGAGAGTAAAATAAAGGAGTCAGACACATTTCATAGTAGAATGCTCACCTCAGCCCCTCTTGATGGTCCATGTGGAGGTGGGAAAAGAGGAGGAGAAGGAGAGACGTCTTTTTCTAACCAAGGTTTATATTATCTTAGGGGGTGTGCAAGCCCCCCTGATTACAGGTAATCACATACGTAACAGGAAGGGGTGTACTGTAGGCAACAAGCAATGGGAGGGGGATGATCTAGGGGTGTATACACAATCGGAAGGGGAAAGATTAGGGGTATACATGTGATAAGATGGGCGGACCCTAGGTTCAAGGTGGCAACCTAACCTTGCTCACTCTTGAGTAGGCTCAACCTTGTCTCTGGGCTCTCCTTCAAGGAAACAATCCACTCTTCTTTTCAGAAGAGAGTGGGCCCTACTTAGGGTGGGACAGTCTGATTGCTCTAGATTGCTGATAACCTTCAAGGAGATTAACCTCTAAGATTAACCTCTAAGCAGTTTGCATTGACCTCCAAGTATACAGTCATTTACCATGTGGTGCAAGCAGCATCTTAGTGGGGGAAAACCCTTTTGATCTTACACCATCCACTGTCTCCCTTCACCCACATTTCTGTTGTTGACCCCCCACCTTCCGCCTACCCTCATGGTTTTATCGCTACTGTTCCTGAGGAGTTTATCTGTCCTGGATTCCGTGTATCTAGAGCTCTTATCTGTACCAGTGCACATGCTCCAGTCTAGCTGGATTTGCAAGGTAGAACTGGGGTCATGATGGTGGGGGGAAGGAAGCATTAAAGAACCAGAGGAATGATGTGTTTCATCGGTGCTATGCTGCACCCTACATTTTAGCCATTTTTAAAAGTGTACAAGTCAGTAATATTGTTTACATTCACCATGTTGAATAACCATGACCACTATCTGGATCCAAAAGTCCCATCACCCCAAACAGAAGTTCAGCACCTCTCAATGAACAATTCCTCATTTCCCCACCCTCCAGTCCCTTACAGCCACTAGTAAATAAACTCTTGTCTTGATGCATTGGCCTATTCTTGCTCTTTTATATAGACATTTTATATTTCATAGTGTGTATATCCTTTTTTTCCTTCTTGCACTCATAATGATTTCAGGGTTGATCTGTGGTGTAGCATGTATTAGAACTTCATCAAGGAATATTTATGGGCTAACATTCCATTTTATATATATACATCACATCTTATTGTACCTCTCATACACTGATGGCCATTTGGCTTGTGTCCATCTGGGGCCATTGTGACTACAATGAACAATGTGCAAGTGTCTGTTTGAATCCCTGCTTTCAGATTATGTCAGACAGGCTTTTGATTGGCACAGGCACCCAGCGGTTGTCCTCTCCATCAGATCTGGAATGAGAGTGTACATCATGCTGCTGACTGCGGGCTTCAGGGCACAGACTAGCAGGGTGTGACTGACAATCAGCATATCGTGAAGGCTGTGATTCTCATCAAGAAGACGCTTGTTGGGCGCACTGGGACCGTGATGCTGCAGTGCCCCTGCCATGACCCTCCTGCCACAATCCTCCAGTGATTGGTTTGTAGCCACCCACCAAGCCGCAAAGGGAGACCGACTGGCTTAGAGAATGGATAGCACATCTCATAGCAAAGCTACAGGACAGAGTAGAACTGCCCCTGTGGATTTCTGAGACTGTAAATCTTTTTTCCTCGAAAGAAGGCTGATTCTTTTGCTTTCTTTCATTTAAAAAAAAAATTAATCATTTTATTGAGAGCTCACACAGGTATAACATTCCATAATGCAATCACATCAAGCAGTGATGTACAATTACAACCACAGTTTTGCAGCTTCTTGAACTCCTTGATATCACCTCTCCTTTATCCCCTTCCTACTTCGCCCTCCCTATCCTCCCCTATTGAAGCCTTATTTCTTTTTTCCCTATAATATGTGTTTTTTAATCATATCTTACCTAATCCAATATATTCTTTCACATACAATTCTGTTATTCAATCCCAAGTGGGGTTATACAGTCATCAATGCCATCGACTCCCTATTCTCCCCTTTCCACCCTCTTTTCCCATACCCCCAGGGAATCATTACTCCTGTTACTGCTTCTGAAGGGTTATCTATCTTGACTTTCATGTACCTAACGATCTTAAATATACCAATGAGCATCCACACATCTAACAAGATTAACGAGGTAAAACAAATAAAAATCATAATAGTAAAGGGAAGAAATATTAAAGAACTAAAGGATAGTTATGTGGTTGATCAGTGCTATACAGCACCCTGGGTTCATCATCCCTTCTGTGTGGTTCTTCTGAAAGGGAGTGTCCCATTATCTTACAGGTGGGTTTTGGGTCTCCACTACAAACATGCCCCTTCACATCAATTTGGTTGCTTGTTTTTGAACTTCTGATAGCTCTCCTCATTGACACCTCATGATCACACAGACTGGTGTGCTTCTTCCATGTGGGCTTGTTGCTTCTCTGCTAGATTGCCACTTGTTTAGCTTCAAGCCTTTAAGACTCCAGATGCAATAACTTTTAATAGCCAGGCACCATCAGCTTTCTTCACCACATTTGCTTATGCACCCATTTTGTCTTCAGCTATCATGTCAGGAAGGTGAGTATCATACATTGCCACATTATTAGAACAAACCATTCTTGTACTGAAGTAAGATTTAAGTAGGGGCCAAAATTCTTTCTACTTCCTTGTTGCATTTGCATATAAATATATATATAAAGAAGTACACATATATTTATAAATTTACATAATACATATACATTTGTATATTTATAGCTTTTTTCCTCTTTCGTTTTTTTCTTTCCTCCTACTCCACTATTATGTTTACCTATCATTCACCTATCAGTAATTCCTCAGATACAATTCGACTGATTAAGTTTAACCAGAAAAGCTATACTCTCTTTGCCATCAATTTTAAAACACTTACTGTTACCCTGTACCTGTCATTGTTGGCTCCCCACTCACCTCCCCCGCCCCATCTGCTCTACCATAGCCCCCAGGAACTGTCAGACCAGTCACTGAGAATGTAACTCTTTATGAGAGTAGAAAGCCTCTTCTTTCTCCTATGGAGCTGCTGGTAGTTTCAAACTACTGACCTTACAGTTAACCCAATGTGTAACCACTGTGCCACCAATGCTCCTACTAGAGAGAGGATATATTCTCCAAATTGGACCTTCCTTGAGTTTCATCCTTGTGTTAGTCTGGGTAGACTAGAGAAACAAATCCATAGAAACTCATATATGTATAAGAGAGAGTTTTATATAAAATGTAATTGTACATTAAGAAAGCATCCCAGCCCAGTCCAGTCCAAGCCCATAATTCTGATATTAGCCCAGATATCTGATACCAGTCTATAGAGTCCTTTTCAGACTCACAAGACACATGCAGTGATGCCCACTGCAGGAAGATCACAGGCCAGTGGGTGTGAAGTTTGTGGGTCCAGCAGCATTGTAAGCATCTCAGTGCTAGTAGGGGTCTCCACGTGGCTTCTCTGGTTCCCAGGACACAGAGTCTATCAGCGTAGTGCCATGTGTCTTGTCAGTAGACCGTCTCCAAGGGAGTGAATAGAGAGAGAGAGATGTGTCTCCCATCTCCAAGGAGGAAAATACAGCAGTTCCCAGAAGTCTCAGGAGATGATCATGCCCACACAGAGATCTTGTTGGCTATCTTGGGATTGACAGGCTAGACTCCACCCCTACACTATTAATCCTCAAATTGACACCAGATTATGTAACTACCACTATCTTCAAATACAACTTAAATAAATGTCCTTCAGTCTTCCAACTAGAAAAATCACACTCATCTTTTCTGGGTGTTACATACCAGCACTAGTTAGACTCCCTCCCCGACCCTTGAACTTTTATGCCAATCAAATGGGATGAAAATGACCGTCACTAGTGGGGCTTAAAGGAACTCATCCTAGGAACCACCATCTCTGGGCACCAAGTCCTTTAAAGCACGACTTTTAATCTTCTCTGCTACCCTTCTAGGAGGTGGTATTATCTCCATTTGTTTTTCGTATGAGGAAATGAGTTCCAAAGAGGAGAAACAATCACTCAGGGTCATACATTGATAGAGCTGATCTCGAGCATGTGCCCAGGCTGCCACAACCCTCAAGGAATGGACCGAGCGCCTTGCTGCTTAGCCTCTGTGCTTTAGAGAAGAGCCAGGCTGGGCTCCCAGGCAATAGGTGTAGGAGATACAGGCTTCGTTAGCCTGCAGGTGCCTGCCTGGGGGCCAGATCCAGCTGTCCTTCACCCAGGAGCGCATTACTCAATAAGCAAGGTAAGCAGAGGTTAATTTGTGCTTACTTACTAATCTATGGTGAACAATTTCATTTGGGTTTCACCATAGCTGAACATCTGAAACAATTCACTACAGATTAGCAAATTTACCCTACCTTGTTACTTCCCTTGTTAGTGAACACTTACCTTGCTTCCTGGGCATGCCTTCCAAGTCAGGGGTGGTAAAGTTGCAAAGAGGCTGATGCTGTAGGAAATGCTATGGTGTTGGCACAGAGGCAGGTGCCAGCCATACCTAGAAGTAGAGTCTATGTTAAAAATGTGAAATGATTCATTAAAGATTGGCGAGTAAGCACAATTAAGTCCGCGGTTACTTTGATTATTGGGTAATCTAATAGTACCTTCACCCCCTTCACAAAGTTCAAAGCTGGACATACATCTTGACTTCCTGTGCCTTTGGGTTTCAAAATTCTTTAACCATACACTCTTATTAGGCTTTCTGATACTGCTTCCAGATAATAAATTGGGCTGTTTTCCTTGACCTCTCTTTGACTTTTACCTATCTTCATCTCTGAATTCCATAAAGCTAATGATGCAAAAATTATACACTGGGGGATTGACCTTCTGGTGGAGATAAAACGCATTCTTTGTTTAAAATCATTTTATTGGGGGCTCGTACAATTCTTATCACAATCCATAAATACATTCATGTGTCACACACATATGTACATTTGTTGCCATCATCCTTCTCAAAACATTTGCTTTCTACTTGAGTCCTTGATATCAGTGCCTCATTTTCCCACCTCCCTCCGAGCTCCCCCTCCCTCATGAATCCTTGATAATTTATAAATTATTATTTTGTCATATCTTGTACTGTCCAACGTCTCCCTTCACCCACTTTTCTATTGCCCAGGGAGGAAGTTATATGTAGATACTTGTAATCAGTTCCTCCTTTCTACCCCACCTTCCCTCCACTCTCCCGGTATCACCACTCTCACCACTGGTCCTGAAGGGATCATTCATCCTGGATTCCCTGTGTTTCCGATTCCTACCTGTACCAGTGTACATCCTCTGGTCTAGCCAGATTTGTAAGGTAGAATTGGGATCATGATAGTGGGAGGGAAGAAGCATTTAAGAACTAGAGGAAAGTTGTCTCATCATTGCACCCTGACTGGCTCATCTCCTCCCCGCAATCTTTTTGTAAGAGGGTGTCCAGTTGCCTATAGATGGGCTTTGGGTCTCCACTCTGCGGTCACCCTCATTTACAATATGATTTTTTGATGCCTGATACCTGATCCCTTCGACACCTTGTGGTCAGTCACACAGGCTGGTGTGCTTCTTCCTTGTGGGCTTTGTTGCTTCTGAGCTAGATGGTCAGTTGTTTATCTTCAAGCCTTTATGATCTACATTAGGATACCTTGACATCGTCAATAAAATAGAAGCAAACAACTTTCTGGTGTTCTCTGACAAACTGGAAACGTTTCAAAAGAAGACAAAGTAAAGTGTGTACATACAAATATGTCTTTCGAGTTCATTGGGTCTTCATCTCATCCTCCTAAGAAGGAATCTGTGTAAAATAAATGCACTGTAAGGTTGTTCGAAAGAAGAATGCTTGGGGGAGGGAAAGAAGAATGCTTGAAAGGCTCTTCTCTGATGGCATTACCAGCTGCAGAAGATCCTACTGAGGTCATTAATTAAGCCCTATTAGTGCAGTGGGCTGCTAACTGCAAGGTCAATGGTTCGAGCTCACCAGTCCCTCCACAGGAGAAAGATGAGGCTGTCTGCTGCTCTAAAGATTCACAGTTGACAGGGTTGTTAAGCAGGCATTTGGAGGTCCGTAGAGGACTCTCCTCCACTGATACAAAATACTCTTGGAGAGGGAGCAGGAAGTGAGCCCAGAAATGTGGTCAGATTCCCAAAAACTATCATCCATAGAGAGGTGGCAGCGGCTCTGATACCATTTCTCTAATTCTCTTTATTATTAGAACATTCAAAATATTAACCTCACTCTGGATATTAAATTAATTTGGACAAATCATAATTGGTGCCAATTAACAGTACTGAAGAACATCCCCTCTTAATACTACAATTCACAATCACACATAATTGCAACCTAATTTATTTGCTTTAATTAATATTTGACTTATATAAATAAAAAAGGGAGAGAGATTGCTTCAAGAGGGTCTTTCTGCTGACAGTGTTTTAGTGCCTAAAAGAAAGAACAAAAGTAATTCTTGTGTTAAACTGAGCTGGCTTTTAAGAGACTCTCAGAGTCTTAATACATAGGTATTAATTCAAGCTCATTCACCGCCTCTCATTCCACAACATTCAAACTCTGCAGGTTGTTGGTTCTTGCCGGAATAATTTTACATGAATTATCACCTCTGTTTAGTAAATGAAACGCTCATTTCCCACGAACGGGACAGGATCCAGGCACAAATATACATCACAATTTGCCTTGGATGGTCGCCCATGTTCCTTAGATAATCTTATCAGTGCTTCCCAAGAACCTGCCCCGCCCAGATTCTCACACCCTGGGGACCCTTCCTCCATCCCAGGTGGGCCAGATCAGAGCTAGCCCAAACTCCCTGTGGTGCTGCAGATTCAGACTTGGCCTGAGTCCCTGTAAATTTACTAATCCTGAGTCCAATCCAAAGCCAAACTCATTGCTGTCAAGTCTATTGCCAAGTCATGGTCCCCTTATAGGACAGAGTAGAACTGCCCCCACAGTCTTTCCAAGACTGTAAATCTTTCCAGAAGCAAACTGCCATGTCTTTCTCCCTTAGAGCAGCTGATGGGTTCAAACCGCAGCCTTTAGGCAGCTGAGCACTCAATCCCCACCGGGTCTCCTGAATCCAGGCAGGTCATTAGAGTCCTTTGAGCGGATTAAATCATAGTAAAAGTTTGTTCCACTGATAATAGTTTATTACATCCCTCTCAGATAATCAATCTGCCTCTTACCTAAACCCTTCAAAGCTTTCAACATATTTAGTGGAAATGGAAAGCTCAGCTGCTAATAATTGGGGCTCTGGGTTGTGTAATGGGAGCAACTGCAAGGTCAGCAATTCAAACCACCCGTTACTCTGAGGAAGAAAGATGAGGCTTTCTACTCCTGAAATGCTTACAGCCCCACAAATATGACAAAGGGAAAAGTATCAGAGCTAAAATAGGAACACCCAATTTGTAGAAGGATATGGAGGAGAGTGGGAGCCCAAACCCATCTGCAGAGGATCTGGTCAGATTAAGCTGCTGGCAAATCGCCTCTAGCCACAGGCAGAGTCTCCGAGAAGCCTCACTATCTGACAGGGATCATTGTAATCGTGATTATGTTGGATCAAACGTGATACTTAGATGACCTCCCTCTTGACTCATCCAGAGTTTGGTTTGGTTCCATGACAAACATGTTTTTAAATGTTGATGGTGGTGGTCTTGTCTCTCTTACTCAGTATTTATATTTTATGTTATTATTCTTTTATCCTTACCCCTTTATTTCATATTTGCCTTTATTGTTTGTGTTGGGTTTACCAGTTTGTGAAGCCCAGGAGCAGATGCATAGAGATAATAACAGAGGCAAGAGTTTCTAGGGGATGTTAGGGTGGGAGTGGGAGGTAGGGAGGGTGAGGGTATTTCAGGAGCAAACAGTGAATGTGGGGGAGGGAGGAGTACTAGAGCTGATTCTGATTACATAACTCATTTGAAAGGTGATTGCATCTTAAGGGAAGAGGTGAGAAAATATTCTAAAATTGATTATGATAATGATTACACAATTCTTCTTGATATGATTGAACTACTGAATGTTATGATATGTGGATTATGTGCCAATAAAACTGTAAAAAAATATTACAGCCCAAGAAACCCAAAGAGGTGGGATCTCTATGAGTCAGAATCAACCCAAGAGCAGTGTGTTTGGTTTTTTGATAATTTATTTAGTAAGAGATATAGGAGGCTCACAGATCTTGAATTCTTTCAAGCATGCTATAGAGGCAGAAGAAATCCCAGTGTAAGGAGCTATTGATTCAGCCTTTCGTTCAAATATTTTCAACATGGCCCCACGTGCTAAGTCAGAGAGATGAAGACCCTCGGTAAAAGTTTTCTCCCCGCTCTGCTGAATTCATTTGTTTTTTTTCACTCTTCTCTCCCCCCACCAGATAATTCACTCCAACTGGCAGGTCCTTTTTATATTCCCCCAACTCCAACCACTGCCCTCCAGTCGATGATAACCCACAGCGACCCTGTAGGACAGAGTGGAACTGGCCCTGTGAGTTTCCAAGGCTTTTTTTTTTTTTTTTGCAAAGTGCTTTGGTATACACTATATTCTTTTTTTAAATCATTTTATTGGGGCTCATACAACTCTTATCACAATTCATACAGAAATCCATTGTATGTCAAGCACATTAGTACATTTCTATATTTGTTGCCCTCATCATTCTCAAAACATTTGGTATCAGCTCATTTTGCCCTTCCCTCCCTGCCTCCCCCTCCCTCATGAACCCTTGATAATTTATAAGTTATTATTATTTTGTCATATCTTACACTGTCCAATGTCCCCCTTTACCCACTTCCCTGTTGTCCGTCCATCAGGGAGGAGGTTACATGCAGATCCTTATAATAGGTTTCCCCCTTTCTGCCTCACCTTCCCTCCACCCTACCGATATCGCCACTCTCACAACTGGTCCTGAAGGGATCATCTGTCCTGGATTCCCTGTGTTTCCAGTTCCTATCTGTACCAGTGTACATCTCTGGTCTAGCTGGATTTTTAAGGTAGAATTGAGATCATGATAGTGGGGGGAAGGAAGCATTTAAGAATTAGAGGAAGGTTGTATGTTTCATCATTGCTACACTGCACACTGACTGGCTCATCTCCTCCCCAAGACCCTTCTGTAAGGGGATGTGCAGTTGCCTGCAGATGGGCTTTGGGTCCCAATCTGTACTCCCCCTCATTTACAGTGATATTATTTTTTGTTCTTTGATGCCTGAGACCTGATCCCTTTGACGCCTCGTGGTCAAACAGGCTAGTGTGCTTTTTCCATGTGGGTTTTGTTGCTTCTCAGCTACATGGCCGCTTGTTTACCTTCAAGCCTTTAAGACCCCAGATACTATCTATGTCTTTTGATAGCCAGGCACCATCAACTTTCTTCACCACATTTGCTTATGCACCAGCTTTGTCTTCAGCGATTGTGTCAGGAAGGTGAGCATCATGGAATGCCAATTTAATAGAACAAAGTGTTCTTCCATTGAGGGAGTACTTGACTGGAAGCCCAATGTCCATCTGCTACCTTAATACTAAACTTATGAACATATGCACATAGATCTATTTCCCCATCATCATACATAAAAATGTTTACATATGTACATGCCTGTATTTAGACCTCTATAAATGCCCTTTGCCTCCTAGTTCTGTCTCTATTTCCTTATACTTTTCTCTTGTCCTACTATCATGCTCAGCCTTTCTTTGGATTTCAGTAATTTCTCTCGGTTACATTTCCCTTGATCAATTCTTACCAGGTCTCTCACACCCTCCTTGGCACTGATTTTGGATCACTTGTTGTTCCCTTGTCCCTGGGTTTGTCAACACCACCTCCTTTCTCCCATCTCCCCCTCTCCCATGTCCCCCCGGAACCATTGGTCCTATTGTTTTCTCCTCCAGATTGTTCATCCAGCCTTTCTTATCTAGATAGACCTGCAGAGATAATAATATGCATAAAAAACAAGACGTAGTAAAACAAAGTGACAAAAGAAAACAAAATGACAACAAAAAACCAATAACAAAAAAATAAATGGATAGAAGAAAAACGTGTAAATAGTTCAAGATCTGTTTGTTGACTTCGAGGAGTGTCCTCCAGTTGAGTCTAATGGGGTGCCACGCCCTGGCCCCAAAGTCTATCCTTGGTACTCCCTCGGGACCTCCCTGTGCTGCTCCCACCTCCACTGCTCTGCCGCATGCTCCTGGTGTTTTGCCTCGGTGTGATGAGGTCAGACTGTGCCAATCCCAACAGTTTGTCTCCAGTGTTGTCCCCTGTAGAGGCATGGGTCAGGGAGGGATGCCGTGTCTCATATTGGGGCCAGCCATATGGTCCACTCTGTGTATTGGCTACTCTAAGCAGGGATATCATCCTCCAGGCTTGGTGATCCAGGATGCACTCCACTCTCTTCTTCCCCCTTCATTTGCTCCTATTTGCTCTGATCAGACATGTCCTTCTCCCCAAGCTGCAGCTTCAGTGCTGTCCTCTGAAGTACATTCTTCTGGGGATCCAATACTTTACATCAGAGGTTCTCAACCTGTGGGTCCTAATCCCTTTTGGGGTCAAATGACTCTTTCACAGGGGTTGCCTGATTCTTAACAGTAGCAAAATTTCAGATATGAAGTAGCAACAAAAATTATTTTATGGTTGGGGTCACCACAACATGAGGAACTGTATTAAAGGGTCACGGCATCAGGAAGGTTAAGAACCACTGCTTTACACTGTAGAAACTTCTTCCCATGGAGTGACTGGTGATTTTGAACAGCTGACCAATGTGTGACTGCTATGCCCCCATGGCTCCTTCCCACCAGGCTGAGTCTCATCAAAGAGGCTGATGATCACACGCTTGGTGAGATGCAAAGAACTGGCACTCCACGTACAGTCTGTGAGGATGGAAAATGGTGCCGCCCCTTGGAAAACAGACTGGCAATCCCCAAAAGGTTAAGCATATATTTACCATAAGTCAAAATCCCATTGCTTTTGAGTCTATCCTGACTGACAGCAGCCCTGTAGGACAAAGTAGAACTGCCCAACGTGTTTCAACAGCTGCGAATCCTTTTGGAAGCAGACTGCCACATCTTTCTTCTCAAGAACAGCTGCAGGGTTCAAACCTCAGTCTTGTGGTTAGCAGCCAAGACAATTCCACTCCTAGGCAAGGGCAAATTGCTCACTGAGCAAGCTAAGCACAGACTGCACAGGGGAGCCTGCGTTCACCTTGCTTCCTGGGTACCCTGTCCCTGTGTGGAACTGGACACTTGAAAAGAGGCTTTGATTCTGTAGGAAGATGTGGTGGGTTATCTCGATGCCAGCCATACCTGGAAGCAGAATCTTTGATGTGGTCAAAACAATAAATCTTAAATTAAAAAAATATGTGCTATCGTATACTCCAGATTAGCAAAGAAATACAACTAAATCCGCGCTAATCTTGCTTACTGACTAATCTGGTACTGCTCCAAGATACAGCACACATAGAACTGGAAGCGCACACCCTTACCAAAAGGCGTGCATGAATATTCATAGCAGCATTATTCACAGTCATCAAAAAGGAACCCCAAGGCTACCAACTACTAGATGGATAAGAAGAGCGGGAGCGCCATACAACGGAACATCATTGAGCAAGAAGAGAAATACACAAAGAAAGAAAGTACTCTTATGTGCTATAACATGGATGAGCTTTGAAAATATTATGCTAGTGATCATGCGGTGTTGATAGGATCAAGTATCAGGCATCACAGAATAAAAAAATCATATCACTGTGAATGAGGGGGAGTGTGGAGTGGAGACCCAAAGCCCATTTGTAGACAACTGGACATTCACTTACAGAAAGGTCTCGGAAGGAGATGAGCCAATCAGGGTGCAGTATAGCACCAATGAAACATACAACTTTACTCTAGTTCTTAAATGCTTTCTCCTCCATTCCCCCCCCCCCACCAAACATACACACACACTATCATGATCCCAATTCTACCTTACAAATCAGGCCAGATCAGAGGATGGACACTGGTACAGAGAATAACTGGAAACACAGGGAATCCAGGACAGAAGAACCACTCAGAACTAGTGCTGAGAGTAGCAATACCAGGAGGATGGAGGGAAGGTGGGGCAGGAAGGGGGAACTGATTACAAGGATCTACATATAACCCCCTCCCTGGGGGATGGACAACAGAAAAGCAGGTGAAGAGAGACGTCAGATCATGTAAGACATGACAAAATAATAATAATTTTAAAATTATCAAATGTTTGTGAGGGGGAGGGAGGGGGAGGGAGGGGGGAATGAGGAGCTGATACCAAGGGTTCAAGTAGAAAGCAAATGTTTTGAGAATGATGATGGCAACAAATGTACAAATCTGTTTGACACAGTGGATGTATGTATGGATTGTGATAAGAATTATACAAGCCCCCAATAAAAATATTTTTAAAAGAAGAAGAAAGAAAATATTATGCTAAGTGAAAGAAGCCAGACACAAAAGGCCACTAATTGAATTGTATGATTCCAAGGGTATGAAATGTCCAGAAAAGAGAAATTCGCTGAGACTGAAAGGGGAACAGTGGCTGCCGGGGACTCGAGAGCGGTGGCGCTCGTTTAAAATGAGACAGCGTGGAATGTGCGCAATTGTGAATTAACTAATACCCACTGGATTGTACGTATAGTTTTAAAGGATGGATTTATGTCATGTGAGTTGGGTCCAATAAATATAACAAATAACAGCAGAACATTGGCTGACCAGAAAGCAAAGGAAGCATTGCACTGGGCAAATCTGCTGCAAAAAGCAAGGGACCACCTGTATGGTGATGGTTCACCTCCTATATATGTGGAAGCTGGAAAATGAGTAGGAAGAGTGAAGAAGCGGTGCCTTTGAATGACAGTGTCGGCGAAGAAAATTGGATATAACAGAGATTTCCAGAAGAACAAAACAATCTGGGAAAAGTAAAACCCTGTTACTACTTAGAAGCCTAGTACACATGCTTTGGACATGTTCTCAGGAGAGACCAGTCTCTATAGAAGAGCATCATACCTGGTAGAGAGCCACGGAGAAAGAAAGACCCTCAGTGGGAGGGCTTCACACTGTGTCTGCAATCATGCACTGAAACAAAGCACTACCTGTGAGACGGGTGCAGGGCTGAACAGTGTCTCATTCCCTTGTAAAGAGAGTCACTAGGTGTCACAACCCACGGGACAGCACCCAACAACAGCCATGGATTTTTAAAAGAAGTTACTTCCCAATAGGATTTTTCAGGACATGGTAAATCCTCCTGATGAGGGCAGGGTTTGTGTTGTACATTAGATAGCAACTGCCCTCGTTGGCCCAGGATTTAGGGGCATCCTGAACCAGGAGACTTCCAGTACTCACGACAGGCAAGCCCCAGGCAAACCATGTAAGACTGGTGACATCATTTTATTTTAAACATTGTTAAGTGTTCGTCTGAAGTTCAAATTTCTCTAGACATACTGGATTTTTCTTTTCTAAATGTGGCTAGTCTCTGTGTAGAAGATGATCCAGTGCTTCAGATAAAGTTGGGCAGGGCAGGAGAGAACCAGAAGTAAGAGAGAAAGCAAGCAGGGCCCACAGGGGTTTGAAGTTAAGGGGAATAGCCTCCAGAGCATTTTCTAAGCTGAACCCAAGCGGGTGGTCTAAGAGGCCTGCGAGACCTTCTCTCACAACACGCTGGCTCAACGTCTCAGCCCTGAGGTGTAGCAGAGAGTTCACGCTGGAGGACTCTTGAACAAAAGTGAATGTTAATAAATACTTACAAACACTCTGTATCGTGTAAAGGTATTTCATCTTTGGGCAAAGCTTACCTTCAGCGTCTGGCTGGCAGAGACACCCATGGTGTATTGTTTCATACAAGACATGCTGTTAAAAACAGCAGCGGGTCCAGGAGAGTAGAGAAGCAGGGGCTTTTGATGACTGATGGAAGAGAAGCTGGATTCAGAAAAGAGCTGCTTCCAGGGAAGATGTGCAAACTCTACCCCGGTCTCCAGGCTGTGGCTTGTAATTGGGAAAAAGGCATGACATGTGTCACCGAGGCCGAGCAAGGGCCATAGCTCTAATCTCCGCCTCTTGGGATGACCTGACATTCAGAGAAGAGATTTCTTAGGTGGAAGCATGGTACTTTAAGAACCGTTGATACTTCACTCCTTGGACACCATGTGCTTTCAATTCTATGAGTGGAATTATTGGATCACATGTGGCAATGTTTACACTTTTTAGGAACTTTTGGAACTGTGTTCCAAAAGGCTGCACCATTTGATGTTTACATTGGCAGTGTGTGGGGTTTCCGATCCCCCCCTCCTTACCAAGCTTATCAGTGTCCCTTAACATAGCCACACCGGGCTGCTGACTACACAGTCGGCGGCAATTCGAAACCACCAGCCAGCTGGGAGGGGGACAGACAGGGCATCCTCCTCCCGCAGAGGTTCATCAGTCCTGAGTTTTATATACCCCCAAACAGAAAAACCTATAACACAAATTCAAGAGGGTGACCCCCCCAATGACAGATCACATCTGAGATAAACCCTAATATGAGCAAACAAAAAATAAAGGCAATGTTGAAACCAATTAAAACCTAATGTGCATCTGAGGGGGGAATCAACTGTCAAGGTTTTAACCATTCAAGCAGGTTTTTTATTTTGATTTTCTATATTCGTGTCTCCAATGCACTCTGTTTAGTAACCACTTTCCTCCTGTCCCTCAATTATGGATAGAAGAGCACCGGAGGTGTGTTTCCTATGCAGCTTTCATAAATATGTAGGCTCCCGCTGTCATCCCTAGCCTTCTGCAAACTGGACTCTCCCAATTTAGGCTCGATACGATTCCCTTCAGATTGTTTTCCAATCTTCAGTGACTGGTGTTGGTATGCTTTTTCCATGTAGCATCTCACTTAGATGGATGCTTGTTTGGAGACAAGCCTTTAAGACCCCAGACACTATTTCATCTGATAGCCAGGCACCATCTAGTTTGGTCACGGCATTCTGCTATAGCGCCCATGTCATCTGTGTTCCCTTCCTGAGGGCAGGTATCAAGCAAGGCCATGATGTAAGAACTAATTGTTCTTAAGTTGAAACGAGGATTTAGGGTGAGCCCAACCCCCAGTCCTGGATCTATGTTTGCTTTGTTATTTTTTAAACTGCCCTTGGCTCCCTTTCAAACCTCCTTAATAGATTGTAGAGACTCATCAATCATCTCCCTGGGCCAGAACAATCTTCCATAAAATTGACTTTGATTTGCCCCTGGTACTAATTTTTTAATGTCCTGTTGAGAGAGGGATATTGGGCTGATGTAGGCTAACTCTATATCACATTACCTGGCTTATTCGCTGGTACATAATCAATCCGTGTGTGTGTGTGTGTGTGTCTGGACACTATTTACATGAACAATGGGGGACGTTTTACCATAATAATCACTAAACTGCAAGTACAATAGAAGTCTCCATTGAAATGGAGTGGCAGGCCAACCTAGGGGCTCCTTTACATCAGTTGCTCCTGCACTGGAAGAGTGATGGGCAAGACTCAAGAGTAGGAGAAACAGCTGCAAAAAGCTTCTCATGGTGGGAAAAAGGAAAGTGTGAAGTATAAATTTAGGAAAATTGGAAGTAGTGAAAAATGAAATGGAACGCATAAATATAGATATCCTAATAGTAAGCTGAAATGGACAGATATTGGCCATTTTGAATTAGAGAATCACATGATGGATTACGTGAGGAGTGACTCAATCAATAGGATTGGAGCTGCATTCCTATGCAGAAGGGATCACCCTGACTCCCTCAGGAAGCACAAGGCTCTCTGTGATAGGATTATCTCTATCCACCTTCCAGGAAGCCCACCACTGCAGCTAAGGTGTTTTCCCTCTGCTATCAGCAGCCAATCAGCAGCAGTTATTCCCAGGCTGGATCCTACATCTGGTTCGTCCTCAAACCTCCAGTTCTTTGGACCTTGCCTGCATTTCCTGGGACTCTCTAGCCGCCCCAACTTTACTCATCAGCATCATTTCTAATCACCTCGACCCTTGGAATCTTGCGGGTGGACCTACCTACAGATTTTGGCACTAAGTGAGTAATTTCCCTCCCTCAATTTCTTCCAAGATGTCTCATAGTCGGTTCAAATTTTACCTGTCCAACACAAACTTATCATTTCTTGAAAAATCATTTTCTCTGCCTGGGTTGCCTGTCCCAGAAAACAGCCTCCCACTACCAAAAATTTGGAGGTCATCAAATAGTTCTCTCTCTCTCTCTCTCTCTCTCCCTCTCTCTCTCTCTTTCCAATAAATCTTGATGCTGGCCCAGTCTCAACACCCATCACTAGCTTGTCCAAGGCAGCAGCATCTCTTCCCAAATCACCTCCTTGCTCTGAACTGTGCTCTTGGCTTCTTCTATTTCAATGCCGATAGTCTGGAGAGCACATATAGCCACAGGTAACCTTTTGCAATGTAAACTTTATCTCTCTCCCATTTCCCTACCCATCACGTGAGGAATAAAATGAGAATGCTGCACCACAGACAGGATTTCTGCAGAAAATGCCCTATCCATTGATGACTCCATCCAATCTAGCCACCCTGGCTTCTGCCTATTCCTCATCTTTGCTGATGTTTCCACCTGGCATTCCCCAGAGAGCCTGCTTCCTTGCTACATGCCAAATCGTCTGTTCTAATCCCCTCCCTGCTCACTACTCTCCGTTTCCTTGATATTTTCTTCTCTGTAGCACTTAGAACTACCGAGCATATTACAGTATCTGTTTATTGGATTGTTGTCAGTCTCCAGTCATACTGTAAGCTCTATGAGAGCTGGGCTTACTCTCTTTGTTCTGTCCTGGTATCGTCAGTGCCTACCACACCAACACATTCTTGTTTAATAAATGAGTGAAGCAAAAATAAGAAAAAGAACTCAAGGTTGGCTACTGAGTGGGGGTTTTTAGGCTGCATGTGTGATGTGATTCATGAGGACACTGAGGGAAAGAGAAGAATCTATGGGCTTCACTCCTTTCCTCGCCCTTGTGTCTTTTGGTGGTTGCTTAAAGATAAGGCTTGCCCCTAGTTCATTCCAAGAAATGCTGATTTCCATTCTGGGCCTTCTCCTTGCAAACATAGAAAAATTCTTAGTCTGCATCCCAAGCTGTCGAAACCATGCATTCACAAAAGACCCAATCACACTTAGCTTTACTCGTTGATGGTAAATCCGAGCGGAAGACACAAGGCCTTAGGGAGCCTTCCGGTTGCAAATTGGTAGAAAGGTCATCTCCTGGAGTTAAGCTATGCCTTTCTATAAAATACTCCTGCATGGTGGCACTATTCGCCAGGATCTGAGATAAAGTTTTAGATGGTACCGCTTGGTATGGACCTTCTGGTCTAATTCAGGAACGGTGAATGTAACCCTCTCGTGATCAGCAGGATCTAATTGGATAGTATAAACACAATCCTGGTAGCTCAGCTACTTGAGTCTGAGAGTTGGTGCCCAGAAAACAAAAGGAAGGTTCTCCTTTGGGGAGTGACCAGACCGGCGTGATGGAGTTTGCCATCTTCCTTCTCAGGCTGCTTGTTGGCATCCTGGCATTCCCCTTGTACCTGCTGCACTTCCTGGGTCTCTGGAGCAGAATGTGCAAACAGTTCTTTCCCCACTTCATGGTGAGGTTCACTGCGATGCACAATGAGGAACGGTGAGGAGGAAGCGAGGGCTTTGCACCAGCCTGCAGGAATTTGCAGGCACATCTGGGAAGCTCTCCCTGCTGGAACTGGGGCTATGACACGGGGGCCAACTTCAAGATCTACCCGCCCGGATGCAGGGTGACCTGTGTTGGCCCCAATCCCAACTTTGAGAAATTCTTGATGAAGAGCATCGCTGAGAACCACCACCTGCAGTTGGAGGGCTTCATGGTGTCCCTGGGGAGAACGTGCACCAGGGGGCAGATGGCTCTGTGGCTGTGGTCATCGGCGCCCTGGTGCTGTGCTCGGTGATGGGCCAGGAGCAGATTCTCCAAGACGTGTGCAGGCTGCCAAGGCCAAGAAGTGGCTAGTCAATAGGCTCAATAGGATGATATGCAGCAATAAGCACGGCACAAAGGAATCAAGGCAAAGATACAGAACAAGAATCTACATGAAGGAGAACCAGTTACATAATAACAGTGTTCTACCTCATGCACAAAGAGCAAACTGAGGCAAGATGTCATATGACCTGTTTCAGTGGCAACATGAAGTTGGGGTCAGTTTGGGGAAATAGATGCCCCATCTATTGTGACATCAGTTGCTCCTGCACTGGAAGAGTAATGGGCAAGACTCAAGAGTAGG
Organism: Tenrec ecaudatus; assembly: GCF_050624435.1. Lineage (NCBI taxonomy): Eukaryota > Metazoa > Chordata > Mammalia > Afrosoricida > Tenrecidae > Tenrec > Tenrec ecaudatus. The sequence continues at coordinate 124,007,181 of NC_134538.1, forward strand.
AGAAACAGCTGCAAAAAGCTTCTCGTCATGGGAACTTGGAAAGTGTGAAGTATGAATTTAGGAAAACTGGAAGTGGTCAAAAATGAAATGGAATGCATGAACATAGATATCCTAAGAGTAAGCTGAAATGGACAGACATTGGCCATTTTGAATTAGAGAATCACATGATGGATTACATGAGGAGTGACTCAATCAATAGGATTGGAGCTGCATTTCTATGCAGAAGGGATCACCCTGACTCCCTCAGGAAGCACAAGGCTCTCTGTGATAGGATTATCTCTATGGACCTTCCAGGAAGCCCACCACTGCAGCTAAGGTGGAGTTTTCCCTCTGCTATCAGCAGCCAATCAGCAGCAGTTATTCCCAGGCTGGTTCCTATATCTGGTTCGTCCTCAAACCTCCAGTTCTTTGGACCCTGCCTGCAGTTCCTCGGACTCTCTAGTAGCCGCAGCCACTTTACTCATCAACCTTGCTTTGAATCACCTCGACCCTCCGGAATCCTGCGGGCGGACCTACCTACAGATTTTGGCACTAAGTGAGTCATTTCCCTCCCTGAATTTCTTACAAGATGTCTCATAGTCGGTTCAAAATTTACCTGTCCTAAACAGACTTCTGATTTCTTGAAAAATCTTTTCCTCTGCCTGGGTTGCCTATCCCAATAAACAGCCTCCCACTCACCAAAAACTTTGAGGTCATCAATAGTTCGCTCTCGCTCTCGCTCTCGCTCTCGCTCTCGCTCTCGCTCTCGCTCTCGCTCTCGCTCTCGCTCTCGCTCTCGCTCTCGCTCTCGCTCTCGCTCTCGCTCTCGCTCTCGCTCTCGCTCTCGCTCTCGCTCTCGCTCTCGCTCTCGCTCTCGCTCTCGCTCTCGCTCTCGCTCTCGCTCTCGCTCTCGCTCTCGCTCTCGCTCTCGCTCTCGCTCTCGCTCTCGCTCTCGCTCTCGCTCTCGCTCTCGCTCTCGCTCTCGCTCTCGCTCTCCAAAAAATCACTTAGCTGTGGGTCCCCTTTTAATGTGTCAATCAAGGGTTTGAGCTCTTCCGTGGGGATGTCCCTGCAAAGGTAGAATCCAATGTATACCTCCCAGCAGCTTGTGAAAACCACTTAACGTTTTTACGTGATTTTTTTCTAATATGAAGTTACTGTGTCTGTGGTCCAGTATGAAGGCCGCTTGTCTGAACTTGACGAGGAGCAATCATTAATTGAGAGGTGGCCTCACTCATGTGTACATAGGTTTGTTACACTATTTCATTGTGAGGTGCAACAATTAAGGGATCATACAGGGAGTGGATGATGTAGGCCTCAGAGAAGCGTCCTCTGAGTGGTTCTAAGATGTTTCCTATAATGTACTACTGCATGGTGGCACTATTCACCAGGATCTGAGATAAAGTTTTAGATGATACCGCTTGGTATGGACCTTCTGGTCTAATTCAGGAACAGTGAATGTAACCCTCTCGTGATCAGCAGGATCTACCTGGATAGTATAAACACAATCCTGGTGGCTCAGCTACTTGAGTCTGAGAGTTGGTACCCAGAACACAAGAGGAAGGTTCTCCTGTGGGGAGTGACCTGACCTGCGTGATGGAGTTTGCCCTCTTCCTTCTCAGGCTGCTTGTTGGCATCCTGGAATTCCCCGTGTACCTGCTGCACTTCCTGGGTCTCTGGAGCAGAATGTGCAAACAGTTCTTTCCCCACTTCATGGTGAGGTTCACTGCCATGTACAATGGGCAGAAAGAGCAGGATGCGGGAACTGTGCAGTCGAATGCAGGAGTTTGCCGGCCCATCTGGGAAGCCATCGCTGCTGGAACTGGGCTATGACACGGGGGCCAACTTCAAGTTCTACCCGCGCTGATTCAGGGTGACCTCAATGGACCCCTATCACAACTTTGAGAAGTTCTTGATGTAGAGCATCACTAAGAACCGTCACCTGCAGTTGGAGGGCTTCGTGGTCTCCCTTGGGAGAACGTGCACCAGGGGGCAGATGGCTCTGTGGCTGTGGTCATCGGCGCCCTGGTGCTGTGCTCGGTGATGGACCAGGAGCAGATTCTCCACGACGTGTGCAGGCTGCCAAGACCGAGGAGTGGCTAGTCAATAGGCTCAAGAGGATGATATGCAGCAGTAAGCACGCCACAAAGGAATCAAGGCAAAGATATAGAACAAGCATCTACATGAAGGGGAACCAGTTACATAACAACGGTGTTCTACCTCATGCACAAAGAGCAAACTGAGGCAAGATGTCATATGACCTGTTTCAGTGGCAACATGAAGTTGGGGTCAGTTTGGGGTAATAGACGCCCCATCTATTCTGACATCCGTTGCTCCCGCACTGGAAGAGTGATGGGCAGGACTCAAGAGTAGGAGAAACAGCTGCAAAAAGCTTCTCGTCATGGGAACGTGGAAAGTGTGAAGTATGAATTTCGAAACACTGGAAGTGGTCAAAAGTGAAATGGAATGCGTGAATACAGTTATTCTAATAGTAAGCTGAAATGGACAGATATTGGCCATTTTGAAGTAGAGAATCACATGATGGATTACATGAGGAGTGACTCAATCAATAGGATTGGAGCTGCATTCCTATGCAGAAGGGATCACCCTGACTCCCTCAGGAAGCACAAGGCTCTCTGTGATAGGATTATCTCTATGGACCTTCCAGGAAGCCCACCACTGCAGCTAAGGTGTTTTCCCTCTGTTATCAGCAGCCAATCAACTGCAAGGGAGTGTCCTCAGCTGCTTCTCCAGAGCTGCATCCTACATCTGGTTTGTCATCTGACCTCCAGTCCTTTGGATGGGAGCCTCCTGTTGCCTGCTGCTCCTGGGACTCTAGCAGCCTGTCGTTGGACACTTCAACCTTGCTTTCCACCCTCTCAGCCATCGGAATCTTGCTGTCTGACCTGCCGGCCCATCGTGGAAGGACCTTCAGGAAATTCGTTAACCCACCGAAGTGAGTTGGATTGAGCTTTCTGTACCGTTGCTTGGACTAATTGGCTGTTCTGGTCCTCTTTGCTATATAACTTATCCTGTTCTGTTTCCACTGTCACAAGTGTCGTGGTTTTGCTGGTCTAGAGAACGCTGCCTAACACAGGAGCCCACTGAAATTCAACATGTCATTGTGCATGGAGGAGAATCTTTCTAGTGACTCTCTCCCTGTCCTGAAAGTAAAGAAATCTTAGAATTTCCTCTTTTCATGCCCAGCTTATTGTGCTGTGCGCCATTTCCCTATAAATGGTCCCCACAACAGTGGGCACTGGCTTTCATCAGTGGTCCAGTGGAATGCAAGGACCCATGGTCGTACAACACAAGCACTTGGCTGCTCACTGAATGGGTGGGAGTTCAAACCCACCCATTGGCTCCACTGGAACAAAGATCTGCTCATCTGCTTCCAATCAGATTGCTGTAAATGGTTTTCTTGAAGGGGAATCCACCAGGGTGACTTGAGTTGGTGACGCTTGCACCAGTGGAGCTTCTGGGTCTTGATTTGGGTACGGGGTAGGGCAGGACTCAAGATGGCAAACAGATATAAAAAGTTTCTCATGAATGGAACTTTGAATGTGGGGAGTGTGAATGTAGGAAAATTAGGAATGGTGAACAATGAAATGGATGCATATGAGGAGGTGCCCCACCACCCCCAAATGCAATGTTTCTCAAAGCTATCTATTTAATTGTTTTTATACAACCTTATCACTTTCAAAGTACTCTCCATTTCCCTTAAGACATTTGTCAGATCCGCGATTCCACTTTTTTTTATTTGGGGGCTCTTACAACTCTGATAACAATCTATACATCAATTGTATCGAGCACACTTGTACATATGTTGCCATCATTCCAAAGATTTTCGTTCTACTTGAGCCCTTGTTATCATCTCCTCTTTTCCCCTCGCCTGCCCTCACCTTCACCTCGTGAACCCTTGATAAATTATAAATTATTTTTATATTCATATTATAAACATCTGCTATCTCCCTTCACCCACATTTCTATTGTTCGTCCCCCGGGGTAGGGTTTATTTATATGTCGATTATTGGGATTGGTTCCCCCTTCTGCTCCCATCTTCTCCCTCCCCTCGTGGTATTGCACCGTCCATTATTGTTCCTGAGGGATTTATCTGTCCTGGATTCTGTGTGTCTAGAGCTCTTACCTTTGCCAGTGCGCATGCTCTGGTCTAGCCAGATTTCTTTGGGGTCAGAATAGTGGGGTGGGGAGAAGGCATTAAAGAACTAGAGGAATGTGGTGAGTTTCATCAGTGCTGTAAGGCGCCCTGACTGGCTCGTCCCTTCTTGTGACCCTATGTGAGGGGATGTCCAGTTGTCTAGAGATGGGCTTTGGTTCTCCAGTCTGATCCTCCTCATTCCCATCAAAACACTTGGTTATTTGGGGTCTGCTGATGCCCGTTACTTGGTCCTATCAACACCTCATGATCACACAGGCTGCTATGCTTCTTCCATGTGGGCTTTGTTCTTTCTGTGGTAGAAGGCCGCTTGTTTAATTTCAACCTCTTCAGACCCCGGACGCTATATCTTCTAATACCCGGCGTCATCAGCTTTCTTCACCACATTAGCTAATGCGCCATTTTCTCTCCTGCGATCTTGTCAGGAAATTGAGCATCATAGGATGCCAGGTTATTAGAACAAAGTGTCGTGTTGATGGAGGATATGAGTACAGGCCGATGTCTGCCGGCTATCTTTATACTTAATCTATAAATATATGTACATAGACCTATATCCCTAGCCTTATGTATTCATATATTTATATACGTACATGACATTATTTATACCTCTATCAATATCTTTTGTCTCCTAGTTTTTTCTTCTGTTTCCTTTAACATCTCCCCTGGACCACTAGCATGTTGTGCCATCAATTGGCTCTCTGGACCTCCTCTCGGCTACATTGCACTTGATTGAAGCCCACCAGGCAGTCTTTGCCCTCCTTACCATCAATTTAGATCCCTAGTTGTTCCCTTGTGCCGGGGTTTTTTGACTTCCCCTCCCTATCCCCCGCCCACTCTTCAACTCCCTCCCCCACCCACAACCTTGGGATTCATTGTTTTCTCCTCCAGAGTGTTTATCCTGCCCGTCCTGTATAGATAGGCATGGGAAAGAAAAGAAAGAGGGAGGAGTAAAGCCTATGGAGAGTTCGAGGTCTGTCTGCTGACCCTTATGCATAGTTTCTGATTGGGTCTGATGCGGTGTAAGGTCTGCCCCCGAGTCCAAAGTCTATTTTCAGAATTCTCGGGAACTTGGTTGCTCTGCTCCCCTTGCTGCTCTGTTGTGCTCCCTTAGGGTTACTCCCTGGGGTGAGGGGGTCAGACTGGGCACAATTCCCCTACTGTGTCTCTGGTACTGCCCCCCTTGGCTCTGTGGGTCAGTAAGGGCATGCCGTGACTTGTGGGGGAGCCAACCCTATGGTCCTCTCTGTACATTGGCTACTCCAAGTGGGAACATCATCCTCAAAGCTTGGTGAGTCAGGATGCTGTCCACTCTCTCATTCTCTCTCTTTTTCCTTCTTTGTTTGCTCCAGCGTGGTCTGGTAAGACCTGCCATTCTCCCCGGGCTTTATCTTAAGTGCATTCTCCTGGAGAGAGGGTTTGGCATAGCTGGAAAAGGGGTTGGCCTGGCCAACCAGACCTCTATGTTCGTTCACTGCTTCGTGCCAGTGTGCTGCCCTCAAGGCCTGGTACAGCAGGTTGAGGTCTGCTCCCTCTCGCCATCCCTTTCCTGTGGAGACATTAACGAGTACCCTCCCCTGTGGATTAGTGCCTGATTCCCCCCTCTCCCCCCTGCCTTCGTCTTTCCTCCCTTGTTTTCTCTTGTCCCACCCGCCCTTCTTTTTCCCTTCTGTGTGTTGGCAAGTTGGGTGCATCATTGGGCTTGGTCTGTCCCATGCCTATGTGCCTGTCTCTCAACCTGTAAATTATGGAATAAATTTTTTCTTCTGGTCCCACTGTGTTTTTTGGATCTACCTCAGTGGACTCGTCTTGAACTTGTCCTTCTGTTCTTGGCTAACTGCTCTTAGCATAATTTCCTCCATCTTTTCCCAGGAGACAGTGTCTTTTGTGTCTCCATCCCTATTTTTTAGTGATGAGTAGTCTTCCAGTGTGTGTGTGTGTGTGTGTGTGTGTGTGTGTGTGTGTGTGCCAGAGTTACCCCATCCACTGTCTCTCGATAGATTTCAGTTGTTTCCATACCTTTGTCAGTGTGAATGGTGCCGAAAGGAACACTGGAGCACTGATGACTGGACACAGTCTATTTATTACTTATTCTGGGTATATGTCCAATAAAGGGATTGCTGGTTTTAAAGGTGCACGGGGCAGGAGAGGTATGCTGTTTTTGCCCCCAAAAGATGGCATACGGAGATGCCTGCGTGAGCACGTGCTGTGTCCCTGTGGAAGAAACATTCCCCTGTCTCCCACTAATCAGGTCTTTTTTGTGACACCATATTACACAATCTTTTCAGAACCTCTAAGTAGAAAGCTTGATTAGCAGTCTGAACTGGTAGAAAGAAGTCCAAATGCACTGTGCCCCTCACATCAGAAAAACAAATGATGGCAACATATGCACAAGTGTGCTTAATATCATTGAATAGTGGGTTGTTATAGGATTGGTCAGAGACCCCGCCCATAAAATGATAAATAAAAATTAAGGATCCAAGGAAATCATAAATATAAATAACTAGATTTATTGTGGTAAAAAATAAAATATAAATGAGAATCATCTTGGTCTTTGATTTCTCTTGATGAGCATTTTTGGGATGAGGTGATGTTGGCTTCTTCCACTGACTTGATTGATGTTGGCTTTCTGGGTCATGAGGATAGCACCACGTCTCACCTCTATTGACCTGGGGGGAAAGTCTGGGTCACTTCGGAACTGTTCTTTCAAAGCCTGGCACGTTTCTACTGCACACTTTTCCTCAGTCAGTCACAACTGAGGAACACATTTTGTAGTGACCCTTCTCATTCCCAAAGATTCCGTTAAAGTTCACTGAACCAAGCACCGCTCTCCTCCAGACAACATCCCATCTTCAGTGGTCTGTCATCCGTCTCAAGCACAAGTGCATGACTGTTGTCAGCAATGTCGTGAGTTCAGTGAGTTGACGGGTGACCAGAATGAGATCTGCCATCCGTCGTCATTTCACTTTACTGAAACGAAAGAACCACTCCTGCGCTTGAGTTTCTGAAACAGTTCCCGGTGACCAGAGAGAACCTTCCCAAGCAACACCACTGGGGGCACTAACTCAGAGCGAGTCGCTCAATGCTCACCTGGCAGGAATAAGGCACACTAGGAAAGCTCTACTCGCCCAGCACCATTCCGGTGGTTTTTTTTTGTTTGTTTTTTTTTTATTACTCCCTCATATGCATCAATACCTTAGATTAGTGAGCTGAAATGGACTGACATTGACCGTTCTGAATTGGAAAAGCATATGATGGACCGTGTCAGAAGTAATCCAGCAAGAGGAATGGACTTGCAATCCTCTTCAGGAAGGACCTTGCTAACTCCGTGAAGTACAGGGCTATCTGTGATAGGAGTATCTCTATCCACCTGCCAGGAAACCCACGACCGCTCTTAAGGTGTAGTTGTTCCCTCTGTTTTCAGCACCCAACCAATTGCAAGGGAGTTTCCTCAGCTGGTCTGCTTTGTCATCTGACGTCATCCTTTGCATGTGAGCCATTGACCTCTCCTGTCGCCTGCTGTCCGTGGGAGTCTCCAGCAGCCTGCCACCTTGATTTGAATTGTCTCAGCCATCAGAATCTTGCTGTCTGACCTGCCAGCCCTTCTTGGGTTGATCAGCCCTGCAGCTAGGTGAGTGAGAAGAAGCCTAAAACCTAACACCACAGACAAAAAAAACTTGGCCTCTGCAACCACAGTAGCCATTTCTTGTAGATGGACTGTTCTGTATATTCCTCTTCTCTACAGAGCGCAGTCGTACACAGTGAGATATCCAAGAACGACTCCTCTGCAACCATGCCTGGTGTGCATTATAAATTTGCCTCTAAACTCAACTACGACACCATCGTCTTTGATGGGTTCCACATCTCCCTGTGCGACCTGAAGGAGAAAATCATGGGGAGAGAAAAGCTGAAAGCTTCTACCTGCAAACTGCAGATCAGCAAGGCGCAGACGAATGAAGAATACACTGATGACAATGCGCTGATCCCTAGGAATTCTTCGGTGATTGTTAGAAGACTTCCTATTGGTGTTGTGAAATCTGCAAGCAAGACGTCTGGGATCAGTCCAACGGAACCAGCGATGGGCACTTTGCGAGCAATGCACGGCTCTTCTGCGTCCGTTTGTGCAGCCCAGCTGACCAAGGCTGCCAATCTGGCTGACGCCAATGCTTCTGAAGATGACAAGATTAAAGCAATGATGTTTCAGTCTGCCCACAAGTATGACCCAATTAATTACCTGAAGAAACCTCTAGGTCCACCACCTCCTACTTACATCTGTTTCCAGTGTGGCAAACCTGGACATTATATTCACCATTGCCCGACAAAGGGGGAGAAGAACTTTGACGCTGGCCGTAGAATTAGAAGGAGCGCTGGCATTCCTAGAGCTTTTATGATGGAAGTGAAAGATGCTAACGTGAAGGGAGCGCTGCTGACCAGCTCTGGACAGTATGCAGTCCCCATCATAGATGCACAGGCATATGCCCTTGGGAAGAAAGAGAAGCCCCCCTTCTCCCCAGAGGAACCAAGCTCTGCCTCCACAGAAGAGGATCCGATCCCAGCGGAATTGGCCTGTCTCCTCTGCAAGGAGCTGATGACTGACGCAGTGATCATTCCGTGCTGTGGAAACAGTTATTGCGATGAATGTGTGCGCACAGCACTCCTGGAATCAGATGAACATACGTGCCCCACGTGTCTTCAGAAGGAGGTCTCTCCCGATACTTTAGTTCCCAATAAGAATCTACGGAAGGCTGTTGAGAGGTTCCAAAATAAGACTGGCTATACACAAAGACTAAGAAATGAGTTCCCTCCACCACCACCACTGATTCCAAGGCACCTACAACCTCTGAAGAGATCTCCAATATCCAAACCACAGGATCCTCTGATGAATCCAGCGATATCCTCCTCAACTCACCCAGCACCCTCAATGCCGTCATTGGCTTCCACACGATCTACCTCGGCTCCTCTTGCTCCTGGAGCTCCATCTTCTACCGCAGCTCCTGTTCCTGATGTAACTGCCACAGTGCTCATATCGGTCCATTCTCCTTCCTATTCACCATCACCCGCACATCCCAGAAGAGACAGAGGCAAGAGCCGAAGTTACCGGTCACGCTCCAGATCTCATGGATACCATCGATCGAGGTCAAGATCACCACGATATCGTCGACATCATTCATGATGAGGATCTCCTCGAGCGTTTAGGGCACAGTCTGATACTAAACGGAGTGCTCCCCAAGGAGAAACAGAGCACCAATCTGCTCATCGACTCAGAAGAGCTCCACCACCTTATGCGCTAAAAGCTATTGCTGGGAGGAGTGTAGACGCGGTAGAAAAGGAGCGTTGCAGAGAAAGGGGAAATGCTGAGTGGTGTGAAAGTGCGGACAGGAATCTTTTCTGCATCCAGAGCTACTAGAGACATCTCAGACATCTAGAGAACATAGAGGGGCTGAGGAAGATCAAACCGACTTCTTGTTCTCCCAAGTCGAGACGATGCTACACCTGTCCAAGATGATCCCATGGATGCAGAATCCACCGCTTATACATCGATAGCTCATGTGAATTATGGAAGGATGTGATGTACATTTGAAATCATAATGAAAAATTATGAAAATATTTAGAAAATAAAATAGAGTTAAAAATAAATAAAATAAAAAATAAATAAATAAAAACCAAAAAAATAAATAAATAAAATAATATCTGAGTAAGACAAGAAAAATATATATAAGCCAAAGCCAAAAGGTGACAAGACTAAATGTAAAAATGATGGATCTACTGTATCCAGGGAAGAAAGATTAAAACCTACTAAAGAATCTCAAGAGGTAGCAAGTGGAGGATGTGAGAAATCACCACAATCTGAACCTCCACTTAGAAAAGCCACAGATTGATGGGATATTTTCCTTCATTTGCATTATTTGTATTTTTGTCTTTATACAATTATGATTATAGCCTCGCCACCTTATTAGAATTTGTTGGGCTTTTTTTATTATTCCTGATGGGTCGCCAACTGTGAAACGTTGGAGGAATGGATCCATAAGGAGATATCCTGGTACAAGGGGTAATGGGGATGCAGGCACGGGGAAGGACCATAGCGAGGGAAAGGGGATTTGGGGACTAAACACTAAAGGACAGAGAGGGGCGGGAGCACTAGAACGGATTGTGTTTGAACAAGTTATTCTAAAGGCAAATTCACCATGGGAGTGCAGGGTTGCACGAAGATTGATTTGGCATCGATTGTATAATTCTCACTGACATGTCTCAACAACGGAGATGTTGAATTGAATGATATGTAATTTATGTGCCAATAAAATTGATGTCTGTTCTATTATATTCTGTTTATACTCATTATTATTAGGGTGTACCTCAGAAGTGCGTCACCATTGGGGCTCACTCTCTTGAAGCCGTGTTATTTGTTGCCTTATTTTCATTAAGTGAAAACCAAGGATGTTGGGCCCACAGGCAGAGAAATTAGAAAGGGCATTAGGGAGCGAGCATAGATAGGGGTGCAGATAAGAGGGAGCTGATGTCAAGAAATCCAGGGAGGAAAGGAAGTTTTAGAAAGCATGTATGATTATGGAAGAAATTCCACAATTATGTTTGACATGATTGGATTATGGAATGATAGGACATGTAATGGCTCACGAATTATAGCAAATTAAAGAAAAGGCATAGGTTCAGGTGTGGCTTTGGGGGTCCCACTAAATGCTAGCTCCCACTTAAGAACAATTTGTTCTTAAACCATAACCCTGTTACATACTCACCTTCATGATGCGATCACTACAGATAAGGATTTGGTGAAGAAAGCAGATGGTAACATGGGAGAAAAATATAAAACGAAAGAAAAAGTGTGGAGAAAGATTTTTAATCGTTTTCATTGAAAACTTCTGAAGCAGAAGGACTGAAACAGGGAAAGCGTGTGAGCAAAACACAGAGTGGGACCTGAACATGAAAGGATGGATAGGCCCTAAAGCCCATTCATTATACTCCCTCGGGACCCCCATGCTCTGCTTCCCCTGCTGCTCCATTGCATGCCCCCACTGTTTGCTTCAGTGTACTGGGGCCAGCTCAGTGGTACATCCCCCCAGGTGTCTCCATTGCTGTCCCGTGTAGGGCCATCGGTCAGTGCAGGATGTCGCATCCCGCCGTGCGGGCAGCTGTATGGTCCTCTCTGTACAATGGTCCCTTCGAGCCATGCTATCGTCCTCGGAGCTTGGTGGACCCAGGTGTGCTCCACTCCGTCGTTTTTTCTCCTTCCTTTGGCTTGTCTTCCTTCTGGAAGTGGTGTGGTAGGTCACTTCCTTTCCCACAACAGACGATCTCCTTTCATTTTCTGTGTACTCCCTTCAAATGTGGGGGTCGTGCTAATTCTGAAGCAGAGTGAACTGAAAGAACTGAAACAGGGAAAGCATGTGACCAAACCTGACCATGGAAAGATGGCTAGGACCCCTGCCAAGGACGGCATTCCACCAGCTAAGATGATCAAGATCAACAGAAAAACTGGGGAGCAATATTGGAGGTACAGAGGATATAACTAATATCAAAGAACCCTCTGAAGAACTGACGTCAACATCCAGGAAAGTTAACCAGGAAAAAGTCCAAGGAAAGGTCAGGCAGAAGTAAGTGGAACTGAAGGATCCAGCTCCCCTCTAGGGGTGGATTATACTCCTAGATGCTCAGCAGGTGGCCGTCCTCTGCAGAAACCAGATGCAAAAGGACTGTCACTGAAACTGTGGGAGAGCTTAAGGATGACAATAGAGCTCCTGCTGAAGATGTTATTAATATGATTTGGTTCCTCAACCCAAAAGGGATCAAGATGACTTTGGATCTGGAGAAGAAGATGATGTTAAATCTACACAACCAACATGAAGTCTAGGAAAGCCTGTAGTATTATTTAAAGCAAACTAAAGTTTGGCACTAAGACTGAAAATAGAGTCAAGTATAAGGACAAAACGAGTGACCAACGTCAGAGGAAATTCAGATTCAGTAACTCAAAGAAGTGAGTCATAAAACAATGCATGAGATTGAAAGTTCCAATAGCTCTACATCTAGTGAAAAGGGACAAACCAAAGATCGGGATTATTGGATCTTGGCAAAGGGAAACCCTGGGGAGGGCAAAAGTAGCATCAGCCAGAGAGAGAAAGAGTCATGTAGACCGTCTGAATGAAAACGTGACATTTAAAAATCTGTCTGAACCGACTAAATAGACTAGAACTTCATGTAACCATGAATCCATTCATGGCTCCTTACATAAAAACTTCATGCCCCATAAAGACAAAAAAAAAAAACCAACTAAGACCACAGAGATTATTCAAGTTCCAAGCGCAGGGTGGGAAGAAGTGAGTCAACAAGAAGACTCTCCTCCGCGGAATAAATATTCTGCATCCCCACAGAAAGAGAAACCGCAGATGAAAGGGATTTGCCTCAGATGGGAACAGCAGCCCTCCACCCCCACCCCCACCCCAAAAGTCATTGAAGTCTCTAGAGTCACAGAAAACTTCATGATCACGAAGCTAGTTCAGATTCTAAAGATGCTAAGGTGAAGAGACAAAGTCTGTAGATACAAACTATAGAGATCATGACAAGCATGTATCAGAATCAAGGGATTATAGTCCAGTAGCAATAAATTACTGCATATCCTTAACCCACCAGACACACACATTGAAAGAGAGCGAGTTGTTGGGCAAATTGACAAGAATTCTATCAAACCTAAGCCCTAGTTAAGCTAGTCCTCTTGATTTTCCTCCGACTTAAGGAGAGAAAATGATGAAGTGAAATTTGATCCAGATTACAATGAAAATGACAGGGAAAGTAATGTATTTGTACAAGAAGAAGCATCAGGGGGCAATGTGAAGGAACTGAAAGAGAAAGTGATGGAGGAAGCAAAGAGAGTGCGGACACGGCACAGTGGGTCGGTTAGGTGGGACCAGGAGTCACAGTCAAAGCAGTCCAAGTAGAAGCATAGCCCTTCTGGAAGCCAGACCCAAAGCCACAGACGCAGCGCAAGCTCAGCAGAAAGTCAACACAGTAAGAAGACAAAGATGCAGAGAGAAACGGAGGAGCACGGAAACATGAAAAGCATTAGAAACATAAGGATAACAGAATGTCAGGTGAACAGATACATGGGATGGTGTAAGATATGGCAAATAATAATATATAATATAAACGTAAGGCTTCCTGGGAGGGAGGCAAGAACACAGAAGGGATAAAGGGGAGCTGAGATCAAAGAGTTCAAGAAGAAAGACAGATCATTGAAACTGATGGTGGTAGAATTTGAACAATTATACTTGATCTAATTGAAATATGGAGTGTTACAATATCTGTAAGAGCTCACAATAAAATGATAAGAAAAAATAAAATGAAAAAAAAAAGAAACGTGAGAAGCCTGCATGGACTGGAGCAGAATTGGAAAAAAGCGAAGAACAGAAACACAAGAAGAAGTCAACACAGACAAAGGAGGAGGGGAAAGATGAGAGAAGTGACATCTGTCACTGTGTAAAAGGACAGATTTGTTCATTGTCTAAATTGCAAAGTCTTCTCGATCGATTTTGTTATAATGTGAGGAAATTCAAACCTTGTAACTCATGACATGGACAGTCCTTGCTGCACTTAAAATATTGCCGCTTGATTACTTAATTTTTCATGAGAGCTTTGTAACACGAACTTTTGTACTGAATTGTGAGTGGTGTCCACGTAACATGAGAGGTGTGGCCAGGACCTATGATTTTAGCCACCATTCATCAGTTGGGGCGGAGTTTACTGTGCGGTGAAAGTTTCCCATTTGAACTGTTTTAATTGCCGGGCAGAAGCTGATATCTGTTTTAAAATAACTGCAGAAGGATTTGCGGTAGTCATTGCCAGCCCCGTTGTGTTGCTTTTGGATTACAATAAAACTTTTCCCTTAACGTAAAAACAAAGCAAGAGAGAACAAACGTGGTTGTTAGGTATCGGCAAGTTAGTTCCAACTCACAGCGACCCAATATGGGCCACAGAACAAAACATTCCCCGGTCCTGCACCGCCCTCAGCTGCTAGTGGAGCCCACTGCTGCAGTCACTGCATCAGTCCGTCTTGTTCAGGGTCCTCCTTTTACAGGCTGCCCACGACTTTATCAAGCTTGGTGTTCTGTTCCAGCATCTGATCTCTGCGGATAACATATTCATGTGACAAAGCCCATGAGAAGTCTTGCCATCCTTGTCTCTAAGGAGCATTCTGACTGTACTTGTTCCTAAACAGATGTTTGTTCGGCAGAGTCCATTGGACTTTCGATATTCTTCACCAGCTTCACAACAAATACATCGATTCTTCTTCGCTCTTCCCTGCTCTAGCCCAACGTTCACAGGCAGGTGAGGCCATGGAAAATACCATGGCTTGGGTCAGGCCCACCTCCCTCCACAAAGTAACCTCCTTGCTGTTCAACACTGTACGCGGCACATTTAGTCTCTGCGATGCATCACGTGCTCTCCCAACTGTTTCTATTGATCTTGACTGTTTCTCTTGTTCCGTGAGCATTGATTGTGGATCTAAGCAAGATGAAATCCTTCACAATTTGCGTCTTTTGTCCGCTGATCATATTGGCCCAATTGTGAGCATTTGGGTTTTCTTTACAGTAAGTTGTAATAAATGCTGAAGTTCTGTGATACTTGATCTTCATCAGCAAGTGCCTCCCTTCCTCACCTTCAGGAAGCAAGGTTGTGTTGTCGCAGGTTGTTAAGGCATCTTCCCCCAGTCCTGATGCCACATTCTTTTCCATAGAATGCAACTTCTGAGATGATTTGCTCTGCACGCAGATTGTATAAGCATGGTGAGAGGGTTCAGCTGTCACACACACCTTCCTCAATGTTAAACCCCGTGGTATTTTCTTGTTCTGTTCACACAGCTGCCTCGGAAGCTAGGTTCTGTATGAGCATGATGAAGTGTTCCGGAATCCCCATTCTTCTCAAAGCTATCCGTATTTCTTGTGAGCCACACAACCGAATGAACGCCTTTGCATAAGCAGTAAAACACAAGTAAACCTCGTGTAACACAAATTGTTTGGTCACAACGAGATCTAAGGAAGCACTGGTAGAGGATGATAAATGGGCCAAGAAATGAAACGTGGGGTCCAGCGCACAACTGAGATGATCCTAAGGAGTGACTGTACAATTTCATGGGATAAATAAAAAAACAGGCAAACAGTGTAGTACGCTCACGTCTTTCACAGAGTCAAGAACAGAGAGGGAGAAAGTATCCTCCAGCAGGTGTATATTGTCTTTGGGTTAACAAGCCCCATCCATCACAGTCTATCGCATAAGGAACAAGTTGGACAGTGTCTTAGCCCTAGATATCCAGGGCACGATGGGGGAGAAAGCTAATAGTAGTACTGGGGCAGGCAGAGGAAACTGACTGTCCCCCGAGTGGGGAGAACAATAGAAACATGATGTCTGCTCCCATGCTGAAGGGCTGCCTGCCGCATAATGAATGACCAGCCATGTGCTTGTAAGGGGTTCCACTAAGGTAGCACTATTATGGGAGGATTTTGTGGGGATGGTTTTTAATTAGGAGAATGTGTCTAGGACTCATCTCCAACTCAAAAATGTGAAGGCCTCCCTCCATCGAAATCCGGCCTCCCAGGATTCAAGAGTTTGTCCACATACACCCTCCTCCTGGTGCCCAGTTCCCCACATTTCCCGCTTTTAGAGTACATTTTAAATTCAAAAGGGTGACGTGGCTTGTTTCGGTACCACTTTGCCTTCTATGGAAGCAGCATGTGACGGTGCAGGCAACGAACAATGACACTGAGTCGCACAGTCAGACTAGAACCTAACACATGGAAACTGCTTGAGGTAAAAATTTCCTTTCTCAGCTGATTGATGTCCAATGAGACATGTTCCTTACATCCCTGCAAGTGATTTACAATTAAAGTCCAGCTATGTATACTGATATTATACAGATCAGGAATTATGCCCCCAAATTCTAATGTTCAAGTTCGTTTTAGCATCAATTGATGTTGAAAGTCCATTTTTATACCTTCTAGCAAATCAACAGTATGTTGTATTCGTCCAGTCACTTTTGCATAAATTGTCCAGTTCTGATAGATTCCTGGATTGCCTCTCAGGCAACATCAGTGAGATAGTGAAAGTTTTTTGTGCCACCTGGCCAAGAAACACATGTGGGATTAATAGAAGGCCGAAGAGATAAATGGCTTAGTGAGCCTCAACTTTCTTGTTGTCGAGCCATTTGCTCTGTGATGGTCAGAACAGGGTGCAGCTGCCTTGGTCAGTTCCCTGCTTCAGCTGGCAAGGCTCACTTCCTGCAAGACATCACTGAGGAGAAGCCACATGGACCTACCCCATTGCAGCCCCGGGTGCTAGAGCAGCCGTGTGGAGACCCTGTCAGCGTTGAGATGTTTACACATTCACTTACACATTTGTCTTTCCTCCTGCATTTGGCATCATTCCACGTGTTTTGTGAGATGGAGAAGGACTTTATGGATCGGTGTTGGACATATGGGTTAGTGTTGGACTTGTGGGCTTGGGCAGCAATGGGTTGGATTGTGTTCTTCGTGTGCACTTAACCTTTATGTAAAACTCTCTTATACATGAATTTCTGTGGATTTGGTTCTCTGCAGTACCCTGACTAACACAGTCAGCAGTGGCAGATATGATTACAACTCTTAGGAAACATTGCTTTCTCATGAATCTGTGAGGTTTTCTGGACGTTTCTGACGTGTATTTCTCTCCGGTGCCTGTGAAAACACAAATAAAGAGCCCCTCTCCTTGGGCTGTTAGTGTCCTGTGAAAGAAGCATCCTGGAGATTGGATGGTTTCCTCATCTCCTCCTTGTTCTTCAACTTTCTCCACAAGAGGTCGCACCCTCCTAAGGGGAATCCATTTGTTTTCTCCACCATCTCAAAAAGAAGTAAGAATCTCCTCAGACCCTAGAGATGAGTAACCTGTCATCCTCCGTCCAGCATCATTCTTCCACCAGATTCTTCCACAGATCTTCTCCAGATGGCTTTTCTCTTTGGTGGTGGAAAAATGTTTCTCCACCCTCATTATGTTAGAATTTTTTTGTAAGGGAGTAAATATTTAGTGTTGATAAAGCTAAATGAAGACTTCCGTGTATGGAAATCACCTTTGATCTCCCCCTTCCGTTTCACTCATTGGGATTTGGTGTGCCCAATGCCCGTTCATTGAGGGCCTGGCCCTGAGCATTTAAGGGACACCTGTGACATGATGAATGTTCCAATCTTAACAAAACTTCCTACACCCTTTGCTGGCGTACGTGAGGCTATTGTCCATTTTCAGATGTATTGAAGTGCCCACCCCAGTGAAACAGGACAGTAAACGGCTGCTGGTGTGCTCTGTGGATTGTCAGGTCATAGCTGGCACCCATAAAAATCCAAGAAAGAACTATAGTGACGTGTACAAGCCCCTAGGCATCGAAATGCCGGTATAGGAGTGGTATATATTCGCCGGAGTGCATTTGACTGGTGTCCTCACCAATGAGCTCTATCAGCTCCCTTCCTAAGTGAGTGCATTCTCTGACGATCTGTCTAGCTTGACCCTAAATTTAGATTATACCTAATTAGATGACATACCTTGGTCTTAGGCTAGCAGCGTTGTTGTGTAAAATTGGATGCTCAGCCCTGGAGACTGTAAGAGTATTGAATGCCTGTGAGGTCCAGCCCCGACCTCCGATGGGCCCTCGGGGACAGTTTGGTCATCAAAGGGAAGAAATTGAGAGACAAACAAAGTTTTGGGGTGCTTACTACGGCATGGCATCAGTAACAAGGTCTGAGCAGAAGGAGAGAACATGTATTCTTAACATCAACTTATAGATTCTTGGGGCATTCAAGCCCCCCTCAGTACAGGGAACCACACAGAGTGGGCTGTACCCAAACCCCAGAGGTCCCTGAGTTCATTGGAGGAGTAAGCTAACAGCAGTGCTGGGGACAGGTCAGGGGGAGTGACTGTCCCCTGAGCAGGGAGAGCACTAGCAGGCTGTCTGCTCCTAGAGTTAAAGGTGCCGGCCACATAGTCCTCAGCATGTGCGCTTGTAAGAGGTCACTTTAAGGTAGCACTATTATGGGAGGATGTTGTGCGGATTATTCTGAGTTATAAAAATGGGATTGGGGCTCATCTCTAACTCGCAAGTGTGAAGGCCTCCATCCACTCAGAATCCTGGCCTCCCAGGCTTCTTAAATTGTGAACATTAAGAATTTGTGTGCATACACTCTCTTCCCAGTCCTCGGTTTCCCACAAATGCATTCTGGGTT
Organism: Tenrec ecaudatus; assembly: GCF_050624435.1. Taxonomy (NCBI): domain Eukaryota; kingdom Metazoa; phylum Chordata; class Mammalia; order Afrosoricida; family Tenrecidae; genus Tenrec; species Tenrec ecaudatus. The sequence goes on from NC_134538.1 coordinate 124,025,580, forward strand.
ACCCCGTCTGCATTGCTATTTCGCTTAGAAATGGACGCCGGCACACGCGTGCGTGCCCTAGTGTGCTGATGAAGAAAGAATGGCGGTAGGATGCTATTTGAGTTTGCAAGGTGAAGAATTACTTCCCAATGGCTTTGCTGTTTCCATGACCAAACACTTGCACATTAAACGCCGAGTAACTGGTTGTGTTCACAGCCTGCCTTACATTTTGAAGAACAGAATGCGAGTGAATATTCGGTTTCTGAGCACAGCCATAGTCAGTTTGGAAGGATTGAGGGAGGGGCCCCAGTGGGCTGCTCTGCTGTCCCCGGAGCCGTCTGTAAGTAATGAGGGGCTCCCTCGAGCCCCTTATGGCATGAGACTTTGGTAATGACCCATGCAGTTGGTTGTAGGAATGACCAAGCTTCCCGAGAGAATAATGGCGAGCTAACTTCCCACAAAATTCCGCTAACACTCTCTAAAGATCTATAGAAAATTCCCAAGCCCTTTTTATCTGAGTGGGTGTGTAAGGTAGAATTATGATGGACGGGTTGTTCCCACTGAGTGGTTCACCGCCATGCTGGCCTCTGATGACCACCTGTGCTATTTGCTCCCAAAAGGACCAACCACGTTGAAGCCCATATTGCCTAGATGTCTCCACTCTCGAAGGTTTATCTTCCTGGGCTAACAGAGCCGTGGGGGTGATAGGTGTGTGAAAAATGTCCAGGTGAATACTCATAGCTGGGGTCCTGCGATAAGCCTTTCCTTGGCTGGTGCTTCCTTCTACAAACTGGAACTGACAGCGAGCCGTGGGGTGAGCGCTCTAGGACTATGTAGTGTGGGTCCCGTTTAATGTGTCTATCAAGGGTTTGAGCTCTTCTGTGGGGAAGCCCCAGCAAAGGTGGAATCCAATTTATACCTCCCAGCAACTTGTGAAAACCAGTTAATGTTTTTACACGGTTTTTCTAATAACAAGTTACTGTGCCTGTGGTCCAGTATGAGGGCCGCGTGTCTGAACTTGACCAGGAGCAATCATAAATTGAGAGGTGGCCTCACTCATGTGTACATAGGTTTATTACACTATTTCATTGTGAGGTGCAACGATTAAGGGATCCTACAGGGAGTGGATGATGTAGGCCTCAGCAAAGCATCCTCTGAGTGGTTCTAAGACGTTTCCTATAATGTACTCCTGCATGGTGGCGCTATTCACCAGGATCTGAGATAAAGTTTTAGATGATACCGCTTGGTATGGACCTTCTGGTCTAATTCAGGAACGGTGAATGTAACCCTCTCTTGATCAGCAGGATCTAACTGGATAGTATAAACACAATCCTGGTGGCTCAGCTACGTGAGTCTGAGAGTTGGTGCCCAGAAGACAAGAGGAAGGTTCTCCTGTAGGGAGTGACCAGACCGGCGTGATGGAGTTTCCATCTTCCTTCTCAGGCTGCTTGTTGGCATCCTGGCATTCCCCTTGTACCTGCTGCACTTCCTGGGTCTCTGGAGCAGAATGTGCAAACAGTTCTTTCCCCCACTTCATGGTGAGGTTCACAGTGATGCACAAAGAGCAACGGCGAGGAGAAAGCGGGTGCTTTGCAGCAGCCTGCAGGACTTTGCAGGCATATCTGGGAAGCTCTCCCTGCTGGAACTGGGCTATGACATGGGGGCCAACTTTAAGATCTACCCACCCGGATGCAGGGTGACCTGTGTTGATCCCAAACCCAACTTTGAGAACTTCTTGATGAAGAGCTGTGCAGAGAACCACCAGCTGCAGTTGGAGAGCTTCATGGTCTCCCTGGGGAGAACGTGCACCAGGGGGCAGATGGCTCTGTGGCTGTGATCATCGGCGCCCTGGTGCTGTGCTCGGTGATGGACCAGGAGCAGATTCTCCACCACGTGTGCAGGCTGCCAAGGCCAAGAAGTGGCTAGGCAATAGGCTCAATAGGATGCTATTCATCATTAAGCACAGCACAAAGGAATCCAGGCAAAGATACAGAACAAGCATCTACATGAAGGGGAACCAGTTACATAACAACGGTGTTCGACCTCATGCACAAAGAGCAAACTGAGGCAAGATGTCATATGACCTGTTTCAGTGGCAACATGAAGTTGGGGTCAGTTTGGGGGAATAGACGCCCCATCTATTGTGACATCCGTTGCTCCCGCACTGGAAGAGTGATGGGCAGGACTCAAGAGTAGGAGAAACAGCTGCAAAAAGCTTCTCGTCATGGGAACTTGGAAAGTGTGAAGTATGAATTTAGGAAAACTGGAAGTGGTCAAAAATGAAATGGAATGCATGAACATAGGTATCCTAAGAGTAAGCTGAAATGGATGGACATTGGCCATTTTGAATTAGAGAATCACATGATGGATTACGTGAGGAGTGACTCAATCAATAGGATTGGAGCTGCATTCCTATGCAGAAGGGATCACCCTGACTCCCTCAGGAAGCACAAGGCTCTCTGTGATAGGATTATCTCTATCCATCTTCCAGGAAACCCACCACTGCAGCTAAGGTAGAGTTTTCCCTCTGTTATCAGCAGCCAATCAACTGCAAGGGAGTTCCCTCAGCAGTTATTCCCAGGCTGGATCCTCCATCTGGTTTGTCCTCAAACCTCCAGTTCTTTGGACCCTGCCTGCAGTTCCTCGGACTCTCTAGCCGCCGCCGCCACTTTACTCATCAACCTTGCTTTGAATCACCTCGACCCTCCGGAATCCTGCGGGCGGACCTACCTACAGATTTTGGCACTAAATGAGTCATTTCCCTCCCTGAATTTCTTACAAGATGTCTCATAGTCGGTTCAAAATTTACCTGTCCTAAACAGACTTCTGATTTCTTGAAAAATCTTTTCCTCTGCCTGGGTTGCCTATCCCAATAAACAGCCTCCCTCTCACCAAAAACTTTGAGGTCATCAATAGTTCTCTCTCTCTCTCTCTCTCTCTCTTCTCTCTCTCTCTCTTTCTCTCTCTCTCCAAAAAATCATTTAGCTGTGGGTCCCCTTTTAATGTGTCAATCAAGGGTTTGAGCTCTTCCGTGGGGATGTCCCAGCAAAGGTGGAATCCAATGTATACCTCCCAGCAGCTTGTGAAAACCACTTAACGTTTTTACGTGATTTTTTTCTAATATGAAGTTACTGTGTCTGTGGTCCAGTATGAAGGGCGCTTGTCTGAATTTCGCCAGGAGCAATCATTAATTGAGAGGTGGCCTCACTCATGTGTACATAGGTTTGTTACACTATTTCATTGTGAGGTGCAACGATTAAAGGATCATCCAGGTGTTGGATGATGTAGGCCTCAGCAAAGCGTCCTCTGAGTGGTTCTAAGATGTTTCCTATAATATACTACTGCATGGTGACACTATTCGCCAGGATCTGAGATAAAGTTTTAGATGATACCGCTTGGTATGGACCTTCTGGTCTAATTCGGGAAGGGAAAATGTAACCCTCTCGTGATCAGCAGGATCTACCTGGATAGTATAAAAACAATCCTGGTGGCTCAGCTACGTGAGTCTGAGAGTTGGTGCCCAGAAGACAAGAGGTAGGTTCTCCTGTAGGGAGTGACCTGACCTGCGTGATGGAGATTGCCGTCTTCCTTCTCAGGCTGCTTGTTGGCATCCTGGCATTCCCCGTGTACCTGCTGCACTTCCTGGGTCTCTGGAGCAGAATGTGCAAACAGTTCTTTCCCCACTTCATGGTGAGGTTCACTGCCATGTACAATGGGCAGAAAGAGCAGGAAGCGGGAACTGTGCAGTCGAATGCAGGAGTTTGCCGGCACATCTGGGAAGCTGTCGCTGCTGGAACTGGGCTATGACACGGGGGCCAACTTCAAGTTCTACACGCCCTGATATGCACAAAGAGCAAACTGAGGCAAGATGTCATATGACCTGTTTCAGTGGCAACATGAATTTGGGGTCAGTTTGGGGGAATAGACGCCCCATCTATTCTGACATCCGTTGCTCCCGCACTGGAAGAGTGATGGGCAGGACTCAAGAGTAGGAGAAACAGCTGCAAAAAGCTTCTCGTATTGGGAACGTGGAAAGTGTGAAGTATGAATTTAGGAACACTGGAAGTGGTCAAAAATGAAATGGAATGCATGAATACAGTTATTCTAAGAGTAAGCTGAAATGGATGGACATTGGCCATTTTGAATTAGAGAATCACATGATGGATTAAGTGAGGAGTGACTCAATCAATAGGATTGGAGCTGCATTCATATGCAGAAGGGATCACAAGGCTCTCTGTTATAGGATTATCTCTATGGACCTTCCAGGAAGCCCACCACTGCAACTGAGGTGTTTACCCTCTGTTATCAGCAGCCAATCAACTGCAAGGGAGTGTCCTCAGCTGCTTCTCCAGAGCTGCATCCTACATCTGGTTTGTCATCTGACCTCCAGTCCTTTGGATGGGAGCCTCCTGTTGCCTGCTGCTCCTGGGACTCTAGCAGCCTGTTGTTGGACACTTCAACCTTGCTTTCCACCCTCTCAGCCATCGGAATCTTGCTGTCTGACCTGCCGGCCCATCGTGGAAGGACCTTCAGGAAATTCGTTAACCCACCGAAGTGAGTTGGATTGAGCTTTCTGTACCGTTGCTTGGACTAATTGGCTGTTCTGGTCCTCTTTGCTATATAACTTATCCTGTTCTGTTTCCACTGTCACAAGTGTCGTGGTTTTGCTGGTCTAGAGAACGCTGCCTAACACAGGAGCCCACTGAAATTCAACAAGTCATTGTGCATGGAGGAGAATCTTTCTAGTGACTCTCTCCCTGTCCTGAAAGTAAAGAAATCTTAGAATTTCCTCTTTTCATGCCCAGCTTATTGTGCTGTCCGCCATTTCCCTATAAATGGTCCCCACAACAGTGGGCACTGGCTTTCATCAGTGGTCCAGTGGAATGCAAGGACCCGTGGTCGTACAACACAGGCACTTGGCTGCTCACTGAATGGGTGGGAGTTCAAACCCACCCATTGGCTCCACTGGAACAAAGATCTGCTCATCTGCTTCTGTTCAAATTGCTGTAAATGGTTTTCTTGAAGGGGAATCCACCAGGGTGACTTGAGCTGGTGACGCTTGCACCAGTGGAGCTTCTGGGTCTTGATTTGGGTACGGGGTAGGGCAGGACTCAAGATGGCAAACAGATACAAAAATTTCTCATGAATGGAACTTTGAATGTGAGGAGTGTGAATGTAGGAAAATTAAGAATGGTGAACAATGAAATGGATGCATATGAGGAGGTGCCCCACCACCCCCAAATGCAATGTTTTTCAAAGCTTTCTATTTAAATGTTTTTATACAACCTTATCACTTTCAAAGTACTCTCCATTTCCCTTAAGACATTTGTCAGATCCGCAATTCCACTTTTTTTTATTTGGGGGCTCTTACAACTCTGATAACAATCTATACATCAATTGTATCGAGCACACTTGTACATATGTTGCCATCATTCCAAAGATTTTCTTTCTACTTGAGCCCTTGTTATCATCTCCTCTTTTCCCCTCGCCTGCCCTCACCTTCACCTCGTGAACCCTTGATAAATTATAAATTATTTTTATATTCATATTATACACCATCTGCTATCTCCCTTCACCCACATTTCTATTGTTCGTCCCCCGGGGTAGGGTTTATTTATATGTCGATTATTGGGATTGGTTCCCCCTTCTGCTCCCATCTTCTCCCTCCCCTCGTGGTATTGCAACGTCCATTATTGTTCCTGAGGGATTTATCTGTCCTGGTTTCTGTGTGTCTAAAGCTCTTACCTTTGCCAGTGCGCATGCTCTGGTCTAGCCAGATTTCTTTGTAAGATAGAACTGGGGCCAGAATAGTGGGGTGGGGAGAAGGCATTAAAGAACTAGAGGAATGTGGTGAGTTTCATCAGTGCTGTAAGGCGCCCTGACTGGCTCGTCCCTTCTTGTGACCCTATGTGAGGGGATGTCCAGTTGTCTAGAGATGGGCTTTGGTTCTCCAGTCTGATCCTCCTCATTCCCATCAAAATACTTGGTTATTTGGGGTCTGCTGATGCCCGTTACTTGGTCCTATCAACACCTCATGATCACACAGGCTGCTATGCTTCTTCCATGTGGGCTTTGTTCTTTCTGTGGTAGCAGGACGCTTGTTTAATTTCAACCTCTTCAGACCCCGGACGCTATATCTTCTAATACCCGGCGTCATCAGCTTTCTTCACCACATTAGCTAATGCGCCATTTTCTCTCCTGCGATCTTGTCAGGAAATTGAGCATCATAGGATGCCAGGTTATTAGAACAAAGTGTCGTGTTGATGGAGGATATGAGTACAGGCCGATGTCTGCCGGCTATCTTTATACTTAATCTATAAATATATGTACATAGACCTATATCCCTAGCCTTATGTATTCATATATTTATATACGTACATGACATTATTTATACCTCTATCAATATCTTTTGCCTCCTAGTTTTTTCTTCTGTTTCCTTTAACATCCCCCCTGGACCACTAGCATGTTGTGCCATCAATTGGCTCTCTGGACCTCCTCTCGGCTACATTGCACTTGATTGAAGCCCACCAGGCAGTCTTTGCCCTCCTTACCATCAATTTTAGATCCCTTGTTGTTCCCTTGTGCCGGGGTTTTTTGACTTCCCCTCCCTATCCCCCGCCCACTCTTCAACTCCCTCCCCCACCCACAACCTTGGGATTCATTGTTTTCTCCTCCAGAGTGTTTATCCTGCCCGTCCTGTATAGATAGGCATGGGAAAGAAAAGAAAGAGGGAGGAGTAAAGCCTATGGAGAGTTCGAGGTCTGTCTGCTGACCCTTATGCATAGTTTCTGATTGGGTCTGATGCGGTGTAAGGTCTGCCCCCCGAGTCCAAAGTCTATTTTCAGAATTCTCGGGAACTTGGTTGCTCTGCTCCCCTTGCTGCTCTGTTGTGCTCCCTTAGGGTTACTCGCTGGGGTGAGGGGGTCAGACTGGGCACAATTCCCCTACTGTGTCTCTGGTACTGCCCCCCTTGGCTCTGTGGGTCAGTAAGGGCATGCCGTGACTTGTGGGGGAGCCAACCCTATGGTCCTCTCTGTACATTGGCTACTCCAAGTGGGAACATCATCCTCAAAGCTTGGTGAGTCAGGATGCTGTCCACTCTCTCATTCTCTCTCTTTTTCCTTCTTTGTTTGCTCCAGCGTGGTCTGGTAAGACCTGCCATTCTCCCCGGGCTTTATCTTAAGTGCATTCTCCTGGAGAGAGGGTTTGGCATAGCTGGAAAAGGGGTTGGCCTGGCCAACCAGACCTCTCTGTTCGTTCACTGCTTCGTGCCAGTGTGCTGCCCTCAAGGCCTGATACAGCAGGTTGAGGTCTGCTCCCTCTCGCCATCCCTTTCCTGTGGAGACATTAACAAGTACCCTCCCATGTGGATTAGTCCCTGGTTCCCTTCCCCCCTCTCCCCCGCCCCCCGCCTTCGTCTTTCCTCCCTTGTTTTCTCTTGTCTCACCCGCCCTTCTTTTTCCCTTCTGTATGTTGGCAAGTTGGATGCATCATTGCGCTTGGTCTGTCCCATGCCTATGTGCCTGTCTCTCAACCTGTAAATTATGGAATAAACTTTTTCTTCTGATCCCACTGTGTTTTTTGGATCTACCTCAGTGGACTCGTCTTGTACTTGTCCTTCTGTTCTTAGCTAACTTCTCTTAGCATAATTTCCTCCATCTTTTCCCAGGAGACAGTGTCTTTTCTGTCTCCATCCCTGTTTTTTAGTGATGAGTAGTCTTCCATTGTGTGTGTGTGTGTGTGTGTGTGTGTGTGTGTGTGCCAGAGTTACCCCATCCAATGTCTCTCGATAAATTTCAGTTGTTTCCAGACCTTTGCCAGTGTGAATGGTGCCGAAATGAACACTGGAGCACTTATGACTGGTCACAGTCTATTTATTACTTATTCTGGGTATATGTCCAATAAAGGGATTGCTGGTTTTAAAGGTGTATGGGGCTGGAGAGGTATGTTGTTTTTGCCCCAAAAGATGGCATACGGAGATGCCTGCGTGAGCACGTGCTGTGTCCCTGTGGAAGAAACATTCCCCTGTCTCCCACTAATCAGGTCTTTTTTGTGGCACCATATTACACAATCTTTTCAGAACCTCTAAGTAGAAAGCTTGATTAGCAGTCTGACCTGATAGAAAGAAGTCCAAATGCACTGTGCCCCTCACATCAGAAAAACAAATGATGGCAACATATGTACAAGTGTGCTTAATATCATTGAATAGTGGGTTGTTATAAGATTTGTCAGAGACCCCGCCCATAAAATGATAAATAAAAATTAAGGATCCAAGGAAATCATAAATATAAATAACTAGATTTATTGTGGTAAAAAATAAAATATAAATGAGAATCATCTTGGTCTTTGATTTCTCTTGATGAGCATTTTTGGGATGAGGTGATGTTGGCTTCTTCCACTGACTTGATTGATGTTGGCTTTCTGGGTCATGAGGATAGCACCACGTCTCACCTCTATTGACCTGGGGGGAAAGTCTGGGTCACTTCGGAACTGTTCTTTCAAAGCATGGCACGTTTCTACTGCACACTTTTCCTCAGTCAGTCACAACTGAGGAACACATTTTGTAGTGACCCTTCTCATTCCCAAAGATTCCGTTAAAGTTCACTGAACCAAGCACCGCTCTCCTCCAAACAACATCCCATCTTCAGTGGTCTGTCATCCGTCTCAAGCACAAGTGCATGACTGTTGTCAGCAATGTCGTGAGTTCAGTGAGTTGACGGGTGACCAGAATGAGATCTGCCATCCATCGTCATTTCACTTTACTGAAACGAAAGAACCACTCGTGCGCTTGAGTTTCTGAAACAGTTCCCGGTGACCAGAGAGAACCTTCCCAAGCAACACCACTGGGGGCACTAACTCAGAGCGAGTCGCTCAATGCTCACCTGGCAGGAACAGGGCACACTAGGAAAGCTCTACTCGCCCAGCACCATTCCGGTGGTTTTTTTTTTTTGTTTTTTTTTTATTACTCCCTCATATGCATCAATACCTTAGATTAGTGAGCTGAAATGGACTGACATTGACCGTTCTGAATTGGAAAATCATATGATGGACCGTGTCAGAAGTGATCCAGCAAGAGGAATGGACTTGCAATCCTCTTCAGGAAGGACCTTGCTAACTCCGTGAAGTACAAGGCTATCTGTGATAGGAGTATCTCTATCCACCTGCCAGGAAACCCACGACCGCTCTTAAGGTGTAGTTGTTCCCTCTGTTTTCAGCACCCAACCAATTGCAAGGGAGTTTCCTCAGCTGGTCTGCTTTGTCATCTGACGTCATCCTTTGCATGTGAGCCATTGACCTCTCCTGTCGCCTGCTGTCCGTGGGAGTCTCCAGCAGCCTGCCTCCTTGATTTGAACTGTCTCAGCCATCAGAATCTTGCTGTCTGACCTGCCAGCCCTTCTTGGGTTGATCAGCCCTGCAGCTAGGTGAGTGAGAAGAAGCCTAAAACCTAACACCACAGACAAAAAAAACTTGGCCTCTGCAACCACAGTAGCCATTTCTTGTAGATGGACTGTTCTGTATATTCCTCTTCTCTACAGAGCGCAGTCGTACACAGTGAGATATCCAAGAACGACTCCTCTGCAACCATGCCTGGTGTGCATTATAAATTTGCCTCTAAACTCAACTACGACACCATCGTCTTTGATGGGTTCCACATCTCCCTGTGCGACCTGAAGGAGAAAATCATGGGGAGAGAAAAGCTGAAAGCTTCTACCTGCAAACTGCAGATCAGCAAGGCGCAGACGAATGAAGAATACACTGATGACAATGCGCTGATCCCTAGGAATTCTTCGGTGATTGTTAGAAGACTTCCTATTGGTGTTGTGAAATCTGCAAGCAAGACGTCTGGGATCAGTCCAACGGAACCAGCGATGGGCACTTTGCGAGCAATGCATGGCTCTTCTGCGTCCGTTTGTGCAGCCCAGCTGACCAAGGCTGCCAATCTGGCTGACGCCAATGCTTCTGAAGATGACAAGATTAAAGCAATGATGTTTCAGTCTGCCCACAAGTATGACCCAATTAATTACCTGAAGAAACCTCTAGGTCCACCACCTCCTACTTACATCTGTTTCCAGTGTGGCAAACCTGGACATTATATTCACCATTGCCCGACAAAGGGGGAGAAGAACTTTGACGCTGGCCGTAGAATTAGAAGGAGCGCTGGCATTCCTAGAGCTTTTATGATGGAAGTGAAAGATGCTAACGTGAAGGGAGTGCTGCTGACCAGCTCTGGACAGTATGCAGTCCCCATCATAGATGCACAGGCATATGCCCTTGGGAAGAAAGAGAAGCCCCCCTTCTCCCCAGAGGAACCAAGCTCTGCCTCCACAGAAGAGGATCTGATCCCAGCGGAATTGGCCTGTCTCCTCTGCAAGGAGCTGATGACTGACGCAGTGATCATTCCGTGCTGTGGAAACAGTTATTGCGATGAATGTGTGCGCACAGCACTCCTGGAATCAGATGAACATACGTGCCCCACGTGTCTTCAGAAGGAGGTCTCTCCCGATACTTTAGTTCCCAATAAGAATCTACGGAAGGCTGTTGAGAGGTTCCAAAATAAGACTGGCTATACACAAAGACTAAGAAATGAGTTCCCTCCACCACCACCACTGATTCCAAGGCACCTACAACCTCTGAAGAGATCTCCAATATCCAAACCACAGGATCCTCTGATGAATCCAGCGATATCCTCCTCAACTCACCCAGCACCCTCAATGCCGTCATTGGCTTCCACACGATCTACCTCGGCTCCTCTTGCTCCTGGAGCTCCATCTTCTACCGCAGCTCCTGTTCCTGATGTAACTGCCACAGTGCTCATATCGGTCCATTCTCCTTCCTATTCACCATCACCCGCACATCCCAGAAGAGACAGAGGCAAGAGCCGAAGTTACCGGTCACGCTCCAGATCTCATGGATACCATCGATCGAGGTCAAGATCACCACGATATCGTCGACATCATTCATGATGAGGATCTCCTCGAGCGTTTAGGGCACAGTCTGATACTAAACGGAGTGCTCCCCAAGGAGAAACAGAGCACCAATCTGCTCATCGACTCAGAAGAGCTCCACCACCTTATGCGCTAAAAGCTATTGCTGGGAGGAGTGTAGACGCGGTAGAAAAGGAGCGTTGCAGAGAAAGGGGAAATACTGAGTGGTGTGAAAGTGCGGACAGGAATCTTTTCTGCATCCAGAGCTACTAGAGACATCTCAGACATCTAGAGAACACAGAGGGGCTGAGGAAGATCAAACCGACTTCTTGTTCTCCCAAGTCGAGACGATGCTGCACCTGTCCAAGATGATCCCATGGATGCAGAATCCACCGCTTATACATCGATAGCTCATGTGAATTATGGAAGGATGTGATATACACTTGAAATCATAATGAAAAATTATGAAAATATTTAGAAAATAAAATAGAGTTAAAAATAAATAAAATAAAAAATAAATAAATAAAAACCAAAAAAATAAATAAATAAAATAATATCTGAGTAAGACAAGAAAAATATATATAAGCCAAAGCCAAAAGGTGACAAGACTAAATGTAAAAATGATGGATCTACTGTATCCAGGGAAGAAAGATTAAAACCTACTAAAGAATCTCAAGAGGTAGCAAGTGGAGGATGTGAGAAATCACCACAATCTGAACCTCCACTTAGAAAAGCCACAGATTGATGGGATATTTTCCTTCATTTGCATTATTTGTATTTTTGTCTTTATACAATTATGATTATAGCCTTGACACCTTATTAGAATTTGTTGGGCTTTTTTTTTTATTCCTGATGGGTTGCCAACTGTGAAACGTTGGAGGAATGGATCCATAAGGAGATATCCTGGTACAAGGGGTAATGGGGATGCAGGCACGGGGAAGGACCATAGCGAGGGAAAGGGGATTTGGGGACTAAACACTAAAGGACAGAGAGGGGAGGGAGCACTAGAACGGATTGTGTTTGAACAAGTTATTCTAAAGGCAAATTCACCATGGGAGTGCTGGGGTGCACGAACATTGATTGTATAATTCTCATTGATATGTCTCAACAACGGAGATGTTGAATTGCATCATATGTAATTTATGTGCCAATAAAATTGATATCCATTCTGTTATATTCTGTTTATACTCATTTATATTAGCGTGTACCTCAGAAGCGCCTCACCATTGGGGCTCACTCTCTTGAAGCCGTGTTATTTGTGGCCTTATTTTCATTAAGTGAAAACCAAGGATGTTGGGCCCACAGGCAGAGAAACTAGAAAGGGCATTAGGGAGCGAGCATAGAGAGGGGTGGAGATAAGAGGGAGCTTATGTCAAGAAATCCAGGGAGGAAAGGAAGTTTTAGAAAGCATGTATGATTATGGAAGAAATTCCACAATTATGTTTGACATGATTGGATTATGGAATGATAGGACATGTAATGGCTCACAAGTTACAGCAAATTAAAGAAAAGGCATAGGTTCAGGTGTGGCTTTGGGGGTCCCACTAAATGCTAGCTCCCACTTAAGAACAATTAGTTCTTAAACCATAACCCTGTTACATACTCACCTTCATGATGCGATCACTACAGATAAGGATTTGGTGAAGAAAGCAGATGGTAACATGGGAGAAAAATATAAAACGAAAGAAAAAGTGTGGAGAAAGATTTTTAATCGTTTTCATTGAAAACTTCTGAAGCAGAAGGACTGAAACAGGGAAAGCGTGTGAGCAAAACACAGAGTGGGACCTGAACATGAAAGGATGGATAGGCCCTAAAGCCCATTCATTATACTCCCTCGGGACCCCCATGCTCTGCTTCACCTGCTGCTCCATTGCATGCCCCCACTGTTTGCTTCAGTGTACTGGGGCCAGCTCAGTGGTACATCCCCCCAGGTGTCTCCATTGCTGTCCCGTGTAGGGCCATCGGTCAGTGCAGGATGTCGCATCCCACCGTGCGGGCAGCTGTATGGTCCTCTCTGTACAATGGTCCCTTCGAGCCATGCTATCGTCCTCGGAGCTTGGTGGACCCAGGTGTGCTCCACTCCGTCGTTTTTTCTCCTTCCTTTGGCTTGTCTTCCTTCTGGAAGTGGTGTGGTAGGTCACTTCCTTTCCCACAACAGACGATCTCCTTTCATTTTCTGTGTACTCCCTTCAAATGTGGGGGTCGTGCTAATTCTGAAGCAGAGTGAACTGAAAGAACTGAAACAGGGAAAGCATGTGACCAAACCTGACCATGGAAAGATGGCTAGGACCCCTGCCAAGGACGGCATTCCACCAGCTAAGATGATCAAGATCAACAGAAAAACTGGGGAGCAATATTGGAGGTACAGAGGATATAACTAATATCAAAGAACCCTCTGAAGAACTGACGTCAACATCCAGGAAAGTTAACCAGGAAAAAGTCCAAGGAAAGGTCAGGCAGAAGTAAGTGGAACTGAAGGATCCAGCTCCCCTCTAGGGGTGGATTATACTCCTAGATGCTCAGCAGGTGGCCGTCCTCTGCAGAAACCAGATGCAAAAGGACTGTCACTGAAACTGTGGGAGAGCTTAAGGATGACAATAGAGCTCCTGCTGAAGATGTTATTAATATGATTTGGTTCCTCAACCCAAAAGGGATCAAGATGACTTTGGATCTGGAGAAGAAGATGATGTTAAATATACACAACCAACATGAAGTCTAGGAAAGCCTGTAGTATTATTTAAAGCAAACTAAAGTTTGGCACTAAGACTGAAAATAGAGTCAAGTATAAGGACAAAACGAGTGACCAACGTCAGAGGAAATTCAGATTCAGTAACTCAAAGAAGTGAGTCATAAAACAATGCATGAGATTGAAAGTTCCAATAGCTCTACATCTAGTGAAAAGGGACAAACCAAAGATCGGGATTATTGGATCTTGGCAAAGGGAAACCCTGGGGAGGGCAAAAGTAGCATCAGCCAGAGAGAGAAAGAGTCATGTAGACCGTCTGAATGAAAACGTGACATTTAAAAATCTGTCTGAACCGACTAAATAGACTAGAACTTCATGTAACCATGAATCCATTCATGGCTCCTTACATAAAAACTTCATGCCCCATAAAGACAAAAAAAAAAAAACAACTAAGACCACAGAGATTATTCAAGTTCCAAGCGCAGGGTGGGAAGAAGTGAGTCAACAAGAAGACTCTCCTCCGCGGAATAAATATTCTGCATCCCCACAGAAAGAGAAACCGCAGATGAAAGGGATTTGCCTCAGATGGGAACAGCAGCCCTCCACCCCCACCCCCACCCCAAAAGTCATTGAAGTCTCTAGAGTCACAGAAAACTTCATGATCACGAAGCTAGTTCAGATTCTAAAGATGCTAAGGTGAAGAGACAAAGTCTGTAGATACAAACTATAGAGATCATGACAAGCATGTATCAGAATCAAGGGATTATAGTCCAGTAGCAATAAATTACTGCATATCCTTAACCCACCAGACACACACATTGAAAGAGAGCGAGTTGTTGGGCAAATTGACAAGAATTCTATCAAACCTAAGCCCTAGTTAAGCTAGTCCTCTTGATTTTCCTCCGACTTAAGGAGAGAAAATGATGAAGTGAAATTTGATCCAGATTACAATGAAAATGACAGGGAAAGTAATGTATTTGTACAAGAAGAAGCATCAGGGGGCAATGTGAAGGAACTGAAAGAGAAAGTGATGGAGGAAGCAAAGAGAGTGCGGACACGGCACAGTGGGTCGGTTAGGTGGGACCAGGAGTCACAGTCAAAGCAGTCCAAGTAGAAGCATAGCCCTTCTGGAAGCCAGACCCAAAGCCACAGACGCAGCGCAAGCTCAGCAGAAAGTCAACACAGTAAGAAGACAAAGATGCAGAGAGAAACGGAGGAGCACGGAAACATGAAAAGCATTAGAAACATAAGGATAACAGAATGTCAGGTGAACAGATACATGGGATGGTGTAAGATATGGCAAATAATAATATATAATATAAACGTAAGGCTTCCTGGGAGGGAGGCAAGAACACAGAAGGGATAAAGGGGAGCTGAGATCAAAGAGTTCAAGAAGAAAGACAGATCATTGAAACTGATGGTGGTAGAATTTGAACAATTATACTTGATCTAATTGAAATATGGAGTGTTACAATATCTGTAAGAGCTCACAATAAAATGATAAGAAAAAATAAAATGAAAAAAAAAAGAAACGTGAGAAGCCTGCATGGACTGGAGCAGAATTGGAAAAAAGCGAAGAACAGAAACACAAGAAGAAGTCAACACAGACAAAGGAGGAGGGGAAAGATGAGAGAAGTGACATCTGTCACTGTGTAAAAGGACAGATTTGTTCATTGTCTAAATTGCAATGTCTTCTCGATCGATTTTGTTATAATGTGAGGAAATTCAAACCTTGTAACTCATGACATGGACAGTCCTTGCTGCACTTAAAATATTGCCGCTTGATTACTTAATTTTTCATGAGAGCTTTGTAACACGAACTTTTGTACTGAATTGTGAGTGGTGTCCACGTAACATGAGAGGTGTGGCCAGGACCTATGATTTTAGCCACCATTCATCAGTTGGGGCGGAGTTTACTGTGCGGTGAAAGTTTCCCATTTGAACTGTTTTAATTGCCGGGCAGAAGCTGATATCTGTTTTAAAATAACTGCAGAAGGATTTGCGGTAGTCATTGCCAGCCCCGTTGTGTTGCTTTTGGATTACAATAAAACTTTTCCCTTAACGTAAAAACAAAGCAAGAGAGAACAAACGTGGTTGTTAGGTATCGGCAAGTTAGTTCCAACTCACAGCGACCCAATATGGGCCACAGAACAAAACATTCCCCGGTCCTGCACCGCCCTCAGCTGCTAGTGGAGCCCACTGCTGCAGTCACTGCATCAGTCCGTCTTGTTCAGGGTCCTCCTTTTACAGGCTGCCCACGACTTTATCAAGCTTGGTGTTCTGTTCCAGCATCTGATCTCTGCGGATAACATATTCATGTGACAAAGCCCATGAGAAGTCTTGCCATCCTTGTCTCTAAGGAGCATTCTGACTGTACTTGTTCCTAAACAGATGTTTGTTCGGCAGAGTCCATTGGACTTTCGATATTCTTCACCAGCTTCACAACAAATACATCGATTCTTCTTCGCTCTTCCCTGCTCTAGCCCAACGTTCACAGGCAGGTGAGGCCATGGAAAATACCATGGCTTGGGTCAGGCCCACCTCCCTCCACAAAGTAACCTCCTTGCTGTTCAACACTGTACGCGGCACATTTAGTCTCTGCGATGCATCACGTGCTCTCCCAACTGTTTCTATTGATCTTGACTGTTTCTCTTGTTCCGTGAGCATTGATTGTGGATCTAAGCAAGATGAAATCCTTCACAATTTGCGTCTTTTGTCCGCTGATCATATTGGCCCAATTGTGAGCATTTGGGTTTTCTTTACAGTAAGTTGTAATAAATGCTGAAGTTCTGTGATACTTGATCTTCATCAGCAAGTGCCTCCCTTCCTCACCTTCAGGAAGCAAGGTTGTGTTGTCGCAGGTTGTTAAGGCATCTTCCCCCAGTCCTGATGCCACATTCTTTTCCATAGAATGCAACTTCTGAGATGATTTGCTCTGCACGCAGATTGTATAAGCATGGTGAGAGGGTTCAGCTGTCACACACACCTTCCTCAATGTTAAACCCCGTGGTATTTTCTTGTTCTGTTCACACAGCTGCCTCGGAAGCTAGGTTCTGTATGAGCATGATGAAGTGTTCCGGAATCCCCATTCTTCTCAAAGCTATCCGTATTTCTTGTGAGCCACACAACCGAATGAACGCCTTTGCATAAGCAGTAAAACACAAGTAAACCTCGTGTAACACAAATTGTTTGGTCACAACGAGATCTAAGGAAGCACTGGTAGAGGATGATAAATGGGCCAAGAAATGAAACGTGGGGTCCAGCGCACAACTGAGATGATCCTAAGGAGTGACTGTACAATTTCATGGGATAAATAAAAAAACAGGCAAACAGTGTAGTACGCTCACGTCTTTCACAGAGTCAAGAACAGAGAGGGAGAAAGTATCCTCCAGCAGGTGTATATTGTCTTTGGGTTAACAAGCCCCATCCATCACAGTCTATCGCATAAGGAACAAGTTGGACAGTGTCTTAGCCCTAGATATCCAGGGCACGATGGGGGAGAAAGCTAATAGTAGTACTGGGGCAGGCAGAGGAAACTGACTGTCCCCCGAGTGGGGAGAACAATAGAAACATGATGTCTGCTCCCATCCTGAAGGGCTGCCTGCCGCATAATGAATGACCAGCCATGTGCTTGTAAGGGGTTCCACTAAGGTAGCACTATTATGGGAGGATTTTGTGGGGATGGTTTTTAATTAGGAGAATGTGTCTAGGACTCATCTCCAACTCAAAAATGTGAAGGCCTCCCTCCATCGAAATCCGGCCTCCCAGGATTCAAGAGTTTGTCCACATACACCCTCCTCCTGGTGCCCAGTTCCCCACATTTCCCGCTTTTAGAGTACATTTTAAATTCAAAAGGGTGACGTGGCTTGTTTCGGTACCACTTTGCCTTCTATGGAAGCAGCATGTGACGGTGCAGGCAACGAACAATGACACTGAGTCGCACAGTCAGACTAGAACCTAACACATGGAAACTGCTTGAGGTAAAAATTTCCTTTCTCAGCTGATTGATGTCCAATGAGACATGTTCCTTACATCCCTGCAAGTGATTTACAATTAAAGTCCAGCTATGTATACTGATATTATACAGATCAGGAATTATGCCCCCAAATTCTAATGTTCAAGTTCGTTTTAGCATCAATTGATGTTGAAAGTCCATTTTTATACCTTCTAGCAAATCAACAGTATGTTGTATTCGTCCAGTCACTTTTGCATAAATTGTCCAGTTCTGATAGATTGCTGGATTGCCTCTCAGGCAACATCAGTGAGATAGTGAAAGTTTTTTGTGCCACCTGGCCAAGAAACACATGTGGGATTAATAGAAGGCCGAAGAGATAAATGGCTTAGTGAGCCTCAACTTTCTTGTTGTCGAGCCATTTGCTCTGTGATGGTCAGAACAGGGTGCAGCTGCCTTGGTCAGTTCCCTGCTTCAGCTGGCAAGGCTCACTTCCTGCAAGACATCACTGAGGAGAAGCCACATGGACCTACCCCATTGCAGCCCCGGGTGCTAGAGCAGCCGTGTGGAGACCCTGTCAGCGTTGAGATGTTTACACATTCACTTACACATTTGTCTTTCCTCCTGCATTTGGCATCATTCCACGTGTTTTGTGAGATGGAGAAGGACTTTATGGATCGGTGTTGGACATATGGGTTAGTGTTGGACTTGTGGGCTTGGGCAGCAATGGGTTGGATTGTGTTCTTCGTGTGCACTTAACCTTTATGTAAAACTCTCTTATACATGAATTTCTGTGGATTTGGTTCTCTGCAGTACCCTGACTAACACAGTCAGCAGTGGCAGATATGATTACAACTCTTAGGAAACATTGCTTTCTCATGAATCTGTGAGGTTTTCTGGACGTTTCTGACGTGTATTTCTCTCCGGTGCCTGTGAAAACACAAATAAAGAGCCCCTCTCCTTGGGCTGTTAGTGTCCTGTGAAAGAAGCATCCTGGAGATTGGATGGTTTCCTCATCTCCTCCTTGTTCTTCAACTTTCTCCACAAGAGGTCGCACCCTCCTAAGGGGAATCCATTTGTTTTCTCCACCATCTCAAAAAGAAGTAAGAATCTCCTCAGACCCTAGAGATGAGTAACCTGTCATCCTCCGTCCAGCATCATTCTTCCACCAGATTCTTCCACAGATCTTCTCCAGATGGCTTTTCTCTTTGGTGGCGGAAAAATTTTTCTCCACCCTCATTATGTTAGAATTTTTTTGTAAGGGAGTAAATATTTAGTGTTGATAAAGCTAAATGAAGACTTCCGTGTATGGAAATCACCTTTGATCTCCCCCTTCCGTTTCACTCATTGGGATTTGGTGTGCCCAATGCCCGTTCATTGAGGGCCTGGCCCTGAGCATTTAAAGGACACCTGTGACATGATGAATGTTCCAATCTTAACAAAACTTCCTACACCCTTTGCTGGCGTACGTGAGGCTATTGTCCATTTTCAGATGTATTGAAGTGCCCACCCCAGTGAAACAGGACAGTAAACGGCTGCTGGTGTGCTCTGTGGATTGTCAGGTCATAGCTGGCACCCATAAAAATCCAAGAAAGAACTATAGTGACGTGTACAAGCCCCTAGGCATCGAAATGCCGGTATAGGAGTGGTATATATTCGCCGGAGTGCATTTGACTGGTGTCCTCACCAATGAGCTCTATCAGCTCCCTTCCTAAGTGAGTGCATTCTCTGACGATCTGTCTAGCTTGACCCTAAATTTAGATTATACCTAATTAGATGACATACCTTGGTCTTAGGCTAGCAGCGTTGTTGTGTAAAATTGGATGCTCAGCCCTGGAGACTGTAAGAGTATTGAATGCCTGTGAGGTCCAGCCCCGACCTCCGATGGGCCCTCGGGGACAGTTTGGTCATCAAAGGGAAGAAATTGAGAGACAAACAAAGTTTTGGGGTGCTTACTACGGCATGGCATCAGTAACAAGGTCTGAGCAGAAGGAGAGAACATGTATTCTTAACATCAACTTATAGATTCTTGGGGCATTCAAGCCCCCCTCAGTACAGGGAACCACACAGAGTGGGCTGTACCCAAACCCCAGAGGTCCCTGAGTTCATTGGAGGAGTAAGCTAACAGCAGTGCTGGGGACAGGTCAGGGGGAGTGACTGTCCCCTGAGCAGGGAGAGCACTAGCAGGCTGTCTGCTCCTAGAGTTAAAGGTGCCGGCCACATAGTCCTCAGCATGTGCGCTTGTAAGAGGTCACTTTAAGGTAGCACTATTATGGGAGGATGTTGTGCGGATTATTCTGAGTTATAAAAATGGGATTGGGGCTCATCTCTAACTCGCAAGTGTGAAGGCCTCCATCCACTCAGAATCCTGGCCTCCCAGGCTTCTTAAATTGTGAACATTAAGAATTTGTGTGCATACACTCTCTTCCCAGTCCTCGGTTTCCCACAAATGCATTCTGGGTTACCCCGTCTGCATTGCTATTTCGCTTAGAAATGGACGCCGGCACACGCGTGCGTGCCCTAGTGTGCTGATGAAGAAAGAATGGCGGTAGGATGCTATTTGAGTTTGCAAGGTGAAGAATTACTTCCCAATGGCTTTGCTGTTTCCATGACCAAACACTTGCACATTAAACGCCGAGTAACTGGTTGTGTTCACAGCCTGCCTTACATTTTGAAGAACAGAATGCGAGTGAATATTCGGTTTCTGAGCACAGCCATAGTCAGTTTGGAAGGATTGAGGGAGGGGCCCCAGTGGGCTGCTCTGCTGTCCCCGGAGCCGTCTGTAAGTAATGAGGGGCTCCCTCGAGCCCCTTATGGCATGAGACTTTGGTAATGACCCATGCAGTTGGTTGTAGGAATGACCAAGCTTCCCGAGAGAATAATGGCGAGCTAACTTCCCACAAAATTCCGCTAACACTCTCTAAAGATCTATAGAAAATTCCCAAGCCCTTTTTATCTGAGTGGGTGTGTAAGGTAGAATTATGATGGACGGGTTGTTCCCACTGAGTGGTTCACCGCCATGCTGGCCTCTGATGACCACCTGTGCTATTTGCTCCCAAAAGGACCAACCACGTTGAAGCCCATATTGCCTAGATGTCTCCACTCTCGAAGGTTTATCTTCCTGGGCTAACAGAGCCGTGGGGGTGATAGGTGTGTGAAAAATGTCCAGGTGAATACTCATAGCTGGGGTCCTGCGATAAGCCTTTCCTTGGCTGGTGCTTCCTTCTACAAACTGGAACTGACAGCGAGCCGTGGGGTGAGCGCTCTAGGACTATGTAGTGTGGGTCCCGTTTAATGTGTCTATCAAGGGTTTGAGCTCTTCTGTGGGGAAGCCCCAGCAAAGGTGGAATCCAATTTATACCTCCCAGCAACTTGTGAAAACCAGTTAATGTTTTTACACGGTTTTTCTAATAACAAGTTACTGTGCCTGTGGTCCAGTATGAGGGCCGCGTGTCTGAACTTGACCAGGAGCAATCATAAATTGAGAGGTGGCCTCACTCATGTGTACATAGGTTTATTACACTATTTCATTGTGAGGTGCAACGATTAAGGGATCCTACAGGGAGTGGATGATGTAGGCCTCAGCAAAGCATCCTCTGAGTGGTTCTAAGACGTTTCCTATAATGTACTCCTGCATGGTGGCGCTATTCACCAGGATCTGAGATAAAGTTTTAGATGATACCGCTTGGTATGGACCTTCTGGTCTAATTCAGGAACGGTGAATGTAACCCTCTCTTGATCAGCAGGATCTAACTGGATAGTATAAACACAATCCTGGTGGCTCAGCTACGTGAGTCTGAGAGTTGGTGCCCAGAAGACAAGAGGAAGGTTCTCCTGTAGGGAGTGACCAGACCGGCGTGATGGAGTTTCCATCTTCCTTCTCAGGCTGCTTGTTGGCATCCTGGCATTCCCCTTGTACCTGCTGCACTTCCTGGGTCTCTGGAGCAGAATGTGCAAACAGTTCTTTCCCCCACTTCATGGTGAGGTTCACAGTGATGCACAAAGAGCAACGGCGAGGAGAAAGCGGGTGCTTTGCAGCAGCCTGCAGGACTTTGCAGGCATATCTGGGAAGCTCTCCCTGCTGGAACTGGGCTATGACATGGGGGCCAACTTTAAGATCTACCCACCCGGATGCAGGGTGACCTGTGTTGATCCCAAACCCAACTTTGAGAACTTCTTGATGAAGAGCTGTGCAGAGAACCACCAGCTGCAGTTGGAGAGCTTCATGGTCTCCCTGGGGAGAACGTGCACCAGGGGGCAGATGGCTCTGTGGCTGTGATCATCGGCGCCCTGGTGCTGTGCTCGGTGATGGACCAGGAGCAGATTC
The DNA here is from genome assembly GCF_050624435.1 of Tenrec ecaudatus. NCBI lineage: Eukaryota > Metazoa > Chordata > Mammalia > Afrosoricida > Tenrecidae > Tenrec > Tenrec ecaudatus. The sequence continues at coordinate 124,047,449 of NC_134538.1, forward strand.
TCCACCACGTGTGCAGGCTGCCAAGGCCAAGAAGTGGCTAGGCAATAGGCTCAATAGGATGCTATTCATCATTAAGCACAGCACAAAGGAATCCAGGCAAAGATACAGAACAAGCATCTACATGAAGGGGAACCAGTTACATAACAACGGTGTTCGACCTCATGCACAAAGAGCAAACTGAGGCAAGATGTCATATGACCTGTTTCAGTGGCAACATGAAGTTGGGGTCTGTTTGGGGGAATAGACGCCCCATCTATTGTGACATCCGTTGCTCCCGCACTGGAAGAGTGATGGGCAGGACTCAAGAGTAGGAGAAACAGCTGCAAAAAGCTTCTCGTCATGGGAACTTGGAAAGTGTGAAGTATGAATTTAGGAAAACTGGAAGTGGTCAAAAATGAAATGGAATGCATGAACATAGGTATCCTAAGAGTAAGCTGAAATGGATGGACATTGGCCATTTTGAATTAGAGAATCACATGATGGATTACGTGAGGAGTGACTCAATCAATAGGATTGGAGCTGCATTCCTATGCAGAAGGGATCACCCTGACTCCCTCAGGAAGCACAAGGCTCTCTGTGATAGGATTATCTCTATCCATCTTCCAGGAAACCCACCACTGCAGCTAAGGTAGAGTTTTCCCTCTGTTATCAGCAGCCAATCAACTGCAAGGGAGTTCCCTCAGCAGTTATTCCCAGGCTGGATCCTCCATCTGGTTTGTCCTCAAACCTCCAGTTCTTTGGACCCTGCCTGCAGTTCCTCGGACTCTCTAGCCGCCGCCGCCACTTTACTCATCAACCTTGCTTTGAATCACCTCGACCCTCCGGAATCCTGCGGGCGGACCTACCTACAGATTTTGGCACTAAATGAGTCATTTCCCTCCCTGAATTTCTTACAAGATGTCTCATAGTCGGTTCAAAATTTACCTGTCCTAAACAGACTTCTGATTTCTTGAAAAATCTTTTCCTCTGCCTGGGTTGCCTATCCCAATAAACAGCCTCCCTCTCACCAAAAACTTTGAGGTCATCAATAGTTCTCTCTCTCTCTCTCTCTCTCTCTCTCTCTCTCTCTCTCTCTCTCTCTCTCTCTCTCTCTCTCTTTCTCTCTCTCTCCAAAAAATCATTTAGCTGTGGGTCCCCTTTTAATGTGTCAATCAAGGGTTTGAGCTCTTCCGTGGGGATGTCCCAGCAAAGGTGGAATCCAATGTATACCTCCCAGCAGCTTGTGAAAACCACTTAACGTTTTTACGTGATTTTTTTCTAATATGAAGTTACTGTGTCTGTGGTCCAGTATGAAGGGCGCTTGTCTGAATTTCGCCAGGAGCAATCATTAATTGAGAGGTGGCCTCACTCATGTGTACATAGGTTTGTTACACTATTTCATTGTGAGGTGCAACGATTAAAGGATCATCCAGGTGTTGGATGATGTAGGCCTCAGCAAAGCGTCCTCTGAGTGGTTCTAAGATGTTTCCTATAATATACTACTGCATGGTGACACTATTCGCCAGGATCTGAGATAAAGTTTTAGATGATACCGCTTGGTATGGACCTTCTGGTCTAATTCGGGAAGGGAAAATGTAACCCTCTCGTGATCAGCAGGATCTACCTGGATAGTATAAAAACAATCCTGGTGGCTCAGCTACGTGAGTCTGAGAGTTGGTGCCCAGAAGACAAGAGGTAGGTTCTCCTGTAGGGAGTGACCTGACCTGCGTGATGGAGATTGCCGTCTTCCTTCTCAGGCTGCTTGTTGGCATCCTGGCATTCCCCGTGTACCTGCTGCACTTCCTGGGTCTCTGGAGCAGAATGTGCAAACAGTTCTTTCCCCACTTCATGGTGAGGTTCACTGCCATGTACAATGGGCAGAAAGAGCAGGAAGCGGGAACTGTGCAGTCGAATGCAGGAGTTTGCCGGCACATCTGGGAAGCTGTCGCTGCTGGAACTGGGCTATGACACGGGGGCCAACTTCAAGTTCTACACGCCCTGATATGCACAAAGAGCAAACTGAGGCAAGATGTCATATGACCTGTTTCAGTGGCAACATGAATTTGGGGTCAGTTTGGGGGAATAGACGCCCCATCTATTCTGACATCCGTTGCTCCCGCACTGGAAGAGTGATGGGCAGGACTCAAGAGTAGGAGAAACAGCTGCAAAAAGCTTCTCGTATTGGGAACGTGGAAAGTGTGAAGTATGAATTTAGGAACACTGGAAGTGGTCAAAAATGAAATGGAATGCATGAATACAGTTATTCTAAGAGTAAGCTGAAATGGATGGACATTGGCCATTTTGAATTAGAGAATCACATGATGGATTAAGTGAGGAGTGACTCAATCAATAGGATTGGAGCTGCATTCATATGCAGAAGGGATCACAAGGCTCTCTGTTATAGGATTATCTCTATGGACCTTCCAGGAAGCCCACCACTGCAACTGAGGTGTTTACCCTCTGTTATCAGCAGCCAATCAACTGCAAGGGAGTGTCCTCAGCTGCTTCTCCAGAGCTGCATCCTACATCTGGTTTGTCATCTGACCTCCAGTCCTTTGGATGGGAGCCTCCTGTTGCCTGCTGCTCCTGGGACTCTAGCAGCCTGTTGTTGGACACTTCAACCTTGCTTTCCACCCTCTCAGCCATCGGAATCTTGCTGTCTGACCTGCCGGCCCATCGTGGAAGGACCTTCAGGAAATTCGTTAACCCACCGAAGTGAGTTGGATTGAGCTTTCTGTACCGTTGCTTGGACTAATTGGCTGTTCTGGTCCTCTTTGCTATATAACTTATCCTGTTCTGTTTCCACTGTCACAAGTGTCGTGGTTTTGCTGGTCTAGAGAACGCTGCCTAACACAGGAGCCCACTGAAATTCAACAAGTCATTGTGCATGGAGGAGAATCTTTCTAGTGACTCTCTCCCTGTCCTGAAAGTAAAGAAATCTTAGAATTTCCTCTTTTCATGCCCAGCTTATTGTGCTGTCCGCCATTTCCCTATAAATGGTCCCCACAACAGTGGGCACTGGCTTTCATCAGTGGTCCAGTGGAATGCAAGGACCCGTGGTCGTACAACACAGGCACTTGGCTGCTCACTGAATGGGTGGGAGTTCAAACCCACCCATTGGCTCCACTGGAACAAAGATCTGCTCATCTGCTTCTGTTCAAATTGCTGTAAATGGTTTTCTTGAAGGGGAATCCACCAGGGTGACTTGAGCTGGTGACGCTTGCACCAGTGGAGCTTCTGGGTCTTGATTTGGGTACGGGGTAGGGCAGGACTCAAGATGGCAAACAGATACAAAAATTTCTCATGAATGGAACTTTGAATGTGAGGAGTGTGAATGTAGGAAAATTAAGAATGGTGAACAATGAAATGGATGCATATGAGGAGGTGCCCCACCACCCCCAAATGCAATGTTTTTCAAAGCTTTCTATTTAAATGTTTTTATACAACCTTATCACTTTCAAAGTACTCTCCATTTCCCTTAAGACATTTGTCAGATCCGCAATTCCACTTTTTTTTATTTGGGGGCTCTTACAACTCTGATAACAATCTATACATCAATTGTATCGAGCACACTTGTACATATGTTGCCATCATTCCAAAGATTTTCTTTCTACTTGAGCCCTTGTTATCATCTCCTCTTTTCCCCTCGCCTGCCCTCACCTTCACCTCGTGAACCCTTGATAAATTATAAATTATTTTTATATTCATATTATACACCATCTGCTATCTCCCTTCACCCACATTTCTATTGTTCGTCCCCCGGGGTAGGGTTTATTTATATGTCGATTATTGGGATTGGTTCCCCCTTCTGCTCCCATCTTCTCCCTCCCCTCGTGGTATTGCAACGTCCATTATTGTTCCTGAGGGATTTATCTGTCCTGGTTTCTGTGTGTCTAAAGCTCTTACCTTTGCCAGTGCGCATGCTCTGGTCTAGCCAGATTTCTTTGTAAGATAGAACTGGGGCCAGAATAGTGGGGTGGGGAGAAGGCATTAAAGAACTAGAGGAATGTGGTGAGTTTCATCAGTGCTTTAAGGCGCCCTGACTGGCTCGTCCCTTCTTGTGACCCTATGTGAGGGGATGTCCAGTTGTCTAGAGATGGGCTTTGGTTCTCCAGTCTGATCCTCCTCATTCCCATCAAAACACTTGGTTATTTGGGGTCTGCTGATGCCCGTTACTTGGTCCTATCAACACCTCATGATCACACAGGCTGCTATGCTTCTTCCATGTGGGCTTTGTTCTTTCTGTGGTAGAAGGCCGCTTGTTTAATTTCAACCTCTTCAGACCCCGGACGCTATATCTTCTAATACCCGGCGTCATCAGCTTTCTTCACCACATTAGCTAATGCGCCATTTTCTCTCCTGCGATCTTGTCAGGAAATTGAGCATCATAGGATGCCAGGTTATTAGAACAAAGTGTCGTGTTGATGGAGGATATGAGTACAGGCCGATGTCTGCCGGCTATCTTTATACTTAATCTATAAATATATGTACATAGACCTATATCCCTAGCCTTATGTATTCATATATTTATATACGTACATGACATTATTTATACCTCTATCAATATCTTTTGCCTCCTAGTTTTTCCTTCTGTTTCCTTTAACATCCCCCCTGGACCACTAGCATGTTCTGCCATCAATTGGCTCTCTGGACCTCCTCTCGGCTACATTGCACTTGATTGGATCCCACCAGGCAGTCTTTGCCCTCCTTACCATCAATTTTAGATCCCTTGTTGTTCCCTTGTGCCTGGGGGGGGTTTTTTGACTTCCCCTCCCTATCCTCCGCCCACTCTTCAACTCCCTCCCCCACCCACAACCTTGGGATTCATTGTTTTTTCCTCCAGAGTGTTTATCATGACCGTCCTGTATAGATAGGCATGGGAAAGAAAAGAAAGAGGGAGGAGTAAAGCCTATGGAGAGTTCGAGGTCTGTCTGCTGACCCTTATGCATAGTTTCTGCTTGGGTCTGATGCGGTGTAAGGTCTGCCCCCCGAGTCCAAAGTCTATTTTCAGAATTCTCGGGAACTTGGTTGCTCTGCTCCCCTTGCTGCTCTGTTGTGCTCCCTTAAGGTTACTCGCTGGGGTGAGGGGTTCAGACTGGGCACAATTCCCCTACTGTGTCTCTGGTACTGCCCCCCCTTGGCTCTGTGGGTCAGTAAGGGCATGCTGTGACTTGTGGGGGAGCCAACACTATGGTCCTCTCTGTACATTGGCTACTCCAAGTGGGAACATCATCCTCAAAGCTTGATGGGTCAGGATGCTGTCCACTCTCTCTCATTCTCTCTCTTTTTCCTTCTTTGTTTGCTCCAGCGTGGTCTGGTAAGACCTGCCATTCTCCCCGGGCTTTATCTTAAGTGCATTCTCCTGGAGAGAGGGTTTGGCATAGCTGGAAAAGGGGTTGGCCTGGCCAACCAGACCTCTCTGCTCGTTCACTGCTTCGTGCCAGTATGCTGCCCTCAAGGCCTGGTACAGCAGGTTGAGGTCTGCTCCCTCTCGCCATCCCTTTCCTGTGGAGACATTAACGAGTACCCTCCCCTGTGGATTAGTGCCTGGTTCCCCCCTCTCCCCCCTGCCTTCGTCTTTCCTCCCTTGTTTTCTCTTGTCCCACCCGCCCTACTTTTTCCCTTCTGTGTGTTGGCAAGTTGGGTGCATCATTGGGCTTGGTCTGTCCCATGCCTATGTGCCTGTCTCTCAACCTGTAAATTATGGAATAAACTTTTTCTTCTGGTCCCACTGTGTTTTTTGGATCTACCTCAGTGGACTCGTCTTGAACGTGTCCTTCTGTTCTTGGCTAACTTCTCTTAGCATAATTTCCTCCATCTTTTCCCAGGAGACAGTGTCTTTTGTGTCTCCATCCCTGTTTTTTAGTGATGAGTAGTCTTCCAGTGTGTGTGTGTGTGTGTGTGTGTGTGTGCCAGAGTTACCCCATCCACTGTCTCTCGATAGATTTCAGTTGTTTCCAGACCTTTGTCAGTGTGAATGGTGCCGAAAGGAACACTGGAGCACTGATGACTGGACACAGTCTATTTATTACTTATTCTGGGTATATGTCCAATAAAGGGATTGCTGGTTTTAAAGGTGCATGGGGCAGGAGAGGTATGCTGTTTTTGCCCCCAAAAGATGGCATACGGAGATGCCTGCGTGAGCACGTGCTGTGTCCCTGTGGAAGAAACATTCCCCTGTCTCCCACTAATCAGGTCTTTTTTGTGACACCATATTACACAATCTTTTCAGAACCTCTAAGTAGAAAGCTTGATTAGCAGTCTGACCTGGTAGAAAGAAGTCCAAATGCACTGTGCCCCTCACATCAGAAAAACAAATGATGGCAACATATGTACAAGTGTGCTTAATATCATTGAATAGTGGGTTGTTATAAGATTTGTCAGAGACCCCGCCCATAAAATGATAAATAAAAATTAAGGATCCAAGGAAATCATAAATATAAATAACTAGATTTATTATGGTAAAAAATAAAATATAAATGAGAATCATCTTGGTCTTTGATTTCTCTTGATGAGCATTTTTGGGATGAGGTGATGTTGGCTTCTTCCACTGACTTGATTGATGTTGGCTTTCTGGGTCATGAGGATAGCACCACGTCTCACCTCTAATGACCTGGGGGGAAAGTCTGGGTCACTTCAGAACTGTTCTTTCAAAGCATGGCACGTTTCTACTGCACACTTTTCCTCAGTCAGTCACAACTGAGGAACACATTTTGTAGTGACCCTTCTCATTCCCAAATCTTCCGTTAAAGTTCACTGAACCAAGCACCGCTCTCCTCCAAACAACATCCCATCTTCAGTGGTCTGTCATCCGTCTCAAGCACAAGTGCATGACTGTTGTCAGCAATTTCGTGAGTTCAGTGAGTTGACGGATGACCAGAATAAGTTCTGCCATCCATCGTCATTTCACTTTACTGAAACGAAAAAACCACTCCTGCGCTTGAGTTTCTGAAACAGTTCCTGGTGACCAGAGAGAACCTTCCCAAGCAACACCACTGGGGGCACTAACTCAGAGCGAGTCGCTCAATGCTCACCTGGCAGGAACAAGGCACACTAGGAAAGCTCTACTCGCCCAGCACCATTCCGGTGGTTGTTTTTTTGTTTTTGTTTTTGTTTTTATTACTCCCTCATATGCATCAATACCTTAGATTAGTGAGCTGAAATGGACTGACATTGACCGTTCTGAATTGGAAAAGCATATGATGGACCGTGTCAGAAGTGATCCAGCAAGAGGAATGGACTTGCAATCCTCTTCAGGAAGGACCTTGCTAACTCCGTGAAGTACAGGGCTATCTGTGATAGGAGTATCTCTATCCACCTGCCAGGAAACCCACGACCGCTCTTAAGGTGTAGTTGTTCCCTCTGTTTTCAGCACCCAACCAATTGCAAGGGAGTTTCCTCAGCTGGTCTGCTTTGTCATCTGACGTCATCCTTTGCATGTGAGCCATTGACCTCTCCTGTCGCCTGCTGTCCGTGGGAGTCTCCAGCAGCCTGCCTCCTTGATTTGAATTGTCTCAGCCATCAGAATCTTGCTGTCTGACCTGCCAGCCCTTCTTGGGTTGATCAGCCCTGCAGCTAGGTGAGTGAGAAGAAGCCTAAAACCTAACACCACAGACAAAAAAAACTTGGCCTCTGCAACCACAGTAGCCATTTCTTGTAGATGGACTGTTCTGTATATTCCTCTTCTCTACAGAGCGCAGTTGTACACAGTGAGATATCCAAGAACGACTCCTCTGCAACCATGCCTGGTGTGCATTATAAATTTGCCTCTAAACTCAACTACGACACCATCGTCTTTGATGGGTTCCACATCTCCCTGTGCGACCTGAAGGAGAAAATCATGGGGAGAGAAAAGCTGAAAGCTTCTACCTGCAAACTGCAGATCAGCAAGGCGCAGACGAATGAAGAATACACTGATGACAATGCGCTGATCCCTAGGAATTCTTCGGTGATTGTTAGAAGACTTCCTATTGGTGTTGTGAAATCTGCAAGCAAGACGTCTGGGATCAGTCCAACGGAACCAGCGATGGGCACTTTGCGAGCAATGCACGGCTCTTCTGCGTCCGTTTGTGCAGCCCAGCTGACCAAGGCTGCCAATCTGGCTGACGCCAATGCTTCTGAAGATGACAAGATTAAAGCAATGATGTTTCAGTCTGCCCACAAGTATGACCCAATTAATTACCTGAAGAAACCTCTAGGTCCACCACCTCCTACTTACATCTGTTTCCAGTGTGGCAAACCTGGACATTATATTCACCATTGCCCGACAAAGGGGGAGAAGAACTTTGACGCTGGCCGTAGAATTAGAAGGAGCGCTGGCATTCCTAGAGCTTTTATGATGGAAGTGAAAGATGCTAACGTGAAGGGAGCGCTGCTGACCAGCTCTGGACAGTATGCAGTCCCCATCATAGATGCACAGGCATATGCCCTTGGGAAGAAAGAGAAGCCCCCCTTCTCCCCAGAGGAACCAAGCTCTGCCTCCACAGAAGAGGATCCGATCCCAGCGGAATTGGCCTGTCTCCTCTGCAAGGAGCTGATGACTGACGCAGTGATCATTCCGTGCTGTGGAAACAGTTATTGCGATGAATGTGTGCGCACAGCACTCCTGGAATCAGATGAACATACGTGCCCCACGTGTCTTCAGAAGGAGGTCTCTCCCGATACTTTAGTTCCCAATAAGAATCTACGGAAGGCTGTTGAGAGGTTCCAAAATAAGACTGGCTATACACAAAGACTAAGAAAAGAGTTCCCTCCACCACCACCACTGATTCCAAGGCACCTACAACCTCTGAAGAGATCTCCAATATCCAAACCACAGGATCCTCTGATGAATCCAGCGATATCCTGCTCAACTCACCCAGCACCCTCAATGCCGTCATTGGCTTCCACACGATCTACCTCGGCTCCTCTTGCTCCTGGAGCTCCATCTTCTACCGCAGCTCCTGTTCCTGATGTAACTGCCACAGTGCTCATATCGGTCCATTCTCCTTCCTATTCACCATCACCCGCACATCCCAGAAGAGACAGAGGCAAGAGCCGAAGTTACCGGTCACGCTCCAGATCTCATGGATACCATCGATCGAGGTCAAGATCACCACGATATCGTCGACATCATTCATGATGAGGATCTCCTCGAGCGTTTAGGGCACAGTCTGATACTAAACGGAGTGCTCCCCAAGGAGAAACAGAGCACCAATCTGCTCATCGACTCAGAAGAGCTCCACCACCTTATGCGCTAAAAGCTATTGCTGGGAGGAGTGTAGACGCGGTAGAAAAGGAGCGTTGCAGAGAAAGGGGAAATGCTGAGTGGTGTGAAAGTGCGGACAGGAATCTTTTCTGCATCCAGAGCTACTAGAGACATCTCAGACATCTAGAGAACATAGAGGGGCTGAGGAAGATCAAACCGACTTCTTGTTGTCCCAAGTCGAGACGATGCTACACCTGTCCAAGATGATCCCATGGATGCAGAATCCACCGCTTATACATCGATAGCTCATGTGAATTATGGAAGGATGTGATATACATTTGAAATCATAATGAAAAATTATGAAAATATTTAGAAAATAAAATAGAGTTAAAAATAAATAAAATAAAAAATAAATAAAATAAAAAATAAATAAATAAAAACCAAAAAAATAAATAAATTAAATAATATCTGAGTAAGACAAGAAAAATATATATAAGCCAAAGCCAAAAGGTGACAAGACTAAATGTAAAAATGATGGATCTACTGTATCCAGGGAAGAAAGATTAAAACCTACTAAAGAATCTCAAGAGGTAGCAAGTGGAGGATGTGAGAAATCACCACAATCCGAACCTCCACTTAGAAAAGCCACAGATTGATGGGATAATTTCCTTCATTTGCATTATTTGTATTTTTGTCTTTTTACAATTATGATTATAGCCTCGCCACCTTATTAGAATTTGTTGGGATTTTTTTTATTATTCCTGTAGGGTCGCCAACTGTGAAACGTTGGAGGAATGGATCCATAAGGAGATATCCTGGTACAAGGGGTAATGGGGATGCAGGCACGGGGAAGGACCATAGCGAGGGAAAGGGGATTTGGGGAGTAACACTAAAGGACAGAGAGGGGAGGGAGCACTAGAACGGATTGTGTTTGAACAAGTTATTCTAAAGGCAAATTCACCATGGGAGTGCAGGGGTGCACGAAGATTGATTGTATAATTCTCATTGACATGTCTCAACAACTGAGATGTTGAATTGAATGATATGTAATTTATGTGCCAATAAAATTGATGTCCGTTGTGTTATATTCTGTTTATACTCATTTTTATTAGGGTGTACCTCAGAAGCGCGTCGCCATTGGGGCTCACTCTCTTGAAGCCGTGTTATTTGTTGCCTTATTTTCATTAAGTGAAAACCAAGGATGTTGGGCCCACAGGCAGAGAAATTAGAAAGGGCATTAGGGAGCGAGCATAGATAGGGGTGCAGATAAGAGGGAGCTGATGTCAAGAAATCCAGGGAGGAAAGGAAGTTTTAGAAAGCATGTATGATTATGGAAGAAATTCCACAATTATGTTTGACATGATTGGATTATGGAATGATAGGACATGTAATGGCTCACGAGTTACAGCAAATTAAAGAAAAGGCATAGGTTCAGGTGTGGCTTTGGGGGTCCCACTAAATGCTAGCTCCCACTTAAGAACAATTTGTTCTTAAACCATAACCCTGTTACATACTCACCTTCATGATGCGATCACTACAGATAAGGATATGGTGAAGAAAGCAGATGGTAACATGGGAGAAAAATATAAAACGAAAGAAAAAGTGTGGAGAAAGATTTTTAATCGTTTTCATTGAAAACTTCTGAAGCAGAAGGACTGAAACAGGGAAAGCGTGTGAGCAAAACACAGAGTGGGACCTGAACATGAAAGGATGGATAGGCCCTAAAGCCCATTCATTATACTCCCTCGGGACCCCCATGCTCTGCTTCCCCTGCTGCTCCATTGCATGCCCCCACTGTTTGCTTCAGTGTACTGGGGCCAGCTCAGTGGCACATCCCCCCAGGTGTCTCCATTGCTGACCCGTGTAGGGCCATCGGTCAGTGCAGGATGTCGCATCCCGCCGTGTGGGCAGCTGTATGGTCCTCTCTGTACAATGGTCCCTTCGAGCCAGGCTATCGTCCTCGGAGCTTGGTGGACCCAGGTGTGCTCCAGTCCGTCGTTTTTTCTCCTTCCTTTAACTTGTCTTCCTTCTGGAAGTGGTGTGGTAGGTCACTTCCTTTCCCACAACAGACTATCTCCTTTCATTTTCTCTGTACTCCCTTCAAATGTGGGGGTCGTGCTAATTCTGAAGCAGAGTGAACTGAAAGAACTGAAACAGGGAAAGCATGTGACCAAACCTGACCATGGAAAGATGGCTAGGACCCCTGCCAAGGACGGCATTCCACCAGCTAAGACGATCAAGATCAACAGAAAAACTGGGGAGCAATATTGGAGGTACAGAGGATATAACTAATATCAAAGAACCCTCTGAAGAACTGACGTCAACATCCAGGAAAGTTAACCAGGAAAAAGTCCAAGGAAAGGTCAGGCAGAAGTAAGTGGAACTGAAGGATCCAGCTCCCCTCTAGGGGTGGATTATACTCCTAGATGCTCAGCAGGTGGCCGTCCTCTGCAGAAACCAGATGCAAAAGGACTGTCACTGAAACTGTGGGAGAGTTTAAGGATGACAATAGAGCTCCTGCTGAAGATGTTATTAATATGATTTGGTTCCTCAACCCAAAAGGGATCAAGATGACTTTGGATCTGGAGAAGAAGATGATGTTAAATCTACACAACCAACATGAAGTCTAGGAGAGCCTGTAGTATTATTTAAAGCAAACTAAAGTTTGGCACTAAGATTGAAAATAGAGTCAAGTATAAGGACAAAACGAGTGACCAACGTCAGAGGAAATTCAGATTCAGTAACTCAAAGAAGTGAGTCATAAAACAATGCATGAGATTGAAAGTTCCAATAGCTCTACATCTAGTGAAAAGGGACAAACCAAAGATCGGGATTATTGGATCTTGGCAAAGGGAAACCCTGGGGAGGGCAAAAGTAGCATCAGCCAGAGAGAGAGAGAGTCATGTAGACCGTCTGAATGAAAACGTGACATTTAAAAATCTGTCTGAACCGACTAAATAGACTAGAACTTCATGTAACCATGAATCCATTCATGGATCCTTACATAAAAACTTCATGCCGCATAAAGACAAAAAAAAAAAACAACTAAGACCACAGAGATTATTCAAGTTCCAAGCGCAGGGTGGGAAGAAGTGAGTCAACAAGAAGACTCTCCTCCGTGGAATAAATATTCTGCATCCCCACAGAAAGAGAAACCGCAGATGAAAGGGATTTGCCTCAGATGGGAACAGCAGCCCTCCACCCCCACCCCCACCCCCAAAAGTCATTGAAGTCTCTAGAGTCACAGAAAACTTCATGATCACGAAGCTAGTTCAGATTCTAAAGATGCTAAGGTGAAGAGACAAAGTCTGTAGATACAAACTATAGAGATCATGACAAGCATGTATCAGAATCAAGGGATTATAGTCCAGTAGAAATAAATTACTGCATATCCTTAACCCACCAGACACACACATTGAAAGAGAGCGAGTTGTTGGGCAAATTGACAAGTATTCTATCAAACCTAAGCCCTAGTTAAGCTAGTCCTCTTGATTTTCCTCCGACTTAAGAAAATGATGAAGTGAAATTTGATCCAGATTACAATGAAAATGACAGGGAAAGTAATGTATTTGTACAAGAAGAAGCATCAGGGGGCAATCTGAAGGAACTGAAAGAGAAAGTGATGGAGGAAGCAAAGAGAGTGCGGACACGGCACAGTGGGTCGGTTAGGTGGGACCAGGAGTCACAGTCAAAGCAGTCCAAGTAGAAGCATAGCCCTTCTGGAAGCCAGACCCAAAGCCACAGACGCAGCGCAAGCTCAGCAGAAAGTCAACTCAGTAAGAAGACAAAGATGCAGAGAGAAACGGAGGAGCACGGAAACATGAAAAGCATTAGAAACATAAGGATAACAGAATGTCAGGTGAACAGATACATGGGATGGTGTAAGATATGGCAAATAATAATATATAATATAAACGTAAGGCTTCCTGGGAGGGAGGCAAGAAGACAGAAGGGATAAAGGGGAGCTGAGATCAAAGACTTCAAGAAGAAAGACAGATCATTGAAACTGATGGTGGTAGAATTTGAACAATTATACTTGATCTAATTGAAATATGGAGTGTTACAATATCTGTAAGAGCTCACAATAAAATGATAAGAAAAAATAAAATGAAAAAAAAAAAGAAACGTGAGAAGCCTGCAGGGACTGGAGCAGAATTGGAAAAAAGCGAAGAACAGAAACACAAGAAGAAGTCAACACAGACAAAGGAGGAGGGGAAAGATGAGAGAAGTGACATCTGTCCCTGTGTAAAAGGACAGATTTGTTCATTGTCTAAATTGCAAAGTCTTCTCTATCGATTTTGTTATAATGTGAGGAAATTCAAACCTTGTAACTCATGACATGGACAGTCCTTGCTGCACTTAAAATATTGCCGCTTGATTACTTAATTTTTCATGAGAGCTTTCTAACACGAACTTTTGTACTGAATTGTGAGTGGTGAACACGTAACATGAGAGGTGTGGCCTGGGCCTATGATTTTAGCCACCATTCATCAGTTGGGGCGGAGTTTACTGTGCGGTGAAAGTTTCCCATTTGAACTGTTTTAATTGCCGGGCAGAAGCTGATATCTGTTTTAAAATAACTGCAGAAGGATTTGCGAAAGTCATTGCCAGCCCCGTTGTGTTGCTTTTGGATTACAATAAAACTTTTCCCTAAACGTAAAAACAAAGCAAGAGAGAACAAACGTGGTTGTTAGGTATCGGCAAGTTAGTTCCAACTCACAGCGACCCAATGGGCCACAGAACAAAACATTCCCCGGTCCTGCACCGCCCTCAGCTGCTAGTGGAGCCCACTGCTGCAGTCACTGCATCAGTCCGTCTTGTTCAGGGTCCTCCTTTTATAGGCTGCCCACGACTTTATCAAGCTTGGTGTTCTGTTCCAGCGTCTGATCTCTGCGGATAACATATTCATGTGACAAAGCCCATGAGAAGTCTTGCCATCCTTGTCTCTAAGGAGCATTCTGACTGTACTTGTTCCTAAACAGATGTTTGTTCGGCAGAGTCCATTGGACTTTCGATATTCTTCACCAGCTTCACAACAAATACATCGATTCTTCTTCACTCTTCCCTGCTCTAGCCCAACGTTCACAGGCAGGTGAGGCCATGGAAAATACCATGGCTTGGGTCAGGCCCACCTCCCTCCGCAAAGTAACCTCCTTGCTGTTCAACACTGTACGCGGCACATTTAGTCTCTGCGATGCATCACGTGCTCTCTCAACTGTTTCTATTGATCTTGACTGTTTCTCTTGTTCCGTGAGCATTGATTGTGGATCTAAGCAAGATGAAATCCTTCACAAGTTGCGTCATTTTTCCGCTGATCATATTGGCCCAATTGTGAGCATTTGGGTTTTCTTTACAGTAAGTTGTAATAAATGCTGAAGTTCTGTGATACTTGATCTTCATCAGCAAGTGCCTCCCTTCCTCACCTTCAGGAAGCAAGGTTGTGTTGTCGCAGGTTGTTAAGGCATCTTCCCCCAGTCCTGATGCCACATTCTTTTCCATAGAATGCAACTTCTGTGATGATTTGCTCTGCACGCAGATTGTATAAGCATGGTGAGAGGGTTCAGCTGTCACACACTCCTTCCTCAATGTTAAACCCCGTGGTATTTTCTTGTTCTGTTCACACAGCTGCCTCGGAAGCTAGGTTCTGTATGAGCATGATGAAGTGTTCCGGAATCCCCATTCTTCTCAAAGCTATCCGTATTTCTTGTGAGCCACACAACCGAATGAACGCCTTTGCATAAGCAGTAAAACACAAGTAAACCTCGTGTAACACAAATTGTTTGGTCACAACGAGATCTAAGGAAGCACTGGTAGAGGATGATAAATGGGCCAAGAAATGAAACGTGGGGTCCAGCGCACAACTGAGATGATCCTAAGGAGTGACTGTACAATTTCATGGGATAAATAAAAAAACAGGCAAACAGTGTAGTACGCTCACCTCTTTCACAGAGTCAAGAACAGAGAGGGAGAAAGTATCCTCCAGCAGGTGTATATTGTCTTTGGGTTAACAAGCCCCATCCATCACAGTCTATCGCATAAGGAACAAGTTGGACAGTGTCTTAGCCCTAGATATCCAGGGCACGATGGGGGAGAAAGCTAATAGTAGTACTGGGGCAGGCAGAGGAAACTGACTGTCCCCCGAGTGGGGAGAACAATAGAAACATGATGTCTGCTCCCATGCTGAAGGGCTGCCTGCAGCCATGTGCTTGTAAGGGGTTCCACTAAGGTAGCACTATTATGGGAGGATTTTGTGGGGATGGTTTTTAATTAGGAGAATGTGTCTAGGACTCATCTCCAACTCAAAAATGTGAAGGCCTCCCTCCATCGAAATTCGGCCTCCCAGGATTCAAGAGTTTGTCCACATACACCCTCCTCCTGGTGCCCAGTTCCCCACATTTCCCGCTTTTAGAGTACATTTTAAATTCAAAAGGGTGACGTGGCTTGTTTCGGTACTACTTTGCCTTCTATGGAAGCAGCATGTGACGGTGCAGGCAACGAACAATGACACTGAGTCGCACAGTCAGACTAGAACCTAACACATGGAAACTGCTTGAGGTAAAAATTTCCTTTCTCAGCTGATTGATGTCCAATGAGACATGTTCCTTACATCCCTGCAAGTGATTTACAATTAAAGTCCAGCTATGTATAGTGATATTATACAGATCAGGAATTATGCCCCCAAATTCTAATGTTCAAGTTCGTTTTAGCATCAATTGATGTTGAAAGTCCATTTTTATATCTTCTAGCAAATCAACAGTATGTTGTATTCGTCCAGTCACTTTTGCATAAATTGTCCAGTTCTGATAGATTGCTGGATTGCCTCTCAGGCAACATCAGTGAGATAGTGAAAGTTTTTTGTGCCACCTGGCCAAGAAACACATGTGGGATTAATAGAAGGACGAAGAGATAAATGGCTGAGTGAGCCTCAACTTTCTTGTTCTCGGGCCATTTGCTCTGTGATGGTCAGAACAGGGTGCAGCTGCCTTGGTCAGTTCCCTGCTTCAGCTGGCAAGGCTCACTTCCTGCAAGACATCACTGAGGAGAAGCCACATGGACCTACCCCAATGCAGCCCTGGGTGCTAGAGCAGCCATGTGGAGACCCTGTCAGCGTTGAGATGTTTACACATTCACTTACACATTTGTCTTTCCTCCTGCATTTGGCATCATTCCGCGTGTTTTGTGAGATGGAGAAGGACTTTATGGATCGGTGTTGGACATATGGGTTAGTGTTGGACTTGTGGGCTTGGGCAGCAATGGGTTGGATTGTGTTCTTCGTGTGCACTTAACCTTTATGTAAAACTCTCTTATACATGAATTTCTGTGGATTTGGTTCTCTGCAGTACCCTGACTAACACAGTCAGCAGTGGCAGATATGATTACAACTCTTAGGAAACATTGCTTTCTCATGAATCTGTGAGGTTTTCTGGACGTTTCTGACGTGTATTTATCTCCGGTGCCTGTGAAAACACAAATAAAGAGCCCCTCTCCTTGGGCTGTTAGTGTCCTGTGAAAGAAGCATCCTGGAGATTGGATGGTTTCCTCATCTCCTCCTTGTTCTTCAACTTTCTCCACAAGAGGTCGCACCCTCCTAAGGGGAATCCATTTGTTTTCTCCACCATCTCAAAAAGAAGTAAAAATCTCCTCAGACCCTAGAGATGAGTAACCTGTCATCCTCCGTCCAGCATCATTCTTCCACCAGATTCTTCCACCAGATCTTCTCCAGATGGCTTTTCTCTTTGGTGGTGGAAAAATGTTTCTCCACCCTCATTATGTTAGAATTTTTTTGTAAGGGAGTAAATATTTAGTGTTGATAAAGCTAAATGAAGACTTCCGTGTATGGAAATCACCTTTGATCTCCCCCTTCCGTTTCACTCATTGGGATTTGGTGTGCCCAATGCCCGTTCATTGAGGGCCTGGCCCTGAGCATTTAAGGGACACCTGTGACATGATGAATGTTCCAATCTTAACAAAACTTCCTACACCCTTTGCTGGCGTACGTGAGGCTATTGTCCATTTTCAGATGTATTGAAGTGCCCACCCCAGTGAAACAGGACAGTAAACGGCTGCTGGTGTGCTCTGTGGATTGTCAGGTCATAGCTGGCACCCATAAAAATCCAAGAAAGAACTATAGTGACGTGTACAAGCCCCTAGGCATCGAAATGCCGGTATAGGAGTGGTATATATTCGCCGGAGTGCATTTGACTGGTGTCCTCACCAATGAGCTCTATCAGCTCCCTTCCTAAGTGAGTGCATTCTCTGACGATCTGTCTAGCTTGACCCTAAATTTAGATTATACCTAATTAGATGACATACCTTGGTCTTAGGCTAGCAGCGTTGTTGTGTAAAATTGGATGCTCAGCCCTGGAGACTGTAAGAGTATTGAATGCCTGTGAGGTCCAGCCCCGACCTCCGATGGGCCCTCGGGGACAGTTTGGTCATCAAAGGGAAGAAATTGAGAGACAAACAAAGTTTTGGGGTGCTTACTACGGCATGGCATCAGTAACAAGGTCTGAGCAGAAGGAGAGAACATGTATTCTTAACATCAACTTATAGATTCTTGGGGCATTCAAGCCCCCCTCAGTACAGGGAACCACACAGAGTGGGCTGTACCCAAACCCCAGAGGTCCCTGAGTTCATTGGAGGAGTAAGCTAACAGCAGTGCTGGGGACAGGTCAGGGGGAGTGACTGTCCCCTGAGCAGGGAGAGCACTAGCAGGCTGTCTGCTCCTAGAGTTAAAGGTGCCGCCCACATAGTCCGCAGCATGTGCACTTGTAAGAGGTCATTTTAAGGTAGCACTATTATGGGAGGATGTTGTGCGGATTAATCTGAGTTATAAAAATGGGATTGGGGCTCATCTCTAACTCGCAAGTGTGAAGGCCTCCATCCACTCAGAATCCTGGCCTCCCAGGCTTCTTAAATTGTGAACATTAAGAATTTGTGTGCATACACTCTCTTCCAAGTCCTCGGTTTCCCACAAATGCCTTCTGGGTTGCCCCGTCTGCGTTACTATTTCCCTTAGAAATGGACGCCGGCACACGCGTGCGTGCCCTAGTGTGTGCTAATGAAGAAAGAATGGCGGTAGGATGCTATTTGAGTTTGCAAGGTGAAGAATTACTTCCCAATGGCTTTGCTGTTTCCATGACCAAACACTTGCACATTAAACGCCGAGTAACTGGTTGTGTTCACAGCCTGCCTTATATTTTGAAGAACAGAATGCGAGTGAATATTCGGTTTCTGAGCACAGCCATAGTCAGTTTGGAAGGATTGAGGGAGGGGCCCCAGTGGGCTGCTCTGCTGTCCCCGGAGCCGTCTGTAAGTAATGAGGGGCTCCCTCGAGCCCCTTATGGCATGAGACTTTGGTAATGACCCATGCAGTTGGTTGTAGGAACGACCAAGCTTCCCGAGAGAATAATGGCGAGCTAACTTCCCACAAAATTCCGCTAACACTCTCTAAAGATCTATAGAAAATTCCCAAGCCCTTTTTATCTGAGTGGGGGTGTAAGGTAGAATTATGATGGACGGGTTGTTCCCACTGAGTGGTTCACCGCCATGCTGGCCTCTGATGACCACCTGTGCTATTTGCTCCCAATAGGACCAACCACGTTGAAGCCCATATTGCCTAGATGTCTCCACTCTCGAAGGTTTATCTTCCTGGGCTAACAGAGCCGTGGGGGTGATAGGTGTGTGAAAAATGTCCAGGTGAATACTCATAGCTGGGGTCCTGCGATAAGCCTTTCCTTGGCTGGTGCTTCCTTCTACAAACTGGAACTGACAGCGAGCCGTGGGGTGAGCGCTCTAGGACTATGTAGTGTGGGTCCCGTTTAATGTGTCTATCAAGGGTTTGAGCTCTTCTGTGGGGAAGCCCCAGCAAAGGTGGAATCCAATTTATACCTCCCAGCAACTTGTGAAAACCAGTTAATGTTTTTACACGGTTTTTCTAATAACAAGTTACTGTGCCTGTGGTCCAGTATGAGGGCCGCGTGTCTGAACTTGACCAGGAGCAATCATAAATTGAGAGGTGGCCTCACTCATGTGTACATAGGTTTATTACACTATTTCATTGTGAGGTGCAACGATTAAGGGATCCTACAGGGAGTGGATGATGTAGGCCTCAGCAAAGCATCCTCTGAGTGGTTCTAAGACGTTTCCTATAATGTACTCCTGCATGGTGGCGCTATTCACCAGGATCTGAGATAAAGTTTTAGATGATACCGCTTGGTATGGACCTTCTGGTCTAATTCAGGAACGGTGAATGTAACCCTCTCGTGATCAGCAGGATCTAACTGGATAGTATAAACACAATCCTGGTGGCTCAGCTACGTGAGTCTGAGAGTTGGTGCCCAGAAGACAAGAGGAAGGTTCTCCTGTAGGGAGTGACCAGACCGGCGTGATGGAGTTTCCATCTTCCTTCTCAGGCTGCTTGTTGGCATCCTGGCATTCCCCTTGTACCTGCTGCACTTCCTGGGTCTCTGGAGCAGAATGTGCAAACAGTTCTTTCCCCCACTTCATGGTGAGGTTCACAGTGATGCACAAAGAGCAACGGCGAGGAGAAAGCGGGTGCTTTGCAGCAGCCTGCAGGACTTTGCAGGCATATCTGGGAAGCTCTCCCTGCTGGAACTGGGCTATGACATGGGGGCCAACTTCAAGATCTACCCACCCGGATGCAGGGTGACCTGTGTTGATCCCAAACCCAACTTTGAGAACTTCTTGATGGAGAGCTGTGCAGAGAACCACCAGCTGCAGTTGGAGAGCTTCATGGTCTCCCTGGGGAGAACGTGCACAGGGGGCAGATGGCTCTGTGGCTGTGGTCATCGGCGCCCTAGTGCTGTGCTCGGTGATGGACCAGGAGCAGATTCTCCACCACGTGTGCAGGCTGCCAAGGCCAAGAAGTGGCTAGGCAATAGGCTCAATTGGATGCTATTCATCATTAAGCACAGCACAAAGGAATCCAGGCAAAGATACAGAACAAGAATCTACATGAAGGGGAACCAGTTACATAATAACGGTGTTCGACCTCATGCACAAAGAGCAAACTGAGGCAAGATGTCATATGACCTGTTTCAGTGGCAACATGAAGTTGGGGTCAGTTTGGGGGAATAGACGCCCCATCTATTGTGACATCAGTAGCTCCCACACTGGAAGAGTGATGGGCAGGACTCAAGAGTAGGAGAAACAGCTGCAAAAAGCTTCTCGTCATGGGAACTTGGAAAGTGTGAAGTATGAATTTAGGAAAACTGGAAGTGGTCAAAAATGAAATGGAATGCATGAACATAGGTATCCTAAGAGTAAGCTGAAATGGACGGACATTGGCCATTTTGAATTAGAGAATCACATGATGGATTAAGTGAGGAGTGACTCAATCAATAGGATTGGAGCTGCATTCCTATGCAGAAGGGATCACCCTGACTCCTTCAGGAAGCACAAGGCTCTCTGTGATAGGATTATCTCTATCCATCTTCCAGGAAACCCACCACTGCAGCTAAGGTAGAGTTTTCCCTCTGTTATCAGCAGCCAATCAACTGCAAGGGAGTTCCCTCAGCAGTTATTCCCAGGCTGGATCCTCCATCTGGTTCGTCCTCAAACCTCCAGTTCTTTGGACCCTGCCTGCAGTTCCTCGGACTCTCTAGCCGCCGCCGCCACTTTACTCATCAACCTTGCTTTGAATCACCTCGACCCTTCGGAATCTTGCGGGCGGACCTACCTATAGATTTTGGCACTAAGTGAGTCATTTCCCTCCCTGAATTTCTTCCAAGATGTCTCATAGTCGGTTCAAAATTTACCTGTCCTAAACAGACTTCTGATTTCTTGAAAAATCTTTTTCTCTGCCTGGGTTGCCTATCCCAATAAACAGCCTCCCACTCACCAAAAACTTTGAGGTCATCAATAGTTTTCTCTCTCTCTCTCTCTCTCTCTCTCTCTCTCTCTCTCTCTCCAATAAATCATTTAGCTGTGGGTCCCCTTTTAATGTGTCAATCAAGGGTTTGAGCTCTTCCGTGGGGATGTCCCAGCAAAGGTGGAATCCAATGTATACCTCCCAGCAGCTTGTGAAAACCACTTAACGTTTTTATGTGATTTTTTTCTAATATGAAGTTACTGTGTCTGTGGTCCAGTATGAAGGCCGCTTGTCTGAACTTGACGAGGAGCAATCATTAATTGAGAGGTGGCCTCACTCATGTGTACATAGGTTTGTTACACTATTTCATTGTGAGGTGCAACGATTAAGGATCATCCAGGTGTTGGATGATGTAGGCCTCAGCAAAGCGTCCTCTGAGTGGTTCTAAGATGTTTCCTATAATATACTACTGCATGGTGACACTATTCGCCAGGATCTGAGATAAAGTTTTAGATGATACCGCTTGGTATGGACCTTCTGGTCTAATTCGGGAAGGGAAAATGTAACCCTCTCGTGATCAGCAGGATCTACCTGGATAGTATAAACACAATCCTGGTGGCTCAGCTACGTGAGTCTGAGATTTGGTGCCCAGAAGACAAGAGGAAGGTTCTCCTGTAGGGAGTGACCTGACCTGCGTGATGGAGATTGCCGTCTTCCTTCTCAGGCTGCTTGTTGGCATCCTGGCATTCCCCGTGTACCTGCTGCACTTCCTGGGTCTCTGGAGCAGAATGTGCAAACAGTTCTTTCCCCACTTCATGGTGAGGTTCACTGCCATGTACAATGGGCAGAAAGAGCAGGAAGCGGGAACTGTGCAGTCGAATGCAGGAGTTTGCCGGCACATCTGGGAAGCCGTCGCTGCTGGAACTGGGCTATGACACGGGGGCCAACTTCAAGTTCTACCCGCCCTGATTCAGGGTGACCTCAGTGGACCCCTATCACAACTTTGAGAAGTTCTTGATGTAGAGCATCACTAAGAACCGTCACCTGCAGTTGGAGGGCTTCGTGGTCTCCCTTGGGAGAACGTGCACCAGGGGGCAGATGGCTCTGTGGCTCTGGTCATCGGCGCCCTGGTGCTGTGCTCGGTGATGGACCAGGAGCAGATTCTCCACGACGTGTGCAGGCTGCCAAGACCGAGAAGTGGCTAGTCAATAGGCTCAATAGGATGATATGCAGCAGTAAGCACGCCACAAAGGAATCTAGGCAAAGATACAGAACAAGCATCTACGTGAAGGGGAACCAGTTACATAACAACGGTGTTCGACCTCATGCACAAAGAGCAAACTGAGGCAAGATGTCATATGACCTGTTTCAGTGGCAACATGAAGTTGGGGTCAGTTTGGGGGAATAGACGCCCCATCTATTCTGACATCCCTTGCTACCGCACTGGAACAGTGATGGGCAGGACTCAAGAGTAGGAGAAACAGCTGCAAAAAGCTTCTCGTATTGGGAACGTGGAAAGTGTGAAGTATGAATTTAGGAACACTGGAAGTGGTCAAAAATGAAATGGAATGCATGAATACAGTTATTCTAATAGTAAGCTGAAATGGATGGACATTGGCCATTTTGAATTAGAGAATCACATGATGGATTACGTGAGGAGTGACTCAATCAATAGGATTGGTGCTGCATTCATATGCAGAAGGGATCACAAGGCTCTCTGTGATAGGATTATCTCTATGGACCTTCCAGGAAGCCCACCACTGCAACTGAGGTGTTTACCCTCTGTTATCAGCAGCCAATCAACTGCAAGGGAGTGTCCTCTGCTGCTTCTCCAGAGCTGCATCCTACATCTGGTTTGTCATCTGACCTCCAGTCCTTTGGATGGGAGCCTCCTGTTGCCTGCTGCTCCTGGGACTCTAGCAGCCTGTTGTTGGACACTTCAACCTTGCTTTCCACCCCCTCAGCCATCGAAATCTTGCTGTCTGACCTGCCAGCCCATCGTGGAAGGACCTTCAGGAAATTCGTTAACCCACCAAAGTGAGTTGGATTGAGCTTTCTGTACCGTTGCTTGGACTAATTGGCTGTTCTGGTCCTCTTTGCTATATAACTTATCCTGTTCTGTTTCCACTGTCACAAGTGTCGTGGTTTTGCTGGTCTAGAGAACGCTGCCTAACACAGGAGCCCACTGAAATTCAACAAGTCATTGTGCATGGAGGAGAGTCTTTCTAGTGACTCTCTCCCTGTCCTGAAAGTAAAGAAATCTTAGAATTTCCTCTTTTCATGCCCAGCTTATTGTGCTGTCCGCCATTTCCCTATAAATGGTCCCCACAACAGTGGGCACTGGCTTTCATCAGTGGTCCAGTGGAATGCAAGGACCCGTGGTCGTACAACACAGGCACTTGGCTGCTCACTGAATGGGTGGGAGTTCAAACCCACCCATTGGCTCCACTGGAACAAAGATCTGCTCATCTGCTTCTGTTCAAATTGCTGTAAATGGTTTTCTTGAAGGGGAATCCACCAGGGTGACTTGAGCTGGTGACGCTTGCACCAGTGGAGCTTCTGGGTCTTGATTTGGGTACGGGGTAGGGCAGGACTCAAGATGGCAAACAGATACAAAAATTTCTCATGAATGGAACTTTGAATGTGAGGAGTGTGAATGTAGGAAAATTAAGAATGGTGAACAATGAAATGGATGCATATGAGGAGGTGCCCCACCACCCCCAAATGCAATGTTTTTCAAAGCTTTCTATTTAAATGTTTTTATACAACCTTATCACTTTCAAAGTACTCTCCATTTCCCTTAAGACATTTGTCAGATCCGCGATTCCACTTTTTTTTATTTGGGGGCTCTTACAACTCTGATAACAATCTATACATCAATTGTATCGAGCACACTTGTACATATGTTGCCATCATTCCAAAGATTTTCTTTCTACTTGAGCCCTTGTTATCATCTCCTCTTTTCCCCTCGCCTGCCCTCACCTTCACCTCGTGAACCCTTGATAAATTATAAATTATTTTTATATTCATATTATACACCATCTGCTATCTCCCTTCACCCACATTTCTATTGTTCGTCCCCCGGGGTAGGGTTTATTTATATGTCGATTATTGGGATTGGTTCCCCCTTCTGCTCCCATCTTCTCCCTCCCCTCGTGGTATTGCACCGTCCATTATTGTTCCTGAGGGATTTATCTGTCCTGGATTCTGTGTGTCTAGAGCTCTTACCTTTGCCAGTGCGCATGCTCTGGTCTAGCCAGATTTCTTTGTAAGATAGAACTGGGGTCAGAATAGTGGGGGTGGGGAGAAGGCATTAAAGAACTAGAGGAATGTGGTGAGTTTCATCAGTGCTTTAAGGCGCCCTGACTGGCTCGTCCCTTGCTTGTGACCCTATGTGAGGGGATGTCCAGTTGTCTAGAGATGGGCTTTGGTTCTCCAGTCTGATCCTCCTCATTCCCATCAAAATACTTGGTTATTTGGGGTCTGCTGATGCCCGTTACTTGGTCCTATCCACACCTCATGATCACACAGGCTGCTATGCTTCTTCCATGTGGGCTTTGTTCTTTCTGTGGTAGAAGGCCGCTTGTTTAATTTCAACCTCTTCAGACCCCAGACGCAATATCTTCTAATACCCGGCGTCATCAGCTTTCTTCACCACATTAGCTAATGCGCCATTTTCTCTCCTGCGATCTTGTCAGGAAATTGAGCATCATAGGATGCCAGGTTATTAGAACAAAGTGTCGTGTTGATGGAGGATATGAGTACAGGCCGATGTCTGCCGGCTATCTTTATACTTAATCTATAAATATATGTTCATAGACCTATATCCCTAGCCTTATGTATTCATATATTTATATACGTACATGACATTATTTATACCTCTATCAATATCTTTTGCCTCCTAGTTTTTTCTTCTGTTTCCTTTAACACCCCTCCCTGGCCCACTAGCATATTGTGCCATCAATTGGCTCTCTGAACCTCCTCTCGGCTACATTGCACTTGATTGAAGCCCACCAGGCAGTCTTTGCCCTCCTTACCATCAATTTTAGATCCCTTGTTGTTCCCTTGTGCCGGGATTTTTTGACTACCCCTCCCTATCCTCCGCCCACTCTTCAACTCCCTCCCCCACCCACAACCTTGGGATTCATTGTTTTCTCCTCCAGAGTGTTTATCCTGCCCGTCCTGTATAGATAGGCATGGGAAAGAAAAGAAAGAGGGAGGAGTAAAGCCTATGGAGAGTTCGAGGTCTGTCTGCTGACCCTTATGCATAGTTTCTGCTTGGGTCTGATGCGGTGTAAGGTCTGCCCCCCAAGTCCAAAGTCTATTTTCAGAATTCTCGGGAACTTGGTTGCTCTGCTCCCCTTGCTGCTCTGTTGTGCTCCCTTAGGGTTACTCGCTGGGGTGAGGGGGTCAGACTGGGCACAATTCCCCTACTGTGTCTCTGGTACTGCCCCCCTTGGCTCTGTGGGTCAGTAAGGGCATGCCGTGACTTGTGGGGGAGCCAACCCTATGGTCCTCTCTGTACATTGGCTACTCCAAGTGGGAACATCATCCTCAAAGCTTGGTGAGTCAGGATGCTGTCCACTCTCTCTCATTCTCTCTCTTTTTCCTTCTTTGTTTGCTCCAGCGTGGTCTGGTAAGACCTGCCATTCTCCCCGGGCTTTATCTTAAGTGCATTCTCCTGGAGAGAGGGTTTGGCATAGCTGGAAAAGGGGTTGGCCTGGCCAACCAGACCTCTCTGCTCGTTCACTGCTTCGTGCCAGTGTGCTGCCCTCAAGGCCTGATACAGCAGGTTGAGGTCTGCTCCCTCTCGCCATCCCTTTCCTGTGGAGACATTAATGAGTACCCTCCCATGTGGATTAGTCCCTGGTTCCCTTCCCCCCTCTCCCCCGCCCCCCGCCTTCTTCTTTCCTCCCTTGTTTTCTCTTGTCTCACCCTCCCTTCTTTTTCCCTTCTGTATGTTGGCAAGTTGGATGCATCATTGCGCTTGGTCTGTCCCATGCCTATGTGCCTGTCTCTCAACCTGTAAATTATGGAATAAACTTTTTCTTCTGGTCCCACTGTGTTTTTTGGATCTACCTCAGTGGACTCGTCTTGTACTTGTCCTTCTGTTCTTAGCTAACTTCTCTTAGCATAATTTCCTCCATCTTTTCCCAGGAGACAGTGTCTTTTGTGTCTCCATCCCTGTTTTTTAGTGATGAGTAGTCTTCCAGTGTGTGTGTGTGTGTGTGTGTGTGCCAGAGTTACCCCATTCACTGTCTCTCGATAAATTTCAGTTGTTTCCAGACCTTTGCCAGTGTGAATGGTGCCGAAATGAACACTGGAGCACTGATGACTGGTCACAGTCTATTTATTACTTATTCTGGGTATATGTCCAATAAAGGGATTGCTGGTTTTAAAGGTGCATGGGGCTGGAGAGGTATGCTGTTTTTGCCCCAAAAGATGGCATATGGAGATGCCTGCGTGAGCACGTGCTGTGTCCCTGTGGAAGAAACATTCCCCTGTCTCCCACTAATCAGGTCTTTTTTGTGGCACCATATTACACAATCTTTTCAGAACCTCTAAGTAGAAAGCTTGATTAGCAGGTTGACCTGATAGAAAGAAGTCCAAATGCCCTGTGTCCCTCACATCAGAAAAACAAATGATGGCAACATATGTACAAGTGTGCTTAATATCATTGAATAGTGGGTTGTTATAAGATTTGTCAGAGACCCCGCCCATAAAATGATAAATAAAAATTAAGGATCCAAGGAAATCATAAATATAAATAACTAGATTTATTGTGGTAAAAAATAAAATATAAATGAGAATCATCTTGGTCTTTGATTTCTCTTGATGAGCATTTTTGGGATGAGGTGATGTTGGCTTCTTCCACTGACTTGATTGATGTTGGCTTTCTGGGTCATGAGGATAGCACCACGTCTCACCTCTATTGACCTGGGGGGAAAGTCTGGGTCACTTCGGAACTGTTCTTTCAAAGCATGGCACGTTTCTACTGCACACTTTTCCTCAGTCAGTCACAACTGAGGAACACATTTTGTAGTGACCCTTCTCATTCCCAAAGATTCCGTTTAAGTTCACTGAACCAAGCACCGCTCTCCTCCAGACAACATCCCATCTTCAGTGGTCTGTCATCCGTCTCAAGCACAAGTGCATGACTGTTGTCAGCAATGTCGTGAGTTCAGTGAGTTGACGGGTGACCAGAATGAGATCTGCCATCCGTCGTCATTTCACTTTACTGAAACGAAAGAACCACTCGTGCGCTTGAGTTTCTGAAACAGTTCCTGGTGACCAGAGAGAACCTTCCCAAGCAACACCACTGGGGGCACTAACTCAGAGCGAGTCGCTCAATGCTCACCTGGCAGGAACAAGGCACACTAGGAAAGCTCTACTCGCCCAGCACCATTCCGGTGGTTGTTGTTTTTTTTTTTTTTTATTACTCCCTCATATGCATCAATACCTTAGATTAGTGAGCTGAAATGGACTGACATTGACCGTTCTGAATTGGAAAATCATATGATGGACCGTGTCAGAAGTGATCCACCAAGAGGAATGGACTTGCAATCCTCTTCAGGAAGGACCTTGCTAACTCCGTGAAGTACAGGGCTATCTGTGATAGGAGTATCTCTATCCACCTGCCAGGAAACCCACGACCGCTCTTAAGGTGTAGTTGTTCCCTCTGTTTTCAGCACCCAACCAATTGCAAGGGAGTTTCCTCAGCTGGTCTGCTTTGTCATCTGACGTCATCCTTTGCATGTGAGCCATTGACCTCTCCTGTCGCCTGCTGTCCGTGGGAGTCTCCAGCAGCCTGCCTCCTTGATTTGAACTGTCTCAGCCATCAGAATCTTGCTGTCTGACCTGCCAGCCCTTCTTGGGTTGATCAGCCCTGCAGCTAGGTGAGTGAGAAGAAGCCTAAAACCTAACACCACAGACAAAAAAAAACTTGGCCTCTGCAACCACAGTAGCCATTTCTTGTAGATGGACTGTTCTGATATTCCTCTTCTCTACAGAGCGCAGTCGTACACAGTGAGATATCCAAGAACGACTCCTCTGCAACCATGCCTGGTGTGCATTATAAATTTGCCTCTAAACTCAACTACGACACCATCGTCTTTGATGGGTTCCACATCTCCCTGTGCGACCTGAAGGAGAAAATCATGGGGAGAGAAAAGCTGAAAGCTTCTACCTGCAAACTGCAGATCAGCAAGGCGCAGACGAATGAAGAATACACTGATGACAATGCGCTGATCCCTAGGAATTCTTCGGTGATTGTTAGAAGACTTCCTATTGGTGTTGTGAAATCTGCAAGCAAGACGTCTGGGATCAGTCCAACGGAACCAGCGATGGGCACTTTGCGAGCAATGCACGGCTCTTCTGCGTCCGTTTGTGCAGCCCAGCTGACCAAGGCTGCCAATCTGGCTGACGCCAATGCTTCTGAAGATGACAAGATTAAAGCAATGATGTTTCAGTCTGCCCACAAGTATGACCCAATTAATTACCTGAAGAAACCTCTAGGTCCACCACCTCCTACTTACATCTGTTTCCAGTGTGGCAAACCTGGACATTATATTCACCATTGCCCGACAAAGGGGGAGAAGAACTTTGACGCTGGCCGTAGAATTAGAAGGAGCGCTGGCATTCCTAGAGCTTTTATGATGGAAGTAAAAGATGCTAACGTGAAGGGAGCGCTGCTGACCAGCTCTGGACAGTATGCAGTCCCCATCATAGATGCACAGGCATATGCCCTTGGGAAGAAAGAGAAGCCCCCCTTCTCCCCAGAGGAACCAAGCTCTGCCTCCACAGAAGAGGATCCGATCCCAGCGGAATTGGCCTGTCTCCTCTGCAAGGAGCTGATGACTGACGCAGTGATCATTCCGTGCTGTGGAAACAGTTATTGCGATGAATGTGTGCGCACAGCACTCCTGGAATCAGATGAACATACGTGCCCCACGTGTCTTCAGAAGGAGGTCTCTCCCGATACTTTAGTTCCCAATAAGAATCTACGGAAGGCTGTTGAGAGGTTCCAAAATAAGACTGGCTATACACAAAGACTAAGAAATGAGTTCCCTCCACCACCACCACTGATTCCAAGGCACCTACAACCTCTGAAGAGATCTCCAATATCCAAACCACAGGATCCTCTGATGAATCCAGCGATATCCTCCTCAACTCACCCAGCACCCTCAATGCCGTCATTGGCTTCCACACGATCTACCTCGGCTCCTCTTGCTCCTGGAGCTCCATCTTCTACCGCAGCTCCTGTTCCTGATGTAACTGCCACAGTGCTCATATCGGTCCATTCTCCTTCCTATTCACCATCACCCGCACATCCCAGAAGAGACAGAGGCAAGAGCCGAAGTTACCGGTCACGCTCCAGATCTCATGGATACCATCGATCGAGGTCAAGATCACCACGATATCGTCGACATCATTCATGATGAGGATCTCCTCGAGCGTTTAGGGCACAGTCTGATACTAAACGGAGTGCTCCCCAAGGAGAAACAGAGCACCAATCTGCTCATCGACTCAGAAGAGCTCCACCACCTTATGCGCTAAAAGCTATTGCTGGGAGGAGTGTAGACGCGGTAGAAAAGGAGCGTTGCAGAGAAAGGGGAAATGCTGAGTGGTGTGAAAGTGCGGACAGGAATCTTTTCTGCATCCAGAGCTACTAGAGACATCTCAGACATCTAGAGAACACAGAGGGGCTGAGGAAGATCAAACCGACTTCTTGTTCTCCCAAGTCGAGACGATGCTGCACCTGTCCAAGATGATCCCATGGATGCAGAATCCACCGCTTATACATCGATAGCTCATGTGAATTATGGAAGGATGTGATATACACTTGAAATCATAATGAAAAATTATGAAAATATTTAGAAAATAAAATAGAGTTAAAAATAAATAAAATAAAAAATAAATAAATAAAAACCAAGAAAATAAATAAATAAAATAATATCTGAGTAAGACAAGAAAAATATATATAAGCCAAAGCCAAAAGGTGACAAGACAAAATGTTAAAATGATGGATCTACTGTATCCAGGGAAGAAAGATTAAAACCTACTAAAGAATCTCAAGAGGTAGCAAGTGGAGGATGTGAGAAATCACCACAATCTGAACCTCCACTTAGAAAAGCCACAGATTGATGGGATATTTTCCTTCATTTGCATTATTTGTATTTTTGTCTTTATACAATTATGATTATAGCCTTGACACCTTATTAGAATTTGTTGGGCTTTTTTTTTTTATTCCTGATGGGTTGCCAACTGTGAAACGTTGGAGGAATGGATCCATAAGGAGATATTCTGGTACAAGGGGTAATGGGGATGCAGGCACGGGGAAGGACCATAGCCAGGGAAAGGGGATTTGGGGAGTAAACACTAAAGGACAGAGAGGGGAGGGAGCACTAGAACGGATTGTGTTTGAACAAGTTATTCTAAAGGCAAATTCACCATGGGAGTGCAGGGGTGCACGAAGATTGATTGTATAATTCTCATTGACATGTCTCAACAACGGAGATGTTGAATTGCATCATATGTAATTTATGTGCCAATAAAATTGATATCCATTCTGTTATATTATGTTTATACTCATTTATATTAGCGTGTACCTCAGAAGCGCGTCACCATTGGGGCTCACTCTCTTGAAGCCGTGTTATTTGTTGCCTTATTTTCATTAAGTGAAAACCAAGGATGTTGGGCCCACAGGCAGAGAAACTAGAAAGGGCATTAGGGAGCGAGCATAGAGAGGGGTGGAGATAAGAGGGAGCTTATGTCAAGAAATCCAGGGAGGAAAGGAAGTTTTAGAAAGCATGTATGATTATGGAAGAAATTCCACAATTATGTTTGACATGATTGGATTATGGAATGATAGGACATGTAATGGCTCACAAGTTACAGCAAATTAAAGAAAAGGCATAGGTTCAGGTGTGGCTTTGGGGGTCCCACTAAATGCTAGCTCCCACTTAAGAACAATTTGTTCTTAAACCATAACCCTGTTACATACTCACCTTCATGATGCGATCACTACAGATAAGGATTTGGTGAAGAAAGCAGATGGTAACATGGGAGAAAAATATAAAACGAAAGAAAAAGTGTGGAGAAAGATTTTTAATCGTTTTCATTGAAAACTTCTGAAGCAGAAGGACTGAAACAGGGAAAGCGTGTGAGCAAAACACAGAGTGGGACCTGAACATGAAAGGATGGATAGGCCCTAAAGCCCATTCATTATACTCCCTCGGGACCCCCATGCTCTGCTTCCCCTGCTGCTCCATTGCATGCCCCCACTGTTTGCTTCAGTGTACTGGGGCCAGCTCAGTGGCACATCCCCCCAGGTGTCTCCATTGCTGTCCCGTGTAGGGCCATCGGTCAGTGCAGGATGTCGCATCCCGCCGTGTGGGCAGCTGTATGGTCCTATCTGTACAATGAATGGTCCCTTCGAGCCAGGCTATCGTCCTCGGAGCTTGGTGGACCCAGGTGTGCTCCACTCCGTCGTTTTTTCTCCTTCCTTTGGCTTGTCTTCCTTCTGGAAGTGGTGTGGTAGGTCACTTCCTTTCCCACAACAGACGATCTCCTTTCATTTTCTGTGTACTCCCTTCAAATGTGGGGGTCGTGCTAATTCTGAAGCAGAGTGAACTGAAAGAACTGAAACAGGGAAAGCATGTGACCAAACCTGACCATGGAAAGATGGCTAGGACCCCTGCCAAGGACGGCATTCCACCAGCTAAGACGATCAAGATCAACAGAAAAACTGGGGAGCAATATTGGAGGTACAGAGGATATAACTAATATCAAAGAACCCTCTGAAGAACTGACGTCAACATCCAGGAAAGTTAACCAGGAAAAAGTCCAAGGAAAGGTCAGGCAGAAGTAAGTGGAACTGAAGGATCCAGCTCCCCTCTAGGGGTGGATTATACTCCTAGATGCTCAGCACGTGGCCGTCCTCTGCAGAAACCAGATGCAAAAGGACTGTCACTGAAACTGTGGGAGAGTTTAAGGATGACAATAGAGCTCCTGCTGAAGATGTTATTAATATGATTTGGTTCCTCAACCCAAAAGGGATCAAGATGACTTTGGATCTGGAGAAGAAGATGATGTTAAATATACACAACCAACATGAAGTCTAGGAAAGCCTGTCGTATTATTTAAAGCAAACTAAAGTTTGGCACTAAGACTGAAAATAGAGTCAAGTATAAGGACAAAACGAGTGACCAACGTCAGAGGAAATTCAGATTCAGTAACTCAAAGAAGTGAGTCATAAAACAATGCATGAGATTGAAAGTTCCAATAGCTCTACATCTAGTGAAAAGGGACAAACCAAAGATCGGGATTATTGGATCTTGGCAAAGGGAAACCCTGGGGAGGGCAAAAGTAGCATCAGCCAGAGAGAGAGAGAGTCATGTAGACCGTCTGAATGAAAACGTGACATTTAAAAATCTGTCTGAACCGACTAAATAGACTAGAACTTCATGTAACCATGAATCCATTCATGGCTCCTTACATAAAAACTTCATGCCCCATAAAGACAAAAAAAAAAAAAAAAAAAACTAAGACCACAGAGATTATTCAAGTTCCAAGCGCAGGGTGGGAAGAAGTGAGTCAACAAGAAGACTCTCCTCCGCGGAATAAATATTCTGCATCCCCACAGAAAGAGAAACCGCAGATGAAAGGGATTTGCCTCAGATGGGAACAGCAGCCCTCCACCCCCACCCCCACCCCAAAAGTCATTGAAGTCTCTAGAGTCACAGAAAACTTCATGATCACGAAGCTAGTTCAGATTCTAAAGATGCTAAGGTGAAGAGACAAAGTCTGTAGATACAAACTATAGAGATCATGACAAGCATGTATCAGAATCAAGGGATTATAGTCCAGTAGCAATAAATTACTGCATATCCTTA
This sequence comes from Tenrec ecaudatus, assembly GCF_050624435.1. Lineage (NCBI taxonomy): Eukaryota > Metazoa > Chordata > Mammalia > Afrosoricida > Tenrecidae > Tenrec > Tenrec ecaudatus. The sequence continues at coordinate 124,080,342 of NC_134538.1, forward strand.
ACCCACCAGACACACACATTGAAAGAGAGCGAGTTGTTGGGCAAATTGACAAGAATTCTATCAAACCTAAGCCCTAGTTAAGCTAGTCCTCTTGATTTTCCTCCGACTTAAGGAGAGAAAATGATGAAGTGAAATTTGATCCAGATTACAATGAAAATGACAGGGAAAGTAATGTATTTGTACAAGAAGAAGCATCAGGGGGCAATGTGAAGGAACTGAAAGAGAAAGTGATGGAGGAAGCAAAGAGAGTGCGGACACGGCACAGTGGGTCGGTTAGGTGGGACCAGGAGTCACAGTCAAAGCAGTCCAAGTAGAAGCATAGCCCTTCTGGAAGCCAGACCCAAAGCCACAGACGCAGCGCAAGCTCAGCAGAAAGTCAACACAGTAAGAAGACAAAGATGCAGAGAGAAACGGAGGAGCACGGAAACATGAAAAGCATTAGAAACATAAGGATAACAGAATGTCAGGTGAACAGATACATGGGATGGTGTAAGATATGGCAAATAATAATATATAATATAAACGTAAGGCTTCCTGGGAGGGAGGCAAGAAGACAGAAGGGATAAAGGGGAGCTGAGATCAAAGACTTCAAGAAGAAAGACAGATCATTGAAACTGATGGTGGTAGAATTTGAACAATTATACTTGATCTAATTGAAATATGGAGTGTTACAATATCTGTAAGAGCTCACAATAAAATGATAAGAAAAAATAAAATGAAAAAAAAAAAAGAAACGTGAGAAGCCTGCATGGACTGCAGCAGAATTGGAAAAAAGCGAAGAATAGAAACACAAGAAGAAGTCAACACAGACAAAGGAGGAGGGGAAAGATGAGAGAAGTGACATCTGTCCCTGTGTAAAAGGACAGATTTGTGATGGAGTTTGCCATCTTCCTTCTCAGCTGCTTGTTGGCATCCTGGCATTCCCCTTGTACCTGCTGCACTTCCTGGGTCTCTGGAGCAGAATGTGCAAACAGTTCTTTCCCCACTTCATGGTGAGGTTCACTGCGATGCACAATGAGGAACGGTCAGGAGGAAGCGAGGGCTTTGCACCAGCCTGCAGGAATTTGCAGGCACATCTGGGAAGCTCTCCCTGCTGGAACTGGGGCTATGACACGGGGGCCAACTTCAAGATCTACCCGCCCGGATGCAGGGTGACCTGTGTTGGCCCCAATCCCAACTTTGAGAAATTCTTGATGAAGAGCATCGCTGAGAACCACCACCTGCAGTTGGAGGGCTTCATGGTGTCCCTGGGGAGAACGTGCACCAGGGGGCAGATGGCTCTGTGGCTGTGGTCATCGGCGCCCTGGTGCTGTGCTCGGTGATGGGCCATGAGCAGATTCTCCACGACGTGTGCAGGCTGCCAAGGCCAAGAAGTGGCTAGGCAATAGGCTCAATAGGATGATATGCAGCAATAAGCACGGCACAAAGGAATCAAGGCAAAGATACAGAACAAGAATCTACATGAAGGAGAACCAGTTACATAATAACAGTGTTCTACCTCATGCACAAAGAGCAAACTGAGGCAAGATGTCATATGACCTGTTTCAGTGGCAACATGAAGTTGGGGTCAGTTTGGGGATATAGATGCCCCATCTATTGTGACATCAGTTGCTCCTGCACTGGAAGAGTGATGGGCAAGACTCAAGAGTAGGAGAAACAGCTGCAAAAAGCTTCTCGTCATGGGAACTTGGAAAGTGTGAAGTATGAATTTAGGAAAACTGGAAGTGGTCAAAAATGAAATGGAATGCATGAACATAGATATCCTAAGAGTAAGCTGAAATGGACAGACATTGGCCATTTTGAATTAGAGAATCACATGATGGATTACATGAGGAGTGACTCAATCAATAGGATTGGAGCTGCATTCCTATGCAGAAGGGATCACCCTGACTCCCTCAGGAAGCACAAGGCTCTCTGTGATAGGATTATCTCTATGGACCTTCCAGGAAGCCCACCACTGCAGCTAAGGTGGAGTTTTCCCTCTGCTATCAGCAGCCAATCAGCAGCAGTTATTCCCAGGCTGGTTCCTATATCTGGTTCATCCTCAAACCTCCAGTTCTTTGGACCCTGCCTGCAGTTCCTCGGACTCTCTAGCCGCCGCCGCCACTTTACTCATCAACCTTGCTTTGAATCACCTCCACCCTCTGGAATCCTGCGGGCGGACCTACCTACAGATTTTGGCACTAAGTGAGTCATTTCCCTCCCTGAATTTCTTACAAGATGTCTCATAGTCGGTTCAAAATTTACCTGTCCTAAACAGACTTCTGATTTCTTGAAAAATCTTTTCCTCTGCCTGGGTTGCCTATCCCAATAAACAGCCTCCCACTCACCAAAAACTTTGAGGTCATCAATAGTTCGCTCTCGCTCTCGCTCTCGCTCTCGCTCTCGCTCTCGCTCTCGCTCTCGCTCTCGCTCTCGCTCTCGCTCTCGCTCTCGCTCTCGCTCTCGCTCTCGCTCTCGCTCTCGCTCTCGCTCTCGCTCTCGCTCTCGCTCTCGCTCTCGCTCTCGCTCTCGCTCTCGCTCTCCAAAAAATCACTTAGCTGTGGGTCCCCTTTTAATGTGTCAATCAAGGGTTTGAGCTCTTCCGTGGGGATGTCCCTGCAAAGGTGGAATCCAATGTATACCTCCCAGCAGCTTGTGAAAACCACTTAACGTTTTTACGTGATTTTTTTCTAATATGAAGTTACTGTGTCTGTGGTCCAGTATGAAGGCCGCTTGTCTGAACTTCACGAGGAGCAATCATTAATTGAGAGGTGGCCTCACTCATGTGTACATAGGTTTGTTACACTATTTCATTGTGAGGTGCAACGATTAAGGGATCATACAGGGAGTGGATGATGTAGGCCTCAGAGAAGCGTCCTCTGAGTGGTTCTAAGATGTTTCCTATAATGTACTACTGCATGGTGGCACTATTCACCAGGATCTGAGATAAAGTTTTAGATGATACCGCTTGGTATGGACCTTCTGGTCTAATTCAGGAACAGTGAATGTAACCCTCTCGTGATCAGCAGCATCTAACTGGATAGTATAAACACAATCCTGGTGGCTCAGCTACTTGAGTCTGAGAGTTGGTACCCAGAACACAAGAGGAAGGTTCTCCTGTGGGGAGTGACCTGACCTGCGTGATGGAGTTTGCCCTCTTCCTTCTCAGGCTGCTTGTTGGCATCCTGGAATTCCCCGTGTACCTGCTGCACTTCCTGGGTCTCTGGAGCAGAATGTGCAAACAGTTCTTTCCCCACTTCATGGTGAGGTTCACTGCCATGTACAATGGGCAGAAAGAGCAGGATGCGGGAACTGTGCAGTCGAATGCAGGAGTTTGCCGCCCCATCTGGGAAGCCATCGCTGCTGGAACTGGGCTATGACACGGGGGCCAACTTCAAGTTCTACCCGCGCTGATTCAGGGTGACCTCAATGGACCCCTATCACAACATTGAGAAGTTCTTGATGTAGAGCATCACTAAGAACCATCACCTGCAATTGGAGGGCTTTGTGGTCTCCCTTGGGAGAACGTGCACCAGGGGGCAGATGGCTCTGTGGCTGTGGTCATCGGCGCCCTGGTGCTGTGCTCGGTGATGGACCAGGAGCAGATTCTCCACGACGTGTGCAGGCTGCCAAGACCGAGAAGTGGCTAGTCAATAGGCTCAATAGGATGATATGCAGCAGTAAGCACGCCACAAAGGAATCAAGGCAAAGATATAGAACAATCATCTACATGAAGGGGAACCAGTTACATAATAACGGTGTTCGACCTCATGCACAAAGAGCAAACTGAGGCAAGATGTCATATGACCTGTTTCAGTGGCAACATGAAGTTGGGGTCAGTTTGGGGGAATAGACGCCCCATCTATTCTGACATCCGTTGCTCCCGCACTGGAAGAGTGATGGGCAGGACTCAAGAGTAGGAGAAACAGCTGCAAAAAGCTTCTCGTCATGGGAACGTGGAAAGTGTGAAGTATGAATTTAGAAACACTGGAAGTGGTCAAAAGTGAAATGGAATGCATGAATACAGTTATTCTAATAGTAAGCTGAAATGGACAGATATTGGCCATTTTGAATTAGAGAATCACATGATGGATTACGTGAGGAGTGACTCAATCAATAGGATTGGAGCTGCATTCCTATGCAGAAGGGATCACCCTGACTCCCTCAGGAAGCACAAGGCTCTCTGTGATAGGATTATCTCTATGGACCTTCCAGGAAGCCCACCACTGCAGCTAAGGTGTTTTCCCTCTGTTATCAGCAGCCAATCAACTGCAAGGGAGTGTCCTCAGCTGCTTCTCCAGAGCTGCATCCTACATCTGGTTTGTCATCTGACCTCCAGTCCTTTGGATGGGAGCCTCCTGTTGCCTGCTGCTCCTGGGACTCTAGCAGCCTGTCATTGGACACTTCAACCTTGCTTTCCACCCTCTCAGCCATCGGAATCTTGCTGTCTGACCTGCCAGCCCATCGTGGAAGGACCTTCAGGAAATTCGTTAACCCACCGAAGTGAGTTGGATTGAGCTTTCTGTACCGTTGCTTGGACTAATTGGCTGTTCTGGTCCTCTTTGCTATATAACTTATCCTGTTCTGTTTCCACTGTCACAAGTGTCGTGGTTTTGCTGGTCTAGAGAACGCTGCCTAACACAGGAGCCCACTGAAATTCAACATGTCATTGTGCATGGAGGAGAATCTTTCTAGTGACTCTCTCCCTGTCCTGAAAGTAAAGAAATCTTAGAATTTCCTCTTTTCATGCCCAGCTTATTGTGCTGTGCGCCATTTCCCTATAAATGGTCCCCACAACAGTGGGCACTGGCTTTCATCAGTGGTCCAGTGGAATGCAAGGACCCATGGTCGTACAACACAAGCACTTGGCTGCTCACTGAATGGGTGGGAGTTCAAACCCACCCATTGGCTCCACTGGAACAAAGATCTGCTCATCTGCTTCCAATCAGATTGCTGTAAATGGTTTTCTTGAAGGGGAATCCACCAGGGTGACTTGAGCTGGTGACGCTTGCACCAGTGGAGCTTCTGGGTCTTGATTTGGGTACGGGGTAGGGCAGGACTCAAGATGGCAAACAGATACAAAAAGTTTCTCATGAATGGAACTTTGAATGTGGGGAGTGTGAATGTAGGAAAATTAGGAATGGTGAACAATGAAATGGATGCATATGAGGAGGTGCCCCACCACCCCCAAATGCAATGTTTCTCAAAGCTATCTATTTAATTGTTTTTATACAACCTTATCACTTTCAAAGTACTCTCCATTTCCCTTAAGACATTTGTCAGATCCGCGATTCCACTTTTTTTTATTTGGGGGCTCTTACAACTCTGATAACAATCTATACATCAATTGTATCGAGCACACTTGTACATATGTTGCCATCATTCCAAAGATTTTCGTTATACTTGAGCCCTTGTTATCATCTCCTCTTTTCCCCTCGCCTGCCCTCACCTTCACCTCGTGAACCCTTGATAAATTATAAATTATTTTTATATTCATATTATACACCATCTGCTATCTCCCTTCACCCACATTTCTATTGTTCGTCCCCCGGGGTAGGGTTTATTTATATGTCGATTATTGGGATTGGTTCCCCCTTCTGCTCCCATCTTCTCCCTCCCCTCGTGGTATTGCAACGTCCATTATTGTTACTGAGGGATTTATCTGTCCTGGATTCTGTGTGTCTAGAGCTCTTACCTTTGCCAGTGCGCATGCTCCGGTCTAGCCAGATTTCTTTGTAAGATAGAACTGGGGTCAGAATAGTGGGGGTGGGGAGAAGGCATTAAAGAACTAGAGGAATGTGGTGAGTTTCATCAGTGCTGTAAGGCGCCCTGACTGGCTCGTCCCTTCCTTGTGACCCTATGTGAGGGGATGTCCAGTTGTCTAGAGATGGGCTTTGGTTCTCCATTCTGAACCTCCTCATTCCCATCAAAATACTTGGTTATTTGGGGTCTGCTGATGCCCGTTACTTGGTCCTATCAACACCTCATGATCACACAGGCTGCTATGCTTCTTCCATGTGGGCTTTGTTCTTTCTGTGGTAGAAGGCCGCTTGTTTAATTTCAACATCTTCAGACCCCGGACGCTATATCTTCTAATACCCGGCGTCATCAGCTATCTTCACCACATTAGCTAATGCGCCAGTTTCTCTCCTGCGATCTTGTCAGGAAATTGAGCATCTTAGGATGCCAGGTTATTAGAACAAAGTGTCGTGTTGATGGAGGATATGAGTACAGGCCGATGTCTGCCGGCTATCTTTATACTTAATCTATAAATATATGTACATAGACCTATATCCCTAGCCTTAAGTATTCATATATTTATATACGTACATGACATTATTTATACCTCTATCAATATCTTTTGCCTCCTAGTTTTTTCTTCTGTTTCCTTTAACATCCCCCCTGAACCACTAGCATGTTGTGCCATCAATTGGCTCTCTGGACCTCCTCTCGGCTACATTGCACTTGATTGAAGCCGACCAGGCAGTCTTTGCCCTCCTTACCATCAATTTTAGATCCCTTGTTGTTCCCTTGTGCCAGGGTTTTCTGACTTCCCCTCCCTATCCCCCGCCCACTCTTCAACTCCCTCCCCCACCCACAACCTTGGGATTCATTGTTTTCTCCTCCAGAGTGTTTATCCTGCCCGTACTGTATAGATAGGCATGGGAAAGAAAAGAAAGAGGGAGGAGTAAAGCCTATGGAGAGTTCGAGGTCTGTCTGCTGACCCTTATGCATAGTTTCTGATTGGGTCTGATGCGGTGTAAGGTCTGCCCCCCGAGTCCAAAGTCTATTTTCAGAATTCTCGGGAACTTGGTTGCTCTGCTCCCCTTGCTGCTCTGTTGTGCTCCCTTAGGGTTACTCGCTGGAGTGAGGGGTCAGACTGGGCACAATTCCCCTACTGTGTCTCTGGTACTGCCCCCCTTGGCTCTGTGGGTCAGTAAGGGCATGCCGTGACTTGTGGGTGAGCCAACCCTATGGTCCTCTCTGTACATTGGCTACTCCAAGTGGGAACATCATCCTCAAAGCTTGGTGGGTCAGGATGCTGTCCACTCTCTCTCATTCTCTCTCTTTTTCCTTCTTTGTTTGCTCCAGCGTGGTCTGGTAAGACCTGCCATTCTCCCCAGGCTTTATCTTAAGTGCATTCTCCTGGAGAGAGGGTTTGGCATAGCTGGAAAAGGGGTTGGCCTGGCCAACCAGACCTCTCTGTTCTTTCACTGCTTCGTGCCAGTATGCTGCCCTCAAGGCCTGGTACAGCAGCAGGTTGAGGTCTGCTCCCTCTCGCCATCCCTTTCCTGTGGATTAGTCCCATGTGGATTAGTCCCTGGTTCCCCTCCCCCCGACTTCGTCTTTCCTCCCTTGTTTTCTCTTGTCTCACCCTCCCTTCTTTTTCCCTTCTGTATGTTGGCAAGTTGGATGCATCATTGCGCTTGGTCTGTCCCATGCCTATGTGCCTGTCTCTCAACCTGTAAATTATGGAATAAACGTTTTCTTCGGGTCCCACTGTGTTTTTTGGATCTACCTCAGTGGACTCGTCTTGTACTTGTCCTTCTGTTCTTGGCTAACTTCTCTAAGCATAATTTCCTCCATCTTTTCCCAGGAGACAGTGTCTTTTGTGTCTCCATGCCTGTTTTTTAGTGATGAGTAGTCTCCCATTGTGTGTGTGTGTGTGTGTGTGTGTGTGTGCCAGAGTTACCCCATCCACTGTCTCTCGATAGATTTCAGTTGTTTCCTGCCTTTTGTCAGTGTGAATGGTGCCGAAATGAACACTGGAGCACTGATGACTGGTCATAGTCTATTTATTACTTATTCTGGGTATATGTCCAATAAAGGGATTGCTGGTTTTAAAGGTGCATGGGGCTGGAGAGGTATGCTGTTTTTGCCCCCAAAAGATGGCATACGGAGATGCCTGCGTGAGCACGTGCTGTGTCCCTGTGGAAGAAACATTCCCCTGTCTCCCACTAATCAGGTCTTTTTTGTGACACCATATTACACAATCTTTTCAGAACCTCTAAGTAGAAAGCTTGATTAGCAGTCTGACCTGGTAGAAAGAAGTCCAAATGCACTGTGCCCCTCACATCAGAAAAACAAATGATGGCAACATATGTACAAGTGTGCTTAATATCATTGAATAGTGGGTTGTTATAAGATTTGTCAGAGACCCCGCCCATAAAATGATAAATAAAAATTAAGGATACAAGGAAATCATAAATATAAATAATTAGATTTATTATGGTAAAAAATAAAATATAAATGAGAATCGTCTTGGTCTTTGATTTCTCTTGATGGGCATTTTTGGGATGAGGTGATGTTGGCTTCTTCCACTGACTTGATTGATGTTGGCTTTCTGGGTCATGAGGATAGCACCACGTCTCACCTCTAATGACCTGGGGGGAAAGTCTGGGTCACTTCGGAACTGTTCTTTCAAAGCATGGCACGTTTCTACTGCACACTTTTCCTCAGTCAGTCACAACTGAGGAACACATTTTGTAGTGACCCTTCTCATTCCCAAATCTTCCGTTAAAGTTCACTGAACCAAGCACCGCTCTCCTCCAGACAACATCCCCATCTTCAGTGGTCTGTCATCCGTCTCAAGCACAAGTGCATGACTGTTGTCAGCAATTTCGTGAGTTCAGTGAGTTGACGGATGACCAGAATGAGTTCTGCCATCCATCGTCATTTCACTTTACTGAAACGAAAAAACCACTCCTGCGCTTGAGTTTCTGAAACAGTTCCTGGTGACCAGAGAGAACCTTCCCAAGCAACACCACTGGGGGCACTAACTCAGAGCGAGTCGCTCAATGCTCACCTGGCAGGAACAAGGCACACTAGGAAAGCTCTACTCGCCCAGCACCATTCCGGTGGTTGTTTTTTTGTTTTTTGTTTTTTTTTTATTACTCCCTCATATGCATCAATACCTTAGATTAGTGAGCTGAAATGGACTGACATTGACCGTTCTGAATTGGAAAAGCATATGATGGACTGTGTCAGAAGTGATCCAGCAAGAGGAATGGACTTGCAATCCTCTTCAGGAAGGACCTTGCTAACTCCGTGAAGTACAAGGCTATCTGTGATAGGAGTAGCTCTATCCACCTGCCAGGAAACCCACGACCGCTCTTAAGGTGTAGTTGTTCCCTCTGTTTTCAGCACCCAACCAATTGCAAGGGAGTTTCCTCAGCTGGTCTGCTTTGTCATCTGACGTCATCCTTTGCATGTGAGCCATTGACCTCTCCTGTCGCCTGCTGTCCGTGGGAGTCTCCAGCAGCCTGCCTCCTTGATTTGAATTGTCTCAGCCATCAGAATCTTGCTGTCTGACCTGCCAGCCCTTCTTGGGTTGATCAGCCCTGCAGCTAGGTGAGTGAGAAGAAGCCTAAAACCTAACACCACAGACAAAAAAAACTTGGCCTCTGCAACCACAGTAGCCATTTCTTGTAGATGGACTGTTCTGTATATTCCTCTTCTCTACAGAGTGCAGTCGTACACAGTGAGATATCCAAGAACGACTCCTCTGCAACCATGCCTGGTGTGCATTATAAATTTGCCTCTAAACTCAACTACGACACCATCGTCTTTGATGGGTTCCACATCTCCCTGTGCGACCTGAAGGAGAAAATCATGGGGAGAGAAAAGCTGAAAGCTTCTACCTGCAAACTGCAGATCAGCAAGGCGCAGACGAATGAAGAATACACTGATGACAATGCGCTGATCCCTAGGAATTCTTCGGTGATTGTTAGAAGACTTCCTATTGGTGTTGTGAAATCTGCAAGCAAGACGTCTGGGATCAGTCCAACGGAACCAGCGATGGGCACTTTGCGAGCAATGCACGGCTCTTCTGCGTCCGTTTGTGCAGCCCAGCTGACCAAGGCTGCCAATCTGGCTGACGCCAATGCTTCTGAAGATGACAAGATTAAAGCAATGATGTTTCAGTCTGCCCACAAGTATGACCCAATTAATTACCTGAAGAAACCTCTAGGTCCACCACCTCCTACTTACATCTGTTTCCAGTGTGGCAAACCTGGACATTATATTCACCATTGCCCGACAAAGGGGGAGAAGAACTTTGACGCTGGCCGTAGAATTAGAAGGAGCGCTGGCATTCCTAGAGCTTTTATGATGGAAGTGAAAGATGCTAACGTGAAGGGAGCGCTGCTGACCAGCTCTGGACAGTATGCAGTCCCCATCATAGATGCACAGGCATATGCCCTTGGGAAGAAAGAGAAGCCCCCCTTCTCCCCAGAGGAACCAAGCTCTGCCTCCACAGAAGAGGATCCGATCCCAGCGGAATTGGCCTGTCTCCTCTGCAAGGAGCTGATGACTGACGCAGTGATCATTCCGTGCTGTGGAAACAGTTATTGCGATGAATGTGTGCGCACAGCACTCCTGGAATCAGATGAACATACGTGCCCCACGTGTCTTCAGAAGGAGGTCTCTCCCGATACTTTAGTTCCCAATAAGAATCTACGGAAGGCTGTTGAGAGGTTCCAAAATAAGACTGGCTATACACAAAGACTAAGAAATGAGTTCCCTCCACCACCACCACTGATTCCAAGGCACCTACAACCTCTGAAGAGATCTCCAATATCCAAACCACAGGATCCTCTGATGAATCCAGCGATATCCTGCTCAACTCACCCAGCACCCTCAATGCCGTCATTGGCTTCCACACGATCTACCTCGGCTCCTCTTGCTCCTGGAGCTCCATCTTCTACCGCAGCTCCTGTTCCTGATGTAACTGCCACAGTGCTCATATCGGTCCATTCTCCTTCCTATTCACCATCACCCGCACATCCCAGAAGAGACAGAGGCAAGAGCCGAAGTTACCGGTCACGCTCCAGATCTCATGGATACCATCGATCGAGGTCAAGATCACCACGATATCGTCGACATCATTCATGATGAGGATCTCCTCGAGCGTTTAGGGCACAGTCTGATACTAAACGGAGTGCTCCCCAAGGAGAAACAGAGCACCAATCTGCTCATCGACTCAGAAGAGCTCCACCACCTTATGCGCTAAAAGCTATTGCTGGGAGGAGTGTAGACGCGGTAGAAAAGGAGCGTTGCAGAGAAAGGGGAAATGCTGAGTGGTGTGAAAGTGCGGACAGGAATCTTTTCTGCATCCAGAGCTACTAGAGACATCTCAGACATCTAGAGAACACAGAGGGGCTGAGGAAGATCAAACCGACTTCTTGTTCTCCCAAGTCGAGACGATGCTGCACCTGTCCAAGATGATCCCATGGATGCAGAATCCACCGCTTATACATCGATAGCTCATGTGAATTATGGAAGGATGTGATGTACATTTGAAATCATAATGAAAAATTATGAAAATATTTAGAAAATAAAATAGAGTTAAAAATAAATAAAATAAAAAATAAATAAATAAAAACCAAAAAAATAAATAAATAAAATAATATCTGAGTAAGACAAGAAAAATATATATAAGCCAAAGCCAAAAGGTGACAAGACTAAATGTAAAAATGATGGATCTACTGTATCCAGGGAAGAAAGATTAAAACCTACTAAAGAATCTCAAGAGGTAGCAAGTGGAGGATGTGAGAAATCACCACAATCTGAACCTCCACTTAGAAAAGCCACAGATTGATGGGATATTTTCCTTCATTTGCATTATTTGTATTTTTGTCTTTATACAATTATGATTATAGCCTCGCCACCTTATTAGAATTTGTTGGGCTTTTTTTATTATTCCTGATGGGTCGCCAACTGTGAAACGTTGGAGGAATGGATCCATAAGGAGATATCCTGGTACAAGGGGTAATGGGGATGCAGGGAAGGGGAAGGACCATAGCGAGGGAAAGGGGATTTGGGGACTAAACACTAAAGGACAGAGAGGGGAGGGAGCACTAGAACGGATTGTGTTTGAACAAGTTATTCTAAAGGCAAATTCACCATGGGAGTGCAGGGTTGCACGAAGATTGATTTGGCATCGATTGTATAATTCTCATTGACATGTCTGAACAACGGAGATGTTGAATTGAATGATATGTAATTTATGTGCCAATAAAATTGATGTCTGTTCTGTTATATTCTGTTTATACTCATTTTTATTAGGGTGTACCTCAGAAGTGCGTCACCATTGGGGCTCACTCTCTTGAAGCCGTGTTATTTGTTGCCTTATTTTCATTAAGTGAAAACCAAGGATGTTGGGCCCACAGGCAGAGAAATTAGAAAGGGCATTAGGGAGCGAGCATAGATACGGGTGCAGATAAGAGGGAGCTGATGTCAAGAAATCCAGGGAGGAAAGGAAGTTTTAGAAAGCATGTATGATTATGGAAGAAATTCCACAATTATGTTTGACATGATTGGATTATGGAATGATAGGACATGTAATGGCTCACGAGTTATAGCAAATTAAAGAAAAGGCATAGGTTCAGGTGTGGCTTTGGGGGTCCCACTAAATGCTAGCTCCCACTTAAGAACAATTTGTTCTTAAACCATAACCCTGTTACATACTCACCTTCATGATGCGATCACTACAGATAAGGATTTGGTGAAGAAAGCAGATGGTAACATGGGAGAAAAATATAAAACGAAAGAAAAAGTGTGGAGAAAGATTTTTAATCGTTTTCATTGAAAACTTCTGAAGCAGAAGGACTGAAACAGGGAAAGCGTGTGAGCAAAACACAGAGTGGGACCTGAACATGAAAGGATGGATAGGCCCTAAAGCCCATTCATTATACTCCCTCGGGACCCCCATGCTCTGCTTCCCCTGCTGCTCCATTGCATGCCCCCACTGTTTGCTTCAGTGTACTGGGGCCAGCTCAGTGGTACATCCCCCCAGGTGTCTCCATTGCTGTCCCGTGTAGGGCCATCGGTCAGTGCAGGATGTCGCATCCCGCCGTGCGGGCAGCTGTATGGTCCTCTCTGTACAATGGTCCCTTCGAGCCATGCTATCGTCCTCGGAGCTTGGTGGACCCAGGTGTGCTCCACTCCGTCGTTTTTTCTCCTTCCTTTAGCTTGTCTTCCTTCTGGAAGTGTTGTGGTAGGTCACTTCCTTTCCCACAACAGACGATCTCCTTTCATTTTCTGTGTACTCTCTTCAAATGTGGGGGTCGTGCTAATTCTGAAGCAGAGTGAACTGAAAGAACTGAAACAGGGTAAGCATGTGACCAAACCTGACCATGGAAAGATGGCTAGGACCCCTGCCAAGGACGGCATTCCACCAGCTAAGACGATCAAGATCAACAGAAAAACTGGGGAGCAATATTGGAGGTACAGAGGATATAACTAATATCAAAGAACCCTCTGAAGAACTGACGTCAACATCCAGGAAAGTTAACCAGGAAAAAGTCCAAGGAAAGGTCAGGCAGAAGTAAGTGGAACTGAAGGATCCAGCTCCCCTCTAGGGGTGGATTATACTCCTAGATGCTCAGCACGTGGCCGTCCTCTGCAGAAACCAGATGCAAAAGGACTGTCACTAAAACTGTGGGAGAGTTTAAGGATGACAATAGAGCTCCTGCTGAAGATGTTATTAATATGATTTGGTTCCTCAACCCAAAAGGGATCAAGATGACTTTGGATCTGGAGAAGAAGATGATGTTAAATATACACAACCAACATGAAGTCTAGGAAAGCCTGTCGTATTATTTAAAGCAAACTAAAGTTTGGCACTAAGACTGAAAATAGAGTCAAGTATAAGGACAAAACGAGTGACCAACGTCAGAGGAAATTCAGATTCAGTAACTCAAAGAAGTGAGTCGTAAAACAATGCATGAGATTGGAAGTTCCAATAGCTCTACATCTAGTGAAAAGGGACAAACCAAAGATCGGGATTATTGGATCTTGGCAAAGGGAAACCCTGGGGAGGGCAAAAGTAGCATCAGCCAGAGAGAGAGAGAGTCATGTAGACCGTCTGAATGAAAACGTGACATTTAAAAATCTGTCTGAACCGACTAAATAGACTAGAACTTCATGTAACCATGAATCCATTCATGGCTCCTTACATAAAAACTTCATGCCCCATAAAGACAAAAAAAAAAAAAACAACTAAGACCACAGAGATTATTCAAGTTCCAAGCGCAGGGTGGGAAGAAGTGAGTCAACAAGAAGACTCTCCTCCGCGGAATAAATATTCTGCATCCCCACAGAAAGAGAAACCGCAGATGAAAGGGATTTGCCTCAGATGGGAACAGCAGCCCTCCACCCCCACCCCCACCCCCAAAAGTCATTGAAGTCTCTAGAGTCACAGAAAACTTCATGATCACGAAGCTAGTTCAGATTCTAAAGATGCTAAGGTGAAGAGACAAAGTCTGTAGATACAAACTATAGAGATCATGACAAGCATGTGTCAGAATCAAGGGATTATAGTCCAGTAGCAATAAATTACTGCATATCCTTAACCCACCAGACACACACATTGAAAGAGAGCGAGTTGTTGGGCAAATTGACAAGAATTCTATCAAACCTAAGCCCTAGTTAAGCTAGTCCTCTTGATTTTCCTCCGACTTAAGGAGAGAAAATTTGATCCAGATTACAATGAAAATGACAGGGAAAGTAATGTATTTGTACAAGAAGAAGCATCAGGGGGCAATGTGAAGGAACTGAAAGAGAAAGTGATGGAGGAAGCAAAGAGAGTGCGGACACTGCACAGTGGGTCGGTTAGGTGGGACCAGGAGTCACAGTCAAAGCAGTCCAAGTAGAAGCATAGCCCTTCTGGAAGCCAGACCCAAAGCCACAGACGCAGCGCAAGCTCAGCAGAAAGTCAACTCAGTAAGAAGACAAAGATGCAGAGAGAAACGGAGGAGCACGGAAACATGAAAAGCATTAGAAACATAAGGATAACAGAATGTCAGGTGAACAGATACATGGGATGGTGTAAGATGTGGCAAATAATAATATATAATATAAACGTAAGGCTTCCTGGGAGGGAGGCAAGAACACAGAAGGGATAAAGGGGAGCTGAGATCAAAGACTTCAAGAAGAAAGACAGATCATTGAAACTGATGGTGGTAGAATTTGAACAATTATACTTGATCTAATTGAAATATGGAGTGTTACAATATCTGTAAGAGCTCACAATAAAATGATAAGAAAAAATAAAATGAAAAAAAAAAAAGAAACGTGAGAAGCCTGCAGGGACTGGAGCAGAATTGGAAAAAAGCGAAGAACAGAAACACAAGAAGAAGTCAACACAGACAAAGGAGGAGGGGAAAGATGAGAGAAGTGACATCTGTCACTGTGTAAAAGGACAGATTTGTTCATTGTCTAAATTGCAAAGTCTTCTCTATCGATTTTGTTATAATGTGAGGAAATTCAAACCTTGTAACTCAGGACATGGACAGTCCTTGCTGCACTTAAAATATTGCCGCTTGATTACTTAATTTTTCATGAGAGCTTTGTAACACGAACTTTTGTACTGAATTGTGAGTGGTGTCCACGTAACATGAGAGGTGTGGCCAGGACCTATGATTTTAGCCACCATTCATCAGTTGGGGCGGAGTTTACTGTGCGGTGAAAGTTTCCCATTTGAACTGTTTTAATTGCCGGGCAGAAGCTGATATCTGTTTTAAAATAACTGCAGAAGGATTTGCGGTAGTCATTGCCAGCCCCGTTGTGTTGCTTTTGGATTACAATAAAACTTTTCCCTAAACGTAAAAACAAAGCAAGAGAGAACAAACGTGGTTGTTAGGTATCGGCAAGTTAGTTCCAACTCACAGCGACCCAATATGGGCCACAGAACAAAACATTCCCCGGTCCTGCACCGCCCTCAGCTGCTAGTGGAGCCCACTGCTGCAGTCACTGCATCAGTCCGTCTTGTTCAGGGTCCTCCTTTTACAGGCTGCCCACGACTTTATCAAGCTTGGTGTTCTGTTCCAGCGTCTGATCTCTGCGGATAACATATTCATGTGACAAAGCCCATGAGAAGTCTTGCCATCCTTGTCTCTAAGGAGCATTCTGACTGTACTTGTTCCTAAACAGATGTTTGTTCGGCAGAGTCCATTGGACTTTCGATATTCTTCACCAGCTTCACAACAAATACATCGATTCTTCTTCGCTCTTCCCTGCTCTAGCCCAACGTTCACAGGCAGGTGAGGCCATGGAAAATACCATGGCTTGGGTCAGGCCCACCTCCCTCCACAAAGTAACCTCCTTGCTGTTCAACACTGTACGCGGCACATTTAGTCTCTGTGATGCATCACGTGCTCTCCTAACTGTTTCTATTGATCTTGACTGTTTCTCTTGTTCCGTGAGCATTGATTGTGGATCTAAGCAAGATGAAATCCTTCACAATTTGCGTCTTTTGTCCATTGATCATATTGGCCCAATTGTGAGCATTTGGGTTTTCTTTACAGTAAGTTGTAATAAATGCTGAAGTTCTGTGATACTTGATCTTCATCAGCAAGTGCCTCCCTTCCTCACCTTCAGGAAGCAAGGTTGTGTTGTCGCAGGTTGTTAAGGCATCTTCCCCCAGTCCTGATGCCACATTCTTTTCCATAGAATGCAACTTCTGTGATGATTTGCTCTGCACGCAGATTGTATAAGCATGGTGAGAGGGTTCAGCTGTCACACACACCTTCCTCAATGTTAAACCCCGTGGTATTTTCTTGTTCTGTTCACACAGCTGCCTCGGAAGCTAGGTTCTGTATGAGCATGATGAAGTGTTCCGGAATCCCCATTCTTCTCAAAGCTATCCGTATTTCTTGTGAGCCACACAACCGAATGAACGCCTTTGCATAAGCAGTAAAACACAAGTAAACCTCGTGTAACACAAATTGTTTGGTCACAACGAGATCTAAGGAAGCACTGGTAGAGGATGATAAATGGGCCAAGAAATGAAACGTGGGGTCCAGCGCACAACTGAGATGATCCTAAGGAGTGACTGTACAATTTCATGGGATAAATAAAAAAACAGGCAAACAGTGTAGTACGCTCACCTCTTTCACAGAGTCAAGAACAGAGAGGGAGAAAGTATCCTCCAGCAGGTGTATATTGTCTTTGGGTTAACAAGCCCCATCCATCACAGTCTATCGCATAAGGAACAAGTTGGACAGTGTCTTAGCCCTAGATATACAAGGCACGATGGGGGAGAAAGCTAATAGTAGTACTGGGGCAGGCAGAGGAAACTGACTGTCCCCCGAGTGGGGAGAACAATAGAAACATGATGTCTGCTCCCATGCTGAAGGGCTGCCTGCCACATAATGAATGACCAGCCATGTGCTTGTAAGGGGTTCCACTAAGGTAGCACTATTATGGGAGGATTTTGTGGGGATGGTTTTTAATTAGGAGAATGTGTCTAGGACTCATCTCCAACTCAAAAATGTGAAGGCCTCCCTCCATCGAAATCCGGCCTCCCAGGATTCAAGAGTTTGTCCACATACACCCTCCTCCTGGTGCCCAGTTCCCCACATTTCCCGCTTTTAGAGTACATTTTAAATTCAAAAGGGTGACGTGGCTTGTTTCGGTACCACTTTGCCTTCTATGGAAGCAGCATGTGACGGTGCAGGCAACGAACAATGACACTGAGTCGCACAGTCAGACAAGAACCTAACACATGGAAACTGCTTGAGGTAAAAATTTCCTTTCTCAGCTGATTGATGTCCAATGAGACATGTTCCTTACATCCCTGCAAGTGATTTACAATTAAAGTCCAGCTATGTATACTGATATTATACAGATCAGGAATTATGCCCCCAAATTCTAATGTTTAAGTTCGTTTTAGCATCAATTGATGTTGAAAGTCCATTTTTATACCTTCTAGCAAATCAACAGTATGTTGTATTCGTCCAGTCACTTTTGCATAAATTGTCCAGTTCTGATAGATTCCTGGATTGCCTCTCAGGCAACATCAGTGAGATAGTGAAAGTTTTTTGTGCCACCTGGCCAAGAAACACATGTGGGATTAATAGAAGGCCGAAGAGATAAATGGCTGAGTGAGCCTCAACTTTCTTGTTGTCGAGCCATTTGCTCTGTGATGGTCAGAACAGGGTGCAGCTGCCTTGGTCAGTTCCCTGCTTCAGCTGGCAAGGCTCACTTCCTGCAAGACATCACTGAGGAGAAGCCACATGGACCTACCCCAATGCAGCCCCGGGTGCTAGAGCAGCCGTGTGGAGACCCTGTCAGCGTTGAGATGTTTACACATTCACTTACACATTTGTCTTTCCTCCTGCATTTGGCATCATTCCGCGTGTTTTGTGAGATGGAGAAGGACTTTATGGATCGGTGTTGGACATATGGGTTAGTGTTGGACTTGTGGGCTTGGGCAGCAATGGGTTGGATTGTGTTCTTCGTGTGCACTTAACCTTTATGTAAAACTCTCTTATACATGAATTTCTGTGGATTTGGTTCTCTGCAGTACCCTGACTAACACAGTCAGCAGTGGCAGATATGATTACAACTTTTAGGAAACATTGCTTTCTCATGAATCTGTGAGGTTTTCTGGACGTTTCTGACGTGTATTTATCTCCGGTGCCTGTGAAAACACAAATAAAGAGCCCCTCTCCTTGGGCTGTTAGTGTCCTGTGAAAGAAGCATCCTGGAGATTGGATGGTTTCCTCATCTCCTCCTTGTTCTTCAACTTTCTCCACAAGAGGTCGCACCCTCCTAAGGGGAATCCATTTGTTTTCTCCACCATCTCAAAAAGAAGTAAAAATCTCCTCAGACCCTAGAGATGAGTAACCTGTCATCCTCCGTCCAGCATCATTCTTCCACCAGATTCTTCCACCAGATCTTCTCCAGATGGCTTTTCTCTTTGGTGGTGGAAAAATGTTTCTCCACCCTCATTATGTTAGAATTTTTTTGTAAGGGAGTAAATATTTAGTGTTGATAAAGCTAAATGAAGACTTCCGTGTATGGAAATCACCTTTGATCTCCCCCTTCCGTTTCACTCATTGGGATTTGGTGTGCCCAATGCCCGTTCATTGAGGGCCTGGCCCTGAGCATTTAAGGGACACCTGTGACATGATGAATGTTCCAATCTTAACAAAACTTCCTACACCCTTTGCTGGCGTACGTGAGGCTATTGTCCATTTTCAGATGTATTGAAGTGCCCACCCCAGTGAAACAGGACAGTAAACGGCTGCTGGTGTGCTCTGTGGATTGTCAGGTCATAGCTGGCACCCATAAAAATCCAAGAAAGAACTATAGTGACGTGTACAAGCCCCTAGGCATCGAAATGCCGGTATAGGAGTGGTATATATTCGCCGGGGTGCATTTGACTGGTTTCCTCACCAATGAGCTCTATCAGCTCCCTTCCTAAGTGAGTGCATTCTCTGACGATCTGTCTAGCTTGACCCTAAATTTAGATTATGCCTAATTAGATGACATACCTTGGTCTTAGGCTAGCAGCGTTGTTGTGTAAAATTGGATGCTCAGCCCTGGAGACTGTAAGAGTATTGAATGCCTGTGAGGTCCAGCCCCGACCTCCGATGGGCCCTCGGGGACAGTTTGGTCATCAAAGGGAAGAAATTGAGAGACAAACAAAAGTTTTGGGGTGCTTACTACGGCGTGGCATCAGTAACAAGGTCTGAGCAGAAGGAGAGAACATGTATTCTTAACATCAACTTATAGATTCTTGGGGCATTCAAGCCCCCCTCAGTACAGGGAACCACACAGAGTGGGCTGTACCCAAACCCCAGAGGTCCCTGAGTTCATTGGAGGAGTAAGCTAACAGCAGTGCTGGGGACAGGTCAGGGGGAGTGACTGTCCCCTGAGCAGGGAGAGCACTAGCAGGCTGTCTGCTCCTAGAGTTAAAGGTGCCGGCCACATAGACCTCAGCATGTGCGCTTGTAAGAGGTCACTTTAAGGTAGCACTATTATGGGAGGATGTTGTGCGGATTAATCTGAGTTATAAAAATGGGATTGGGGCTCATCTTTAACTCGCAAGTGTGAAGACTTCCATCCACTCAGAATCCTGGCCTCCCAGGCTTCTTAAATTGTGAACATTAAGAATTTGTGTGCATACACTCTCTTCCCAGTCCTCAGTTTCCCACAAATGCCTTTTGGGTTACCCCGTCTGCATTGCTATTTCCCTTAGAAATGGACGCCGGCACACGCGTGCGTGCCCTAGTGTGTGCTAATGAAGAAAGAATGGCGGTAGGATGCTATTTGAGTTTGCAAGGTGAAGAATTACTTCCCAATGGCTTTGCTGTTTCCATGACCAAACACTTGCACATTAAACGCCGAGTAACTGGTTGTGTTCACAGCCTGCCTTACATTTTGAAGAACAGAATGCGAGTGAATATTCGGTTTCTGAGCACAGCCATAGTCAGTTTGGAAGGATTGAGGGAGGGGCCCCAGTGGGCTGCTCTGCTGTCCCCGGAGCCGTCTGTAAGCTAATGAGGGGCTCCCTCGAGCCCCTTATGGCATGAGACTTTGGTAATGACCCATGCAGTTGGTTGTTGGAACGACCAAGCTTCCCGAGAGAATAATGGCGAGCTAACTTCCCACAAAATTCCGCTAACACTCTCTAAAGATCTATAGAAAATTCCCAAGCCCTTTTTATCTGAGTGGGGGTGTAAGGTAGAATTATGATGGACGGGTTGTTCCCACTGAGTGGTTCACCGCCATGCTGGCCTCTGATGACCACCTGTGCTATTTGCTCCCAATAGGACCAACCACATTGAAGCCCATATTGCCTAGATGTCTCCACTCTCGAAGGTTTATCTTCCTGGGCTAACAGAGCCGTGGGGGTGATAGGTGTGTGAAAAATGTCCAGGTGAATACTCATAGCTGGGGTCCTGCGATAAGCCTTTCCTTGGCTGGTGCTTCCTTCTACAAACTGGAACTGACAGCGAGCCGTGGGGTTTGCGCTCTAGGACTATGTAGTGTGGGTCCCGTTTAATGTGTCTATCAAGGGTTTGAGCTCTTCTGTGGGGAAGTCCCAGCAAAGGTGGAATCCAATTTATACCTCCCAGCAACTTGTGAAAACCAGTTAATGTTTTTACACGGTTTTTCTAATAACAAGTTACTGTGCCTGTGGTCCAGTATGAGGGCCGCGTGTCTGAACTTGACCAGGAGCAATCATAAATTGAGAGGTGGCCTCACTCATGTGTACATAGGTTTATTACACTATTTCATTGTGAGGTGCAACGATTAAGGGATCCTACAGGGAGTGGATGATGTAGGCCTCAGCAAAGCATCCTCTGAGTGGTTCTAAGACGTTTCCTATAATGTACTCCTGCACGGTGGCGCTATTCACCAGGATCTGAGATAAAGTTTTAGATGATACCGCTTGGTATGGACCTTCTGGTCTAATTCAGGAACGGTGAATGTAACCCTCTCGTGATCAGCAGGATCTAACTGGATAGTATAAACACAATCCTGGTGGCTCAGCTACGTGAGTCTGAGAGTTGGTGCCCAGAAGACAAGAGGAAGGTTCTCCTGTAGGGAGTGACCAGACCGGCGTGATGGAGTTTCCATCTTCCTTCTCAGGCTGCTTGTTGGCATCCTGGCATTCCCCTTGTACCTGCTGCACTTCCTGGGTCTCTGGAGCAGAATGTGCAAACAGTTCTTTCCCCCACTTCATGGTGAGGTTCACTGTGATGCACAAAGAGCAACGGCGAGGAGAAAGCGGGTGCTTTGCAGCAGCCTGCAGGACTTTGCAGGCATATCTGGGAAGCTCTCCCTGCTGGAACTGGGCTATGACATGGGGGCCAACTTCAAGATCTACCCACCCGGATGCAGGGTGACCTGTGTTGATCCCAAACCCAACTTTGAGAACTTCTTGATGAAGAGCTGTGCAGAGAACCACCAGCTGCAGTTGGAGAGCTTCATGGTCTCCCTGGGGAGAACGTGCACCAGGGGGCAGATGGCTCTGTGGCTGTGGTCATCGGCGCCCTGGTGCTGTGCTCGGTGATGGACCATGAGCAGATTCTCCACCACGTGTGCAGGCTGCCAAGGCCAAGAAGTGGCTAGGCAATAGGCTCAATAGGATGCAATTCATCATTAAGCACAGCACAAAGGAATCCAGGCAAAGATACAGAACAAGCATCTACATGAAGGGGAACCAGTTACATAATAATGGTGTTCGACCTCATGCACAAAGAGCAAACTGAGGCAAGATGTCATATGACCTGTTTCAGTGGCAACATGAAGTTGGGGTCAGTTTGGGGGAATAGACGCCCCATCTATTCTGACATCCGTTGCTCCCACACTGGAATAGTGATGGGCAGGACTCAAGAGTAGGAGAAACAGCTGCAAAAAGCTTCTCGTCATGGGAACGTGGAAAGTGTGAAGTATGAATTTAGGAACACTGGAAGTGGTCAAAAATGAAATGGAATGCATGAACATAGGTATCCTAAGAGTAAGCTGAAATGGATGGACATTGGCCATTTTGAATTAGAGAATCACATGATGGATTACGTGAGGAGTGACTCAATCAATAGGATTGGAGCTGCATTCCTATGCAGAAGGGATCACCCTGACTCCCTCAGGAAGCACAAGGCTCTCTGTGATAGGATTATCTCTATCCATCTTCCAGGAAACCCACCACTGCAGCTAAGGTAGAGTTTTCCCTCTGTTATCAGCAGCCAATCAACTGCAAGGGAGTTCCCTCAGCAGTTATTCCCAGGCTGGATCCTCCATCTGGTTCGTCCTCAAACCTCCAGTTCTTTGGACCCTGCCTGCAGTTCCTCGGACTCTCTAGTAGCCGCAGCCACTTTACTCATCAACCTTGCTTTGAATCACCTCGACCCTCCGGAATCCTGCGGGCGGACCTACCTACAGATTTTGGCACTAAGTGAGTCATTTCCCTCCCTGAATTTCTTACAAGATGTCTCATAGTCGGTTCAAAATTTACCTGTCCTAAACAGACTTCTGATTTCTTGAAAAATCTTTTCCTCTGCCTGGGTTGCCTATCCCAATAAACAGCCTCCCACTCACCAAAAACTTTGAGGTCATCAATAGTTCTCTCTCTCTCTCTCTCTCTCTCTCTCTCTCTCTCTCTCTCTCTCTCTCTCTCTCTCTCTCTCTCTCTCTCTCTCTCTCTCTCTCTCTCTCTCTCTCTCTCTCTCTCTCTCTCTCTCTGTCTCTCTCGCTCTCGCTCTCGCTCTCGCTCTCGCTCTCTCTCTCTCCAAAAAATCATTTAGCTGTGGGTCCCCTTTTAATGTGTCAATCAAGGGTTTGAGCTCTTCCGTGGGGATGTCCCAGCAAAGGTGGAATCCAATGTATACCTCCCAGCAGCTTGTGAAAACCACTTAACGTTTTTACGTGATTTTTTTCTAATATGAAGTTACTGTGTCTGTGGTCCAGTATGAAGGGCGCTTGTCTGAATTTCGCCAGGAGCAATCATTAATTGAGAGGTGGCCTCACTCATGTGTACATAGGTTTGTTACACTATTTCATTGTGAGGTGCAACGATTAAAGGATCATCCAGGTGTTGGATGATGTAGGCCTCAGCAAAGCGTCCTCTGAGTGGTTCTAAGATGTTTCCTATAAT
Organism: Tenrec ecaudatus; assembly: GCF_050624435.1. NCBI lineage: Eukaryota > Metazoa > Chordata > Mammalia > Afrosoricida > Tenrecidae > Tenrec > Tenrec ecaudatus. Next base: position 124,103,713 of record NC_134538.1, read on the forward strand.
ATACTACTGCATGGTGACACTATTCGCCAGGATCTGAGATAAAGTTTTAGATGATACCGCTTGGTATGGACCTTCTGGTCTAATTCGGGAAGGGAAAATGTAACCCTCTCGTGATCAGCAGGATCTACCTGGATAGTATAAAAACAATCCTGGTGGCTCAGCTACGTGAGTCTGAGAGTTGGTGCCCAGAAGACAAGAGGAAGGTTCTCCTGTAGGGAGTGACCTGACCTGCGTGATGGAGATTGCCGTCTTCCTTCTCATCTGCTTGTTGGCATCCTGGCATTCCCCGTGTACCTGCTGCACTTCCTGGGTCTCTGGAGCAGAATGTGCAAACAGTTCTTTCCCCACTTCATGGTGAGGTTCACTGCCATGTACAATGGGCAGAAAGAGCAGGAAGCGGGAACTGTGCAGTCGAATGCAGGAGTTTGCCGGCACATCTGGGAAGCCGTCGCTGCTGGAACTGGGCTATGACACGGGGGCCAACTTCAAGTTCTACCCGCCCTGATTCAGGGTGACCTCAGTGGACCCCTATCACAACTTTGAGAAGTTCTTGATGTAGAGCATCACTAAGAACCGTCACCTGCAGTTGGAGGGCTTCGTGGTCTCCCTTGGGAGAACGTGCACCAGGGGGCAGATGGCTCTGTGGCTGTGGTCATCGTCGCCCTGGTGCTGTGCTCGGTGATGGACCAGGAGCAGATTCTCCACGACGTGTGCAGGCTGCCAAGACCGAGAAGTGGCTAGTCAATAGGCTCAATAGGATGATATGCAGCAGTAAGCACGCCACAAAGGAATCTAGGCAAAGATACAGAACAAGCATCTACATGAAGGGGAACCAGTTACATAACAACGGTGTTCGACCTCATGCACAAAGAGCAAACTGAGGCAAGATGTCATATGACCTGTTTCAGTGGCAACATGAAGTTGGGGTCAGTTTGGGGGAATAGACGCCCCATCTATTCTGACATCCGTTGCTCCCGCAGCTGGGATATAAGTCTATGTACATATATTTATAGATTAAGTATAAAGATAGCCGGCAGACATCGGCCTGTACTCATATCCTCCATCCACACGACACTTTGTTCTAATAACCTGGGCAGGACTCAAGAGTAGGAGAAACAGCTGCAAAAAGCTTCTCGTATTGGGAACGTGGAAAGTGTGAAGTACGAATTTAGGAACACTGGAAGTGGTAAAAATGAAATGGAATGCATGAATACAGTTATTCTAAGAGTAAGCTGAAATGGATGGACATTGGCCATTTTGAATTAGAGAATCACATGATGGATTATGTGAGGAGTGACTCAATCAATAGGATTGGAGCTGCATTCATATGAAGAAGGGATCACAAGGCTCTCTGTGATAGGATTATCTCTATGCACCTTCCAGGAAGCCCAGCACTGCAGCTAAGGTGTTTACCCTCTGTTATCAGCAGCCAATCAACTGCAAGGGAGTGTCCTCAGCTGCTTCTCCAGAGCTGCATCCTACATCTGGTTTGTCATCTGACCTCCAGTCCTTTGGATGGGAGCCTCCTGTTGCCTGCTGCTCCTGGGACTCTAGCAGCCTGTTGTTGGACACTTCAACCTTGCTTTCCACCCTCTCAGCCATCGGAATCTTGCTGTCTGACCTGCCGGCCCATCGTGGAAGGACCTTCAGGAAATTCGTTAACCCACCGAAGTGAGTTGGATTGAGCTTTCTGTACCCTTGCTTGGACTAATTGGCTGTTCTGGTCCTCTTTGCTATATAACTTATCCTGTTCTGTTTCCACTGTCACAAGTGTCGTGGTTTTGCTGGTCTAGAGAACGCTGCCTAACACAGGAGCCCACTGAAATTCAACATGTCATTGTGCATGGAGGAGAATCTTTCTAGTGACTCTCTCCCTGTTCTGAAAGTAAAGAAATCTTAGAATTTCCTCTTTTCATGCCCAGCTTATTGTGCTGTCCGCCATTTCCCTATAAATGGTCCCCACAACAGTGGGCACTGGCTTTCATCAGTGGTCCAGTGGAATGCAAGGACCCGTGGTCGTACAACACAGGCACTGAATGGGTGGGAGTTCAAACCCACCCATTGGCTCCACTGGAACAAAGATCTGCTCATCTGCTTCTGTTCAAATTGCTGTAAATGGTTTTCTTGAAGGGGAATCCACCAGGGTGACTTGAGCTGGTGACGCTTGCACCAGTGGAGCTTCTGAGTCTTGATTTGGGTATGGGGTAGGGCAGGACTCAAGATGGCAAACAGATACAAAAATTTCTCATGAATGGAACTTTGAATGTGAGGAGTGTGAATGTAGGAAAATTAAGAATGGTGAACAATGAAATGGATGCATATGAGGAGGTGCCCCACCACCCCCAAATGCAATGTTTTTCAAAGCTTTCTATTTAAATGTTTTTATACAACCTTATCACTTTCAAAGTACTCTCCATTTCCCTTAAGACATTTGTCAGATCCGCGATTCCACTTTTTTTTATTTGGGGGCTCTTACAACTCTGATAACAATCTATACATCAATTGTATCGAGCACACTTGTACATATGTTGCCATCATTCCAAAGATTTTCTTTCTACTTGAGCCCTTGGTATCATCTCCTCTTTTCCCCTCGCCTGCCCTCACCTTCACCTCGTGAACCCTTGATAAATTATAAATTATTTTTATATTCATATTATACACCATCTGCTATCTCCCTTCACCCACATTTCTATTGTTCGTCCCCCGGGGTAGGGTTTATTTATATGTCGATTATTGGGATTGGTTCCCCCTTCTGCTCCCATCTTCTCCCTCCCCTCGTGGTATTGCAACGTCCATTATTGTTCCTGAGGGATTTATCTGTCCTGGATTCTGTGTGTCTAGAGCTCTTACCTTTGCCAGTGCGCATGCTCTGGTCTAGCCAGATTTCTTTGTAAGATAGAACTGGGATCAGAATAGTGGGGTGGGGAGAAGGCATTAAAGAACTAGAGGAATGTGGTGAGTTTCATCAGTGCTTTAAGGCGCCCTGACTGGCTCGTCCCTTCTTGTGACCCTATGTGAGGGGATGTCCAGTTGTCTAGAGATGGGCTTTGGTTCTCCAGTCTGATCCTCCTCATTCCCATCAAAACACTTGGTTATTTGGGGTCTGCTGATGCCCGTTACTTGGTCCTATCAACACCTCATGATCACACAGGCTGCTATGCTTCTTCCATGTGGACTTTGTTCTTTCTGTGGTAGAAGGCCGCTTGTTTAATTTCAACCTCTTCAGACCCCAGAAGCTATATCTTCTAATACCCGGCGTCATCAGCTTTCTTCACCACATTAGCTAATGCGCCATTTTCTCTCCTGCGATCTTGTCAGGAAATTGAGCATCATAGGATGCCAGGTTATTAGAACAAAGTGTCGTGTTGATGGAGGATATGAGTACAGGCCGATGTCTGCCGGCTATCTTTATACTTAATCTATAAATATATGTACATAGACCTATATCCCTAGCCTTATGTATTCATATATTTATATACGTACATGACATTATTTATACCTCTATCAATATCTTTTGCCTCCTAGTTTTTTCTTCTGTTTCCTTTAACATCCCCCCTGGACCACTAGCATGTTGTGCCATCAATTGGCTCTCTGGACCTCCTCTCGGCTACATTGCACTTGATTGAAGCCCACCAGGCAGTCTTTGCCCTCCTTACCATCAATTTAGATCCCTTGTTGTTCCCTTGTGCCGGGGTTTTTTGACTTCCCCTCCCTATCCCCCGCCCACTCTTCAACTCCCTCCCCCACCCACAACCTTGGGATTCATTGTTTTCTCCTCCAGAGTGTTTATCCTGCCCGTCCTGTATAGATAGGCATGGGAAAGAAAAGAAAGAGGGAGGAGTAAAGCCTATGGAGAGTTCGAGGTCTGTCTGCTGACCCTTATGCATAGTTTCTGATTGGGTCTGATGCGGTGTAAGGTCTGCCCCCCGAGTCCAAAGTCTATTTTCAGAATTCTCGGGAACTTGGTTGCTCTGCTCCCCTTGCTGCTCTGTTATGTTCCCTTAGGGTTACTCGCTGGGGTGAGGGGGTCAGACTGGGCACAATTCCCCTACTGTGTCTCTGGTACTGCCTCCCTTGGCTCTGTGGGTCAGTAAGGGCATGCCGTGACTTGTGGGGGAGCCAACCCTATGGTCCTCTCTGTACATTGGCTACTCCAAGTGGGAACATCATCCTCAAAGCTTGGTGAGTCAGGATGCTGTCCACTCTCTCATTCTCTCTCTTTTTCCTTCTTTGTTTGCTCCAGCGTGGTCTGGTAAGACCTGCCATTCTCCCCGGGCTTTATCTTAAGTGCATTCTCCTGGAGAGAGGGTTTGGCATAGCTGGAAAAGGGGTTGGCCTGGCCAACCAGACCTCTCTGTTCGTTCACTGCTTCGTGCCAGTGTGCTGCCCTCAAGGCCTGATACAGCAGGTTGAGGTCTGCTCCCTCTCGCCATCCCTTTCCTGTGGAGACATTAACGAGTACCCTCCCATGTGGATTAGTCCCTGGTTCCCTTCCCCCCTCTCCCCCGCCCCCCCGCCTTCGTCTTTCCTCCCTTGTTTTCTCTTGTCTCACCCGCCCTTCTTTTTCCCTTCTGTATGTTGGCAAGTTGGATGCATCATTGCGCTTGGTCGGTCCCATGCCTATGTGCCTGTCTCTCAACCTGTAAATTATGGAATAAACTTTTTCTTCTGATCCCACTGTGTTTTTTGGATCTACCTCAGTGGACTCGTCTTGTACTTGTCCTTCTGTTCTTAGCTAACTTCTCTTAGCATAATTTCCTCCATCTTTTCCCAGGAGACAGTGTCTTTTGTGTCTCCATCCCTGTTTTTTAGTGATGAGTAGTCTTCCATTGTGTGTGTGTGTGTGTGTGTGTGCCAGAGTTACCCCATTCACTGTCTCTCGATAGATTTCAGTTGTTTCCAGACCTTTGCCAGTGTGAATGGTGCCGAAATGAACACTGGAGCACTTATGACTGGTCACAGTCTATTTATTACTTATTCTGGGTATATGTCCAATAAAGGGATTGCTGGTTTTAAAGGTGTATGGGGCTGGAGAGGTATGCTGTTTTTGCCCCAAAAGATGGCATACGGAGATGCCTGCGTGAGCACGTGCTGTGTCCCTGTGGAAGAAACATTCCCCTGTCTCCCACTAATCAGGTCTTTTTTGTGGCACCATATTACACAATCTTTTCAGAACCTCTAAGTAGAAAGCTTGATTAGCAGTCTGACCTGATAGAAAGAAGTCCAAATGCACTGTGCCCCTCACATCAGAAAAACAAATGATGGCAACATATGTACAAGTGTGCTTAATATCATTGAATAGTGGGTTGTTATAAGATTTGTCAGAGACCCCGCCCATAAAATGATAAATAAAAATTAAGGATCCAAGGAAATCATAAATATAAATAACTAGATTTATTGTGGTAAAAAATAAAATATAAATGAGAATCATCTTGGTCTTTGATTTCTCTTGATGAGCATTTTTGGGATGAGGTGATGTTGGCTTCTTCCACTGACTTGATTGATGTTGGCTTTCTGGGTCATGAGGATAGCACCACGTCTCACCTCTATTGACCTGGGGGGAAAGTCTGGGTCACTTCGGAACTGTTCTTTCAAAGCATGGCACGTTTCTACTGCACACTTTTCCTCAGTCAGTCACAACTGAGGAACACATTTTGTAGTGACCCTTCTCATTCCCAAAGATTCCGTTTAAGTTCACTGAACCAAGCACCGCTCTCCTCCAGACAACATCCCATCTTCAGTGGTCTGTCATCCGTCTCAAGCACAAGTGCATGACTGTTGTCAGCAATGTCGTGAGTTCAGTGAGTTGACGGGTGACCAGAATGAGATCTGCCATCCATCGTCATTTCACTTTACTGAAACGAAAGAACCACTCGTGCGCTTGAGTTTCTGAAACAGTTCCCGGTGACCAGAGAGAACCTTCCCAAGCAACACCACTGGGGGCACTAACTCAGAGCGAGTCGCTCAATGCTCACCTGGCAGGAACAAGGCACACTAGGAAAGCTCTACTCGCCCAGCACCATTCCGGTGGTTGTTTTTTTGTTTTTTATTACTCCCTCATATGCATCAATACCTTAGATTAGTGAGCTGAAATGGACTGACATTGACCGTTCTGAATTGGAAAATCATATGATGGACCGTGTCAGAAGTGATCCAGCAAGAGGAATGGACTTGCAATCCTCTTCAGGAAGGACCTTGCTAACTCCGTGAAGTACAGGGCTATCTGTGATAGGAGTATCTCTATCCACCTGCCAGGAAACCCACGACCGCTCTTAAGGTGTAGTTGTTCCCTCTGTTTTCAGCACCCAACCAATTGCAAGGGAGTTTCCTCAGCTGGTCTGCTTTGTCATCTGACGTCATCCTTTGCATGTGAGCCATTGACCTCTCCTGTCGCCTGCTGTCCGTGGGAGTCTCCAGCAGCCTGCCTCCTTGATTTGAATTGTCTCAGCCATCAGAATCTTGCTGTCTGACCTGCCAGCCCTTCTTGGGTTGATCAGCCCTGCAGCTAGGTGAGTGAGAAGAAGCCTAAAACCTAACACCACAGACAAAAAAAACTTGGCCTCTGCAACCACAGTAGCCATTTCTTGTAGATGGACTGTTCTGTATATTCCTCTTCTCTACAGAGCGCAGTCGTACACAGTGAGATATCCAAGAACGACTCCTCTGCAACCATGCCTGGTGTGCATTATAAATTTGCCTCTAAACTCAACTACGACACCATCGTCTTTGATGGGTTCCACATCTCCCTGTGCGACCTGAAGGAGAAAATCATGGGGAGAGAAAAGCTGAAAGCTTCTACCTGCAAACTGCAGATCAGCAAGGCGCAGACGAATGAAGAATACACTGATGACAATGCGCTGATCCCTAGGAATTCTTCGGTGATTGTTAGAAGACTTCCTATTGGTGTTGTGAAATCTGCAAGCAAGACGTCTGGGATCAGTCCAACGGAACCAGCGATGGGCACTTTGCGAGCAATGCACGGCTCTTCTGCGTCCGTTTGTGCAGCCCAGCTGACCAAGGCTGCCAATCTGGCTGACGCCAATGCTTCTGAAGATGACAAGATTAAAGCAATGATGTTTCAGTCTGCCCACAAGTATGACCCAATTAATTACCTGAAGAAACCTCTAGGTCCACCACCTCCTACTTACATCTGTTTCCAGTGTGGCAAACCTGGACATTATATTCACCATTGCCCGACAAAGGGGGAGAAGAACTTTGACGCTGGCCGTAGAATTAGAAGGAGCGCTGGCATTCCTAGAGCTTTTATGATGGAAGTGAAAGATGCTAACGTGAAGGGAGCGCTGCTGACCAGCTCTGGACAGTATGCAGTCCCCATCATAGATGCACAGGCATATGCCCTTGGGAAGAAAGAGAAGCCCCCCTTCTCCCCAGAGGAACCAAGCTCTGCCTCCACAGAAGAGGATCCGATCCCAGCGGAATTGGCCTGTCTCCTCTGCAAGGAGCTGATGACTGACGCAGTGATCATTCCGTGCTGTGGAAACAGTTATTGCGATGAATGTGTGCGCACAGCACTCCTGGAATCAGATGAACATACGTGCCCCACGTGTCTTCAGAAGGAGGTCTCTCCCGATACTTTAGTTCCCAATAAGAATCTACGGAAGGCTGTTGAGAGGTTCCAAAATAAGACTGGCTATACACAAAGACTAAGAAATGAGTTCCCTCCACCACCACCACTGATTCCAAGGCACCTACAACCTCTGAAGAGATCTCCAATATCCAAACCACAGGATCCTCTGATGAATCCAGCGATATCCTCCTCAACTCACCCAGCACCCTCAATGCCGTCATTGGCTTCCACACGATCTACCTCGGCTCCTCTTGCTCCTGGAGCTCCATCTTCTACCGCAGCTCCTGTTCCTGATGTAACTGCCACAGTGCTCATATCGGTCCATTCTCCTTCCTATTCACCATCACCCGCACATCCCAGAAGAGACAGAGGCAAGAGCCGAAGTTACCGGTCACGCTCCAGATCTCATGGATACCATCGATCGAGGTCAAGATCACCACGATATCGTCGACATCATTCATGATGAGGATCTCCTCGAGCGTTTAGGGCACAGTCTGATACTAAACGGAGTGCTCCCCAAGGAGAAACAGAGCACCAATCTGCTCATCGACTCAGAAGAGCTCCACCACCTTATGCGCTAAAAGCTATTGCTGGGAGGAGTGTAGACGCGGTAGAAAAGGAGCGTTGCAGAGAAAGGGGAAATGCTGAGTGGTGTGAAAGTGCGGACAGGAATCTTTTCTGCATCCAGAGCTACTAGAGACATCTCAGACATCTAGAGAACACAGAGGGGCTGAGGAAGATCAAACCGACTTCTTGTTCTCCCAAGTCGAGACGATGCTGCACCTGTCCAAGATGATCCCATGGATGCAGAATCCACCGCTTATACATCGATAGCTCATGTGAATTATGGAAGGATGTGATATACACTTGAAATCATAATGAAAAATTATGAAAATATTTAGAAAATAAAATAGAGTTAAAAATAAATAAAATAAAAAATAAATAAATAAAAACCAAAATAAATAAATAAATAAAATAATATCTGAGTAAGACAAGAAAAATATATATAAGCCAAAGCCAAAAGGTGACAAGACTAAATGTAAAAATGATGGATCTACTGTATCCAGGGAAGAAAGATTAAAACCTACTAAAGAATCTCAAGAGGTAGCAAGTGGAGGATGTGAGAAATCACCACAATCTGAACCTCCACTTAGAAAAGCCACAGATTGATGGGATATTTTCCTTCATTTGCATTATTTGTATTTTTGTCTTTATACAATTATGATTATAGCCTTGACACCTTATTAGAATTTGTTGGGCTTTTTTTTTATTATTCCTGATGGGTTGCCAACTGTGAAACGTTGGAGGAATGGATCCATAAGGAGATATCCTGGTACAAGGGGTAATGGGGATGCAGGCACGGGGAAGGTCCATAGCCAGGGAAAGGGGATTTGGGGAGTAAACACTAAAGGACAGAGAGGGGAGGGAGCACGAGGACGGATTGTGTTTGAACAAGTTATTCTAAAGGCAAATTCACCATGGGAGTGCAGGGGTGCACGAAGATTGATTGTATAATTCTCATTGACATGTCTCAACAACTGAGATGTTGAATTGAATGATATGTAATTAATGTGCCAATAAAATTGATGTCCGTTCTGTTATATTCTGTTTATACTCATTTTTATTAGGGTGTACCTCAGAAGCGCGTCGCCATTGGGGCTCACTCTCTTGAAGCCGTGTTATTTGTTGCCTTATTTTCATTAAGTGAAAACCAAGGATGTTGGGCCCACAGGCAGAGAAACTAGAAAGGGCATTAGGGAGCGAGCATAGAGAGGGGTGGAGATAAGAGGGAGCTTATGTCAAGAAATCCAGGGAGGAAAGGAAGTTTTAGAAAGCATGTATGATTATGGAAGAAATTCCACAATTATGTTTGACATGATTGGATTATGGAATGATAGGACATGTAATGGCTCACAAGTTACAGCAAATTAAAGAAAAGGCATAGGTTCAGGTGTGGCTTTGGGGGTCCCACTAAATGCTAGCTCCCACTTAAGAACAATTTGTTCTTAAACCATAACCCTGTTACATACTCACCTTCATGATGCGATCACTACAGATAAGGATTTGGTGAAGAAAGCAGATGGTAACATGGGAGAAAAATATAAAACGAAAGAAAAAGTGTGGAGAAAGATTTTTAATCGTTTTCATTGAAAACTTCTGAAGCAGAAGGACTGAAACAGGGAAAGCGTGTGAGCAAAACACAGAGTGGGACCTGAACATGAAAGGATGGATAGGCCCTAAAGCCCATTCATTATACTCCCTCGGGACCCCCATGCTCTGCTTCCCCTGCTGCTCCATTGCATGCCCCCACTGTTTGCTTCAGTGTACTGGGGCCAGCTCAGTGGCACATCCCCCCAAGTGTCTCCATTGCTGTCCCGTGTAGGGCCATCGGTCAGTGCAGGATGTCGCATCCCGCCGTGTGGGCAGCTGTATGGTCCTATCTGTACAATGAATGGTCCCTTTGAGCCAGGCTATCGTCCTCGGAGCTTGGTGGACCCAGGTGTGCTCCACTCCGTCGTTTTTTCTCCTTCCTTTGGCTTGTCTTCCTTCTGGAAGTGGTGTGGTAGGTCACTTCCTTTCCCACAACAGACGATCTCCTTTCATTTTCTGTGTACTCCCTTCAAATGTGGGGGTCGTGCTAATTCTGAAGCAGAGTGAACTGAAAGAACTGAAACAGGGAAAGCATGTGACCAAACCTGACCATGGAAAGATGGCTAGGACCCCTGCCAAGGACGGCATTCCACCAGCTAAGACGATCAAGATCAACAGAAAAACTGGGGAGCAATATTGGAGGTACAGAGGATATAACTAATATCAAAGAACCCTCTGAAGAACTGACGTCAACATCCAGGAAAGTTAACCAGGAAAAAGTCCAAGGAAAGGTCAGGCAGAAGTAAGTGGAACTGAAGGATCCAGCTCCCCTCTAGGGGTGGATTATACTCCTAGATGCTCAGCACGTGGCCGTCCTCTGCAGAAACCAGATGCAAAAGGACTGTCACTGAAACTGTGGGAGAGTTTAAGGATGACAATAGAGCTCCTGCTGAAGATGTTATTAATATGATTTGGTTCCTCAACCCAAAAGGGATCAAGATGACTTTGGATCTGGAGAAGAAGATGATGTTAAATCTACACAACCAACATGAAGTCTAGGAAAGCCTGTCGTATTATTTAAAGCAAACTAAAGTTTGGCACTAAGACTGAAAATAGAGTCAAGTATAAGGACAAAACGAGTGACCAATGTCAGAGGAAATTCAGATTCAGTAACTCAAAGGAGTGAGTCATAAAACAATGCATGAGATTGAAAGTTCCAATAGCTCTACATCTAGTGAAAAGGGACAAACCAAAGATCGGGATTATTGGATCTTGGCAAAGGGAAACCCTGGGGAGGGCAAAAGTAGCATCAGCCAGAGAGAGAGAGAGTCATGTAGACCGTCTGAATGAAAACGTGACATTTAAAAATCTGTCTGAACCGACTAAATAGACTAGAACTTCATGTAACCATGAATCCATTCATGGCTCCTTACATAAAAACTTCATGCCCCATAAAGACAAAAAAAAAAAAAAACAACTAAGACCACAGAGATTATTCAAGTTCCAAGCGCAGGGTGGGAAGAAGTGAGTCAACAAGAAGACTATCCTCCGCGGAATAAATATTCTGCATCCCCACAGAAAGAGAAACCGCAGATGAAAGGGATTTGCCTCAGATGGGAACAGCAGCCCTCCACCCCCACCCCTCCCCCCAAAAGTCATTGAAGTCTCTAGAGTCACAGAAAACTTCATGATCACGAAGCTAGTTCAGATTCTAAAGATGCTAAGGTGAAGAGACAAAGTCTGTAGATACAAACTATAGAGATCATGACAAGCATGTATCAGAATCAAGGGATTATAGTCCAGTAGCAATAAATTACTGCATATCCTTAACCCACCAGACACACACATTGAAAGAGAGCGAGTTGTTGGGCAAATTGACAAGAATTCTATCAAACCTAAGCCCTAGTTAAGCTAGTCCTCTTGATTTTCCTCCGACTTAAGGAGAGAAAATGATGAAGTGAAATTTGATCCAGATTACAATGAAAATGACAGGGAAAGTAATGTATTTGTACAAGAAGAAGCATCAGGGGGCAATGTGAAGGAACTGAAAGAGAAAGTGATGGAGGAAGCAAAGAGAGTGCGGACACGGCACAGTGGGTCGGTTAGGTGGGACCAGGAGTCACAGTCAAAGCAGTCCAAGTAGAAGCATAGCCCTTCTGGAAGCCAGACCCAAAGCCACAGACGCAGCGCAAGCTCAGCAGAAAGTCAACTCAGTAAGAAGACAAAGATGCAGAGAGAAACGGAGGAGCACGGAAACATGAAAAGCATTAGAAACATAAGGATAACAGAATGTCAGGTGAACAGATACATGGGATGGTGTAAGATATGGCAAATAATAATATATAATATAAACGTAAGGCTTCCTGGGAGGGAGGCAAGAAGACAGAAGGGATAAAGGGGAGCTGAGATCAAAGACTTCAAGAAGAAAGACAGATCATTGAAACTGATGGTGGTAGAATTTGAACAATTATACTTGATCTAATTGAAATATGGAGTGTTACAATATCTGTAAGAGCTCACAATAAAATGATAAGAAAAAATAAAATGAAAAAAAAAAAGAAACGTGAGAAGCCTGCAGGGACTGGAGCAGAATTGGAAAAAAGCGAAGAACAGAAACACAAGAAGAAGTCAACACAGACAAAGGAGGAGGGGAAAGATGAGAGAAGTGACATCTGTCCCTGTGTAAAAGGACAGATTTGTTCATTGTCTAAATTGCAAAGTCTTCTCTATCGATTTTGTTATAATGTGAGGAAATTCAAACCTTGTAACTCATGACATGGACAGTCCTTGCTGCACTTAAAATATTGCCGCTTGATTACTTAATTTTTCATGAGAGCTTTCTAACACGAACTTTTGTACTGAATTGTGAGTGGTGAACACGTAACATGAGAGGTGTGGCCTGGGCCTATGATTTTAGCCACCATTCATCAGTTGGGGCGGAGTTTACTGTGCGGTGAAAGTTTCCCATTTGAACTGTTTTAATTGCCGGGCAGAAGCTGATATCTGTTTTAAAATAACTGCAGAAGGATTTGCGAAAGTCATTGCCAGCCCCGTTGTGTTGCTTTTGGATTACAATAAAACTTTTCCCTAAACGTAAAAACAAAGCAAGAGAGAACAAACGTGGTTGTTAGGTATCGGCAAGTTAGTTCCAACTCACAGCGACCCAATGGGCCACAGAACAAAACATTCCCCGGTCCTGCACCGCCCTCAGCTGCTAGTGGAGCCCACTGCTGCAGTCACTGCATCAGTCCGTCTTGTTCAGGGTCCTCCTTTTATAGGCTGCCCACGACTTTATCAAGCTTGGTGTTCTGTTCCAGCGTCTGATCTCTGCGGATAACATATTCATGTGACAAAGCCCATGAGAAGTCTTGCCATCCTTGTCTCTAAGGAGCATTCTGACTGTACTTGTTCCTAAACAGATGTTTGTTCGGCAGAGTCCATTGGACTTTCGATATTCTTCACCAGCTTCACAACAAATACATCGATTCTTCTTCACTCTTCCCTGCTCTAGCCCAACGTTCACAGGCAGGTGAGGCCATGGAAAATACCATGGCTTGGGTCAGGCCCACCTCCCTCCGCAAAGTAACCTCCTTGCTGTTCAACACTGTACGCGGCACATTTAGTCTCTGCGATGCATCACGTGCTCTCTCAACTGTTTCTATTGATCTTGACTGTTTCTCTTGTTCCGTGAGCATTGATTGTGGATCTAAGCAAGATGAAATCCTTCACAAGTTGCGTCATTTTTCCGCTGATCATATTGGCCCAATTGTGAGCATTTGGGTTTTCTTTACAGTAAGTTGTAATAAATGCTGAAGTTCTGTGATACTTGATCTTCATCAGCAAGTGCCTCCCTTCCTCACCTTCAGGAAGCAAGGTTGTGTTGTCGCAGGTTGTTAAGGCATCTTCCCCCAGTCCTGATGCCACATTCTTTTCCATAGAATGCAACTTCTGTGATGATTTGCTCTGCACGCAGATTGTATAAGCATGGTGAGAGGGTTCAGCTGTCACACACTCCTTCCTCAATGTTAAACCCCGTGGTATTTTCTTGTTCTGTTCACACAGCTGCCTCGGAAGCTAGGTTCTGTATGAGCATGATGAAGTGTTCCGGAATCCCCATTCTTCTCAAAGCTATCCGTATTTCTTGTGAGCCACACAACCGAATGAACGCCTTTGCATAAGCAGTAAAACACAAGTAAACCTCGTGTAACACAAATTGTTTGGTCACAACGAGATCTAAGGAAGCACTGGTAGAGGATGATAAATGGGCCAAGAAATGAAACGTGGGGTCCAGCGCACAACTGAGATGATCCTAAGGAGTGACTGTACAATTTCATGGGATAAATAAAAAAACAGGCAAACAGTGTAGTACGCTCACCTCTTTCACAGAGTCAAGAACAGAGAGGGAGAAAGTATCCTCCAGCAGGTGTATATTGTCTTTGGGTTAACAAGCCCCATCCATCACAGTCTATCGCATAAGGAACAAGTTGGACAGTGTCTTAGCCCTAGATATCCAGGGCACGATGGGGGAGAAAGCTAATAGTAGTACTGGGGCAGGCAGAGGAAACTGACTGTCCCCCGAGTGGGGAGAACAATAGAAACATGATGTCTGCTCCCATGCTGAAGGGCTGCCTGCAGCCATGTGCTTGTAAGGGGTTCCACTAAGGTAGCACTATTATGGGAGGATTTTGTGGGGATGGTTTTTAATTAGGAGAATGTGTCTAGGACTCATCTCCAACTCAAAAATGTGAAGGCCTCCCTCCATCGAAATTCGGCCTCCCAGGATTCAAGAGTTTGTCCACATACACTCTCCTCCTGGTGCCCAGTTCCCCACATTTCCCGCTTTTAGAGTACATTTTAAATTCAAAAGGGTGACGTGGCTTGTTTCGGTACTACTTTGCCTTCTATGGAAGCAGCATGTGACGGTGCAGGCAACGAACAATGACACTGAGTCGCACAGTCAGACTAGAACCTAACACATGGAAACTGCTTGAGGTAAAAATTTCCTTTCTCAGCTGATTGATGTCCAATGAGACATGTTCCTTACATCCCTGCAAGTGATTTACAATTAAAGTCCAGCTATGTATAGTGATATTATACAGATCAGGAATTATGCCCCCAAATTCTAATGTTCAAGTTCGTTTTAGCATCAATTGATGTTGAAAGTCCATTTTTATATCTTCTAGCAAATCAACAGTATGTTGTATTCGTCCAGTCACTTTTGCATAAATTGTCCAGTTCTGATAGATTGCTGGATTGCCTCTCAGGCAACATCAGTGAGATAGTGAAAGTTTTTTGTGCCACCTGGCCAAGAAACACATGTGGGATTAATAGAAGGACGAAGAGATAAATGGCTGAGTGAGCCTCAACTTTCTTGTTCTCGGGCCATTTGCTCTGTGATGGTCAGAACAGGGTGCAGCTGCCTTGGTCAGTTCCCTGCTTCAGCTGGCAAGGCTCACTTCCTGCAAGACATCACTGAGGAGAAGCCACATGGACCTACCCCAATGCAGCCCTGGGTGCTAGAGCAGCCGTGTGGAGACCCTGTCAGCGTTGAGATGTTTACACATTCACTTACACATTTGTCTTTCCTCCTGCATTTGGCATCATTCCGCGTGTTTTGTGAGATGGAGAAGGACTTTATGGATCGGTGTTGGACATATGGGTTAGTGTTGGACTTGTGGGCTTGGGCAGCAATGGGTTGGATTGTGTTCTTCGTGTGCACTTAACCTTTATGTAAAACTCTCTTATACATGAATTTCTGTGGATTTGGTTCTCTGCAGTACCCTGACTAACACAGTCAGCAGTGGCAGATATGATTACAACTCTTAGGAAACATTGCTTTCTCATGAATCTGTGAGGTTTTCTGGACGTTTCTGACGTGTATTTATCTCCGGTGCCTGTGAAAACACAAATAAAGAGCCCCTCTCCTTGGGCTGTTAGTGTCCTGTGAAAGAAGCATCCTGGAGATTGGATGGTTTCCTCATCTCCTCCTTGTTCTTCAACTTTCTCCACAAGAGGTCGCACCCTCCTAAGGGGAATCCATTTGTTTTCTCCACCATCTCAAAAAGAAGTAAAAATCTCCTCAGACCCTAGAGATGAGTAACCTGTCATCCTCCGTCCAGCATCATTCTTCCACCAGATTCTTCCACCAGATCTTCTCCAGATGGCTTTTCTCTTTGGTGGTGGAAAAATGTTTCTCCACCCTCATTATGTTAGAATTTTTTTGTAAGGGAGTAAATATTTAGTGTTGATAAAGCTAAATGAAGACTTCCGTGTATGGAAATCACCTTTGATCTCCCCCTTCCGTTTCACTCATTGGGATTTGGTGTGCCCAATGCCCGTTCATTGAGGGCCTGGCCCTGAGCATTTAAGGGACACCTGTGACATGATGAATGTTCCAATCTTAACAAAACTTCCTACACCCTTTGCTGGCGTACGTGAGGCTATTGTCCATTTTCAGATGTATTGAAGTGCCCACCCCAGTGAAACAGGACAGTAAACGGCTGCTGGTGTGCTCTGTGGATTGTCAGGTCATAGCTGGCACCCATAAAAATCCAAGAAAGAACTATAGTGACGTGTACAAGCCCCTAGGCATCGAAATGCCGGTATAGGAGTGGTATATATTCGCCGGAGTGCATTTGACTGGTGTCCTCACCAATGAGCTCTATCAGCTCCCTTCCTAAGTGAGTGCATTCTCTGACGATCTGTCTAGCTTGACCCTAAGTTTAGATTATACCTAATTAGATGACATACCTTGGTCTTAGGCTAGCAGCGTTGTTGTGTAAAATTGGATGCTCAGCCCTGGAGACTGTAAGAGTATTGAATGCCTGTGAGGTCCAGCCCCGACCTCCGATGGGCCCTCGGGGACAGTTTGGTCATCAAAGGGAAGAAATTGAGAGACAAACAAAGTTTTGGGGTGCTTACTACGGCATGGCATCAGTAACAAGGTCTGAGCAGAAGGAGAGAACATGTATTCTTAACATCAACTTATAGATTCTTGGGGCATTCAAGCCCCCCTCAGTACAGGGAACCACACAGAGTGGGCTGTACCCAAACCCCAGAGGTCCCTGAGTTCATTGGAGGAGTAAGCTAACAGCAGTGCTGGGGACAGGTCAGGGGGAGTGACTGTCCCCTGAGCAGGGAGAGCACTAGCAGGCTGTCTGCTCCTAGAGTTAAAGGTGCCGGCCACATAGTCCTCAGCATGTGCGCTTGTAAGAGGTCACTTTAAGGTAGCACTATTATGGGAGGATGTTGTGCGGATTATTCTGAGTTATAAAAATGGGATTGGGGCTCATCTCTAACTCGCAAGTGTGAAGGCCTCCATCCACTCAGAATCCTGGCCTCCCAGGCTTCTTAAATTGTGAACATTAAGAATTTGTGTGCATACACTCTCTTCCCAGTCCTCGGTTTCCCACAAATGCATTCTGGGTTACCCCGTCTGCATTGCTATTTCCCTTAGAAATGGACGCCGGCACACGCGTGCGTGCCCTAGTGTGCTGATGAAGAAAGAATGGCGGTAGGATGCTATTTGAGTTTGCAAGGTGAAGAATTACTTCCCAATGGCTTTGCTGTTTCCATGACCAAACACTTGCACATTAAACGCCGAGTAACTGGTTGTGTTCACAGCCTGCCTTACATTTTGAAGAACAGAATGCGAGTGAATATTCGGTTTCTGAGCACAGCCATAATCAGTTTGGAAGGATTGAGGGAGGGGCCCCAGTGGGCTGCTCTGCTGTCCCCGGAGCCGTCTGTAAGTAATGAGGGGCTCCCTCGAGCCCCTTATGGCATGAGACTTTGGTAATGACCCATGCAGTTGGTTGTAGGAATGACCAAGCTTCCCGAGAGAATAATGGCGAGCTAACTTCCCACAAAATTCCGCTAACACTCTCTAAAGATCTATAGAAAATTCCCAAGCCCTTTTTATCTGAGTGGGGGTGTAAGGTAGAATTATGATGGACGGGTTGTTCCCACTGAGTGGTTCACCGCCATGCTGGCCTCTGATGACCACCTGTGCTATTTGCTCCCAATAGGACCAACCACGTTGAAGCCCATATTGCCTAGATGTCTCCACTCTCGAAGGTTTATCTTCCTGGGCTAACAGAGCCGTGGGGGTGATAGGTGTGTGAAAAATGTCCAGGTGAATACTCATAGCTGGGGTCCTGCGATAAGCCTTTCCTTGGCTGGTGCTTCCTTCTACAAACTGAAACTGACAGCGAGCCGTGGGGTTTGCGCTCTAGGACTATGTAGTGTGGGTCCCGTTTAATGTGTCTATCAAGGGTTTGAGCTCTTCTGTGGGGAAGCCCCAGCAAAGGTGGAATCCAATTTATACCTCCCAGCAACTTGTGAAAACCAGTTAATGTTTTTACACGGTTTTTCTAATAACAAGTTACTGTGCCTGTGGTCCAGTATGAGGGCCGCGTGTCTGAACTTGACCAGGAGCAATCATAAATTGAGAGGTGGCCTCACTCATGTGTACATAGGTTTATTACACTATTTCATTGTGAGGTGCAACGATTAAGGGATCCTACAGGGAGTGGATGATGTAGGCCTCAGCAAAGCATCCTCTGAGTGGTTCTAAGACGTTTCCTATAATGTACTCCTGCATGGTGGCGCTATTCACCAGGATCTGAGATAAAGTTTTAGATGATACCGCTTGGTATGGACCTTCTGGTCTAATTCAGAAACGGTGAATGTAACCCTCTCGTGATCAGCAGGATCTAACTGGATAGTATAAACACAATCCTGGTGGCTCAGCTACGTGAGTCTGAGAGTTGGCGCCCAGAAGACAAGAGGAAGGTTCTCCTGTAGGGAGTGACCAGACCGGCGTGATGGAGTTTCCATCTTCCTTCTCAGGCTGCTTGTTGGCATCCTGGCATTCCCCTTGTACCTGCTGCACTTCCTGGGTCTCTGGAGCAGAATGTGCAAACAGTTCTTTCCCCCACTTCATGGTGAGGTTCACTGTGATGCACAAAGAGCAACGGCGAGGAGAAAGCGGGTGCTTTGCAGCAGCCTGCAGGACTTTGCAGGCATATCTGGGAAGCTCTCCCTGTTGGAACTGGGCTATGACATGGGGGCCAACTTCAAGATCTACCCACCCGGATGCAGGGTGACCTGTGTTGATCCCAAACCCAACTTTGAGAACTTCTTGATGAAGAGCTGTGCAGAGAACCACCAGCTGCAGTTGGAGAGCTTCATGGTCTCCCTGGGGAGAACGTGCACCAGGGGGCAGATGGCTCTGTGGCTGTGGTCATCGGCGCCCTGGTGCTGTGCTCGGTGATGGACCAGGAGCAGATTCTCCACCACGTGTGCAGGCTGCCAAGGCCAAGAAGTGGCTAGGCAATAGGCTCAATAGGATGCTATTCATCATTAAGCACAGCACAAAGGAATCCAGGCAAAGATACAGAACAAGCATCTACATGAAGGGGAACCAGTTACATAACAACGGTGTTCGACCTCATGCACAAAGAGCAAACTGAGGCAAGATGTCATATGACCTGTTTCAGTGGCAACATGAAGTTGGGGTCAGTTTGGGGGAATAGACGCCCCATCTATTCCGACATCCGTTGCTCCCGCACTGGAAGAGTGATGGGCAGGACTCAAGAGTAGGAGAAACAGCTGCAAAAAGCTTCTCGTCATGGGAACTTGGAAAGTGTGAAGTATGAATTTAGGAACACTGGAAGTGGTCAAAAATGAAATGGAATGCATGAACATAGGTATCCTAAGAGTAAGCTGAAATGGATGGACATTGGCCATTTTGAATTAGAGAATCACATGAAGGATTACGTGAGGAGTGACTCAATCAATAGGATTGGAGCTGCATTCCTATGCAGAAGGGATCACCCTGACTCCCTCAGGAAGCACAAGGCTCTCTGTGATAGGATTATCTCTATCCATCTTCCAGGAAACCCACCACTGCAGCTAAGGTAGAGTTTTCCCTCTGTTATCAGCAGCCAATCAACTGCAAGGGAGTTCCCTCAGCAGTTATTCCCAGGCTGGATCCTCCATCTGGTTCGTCCTCAAACCTCCAGTTCTTTGGACCCTGCCTGCAGTTCCTCGGACTCTCTAGCCGCCGCCGCCACTTTACTCATCAACCTTGCTTTGAATCACCTCGACCCTCCGGAATCCTGCGGGCGGACCTACCTACAGATTTTGGCACTAAGTGAGTCATTTCCCTCCCTGAATTTCTTACAAGATGTCTCATAGTCGGTTCAAAATTTACCTGTCCTAAACAGACTTCTGATTTCTTGAAAAATCTTTTCCTCTGCCTGGGTTGCCTATCCCAATAAACAGCCTCCCACTCACCAAAAACTTTGAGGTCATCAATAGTTCTCTCTCTCTCTCTCTCTGTCTGTCTCTCTCTCTCTCTCTCTCTCTCTCTCTCTCTCTCTCCAATAAATCATTTAGCTGTGGGTCCCCTTTTAATGTGTCAATCAAGGGTTTGAGCTCTTCCGTGGGGATGTCCCAGCAAAGGTGGAATCCAATGTATACCTCCCAGCAGCTTGTGAAAACCACTTAACGTTTTTACGTGATTTTTTTCTAATATGAAGTTACTGTGTCTGTGGTCCAGTATGAAGGGCGCTTGTCTGAATTTCACCAGGAGCAATCATTAATTGAGAGGTGGCCTCACTCATGTGTACATAGGTTTGTTACACTATTTCATTGTGAGGTGCAACGATTAAAGGATCATCCAGGTGTTGGATGATGTAGGCCTCAGCAAAGCGTCCTCTGAGTGGTTCTAAGATGTTTCCTATAATATACTACTGCATGGTGACACTATTCGCCAGGATCTGAGATAAAGTTTTAGATGATACCGCTTGGTATGGACCTTCTGGACTAATTCGGGAAGGGAAAATGTAACCCTCTCGTGATCAGCAGGATCTACCTGGATAGTATAAAAACAATCCTGGTGGCTCAGCTACGTGAGTCTGAGAGTTGGTGCCCAGAAGACAAGAGGAAGGTTCTCCTGTAGGGAGTGACCTGACCTGCGTGATGGAGATTGCCGTCTTCCTTCTCATCTGCTTGTTGGCATCCTGGCATTCCCCGTGTACCTGCTGCACTTCCTGGGTCTCTGGAGCAGAATGTGCAAACAGTTCTTTCCCCACTTCATGGTGAGGTTCACTGCCATGTACAATGGGCAGAAAGAGCAGGAAGCGGGAACTGTGCAGTCGAATGCAGGAGTTTGCCGGCACATCTGGGAAGCCGTCGCTGCTGGAACTGGGCTATGACACGGGGGCCAACTTCAAGTTCTACCCGCCCTGATTCAGGGTGACCTCAGTGGACCCCTATCACAACTTTGAGAAGTTCTTGATGTAGAGCATCACTAAGAACCGTCACCTGCAGTTGGAGGGCTTCGTGGTCTCCCTTGGGAGAACGTGCACCAGGGGGCAGATGGCTCTGTGGCTGTGGTCATCGGCGCCCTGGTGCTGTGCTCGGTGATGGACCAGGAGCAGATTCTCCACGACGTGTGCAGGCTGCCAAGACCGAGAAGTGGCTAGTCAATAGGCTCAATAGGATGATATGCAGCAGTAAGCACGCCACAAAGGAATCTAGGCAAAGATACAGAACAAGCATCTACATGAAGGGGAACCAGTTACATAACAACGGTGTTCGACCTCATGCACAAAGAGCAAACTGAGGCAAGATGTCATATGACCTGTTTCAGTGGCAACATGAAGTTAGGGTCAGTTTGGGGGAATAGACGCCCCATCTATTGTGACATCCGTTGCTCCCGCACTGGAAGAGTGATGGGCAGGACTCAAGAGTAGGAGAAACAGCTGCAAAAAGCTTCTCGTATTGGGAACGTGGAAAGTGTGAAGTATGAATTTAGGAACACTGGAAGTGGTCAAAAATGAAATGGAATGCATGAATACAGTTATTCTAAGAGTAAGCTGAAATGGATGGACATTGGCCATTTTGAATTAGAGAATCACATGATGGATTACGTGAGGAGTGACTCAATCAATAGGATTGGAGCTGCATTCATATGCAGAAGGGATCACAAGGCTCTCTGTGATAGGATTATCTCTATGCACCTTCCAGGAAGCCCACCACTGCAGCTAAGGTGTTTACCCTCTGTTATCAGCAGCCAATCAACTGCAAGGGAGTGTCCTCAGCTGCTTCTCCAGAGCTGCATCCTACATCTGGTTTGTCATCTGACCTCCAGTCCTTTGGATGGGAGCCTCCTGTTGCCTGCTGCTCCTGGGACTCTAGCAGCCTGTCATTGGACACTTCAACCTTGCTTTCCACCCTCTCAGCCATCGGAATCTTGCTGTCTGACCTGCCGGCCCATCGTGGAAGGACCTTCAGGAAATTCGTTAACCCACCGAAGTGAGTTGGATTGAGCTTTCTGTACCGTTGCTTGGACTAATTGGCTGTTCTGGTCCTCTTTGCTATATAACTTATCCTGTTCTGTTTCCACTGTCACAAGTGTCGTGGTTTTGCTGGTCTAGAGAACGCTGCCTAACACAGGAGCCCACTGAAATTCAACAAGTCATTGTGCATGGAGGAGAGTCTTTCTAGTGACTCTCTCCCTGTCCTGAAAGTAAAGAAATCTTAGAATTTCCTCTTTTCATGCCCAGCTTATTGTGCTGTCCGCCATTTCCCTATAAATGGTCCCCACAACAGTGGGCACTGGCTTTCATCAGTGGTCCAGTGGAATGCAAGGACCCGTGGTCGTACAACACAGGCACTTGGCTGCTCACTGAATGGGTGGGAGTTCAAACCCACCCATTGGCTCCACTGGAACAAAGATCTGCTCATCTGCTTCTGTTCAAATTGCTGTAAATGGTTTTCTTGAAGGGGAATCCACCAGGGTGACTTGAGCTGGTGACGCTTGCACCAGTGGAGCTTCTGGGTCTTGATTTGGGTACGGGGTAGGGCAGGACTCAAGATGGCAAACAGATACAAAAATTTCTCATGAATGGAACTTTGAATGTGAGGAGTGTGAATGTAGGAAAATTAAGAATGGTGAACAATGAAATGGATGCATATGAGGAGGTGCCCCACCACCCCCAAATGCAATGTTTTTCAAAGCTTTCTATTTAAATGTTTTTATACAACCTTATCACTTTCAAAGTACTCTCCATTTCCCTTAAGACATTTGTCAGATCCGCGATTCCACTTTTTTTTATTTGGGGGCTCTTACAACTCTGATAACAATCTATACATCAATTGTATCGAGCACACTTGTACATATGTTGCCATCATTCCAAAGATTTTCTTTCTACTTGAGCCCTTGTTATCATCTCCTCTTTTCCCCTCGCCTGCCCTCACCTTCACCTCGTGAACCCTTGATAAATTATAAATTATTTTTATATTCATATTATACACCATCTGCTATCTCCCTTCACCCACATTTCTATTGTTCGTCCCCCGGGGTAGGGTTTATTTATATGTCGATTATTGGGATTGGTTCCCCCTTCTGCTCCCATCTTCTCCCTCCCCTCGTGGTATTGCACCGTCCATTATTGTTCCTGAGGGATTTATCTGTCCTGGATTCTGTGTGTCTAGAGCTCTTACCTTTGCCAGTGCGCATGCTCTGGTCTAGCCAGATTTCTTTGTAAGATAGAACTGGGGCCAGAATAGTGGGGTGGGGAGAAGGCATTAAAGAACTAGAGGAATGTGGTGAGTTTCATCAGTGCTGTAAGGCGCCCTGACTGGCTCGTCCCTTCTTGTGACCCTATGTGAGGGGATGTCCAGTTGTCTAGAGATGGGCTTTGGTTCTCCAGTCTGATCCTCCTCATTCCCATCACAACACTTGGTTATTTGGGGTCTGCTGATGCCCGTTACTTGGTCCTATCAACACCTCATGATCACACAGGCTGCTATGCTTCTTCCATGTGGGCTTTGTTCTTTCTGTGGTAGAAGGCCGCTTGTTTAATTTCAACCTCTTCAGACCCCAGACGCAATATCTTCTAATACCCGGCGTCATCAGCTTTCTTCACCACATTAGCTAATGCGCCATTTTCTCTCCTGCGATCTTGTCAGGAAATTGAGCATCATAGGATGCCAGGTTATTAGAACAAAGTGTCGTGTTGATGGAGGATATGAGTACAGGCCGATGTCTGCCGGCTATCTTTAGACTTAATCTATAAATATATGTTCATAGACCTATATCCCTAGCCTTATGTATTCATATATTTATATACGTACATGACATTATTTATACCTCTATCAATATCTTTTGCCTCCTAGTTTTTCCTTCTGTTTCCTTTAACATCCCCCCTGGACCACTAGCATGTTCTGCCATCAATTGGCTCTCTGGACCTCCTCTCGGCTACATTGCACTTGATTGGATCACACCAGGCAGTCTTTGCCCTCCTTACCATCAATTTTAGATCCCTTGTTGTTCCCTTGTGCCGGGGTTTTTTTACTTCCCCTCCCTATCCTCCGCCCACTCTTCAACTCCCTCCCCCACCCACAACCTTGGGATTCATTGTTTTTTCCTCCAGAGTGTTTATCATGACCGTCCTGTATAGATAGGCATGGGAAAGAAAAGAAAGAGGGAGGAGTAAAGCCTATGGAGAGTTCGAGGTCTGTCTGCTGACCCTTATGCATAGTTTCTGCTTGGGTCTGATGCGGTGTAAGGTCTGCCCCCCGAGTCCAAAGTCTATTTTCAGAATTCTCGGGAACTTGGTTGCTCTGCTCCCCTTGCTGCTCTGTTGTGCTCCCTTAAGGTTACTCGCTGGGGTGAGGGGTTCAGACTGGGCACAATTCCCCTACTGTGTCTCTGGTACTGCCCCCCCCCTTGGCTCTGTGGGTCAGTAAGGGCATGCTGTGACTTGTGGGGGAGCCAGCACTATGGTCCTCTCTGTACATTGGCTACTCCAAGTGGGAACATCATCCTCAAAGCTTGATGGGTCAGGATGCTGTCCACTCTCTCTCATTCTCTCCCTTTTTCCTTCTTTGTTTGCTCCAGCGTGGTCTGGTAAGACCTGCCATTCTCCCCGGGTTTTATCTTAAGTGCATTCTCCTGGAGAGAGGGTTTGGCATAGCTGGAAAAGGGGTTGGCCTGGCCAACCAGACCTCTCTGCTCGTTCACTGCTTCGTGCCAGTATGCTGCCCTCAAGGCCTGGTACAGCAGGTTGAGGTCTGCTCCCTCTCGCCATCCCTTTCCTCTGGAGACATTAACGAGTACCCTCCCCTGTTGATTAGTGCCTGGTTCCCCCTCTCCCCCCTGACTTCGTCTTTCCTCCCTTGTTTTCTCTTGTCCCACCCGCCCTACTTTTTCACTTCTGTGTGTTGGCAAGTTGGGTGCATCATTGGGCTTGGTCTGTCCCATGCCTATGTGCCTGTCTCTCAACCTGTAAATTATGGAATAAACTTTTTCTTCTGGTCCCACTGTGTTTTTTGGATCTACCTCAGTGGACTCGTCTTGAACTTGTCCTTCTGTTCTTGGCTAAATTCTCTTAGCATAATTTCCTCCATCTTTTCCCAGGAGACAGTGTCTTTTGTGTCTCCATCCCTGTTTTTTAGTGATGAGTAGTCTTCCAGTGTGTGTGTGTGTGTGTGTGTGTGTGTGTGTGTGTGTGTGTGTGCCAGAGTTACCCCATCCACTGTCTCTCGATAGATTTCAGTTGTTTCCAGACCTTTGTCTGTGTGAATGGTGCCGAAAGGAACACTGGAGCACTGATGACTGGTCACAGTCTATTTATTACTTATTCTGGGTATATGTCCAATAAAGGGATTGCTGGTTTTAAAGGTGCATGGGGCAGGAGAGGTATGCTGTTTTTGCCCCCAAAAGATGGCATACGGAGATGCCTGCGTGAGCACGTGCTGTGTCCCTGTGGAAGAAACATTCCCCTGTCTCCCACTAATCAGGTCTTTTTTGTGACACCATATTACACAATCTTTTCAGAACCTCTAAGTAGAAAGCTTGATTAGCAGTCTGACCTGGTAGAAAGAAGTCCAAATGCACTGTGCCCCTCACATCAGAAAAACAAATGATGGCAACATATGTAAAGTGTGCTTAATATCATTGAATAGTAGGTTGTTATAAGATTTGTCAGAGACCCCGCCCATAAAATGATAAATAAAAATTAAGGATCCAAGGAAATCATAAATATAAATAACTAGGTTTATTATGGTAAAAAATAAAATATAAATGAGAATCATCTTGGTCTTTGATTTCTCTTGATGAGCATTTTTGGGATGAGGTG
Organism: Tenrec ecaudatus; assembly: GCF_050624435.1. Taxonomy (NCBI): domain Eukaryota; kingdom Metazoa; phylum Chordata; class Mammalia; order Afrosoricida; family Tenrecidae; genus Tenrec; species Tenrec ecaudatus. Next base: position 124,129,546 of record NC_134538.1, read on the forward strand.
ATGTTGGCTTCTTCCACTGACTTGATTGATGTTGGCTTTTTGGGTCATGAGGATAGCACCACGTCTCACCTCTAATGACCTGGGGGGAAAGTCTGGGTCACTTCGGAACTGTTCTTTCAAAGCATGGCACGTTTCTACTGCACACTTTTCCTCAGTCAGTCACAACTGAGGAACACATTTTGTAGTGACCCTTCTCATTCCCAAATCTTCCGTTAAAGTTCACTGAACCAAGCACCGCTCTCCTCCAAACAACATCCCATCTTCAGTGGTCTGTCATCCGTCTCAAGCACAAGTGCATGACTGTTGTCAGCAATTTCGTGAGTTCAGTGAGTTGACGGATGACCAGAATAAGTTCTGCCATCCATCGTCATTTCACTTTACTGAAAGGAAAGAACCACTCGTGCGCTTGAGTTTCTGAAACAGTTCCTGGTGACCAGAGAGAACCTTCCCAAGCAACACTACTGGGGGCACTAACTCAGAGCGAGTCGCTCAATGCTCACCTGGCAGGAACAAGGCACACTAGGAAAGCTCTACTCGCCCAGCACCATTCCGGTGGTTGTTTTTTTTTTTTTTTTTTTTTTTTTATTACTCCCTCATATGCATCAATACCTTAGATTAGTGAGCTGAAATGGACTGACATTGACCGTTCTGAATTGGAAAAGCATATGATGGACCGTGTCAGAAGTAATCCAGCAAGAGGAATGGACTTGCAATCCTCTTCAGGAAGGACCTTGCTAACTCCGTGAAGTACAAGGCTATCTGTGATAGGAGTAGCTCTATCCACCTGCCAGGAAACCCACGACCGCTCTTAAGGTGTAGTTGTTCCCTCTGTTTTCAGCACCCAACCAATTGCAAGGGAGTTTCCTCAGCTGGTCTGCTTTGTCATCTGACGTCATCCTTTGCATGTGAGCCATTGACCTCTCCTGTCGCCTGCTGTCCGTGGGAGTCTCCAGCAGCCTGCCTCCTTGATTTGAATTGTCTCAGCCATCAGAATCTTGCTGTCTGACCTGCCAGCCCTTCTTGGGTTGATCAGCCCTGCAGCTAGGTGAGTGAGAAGAAGCCTAAAACCTAACACCACAGACAAAAAAAACTTGGCCTCTGCAACCACAGTAGCCATTTCTTGTAGATGGACTGTTCTGTATATTCCTCTTCTCTACAGAGCGCAGTCGTACACAGTGAGATATCCAAGAACGACTCCTCTGCAACCATGCCTGGTGTGCATTATAAATTTGCCTCTAAACTCAACTACGACACCATCGTCTTTGATGGGTTCCACATCTCCCTGTGCGACCTGAAGGAGAAAATCATGGGGAGAGAAAAGCTGAAAGCTTCTACCTGCAAACTGCAGATCAGCAAGGCGCAGACGAATGAAGAATACACTGATGACAATGCGCTGATCCCTAGGAATTCTTCGGTGATTGTTAGAAGACTTCCTATTGGTGTTGTGAAATCTGCAAGCAAGACGTCTGGGATCAGTCCAACGGAACCAGCGATGGGCACTTTGCGAGCAATGCACGGCTCTTCTGCGTCCGTTTGTGCAGCCCAGCTGACCAAGGCTGCCAATCTGGCTGACGCCAATGCTTCTGAAGATGACAAGATTAAAGCAATGATGTTTCAGTCTGCCCACAAGTATGACCCAATTAATTACCTGAAGAAACCTCTAGGTCCACCACCTCCTACTTACATCTGTTTCCAGTGTGGCAAACCTGGACATTATATTCACCATTGCCCGACAAAGGGGGAGAAGAACTTTGACGCTGGCCGTAGAATTAGAAGGAGCGCTGGCATTCCTAGAGCTTTTATGATGGAAGTGAAAGATGCTAACGTGAAGGGAGCGCTGCTGACCAGCTCTGGACAGTATGCAGTCCCCATCATAGATGCACAGGCATATGCCCTTGGGAAGAAAGAGAAGCCCCCCTTCTCCCCAGAGGAACCAAGCTCTGCCTCCACAGAAGAGGATCCGATCCCAGCGGAATTGGCCTGTCTCCTCTGCAAGGAGCTGATGACTGACGCAGTGATCATTCCGTGCTGTGGAAACAGTTATTGCGATGAATGTGTGCGCACAGCACTCCTGGAATCAGATGAACATACGTGCCCCACGTGTCTTCAGAAGGAGGTCTCTCCCGATACTTTAGTTCCCAATAAGAATCTACGGAAGGCTGTTGAGAGGTTCCAAAATAAGACTGGCTATACACAAAGACTAAGAAATGAGTTCCCTCCACCACCACCACTGATTCCAAGGCACCTACAACCTCTGAAGAGATCTCCAATATCCAAACCACAGGATCCTCTGATGAATCCAGCGATATCCTCCTCAACTCACCCAGCACCCTCAATGCCGTCATTGGCTTCCACACGATCTACCTCGGCTCCTCTTGCTCCTGGAGCTCCATCTTCTACCGCAGCTCCTGTTCCTGATGTAACTGCCACAGTGCTCATATCGGTCCATTCTCCTTCCTATTCACCATCACCCGCACATCCCAGAAGAGACAGAGGCAAGAGCCGAAGTTACCGGTCACGGTCCAGATCTCATGGATACCATCGATCGAGGTCAAGATCACCACGATATCGTCGACATCATTCATGATGAGGATCTCCTCGAGCGTTTAGGGCACAGTCTGATACTAAACGGAGTGCTCCCCAAGGAGAAACAGAGCACCAATCTGCTCATCGACTCAGAAGAGCTCCACCACCTTATGCGCTAAAAGCTATTGCTGGGAGGAGTGTAGACGCGGTAGAAAAGGAGCGTTGCAGAGAAAGGGGAAATGCTGAGTGGTGTGAAAGTGCGGACAGGAATCTTTTCTGCATCCAGAGCTACTAGAGACATCTCAGACATCTAGAGAACACAGAGGGGCTGAGGAAGATCAAACCGACTTCTTGTTCTCCCAAGTCGAGACGATGCTGCACCTGTCCAAGATGATCCCATGGATGCAGAATCCACCGCTTATACATCGATAGCTCATGTGAATTATGGAAGGATGTGATATACACTTGAAATCATAATGAAAAATTATGAAAATATTTAGAAAATAAAATAGAGTTAAAAATAAATAAAATAAAAAATAAATAAATAAATAAAATAATATCTGAGTAAGACAAGAAAAATATATATAAGCCAAAGCCAAAAGGTGACAAGACTAAATGTAAAAATGATGGATCTACTGTATCCAGGGAAGAAAGATTAAAACCTACTAAAGAATCTCAAGAGGTAGCAAGTGGAGGATGTGAGAAATCACCACAATCTGAACCTCCACTTAGAAAAGCCACAGATTGATGGGATATTTTCCTTCATTTGCATTATTTGTATTTTTGTCTTTATACAATTATGATTATAGCCTTGACACCTTATTAGAATTTGTTGGGCTTTTTTTTTATTATTCCTGATGGGTTGCCAACTGTGAAACGTTGGAGGAATGGATCCATAAGGAGATATCCTGGTACAAGGGGTAATGGGGATGCAGGCACGGGGAAGGTCCATAGCCAGGGAAAGGGGATTTGGGGAGTAAACACTAAAGGACAGAGAGGGGAGGGAGCACGAGAACGGATTGTGTTTGAACAAGTTATTCTAAAGGCAAATTCACCATGGGAGTGCAGGGGTGCACGAAGATTGATTGTATAATTCTCATTGACATGTCTCAACAACTGAGATGTTGAATTGAATGATATGTAATTAATGTGCCAATAAAATTGATGTCCGTTCTGTTATATTCTGTTTATACTCATTTTTATTAGGGTGTACCTCAGAAGCGCGTCGCCATTGGGGCTCACTCTCTTGAAGCCGTGTTATTTGTTGCCTTATTTTCATTAAGTGAAAACCAAGGATGTTGGGCCCACAGGCAGAGAAACTAGAAAGGGCATTAGGGAGCGAGCATAGAGAGGGGTGGAGATAAGAGGGAGCTTATGTCAAGAAATCCAGGGAGGAAAGGAAGTTTTAGAAAGCATGTATGATTATGGAAGAAATTCCACAATTATGTTTGACATGATTGGATTATGGAATGATAGGACATGTAATGGCTCACAAGTTACAGCAAATTAAAGAAAAGGCATAGGTTCAGGTGTGGCTTTGGGGGTCCCACTAAATGCTAGCTCCCACTTAAGAACAATTTGTTCTTAAACCATAACCCTGTTACATACTCACCTTCATGATGCGATCACTACAGATAAGGATTTGGTGAAGAAAGCAGATGGTAACATGGGAGAAAAATATAAAACGAAAGAAAAAGTGTGGAGAAAGATTTTTAATCGTTTTCATTGAAAACTTCTGAAGCAGAAGGACTGAAACAGGGAAAGCGTGTGAGCAAAACACAGAGTGGGACCTGAACATGAAAGGATGGATAGGCCCTAAAGCCCATTCATTATACTCCCTCGGGACCCCCATGCTCTGCTTCCCCTGCTGCTCCATTGCATGCCCCCACTGTTTGCTTCAGTGTACTGGGGCCAGCTCAGTGGCACATCCCCCCAAGTGTCTCCATTGCTGTCCCGTGTAGGGCCATCGGTCAGTGCAGGATGTCGCATCCCGCCGTGTGGGCAGCTGTATGGTCCTATCTGTACAATGAATGGTCCCTTTGAGCCAGGCTATCGTCCTCGGAGCTTGGTGGACCCAGGTGTGCTCCACTCCGTCGTTTTTTCTCCTTCCTTTGGCTTGTCTTCCTTCTGGAAGTGGTGTGGTAGGTCACTTCCTTTCCCACAACAGACGATCTCCTTTCATTTTCTGTGTACTCCCTTCAAATGTGGGGGTCGTGCTAATTCTGAAGCAGAGTGAACTGAAAGAACTGAAACAGGGAAAGCATGTGACCAAACCTGACCATGGAAAGATGGCTAGGACCCCTGCCAAGGACGGCATTCCACCAGCTAAGACGATCAAGATCAACAGAAAAACTGGGGAGCAATATTGGAGGTACAGAGGATATAACTAATATCAAAGAACCCTCTGAAGAACTGACGTCAACATCCAGGAAAGTTAACCAGGAAAAAGTCCAAGGAAAGGTCAGGCAGAAGTAAGTGGAACTGAAGGATCCAGCTCCCCTCTAGGGGTGGATTATACTCCTAGATGCTCAGCACGTGGCCGTCCTCTGCAGAAACCAGATGCAAAAGGACTGTCACTGAAACTGTGGGAGAGTTTAAGGATGACAATAGAGCTCCTGCTGAAGATGTTATTAATATGATTTGGTTCCTCAACCCAAAAGGGATCAAGATGACTTTGGATCTGGAGAAGAAGATGATGTTAAATCTACACAACCAACATGAAGTCTAGGAAAGCCTGTCGTATTATTTAAAGCAAACTAAAGTTTGGCACTAAGACTGAAAATAGAGTCAAGTATAAGGACAAAACGAGTGACCAATGTCAGAGGAAATTCAGATTCAGTAACTCAAAGGAGTGAGTCATAAAACAATGCATGAGATTGAAAGTTCCAATAGCTCTACATCTAGTGAAAAGGGACAAACCAAAGATCGGGATTATTGGATCTTGGCAAAGGGAAACCCTGGGGAGGGCAAAAGTAGCATCAGCCAGAGAGAGAGAGAGTCATGTAGACCGTCTGAATGAAAACGTGACATTTAAAAATCTGTCTGAACCGACTAAATAGACTAGAACTTCATGTAACCATGAATCCATTCATGACTCCTTACATAAAAACTTCATGCCCCATAAAGACAAAAAAAAAAAAAAACAACTAAGACCACAGAGATTATTCAAGTTCCAAGCGCAGGGTGGGAAGAAGTGAGTCAACAAGAAGACTATCCTCCGCGGAATAAATATTCTGCATCCCCACAGAAAGAGAAACCGCAGATGAAAGGGATTTGCCTCAGATGGGAACAGCAGCCCTCCACCCCCACCCCTCCCCCCAAAAGTCATTGAAGTCTCTAGAGTCACAGAAAACTTCATGATCACGAAGCTAGTTCAGATTCTAAAGATGCTAAGGTGAAGAGACAAAGTCTGTAGATACAAACTATAGAGATCATGACAAGCATGTATCAGAATCAAGGGATTATAGTCCAGTAGCAATAAATTACTGCATATCCTTAACCCACCAGACACACACATTGAAAGAGAGCGAGTTGTTGGGCAAATTGACAAGAATTCTATCAAACCTAAGCCCTAGTTAAGCTAGTCCTCTTGATTTTCCTCCGACTTAAGGAGAGAAAATGATGAAGTGAAATTTGATCCAGATTACAATGAAAATGACAGGGAAAGTAATGTATTTGTACAAGAAGAAGCATCAGGGGGCAATGTGAAGGAACTGAAAGAGAAAGTGATGGAGGAAGCAAAGAGAGTGCGGACACGGCACAGTGGGTCGGTTAGGTGGGACCAGGAGTCACAGTCAAAGCAGTCCAAGTAGAAGCATAGCCCTTCTGGAAGCCAGACCCAAAGCCACAGACGCAGCGCAAGCTCAGCAGAAAGTCAACTCAGTAAGAAGACAAAGATGCAGAGAGAAACGGAGGAGCACGGAAACATGAAAAGCATTAGAAACATAAGGATAACAGAATGTCAGGTGAACAGATACATGGGATGGTGTAAGATATGGCAAATAATAATATATAATATAAACGTAAGGCTTCCTGGGAGGGAGGCAAGAAGACAGAAGGGATAAAGGGGAGCTGAGATCAAAGACTTCAAGAAGAAAGACAGATCATTGAAACTGATGGTGGTAGAATTTGAACAATTATACTTGATCTAATTGAAATATGGAGTGTTACAATATCTGTAAGAGCTCACAATAAAATGATAAGAAAAAATAAAATGAAAAAAAAAAAGAAACGTGAGAAGCCTGCAGGGACTGGAGCAGAATTGGAAAAAAGCGAAGAACAGAAACACAAGAAGAAGTCAACACAGACAAAGGAGGAGGGGAAAGATGAGAGAAGTGACATCTGTCCCTGTGTAAAAGGACAGATTTGTTCATTGTCTAAATTGCAAAGTCTTCTCTATCGATTTTGTTATAATGTGAGGAAATTCAAACCTTGTAACTCATGACATGGACAGTCCTTGCTGCACTTAAAATATTGCCGCTTGATTACTTAATTTTTCATGAGAGCTTTCTAACACGAACTTTTGTACTGAATTGTGAGTGGTGAACACGTAACATGAGAGGTGTGGCCTGGGCCTATGATTTTAGCCACCATTCATCAGTTGGGGCGGAGTTTACTGTGCGGTGAAAGTTTCCCATTTGAACTGTTTTAATTGCCGGGCAGAAGCTGATATCTGTTTTAAAATAACTGCAGAAGGATTTGCGAAAGTCATTGCCAGCCCCGTTGTGTTGCTTTTGGATTACAATAAAACTTTTCCCTAAACGTAAAAACAAAGCAAGAGAGAACAAACGTGGTTGTTAGGTATCGGCAAGTTAGTTCCAACTCACAGCGACCCAATGGGCCACAGAACAAAACATTCCCCGGTCCTGCACCGCCCTCAGCTGCTAGTGGAGCCCACTGCTGCAGTCACTGCATCAGTCCGTCTTGTTCAGGGTCCTCCTTTTATAGGCTGCCCACGACTTTATCAAGCTTGGTGTTCTGTTCCAGCGTCTGATCTCTGCGGATAACATATTCATGTGACAAAGCCCATGAGAAGTCTTGCCATCCTTGTCTCTAAGGAGCATTCTGACTGTACTTGTTCCTAAACAGATGTTTGTTCGGCAGAGTCCATTGGACTTTCGATATTCTTCACCAGCTTCACAACAAATACATCGATTCTTCTTCACTCTTCCCTGCTCTAGCCCAACGTTCACAGGCAGGTGAGGCCATGGAAAATACCATGGCTTGGGTCAGGCCCACCTCCCTCCGCAAAGTAACCTCCTTGCTGTTCAACACTGTACGCGGCACATTTAGTCTCTGCGATGCATCACGTGCTCTCTCAACTGTTTCTATTGATCTTGACTGTTTCTCTTGTTCCGTGAGCATTGATTGTGGATCTAAGCAAGATGAAATCCTTCACAAGTTGCGTCATTTTTCCGCTGATCATATTGGCCCAATTGTGAGCATTTGGGTTTTCTTTACAGTAAGTTGTAATAAATGCTGAAGTTCTGTGATACTTGATCTTCATCAGCAAGTGCCTCCCTTCCTCACCTTCAGGAAGCAAGGTTGTGTTGTCGCAGGTTGTTAAGGCATCTTCCCCCAGTCCTGATGCCACATTCTTTTCCATAGAATGCAACTTCTGTGATGATTTGCTCTGCACGCAGATTGTATAAGCATGGTGAGAGGGTTCAGCTGTCACACACTCCTTCCTCAATGTTAAACCCCGTGGTATTTTCTTGTTCTGTTCACACAGCTGCCTCGGAAGCTAGGTTCTGTATGAGCATGATGAAGTGTTCCGGAATCCCCATTCTTCTCAAAGCTATCCGTATTTCTTGTGAGCCACACAACCGAATGAACGCCTTTGCATAAGCAGTAAAACACAAGTAAACCTCGTGTAACACAAATTGTTTGGTCACAACGAGATCTAAGGAAGCACTGGTAGAGGATGATAAATGGGCCAAGAAATGAAACGTGGGGTCCAGCGCACAACTGAGATGATCCTAAGGAGTGACTGTACAATTTCATGGGATAAATAAAAAAACAGGCAAACAGTGTAGTACGCTCACCTCTTTCACAGAGTCAAGAACAGAGAGGGAGAAAGTATCCTCCAGCAGGTGTATATTGTCTTTGGGTTAACAAGCCCCATCCATCACAGTCTATCGCATAAGGAACAAGTTGGACAGTGTCTTAGCCCTAGATATCCAGGGCACGATGGGGGAGAAAGCTAATAGTAGTACTGGGGCAGGCAGAGGAAACTGACTGTCCCCCGAGTGGGGAGAACAATAGAAACATGATGTCTGCTCCCATGCTGAAGGGCTGCCTGCAGCCATGTGCTTGTAAGGGGTTCCACTAAGGTAGCACTATTATGGGAGGATTTTGTGGGGATGGTTTTTAATTAGGAGAATGTGTCTAGGACTCATCTCCAACTCAAAAATGTGAAGGCCTCCCTCCATCGAAATTCGGCCTCCCAGGATTCAAGAGTTTGTCCACATACACCCTCCTCCTGGTGCCCAGTTCCCCACATTTCCCGCTTTTAGAGTACATTTTAAATTCAAAAGGGTGACGTGGCTTGTTTCGGTACTACTTTGCCTTCTATGGAAGCAGCATGTGACGGTGCAGGCAACGAACAATGACACTGAGTCGCACAGTCAGACTAGAACCTAACACATGGAAACTGCTTGAGGTAAAAATTTCCTTTCTCAGCTGATTGATGTCCAATGAGACATGTTCCTTACATCCCTGCAAGTGATTTACAATTAAAGTCCAGCTATGTATAGTGATATTATACAGATCAGGAATTATGCCCCCAAATTCTAATGTTCAAGTTCGTTTTAGCATCAATTGATGTTGAAAGTCCATTTTTATATCTTCTAGCAAATCAACAGTATGTTGTATTCGTCCAGTCACTTTTGCATAAATTGTCCAGTTCTGATAGATTGCTGGATTGCCTCTCAGGCAACATCAGTGAGATAGTGAAAGTTTTTTGTGCCACCTGGCCAAGAAACACATGTGGGATTAATAGAAGGACGAAGAGATAAATGGCTGAGTGAGCCTCAACTTTCTTGTTCTCGGGCCATTTGCTCTGTGATGGTCAGAACAGGGTGCAGCTGCCTTGGTCAGTTCCCTGCTTCAGCTGGCAAGGCTCACTTCCTGCAAGACATCACTGAGGAGAAGCCACATGGACCTACCCCAATGCAGCCCTGGGTGCTAGAGCAGCCATGTGGAGACCCTGTCAGCGTTGAGATGTTTACACATTCACTTACACATTTGTCTTTCCTCCTGCATTTGGCATCATTCCGCGTGTTTTGTGAGATGGAGAAGGACTTTATGGATCGGTGTTGGACATATGGGTTAGTGTTGGACTTGTGGGCTTGGGCAGCAATGGGTTGGATTGTGTTCTTCGTGTGCACTTAACCTTTATGTAAAACTCTCTTATACATGAATTTCTGTGGATTTGGTTCTCTGCAGTACCCTGACTAACACAGTCAGCAGTGGCAGATATGATTACAACTCTTAGGAAACATTGCTTTCTCATGAATCTGTGAGGTTTTCTGGACGTTTCTGACGTGTATTTATCTCCGGTGCCTGTGAAAACACAAATAAAGAGCCCCTCTCCTTGGGCTGTTAGTGTCCTGTGAAAGAAGCATCCTGGAGATTGGATGGTTTCCTCATCTCCTCCTTGTTCTTCAACTTTCTCCACAAGAGGTCGCACCCTCCTAAGGGGAATCCATTTGTTTTCTCCACCATCTCAAAAAGAAGTAAAAATCTCCTCAGACCCTAGAGATGAGTAACCTGTCATCCTCCGTCCAGCATCATTCTTCCACCAGATTCTTCCACCAGATCTTCTCCAGATGGCTTTTCTCTTTGGTGGTGGAAAAATGTTTCTCCACCCTCATTATGTTAGAATTTTTTTGTAAGGGAGTAAATATTTAGTGTTGATAAAGCTAAATGAAGACTTCCGTGTATGGAAATCACCTTTGATCTCCCCCTTCCGTTTCACTCATTGGGATTTGGTGTGCCCAATGCCCGTTCATTGAGGGCCTGGCCCTGAGCATTTAAGGGACACCTGTGACATGATGAATGTTCCAATCTTAACAAAACTTCCTACACCCTTTGCTGGCGTACGTGAGGCTATTGTCCATTTTCAGATGTATTGAAGTGCCCACCCCAGTGAAACAGGACAGTAAACGGCTGCTGGTGTGCTCTGTGGATTGTCAGGTCATAGCTGGCACCCATAAAAATCCAAGAAAGAACTATAGTGACGTGTACAAGCCCCTAGGCATCGAAATGCCGGTATAGGAGTGGTATATATTCGCCGGAGTGCATTTGACTGGTGTCCTCACCAATGAGCTCTATCAGCTCCCTTCCTAAGTGAGTGCATTCTCTGACGATCTGTCTAGCTTGACCCTAAGTTTAGATTATACCTAATTAGATGACATACCTTGGTCTTAGGCTAGCAGCGTTGTTGTGTAAAATTGGATGCTCAGCCCTGGAGACTGTAAGAGTATTGAATGCCTGTGAGGTCCAGCCCCGACCTCCGATGGGCCCTCGGGGACAGTTTGGTCATCAAAGGGAAGAAATTGAGAGACAAACAAAGTTTTGGGGTGCTTACTACGGCATGGCATCAGTAACAAGGTCTGAGCAGAAGGAGAGAACATGTATTCTTAACATCAACTTATAGATTCTTGGGGCATTCAAGCCCCCCTCAGTACAGGGAACCACACAGAGTGGGCTGTACCCAAACCCCAGAGGTCCCTGAGTTCATTGGAGGAGTAAGCTAACAGCAGTGCTGGGGACAGGTCAGGGGGAGTGACTGTCCCCTGAGCAGGGAGAGCACTAGCAGGCTGTCTGCTCCTAGAGTTAAAGGTGCCGGCCACATAGTCCTCAGCATGTGCGCTTGTAAGAGGTCACTTTAAGGTAGCACTATTATGGGAGGATGTTGTGCGGATTATTCTGAGTTATAAAAATGGGATTGGGGCTCATCTCTAACTCGCAAGTGTGAAGGCCTCCATCCACTCAGAATCCTGGCCTCCCAGGCTTCTTAAATTGTGAACATTAAGAATTTGTGTGCATACACTCTCTTCCCAGTCCTCGGTTTCCCACAAATGCCTTCTGGGTTACCCCGTCTGCATTGCTATTTCCCTTAGAAATGGACGCCGGCACACGCGTGCGTGCCCTAGTGTGCTGATGAAGAAAGAATGGCGGTAGGATGCTATTTGAGTTTGCAAGGTGAAGAATTACTTCCCAATGGCTTTGCTGTTTCCATGACCAAACACTTGCACATTAAACGCCGAGTAACTGGTTGTGTTCACAGCCTGCCTTACATTTTGAAGAACAGAATGCGAGTGAATATTCGGTTTCTGAGCACAGCCATAATCAGTTTGGAAGGATTGAGGGAGGGGCCCCAGTGGGCTGCTCTGCTGTCCCCGGAGCCGTCTGTAAGTAATGAGGGGCTCCCTCGAGCCCCTTATGGCATGAGACTTTGGTAATGACCCATGCAGTTGGTTGTAGGAATGACCAAGCTTCCCGAGAGAATAATGGCGAGCTAACTTCCCACAAAATTCCGCTAACACTCTCTAAAGATCTATAGAAAATTCCCAAGCCCTTTTTATCTGAGTGGGGGTGTAAGGTAGAATTATGATGGACGGGTTGTTCCCACTGAGTGGTTCACCGCCATGCTGGCCTCTGATGACCACCTGTGCTATTTGCTCCCAATAGGACCAACCACGTTGAAGCCCATATTGCCTAGATGTCTCCACTCTCGAAGGTTTATCTTCCTGGGCTAACAGAGCCGTGGGGGTGATAGGTGTGTGAAAAATGTCCAGGTGAATACTCATAGCTGGGGTCCTGCGATAAGCCTTTCCTTGGCTGGTGCTTCCTTCTACAAACTGGAACTGACAGCGAGCCGTGGGGTTTGCGCTCTAGGACTATGTAGTGTGGGTCCCGTTTAATGTGTCTATCAAGGGTTTGAGCTCTTCTGTGGGGAAGCCCCAGCAAAGGTGGAATCCAATTTATACCTCCCAGCAACTTGTGAAAACCAGTTAATGTTTTTACACGGTTTTTCTAATAACAAGTTACTGTGCCTGTGGTCCAGTATGAGGGCCGCGTGTCTGAACTTGACCAGGAGCAATCATAAATTGAGAGGTGGCCTCACTCATGTGTACATAGGTTTATTACACTATTTCATTGTGAGGTGCAACGATTAAGGGATCCTACAGGGAGTGGATGATGTAGGCCTCAGCAAAGCATCCTCTGAGTGGTTCTAAGACGTTTCCTATAATGTACTCCTGCACGGTGGCGCTATTCACCAGGATCTGAGATAAAGTTTTAGATGATACCGCTTGGTATGGACCTTCTGGTCTAATTCAGGAACGGTGAATGTAACCCTCTCGTGATCAGCAGGATCTAACTGGATAGTATAAACACAATCCTGGTGGCTCAGCTACGTGAGTCTGAGAGTTGGTGCCCAGAAGACAAGAGGAAGGTTATCCTGTAGGGAGTGACCAGACCGGCGTGATGGAGTTTCCATCTTCCTTCTCAGGCTGCTTGTTGGCATCCTGGCATTCCCCTTGTACCTGCTGCACTTCCTGGGTCTCTGGAGCAGAATGTGCAAACAGTTCTTTCCCCCACTTCATGGTGAGGTTCACTGTGATGCACAAAGAGCAACGGCGAGGAGAAAGCGGGTGCTTTGCAGCAGCCTGCAGGACTTTGCAGGCATATCTGGGAAGCTCTCCCTGCTGGAACTGGGCTATGACATGGGGGCCAACTTCAAGATCTACCCACCCGGATGCAGGGTGACCTGTGTTGATCCCAAACCCAACTTTGAGAACTTCTTGATGAAGAGCTGTGCAGAGAACCACCAGCTGCAGTTGGAGAGCTTCATGGTCTCCCTGGGGAGAACGTGCACCAGGGGGCAGATGGCTCTGTGGCTGTGGTCATCGGCGCCCTGGTGCTGTGCTCGGTGATGGACCATGAGCAGATTCTCCACCACGTGTGCAGGCTGCCAAGGCCAAGAAGTGGCTAGGCAATAGGCTCAATAGGATGCTATTCATCATTAAGCACAGCACAAAGGAATCCAGGCAAAGATACAGAACAAGAATCTACATGAAGGGGAACCAGTTACATAATAACGGTGTTCGACCTCATGCACAAAGAGCAAACTGAGGCAAGATGTCATATGACCTGTTTCAGTGGCAACATGAAGTTGGGGTCAGTTTGGGGGAATAGACGCCCCATCTATTGTGACATCCGTTGCTCCCGCACTGGAAGAGTGATGGGCAGGACTCAAGAGTAGGAGAAACAGCTGCAAAAAGCTTCTCGTATTGGGAACTTGGAAAGTGTGAAGTATGAATTTAGGAAAACTGGAAGTGGTCAAAAATGAAATGGAATGCATGAACATAGGTATCCTAAGAGTAAGCTGAAATGGATGGACATTGGCCATTTTGAATTAGAGAATCACATGATGGATTACGTGAGGAGTGACTCAATCAATAGGATTGGAGCTGCATTCCTATGCAGAAGGGATCACCCTGACTCCCTCAGGAAGCACAAGGCTCTCTGTGATAGGATTATCTCTATCCATCTTCCAGGAAACCCACCACTGCAGCTAAGGTAGAGTTTTCCCTCTGTTATCAGCAGCCAATCAACTGCAAGGGAGTTCCCTCAGCAGTTATTCCCAGGCTGGATCCTCCATCTGGTTCGTCCTCAAACCTCCAGTTCTTTGGACCCTGCCTGCAGTTCCTCGGACTCTCTAGCCGCTGCTGCCACTTTACTCATCAACCTTGCTTTGAATCACCTCGACCCTCCGGAATCCTGCGGGCGGACCTACCTACAGATTTTGGCACTAAGTGAGTCATTTCCCTCCCTGAATTTCTTACAAGATGTCTCATAGTCGGTTCAAAATTTACCTGTCCTAAACAGACTTCTGATTTCTTGAAAAATCTTTTTCTCTGCCTGGGTTGCCTATCCCAATAAACAGCCTCCCACTCACCAAAAACTTTGAGGTCATCAATAGTTCTCTCTCTCTCTCTCTCTCTCTCTCTCTCTCTCTCTCTCTCTCTCTCTCTCTCCAATAAATCATTTAGCTGTGGGTCCCCTTTTAATGTGTCAATCAAGGGTTTGAGCTCTTCCGTGGGGATGTCCCAGCAAAGGTGGAATCCAATGTATACCTCCCAGCAGCTTGTGAAAACCACTTAACGTTTTTACGTGATTTTTTTCTAATATGAAGTTACTGTGTCTGTGGTCCAGTATGAAGGGCGCTTGTCTGAATTTCACCAGGAGCAATCATTAATTGAGAGGTGGCCTCACTCATGTGTACATAGGTTTGTTACACTATTTCATTGTGAGGTGCAACGATTAAAGGATCATCCAGGTGTTGGATGATGTAGGCCTCAGCAAAGCGTCCTCTGAGTGGTTCTAAGATGTTTCCTATAATATACTACTGCATGGTGACACTATTCGCCAGGATCTGAGATAAAGTTTTAGATGATACCGCTTGGTATGGACCTTCTGGTCTAATTCGGGAAGGGAAAATGTAACCCTCTCGTGATCAGCAGGATCTACCTGGATAGTATAAAAACAATCCTGGTGGCTCAGCTACGTGAGTCTGAGAGTTGGTGCCCAGAAGACAAGAGGAAGGTTCTCCTGTAGGGAGTGACCTGACCTGCGTGATGGACATTGCCGTCTTCCTTCTCAGGCTGCTTGTTGGCATCCTGGCATTCCCCGTGTACCTGCTGCACTTCCTGGGTCTCTGGAGCAGAATGTGCAAACAGTTCTTTCCCCACTTCATGGTGAGGTTCACTGCCATGTACAATGGGCAGAAAGAGCAGGAAGCGGGAACTGTGCAGTCGAATGCAGGAGTGTGCCGGCACATCTGGGAAGCTGTCGCTGCTGGAACTGGGCTATGACACGGGGGCCAACTTCAAGTTCTACCCGCCCTGATTCAGGGTGACCTCAGTGGACCCCTATCACAACTTTGAGAAGTTCTTGATGTAGAGCATCACTAAGAACCGTCACCTGCAGTTGGAGGGCTTCGTGGTCTCCCTTGGGAGAACGTGCACCAGGGGGCAGATGGCTCTGTGGCTCTGGTCATCGGCGCCCTGGTGCTGTGCTCGGTGATGGACCAGGAGCAGATTCTCCACGACGTGTGCAGGCTGCCAAGACCGAGAAGTGGCTAGTCAATAGGCTCAATAGGATGATATGCAGCAGTAAGCACGCCACAAAGGAATCTAGGCAAAGATACAGAACAAGCATCTACATGAAGGGGAACCAGTTACATAACAACGGTGTTCGACCTCATGCACAAAGAGCAAACTGAGGCAAGATGTCATATGACCTGTTTCAGTGGCAACATAAAGTTGGGGTCAGTTTGGAGGAATAGACGCCCCATCTATTCTGACATCTGTTGCTCCCGCACTGGAAGAGTGATGGGCAGGACTCAAGAGTAGGAGAAACAGCTGCAAAAAGCTTCTCGTATTGGGAACGTGGAAAGTGTGAAGTATGAATTTAGGAACACTGGAAGTGGTCAAAAATGAAATGGAATGCATGAATACAGTTATTCTAATAGTAAGCTGAAATGGATGGACATTGGCCATTTTGAATTAGAGAATCACATGATGGATTACGTGAGGAGTGACTCAATCAATAGGATTGGAGCTGCATTCATATGCAGAAGGGATCACAAGGCTCTCTGTGATAGGATTATCTCTATGGACCTTCCAGGAAGCCCACCACTGCAACTGAGGTGTTTACCCTCTGTTATCAGCAGCCAATCAACTGCAAGGGAGTGTCCTCAGCTGCTTCTCCAGAGCTGCATCCTACATCTGGTTTGTCATCTGACCTCCAGTCCTTTGGATGGGAGCCTCCTGTTGCCTGCTGCTCCTGGGACTCTAGCAGCCTGTCCTTGGACACTTCAACCTTGCTTTCCACCCCCTCAGCCATCGGAATCTTGCTGTCTGACCTGCCAGCCCATCGTGGAAGGACCTTCAGGAAATTCGTTAACCCACCGAAGTGAGTTGGATTGAGCTTTCTGTACCGTTGCTTGGACTAATTGGCTGTTCTGGTCCTCTTTGCTATATAACTTATCCTGTTCTGTTTCCACTGTCACAAGTGTCGTGGTTTTGCTGGTCTAGAGAACGCTGCCTAACACAGGAGCCCACTGAAATTCAACAAGTCATTGTGCATGGAGGAGAATCTTTCTAGTGACTCTCTCCCTGTCCTGAAAGTAAAGAAATCTTAGAATTTCCTCTTTTCATGCCCAGCTTATTGTGCTGTCCGCCATTTCCCTATAAATGGTCCCCACAACAGTGGGCACTGGCTTTCATCAGTGGTCCAGTGGAATGCAAGGACCTGTGGTCGTACAACACAGGCACTTGGCTGCTCACTGAATGGGTGGGAGTTCAAACCCACCCATTGGCTCCACTGGAACAAAGATCTGCTCATCTGCTTCTGTTCAAATTGCTGTAAATGGTTTTCTTGAAGGGGAATCCACCAGGGTGACTTGAGCTGGTGACGCTTGCACCAGTGGAGCTTCTGGGTCTTGATTTGGGTACGGGGTAGGGCAGGACTCAAGATGGCAAACAGATACAAAAATTTCTCATGAATGGAACTTTGAATGTGAGGAGTGTGAATGTAGGAAAATTAAGAATGGTGAACAATGAAATGGATGCATATGAGGAGGTGCCCCACCTCCCCCAAATGCAACGTTTTTCAAAGCTTTCTATTTAAATGTTTTTATACAACCTTATCACTTTCAAAGTACTCTCCATTTCCCTTAAGACATTTGTCAGATCCGCGATTCCACTTTTTTTTATTTGGGGGCTCTTACAACTCTGATAACAATCTATACATCAATTGTATCGAGCACACTTGTACATATGTTGCCATCATTCCAAAGATTTTCTTTCTACTTGAGCCCTTGTTATCATCTCCTCTTTTCCCCTCGCCTGCCCTCACCTTCACCTCGTGAACCCTTGATAAATTATAAATTATTTTTATATTCATATTATACACCATCTGCTATCTCCCTTCACCCACATTTCTATTGTTCGTCCCCCGGGGTAGGGTTTATTTATATGTCGATTATTGGGATTGGTTCCCCCTTCTGCTCCCATCTTCTCCCTCCCCTCGTGGTATTGCACCGTCCATTATTGTTCCTGAGGGATTTATCTGTCCTGGATTCTGTGTGTCTAGAGCTCTTACCTTTGCCAGTGCGCATGCTCTGGTCTAGCCAGATTTCTTTGTAAGATAGAACTGGGGTCAGAATAGTGGGGTGGGGAGAAGGCATTAAAGAACTAGAGGAATGTGGTGAGTTTCATCAGTGCTGTAAGGCGCCCTGACTGGCTCGTCCCTTCTTGTGACCCTATGTGAGGGGATGTCCAGTTGTCTAGAGATGGGCTTTGGTTCTCCAGTCTGATCCTCCTCATTCCCATCAAAACACTTGGTTATTTGGGGTCTGCTGATGCCCGTTACTTGGTCCTATCAACACCTCATGATCACACAGGCTGCTATGCTTCTTCCATGTGGGCTTTGTTCTTTCTGTGGTAGAAGGCCGCTTGTTTAATTTCAACCTCTTCAGACCCCGCACGCTATATCTTCTAATACCCGGCGTCATCAGCTTTCTTCACCACATTAGCTAATGCGCCATTTTCTCTCCTGCGATCTTGTCAGGAAATTGAGCATCATAGGATGCCAGGTTATTAGAACAAAGTGTCGTGTTGATGGAGGATATGAGTACAGGCCGATGTCTGCCGGCTATCTTTATACTTAATCTATAAATATATGTACATAGACCTATATCCCTAGCCTTATGTATTCATATATTTATATACGTACATGACATTATTTATACCTCTATCAATATCTTTTGCCTCCTAGTTTTTCCTTCTGTTTCCTTTAACATCCCCCCTGGACCACTAGCATGTTCTGCCATCAATTGGCTCTCTGGACCTCCTCTCGGCTACATTGCACTTGATTGGATCCCACCAGGCAGTCTTTGCCCTCCTTACCATCAATTTTAGATCCCTTGTTGTTCCCTTGTGCCGGGGTTTTTTGACTTCCCCTCCCTATCCTCCGCCCACTCTTCAACTCCCTCCCCCACCCACAACCTTGGGATTCATTGTTTTTTCCTCCAGAGTGTTTATCATGACCGTCCTGTATAGATAGGCATGGGAAAGAAAAGAAAGAGGGAGGAGTAAAGCCTATGGAGAGTTCGAGGTCTGTCTGCTGACCCTTATGCATAGTTTCTGCTTGGGTCTGATGCGGTGTAAGGTCTGCCCCCCGAGTCCAAAGTCTATTTTCAGAATTCTCGGGAACTTGGTTGCTCTGCTCCCCTTGCTGCTCTGTTGTGCTCCCTTAAGGTTACTCGCTGGGGTGAGGGGTTCAGACTGGGCACAATTCCCCTACTGTGTCTCTGGTACTGCCCCCCCTTGGCTCTGTGGGTCAGTAAGGGCATGCTGTGACTTGTGGGGGAGCCAACACTATGGTCCTCTCTGTACATTGGCTACTCCAAGTGGGAACATCATCCTCAAAGCTTGATGGGTCAGGATGCTGTCCACTCTCTCTCATTCTCTCCCTTTTTCCTTCTTTGTTTGCTCCAGCGTGGTCTGGTAAGACCTGCCATTCTCCCCGGGCTTTATCTTAAGTGCATTCTCCTGGAGAGAGGGTTTGGCATAGCTGGAAAAGGGGTTGGCCTGGCCAACCAGACCTCTCTGCTCGTTCACTGCTTCGTGCCAGTATGCTGCCCTCAAGGCCTGGTACAGCAGGTTGAGGTCTGCTCCCTCTCGCCATCCCTTTCCTGTGGAGACATTAACGAGTACCCTCCCCTGTGGATTAGTGCCTGGTTCCCCCCTCTCCCCCCTGCCTTCGTCTTTCCTCCCTTGTTTTCTCTTGTCCCGCCCGCCCTACTTTTTCCCTTCTGTGTGTTGGCAAGTTGGGTGCATCATTGGGCTTGGTCTGTCCCATGCCTATGTGCCTGTCTCTCAACCTGTAAATTATGGAATAAACTTTTTCTTCTGGTCCCACTGTGTTTTTTGGATCTACCTCAGTGGACTCGTCTTGCACTTGTCCTTCTGTTCTTGGCTAACTTCTCTTAGCATAATTTCCTCCATCTTTTCCCAGGAGACAGTGTCTTTTGTGTCTCCATCCCTGTTTTTTAGTGATGAGTAGTCTTCCAGTGTGTGTGTGTGTGTGTGTGTGTGTGTGTGTGCCAGAGTTACCCCATCCACTGTCTCTCGATAGATTTCAGTTGTTTCCAGACCTTTGTCAGTGTGAATGGTGCCGAAAGGAACACTGGAGCACTGATGACTGGACACAGTCTATTTATTACTTATTCTGGGTATATGTCCAATAAAGGGATTGCTGGTTTTAAAGGTGCATGGGGCAGGAGAGGTATGCTGTTTTTGCCCCCAAAAGATGGCATACGGAGATGCCTGCGTGAGCACGTGCTGTGTCCCTGTGGAAGAAACATTCCCCTGTCTCCCACTAATCAGGTCTTTTTTGTGACACCATATTACACAATCTTTTCAGAACCTCTAAGTAGAAAGCTTGATTAGCAGTCTGACCTGGTAGAAAGAAGTCCAAATGCACTGTGCCCCTCACATCAGAAAAACAAATGATGGCAACATATGTACAAGTGTGCTTAATATCATTGAATAGTGGGTTGTTATAAGATTTGTCAGAGACCCCGCCCATAAAATGATAAATAAAAATTAAGGATCCAAGGAAATCATAAATATAAATAACTAGGTTTATTATGGTAAAAAATAAAATATAAATGAGAATCATCTTGGTCTTTGATTTCTCTTGATGAGCATTTTTGGGATGAGGTGATGTTGGCTTCTTCCACTGACTTGATTGATGTTGGCTTTCTGGGTCATGAGGATAGCACCACGTCTCACCTCTAATGACCTGGGGGGAAAGTCTGGGTCACTTCGGAACTGTTCTTTCAAAGCATGGCACGTTTCTACTGCACACTTTTCCTCAGTCAGTCACAACTGAGGAACACATTTTGTAGTGACCCTTCTCATTCCCAAATCTTCCGTTAAAGTTCACTGAACCAAGCACCGCTCTCCTCCAAACAACATCCCATCTTCAGTGGTCTGTCATCCGTCTCAAGCACAAGTGCATGACTGTTGTCAGCAATGTCGTGAGTTCAGTGAGTTGACGGGTGACCAGAATAAGTTCTGCCATCCATCGTCATTTCACTTTACTGAAACGAAAAAACCACTCCTGCGCTTGAGTTTCTGAAACAGTTCCTGGTGACCAGAGAGAACCTTCCCAAGCAACACCACTGGTAGCACTAACTCAGAGCGAGTCGCTCAATGCTCACCTGGCAGGAACAAGGCACACTAGGAAAGCTCTACTCGCCCAGCACCATTCCGGTGGTTGTTTTTTTGTTTTTTGTTTTTTTTTATTACTCCCTCATATGCATCAATACCTTAGATTAGTGAGCTGAAATGGACTGACATTGACCGTTCTGAATTGGAAAAGCATATGATGGACCGTGTCAGAAGTAATCCAGCAAGAGGAATGGACTTGCAATCCTCTTCAGGAAGGACCTTGCTAACTCCGTGAAGTACAAGGCTATCTGTGATAGGAGTATCTCTATCCACCTGCCAGGAAACCCACGACCGCTCTTAAGGTGTAGTTGTTCCCTCTGTTTTCAGCACCCAACCAATTGCAAGGGAGTTTCCTCAGCTGGTCTGCTTTGTCATCTGACGTCATCCTTTGCATGTGAGCCATTGACCTCTCCTGTCGCCTGCTGTCCGTGGGAGTCTCCAGCAGCCTGCCTCCTTGATTTGAACTGTCTCAGCCATCAGAATCTTGCTGTCTGACCTGCCAGCCCTTCTTGGGTTGATCAGCCCTGCAGCTAGGTGAGTGAGAAGAAGCCTAAAACCTAACACCACAGACAAAAAAAACTTGGCCTCTGCAACCACAGTAGCCATTTCTTGTAGATGGACTGTTCTGTATATTCCTCTTCTCTACAGAGCGCAGTCGTACACAGTGAGATATCCAAGAACGACTCCTCTGCAACCATGCCTGGTGTGCATTATAAATTTGCCTCTAAACTCAACTACGACACCATCGTCTTTGATGGGTTCCACATCTCCCTGTGCGACCTGAAGGAGAAAATCATGGGGAGAGAAAAGCTGAAAGCTTCTACCTGCAAACTGCAGATCAGCAAGGCGCAGACGAATGAAGAATACACTGATGACAATGCGCTGATCCCTAGGAATTCTTCGGTGATTGTTAGAAGACTTCCTATTGGTGTTGTGAAATCTGCAAGCAAGACGTCTGGGATCAGTCCAACGGAACCAGCGATGGGCACTTTGCGAGCAATGCACGGCTCTTCTGCGTCCGTTTGTGCAGCCCAGCTGACCAAGGCTGCCAATCTGGCTGACGCCAATGCTTCTGAAGATGACAAGATTAAAGCAATGATGTTTCAGTCTGCCCACAAGTATGACCCAATTAATTACCTGAAGAAACCTCTAGGTCCACCACCTCCTACTTACATCTGTTTCCAGTGTGGCAAACCTGGACATTATATTCACCATTGCCCGACAAAGGGGGAGAAGAACTTTGACGCTGGCCGTAGAATTAGAAGGAGCGCTGGCATTCCTAGAGCTTTTATGATGGAAGTGAAAGATGCTAACGTGAAGGGAGCGCTGCTGACCAGCTCTGGACAGTATGCAGTCCCCATCATAGATGCACAGGCATATGCCCTTGGGAAGAAAGAGAAGCCCCCCTTCTCCCCAGAGGAACCAAGCTCTGCCTCCACAGAAGAGGATCCGATCCCAGCGGAATTGGCCTGTCTCCTCTGCAAGGAGCTGATGACTGACGCAGTGATCATTCCGTGCTGTGGAAACAGTTATTGCGATGAATGTGTGCGCACAGCACTCCTGGAATCAGATGAACATACGTGCCCCACGTGTCTTCAGAAGGAGGTCTCTCCCGATACTTTAGTTCCCAATAAGAATCTACGGAAGGCTGTTGAGAGGTTCCAAAATAAGACTGGCTATACACAAAGACTAAGAAATGAGTTCCCTCCACCACCACCACTGATTCCAAGGCACCTACAACCTCTGAAGAGATCTCCAATATCCAAACCACAGGATCCTCTGATGAATCCAGCGATATCCTCCTCAACTCACCCAGCACCCTCAATGCCGTCATTGGCTTCCACACGATCTACCTCGGCTCCTCTTGCTCCTGGAGCTCCATCTTCTACCGCAGCTCCTGTTCCTGATGTAACTGCCACAGTGCTCATATCGGTCCATTCTCCTTCCTATTCACCATCACCCGCACATCCCAGAAGAGACAGAGGCAAGAGCCGAAGTTACCGGTCACGCTCCAGATCTCATGGATACCATCGATCGAGGTCAAGATCACCACGATATCGTCGACATCATTCATGATGAGGATCTCCTCGAGCGTTTAGGGCACAGTCTGATACTAAACGGAGTGCTCCCCAAGGAGAAACAGAGCACCAATCTGCTCATCGACTCAGAAGAGCTCCACCACCTTATGCGCTAAAAGCTATTGCTGGGAGGAGTGTAGACGCGGTAGAAAAGGAGCGTTGCAGAGAAAGGGGAAATGCTGAGTGGTGTGAAAGTGCGGACAGGAATCTTTTCTGCATCCAGAGCTACTAGAGACATCTCAGACATCTAGAGAACACAGAGGGGCTGAGGAAGATCAAACCGACTTCTTGTTCTCCCAAGTCGAGACGATGCTGCACCTGTCCAAGATGATCCCATGGATGCAGAATCCACCGCTTATACATCGATAGCTCATGTGAATTATGGAAGGATGTGATATACATTTGAAATCATAATGAAAAATTATGAAAATATTTAGAAAATAAAATAGAGTTAAAAATAAATAAAATAAAAAATAAAATAAATAAAATAAAAAATAAAAATAAATAAAATTAAAAAAAATAAATAAAAACCAGAAAAAATAAATAAATAAAATAATATCTGAGTAAGACAAGAAAAATATATATAAGCCAAAGCCAAAAGGTGACAAGACTAAATGTAAAAATGATGGATCTACTGTATCCAGGGAAGAAAGATTAAAACCTACTAAAGAATCTCAAGAGGTAGCAAGTGGAGGATGTGAGAAATCACCACAATCTGAACCTCCACTTAGAAAAGCCACAGATTGATGGGATATTTTCCTTCATTTGCATTATTTGTATTTTTGTCTTTATACAATTATGATTATAGCCTCGCCACCTTATTAGAATTTGTTGGGCTTTTTTTTATTATTCCTGATGGGTCGCCAACTGTGAAACGTTGGAGGAATGGATCCATAAGGAGATATCCTGGTACAAGGGGTAATGGGGATGCAGGCACGGGGAAGGACCATAGCGAGGGAAAGGGGATTTGGGGAGTAACACTAAAGGACAGAGAGGGGAGGGAGCACTAGAACGGATTGTGTTTGAACAAGTTATTCTAAAGGCAAATTCACCATGGGAGTGCAGGGGTGCACGAAGATTGATTGTATAATTCTCATTGACATGTCTCAACAACTGAGATGTTGAATTGAATGATATGTAATTTATGTGCCAATAAAATTGATGTCCGTTCTGTTATATTCTGTTTATACTCATTTTTATTAGGGTGTACCTCAGAAGCGCGTCGCCATTGGGGCTCACTCTCTTGAAGCCGTGTTATTTGTTGCCTTATTTTCATTAAGTGAAAACCAAGGATGTTGGGCCCACAGGCAGAGAAATTAGAAAGGGCATTAGGGAGCGAGCATAGATAGGGGTGCAGATAAGAGGGAGCTGATGTCAAGAAATCCAGGGAGGAAAGGAAGTTTTAGAAAGCATGTATGATTAAGGAAGAAATTCCACAATTATGTTTGACATGATTGGATTATGGAATGATAGGTCATGTAATGGCTCACGAGTTACAGCAAATTAAAGAAAAGGCATAGGTTCAGGTGTGGCTTTGGGGGTCCCACTAAATGCTAGCTCCCACTTAAGAACAATTTGTTCTTAAACCATAACCCTGTTACATACTCACCTTCATGATGCGATCACTACAGATAAGGATTTGGTGAAGAAAGCAGATGGTAATATGGGAGAAAAATATAAAACGAAAGAAAAAGTGTGGAGAAAGATTTTTAATCGTTTTCATTGAAAACTTCTGAAGCAGAAGGACTGAAACAGGAAAGCGTGTGAGCAAAACACAGAGTGGGACCTGAACATGAAAGGATGGATAGGCCCTAAAGCCCATTCATTATACTCCCTCGGGACCCCCATGCTCTGCATCCCCTGCTGCTCCGTTGCATGCCCCCACTGTTTGCTTCAGTGTACTGGGGCCAGCTCAGTGGCACATCCCCCCAGGTGTCTCCATTGCTGTCCCGTGTAGGGCCATCGGTCAGTGCAGGATGTCGCATCCCGCCGTGTGGGCAGCTGTATGGTCCTCTCTGTACAATGGTCCCTTCGAGCCAGGCTATCGTCCTCGGAGCTTGGTGGACCCAGGTGTGCTCCAGTCCGTCGTTTTTTCTCCTTCCTTTAGCTTGTCTTCCTTCTGGAAGTGGTGTGGTAGGTCACTTCCTTTCCCACAACAGACGATCTCCTTTCATTTTCTGTGTACTCCCTTCAAATGTGGGGGTCGTGCTAATTCTGAAGCAGAGTGAACTGAAAGAACTGAAACAGGGAAAGCATGTGACCAAACCTGACCATGGAAAGATGGCTAGGACCCCTGCCAAGGACGGCATTCCACCAGCTAAGACGATCAAGATCAACAGAAATACTGGGGAGCAATATTGGAGGTACAGAGGATATAACTAATATCAAAGAACCCTCTGAAGAACGGACGTCAACATCCAGGAAAGTTAACCAGGAAAAAGTCCAAGGAAAGGTCAGGCAGAAGTAAGTGGAACTGAAGGATCCAGCTCCCCTCTAGGGGTGGATTATACTCCTAGATGCTCAGCAGGTGGCCGTCCTCTGCAGAAACCAGATGCAAAAGGACTGTCACTGAAACTGTGGGAGAGTTTAAGGATGACAATAGAGCTCCTGCTGAAGATGTTATTAATATGATTTGGTTCCTCAACCCAAAAGGGATCAAGATGACTTTGGATCTGGAGAAGAAGATGATGTTAAATCTACACAACCAACATGAAGTCTAGGAAAGCCTGTCGTATTATTTAAAGCAAACTAAAGTTTGGCACTAAGACTGAAAATAGAGTCAAGTATAAGGACAAAACGAGTGACCAACGTCAGAGGAAATTCAGATTCAGTAACTCAAAGAAGTGAGTCATAAAACAATGCATGAGATTGAAAGTTCCAATAGCTCTACATCTAGTGAAAAGGGACAAACCAAAGATCGGGATTATTGGATCTTGGCAAAGGGAAACCCTGGGGAGGGCAAAAGTAGCATCAGCCAGAGAGAGAGAGAGTCATGTAGACCGTCTGAATGAAAACGTGACATTTAAAAATCTGTCTGAACCGACTAAATAGACTAGAACTTCATGTAACCATGAATCCATTCATGGCTCCTTACATAAAAACTTCATGCCCCATAAAGACCAAAAAAAAAAAAACAACTAAGACCACAGAGATTATTCAAGTTCCAAGCGCAGGGTGGGAAGAAGTGAGTCAACAAGAAGACTCTCCTCCTCGGAGTAAATATTCTGCATCCCCACAGAAAGAGAAAACACAGATGAAAGGGATTTGCCTCAGATGGGAACAGCAGCCCTCCAACCCCACCCCCACCCCCAAAAGTCATTGAAGTCTCTAGAGTCACAGAAAACTTCATGATCACGAAGCTAGTTCAGATTCTAAAGATGCTAAGGTGAAGAGACAAAGTCTGTAGATACAAACTATAGAGATCATGACAAGCATGTATCAGAATCAAGGGATTAGAGTCCAGTAGCAATAAATTACTGCATATCCTTAACCCACCAGACACACACATTGAAAGAGAGCGAGTTGTTGGGCAAATTGACAAGAATTCTATCAAACCTAAGCCCTAGTTAAGCTAGTCCTCTTGATTTTCCTCCGACTTAAGGAGAGAAAATGATGAAGTGAAATTTGATCCAGATTACAATGAAAATGACAGGGAAAGTAATGTATTTGTACAAGAAGAAGCATCAGGGGGCAATGTGAAGGAACTGAAAGAGAAAGTGATGGAGGAAGCAAAGAGAGTGCGGACACGGCACAGTGGGTCGGTGAGGTGGGACCAGGAGTCACAGTCAAAGCAGTCCAAATAGAAGCATAGCCCTTCTGGAAGCCAGACCCAAAGCCACAGACGCAGCGCAAGCTCAGCAGAAAGTCAACTCAGTAAGAAGACAAAGATGCAGAGAGAAACGGAGGAGCACGGAAACATGAAAAGCATTAGAAACATAAGGATAACAGAATGTCAGGTGAACAGATACATGGGATGGTGTAAGATATGGCAAATAATAATATATAATATAAACGTAAGGCTTCCTGGGAGGGAGGCAAGAACACAGAAGGGATAAAGGGGAGCTGAGATCAAAGACTTCAAGAAGAAAGACAGATCATTGAAACTGATGGTGGTAGAATTTGAACAATTATACTTGATCTAATTGAAATATGGAGTGTTACAATATCTGTAAGAGCTCACAATAAAATGATAAGAAAAATAAAATAAAAAAAAAAAAGAAACGTGAGAAGCCTGCAGGGACTGGAGCAGAATTGGAAAAAAGCGAAGAACAGAAACACAAGAAGTCAACACAGACAAAGGAGGAGGGGAAAGATGAGAGAAGTGACATCTGTCACTGTGTAAAAGGACAGATTTGTTCATTGTCTAAATTGCAAAGTCTTCTCTATCGATTTTGTTATAATGTGAGGAAATTCAAACCTAGTAACTCATGACATGGACAGTCCTTGCTGCACTTAAAATATTGCCGCTTGATTACTTAATTTTTCATGAGAGCTTGGTAACACGAATTTTTGTACTGAATTGTGAGTGGTGTCCACGTAACATGAGAGGTGTGGCCAGGACCTATGATTTTAGCCACCATTCATCAGTTGGGGCGGAGTTTACTGTGCGGTGAAAGTTTCCCATTTGAACTGTTTTAATTGCCGGGCAGAAGCTGATATCTGTTTTAAAATAACTGCAGAAGGATTTGCGGTAGTCATTGCCGGCCCCGTTGTGTTGCTTTTGGATTACAATAAAACTTTTCCATAAACGTAAAAACAAAGCAAGAGAGAACAAACGTGGTTGTTAGGTATCGGCAAGTTAGTTCCAACTCACAGCGACCCAATATGGGCCACAGAACAAAACATTCCCCGGTCCTGCACCGCCCTCAGCTGCTAGTGGAGCCCACTGCTGCAGTCACTGCATCAGTCCGTCTTGTTCAGGGTCCTCCTTTTACAGGCTGCCCACGACTTTATCAAGCTTGGTGTTCTGTTCCAGCATCTGATCTCTGCGGATAACATATTCATGTGACAAAGCCCATGAGAAGTCTTGCCATCCTTGTCTCTAAGGAGCATTCTGACTGTACTTGTTCCTAAACAGATGTTTGTTCGGCAGAGTCCATTGGACTTTCGATATTCTTCACCAGCTTCACAACAAATACATCGATTCTTCTTCGCTCTTCCCTGCTCTAGCCCAACGTTCACAGGCAGGTGAGGCCATGGAAAATACCATGGCTTGGGTCAGGCCCACCTCCCTCCGCAAAGTAACCTCCTTGCTGTTCAACACTGTACGCGGCACATTTAGTCTCTGCGATGCATCACGTGCTCTCCCAACTGTTTCTATTGATCTTGACTGTTTCTCTTGTTCCTGAGCATTGATTGTGGATCTAAGCAAGATGAAATCCTTCACAAGTTGCGTCTTTTGTCCGCTGATCATATTGGCCCAATTGTGAGCATTTGGGTTTTCTTTACAGTAAGTTGTAATAAATGCTGAAGTTCTGTGATACTTGATCTTCATCAGCAAGTGCCTCCCTTCCTCACCTTCAGGAAGCAAGGTTGTGTTGTCGCAGGTTGTTAAGGCATCTTCCCCCAGTCCTGATGCCACATTCTTTTCCATAGAATGCAACTTCTGAGATGATTTGCTCTGCACGCAGATTGTATAAGCATGGTGAGAGGGTTCAGCTGTCACACACACCTTCCTCAATGTTAAACCCCGTGGTATTTTCTTGTTCTGTTCACACAGCTGCCTCGGAAGCTAGGTTCTGTATGAGCATGATGAAGTGTTCCGGAATCCCCATTCTTCTCAAAGCTATCCGTATTTCTTGTGAGCCACACAACCGAATGAACGCCTTTGCATAAGCAGTAAAACACAAGTAAACCTCGTGTAACACAAATTGTTTGGTCACAACGAGATCTAAGGAAGCACTGGTAGAGGATGATAAATGGGCCAAGAAATGAAACGTGGGGTCCAGCGCACAACTGAGATGATCCTAAGGAGTGACTGTACAATTTCATGGGATAAATAAAAAAACAGGCAAACAGTGTAGTACGCTCACCTCTTTCACAGAGTCAAGAACAGAGAGGGAGAAAGTATCCTCCAGCAGGTGTATATTGTCTTTGGGTTAACAAGCCCCATCCATCACAGTCTATCGCATAAGGAACAAGTTGGACAGTGTCTTAGCCCTAGATATCCAGGGCACGATGGGGGAGAAAGCTAATAGTAGTACTGGGGCAGGCAGAGGAAACTGACTGTCCCCCGAGTGGGGAGAACAATAGAAACATGATGTCTGCTCCCATGCTGAAGGGCTGCCTGCCGCATAATGAATGACCAGCCATGTGCTTGTAAGGGGTTCCACTAAGGTAGCACTATTATGGGAGGATTTTGTGGGGATGGTTTTCAATTAGGAGAATGTGTCTAGGACTCATCTCCAACTCAAAAATGTGAAGGCCTCCCTCCATCGAAATCCGGCCTCCCAGGATTCAAGAGTTTGTCCACATACACTCTCCTCCTGGTGCCCAGTTCCCCACATTTCCCGCTTTTAGAGTACATTTTAAATTGAAAAGGGTGACGTGGCTTGTTTCGGTACCACTTTGCCTTCTATGGAAGCAGCATGTGACGGTGCAGGCAACGAACAATGACACTGAGTCGCACAGTCAGACTAGAACCTAACACATGGAAACTGCTTGAGGTAAAAATTTCCTTTCTCAGCTGATTGATGTCCAATGAGACATGTTCCTTACATCCCTGCAAGTGATTTACAATTAAAGTCCAGCTATGTATACTAATATTATACAGATCAGGAATTATGCCCCCAAATTCTAATGTTCAAGTTCGTTTTAGCATCAATTGATGTTGAAAGTCCATTTTTATATCTTCTAGCAAATCAACAGTATGTTGTATTCGTCCAGTCACTTTTGCATAAATTGTCCAGTTCTGATAGATTCCTGGATTGCCTCTCAGGCAACATCAGTGAGATAGTGAAAGTTTTTTGTGCCACCTGGCCAAGAAACACATGTGGGATTAATAGAAGGCCGAAGAGATAAATGGCTGAGTGAGCCTCAACTTTCTTGTTGTCGAGCCATTTGCTCTGTGATGGTCAGAACAGGGTGCAGCTGCCTTGGTCAGTTCCCTGCTTCAGCTGGCAAGGCTCACTTCCTGCAAGACATCACTGAGGAGAAGCCACATGGACCTACCCCAATGCAGCCCCGGGTGCTAGAGCAGCCGTGTGGAGACCCTGTCAGCGTTGAGATGTTTACACATTCACTTACACATTTGTCTTTCCTCCTGCATTTGGCATCATTCCGCGTGTTTTGTGAGATGGAGAAGGACTTTATGGATCGGTGTTGGACATATGGGTTAGTGTTGGACTTGTGGGCTTGGGCAGCAATGGGTTGGATTGTGTTCTTCGTGTGCACTTAACCTTTATGTAAAACTCTCTTATACATGAATTTCTGTGGATTTGGTTCTCTGCAGTACCCTGACTAACACAGTCAGCAGTGGCAGATATGATTACAACTCTTAGGAAACATTGCTTTCTCATGAATCTGTGAGGTTTTCTGGACGTTTCTGACGTGTATTTATCTCCGGTGCCTGTGAAAACACAAATAAAGAGCCCCTCTCCTTGGGCTGTTAGTGTCCTGTGAAAGAATCATCCTGGAGATTGGATGGTTTCCTCATCTCCTCCTTGTTCTTCAACTTTCTCCACAAGAGGTCGCACCCTCCTAAGGGGAATCCATTTGTTTTCTCCACCATCTCAAAAAGAAGTAAGAATCTCCTCAGACCCTAGAGATGAGTAACCTGTCATCCTCCGTCCAGCATCATTCTTCCACCAGATTCTTCCACCAGATCTTCTCCAGATGGCTTTTCTCTTTGGTGGTGGAAAAATGTTTCTCCACCCTCATTATGTTAGAATTTTTTTGTAAGGGAGTAAATATTTAGTGTTGATAAAGCTAAATGAAGACTTACGTGTATGGAAATCACCTTTGATCTCCCCCTTCCGTTTCACTCATTGGGATTTGGTGTGCCCAATGCCCGTTCATTGAGGGCCTGGCCCTGAGCATTTAAGGGACACCTGTGACATGATGAATGTTCCAATCTTAACAAAACTTCCTACACCCTTTGCTGGCGTACGTGAGGCTATTGTCCATTTTCAGATGTATTGAAGTGCCCACCCCAGTGAAACAGGACAGTAAACGGCTGCTGGTGTGCTCTGTGGATTCTCAGGTCATAGGTGGCACCCATAAAAATCCGAGAAAGAACTATAGTGACGTGTACAAGCCCCTAGGCATCGAAATGCCGGTATAGGAGTGGTATATATTCGCCGGGGTGCATTTGACTGGTTTCCTCACCAATGAGCTCTATCAGCTCCCTTCCTAAGTGAGTGCATTCTCTGACGATCTGTCTAGCTTGACCCTAAATTTAGATTATACCTAATTAGATGACATACCTTGGTCTTAGGCTAGCAGCGTTGTTGTGTAAAATTGGATGCTCAGCCCTGGAGACTGTAAGAGTATTGAATGCCTGTGAGGTCCAGCCCCGACCTCCGATGGGCCCTCGGGGACAGTTTGGTCATCAAAGGGAAGAAATTGAGAGACAAACAAAAGTTTTGGGGTGCTTACTACGGCGTGGCATCAGTAACAAGGTCTGAGCAGAAGGAGAGAACATGTATTCTTAACATCAACTTATAGATTCTTGGGGCATTCAAGCCCCCCTCAGTACAGGGAACCACACAGAGTGGGCTGTACCCAAACCCCAGAGGTCCCTGAGTTCATTGGAGGAGTAAGCTAACAGCAGTGCTGGGGACAGGTCAGGGGGAGTGACTGTCCCCTGAGCAGGGAGAGCACTAGCAGCCTGTCTGCTCCTAGAGTTAAAGGTGCCGGCCACATAGACCTCAGCATGTGTGCTTGTAAGAGGTCACTTTAAGGTAGCACTATTATGGGAGGATGTTGTGCGGATTAATCTTAGTTATAAAAATTGGATTGGGGCTCATCTTTAACTCGCAAGTGTGAAGACCTCCATCCACTCAGAATCCTGGCCTCCCAGGCTTCTTAAATTGTGAACATTAAGAATTTGTGTGCATACACTCTCTTCCCAGTCCTCAGTTTTCCACAAATGCCTTTTGGGTTACCCCGTCTGCATTGCTATTTCCCTTAGAAATGGACGCCGGCACACGCGTGCGTGCCCTAGTGTGTGCTAATGAAGAAAGAATGGCGGTAGGATGCTATTTGAGTTTGCAAGGTGAAGAATTACTTCCCAATGGCTTTGCTGTTTCCATGACCAAACACTTGCACATTAAACGCCGAGTAACTGGTTGTGTTCACAGCCTGCCTTACATTTTGAAGAACAGAATGCGAGTGAATATTCGGTTTCTGAGCACAGCCATAGTCAGTTTGGAAGGATTGAGTGAGGGGCCACAGTGGGCTGCTCTGCTGTCCCCGGAGCCGTCTGTAAGTAATGAGGGGCTCCCTCGAGCCCCTTATGGCATGAGACTTTGGTAATGACCCATGCAGTTGGTTGTAGGAACGACCAAGCTTCCCGAGAGAATAATGGCGAGCTAACTTCCCACAAAATTCCGCTAACACTCTCTAAAGATCTATAGAAAATTCCCAAGCCCTTTTTATCTGAGTGGGGGTGTAAGGTAGAATTATGATGGACGGGTTGTTCCCACTGAGTGGTTCACCGCCATGCTGGCCTCTGATGACCACCTGTGCTATTTGCTCCCAATAGGACCAACCACGTTGAAGCCCATATTGCCTAGATGTCTCCACTCTCGAAGGTTTATCTTCCTGGGCTAACAGAGCCGTGGGGGTGATAGGTGTGTGAAAAATGTCCAGGTGAATACTCATAGCTGGGGTCCTGCGATAAGCCTTTCCTTGGCTAGTGCTTCCTTCTACAAACTGGAACTGACAGCGAGCCGTGGGGTGAGCGCTCTAGGACTATGTAGTGTGGGTCCCGTTTAATGTGTCTATCAAGGGTTTGAGCTCTTCTGTGGGGAAGCCCCAGCAAAGGTGGAATCCAATTTATACCTCCCAGCAACTTGTGAAAACCAGTTAATGTTTTTACACGGTTTTTCTAATATCAAGTTACTGTGCCTGTGGTCCAGTATGAGGGCCGCGTGTCTGAACTTGACCCGGAGCAATCATAAATTGAGAGGTGGCCTCACTCATGTGTACATAGGTTTATTACACTATTTCATTGTGAGGTGCAACGATTAAGGGATCCTACAGGGAGTGGATGATGTAGGCCTCAGCAAAGCATCCTCTGAGTGGTTCTAAGACGTTTCCTATAATGTACTCCTGCATGGTGACACTATTCACCAGGATCTGAGATAAAGTTTTAGATGATACCGCTTGGTATGGACCTTCTGGTCTAATTCAGGAACGGTGAATGTAACCCTCTCGTGATCAGCAGGATCTAAATGGATAGTATAAACACAATCCTGGTGGCTCAGCTACGTGAGTCTGAGAGTTGGTGCCCAGAAGACAAGAGGAAGGTTCTCCTGTAGGGAGTGACCAGACCGGCGTGATGGAGTTTCCATCTTCCTTCTCAGGCTGCTTGTTGGCATCCTGGCATTCCCCTTGTACCTGCTGCACTTCCTGGGTCTCTGGAGCAGAATGTGCAAACAGTTCTTTCCCCCACTTCATGGTGAGGTTCACTGTGATGCACAAAGAGCAACGGCGAGGAGAAAGTGGGTGCTTTGCAGCACCCTGCAGGGCTTTGCAGGCATATCTGGGAAGCTCTCCCTGCTGGAACTGGGCTATGACATGGGGGCCAACTTCAAGATCTACCCACCCGGATGCAGGGTGACCTGTGTTGATCCCAAACCCAACTTTGAGAACTTCTTGATGAAGAGCTGTGCAGAGAACCACCAGCTGCAGTTGGAGAGCTTCATGGTCTCCCTGGGGAGAACGTGCACCAGGGGGCAGATGGCTCTGTGGCTATGATCATCGGCGCCCTAGTGCTGTGCTCGGTGATGGACCATGAGCAGATTCTCCACCACGTGTGCAGGCTGCCAAGGCCAAGAAGTGGCTAGGCAATAGGCTCTATAGGATGCTATTCATCATTAAGCACAGCACAAAGGAATCCAGGCAAAGATACAGAACAAGAATCTACATGAAGGGGAACCAGTTACAAATAACGGTGTTCGACCTCATGCACAAAGAGCAAACTGAGGCAAGATGTCATATGACCTGTTTCAGTGGCAACATGAAGTTGGGGTCAGTTTGGGGGAATAGACGCCCCATCTATTGTGACATCCGTTGCTCCCGCACTGGAAGAGTGATGGGCAGGACTCAAGAGTAGGAGAAACAGCTGCAAAAAGCTTCTCGTATTGGGAACTTGGAAAGTGTGAAGTATGAATTTAGGAAAACTGGAAGTGGTCAAAAATGAAATGGAATGCATGAACATAGGTATCCTAAGAGTAAGCTGAAATGGACGGACATTGGCCATTTTGAATTAGAGAATCACATGATGGATTACATGAGGAGTGACTCAATCAATAGGATTGGAGCTGCATTCCTATGCAGAAGGGATCACCCTGACTCCCTCAGGAAGCACAAGGCTCTCTGTGATAGGATTATCTCTATCCATCTTCCAGGAAACCCACCACTGCAGCTAAGGTACAGTTTTCCCTCTGTTATCAGCAGCCAATCAACTGCAAGGGAGTTCCCTCAGCAGTTATTCCCAGGCTGGATCCTCCATCTGGTTTGTCCTCAAACCTCCAGTTCTTTGGACCCTGCCTGCAGTTCCTCGGACTCTCTAGCCGCCGCCGCCACTTTACTCATCAACCTTGCTTTGAATCACCTCGACCCTCCGAAATCCTGCGGGCGGACCTACCTACAGATTTTGGCACTAAGTGAGTCATTTCCCTCCCTCAATTTCTTCCTAGATGTCTCATAGTCGGTTCAAAATTTACCTGTCCTAAACAGACATCTGATTTCTTGAAAAATCTTTTTCTCTGCCTGGGTTGCCTATCCCAATAAACAACCTCCCACTCACCAAAAACTTTGAGGTCATCAATAGTTTTCTCTCTCTCTCTCTCTCTCTCTCTCTCTCTCTCTCTCTCTCTCTCTCTCTCTCCAATAAATCATTTAGCTGTGGGTCCCCTTTTAATGTGTCAATCAAGGGTTTGAGCTCTTCCGTGGGGATGTCCCAGCAAAGGTGGAATCCAATGTATACCTCCCAGCAGCTTGTGAAAACCACTTAACGTTTTTACGTGATTTTTTTCTAATATGAAGTTACTGTGTCTGTGGTCCAGTATGAAGGCCGCTTGTCTGAATTTGACGAGGAGCAATCATTAATTGAGAGGTGGCCTCACTCATGTGTACATAGGTTTGTTACACTATTTCATTATGAGGTGCAACGATTAAGGATCATCCTGGTGTTGGATGATGTAGGCCTCAGCAAAGCGTCCTCTGAGTGGTTCTAAGATGTTTCCTGTAATATACTACTGCATGGTGACACTATTCGCCAGGATCTGAGATAAAGTTTTAGATGATACCGCTTGGTATGGACCTTCTGGTCTAATTCGGGAAGGGAAAATGTAACCCTCTCGTGATCAGCAGGATCTACCTGGATAGTATAAACACAATCCTGGTGGCTCAGCTACGTGAGTCTGAGAGTTGGTGCCCAGAAGACAAGAGGAAGGTTCTCCTGTAGGGAGTGACCTGACCTGCGTGATGGAGATTGCCGTCTTCCTTCTCAGGCTGCTTGTTGGCATCCTGGCATTCCCCGTGTACCTGCTGCACTTCCTGGGTCTCTGGAGCAGAATGTGCAAACAGTTCTTTCCCCACTTCATGGTGAGGTTCACTGCCATGTACAATGGGCAGAAAGAGCAGGAAGCGGGAACTGTGCAGTCGAATGCAGGAGTTTGCCGGCACATCTGGGAAGCCGTCGCTGCTGGAACTGGGCTATGACACGGGGGCCAACTTCAAGTTCTACCCACCCTGATTCAGGGTGACCTCAGTGGACCCCTATCACAACTTTGAGAAGTTCTTGATGTAGAGCATCACTAAGAACCGTCACCTGCAGTTGGAGGGCTTCGTGGTCTCCCTTGGGAGAACGTGCACCAGGGGGCAGATGGCTCTGTGGCTCTGGTCATCGGCGCCCTGGTGCTGTGCTCAGTGATGGACCAGGAGCAGATTCTCCACGACGTGTGCAGGCTGCCAAGACCGAGAAGTGGCTAGTCAATAGGCTCAATAGGATGATATGCAGCAGTAAGCACGCCACAAAGGAATCTAGGCAAAGATACAGAACAAGCATCTACATGAAGGGGAACCAGTTACATAACAACGGTGTTCGACGTCATGCACAAAGAGCAAACTGAGGCAAGATGTCATATGACCTGTTTCAGTGGCAACATAAAGTTGGGGTCAGTTTGGAGGAATAGACGCCCCATCTATTCTGACATCCGTTGCTCCCGCACTGGAAGAGTGATGGGCAGGACTCAAGAGTAGGAGAAACAGCTGCAAAAAGCTTCTCGTATTGGGAACGTGGAAAGTGTGAAGTATGAATTTAGGAACACTGGAAGTGGTCAAAAATGAAATGGAATGCATGAATACAGTTATTCTAAGAGTAAGCTGAAATGGATGGACATTGGCCATTTTGAATTAGAGAATCACATGATGGATTACGTGAGGAGTGACTCGATCAATAGGATTGGAGCTGCATTCATATGCAGAAGGGATCACAAGGCTCTCTGTGATAGGATTATCTCTATGGACCTTCCAGGAAGCCCACCACTGCAACTGAGGTGTTTATCCTCTGTTATCAGCAGCCAATCAACTGCAAGGGAGTGTCCTCAGCTGCTTCTCCAGAGCTGCATCCTACATCTGGTTTGTCATCTGACCTCCAGTCCTTTGGATGGGAGCCTCCTGTTGCCTGCTGCTCCTGGGACTCTAGCAGCCTGTCGTTGGACATTTCAACCTTGCTTTCCACCCTCTCAGCCATCGGAATCTTGCTGTCTGACCTGCCGGCCCATCGTGGAAGGACCTTCAGGAAATTCGTTAACCCACCGAAGTGAGTTGGATTGAGCTTTCTGTACCGTTGCTTGGACTAATTGGCTGTTCTGGTCCTCTTTGCTATATAACTTATCCTGTTCTGTTTCCACTGTCACAAGTGTCGTGGTTTTGCTGGTCTAGAGAACGCTGCCTAACACAGGAGCCCACTGAAATTCAACAAGTCATTGTGCATGGAGGAGAGTCTTTCTAGTGACTCTCTCCCTGTCCTGAAAGTAAAGAAATCTTAGAATTTCCTCTTTTCATGCCCAGCTTATTGTGCTGTCCGCCATTTCCCTATAAATGGTCCCCACAACAGTGGGCACTGGCTTTCATCAGTGGTCCAGTGGAATGCAAGGACCCGTGGTCGTACAACACAGGCACTTGGCTGCTCACTGAATGGGTGGGAGTTCAAACCCACCCATTGGCTCCACTGGAACAAAGATCTGCTCATCTGCTTCTGTTCAAATTGCTGTAAATGGTTTTCTTGAAGGGGAATCCACCAGGGTGACTTGAGCTGGTGACGCTTGCACCAGTGGAGCTTCTGGGTCTTGATTTGGGTACGGGGTAGGGCAGGACTCAAGATGGCAAACAGATACAAAAATTTCTCATGAATGGAACTTTGAATGTGAGGAGTGTGAATGTAGGAAAATTAAGAATGGTGAACAATGAAATGGATGCATATGAGGAGGTGCCCCACCACCCCCAAATGCAATGTTTTTCAAAGCTTTCTATTTAAATGTTTTTATACAACCTTATCACTTTCAAAGTACTCTCCATTTCCCTTAAGACATTTGTCAGATCCGCGATTCCACTTTTTTTTATTTGGGGGCTCTTACAACTCTGATAACAATCTATACATCAATTGTATCGAGCACACTTGTACATATGTTGCCATCATTCCAAAGATTTTCTTTCTACTTGAGCCCTTGTTATCATCTCCTCTTTTCCCCTCGCCTGCCCTCACCTTCACCTCGTGAACCCTTGATAAATTATAAATTATTTTTATATTCATATTATACACCATCTGCTATCTCCCTTCACCCACATTTCTATTGTTCGTCCCCCGGGGTAGGGTTTATTTATATGTCGATTATTGGGATTGGTTCCCCCTTCTGCTCCCATCTTCTCCCTCCCCTCGTGGTATTGCACCGTCCATTATTGTTCCTGAGGGATTTATCTGTCCTGGATTCTGTGTGTCTAGAGCTCTTACCTTTGCCAGTGCGCATGCTCTGGTCTAGCCAGATTTCTTTGTAAGATAGAACTGGGGTCAGAATAGTGGGGTGGGGAGAAGGCATTAAAGAACTAGAGGAATGTGGTGAGTTTCATCAGTGCTGTAAGGCGCCCTGACTGGCTCGTCCCTTCTTGTGACCCTATGTGAGGGGATGTCCAGTTGTCTAGAGATGGGCTTTGGTTCTCCAGTCTGATCCTCCTCATTCCCATCAAAACACTTGGTTATTTGGGGTCTGCTGATGCCCGTTACTTGGTCCTATCAACACCTCATGATCACACAGGCTGCTATGCTTCTTCCATGTGGGCTTTGTTCTTTCTGTGGTAGAAGGCCGCTTGTTTAATTTCAACCTCTTCAGACCCCGCACGCTATATCTTCTAATACCCGGCGTCATCAGCTTTCTTCACCACATTAGCTAATGCGCCATTTTCTCTCCTGCGATCTTGTCAGGAAATTGAGCATCATAGGATGCCAGGTTATTAGAACAAAGTGTCGTGTTGATGGAGGATATGAGTACAGGCCGATGTCTGCCGGCTATCTTTATACTTAATCTATAAATATATGTACATAGACCTATATCCCTAGCCTTATGTATTCATATATTTATATACGTACATGACATTATTTATACCTCTATCAATATCTTTTGCCTCCTAGTTTTTCCTTCTGTTTCCTTTAACATCCCCCCTGGACCACTAGCATGTTCTGCCATCAATTGGCTCTCTGGACCTCCTCTCGGCTACATTGCACTTGATTGAAGCCCACCAGGCAGTCTTTGCCCTCCTTACCATCAATTTTAGATCCCTTGTTGTTCCCTTGTGCCGGGGTTTTTTGACTTCCCATCCCTATCCTCCGCCCACTCTTCAACTCCCTCCCCCACCCACAACCTTGGGATTCATTGTTTTTTCCTCCAGAGTGTTTATCATGACCGTCCTGTATAGATAGGCATGGGAAAGAAAAGAAAGAGGGAGGAGTAAAGCCTATGGAGAGTTCGAGGTCTGTCTGCTGACCCTTATGCATAGTTTCTGCTTGGGTCTGATGCGGTGTAAGGTCTGCCCCCCGAGTCCAAAGTCTATTTTCAGAATTCTCGGGAACTTGGTTGCTCTGCTCCCCTTGCTGCTCTGTTGTGCTCCCTTAAGGTTACTCGCTGGGGTGAGGGGTTCAGACTGGGCACAATTCCCCTACTGTGTCTCTGGTACTGCCCCCCCTTGGCTCTGTGGGTCAGTAAGGGCATGCTGTGACTTGTGGGGGAGCCAACACTATGGTCCTCTCTGTACATTGGCTACTCCAAGTGGGAACATCATCCTCAAAGCTTGATGGGTCAGGATGCTGTCCACTCTCTCTCATTCTCTCCCTTTTTCCTTCTTTGTTTGCTCCAGCGTGGTCTGGTAAGACCTGCCATTCTCCCCGGGCTTTATCTTAAGTGCATTCTCCTGGAGAGAGGGTTTGGCATAGCTGGAAAAGGGGTTGGCCTGGCCAACCAGACCTCTCTGCTCGTTCACTGCTTCGTGCCAGTATGCTGCCCTCAAGGCCTGGTACAGCAGGTTGAGGTCTGCTCCCTCTCGCCATCCCTTTCCTGTGGAGACATTAACGAGTACCCTCCCCTGTGGATTAGTGCCTGGTTCCCCCCTCTCCCCCCTGCCTTCATCTTTCCTCCCTTGTTTTCTCTTGTCCCACCCGCCCTACTTTTTCCCTTCTGTGTGTTGGCAAGTTGGGTGCATCATTGGGCTTGGTCTGTCCCATGCCTATGTGCCTGTCTCTCAACCTGTAAATTATGGAATAAACTTTTTCTTCTGGTCCCACTGTGTTTTTTGGATCTACCTCAGTGGACTCGTCTTGCACTTGTCCTTCTGTTCTTGGCTAACTTCTCTTAGCATAATTTCCTCCATCTTTTCCCAGGAGACAGTGTCTTTTGTGTCTCCATCCCTGTTTTTTAGTGATGAGTAGTCTTCCAGTGTGTGTGTGTGTGTGTGTGTGTGTGTGTGTGTGTGTGTGTGTATGTGTGCCAGAGTTACCCCATCCACTGTCTCTCGATAGATTTCAGTTGTTTCCAGACCTTTGTCAGTGTGAATGGTGCCGAAAGGAACACTGGAGCACTGATGACTGGACACAGTCTATTTATTACTTATTCTGGGTATATGTCCAATAAAGGGATTGCTGGTTTTAAAGGTGCATGGGGCAGGAGAGGTATGCTGTTTTTGCCCCCAAAAGATGGCATACGGAGATGCCTGCGTGAGCACGTGCTGTGTCCCTGTGGAAGAAACATTCCCCTGTCTCCCACTAATCAGGTCTTTTTTGTGACACCATATTACACAATCTTTTCAGAACCTCTAAGTAGAAAGCTTGATTAGCAGTCTGACCTGGTAGAAAGAAGTCCAAATGCACTGTGCCCCTCACATCAGAAAAACAAATGATGGCAACATATGTACAAGTGTGCTTAATATCATTGAATAGTGGGTTGTTATAAGATTTGTCAGAGACCCCGCCCATAAAATGATAAATAAAAATTAAGGATCCAAGGAAATCATAAATATAAATAACTAGATTTATTATGGTAAAAAATAAAATATAAATGAGAATCATCTTGGTCTTTGATTTCTCTTGATGAGCATTTTTGGGATGAGGTGATGTTGGCTTCTTCCACTGACTTGATTGATGTTGGCTTTCTGGGTCATGAGGATAGCACCACGTCTCACCTCTAATGACCTGGGGGGAAAGTCTGGGTCACTTCGGAACTGTTCTTTCAAAGCATGGCACGTTTCTACTGCACACTTTTCCTCAGTCAGTCACAACTGAGGAACACATTTTGTAGTGACCCTTCTCATTCCCAAATCTTCCGTTAAAGTTCACTGAACCAAGCACCGCTCTCCTCCAAACAACATCCCATCTTCAGTGGTCTGTCATCCGTCTCAAGCACAAGTGCATGACTGTTGTCAGCAATTTCGTGAGTTCAGTGAGTTGACGGATGACCAGAATAAGTTCTGCCATCCATCGTCATTTCACTTTACTGAAACGAAAAAACCACTCCTGCGCTTGAGTTTCTGAAACAGTTCCTGGTGACCAGAGAGAACCTTCCCAAGCAACACCACTGGTAGCACTAACTCAGAGCGAGTCGCTCAATGCTCACCTGGCAGGAACAAGGCACACTAGGAAAGCTCTACTCGCCCAGCACCATTCCGGTGGTTGTTTTTTTGTTTTTTGTTTTTTTTTTTTATTACTCCCTCATATGCATCAATACCTTAGATTAGTGAGCTGAAATGGACTGACATTGACCGTTCTGAATTGGAAAAGCATATGATGGACCGTGTCAGAAGTAATCCAGCAAGAGGAATGGACTTGCAATCCTCTTCAGGAAGGACCTTGCTAACTCCGTGAAGTACAGGGCTATCTGTGATAGGAGTATCTCTATCCACCTGCCAGGAAACCCACGACCGCTCTTAAGGTGTAGTTGTTCCCTCTGTTTTCAGCACCCAACCAATTGCAAGGGAGTTTCCTCAGCTGGTCTGCTTTGTCATCTGACGTCATCCTTTGCATGTGAGCCATTGACCTCTCCTGTCGCCTGCTGTCCGTGGGAGTCTCCAGCAGCCTGCCTCCTTGATTTGAATTGTCTCAGCCATCAGAATCTTGCTGTCTGACCTGCCAGCCCTTCTTGGGTTGATCAGCCCTGCAGCTAGGTGAGTGAGAAGAAGCCTAAAACCTAACACCACAGACAAAAAAAAACTTGGCCTCTGCAACCACAGTAGCCATTTCTTGTAGATGGACTGTTCTGTATATTCCTCTTCTCTACAGAGCGCAGTCGTACACAGTGAGATATCCAAGAACGACTCCTCTGCAACCATGCCTGGTGTGCATTATAAATTTGCCTCTAAACTCAACTACGACACCATCGTCTTTGATGGGTTCCACATCTCCCTGTGCGACCTGAAGGAGAAAATCATGGGGAGAGAAAAGCTGAAAGCTTCTACCTGCAAACTGCAGATCAGCAAGGCGCAGACGAATGAAGAATACACTGATGACAATGCGCTGATCCCTAGGAATTCTTCGGTGATTGTTAGAAGACTTCCTATTGGTGTTGTGAAATCTGCAAGCAAGACGTCTGGGATCAGTCCAACGGAACCAGCGATGG
Source organism: Tenrec ecaudatus (assembly GCF_050624435.1). Lineage (NCBI taxonomy): Eukaryota > Metazoa > Chordata > Mammalia > Afrosoricida > Tenrecidae > Tenrec > Tenrec ecaudatus. The sequence goes on from NC_134538.1 coordinate 124,171,792, forward strand.
GCACTTTGCGAGCAATGCACGGCTCTTCTGCGTCCGTTTGTGCAGCCCAGCTGACCAAGGCTGCCAATCTGGCTGACGCCAATGCTTCTGAAGATGACAAGATTAAAGCAATGATGTTTCAGTCTGCCCACAAGTATGACCCAATTAATTACCTGAAGAAACCTCTAGGTCCACCACCTCCTACTTACATCTGTTTCCAGTGTGGCAAACCTGGACATTATATTCACCATTGCCCGACAAAGGGGGAGAAGAACTTTGACGCTGGCCGTAGAATTAGAAGGAGCGCTGGCATTCCTAGAGCTTTTATGATGGAAGTGAAAGATGCTAACGTGAAGGGAGCGCTGCTGACCAGCTCTGGACAGTATGCAGTCCCCATCATAGATGCACAGGCATATGCCCTTGGGAAGAAAGAGAAGCCCCCCTTCTCCCCAGAGGAACCAAGCTCTGCCTCCACAGAAGAGGATCCGATCCCAGCGGAATTGGCCTGTCTCCTCTGCAAGGAGCTGATGACTGACGCAGTGATCATTCCGTGCTGTGGAAACAGTTATTGCAATGAATGTGTGCGCACAGCACTCCTGGAATCAGATGAACATACGTGCCCCACGTGTCTTCAGAAGGAGGTCTCTCCCGATACTTTAGTTCCCAATAAGAATCTACGGAAGGCTGTTGAGAGGTTCCAAAATAAGACTGGCTATACACAAAGACTAAGAAAAGAGTTCCCTCCACCACCACCACTGATTCCAAGGCACCTACAACCTCTGAAGAGATCTCCAATATCCAAACCACAGGATCCTCTGATGAATCCAGCGATATCCTGCTCAACTCACCCAGCACCCTCAATGCCGTCATTGGCTTCCACACGATCTACCTCGGCTCCTCTTGCTCCTGGAGCTCCATCTTCTACCGCAGCTCCTGTTCCTGATGTAACTGCCACAGTGCTCATATCGGTCCATTCTCCTTCCTATTCACCATCACCCGCACATCCCAGAAGAGACAGAGGCAAGAGCCGAAGTTACCGGTCACGCTCCAGATCTCATGGATACCATCGATCGAGGTCAAGATCACCACGATATCGTCGACATCATTCATGATGAGGATCTCCTCGAGCGTTTAGGGCACAGTCTGATACTAAACGGAGTGCTCCCCAAGGAGAAACAGAGCACCAATCTGCTCATCGACTCAGAAGAGCTCCACCACCTTATGCGCTAAAAGCTATTGCTGGGAGGAGTGTAGACGCGGTAGAAAAGGAGCGTTGCAGAGAAAGGGGAAATGCTGAGTGGTGTGAAAGTGCGGACATGAACCTTTTCTGCATCCAGAGCTACTAGAGACATCTCAGACATCTAGAGAACATAGAGGGGCTGAGGAAGATCAAACCGACTTCTTGTTGTCCCAAGTTGAGACGATGCTACACCTGTCCAAGATGATCCCATGGATGCAGAATCCACCGCTTATACATCGATAGCTCATGTGAATTATGGAAGGATGTGATATACATTTGAAATCATAATGAAAAATTATGAAAATATTTAGAAAATAAAATAGAGTTAAAAATAAATAAAATAAAAAATAAAATAAATAAAATAAAAAATAAAAATAAAAATAAATAAAATTAAAAAAAATAAATAAATACCAGAAAAAATAAATAAATAAAATAATATCTGAGTAAGACAAGAAAAATATATATAAGCCAAAGCCAAAAGGTGACAAGACTAAATGTAAAAATGATGGATCTACTGTATCCAGGGAAGAAAGATTAAAACCTACTAAAGAATCTCAAGAGGTAGCAAGTGGAGGATGTGAGAAATCACCACAATCTGAACCTCCACTTAGAAAAGCCACAGATTGATGGGATATTTTCCTTCATTTGCATTATTTGTATTTTTGTCTTTATACAATTATGATTATAGCCTCGCCACCTTATTAGAATTTGTTGGGCTTTTTTTTATTATTCCTGATGGGTCGCCAACTGTGAAACGTTGGAGGAATGGATCCATAAGGAGATATCCTGGTACAAGGGGTAATGGGGATGCAGGCACGGGGAAGGACCATAGCGAGGGAAAGGGGATTTGGGGAGTAACACTAAAGGACAGAGAGGGGAGGGAGCACTAGAACGGATTGTGTTTGAACAAGTTATTCTAAAGGCAAATTCACCATGGGAGTGCAGGGGTGCACGAAGATTGATTGTATAATTCTCATTGACATGTCTCAACAACTGAGATGTTGAATTGAATGATATGTAATTTATGTGCCAATAAAATTGATGTCCGTTCTGTTATATTCTGTTTATACTCATTTTTATTAGGGTGTACCTCAGAAGCGTGTCGCCATTGGGGCTCACTCTCTTGAAGCCGTGTTATTTGTTGCCTTATTTTCATTAAGTGAAAACCAAGGATGTTGGGCCCACAGGCAGAGAAATTAGAAAGGGCATTAGGGAGCGAGCATAGATAGGGGTGCAGATAAGAGGGAGCTGATGTCAAGAAATCCAGGGAGGAAAGGAAGTTTTAGAAAGCATGTATGATTATGGAAGAAATTCCACAATTATGTTTGACATGATTGGATTATGGAATGATAGGACATGTAATGGCTCACGAGTTACAGCAAATTAAAGAAAAGGCATAGGTTCAGGTGTGGCTTTGGGGGTCCCACTAAATGCTAGCTCCCACTTAAGAAAAATTTGTTCTTAAACCATAACCCTGTTACATACTCACCTTCATGATGCGATCACTACAGATAAGGATTTGGTGAAGAAAGCAGATGGTAACATGGGAGAAAAATATAAAACGAAAGAAAAAGTGTGGAGAAAGATTTTTAATCGTTTTCATTGAAAACTTCTGAAGCAGAAGGACTGAAACAGGAAAGCGTGTGAGCAAAACACAGAGTGGGACCTGAACATGAAAGGATGGATAGGCCCTAAAGCCCATTCATTATACTCCCTCGGGACCCCCATGCTCTGCATCCCCTGCTGCTCCGTTGCATGCCCCCACTGTTTGCTTCAGTGTACTTGGGCCAGCTCAGTGGCACATCCCCCCAGGTGTCTCCATTGCTGTCCCGTGTAGGGCCATCGGTCAGTGCAGGATGTCGCTTCCCGCCGTGTGGGCAGCTGTATGGTCCTCTCTGTACAATGGTCCCTTCGAGCCAGGCTATCGTCCTCGGAGCTTGGTGGACCCAGGTGTGCTCCAGTCCGTCGTTTTTTCTCCTTCCTTTAGCTTGTCTTCCTTCTGGAAGTGGTGTGGTAGGTCACTTCCTTTCCCACAACAGACGATCTCCTTTCATTTTCTGTGTACTCCCTTCAAATGTGGGGGTCGTGCTAATTCTGAAGCAGAGTGAACTGAAAGAACTGAAACAGGGAAAGCATGTGACCAAACCTGACCATGGAAAGATGGCTAGGACCCCTGCCAAGGACGGCATTCCACCACCTAAGACGATCAAGATCAACAGAAAAACTGGGGAGCAATATTGGAGGTACAGAGGATATAACTAATATCAAAGAACCCTCTGAAGAACGGACGTCAACATCCAGGAAAGTTAACCAGGAAAAAGTCCAAGGAAAGGTCAGGCAGAAGTAAGTGGAACTGAAGGATCCAGCTCCCCTCTAGGGGTGGATTATACTCCTAGATGCTCAGCACGTGGCCGTCCTCTGCAGAAACCAGATGCAAAAGGACTGTCACTGAAACTGTGGGAGAGTTTAAGGATGACAATAGAGCTCCTGCTGAAAATGTTATTAATATGATTTGGTTCCTCAACCCAAAAGGGATCAAGATGACTTTGGATCTGGAGAAGAAGATGATGTTAAATCTACACAACCAACATGAAGTCTAGGAAAGCCTGTAGTATTATTTAAAGCAAACTAAAGTTTGGCACTAAGACTGAAAATAGAGTCAAGTATAAGGACAAAACGAGTGACCAACGTCAGAGGAAATTCAGATTCAGTAACTCAAAGAAGTGAGTCATAAAACAATGCATGAGATTGAAAGTTCCAATAGCTCTACATCTAGTGAAAAGGGACAAACCAAAGATCGGGATTATTGGATCTTGGCAAAGGGAAACCCTGGGGAGGGCAAAAGTAGCATCAGCCAGAGAGAGAGAGAGTCATGTAGACCGTCTGAATGAAAACGTGACATTTAAAAATCTGTCTGAACCGACTAAATAGACTAGAACTTCATGTAACCATGAATCCATTCATGGCTCCTTACATAAAAACTTCATGCCCCATAAAGACCAAAAAAAAAAAAAACAACTAAGACCACAGAGATTATTCAAGTTCCAAGCGCAGGGTGGGAAGAAGTGAGTCAACAAGAAGACTATCCTCCGCGGAGTAAATATTCTGCATCCCCACAGAAAGAGAAAACACAGATGAAAGGGATTTGCCTCAGATGGGAACAGCAGCCCTCCAACCCCACCCCCACCCCCAAAAGTCATTGAAGTCTCTAGAGTCACAGAAAACTTCATGATCACGAAGCTAGTTCAGATTCTAAAGATGCTAAGGTGAAGAGACAAAGTCTGTAGATACAAACTATAGAGATCATGACAAGCATGTATCAGAATCAAGGGATTATAGTCCAGTAGCAATAAATTACTGCATATCCTTAACCCACCAGACACACACATTGAAAGAGAGCGAGTTGTTGGGCAAATTGACAAGAATTCTATCAAACCTAAGCCCTAGTTAAGCTAGTCCTCTTGATTTTCCTCCGACTTAAGGAGAGAAAATGATGAAGTGAAATTTGATCCAGATTACAATGAAAATGACAGGGAAAGTAATGTATTTGTACAAGAAGAAGCATCAGGGGGCAATGTGAAGGAACTGAAAGAGAAAGTGATGGAGGAAGCAAAGAGAGTGCGGACACGGCACAGTGGGTCGGTGAGGTGGGACCAGGAGTCACAGTCAAAGCAGTCCAAGTAGAAGCATAGCCCTTCTGGAAGCCAGACCCAAAGCCACAGACGCAGCGCAAGCTCAGCAGAAAGTCAACTCAGTAAGAAGACAAAGATGCAGAGAGAAACGGAGGAGCACGGAAACATGAAAAGCATTAGAAACATAAGGATAACAGAATGTCAGGTGAACAGATACATGGGATGGTGTAAGATATGGCAAATAATAATATATAATATAAACGTAAGGCTTCCTGGGAGGGAGGCAAGAACACAGAAGGGATAAAGGGGAGCTGAGATCAAAGACTTCAAGAAGAAAGACAGATCATTGAAACTGATGGTGGTAGAATTTGAACAATTATACTTGATCTAATTGAAATATGGAGTGTTACAATATCTGTAAGAGCTCACAATAAAATGATAAGAAAAATAAAATAAAAAAAAAAAAGAAACGTGAGAAGCCTGCAGGGACTGGAGCAGAATTGGAAAAAAGCGAAGAACAGAAACACAAGAAGTCAACACAGACAAAGGAGGAGGGGAAAGATGAGAGAAGTGACATCTGTCACTGTGTAAAAGGACAGATTTGTTCATTGTCTAAATTGCAAAGTCTTCTCTATCGATTTTGTTATAATGTGAGGAAATTCAAACCTAGTAACTCATGACATGGACAGTCCTTGCTGCACTTAAAATATTGCCGCTTGATTACTTAATTTTTCATGAGAGCTTGGTAACACGAATTTTTGTACTGAATTGTGAGTGGTGTCCACGTAACATGAGAGGTGTGGCCAGGACCTATGATTTTAGCCACCATTCATCAGTTGGGGCGGAGTTTACTGTGCGGTGAAAGTTTCCCATTTGAACTGTTTTAATTGCCGGGCAGAAGCTGATATCTGTTTTAAAATAACTGCAGAAGGATTTGCGGTAGTCATTGCCGGCCCCGTTGTGTTGCTTTTGGATTACAATAAAACTTTTCCATAAACGTAAAAACAAAGCAAGAGAGAACAAACGTGGTTGTTAGGTATCGGCAAGTTAGTTCCAACTCACAGCGACCCAATATGGGCCACAGAACAAAACATTCCCCGGTCCTGCACCGCCCTCAGCTGCTAGTGGAGCCCACTGCTGCAGTCACTGCATCAGTCCGTCTTGTTCAGGGTCCTCCTTTTACAGGCTGCCCACGACTTTATCAAGCTTGGTGTTCTGTTCCAGCATCTGATCTCTGCGGATAACATATTCATGTGACAAAGCCCATGAGAAGTCTTGCCATCCTTGTCTCTAAGGAGCATTCTGACTGTACTTGTTCCTAAACAGATGTTTGTTCGGCAGAGTCCATTGGACTTTCGATATTCTTCACCAGCTTCACAACAAATACATCGATTCTTCTTCGCTCTTCCCTGCTCTAGCCCAACGTTCACAGGCAGGTGAGGCCATGGAAAATACCATGGCTTGGGTCAGGCCCACCTCCCTCCGCAAAGTAACCTCCTTGCTGTTCAACACTGTACGCGGCACATTTAGTCTCTGCGATGCATCACGTGCTCTCCCAACTGTTTCTATTGATCTTGACTGTTTCTCTTGTTCCTGAGCATTGATTGTGGATCTAAGCAAGATGAAATCCTTCACAAGTTGCGTCTTTTGTCCGCTGATCATATTGGCCCAATTGTGAGCATTTGGGTTTTCTTTACAGTAAGTTGTAATAAATGCTGAAGTTCTGTGATACTTGATCTTCATCAGCAAGTGCCTCCCTTCCTCACCTTCAGGAAGCAAGGTTGTGTTGTCGCAGGTTGTTAAGGCATCTTCCCCCAGTCCTGATGCCACATTCTTTTCCATAGAATGCAACTTCTGTGATGATTTGCTCTGCACGCAGATTGTATAAGCATGGTGAGAGGGTTCAGCTGTCACACACACCTTCCTCAATGTTAAACCCCGTGGTATTTTCTTGTTCTGTTCACACAGCTGCCTCGGAAGCTAGGTTCTGTATGAGCATGATGAAGTGTTCCGGAATCCCCATTCTTCTCAAAGCTATCCGTATTTCTTGTGAGCCACACAACCGAATGAACGCCTTTGCATAAGCAGTAAAACACAAGTAAACCTCGTGTAACACAAATTGTTTGGTCACAACGAGATCTAAGGAAGCACTGGTAGAGGATGATAAATGGGCCAAGAAATGAAACGTGGGGTCCAGCGCACAACTGAGATGATCCTAAGGAGTGACTGTACAATTTCATGGGATAAATAAAAAAACAGGCAAACAGTGTAGTACGCTCACCTCTTTCACAGAGTCAAGAACAGAGAGGGAGAAAGTATCCTCCAGCAGGTGTATATTGTCTTTGGGTTAACAAGCCCCATCCATCACAGTCTATCGCATAAGGAACAAGTTGGACAGTGTCTTAGCCCTAGATATCCAGGGCACGATGGGGGAGAAAGCTAATAGTAGTACTGGGGCAGGCAGAGGAAACTGACTGTCCCCCGAGTGGGGAGAACAATAGAAACATGATGTCTGCTCCCATGCTGAAGGGCTGCCTGCCGCATAATGAATGACCAGCCATGTGCTTGTAAGGGGTTCCACTAAGGTAGCACTATTATGGGAGGATTTTGTGGGGATGGTTTTCAATTAGGAGAATGTGTCTAGGACTCATCTCCAACTCAAAAATGTGAAGGCCTCCCTCCATCGAAATCCGGCCTCCCAGGATTCAAGAGTTTGTCCACATACACTCTCCTCCTGGTGCCCAGTTCCCCACATTTCCCGCTTTTAGAGTACATTTTAAATTGAAAAGGGTGACGTGGCTTGTTTCGGTACCACTTTGCCTTCTATGGAAGCAGCATGTGACGGTGCAGGCAACGAACAATGACACTGAGTCGCACAGTCAGACTAGAACCTAACACATGGAAACTGCTTGAGGTAAAAATTTCCTTTCTCAGCTGATTGATGTCCAATGAGACATGTTCCTTACATCCCTGCAAGTGATTTACAATTAAAGTCCAGCTATGTATACTAATATTATACAGATCAGGAATTATGCCCCCAAATTCTAATGTTCAAGTTCGTTTTAGCATCAATTGATGTTGAAAGTCCATTTTTATATCTTCTAGCAAATCAACAGTATGTTGTATTCGTCCAGTCACTTTTGCATAAATTGTCCAGTTCTGATAGATTCCTGGATTGCCTCTCAGGCAACATCAGTGAGATAGTGAAAGTTTTTTGTGCCACCTGGCCAAGAAACACATGTGGGATTAATAGAAGGCCGAAGAGATAAATGGCTGAGTGAGCCTCAACTTTCTTGTTGTCGAGCCATTTGCTCTGTGATGGTCAGAACAGGGTGCAGCTGCCTTGGTCAGTTCCCTGCTTCAGCTGGCAAGGCTCACTTCCTGCAAGACATCACTGAGGAGAAGCCACATGGACCTACCCCAATGCAGCCCCGGGTGCTAGAGCAGCCGTGTGGAGACCCTGTCAGCGTTGAGATGTTTACACATTCACTTACACATTTGTCTTTCCTCCTGCATTTGGCATCATTCCGCGTGTTTTGTGAGATGGAGAAGGACTTTATGGATCGGTGTTGGACATATGGGTTAGTGTTGGACTTGTGGGCTTGGGCAGCAATGGGTTGGATTGTGTTCTTCGTGTGCACTTAACCTTTATGTAAAACTCTCTTATACATGAATTTCTGTGGATTTGGTTCTCTGCAGTACCCTGACTAACACAGTCAGCAGTGGCAGATATGATTACAACTCTTAGGAAACATTGCTTTCTCATGAATCTGTGAGCTTTTCTGGACGTTTCTGACGTGTATTTATCTCCGGTGCCTGTGAAAACACAAATAAAGAGCCCCTCTCCTTGGGCTGTTAGTGTCCTGTGAAAGAATCATCCTGGAGATTGGATGGTTTCCTCATCTCCTCCTTGTTCTTCAACTTTCTCCACAAGAGGTCGCACCCTCCTAAGGGGAATCCATTTGTTTTCTCCACCATCTCAAAAAGAAGTAAGAATCTCCTCAGACCCTAGAGATGAGTAACCTGTCATCCTCCGTCCAGCATCATTCTTCCACCAGATTCTTCCACCAGATCTTCTCCAGATGGCTTTTCTCTTTGGTGGTGGAAAAATGTTTCTCCACCCTCATTATGTTAGAATTTTTTTGTAAGGGAGTAAATATTTAGTGTTGATAAAGCTAAATGAAGACTTACGTGTATGGAAATCACCTTTGATCTCCCCCTTCCGTTTCACTCATTGGGATTTGGTGTGCCCAATGCCCGTTCATTGAGGGCCTGGCCCTGAGCATTTAAGGGACACCTGTGACATGATGAATGTTCCAATCTTAACAAAACTTCCTACACCCTTTGCTGGCGTACGTGAGGCTATTGTCCATTTTCAGATGTATTGAAGTGCCCACCCCAGTGAAACAGGACAGTAAACGGCTGCTGGTGTGCTCTGTGGATTCTCAGGTCATAGGTGGCACCCATAAAAATCCGAGAAAGAACTATAGTGACGTGTACAAGCCCCTAGGCATCGAAATGCCGGTATAGGAGTGGTATATATTCGCCGGGGTGCATTTGACTGGTTTCCTCACCAATGAGCTCTATCAGCTCCCTTCCTAAGTGAGTGCATTCTCTGACGATCTGTCTAGCTTGACCCTAAATTTAGATTATGCCTAATTAGATGACATACCTTGGTCTTAGGCTAGCAGCGTTGTTGTGTAAAATTGGATGCTCAGCCCTGGAGACTGTAAGAGTATTGAATGCCTGTGAGGTCCAGCCCCGACCTCCGATGGGCCCTCGGGGACAGTTTGGTCATCAAAGGGAAGAAATTGAGAGACAAACAAAAGTTTTGGGGTGCTTACTACGGCGTGGCATCAGTAACAAGGTCTGAGCAGAAGGAGAGAACATGTATTCTTAACATCAACTTATAGATTCTTGGGGCATTCAAGCCCCCCTCAGTACAGGGAACCACACAGAGTGGGCTGTACCCAAACCCCAGAGGTCCCTGAGTTCATTGGAGGAGTAAGCTAACAGCAGTGCTGGGGACAGGTCAGGGGGAGTGACTGTCCCCTGAGCAGGGAGAGCACTAGCAGCCTGTCTGCTCCTAGAGTTAAAGGTGCCGGCCACATAGACCTCAGCATGTGTGCTTGTAAGAGGTCACTTTAAGGTAGCACTATTATGGGAGGATGTTGTGCGGATTAATCTTAGTTATAAAAATTGGATTGGGGCTCATCTTTAACTCGCAAGTGTGAAGACCTCCATCCACTCAGAATCCTGGCCTCCCAGGCTTCTTAAATTGTGAACATTAAGAATTTGTGTGCATACACTCTCTTCCCAGTCCTCAGTTTTCCACAAATGCCTTTTGGGTTACCCCGTCTGCATTGCTATTTCCCTTAGAAATGGACGCCGGCACACGCGTGCGTGCCCTAGTGTGTGCTAATGAAGAAAGAATGGCGGTAGGATGCTATTTGAGTTTGCAAGGTGAAGAATTACTTCCCAATGGCTTTGCTGTTTCCATGACCAAACACTTGCACATTAAACGCCGAGTAACTGGTTGTGTTCACAGCCTGCCTTACATTTTGAAGAACAGAATGCGAGTGAATATTCGGTTTCTGAGCACAGCCATAGTCAGTTTGGAAGGATTGAGTGAGGGGCCACAGTGGGCTGCTCTGCTGTCCCCGGAGCCGTCTGTAAGTAATGAGGGGCTCCCTCGAGCCCCTTATGGCATGAGACTTTGGTAATGACCCATGCAGTTGGTTGTAGGAACGACCAAGCTTCCCGAGAGAATAATGGCGAGCTAACTTCCCACAAAATTCCGCTAACACTCTCTAAAGATCTATAGAAAATTCCCAAGCCCTTTTTATCTGAGTGGGGGTGTAAGGTAGAATTATGATGGACGGGTTGTTCCCACTGAGTGGTTCACCGCCATGCTGGCCTCTGATGACCACCTGTGCTATTTGCTCCCAATAGGACCAACCACGTTGAAGCCCATATTGCCTAGATGTCTCCACTCTCGAAGGTTTATCTTCCTGGGCTAACAGAGCCGTGGGGGTGATAGGTGTGTGAAAAATGTCCAGGTGAATACTCATAGCTGGGGTCCTGCGATAAGCCTTTCCTTGGCTAGTGCTTCCTTCTACAAACTGGAACTGACAGCGAGCCGTGGGGTGAGCGCTCTAGGACTATGTAGTGTGGGTCCCGTTTAATGTGTCTATCAAGGGTTTGAGCTCTTCTGTGGGGAAGCCCCAGCAAAGGTGGAATCCAATTTATACCTCCCAGCAACTTGTGAAAACCAGTTAATGTTTTTACACGGTTTTTCTAATATCAAGTTACTGTGCCTGTGGTCCAGTATGAGGGCCGCGTGTCTGAACTTGACCCGGAGCAATCATAAATTGAGAGGTGGCCTCACTCATGTGTACATAGGTTTATTACACTATTTCATTGTGAGGTGCAACGATTAAGGGATCCTACAGGGAGTGGATGATGTAGGCCTCAGCAAAGCATCCTCTGAGTGGTTCTAAGACGTTTCCTATAATGTACTCCTGCATGGTGACACTATTCACCAGGATCTGAGATAAAGTTTTAGATGATACCGCTTGGTATGGACCTTCTGGTCTAATTCAGGAACGGTGAATGTAACCCTCTCGTGATCAGCAGGATCTAAATGGATAGTATAAACACAATCCTGGTGGCTCAGCTACGTGAGTCTGAGAGTTGGTGCCCAGAAGACAAGAGGAAGGTTCTCCTGTAGGGAGTGACCAGACCGGCGTGATGGAGTTTCCATCTTCCTTCTCAGGCTGCTTGTTGGCATCCTGGCATTCCCCTTGTACCTGCTGCACTTCCTGGGTCTCTGGAGCAGAATGTGCAAACAGTTCTTTCCCCCACTTCATGGTGAGGTTCACTGTGATGCACAAAGAGCAACGGCGAGGAGAAAGTGGGTGCTTTGCAGCACCCTGCAGGGCTTTGCAGGCATATCTGGGAAGCTCTCCCTGCTGGAACTGGGCTATGACATGGGGGCCAACTTCAAGATCTACCCACCCGGATGCAGGGTGACCTGTGTTGATCCCAAACCCAACTTTGAGAACTTCTTGATGAAGAGCTGTGCAGAGAACCACCAGCTGCAGTTGGAGAGCTTCATGGTCTCCCTGGGGAGAACGTGCACCAGGGGGCAGATGGCTCTGTGGCTATGATCATCGGCGCCCTAGTGCTGTGCTCGGTGATGGACCATGAGCAGATTCTCCACCACGTGTGCAGGCTGCCAAGGCCAAGAAGTGGCTAGGCAATAGGCTCTATAGGATGCTATTCATCATTAAGCACAGCACAAAGGAATCCAGGCAAAGATACAGAACAAGAATCTACATGAAGGGGAACCAGTTACAAATAACGGTGTTCGACCTCATGCACAAAGAGCAAACTGAGGCAAGATGTCATATGACCTGTTTCAGTGGCAACATGAAGTTGGGGTCAGTTTGGGGGAATAGACGCCCCATCTATTGTGACATCCGTTGCTCCCGCACTGGAAGAGTGATGGGCAGGACTCAAGAGTAGGAGAAACAGCTGCAAAAAGCTTCTCGTATTGGGAACTTGGAAAGTGTGAAGTATGAATTTAGGAAAACTGGAAGTGGTCAAAAATGAAATGGAATGCATGAACATAGGTATCCTAAGAGTAAGCTGAAATGGACGGACATTGGCCATTTTGAATTAGAGAATCACATGATGGATTACATGAGGAGTGACTCAATCAATAGGATTGGAGCTGCATTCCTATGCAGAAGGGATCACCCTGACTCCCTCAGGAAGCACAAGGCTCTCTGTGATAGGATTATCTCTATCCATCTTCCAGGAAACCCACCACTGCAGCTAAGGTACAGTTTTCCCTCTGTTATCAGCAGCCAATCAACTGCAAGGGAGTTCCCTCAGCAGTTATTCCCAGGCTGGATCCTCCATCTGGTTTGTCCTCAAACCTCCAGTTCTTTGGACCCTGCCTGCAGTTCCTCGGACTCTCTAGCCGCCGCCGCCACTTTACTCATCAACCTTGCTTTGAATCACCTCGACCCTCCGAAATCCTGCGGGCGGACCTACCTACAGATTTTGGCACTAAGTGAGTCATTTCCCTCCCTCAATTTCTTCCTAGATGTCTCATAGTCGGTTCAAAATTTACCTGTCCTAAACAGACATCTGATTTCTTGAAAAATCTTTTTCTCTGCCTGGGTTGCCTATCCCAATAAACAACCTCCCACTCACCAAAAACTTTGAGGTCATCAATAGTTTTCTCTCTCTCTCTCTCTCTCTCTCTCTCTCTCTCTCTCTCTCTCTCTCTCTCTCTCTCTCTCCAATAAATCATTTAGCTGTGGGTCCCCTTTTAATGTGTCAATCAAGGGTTTGAGCTCTTCCGTGGGGATGTCCCAGCAAAGGTGGAATCCAATGTATACCTCCCAGCAGCTTGTGAAAACCACTTAACGTTTTTACGTGATTTTTTTCTAATATGAAGTTACTGTGTCTGTGGTCCAGTATGAAGGCCGCTTGTCTGAATTTGACGAGGAGCAATCATTAATTGAGAGGTGGCCTCACTCATGTGTACATAGGTTTGTTACACTATTTCATTATGAGGTGCAACGATTAAGGATCATCCTGGTGTTGGATGATGTAGGCCTCAGCAAAGCGTCCTCTGAGTGGTTCTAAGATGTTTCCTGTAATATACTACTGCATGGTGACACTATTCGCCAGGATCTGAGATAAAGTTTTAGATGATACCGCTTGGTATGGACCTTCTGGTCTAATTCGGGAAGGGAAAATGTAACCCTCTCGTGATCAGCAGGATCTACCTGGATAGTATAAACACAATCCTGGTGGCTCAGCTACGTGAGTCTGAGAGTTGGTGCCCAGAAGACAAGAGGAAGGTTCTCCTGTAGGGAGTGACCTGACCTGCGTGATGGAGATTGCCGTCTTCCTTCTCAGGCTGCTTGTTGGCATCCTGGCATTCCCCGTGTACCTGCTGCACTTCCTGGGTCTCTGGAGCAGAATGTGCAAACAGTTCTTTCCCCACTTCATGGTGAGGTTCACTGCCATGTACAATGGGCAGAAAGAGCAGGAAGCGGGAACTGTGCAGTCGAATGCAGGAGTTTGCCGGCACATCTGGGAAGCCGTCGCTGCTGGAACTGGGCTATGACACGGGGGCCAACTTCAAGTTCTACCCACCCTGATTCAGGGTGACCTCAGTGGACCCCTATCAAAACTTTGAGAAGTTCTTGATGTAGAGCATCACTAAGAACCGTCACCTGCAGTTGGAGGGCTTCGTGGTCTCCCTTGGGAGAACGTGCACCAGGGGGCAGATGGCTCTGTGGCTGTGGTCATCGGCGCCCTGGTGCTGTGCTCGGTGATGGACCAGGAGCAGATTCTCCACGACGTGTGCAGGCTGCCAAGACCGAGAAGTGGCTAGTCAATAGGCTCAATAGGATGATATGCAGCAGTAAGCACGCCACAAAGGAATCTAGGCAAAGATACAGAACAAGCATCTACATGAAGGGGAACCAGTTACATAACAACGGTGTTCGACGTCATGCACAAAGAGCAAACTGAGGCAAGATGTCATATGACCTGTTTCAGTGGCAACATAAAGTTGGGGTCAGTTTGGAGGAATAGACGCCCCATCTATTCTGACATCCGTTGCTCCCGCACTGGAAGAGTGATGGGCAGGACTCAAGAGTAGGAGAAACAGCTGCAAAAAGCTTCTCGTATTGGGAACGTGGAAAGTGTGAAGTATGAATTTAGGAACACTGGAAGTGGTCAAAAATGAAATGGAATGCATGAATACAGTTATTCTAAGAGTAAGCTGAAATGGATGGACATTGGCCATTTTGAATTAGAGAATCACATGATGGATTACGTGAGGAGTGACTCGATCAATAGGATTGGAGCTGCATTCATATGCAGAAGGGATCACAAGGCTCTCTGTGATAGGATTATCTCTATGGACCTTCCAGGAAGCCCACCACTGCAACTGAGGTGTTTATCCTCTGTTATCAGCAGCCAATCAACTGCAAGGGAGTGTCCTCAGCTGCTTCTCCAGAGCTGCATCCTACATCTGGTTTGTCATCTGACCTCCAGTCCTTTGGATGGGAGCCTCCTGTTGCCTGCTGCTCCTGGGACTCTAGCAGCCTGTCATTGGACATTTCAACCTTGCTTTCCACCCTCTCAGCCATCGGAATCTTGCTGTCTGACCTGCCGGCCCATCGTGGAAGGACCTTCAGGAAATTCGTTAACCCACCGAAGTGAGTTGGATTGAGCTTTCTGTACCGTTGCTTGGACTAATTGGCTGTTCTGGTCCTCTTTGCTATATAACTTATCCTGTTCTGTTTCCACTGTCACAAGTGTCGTGGTTTTGCTGGTCTAGAGAACGCTGCCTAACACAGGAGCCCACTGAAATTCAACAAGTCATTGTGCATGGAGGAGAGTCTTTCTAGTGACTCTCTCCCTGTCCTGAAAGTAAAGAAATCTTAGAATTTCCTCTTTTCATGCCCAGCTTATTGTGCTGTCCGCCATTTCCCTATAAATGGTCCCCACAACAGTGGGCACTGGCTTTCATCAGTGGTCCAGTGGAATGCAAGGACCCGTGGTCGTACAACACAGGCACTTGGCTGCTCACTGAATGGGTGGGAGTTCAAACCCACCCATTGGCTCCACTGGAACAAAGATCTGCTCATCTGCTTCTGTTCAAATTGCTGTAAATGGTTTTCTTGAAGGGGAATCCACCAGGGTGACTTGAGCTGGTGACGCTTGCACCAGTGGAGCTTCTGGGTCTTGATTTGGGTACGGGGTAGGGCAGGACTCAAGATGGCAAACAGATACAAAAATTTCTCATGAATGGAACTTTGAATGTGAGGAGTGTGAATGTAGGAAAATTAAGAATGGTGAACAATGAAATGGATGCATATGAGGAGGTGCCCCACCACCCCCAAATGCAATGTTTTTCAAAGCTTTCTATTTAAATGTTTTTATACAACCTTATCACTTTCAAAGTACTCTCCATTTCCCTTAAGACATTTGTCAGATCCGCGATTCCACTTTTTTTTATTTGGGGGCTCTTACAACTCTGATAACAATCTATACATCAATTGTATCGAGCACACTTGTACATATGTTGCCATCATTCCAAAGATTTTCTTTCTACTTGAGCCCTTGTTATCATCTCCTCTTTTCCCCTCGCCTGCCCTCACCTTCACCTCGTGAACCCTTGATAAATTATAAATTATTTTTATATTCATATTATACACCATCTGCTATCTCCCTTCACCCACATTTCTATTGTTCGTCCCCCGGGGTAGGGTTTATTTATATGTCGATTATTGGGATTGGTTCCCCCTTCTGCTCCCATCTTCTCCCTCCCCTCGTGGTATTGCACCGTCCATTATTGTTCCTGAGGGATTTATCTGTCCTGGATTCTGTGTGTCTAGAGCTCTTACCTTTGCCAGTGCGCATGCTCTGGTCTAGCCAGATTTCTTTGTAAGATAGAACTGGGGTCAGAATAGTGGGGTGGGGAGAAGGCATTAAAGAACTAGAGGAATGTGGTGAGTTTCATCAGTGCTGTAAGGCGCCCTGACTGGCTCGTCCCTTCTTGTGACCCTATGTGAGGGGATGTCCAGTTGTCTAGAGATGGGCTTTGGTTCTCCAGTCTGATCCTCCTCATTCCCATCAAAACACTTGGTTATTTGGGGTCTGCTGATGCCCGTTACTTGGTCCTATCAACACCTCATGATCACACAGGCTGCTATGCTTCTTCCATGTGGGCTTTGTTCTTTCTGTGGTAGAAGGCCGCTTGTTTAATTTCAACCTCTTCAGACCCCGCACGCTATATCTTCTAATACCCGGCGTCATCAGCTTTCTTCACCACATTAGCTAATGCGCCATTTTCTCTCCTGCGATCTTGTCAGGAAATTGAGCATCATAGGATGCCAGGTTATTAGAACAAAGTGTCGTGTTGATGGAGGATATGAGTACAGGCCGATGTCTGCCGGCTATCTTTATACTTAATCTATAAATATATGTTCATAGACCTATATCCCTAGCCTTATGTATTCATATATTTATATACGTACATGACATTATTTATACCTCTATCAATATCTTTTGCCTCCTAGTTTTTTCTTCTGTTTCCTTTAACATCCCCCCTGGACCACTAGCATGTTGTGCCATCAATTGGCTCTCTGGACCTCCTCTCGGCTACATTGCACTTGATTGAAGCCCACCAGGCAGTCTTTGCCCTCCTTACCATCAATTTTAAATCCCTTGTTGTTCCCTTGTGCCGGGGTTTTTTGACTTCCCCTCCCTATCCCCCGCCCACTCTTCAACTCCCTCCCCCACCCACAACCTTAGGATTCATTGTTTTCTCCCCCAGAGTGTTTATCCTGCCCGTCCTGTAAAGATAGGCATGGGAAAGAAAAGAAAGAGGGAGGAGTAAAGCCTATGGAGAGTTCGAGGTCTGTCTGCTGACCCTTATGCATAGTTTCTGCTTGGGTCTGATGCGGTGTAAGGTCTGCCCCCCGAGTCCAAAGTCTATTTTCAGAATTCTCGGGAACTTGGTTGCTCTGCTCCCCTTGCTGCTCTGTTGTGCTCCCTTAAGGTTACTCGCTGGGGTGAGGGGTTCAGACTGGGCACAATTCCCCTACTGTGTCTCTGGTACTGCCCCCCCTTGGCTCTGTGGGTCAGTAAGGGCATGCTGTGACTTGTGGGGGAGCCAACACTATGGTCCTCTCTGTACATTGGCTACTCCAAGTGGGAACATCATCCTCAAAGCTTGATGGGTCAGGATGCTGTCCACTCTCTCTCATTCTCTCCCTTTTTCCTTCTTTGTTTGCTCCAGCGTGGTCTGGTAAGACCTGCCATTCTCCCCGGGCTTTACCTTAAGTGCATTCTCCTGGAGAGAGGGTTTGGCATAGCTGGAAAAGGGGTTGGCCTGGCCAACCAGACCTCTCTGCTCGTTCACTGCTTCGTGCCAGTATGCTGCCCTCAAGGCCTGGTACAGCAGGTTGAGGTCTGCTCCCTCTCGCCATCCCTTTCCTGTGGAGACATTAACGAGTACCCTCCCCTGTGGATTAGTGCCTGGTTCCCCCCTCTCCCCCCTGCCTTCATCTTTCCTCCCTTGTTTTCTCTTGTCCCACCCGCCCTACTTTTTCCCTTCTGTGTGTTGGCAAGTTGGGTGCATCATTGGGCTTGGTCTGTCCCATGCCTATGTGCCTGTCTCTCAACCTGTAAATTATGGAATAAACTTTTTCTTCTGGTCCCACTGTGTTTTTTGGATCTACCTCAGTGGACTCGTCTTGCACTTGTCCTTCTGTTCTTGGCTAACTTCTCTTAGCATAATTTCCTCCATCTTTTCCCAGGAGACAGTGTCTTTTGTGTCTCCATCCCTGTTTTTTAGTGATGAGTAGTCTTCCAGTGTGTGTGTGTGTGTGTGTGTGTGTGTGTGTGTGTGTATGTGTGCCAGAGTTACCCCATCCACTGTCTCTCGATAGATTTCAGTTGTTTCCAGACCTTTGTCAGTGTGAATGGTGCCGAAAGGAACACTGGAGCACTGATGACTGGACACAGTCTATTTATTACTTATTCTGGGTATATGTCCAATAAAGGGATTGCTGGTTTTAAAGGTGCATGGGGCAGGAGAGGTATGCTGTTTTTGCCCCCAAAAGATGGCATACGGAGATGCCTGCGTGAGCACGTGCTGTGTCCCTGTGGAAGAAACATTCCCCTGTCTCCCACTAATCAGGTCTTTTTTGTGACACCATATTACACAATCTTTTCAGAACCTCTAAGTAGAAAGCTTGATTAGCAGTCTGACCTGGTAGAAAGAAGTCCAAATGCACTGTGCCCCTCACATCAGAAAAACAAATGATGGCAACATATGTACAAGTGTGCTTAATATCATTGAATAGTGGGTTGTTATAAGATTTGTCAGAGACCCCGCCCATAAAATGATAAATAAAAATTAAGGATCCAAGGAAATCATAAATATAAATAACTAGATTTATTATGGTAAAAAATAAAATATAAATGAGAATCATCTTGGTCTTTGATTTCTCTTGATGAGCATTTTTGGGATGAGGTGATGTTGGCTTCTTCCACTGACTTGATTGATGTTGGCTTTCTGGGTCATGAGGATAGCACCACGTCTCACCTCTAATGACCTGGGGGGAAAGTCTGGGTCACTTCGGAACTGTTCTTTCAAAGCATGGCACGTTTCTACTGCACACTTTTCCTCAGTCAGTCACAACTGAGGAACACATTTTGTAGTGACCCTTCTCATTCCCAAATCTTCCGTTAAAGTTCACTGAACCAAGCACCGCTCTCCTCCAAACAACATCCCATCTTCAGTGGTCTGTCATCCGTCTCAAGCACAAGTGCATGACTGTTGTCAGCAATTTCGTGAGTTCAGTGAGTTGACGGATGACCAGAATAAGTTCTGCCATCCATCGTCATTTCACTTTACTGAAACGAAAAAACCACTCCTGCGCTTGAGTTTCTGAAACAGTTCCTGGTGACCAGAGAGAACCTTCCCAAGCAACACCACTGGTAGCACTAACTCAGAGCGAGTCGCTCAATGCTCACCTGGCAGGAACAAGGCACACTAGGAAAGCTCTACTCGCCCAGCACCATTCCGGTGGTTGTTTTTTTGTTTTTTGTTTTTTTTTTTATTACTCCCTCATATGCATCAATACCTTAGATTAGTGAGCTGAAATGGACTGACATTGACCGTTCTGAATTGGAAAAGCATATGATGGACCGTGTCAGAAGTAATCCAGCAAGAGGAATGGACTTGCAATCCTCTTCAGGAAGGACCTTGCTAACTCCGTGAAGTACAGGGCTATCTGTGATAGGAGTATCTCTATCCACCTGCCAGGAAACCCACGACCGCTCTTAAGGTGTAGTTGTTCCCTCTGTTTTCAGCACCCAACCAATTGCAAGGGAGTTTCCTCAGCTGGTCTGCTTTGTCATCTGACGTCATCCTTTGCATGTGAGCCATTGACCTCTCCTGTCGCCTGCTGTCCGTGGGAGTCTCCAGCAGCCTGCCTCCTTGATTTGAATTGTCTCAGCCATCAGAATCTTGCTGTCTGACCTGCCAGCCCTTCTTGGGTTGATCAGCCCTGCAGCTAGGTGAGTGAGAAGAAGCCTAAAACCTAACACCACAGACAAAAAAAAACTTGGCCTCTGCAACCACAGTAGCCATTTCTTGTAGATGGACTGTTCTGTATATTCCTCTTCTCTACAGAGCGCAGTCGTACACAGTGAGATATCCAAGAACGACTCCTCTGCAACCATGCCTGGTGTGCATTATAAATTTGCCTCTAAACTCAACTACGACACCATCGTCTTTGATGGGTTCCACATCTCCCTGTGCGACCTGAAGGAGAAAATCATGGGGAGAGAAAAGCTGAAAGCTTCTACCTGCAAACTGCAGATCAGCAAGGCGCAGACGAATGAAGAATACACTGATGACAATGCGCTGATCCCTAGGAATTCTTCGGTGATTGTTAGAAGACTTCCTATTGGTGTTGTGAAATCTGCAAGCAAGACGTCTGGGATCAGTCCAACGGAACCAGCGATGGGCACTTTGCGAGCAATGCACGGCTCTTCTGCGTCCGTTTGTGCAGCCCAGCTGACCAAGGCTGCCAATCTGGCTGACGCCAATGCTTCTGAAGATGACAAGATTAAAGCAATGATGTTTCAGTCTGCCCACAAGTATGACCCAATTAATTACCTGAAGAAACCTCTAGGTCCACCACCTCCTACTTACATCTGTTTCCAGTGTGGCAAACCTGGACATTATATTCACCATTGCCCGACAAAGGGGGAGAAGAACTTTGACGCTGGCCGTAGAATTAGAAGGAGCGCTGGCATTCCTAGAGCTTTTATGATGGAAGTGAAAGATGCTAACGTGAAGGGAGCGCTGCTGACCAGCTCTGGACAGTATGCAGTCCCCATCATAGATGCACAGGCATATGCCCTTGGGAAGAAAGAGAAGCCCCCCTTCTCCCCAGAGGAACCAAGCTCTGCCTCCACAGAAGAGGATCCGATCCCAGCGGAATTGGCCTGTCTCCTCTGCAAGGAGCTGATGACTGACGCAGTGATCATTCCGTGCTGTGGAAACAGTTATTGCGATGAATGTGTGCGCACAGCACTCCTGGAATCAGATGAACATACGTGCCCCACGTGTCTTCAGAAGGAGGTCTCTCCCGATACTTTAGTTCCCAATAAGAATCTACGGAAGGCTGTTGAGAGGTTCCAAAATAAGACTGGCTATACACAAAGACTAAGAAATGAGTTCCCTCCACCACCACCACTGATTCCAAGGCACCTACAACCTCTGAAGAGATCTCCAATATCCAAACCACAGGATCCTCTGATGAATCCAGCGATATCCTCCTCAACTCACCCAGCACCCTCAATGCCGTCATTGGCTTCCACACGATCTACCTCGGCTCCTCTTGCTCCTGGAGCTCCATCTTCTACCGCAGCTCCTGTTCCTGATGTAACTGCCACAGTGCTCATATCGGTCCATTCTCCTTCCTATTCACCATCACCCGCACATCCCAGAAGAGACAGAGGCAAGAGCCGAAGTTACCGGTCACGGTCCAGATCTCATGGATACCATCGATCGAGGTCAAGATCACCACGATATCGTCGACATCATTCATGATGAGGATCTCCTCGAGCGTTTAGGGCACAGTCTGATACTAAACGGAGTGCTCCCCAAGGAGAAACAGAGCACCAATCTGCTCATCGACTCAGAAGAGCTCCACCACCTTATGCGCTAAAAGCTATTGCTGGGAGGAGTGTAGACGCGGTAGAAAAGGAGCGTTGCAGAGAAAGGGGAAATGCTGAGTGGTGTGAAAGTGCGGACATGAACCTTTTCTGCATCCAGAGCTACTAGAGACATCTCAGACATCTAGAGAACATAGAGGGGCTGAGGAAGATCAAACCGACTTCTTGTTGTCCCAAGTTGAGACGATGCTACACCTGTCCAAGATGATCCCATGGATGCAGAATCCACCGCTTATACATCGATAGCTCATGTGAATTATGGAAGGATGTGATATACATTTGAAATCATAATGAAAAATTATGAAAATATTTAGAAAATAAAATAGAGTTAAAAATAAATAAAATAAAAAATAAAATAAATAAAATAAAAAATAAAAATAAATAAAATTAAAAAAAATAAATAAATACCAGAAAAAATAAATAAATAAAATAATATCTGAGTAAGACAAGAAAAATATATATAAGCCAAAGCCAAAAGGTGACAAGACTAAATGTAAAAATGATGGATCTACTGTATCCAGGGAAGAAAGATTAAAACCTACTAAAGAATCTCAAGAGGTAGCAAGTGGAGGATGTGAGAAATCACCAAAATCTGAACCTCCACTTAGAAAAGCCACAGATTGATGGGATATTTTCCTTCATTTGCATTATTTGTATTTTTGTCTTTATACAATTATGATTATAGCCTCGCCACCTTATTAGAATTTGTTGGGCTTTTTTTTATTATTCCTGATGGGTCGCCAACTGTGAAACGTTGGAGGAATGGATCCATAAGGAGATATCCTGGTACAAGGGGTAATGGGGATGCAGGCACGGGGAAGGACCATAGCGAGGGAAAGGGGATTTGGGGAGTAACACTAAAGGACAGAGAGGGGAGGGAGCACTAGAACGGATTGTGTTTGAACAAGTTATTCTAAAGGCAAATTCACCATGGGAGTGCAGGGGTGCACGAAGATTGATTGTATAATTCTCATTGACATGTCTCAACAACTGAGATGTTGAATTGAATGATATGTAATTTATGTGCCAATAAAATTGATGTCCGTTCTGTTATATTCTGTTTATACTCATTTTTATTAGGGTGTACCTCAGAAGCGTGTCGCCATTGGGGCTCACTCTCTTGAAGCCGTGTTATTTGTTGCCTTATTTTCATTAAGTGAAAACCAAGGATGTTGGGCCCACAGGCAGAGAAATTAGAAAGGGCATTAGGGAGCGAGCATAGATAGGGGTGCAGATAAGAGGGAGCTGATGTCAAGAAATCCAGGGAGGAAAGGAAGTTTTAGAAAGCATGTATGATTATGGAAGAAATTCCACAATTATGTTTGACATGATTGGATTATGGAATGATAGGACATGTAATGGCTCACGAGTTACAGCAAATTAAAGAAAAGGCATAGGTTCAGGTGTGGCTTTGGGGGTCCCACTAAATGCTAGCTCCCACTTAAGAAAAATTTGTTCTTAAACCATAACCCTGTTACATACTCACCTTCATGATGCGATCACTACAGATAAGGATTTGGTGAAGAAAGCAGATGGTAACATGGGAGAAAAATATAAAACGAAAGAAAAAGTGTGGAGAAAGATTTTTAATCGTTTTCATTGAAAACTTCTGAAGCAGAAGGACTGAAACAGGAAAGCGTGTGAGCAAAACACAGAGTGGGACCTGAACATGAAAGGATGGATAGGCCCTAAAGCCCATTCATTATACTCCCTCGGGACCCCCATGCTCTGCATCCCCTGCTGCTCCGTTGCATGCCCCCACTGTTTGCTTCAGTGTACTTGGGCCAGCTCAGTGGCACATCCCCCCAGGTGTCTCCATTGCTGTCCCGTGTAGGGCCATCGGTCAGTGCAGGATGTCGCTTCCCGCCGTGTGGGCAGCTGTATGGTCCTCTCTGTACAATGGTCCCTTCGAGCCAGGCTATCGTCCTCGGAGCTTGGTGGACCCAGGTGTGCTCCAGTCCGTCGTTTTTTCTCCTTCCTTTAGCTTGTCTTCCTTCTGGAAGTGGTGTGGTAGGTCACTTCCTTTCCCACAACAGACGATCTCCTTTCATTTTCTGTGTACTCCCTTCAAATGTGGGGGTCGTGCTAATTCTGAAGCAGAGTGAACTGAAAGAACTGAAACAGGGAAAGCATGTGACCAAACCTGACCATGGAAAGATGGCTAGGACCCCTGCCAAGGACGGCATTCCACCACCTAAGACGATCAAGATCAACAGAAAAACTGGGGAGCAATATTGGAGGTACAGAGGATATAACTAATATCAAAGAACCCTCTGAAGAACGGACGTCAACATCCAGGAAAGTTAACCAGGAAAAAGTCCAAGGAAAGGTCAGGCAGAAGTAAGTGGAACTGAAGGATCCAGCTCCCCTCTAGGGGTGGATTATACTCCTAGATGCTCAGCACGTGGCCGTCCTCTGCAGAAACCAGATGCAAAAGGACTGTCACTGAAACTGTGGGAGAGTTTAAGGATGACAATAGAGCTCCTGCTGAAAATGTTATTAATATGATTTGGTTCCTCAACCCAAAAGGGATCAAGATGACTTTGGATCTGGAGAAGAAGATGATGTTAAATCTACACAACCAACATGAAGTCTAGGAAAGCCTGTAGTATTATTTAAAGCAAACTAAAGTTTGGCACTAAGACTGAAAATAGAATCAAGTATAAGGACAAAACGAGTGACCAACGTCAGAGGAAATTCAGATTCAGTAACTCAAAGAAGTGAGTCATAAAACAATGCATGAGATTGAAAGTTCCAATAGCTCTACATCTAGTGAAAAGGGACAAACCAAAGATCGGGATTATTGGATCTTGGCAAAGGGAAACCCTGGGGAGGGCAAAAGTAGCATCAGCCAGAGAGAGAGAGAGTCATGTAGACCGTCTGAATGAAAACGTGACATTTAAAAATCTGTCTGAACCGACTAAATAGACTAGAACTTCATGTAACCATGAATCCATTCATGGCTCCTTACATAAAAACTTCATGCCCCATAAAGACCAAAAAAAAAAAAAACAACTAAGACCACAGAGATTATTCAAGTTCCAAGCGCAGGGTGGGAAGAAGTGAGTCAAAAAGAAGACTCTCCTCGGCGGAGTAAATATTCTGCATCCCCACAGAAAGAGAAAACACAGATGAAAGGGATTTGCCTCAGATGGGAACAGCAGCCCTCCAACCCCACCCCCACCCCCAAAAGTCATTGAAGTCTCTAGAGTCACAGAAAACTTCATGATCACGAAGCTAGTTCAGATTCTAAAGATGCTAAGGTGAAGAGACAAAGTCTGTAGATACAAACTATAGAGATCATGACAAGCATGTATCAGAATCAAGGGATTATAGTCCAGTAGCAATAAATTACTGCATATCCTTAACCCACCAGACACACACATTGAAAGAGAGCGAGTTGTTGGGCAAATTGACAAGAATTCTATCAAACCTAAGCCCTAGTTAAGCTAGTCCTCTTGATTTTCCTCCGACTTAAGGAGAGAAAATGATGAAGTGAAATTTGATCCAGATTACAATGAAAATGACAGGGAAAGTAATGTATTTGTACAAGAAGAAGCATCAGGGGGCAATGTGAAGGAACTGAAAGAGAAAGTGATGGAGGAAGCAAAGAGAGTGCGGACACGGCACAGTGGGTCGGTGAGGTGGGACCAGGAGTCACAGTCAAAGCAGTCCAAATAGAAGCATAGCCCTTCTGGAAGCCAGACCCAAAGCCACAGACGCAGCGCAAGCTCAGCAGAAAGTCAACTCAGTAAGAAGACAAAGATGCAGAGAGAAACGGAGGAGCACGGAAACATGAAAAGCATTAGAAACATAAGGATAACAGAATGTCAGGTGAACAGATACATGGGATGGTGTAAGATATGGCAAATAATAATATATAATATAAACGTAAGGCTTCCTGGGAGGGAGGCAAGAACACAGAAGGGATAAAGGGGAGCTGAGATCAAAGACTTCAAGAAGAAAGACAGATCATTGAAACTGATGGTGGTAGAATTTGAACAATTATACTTGATCTAATTGAAATATGGAGTGTTACAATATCTGTAAGAGCTCACAATAAAATGATAAGAAAAATAAAATAAAAAAAAAAAAGAAACGTGAGAAGCCTGCAGGGACTGGAGCAGAATTGGAAAAAAGCGAAGAACAGAAACACAAGAAGTCAACACAGACAAAGGAGGAGGGGAAAGATGAGAGAAGTGACATCTGTCACTGTGTAAAAGGACAGATTTGTTCATTGTCTAAATTGCAAAGTCTTCTCTATCGATTTTGTTATAATGTGAGGAAATTCAAACCTAGTAACTCATGACATGGACAGTCCTTGCTGCACTTAAAATATTGCCGCTTGATTACTTAATTTTTCATGAGAGCTTGGTAACACGAATTTTTGTACTGAATTGT
Source organism: Tenrec ecaudatus (assembly GCF_050624435.1). Classification (NCBI taxonomy): domain Eukaryota; kingdom Metazoa; phylum Chordata; class Mammalia; order Afrosoricida; family Tenrecidae; genus Tenrec; species Tenrec ecaudatus. Next base: position 124,197,838 of record NC_134538.1, read on the forward strand.
GAGTGGTGTCCACGTAACATGAGAGGTGTGGCCAGGACCTATGATTTTAGCCACCATTCATCAGTTGGGGCGGAGTTTACTGTGCGGTGAAAGTTTCCCATTTGAACTGTTTTAATTGCCGGGCAGAAGCTGATATCTGTTTTAAAATAACTGCAGAAGGATTTGCGGTAGTCATTGCCGGCCCCGTTGTGTTGCTTTTGGATTACAATAAAACTTTTCCATAAACGTAAAAACAAAGCAAGAGAGAACAAACGTGGTTGTTAGGTATCGGCAAGTTAGTTCCAACTCACAGCGACCCAATATGGGCCACAGAACAAAACATTCCCCGGTCCTGCACCGCCCTCAGCTGCTAGTGGAGCCCACTGCTGCAGTCACTGCATCAGTCCGTCTTGTTCAGGGTCCTCCTTTTACAGGCTGCCCACGACTTTATCAAGCTTGGTGTTCTGTTCCAGCATCTGATCTCTGCGGATAACATATTCATGTGACAAAGCCCATGAGAAGTCTTGCCATCCTTGTCTCTAAGGAGCATTCTGACTGTACTTGTTCCTAAACAGATGTTTGTTCGGCAGAGTCCATTGGACTTTCGATATTCTTCACCAGCTTCACAACAAATACATCGATTCTTCTTCGCTCTTCCCTGCTCTAGCCCAACGTTCACAGGCAGGTGAGGCCATGGAAAATACCATGGCTTGGGTCAGGCCCACCTCCCTCCGCAAAGTAACCTCCTTGCTGTTCAACACTGTACGCGGCACATTTAGTCTCTGCGATGCATCACGTGCTCTCCCAACTGTTTCTATTGATCTTGACTGTTTCTCTTGTTCCTGAGCATTGATTGTGGATCTAAGCAAGATGAAATCCTTCACAAGTTGCGTCTTTTGTCCGCTGATCATATTGGCCCAATTGTGAGCATTTGGGTTTTCTTTACAGTAAGTTGTAATAAATGCTGAAGTTCTGTGATACTTGATCTTCATCAGCAAGTGCCTCCCTTCCTCACCTTCAGGAAGCAAGGTTGTGTTGTCGCAGGTTGTTAAGGCATCTTCCCCCAGTCCTGATGCCACATTCTTTTCCATAGAATGCAACTTCTGTGATGATTTGCTCTGCACGCAGATTGTATAAGCATGGTGAGAGGGTTCAGCTGTCACACACACCTTCCTCAATGTTAAACCCCGTGGTATTTTCTTGTTCTGTTCACACAGCTGCCTCGGAAGCTAGGTTCTGTATGAGCATGATGAAGTGTTCCGGAATCCCCATTCTTCTCAAAGCTATCCGTATTTCTTGTGAGCCACACAACCGAATGAACGCCTTTGCATAAGCAGTAAAACACAAGTAAACCTCGTGTAACACAAATTGTTTGGTCACAACGAGATCTAAGGAAGCACTGGTAGAGGATGATAAATGGGCCAAGAAATGAAACGTGGGGTCCAGCGCACAACTGAGATGATCCTAAGGAGTGACTGTACAATTTCATGGGATAAATAAAAAAACAGGCAAACAGTGTAGTACGCTCACGTCTTTCACAGAGTCAAGAACAGAGAGGGAGAAAGTATCCTCCAGCAGGTGTATATTGTCTTTGGGTTAACAAGCCCCATCCATCACAGTCTATCGCATAAGGAACAAGTTGGACAGTGTCTTAGCCCTAGATATCCAGGGCACGATGGGGGAGAAAGCTAATAGTAGTACTGGGGCAGGCAGAGGAAACTGACTGTCCCCCGAGTGGGGAGAACAATAGAAACATGATGTCTGCTCCCATGCTGAAGGGCTGCCTGCCGCATAATGAATGACCAGCCATGTGCTTGTAAGGGGTTCCACTAAGGTAGCACTATTATGGGAGGATTTTGTGGGGATGGTTTTCAATTAGGAGAATGTGTCTAGGACTCATCTCCAACTCAAAAATGTGAAGGCCTCCCTCCATCGAAATCCGGCCTCCCAGGATTCAAGAGTTTGTCCACATACACTCTCCTCCTGGTGCCCAGTTCCCCACATTTCCCGCTTTTAGAGTACATTTTAAATTGAAAAGGGTGACGTGGCTTGTTTCGGTACCACTTTGCCTTCTATGGAAGCAGCATGTGACGGTGCAGGCAACGAACAATGACACTGAGTCGCACAGTCAGACTAGAACCTAACACATGGAAACTGCTTGAGGTAAAAATTTCCTTTCTCAGCTGATTGATGTCCAATGAGACATGTTCCTTACATCCCTGCAAGTGATTTACAATTAAAGTCCAGCTATGTATACTAATATTATACAGATCAGGAATTATGCCCCCAAATTCTAATGTTCAAGTTCGTTTTAGCATCAATTGATGTTGAAAGTCCATTTTTATATCTTCTAGCAAATCAACAGTATGTTGTATTCGTCCAGTCACTTTTGCATAAATTGTCCAGTTCTGATAGATTCCTGGATTGCCTCTCAGGCAACATCAGTGAGATAGTGAAAGTTTTTTGTGCCACCTGGCCAAGAAACACATGTGGGATTAATAGAAGGCCGAAGAGATAAATGGCTGAGTGAGCCTCAACTTTCTTGTTGTCGAGCCATTTGCTCTGTGATGGTCAGAACAGGGTGCAGCTGCCTTGGTCAGTTCCCTGCTTCAGCTGGCAAGGCTCACTTCCTGCAAGACATCACTGAGGAGAAGCCACATGGACCTACCCCAATGCAGCCCCGGGTGCTAGAGCAGCCGTGTGGAGACCCTGTCAGCGTTGAGATGTTTACACATTCACTTACACATTTGTCTTTCCTCCTGCATTTGGCATCATTCCGCGTGTTTTGTGAGATGGAGAAGGACTTTATGGATCGGTGTTGGACATATGGGTTAGTGTTGGACTTGTGGGCTTGGGCAGCAATGGGTTGGATTGTGTTCTTCGTGTGCACTTAACCTTTATGTAAAACTCTCTTATACATGAATTTCTGTGGATTTGGTTCTCTGCAGTACCCTGACTAACACAGTCAGCAGTGGCAGATATGATTACAACTCTTAGGAAACATTGCTTTCTCATGAATCTGTGAGCTTTTCTGGACGTTTCTGACGTGTATTTATCTCCGGTGCCTGTGAAAACACAAATAAAGAGCCCCTCTCCTTGGGCTGTTAGTGTCCTGTGAAAGAATCATCCTGGAGATTGGATGGTTTCCTCATCTCCTCCTTGTTCTTCAACTTTCTCCACAAGAGGTCGCACCCTCCTAAGGGGAATCCATTTGTTTTCTCCACCATCTCAAAAAGAAGTAAGAATCTCCTCAGACCCTAGAGATGAGTAACCTGTCATCCTCCGTCCAGCATCATTCTTCCACCAGATTCTTCCACCAGATCTTCTCCAGATGGCTTTTCTCTTTGGTGGTGGAAAAATGTTTCTCCACCCTCATTATGTTAGAATTTTTTTGTAAGGGAGTAAATATTTAGTGTTGATAAAGCTAAATGAAGACTTACGTGTATGGAAATCACCTTTGATCTCCCCCTTCCGTTTCACTCATTGGGATTTGGTGTGCCCAATGCCCGTTCATTGAGGGCCTGGCCCTGAGCATTTAAGGGACACCTGTGACATGATGAATGTTCCAATCTTAACAAAACTTCCTACACCCTTTGCTGGCGTACGTGAGGCTATTGTCCATTTTCAGATGTATTGAAGTGCCCACCCCAGTGAAACAGGACAGTAAACGGCTGCTGGTGTGCTCTGTGGATTGTCAGGTCATAGGTGGCACCCATAAAAATCCGAGAAAGAACTATAGTGACGTGTACAAGCCCCTAGGCATCGAAATGCCGGTATAGGAGTGGTATATATTCGCCGGGGTGCATTTGACTGGTTTCCTCACCAATGAGCTCTATCAGCTCCCTTCCTAAGTGAGTGCATTCTCTGACGATCTGTCTAGCTTGACCCTAAATTTAGATTATGCCTAATTAGATGACATACCTTGGTCTTAGGCTAGCAGCGTTGTTGTGTAAAATTGGATGCTCAGCCCTGGAGACTGTAAGAGTATTGAATGCCTGTGAGGTCCAGCCCCGACCTCCGATGGGCCCTCGGGGACAGTTTGGTCATCAAAGGGAAGAAATTGAGAGACAAACAAAAGTTTTGGGGTGCTTACTACGGCGTGGCATCAGTAACAAGGTCTGAGCAGAAGGAGAGAACATGTATTCTTAACATCAACTTATAGATTCTTGGGGCATTCAAGCCCCCCTCAGTACAGGGAACCACACAGAGTGGGCTGTACCCAAACCCCAGAGGTCCCTGAGTTCATTGGAGGAGTAAGCTAACAGCAGTGCTGGGGACAGGTCAGGGGGAGTGACTGTCCCCTGAGCAGGGAGAGCACTAGCAGCCTGTCTGCTCCTAGAGTTAAAGGTGCCGGCCACATAGACCTCAGCATGTGTGCTTGTAAGAGGTCACTTTAAGGTAGCACTATTATGGGAGGATGTTGTGCGGATTAATCTTAGTTATAAAAATTGGATTGGGGCTCATCTTTAACTCGCAAGTGTGAAGACCTCCATCCACTCAGAATCCTGGCCTCCCAGGCTTCTTAAATTGTGAACATTAAGAATTTGTGTGCATACACTCTCTTCCCAGTCCTCAGTTTTCCACAAATGCCTTTTGGGTTACCCCGTCTGCATTGCTATTTCCCTTAGAAATGGACGCCGGCACACGCGTGCGTGCCCTAGTGTGTGCTAATGAAGAAAGAATGGCGGTAGGATGCTATTTGAGTTTGCAAGGTGAAGAATTACTTCCCAATGGCTTTGCTGTTTCCATGACCAAACACTTGCACATTAAACGCCGAGTAACTGGTTGTGTTCACAGCCTGCCTTACATTTTGAAGAACAGAATGCGAGTGAATATTCGGTTTCTGAGCACAGCCATAGTCAGTTTGGAAGGATTGAGTGAGGGGCCACAGTGGGCTGCTCTGCTGTCCCCGGAGCCGTCTGTAAGTAATGAGGGGCTCCCTCGAGCCCCTTATGGCATGAGACTTTGGTAATGACCCATGCAGTTGGTTGTAGGAACGACCAAGCTTCCCGAGAGAATAATGGCGAGCTAACTTCCCACAAAATTCCGCTAACACTCTCTAAAGATCTATAGAAAATTCCCAAGCCCTTTTTATCTGAGTGGGGGTGTAAGGTAGAATTATGATGGACGGGTTGTTCCCACTGAGTGGTTCACCGCCATGCTGGCCTCTGATGACCACCTGTGCTATTTGCTCCCAATAGGACCAACCACGTTGAAGCCCATATTGCCTAGATGTCTCCACTCTCGAAGGTTTATCTTCCTGGGCTAACAGAGCCGTGGGGGTGATAGGTGTGTGAAAAATGTCCAGGTGAATACTCATAGCTGGGGTCCTGCGATAAGCCTTTCCTTGGCTAGTGCTTCCTTCTACAAACTGGAACTGACAGCGAGCCGTGGGGTGAGCGCTCTAGGACTATGTAGTGTGGGTCCCGTTTAATGTGTCTATCAAGGGTTTGAGCTCTTCTGTGGGGAAGCCCCAGCAAAGGTGGAATCCAATTTATACCTCCCAGCAACTTGTGAAAACCAGTTAATGTTTTTACACGGTTTTTCTAATATCAAGTTACTGTGCCTGTGGTCCAGTATGAGGGCCGCGTGTCTGAACTTGACCCGGAGCAATCATAAATTGAGAGGTGGCCTCACTCATGTGTACATAGGTTTATTACACTATTTCATTGTGAGGTGCAACGATTAAGGGATCCTACAGGGAGTGGATGATGTAGGCCTCAGCAAAGCATCCTCTGAGTGGTTCTAAGACGTTTCCTATAATGTACTCCTGCATGGTGACACTATTCACCAGGATCTGAGATAAAGTTTTAGATGATACCGCTTGGTATGGACCTTCTGGTCTAATTCAGGAACGGTGAATGTAACCCTCTCGTGATCAGCAGGATCTAAATGGATAGTATAAACACAATCCTGGTGGCTCAGCTACGTGAGTCTGAGAGTTGGTGCCCAGAAGACAAGAGGAAGGTTCTCCTGTAGGGAGTGACCAGACCGGCGTGATGGAGTTTCCATCTTCCTTCTCAGGCTGCTTGTTGGCATCCTGGCATTCCCCTTGTACCTGCTGCACTTCCTGGGTCTCTGGAGCAGAATGTGCAAACAGTTCTTTCCCCCACTTCATGGTGAGGTTCACTGTGATGCACAAAGAGCAACGGCAAGGAGAAAGTGGGTGCTTTGCAGCACCCTGCAGGACTTTGCAGGCATATCTGGGAAGCTCTCCCTGCTGGAACTGGGCTATGACATGGGGGCCAACTTCAAGATCTACCCACCCGGATGCAGGGTGACCTGTGTTGATCCCAAACCCAACTTTGAGAACTTCTTGATGAAGAGCTGTGCAGAGAACCACCAGCTGCAGTTGGAGAGCTTCATGGTCTCCCTGGGGAGAACGTGCACCAGGGGGCAGATGGCTCTGTGGCTGTGGTCATCGGCGCCCTGGTGCTGTGCTCGGTGATGGACCATGAGCAGATTCTCCACCACGTGTGCAGGCTGCCAAGGCCAAGAAGTGGCTAGGCAATAGGCTCAATAGGATGCAATTCATCATTAAGCACAGCACAAAGGAATCCAGGCAAAGATACAGAACAAGAATCTACATGAAGGGGAACCAGTTACAAATAACGGTGTTCGACCTCATGCACAAAGAGCAAACTGAGGCAAGATGTCATATGACCTGTTTCAGTGGCAACATGAAGTTGGGGTCAGTTTGGGGGAATAGACGCCCCATCTATTGTGACATCCGTTGCTCCCGCACTGGAAGAGTGATGGGCAGGACTCAAGAGTAGGAGAAACAGCTGCAAAAAGCTTCTCGTCATGGGAACTTGGAAAGTGTGAAGTATGAACTTAGGAAAACTGGAAGTGGTCAAAAATGAAATGGAATGCATGAACATAGGTATCCTAAGAGTAAGCTGAAATGGATGGACATTGGCCATTTTGAATTAGAGAATCACATGATGGATTACATGAGGAGTGACTCAATCAATAGGATTGGAGCTGCATTCCTATGCAGAAGGGATCACCCTGACTCCCTCAGGAAGCACAAGGCTCTCTGTGATAGGATTATCTCTATCCATCTTCCAGGAAACCCACCACTGCAGCTAAGGTACAGTTTTCCCTCTGTTATCAGCAGCCAATCAACTGCAAGGGAGTTCCCTCAGCAGTTATTCCCAGGCTGGATCCTCCATCTGGTTTGTCCTCAAACCTCCAGTTCTTTGGACCCTGCCTGCAGTTCCTCGGACTCTCTAGCCGCCGCCGCCACTTTACTCATCAACCTTGCTTTGAATCACCTCGACCCTCCGAAATCCTGTGGGCGGACCTACCTACAGATTTTGGCACTAAGTGAGTCATTTCCCTCCCTCAATTTCTTCCTAGATGTCTCATAGTCGGTTCAAAATTTACCTGTCTTAAACAGACATCTGATTTCTTGAAAAATCTTTTTCTCTGCCTGGGTTGCCTATCCCAATAAACAACCTCCCACTCACCAAAAACTTTGAGGTCATCAATAGTTTTCTCTCTCTCTCTCTCTCTCTCTCTCTCTCTCTCTCTCTCTCTCTCTCTCTCTCTCTCTCTCCAATAAATCATTTAGCTGTGGGTCCCCTTTTAATGTGTCAATCAAGGGTTTGAGCTCTTCCGTGGGGATGTCCCAGCAAAGGTGGAATCCAATGTATACCTCCCAGCAGCTTGTGAAAACCACTTAACGTTTTTACGTGATTTTTTTCTAATATGAAGTTACTGTGTCTGTGGTCCAGTATGAAGGCCGCTTGTCTGAATTTGATGAGGAGCAATCATTAATTGAGAGGTGGCCTCACTCATGTGTACATAGGTTTGTTACACTATTTCATTATGAGGTGCAACGATTAAGGATCATCCTGGTGTTGGATGATGTAGGCCTCAGCAAAGCGTCCTCTGAGTGGTTCTAAGATGTTTCCTGTAATATACTACTGCATGGTGACACTATTCGCCAGGATCTGAGATAAAGTTTTAGATGATACCGCTTGGTATGGACCTTCTGGTCTAATTCGGGAAGGGAAAATGTAACCCTCTCGTGATCAGCAGGATCTACCTGGATAGTATAAACACAATCCTGGTGGCTCAGCTACGTGAGTCTGAGAGTTGGTGCCCAGAAGACAAGAGGAAGGTTCTCCTGTAGGGAGTGACCTGACCTGCGTGATGGAGATTGCCGTCTTCCTTCTCAGGCTGCTTGTTGGCATCCTGGCATTCCCCGTGTACCTGCTGCACTTCCTGGGTCTCTGGAGCAGAATGTGCAAACAGTTCTTTCCCCACTTCATGGTGAGGTTCACTGCCATGTACAATGGGCAGAAAGAGCAGGAAGCGGGAACTGTGCAGTCGAATGCAGGAGTTTGCCGGCACATCTGGGAAGCCGTCGCTGCTGGAACTGGGCTATGACACGGGGGCCAACTTCAAGTTCTACCCACCCTGATTCAGGGTGACCTCAGTGGACCCCTATCAAAACTTTGAGAAGTTCTTGATGTAGAGCATCACTAAGAACCGTCACCTGCAGTTGGAGGGCTTCGTGGTCTCCCTTGGGAGAACGTGCACCAGGGGGCAGATGGCTCTGTGGCTCTGGTCATCGGCGCCCTGGTGCTGTGCTCGGTGATGGACCAGGAGCAGATTCTCCACGACGTGTGCAGGCTGCCAAGACCGAGAAGTGGCTAGTCAATAGGCTCAATAGGATGATATGCAGCAGTAAGCACGCCACAAAGGAATCTAGGCAAAGATACAGAACAAGCATCTACATGAAGGGGAACCAGTTACATAACAACGGTGTTCGACGTCATGCACAAAGAGCAAACTGAGGCAAGATGTCATATGACCTGTTTCAGTGGCAACATAAAGTTGGGGTCAGTTTGGGGGAATAGACGCCCCATCTATTCTGACATCCGTTGCTCCCGCACTGGAAGAGTGATGGGCAGGACTCAAGAGTAGGAGAAACAGCTGCAAAAAGCTTCTCGTATTGGGAACGTGGAAAGTGTGAAGTATGAATTTAGGAACACTGGAAGTGGTCAAAAATGAAATGGAATGCATGAATACAGTTATTCTAAGAGTAAGCTGAAATGGATGGACATTGGCCATTTTGAATTAGAGAATCACATGATGGATTACGTGAGGAGTGACTCAATCAATAGGATTGGAGCTGCATTCATATGCAGAAGGGATCACAAGGCTCTCTGTGATAGGATTATCTCTATGGACCTTCCAGGAAGCCCACCACTGCAACTGAGGTGTTTACCCTCTGTTATCAGCAGCCAATCAACTGCAAGGGAGTGTCCTCAGCTGCTTCTCCAGAGCTGCATCCTACATCTGGTTTGTCATCTGACCTCCAGTCCTTTGGATGGGAGCCTCCTGTTGCCTGCTGCTCCTGGGACTCTAGCAGCCTGTCGTTGGACATTTCAACCTTGCTTTCCACCCTCTCAGCCATTGGAATCTTGCTGTCTGACCTGCCGGCCCATCGTGGAAGGACCTTCAGGAAATTCGTTAACCCACCGAAGTGAGTTGGATTGAGCTTTCTGTACCGTTGCTTGGACTAATTGGCTGTTCTGGTCCTCTTTGCTATATAACTTATCCTGTTCTGTTTCCACTGTCACAAGTGTCGTGGTTTTGCTGGTCTAGAGAACGCTGCCTAACACAGGAGCCCACTGAAATTCAACAAGTCATTGTGCATGGAGGAGAGTCTTTCTAGTGACTCTCTCCCTGTCCTGAAAGTAAAGAAATCTTAGAATTTCCTCTTTTCATGCCCAGCTTATTGTGCTGTCCGCCATTTCCCTATAAATGGTCCCCACAACAGTGGGCACTGGCTTTCATCAGTGGTCCAGTGGAATGCAAGGACCCGTGGTCGTACAACACAGGCACTTGGCTGCTCACTGAATGGGTGGGAGTTCAAACCCACCCATTGGCTCCACTGGAACAAAGATCTGCTCATCTGCTTCTGTTCAAATTGCTGTAAATGGTTTTCTTGAAGGGGAATCCACCAGGGTGACTTGAGCTGGTGACGCTTGCACCAGTGGAGCTTCTGGGTCTTGATTTGGGTACGGGGTAGGGCAGGACTCAAGATGGCAAACAGATACAAAAATTTCTCATGAATGGAACTTTGAATGTGAGGAGTGTGAATGTAGGAAAATTAAGAATGGTGAACAATGAAATGGATGCATATGAGGAGGTGCCCCACCACCCCCAAATGCAATGTTTTTCAAAGCTTTCTATTTAAATGTTTTTATACAACCTTATCACTTTCAAAGTACTCTCCATTTCCCTTAAGACATTTGTCAGATCCGCGATTCCACTTTTTTTTATTTGGGGGCTCTTACAACTCTGATAACAATCTATACATCAATTGTATCGAGCACACTTGTACATATGTTGCCATCATTCCAAAGATTTTCTTTCTACTTGAGCCCTTGTTATCATCTCCTCTTTTCCCCTCGCCTGCCCTCACCTTCACCTCGTGAACCCTTGATAAATTATAAATTATTTTTATATTCATATTATACACCATCTGCTATCTCCCTTCACCCACATTTCTATTGTTCGTCCCCCGGGGTAGGGTTTATTTATATGTCGATTATTGGGATTGGTTCCCCCTTCTGCTCCCATCTTCTCCCTCCCCTCGTGGTATTGCACCGTCCATTATTGTTCCTGAGGGATTTATCTGTCCTGGATTCTGTGTGTCTAGAGCTCTTACCTTTGCCAGTGCGCATGCTCTGGTCTAGCCAGATTTCTTTGTAAGATAGAACTGGGGTCAGAATAGTGGGGTGGGGAGAAGGCATTAAAGAACTAGAGGAATGTGGTGAGTTTCATCAGTGCTGTAAGGCGCCCTGACTGGCTCGTCCCTTCTTGTGACCCTATGTGAGGGGATGTCCAGTTGTCTAGAGATGGGCTTTGGTTCTCCAGTCTGATCCTCCTCATTCCCATCAAAACACTTGGTTATTTGGGGTCTGCTGATGCCCGTTACTTGGTCCTATCAACACCTCATGATCACACAGGCTGCTATGCTTCTTCCATGTGGGCTTTGTTCTTTCTGTGGTAGAAGGCCGCTTGTTTAATTTCAACCTCTTCAGACCCCGCACGCTATATCTTCTAATACCCGGCGTCATCAGCTTTCTTCACCACATTAGCTAATGCGCCATTTTCTCTCCTGCGATCTTGTCAGGAAATTGAGCATCATAGGATGCCAGGTTATTAGAACAAAGTGTCGTGTTGATGGAGGATATGAGTACAGGCCGATGTCTGCCGGCTATCTTTATACTTAATCTATAAATATATGTTCATAGACCTATATCCCTAGCCTTATGTATTCATATATTTATATACGTACATGACATTATTTATACCTCTATCAATATCTTTTGCCTCCTAGTTTTTTCTTCTGTTTCCTTTAACATCCCCCCTGGACCACTAGCATGTTGTGCCATCAATTGGCTCTCTGGACCTCCTCTCGGCTACATTGCACTTGATTGAAGCCCACCAGGCAGTCTTTGCCCTCCTTACCATCAATTTTAAATCCCTTGTTGTTCCCTTGTGCCGGGGTTTTTTGACTTCCCCTCCCTATCCCCCGCCCACTCTTCAACTCCCTCCCCCACCCACAACCTTAGGATTCATTGTTTTCTCCCCCAGAGTGTTTATCCTGCCCGTCCTGTAAAGATAGGCATGGGAAAGAAAAGAAAGAGGGAGGAGTAAAGCCTATGGAGAGTTCGAGGTCTGTCTGCTGACCCTTATGCATAGTTTCTGCTTGGGTCTGATGCGGTGTAAGGTCTGCCCCCCGAGTCCAAAGTCTATTTTCAGAATTCTCGGGAACTTGGTTGCTCTGCTCCCCTTGCTGCTCTGTTGTGCTCCCTTAGGGTTACTCGCTGGGGTGAGGGGGTCAGACTGGGCACAATTCCCCTACTGTGTCTCTGGTACTGCCCCCCTTGGCTCTGTGGGTCAGTAAGGGCATGCCGTGACTTGTGGGGGAGCCAACCCTATGGTCCTCTCTGTACATTGGCTACTCCAAGTGGGAACATCATCCTCAAATCTTGGTGAGTCAGGATGCTGTCCACTCTCTCTCATTCTCTCCCTTTTTCCTTCTTTGTTTGCTCCAGCGTGGTCTGGTAAGACCTGCCATTCTCCCCGGGCTTTATCTTAAGTGCATTCTCCTGGAGAGAGGGTTTGGCATAGCTGGAAAAGGGGTTGGCCTGGCCAACCAGACCTCTCTGTTCGTTCACTGCTTCGTGCCAGTGTGCTGCCCTCCAGGCCTGATACAGCAGGTTGAGGTCTGCTCCCTCTCGCCATCCCTTTCCTGTGGAGACATTAACGAGTACCCTCCCATGTGGATTAGTCCCTGGTTCCCTTCCCCCCTCTCCCCCGCCCCCCGCCTTCATCTTTCCTCCCTTGTTTTCTCTTGTCTCACCCGCCCTTCTTTTTCCCTTCTGTATGTTGGCAAGTTGGATGCATCATTGCGCTTGGTCTGTCCCATGCCTATGTGCCTGTCTCTCAACCTGTAAATTATGGAATAAACTTTTTCTTCTGGTCCCACTGTGTTTTTTGGATCTACCTCAGTAGACTCGTCTTGTACTTGTCCTTCTGTTCTTAGCTAACTTCTCTTAGCATAATTTCCTCCATCTTTTCCCAGGAGACAGTGTCTTTTGTGTCTCCATCCCTGTTTTTTAGTGATGAGTAGTCTTCCATTGTGTGTGTGTGTGTGTGTGTGTGCCAGAGTTACCCCATTCACTGTCTCTCGATAAATTTCAGTTGTTTCCAGACCTTTGCCAGTGTGAATGGTGCCGAAATGAACACTGGAGCACTGATGACTGGTCACAGTCTATTTATTACTTATTCTGGGTATATGTCCAATAAAGGGATTGCTGGTTTTAAAGGTGCATGGGGCTGGAGAGGTATGCTGTTTTTGCCCCAAAAGATGGCATACGGAGATGCCTGCGTGAGCACGTGCTGTGTCCCTGTGGAAGAAACATTCCCCTGTCTCCCACTAATCAGGTCTTTTTTGTGGCACCATATTACACAATCTTTTCAGAACCTCTAAGTAGAAAGCTTGATTAGCAGGTTGACCTGATAGAAAGAAGTCCAAATGCACTGTGCCCCTCACATCAGAAAAACAAATGATGGCAACATATGTACAAGTGTGCTTAATATCATTGAATAGTGGGTTGTTATAAGATTTGTCAGAGACCCCGCCCATAAAATGATAAATAAAAATTAAGGATCCAAGGAAATCATAAATATAAATAACTAGATTTATTATGGTAAAAAATAAAATATAAATGAGAATCATCTTGGTCTTTGATTTCTCTTGATGAGCATTTTTGGGATGAGGTGATGTTGGCTTCTTCCACTGACTTGATTGATGTTGGCTTTCTGGGTCATGAGGAAAGCACCACGTCTCACCTCTAATGACCTGGGGGGAAAGTCTGGGTCACTTCGGAACTGTTCTTTCAAAGCCTGGCACGTTTCTACTGCACACTTTTCCTCAGTCAGTCACAACTGAGGAACACATTTTGTAGTGACCCTTCTCATTCCCAAAGCTTCCGTTAAAGTTCACTGAACCAAACACCGCTCTCCTCCAGACAACATCCCATCTTCAGTGGTCTGTCATCCGTCTCAAGCACAAGTGCATGACTGTTGTCAGCAATGTCGTGAGTTCAGTGAGTTGACGGGTGACCAGAATAAGTTCTGCCATCCATCGTCATTTCACTTTACTGAAACGAAAAAACCACTCCTGCGCTTGAGTTTCTGAAACAGTTCCTGGTGACCAGAGAGAACCTTCCCAAGCAACACCACTGGTAGCACTAACTCAGAGCGAGTCGCTCAATGCTCACCTGGCAGGAACAAGGCACACTAGGAAAGCTCTACTCGCCCAGCACCATTCCGGTGGTTGTTTTTTTGTTTTTGTTTTTTTTTTTATTACTCCCTCATATGCATCAATACCTTAGATTAGTGAGCTGAAATGGACTGACATTGACCGTTCTGAATTGGAAAAGCATATGATGGACCGTGTCAGAAGTAATCCAGCAAGAGGAATGGACTTGCAATCCTCTTCAGGAAGGACCTTGCTAACTCCGTGAAGTACAAGGCTATCTGTGATAGGAGTATCTCTATCCACCTGCCAGGAAACCCACGACCGCTCTTAAGGTGTAGTTGTTCCCTCTGTTTTCAGCACCCAACCAATTGCAAGGGAGTTTCCTCAGCTGGTCTGCTTTGTCATCTGACGTCATCCTTTGCATGTGAGCCATTGACCTCTCCTGTCGCCTGCTGTCCGTGGGAGTCTCCAGCAGCCTGCCTCCTTGATTTGAACTGTCTCAGCCATCAGAATCTTGCTGTCTGACCTGCCAGCCCTTCTTGGGTTGATCAGCCCTGCAGCTAGGTGAGTGAGAAGAAGCCTAAAACCTAACACCACAGACAAAAAAAACTTGGCCTCTGCAACCACAGTAGCCATTTCTTGTAGATGGACTGTTCTGTATATTCCTCTTCTCTACAGAGCGCAGTCGTACACAGTGAGATATCCAAGAACGACTCCTCTGCAACCATGCCTGGTGTGCATTATAAATTTGCCTCTAAACTCAACTACGACACCATCGTCTTTGATGGGTTCCACATCTCCCTGTGCGACCTGAAGGAGAAAATCATGGGGAGAGAAAAGCTGAAAGCTTCTACCTGCAAACTGCAGATCAGCAAGGCGCAGACGAATGAAGAATACACTGATGACAATGCGCTGATCCCTAGGAATTCTTCGGTGATTGTTAGAAGACTTCCTATTGGTGTTGTGAAATCTGCAAGCAAGACGTCTGGGATCAGTCCAACGGAACCAGCGATGGGCACTTTGCGAGCAATGCACGGCTCTTCTGCGTCCGTTTGTGCAGCCCAGCTGACCAAGGCTGCCAATCTGGCTGACGCCAATGCTTCTGAAGATGACAAGATTAAAGCAATGATGTTTCAGTCTGCCCACAAGTATGACCCAATTAATTACCTGAAGAAACCTCTAGGTCCACCACCTCCTACTTACATCTGTTTCCAGTGTGGCAAACCTGGACATTATATTCACCATTGCCCGACAAAGGGGGAGAAGAACTTTGACGCTGGCCGTAGAATTAGAAGGAGCGCTGGCATTCCTAGAGCTTTTATGATGGAAGTGAAAGATGCTAACGTGAAGGGAGCGCTGCTGACCAGCTCTGGACAGTATGCAGTCCCCATCATAGATGCACAGGCATATGCCCTTGGGAAGAAAGAGAAGCCCCCCTTCTCCCCAGAGGAACCAAGCTCTGCCTCCACAGAAGAGGATCCGATCCCAGCGGAATTGGCCTGTCTCCTCTGCAAGGAGCTGATGACTGACGCAGTGATCATTCCGTGCTGTGGAAACAGTTATTGCGATGAATGTGTGCGCACAGCACTCCTGGAATCAGATGAACATACGTGCCCCACGTGTCTTCAGAAGGAGGTCTCTCCCGATACTTTAGTTCCCAATAAGAATCTACGGAAGGCTGTTGAGAGGTTCCAAAATAAGACTGGCTATACACAAAGACTAAGAAATGAGTTCCCTCCACCACCACCACTGATTCCAAGGCACCTACAACCTCTGAAGAGATCTCCAATATCCAAACCACAGGATCCTCTGATGAATCCAGCGATATCCTCCTCAACTCACCCAGCACCCTCAATGCCGTCATTGGCTTCCACACGATCTACCTCGGCTCCTCTTGCTCCTGGAGCTCCATCTTCTACCGCAGCTCCTGTTCCTGATGTAACTGCCACAGTGCTCATATCGGTCCATTCTCCTTCCTATTCACCATCACCCGCACATCCCAGAAGAGACAGAGGCAAGAGCCGAAGTTACCGGTCACGGTCCAGATCTCATGGATACCATCGATCGAGGTCAAGATCACCACGATATCGTCGACATCATTCATGATGAGGATCTCCTCGAGCGTTTAGGGCACAGTCTGATACTAAACGGAGTGCTCCCCAAGGAGAAACAGAGCACCAATCTGCTCATCGACTCAGAAGAGCTCCACCACCTTATGCGCTAAAAGCTATTGCTGGGAGGAGTGTAGACGCGGTAGAAAAGGAGCGTTGCAGAGAAAGGGGAAATGCTGAGTGGTGTGAAAGTGCGGACATGAATCTTTTCTGCATCCAGAGCTACTAGAGACATCTCAGACATCTAGAGAACACAGAGGGGCTGAGGAAGATCAAACCGACTTCTTGTTCTCCCAAGTCGAGACGATTATGCACCTGTCCAAGATGATCCCATGGATGCAGAATCCACCGCTTATACATCGATAGCTCATGTGAATTATGGAAGGATGTGATATACACTTGAAATCATAATGAAAAATTATGAAAATATTTAGAAAATAAAATAGAGTTAAAAATAAATAAAATAAAAAATAAATAAATAAAAACCAAAAAAATAAATAAATAAAATAATATCTGAGTAAGACAAGAAAAATATATATAAGCCAAAGCCAAAAGGTGACAAGACTAAATGTAAAAATGATGGATCTACTGTATCCAGGGAAGAAAGATTAAAACCTACTAAAGAATCTCAAGAGGTAGCAAGTGGAGGATGTGAGAAATCACCACAATCTGAACCTCCACTTAGAAAAGCCACAGATTGATGGGATATTTTCCTTCATTTGCATTATTTGTATTTTTGTCTTTATACAATTATGATTATAGCCTCGCCACCTTATTAGAATTTGTTGGGCTTTTTTTTATTATTCCTGATGGGTCGCCAACTGTGAAACGTTGGAGGAATGGATCCATAAGGAGATATCCTGGTACAAGGGGTAATGGGGATGCAGGCACGGGGAAGGACCATAGCGAGGGAAAGGGGATTTGGGGAGTAACACTAAAGGACAGAGAGGGGAGGGAGCACTAGAACGGATTGTGTTTGAACAAGTTATTCTAAAGGCAAATTCACCATGGGAGTGCAGGGGTGCACGAAGATTGATTGTATAATTCTCATTGACATGTCTCAACAACTGAGATGTTGAATTGAATGATATGTAATTTATGTGCCAATAAAATTGATGTCCGTTCTGTTATATTCTGTTTATACTCATTTTTATTAGGGTGTACCTCAGAAGCGCGTCGCCATTGGGGCTCACTCTCTTGAAGCCGTGTTATTTGTTGCCTTATTTTCATTAAGTGAAAACCAAGGATGTTGGGCCCACAGGCAGAGAAATTAGAAAGGGCATTAGGGAGCGAGCATAGATAGGGGTGCAGATAAGAGGGAGCTGATGTCAAGAAATCCAGGGAGGAAAGGAAGTTTTAGAAAGCATGTATGATTATGGAAGAAATTCCACAATTATGTTTGACATGATTGGATTATGGATTGATAGGACATGTAATGGCTCACGAGTTACAGCAAATTAAAGAAAAGGCATAGGTTCAGGTGTGGCTTTGGGGGTCCCACTAAATGCTAGCTCCCACTTAAGAAAAATTTGTTCTTAAACCATAACCCTGTTACATACTCACCTTCATGATGCGATCACTACAGATAAGGATTTGGTGAAGAAAGCAGATGGTAACATGGGAGAAAAATATAAAACGAAAGAAAAAGTGTGGAGAAAGATTTTTAATCGTTTTCATTGAAAACTTCTGAAGCAGAAGGACTGAAACAGGAAAGCGTGTGAGGAAAACACAGAGTGGGACCTGAACATGAAAGGATGGATAGGCCCTAAAGCCCATTCATTATACTCCCTCGGGACCCCCATGCTCTGCATCCCCTGCTGCTCCATTGCATGCCCCCACTGTTTGCTTCAGTGTACTTGGGCCAGCTCAGTGGCACATCCCCCCAGGTGTCTCCATTGCTGTCCCGTGTAGGGCCATCGGTCAGTGCAGGATGTCGCATCCCGCCGTGTGGGCAGCTGTATGGTCCTCTCTGTACAATGGTCCCTTCGAGCCAGGCTATCGTCCTCGGAGCTTGGTGGACCCAGGTGTGCTCCAGTCCGTCGTTTTTTCTCCTTCCTTTAGCTTGTCTTCCTTCTGGAAGTGGTGTGGTAGGTCACTTCCTTTCCCACAACAGACGATCTCCTTTCATTTTCTGTGTACTCCCTTCAAATGTGGGGGTCGTGCTAATTCTGAAGCAGTGTGAACTGAAAGAACTGAAACAGGGAAAGCGTGTGACCAAAACACAGAGTGGGACCTGAACATGAAAGGATGGATAGGCCCTAAGGTCCATTCATTATACTCCTCGGGACCCCCATGCTCTGCTTCCCCTGCTGCTCCATTGCATGCCCCCACTGTTTGCGTCAGTGTACTGGGGTCAGCTCAGTGGCACATCCCCCCAGGTGTCTCCATTG
Source organism: Tenrec ecaudatus (assembly GCF_050624435.1). Taxonomy (NCBI): domain Eukaryota; kingdom Metazoa; phylum Chordata; class Mammalia; order Afrosoricida; family Tenrecidae; genus Tenrec; species Tenrec ecaudatus. The sequence goes on from NC_134538.1 coordinate 124,216,116, forward strand.
CTGTCCCGTGTAAGGCCATCGGTCAGTTCAGGATGTCGAATCCCGCCGTGTGGGCAGCTGTATGGTCCTCTCTGTACAATGGTCCCTTCGAGCCAGGCTATCGTCCTCGGAGCTTGGTGGACCCAGGTGTGCTCCACTCCGTTTATTCTCCTTCCTATAGCTTGTCTTCCTTCTGGAAGTGGTGTGGTAGGTCACTTCCTTTCCCACAACAGACGATCTCCTTTCATTTTCTGTGTACTCCCTTCAAATGTGGGGGTCGTGCTAATTCTGAAGCAGAGTGAACTGAATGAACTGAAACAGGGAAAGCATGTGACCAAACCTGACCATGGAAAGATGGCTAGGACCCCTGCCAAGGACGGCATTCCACCAGCTAAGACGATCAAGATCAACAGAAAAACTGGGGAGCAATATTGGAGGTACAGAGGATATAACTAATATCGAAGAACTGACGTCAACATCCAGGAAAGTTAACCAGGAAAAAGTCCAAGGAAAGGTCAGGCAGAAGTAAGTGGAACTGAAGGATCCAGCTCCCCTCTAGGGGTGGATTATACTCCTAGATGCTCAGCAGGTGGCCATCCTCTGCAAAACCAGATGCAAAAGGACTGTCACTAAAACTGTGGGAGAGTTTAAGGATGACAATAGAGCTCCTGCTGAAGATGTTATTAATATGACTTGGTTCCTCAACCCAAAAGGGATCAAGATGACTTTGGATCTCGAGAAGAAGATGATGTTAAATCTACACAACCAACCTGAAGTCTAGGAAAGCCTGTAGTATTATTTAAAGCAAACTAAAGTTTGGCACTAAGACTGAAAATAGAGTCTAGTATAAGGACAAAACGAGTGACCAACGTCAGAGGAAATTCCGATTCAGTAACTCAAAGAAGTGAGTCATAAAACAATGCATGAGATTGGAAGTTCCAATAGCTCTACATCTAGTGAAAAGGGACAAACCAAAGATCGGGATTATTGGATCTTGGCAAAGGGAAACCCTGGGGAAGGCAAAAGCAGCATCAGCCAGAGAGAGAGAGAGAGTCGTTTGGACCGTCTGAATGAAAAAGTGAAATTTAAAAATCTGTCTGAACCGACTAAATAGACTAGAATTTCAGGTAACCATGAATCCATTCATGGCTCCTTACATAAAAACTTCATGCCCCATAAAGACCAAAAAAAAACTAAGACCACAGAGATTATTCAAGTTCCAAGCGCAGGGTGGGAAGAAGTGAGTCAACAAGAAGACTCTCCTCCGCGGAATAAATATTCTGCATCCCCACAGAAAGAGAAACCACAGATGAAAGGGATTTGCCTCAGATGGGAACAGCAGCCCTCCACCCCCACCCCTCCCCCCAAAAGTCATTGAAGTCTCTAGAGTCACAGAAAACTTCATGATCACGAAGCTAGTTCAGATTCTAAAGATGTTAAGGTGAAGAGACAAAGTCTGTAGATACAAACTATAGAGATCATGAAAAGCATGTATCAGAATCAAGGGATTATAGTCTAGTAGCAATAAATTACTGCATATCCTTAACCCACCAGACACACACATTGAAAGAGAGCGAGTTGTTGGGCAAATTGACAAGAATTCTATCAAACCTAAGCCCTAGTTAAGCTAGTCCTCTTGATTTTCCTCCGACTTAAGGAGAGAAAATGATGAAGTGAAATTTGATCCAGATTACAATGAAAATGACAGGGAAAGTAATGTATTTGTACAAGAAGAAGCATCAGGGGGCAATGTGAAGGAACTGAAAGAGAAAGTGATGGAGGAAGCAAAGAGAGTGCGGACACGGCACAGTGGGTCGGTTAGGTGGGACCAGGAGTCACAGTCAAAGCAGTCCAAGTAGAAGCATAGCCCTTCTGGAAGCCAGACCCAAAGCCACAGACGCAGCGCAAGCTCAGCAGAAAGTCAACTCAGTAAGAAGACAAAGATGCAGAGAGAAACGGAGGAGCACGGAAACATGAAAAGCATTAGAAACATAAGGATAACAGAATGTCAGGTGAACAGATACATGGGATGGTGTAAGATGTGGCAAATAATAATATATAATATAAACGTAAGGCTTCCTGGGAGGGAGGCAAGAAGACAGAAGGGATAAAGGGGAGCTGAGATCAAAGACTTCAAGAAGAAAGACAGATCATTGAAACTGATGGTGGTAGAATTTGAACAATTATACTTGATCTAATTGAAATATGGAGTGTTACAATATCTGTAAGAGCTCACAATAAAATGATAAGAAAAAATAAAATGAAAAAAAAAAGAAACGTGAGAAGCCTGCAGGGACTGGAGCAGAATTGGAAAAAAGCGAAGAACAGAAACACAAGAAGTCAACACAGACAAAGGAGGAGGGGAAAGATGAGAGAAGTGACATCTGTCACTGTGTAAAAGGACAGATTTGTTCATTGTCTAAATTGCAAAGTCTTCTCTATCGATTTTGTTATAATGTGAGGAAATTCAAACCTTGTAACTCATGACATGGACAGTCCTTGCTGCACTTAAAATATTGCCGCTTGATTACTTAATTTTTCATGAGAGCTTTGTAACATGAACTTTTGTACTGAATTGTGAGTGGTGTCCACGTAACATGAGAGGTGTGGCCAGGACCTATGATTTTAGCCACCATTCATCAGTTGGGGCGGAGTTTACTGTGCGGTGAAAGTTTCCCATTTGAACTGTTTTAATTGCCGGGCAGAAGCTGATATCTGTTTTAAAATAACTGCAGAAGGATTTGCGAAAGTCATTGCCAGCCCCGTTGTGTTGCTTTTGGATTACAATAAAACTTTTCCATAAACGTAAAAACAAAGCAAGAGAGAACAAACGTGGTTGTTAGGTATCGGCAAGTTAGTTCCAACTCACAGCGACCCAATATGGGCCACAGAACAAAACATTCCCCGGTCCTGCACCGCCCTCAGCTGCACTGGAGCCCACTGCTGCAGTCACTGCATCAGTCCGTCTTGTTCAGGGTCCTCCTTTTACAGGCTGCCCACGACTTTATCAAGCTTGGTGTTCTGTTCCAGCATCTGATCTCTGCGGATAACATATTCATGTGACAAAGCCCATGAGAAGTCTTGCCATCCTTGTCTCTAGCCCATGAGAAGTCTTGCCATCCTTGTCTCTAAGGAGCATTCTGACTGTACCTGTTCCTAAACAGATGTTTGTTCGGCAGAGTCCATTGGACTTTCGATATTCTTCACCAGCTTCACAACAAATACATCGATTCTTCTTCGCTCTTCCCTGCTCTAGCCCAACGTTCACAGGCAGGTGAGGCCATGGAAAATACCATGGCTTGGGTCAGGCCCACCTCCCTCCACAAAGTAACCTCCTTGCTGTTCAACACTGTACGCGGCACTTTTAGTCTCTGCGATGCATGACGTGCTCTCCCAACTGTTTCTATTGATCTTGACTGTTTCTCTTGTTCCGTGAGCCTTGATTGTGGATCTAAGCAAGATGAAATCCTTCACAATTTGCGTCTTTTTTCCGCTGATCATATTGGCCCAATTGTGAGCATTTGGGTTTTCTTTACAGTAAGTTGTAATAAATGCTGAAGTTCTGTGATACTTGATCTTCATCAGCAAGTGCCTCCCTTCCTCACCTTCAGGAAGCAAGGTTGTGTTGTCGCAGGTTGTTAAGGCATCTTCCCCCAGTCCTGATGCCACATTCTTTTCCATAGAATGCAACTTCTGTGATGATTTGCTCTGCACGCAGATTGTATAAGCATGGTGAGAGGGTTAGGCTGTCACACACACCTTCCTCAATGTTAAACCCCGTGGTATTTTCTTGTTCTGTTCATACAATTGCCTCTGAAGCTAGGTTCTGTATGAACACGATGAAGTGTTCCGGAATCCCCATTCTTCTCAAAGCTATCCGTATTTCTTGTGAGCCACACAACCGAATGAACGTCTTTGCATAATCAGTAAACCTCGTGTAACACCTCGTGTAACACAAGTAAACCTCGTGTAACACAAATTGTTTGGTCACAACGAGATCTAAGGAAGCACTGGTAGAGGATGATAAATTGGGCCAAGAAATGGAACGTGGGGTCCAGCGCACAACTGAGATGATCCTAAGGAGTGACTGTACAATTTCATGGAATAAATTAAAAAAACAGACAAACAGTGTAGTACGCTCACCTCTTTCACAGAGTCAAGAACAGAGAGGGAGAAAGTATCCTCCAGCAGGTATATATTGTCTTTGGATTAACAAGCCCCATCCATCCCAGTCTATCGCATAAGGAACAAGTTGGACAGTGTCTTCGCCCTAGATATCCAGGGCACGATGGGGGAGAAAGCTAATAGTAGTACTGGGGCAGGCAGAGGAAACTGACTGTCCCCCGAGTGGGGAGAACAATAGAAACATGATGTCTGCTCCCATGCTGAAGGGCTGCCTGCCGCATAATGAATGACCAGCCATGTGCTTGTAAGGGGTTCCACTAAGGTAGCACTATTATGGGAGGATTTTGTGGGGATGGTTTTTAATTAGGAGAATGTGTCTAGGACTCATCTCCAACTCAAAAATGTGAAGGCCTCCCTCCATCGAAATCCGGCCTCCCAGGATTCAAGAGTTTGTCCACATACACTCTCCTCCTGGTGCCCAGTTCCCCACATTTCCCGCTTTTAGAGTACATTTTAAATTGAAAAGGGTGACGTGGCTTGTTTCGGTACCACTTTGCCTTCTATGGAAGCAGCATGTGACGGTGCAGGCAGCGAACAATGACACTGAGTCGCACAGTCAGACTAGAACCTAACACATGGAAACTGCTTGAGGTAAAAATTTCCTTTCTCAGCTGATTGATGTCCAATGAGACATGTTCCTTACATCCCTGCAAGTGATTTACAATTAAAGTTCAATTGTGTAAAGTGACATTATACAGATAAGGAATTATATTTTAAAAAACTATATTGTTCCAGTTCATTTTAGCATCAATTGATGTTGAAAGTCCATTTTTATATCTTCTAGCAAATGAACATTTTGTTTTATTAGTCAAGTCACTTTTGCATAAAATGTCCAGTTTTGATAGAGTCCTGGATTGCCTCTCAGACGATGTCAGTGAGATAGTTAAAGTTTCTTGTGCCAACCTGGCCGATGAACTGATGTGGGGTTAATAGAAGCATGGTGGGATAAATGTTTTAGTGAATGTCACCTTTCTAATTCTCCGGTCACTTGCTTTGTGATAGTGGGACCAGGGTGCAGCTGCCTTAGCCAGTTCCCTGCTTCAGCTGGCAAGGCTCACTTCCAGCAAGACATCGCTGAGGAGAAACCTCATGAACCTACCCCGATGCAGCCCTGGGTGCTGGAGCAGCCGTGTGGAAACTCTGCCAGCATTGAGATGTTTACACATTCACTTACACATTTGTCTTTCCTCCTGCATTTGGCATCATTCCGTGCGTTTTGTGAGATGGAGAAAGACTTTATGGATCGGTGTTGGACATATGGGTTAATGTTGCACTTGTGGGCTTGGGCAGCAATGGGTTGGGATGTGTTCTTCATGTGTACTTAACCTTTATGTAAAACTCTCTTATACATGAATTTCTGTGGATTTGGTTCTCTGCAGTACCCTGACTAACACAGTCAGCAGTGGCAGATATGATTACAACTCTTAGGAAACATTGCTTTCTTATGAATCTGTGAGGTTTTCTGGGTGTTTCTGACGTGTATTTATCTCCGGTGCCTGTGAAAACACAAATAAAGAGCCCCTCTCCTTGGGCTGTTAGTGTCCTGTGAAAGAAGCATCCTGGAGATTGGATGGTTTCCTCATCTCCTCCTTGTTCTTCAACTTTCTCCACAAGAGGTCGCACCCTCCTAAGGGGAATCCATTTGTTTTCTCCACCATCTCAAAAAGAAGTAAGAATCTCCTCAGACCCTAGAGATGAGTAACCTGTCATCCTCCGTCCAGCATCATTCTTCCACCAGATTCTTCCACAGATCTTCTCCAGGTCAGTTTTATCTGTGGGGATGGAAAAGTGTTTCTCCGCCTCACGATGTTAGAATTTTTTCTATGGGAGAAAATATTTAGTGTTACTAAAGCTAAATGAAGATTTTTGCGTATAGAAATCACCTTTCGTCTGCCTATTCCATTTCATTCATTAAGATTTTGTTTGCCCTATGCCCGTTCAATGAGGGCCTGGCCCTGAGGATTTTAAGGGACACCTGTTACATGATGAATATTCCAATATTTTTTAACTCTTTTATTAGGGTCTTATACAACTCTTATCACAATCCATACATACATCAGTTATGTAAACACATTGTGCATTCATTGCCTTCAATTCATCATTCTCAAAACATTTGCTCTCCACTTACACCCCTGGCATCAGGTCCTCATTTTCCCCTCCCTTTCTGGTCCCCCCTCCCTCATGAACCCTTGATAATTTATGAATTATTATTTTTTCATATCCTGACCTGTCCAACGTCTCCCTTCACCTACTTTTCTGTTGACTGTCCATGAGGGAGGAGGTCACATGTAGAGCCTTGTAATCAGTTGCCCCTGTCCAGCCTACCCTCTCTTTACCCTCCCAGTATCGTCACTCAAACCACTTGTCCTGAAGGGATCATCCACCCTGGATTCCCTGTGCTTCCAGTTCCTATCTGTACCAGTGTACATCTTCTGGCCTAGCCAGATTTGTAAGGTAGAATTGGGACCATGATAGTGGGGGAGGAGGAAGCATTTAGGAACTAGAGGAAAGTTGTATTTTTCATCATTGCTACATCGTACCCTGGCTGACTCGGCTTCTCCCCAGGACCTCTCTGTAAGGGGTGTCCATTGACCTACAAATGGGCTTTGGGTCTCCACTCCTCACTCCCCCCCTCATTCACCGTTGTAAGATTTTTTTGTTCTGATGATGCCTGATACCTGATCCCTTCGAGACCTCATGGTGGCACAGGCTGGTGTGATTCTTCCATGTGGTCTTTGTTGCTTTGAGCTAGATGGCCGCTTATTTACCTTCAAGCCTCTAAGACCCCAGATGCTATATCTTTTGCTAGCCAGGTACCATCAGCTTTCTTCACCACATTTGCTTATGCACCCATTTTTCTTCAGTGATCTTATCATGAGATGAGCACAAAATGATATGATTTTTTTTATCTTTGATGTCTGATAACTGATCCCTTTGGCACCCCGTGATCACACAGGCTGGTGTGCTATATCCATGTTGGCTTTGTTGCTTCTGAGCTAGATGGCCACTTGTTTACTTTCAAGCCTTTAAGACCCCAGACGCTATATCTTTTGATAGCTGTGCACCATCAGCTTTCTTCCCCATATTTGCTTATTCACCTGCTTTGTTTTCAGTGGTTGTGTCAAGAAGGTGAGCATCAAAGAGTGCCAATTTAATAGAAGAAAGTATTCTTACATTGAAGGAGTGCTTGAATGGAGGCCCAATGTCCGTCTGCTACCTTAATACTACACCTATAAATTTATGCACATAGTTCTATTTCCCCATCCTCATTTATAAGTATATTTGCATCTATACATGCCTTTATCCAGACCTATATAAATGCCCTTTGCCTCCCAGCTCTTTCCTCTATTTCCCTTGACTTTCTTCCTGTCCCACTATCATTCTCAGTCCCCACCAGGGTTTCAGCAATTCATCTTGGTTACATTACCCTTGATCATGCCCTACCAGGCCTCCCACACCCTCCTTACCACCGATTTGGATCATTTGTTGTTCCCTTGTCCCTGGGTTTGTTAACACCACTACCTTCCCCCCTCCCCCTCTCCCATGTCCCCTGGGAACTGTCAGTCTCATTGTTTTCTCCTCCAGATTGTTCATCCAGCCTTTCTTATTTAGACAGACCTGCAGAGATAAAAACATGCACAAAAACAAGACAGAGCAAAACCAAGCAACAATATACATCAAAACAACAACAATAGCATACCAATGACAAAAAACAAACAAAACACAATAAGAAGAAAAGTTTGTAGTTAGTTCAAGGATTGTTTGTTGGCCTTTAGGTGTGTTTTCCAGTCCAGTCTGCTGGGGCACCACACTCTGGCCCCAAAGTCCACCTTCAGCATTCCCTGAGGACCTTGTCGCTCTGATCCATTCACTTGCTGTTCTGTAGCTCCCCCTTAGTGTTTTGCCTCAGTGTGGCAGGATCGGATCAGGTGAATTCCCACACTGTGTCTCCAGTGTTGTCCCCTATGGGGCTGTGGGTCAGTGAGGGGTGTCCTGTCTCATAGTGGGGCCGGCCATGTGGTTCTCTCTGTGGACTGGCTGCTCTAATTGGGAACATTATCCTCAAGGCCTGGTGGGCCAGGGTGTGCTCCACTGTCTCCTCCTCCCCCTTCATCTGCTCCCGTGTGCTCCAATCAGATATGTCCCTCTCCCAGAGCTGCAGATTTTATGCTGTCCCTTGAAATAAATTCTTCTAGGGGGAGAGGCAGGTGTCCCCTTAGTAGTTGGGCTTGGGGCCGGCCCCCCAGACCTCTCCACTGGTTCCCTACTCCATGCTGGCACGTTGCATTCGCATCTTGGAGCACTGGGTTGACGTCTGGTCCCTCTTTCCCTATGGAGATAGAAATAATGCCCTATTAATTTTTTCCTTTCCCCACCTCCTTTTTAGTTGTCTACCATGTGTATCCCTGTATTTGGTCTGGTCCCTGCCATATTATCTGCTCCTCACCTCAGTAATATTTGTATACAGTAGCTTTTTCCTTATGCCCTTTTGCATTTTTTTAAGCTTAACTCAGTGGACTCATGTTGTACTTGTCATTTTGTGCTTGACTTATTTCACTTAGCATGATTTCCTCCAGTTCTTCCCATGCAGCGCTGTGCTTCATACGTTCATCACTGCTTTTTGGTGATGCATAGTACTCCACTGTATGTATGTACCACAACTTTTTAATCCACTCGTCCGTTGATAGAAATTTGGGTTGTTTCCAACTCCTTGCAATTGTGAACTGTGCTGCAATGAACATTGGAGCACAGATGTCTGGCCTTGGTTTGTTTCCTGCCTCTTCTGGGTATATGCCCAGTAGTAAAATTGCTGGGTCGTATGGTAACTCGATTTCCATCTGTTTTAGATATCACCAGATTGATTTCCATAGTGGCTGTACATACTTACAGGTCCACCAGCAGTAGATGAGAGTCCCTGTCTCCCCAAAGCCCCTCCAACACTTGTTGCTTTCTGATTTTTTTAATTGGGCTACCTTTGAAGGTGTTAGGTGGTACCTCATTGTTGTTTTAATTTGCATTTCTCTTATGACTAAAGATTGGGAACATTTTCTCATATGTTTGTTGGCCATTCAGATTTCTGCCTCTGTGAAACTTCTGTTCAGGTTCTTTGCCCACCTCTCAAGTGGGCAATTCGTTTTTTATTTCTTTTTGGAAGCTAGCAGAGTATTATAGAATTTAGTAATAAGACTTTTGTCTGATGTGTCATTGCTAAAGATGTTTTCCCAGTCCATGGACTCTCTTATTACTCTCTTGGTGAATTCTTTCAATGTACACAGGTGTTTTATCTTCAGTATATCCCATTTGTCAATTTGTGCCTCCTCTGTGTCTGTGTCCTTCCCTATTTCTGATAGCCTATGTATTCCCTGTGCCAAAGTTCTCAAGTTGGTCCCAATTCCCTCATTGATGACCCTGATAGTTTGGGGTTTAACTTCAAGGTCTGTGATACACCTTGAGTGTATTCTTGTGCATGGAGTGAGATAAGGGTCATGTTTCATTTTTCTGCAGGTAAATATCCATTTTTTCCAGCGCCACTTGTTAAAGAGGGCATCTGTTTCCCATTGGATATTTTTGGGCCCTTATCAAAGATCAGTTATCTGTATGCTGATGATTTTATTTCCAGGTTTTCAGTTCTTTTCCATTGGTCTGAGTATCTGTCATTGTACCAATACCATGCGGTTTTGACAACTGTGGCTGTGTAGCATGTGCTAAAGTCAGGTAAAGCAAGCCTTCCCACTGTGTCCTTCTTCTTGAGGAGTTCTCGGCTAATTCTGGCTTCTTCCCTCTCCATATGAAGTTGGTAGTCAGTTTTTCCATTTCTTTGAAGAAAGATGAGGGTAATTGTATCAGGATTGCATTAAATTTATACATTGCCTTTGGCAGAACTAAAAGCTTGACTATATTGAATCTTCCAATCCACGAGCATGGGATAGTCTTCCATTTGTTGAGGTCCCTCTTGGTTTCTTATAATAGTGTTCTGTAGTTTTCCCCATATACATCTTTTGTTCTTTTAGTCAGGTATAGCCCTAGATATTTCCATTTGTGTTTGGTTATTGTGAAGGTTACTACCTTTTTAATATCCTCTTCTGTGGTCTTATTCAATGTGTATAATAGTCCAATAGACTTCTGTTTCTTGATCTTGTATCCTGTCACTCTGCCAAACTCCTCTATTGCTTCCAGTATTCCTCTTGTGGAACTTTTGGGATTTTCCATATGTGACATAATATCATCTGCAAATAACAATAGTTTCACCTCTTCCTTCCCCTTTGATGTCTTTTCTTTGCCTTATGCTGTTAACCAAAACCTCCAGCACGATATTAAATAAGAGTGGGGGCAAGGGGCATCCTTGTCTGGTACCCTTTTTCAGTGGGATTGCACATTGTTGTTTTTTCATATATAGCTTGTATTGTCTTGAGGAATTTTCCTTCCATTCCTATCTTCTCAAGTGTCTTAAACAGGAATTGGTGTTGGATGTTGTTGATTGCTTTTTCTGCATCTATCAATATTATCATGTGGTTCTTATAGTTTTTCATGTCAGTATGATGAATAATACTAATGGTGTTTTGTATGTTGAACCATCACTGCATCCCTGGTATAAATCCCACTTGGTCATGGTGAATTATTTGTTTTACATACTTTTGTATTCCATTGGCTAGTATTTTGTTAAGGAGTTTTGCATTGATGTTCATTAGGGATATTGGTCTGTGGTTCTCGATTCTTGTGGGATCCATGCCCAGTTTGGGTATCCGAGTTATACTAGCTTTATAGAAGGAGTTGGGGAGTTTGCCGTCTTTTTCTATGTTCTGGAAGAGTTTGTGTAGGATTGGTGTTAGTTCTTCCTTAAATGCTTGGTAGAATTCTCCAGTGAGGCCATCTGGTCCAGGGCATTTTTTTTTAATCCCTTGATATCCGTATCTATTTCTTCTATTGCTATGGGTCTGTTGAGATTATTGACGTCCACAGAAGAAAATCTAGGGAGGGATTGTTTTTCCAAGAATTTGTCCATGTCTTCCAAATGTTTTAATTAATTGGAACAATCCTTCATAGTACTGTGTAATTATCCTTTTGATTTCATTGGGGTCTGTTGTAATGTTCCCTCTTTCATCCTTTATTCTTGCTATTGAAATTTGTTCCCTCCTTTCTCTGGTTAGGTTTGCCAGCAGTCTGTCAATTCTGTTTATCCTTTCAAAGAACCAACTTTTAGCAGCATTAATTTTTTCCATAGTTTTCTTATTTTCCCTCTCCTGAATCTCAGCCCTGATTTTTATAATTTCTTTTCCTTTGCTATTAGTAGGATTGTCCTGCTGACTCTGCTCTGGTTGTTGTAAATTTCATACCAGAATATCAATCATGAGTCTCTCTTCCTTTCTCAGGTGTGCATGTATTGCTATGAGACTTCCTCTGATAACTGCCTTTGCTGTGTCCCATAAGTTTTGGTACATTGTGTGCTCATTCTCATTGATTTCTAGAAATTTCCTAATTTCATCTCTGATCTGCGCCAGTACGTGCTCCTTTTGCCATAGAGAGTTATTCACCCTCAAATTGTTTGCTCTTGTTTTCTTTGTCTTCCTTTTGTTGATTTCCAGCCTTATGGCACAGTGGTCAGAGAGAGAGGTCTATATGATATCAATGTGCTTAAATTTATGTTATTTCACCTTATGGCCCAGCATGTGGTCTTTCTTCGACTATGTGCCATGTGGGCTTGAAAAGAATGTGAATTTCTTTTTTTTGGATGAAAAGATCTGTAAATATCTATCAGGTCAGATTGTCTAATTGTAGTGTTTAGATCTCTAGTCTCCTTGTTGAGTTTCTTTACCTGTGATCTATCTTTCTCAGAGAATGGTGTGTTGAAGTCACCCACTATAATTGTTGAGGCTGTGATTTCATTTTGCATCTTCTGGAGTGTTTGGTTGACGTAGTCAGCAGGTCTCTCATTCGGGGAGTATATATTTACAATACTTAGTGGTTCTTTGTCTACCATTCCCTCGAGCCTTATATAGTGTCCCTCCCTCTCTCTTTTTATGGTTTGCACTTTGAGGTCAGTTTTATCCGAGATTAGGATTGCAACCCCTTCTGGTCCCTGGGTATGTTACCTCCACTGCCTTTCTCCCCACCTCCCCCTCTCCCATGTCCCCTGGGAACTGTCGGTCCCATTGTTTTCTCCTCCAGATTGTTCATCCAGCCGATCTTATTTAGACAGACATGTGGAGATAATAACATGCACAAAAACAAGACAGAGCAAAACCAAGCAACAATATAAAACAATACAACAACAATAACATACCAATGACAAAAAACAATAAGAAAGAAAAGTTTATAGTTAATTCAAGGATTGTTTGTGCCCTGGCCCCAAAGTCCACCTTCAGCATTCGCTGGGGACTGCGCCGCTCCATTTCTTTGCAGTTCTGTTGCACCCCCTTAGTGTTTTGCCTCAGTGTGGCGGGATCAGATTGGGTGCAATTCCCACACTGTGTCTCTGGTGTTGTCCCCTTTAGGGTTATGGGTCAGTGAGGGCCATCATGTCTCATAGTGGGGCTGTGTGCTACTTTTCTGGAGAGAAGTCTGATGTAGAAAGTAAAAGTGCATGCCTTTTTAGATCCAGTAATCCTCCTTCTAGGACTTATCCTAAAAATGTGCAACAAGTTATCCATATGAAAGATATTCAAAAAAAAAAAAAGAAAGAAAGAAAGATATTCATTACAGCAGTATTTGATATCCCACAAACTGGAACTGTCAAATGTATCCATCTACAGGAGCCATTGTCACTTGATATTGTGCAGACGAAGAATACTGTGATTACCCGTAAGATGGAGGAAGGGTGGTACTCCTATATATGCTATTAAGAAGGAAGATAGTTGACAGTGTACAATAAAAAGGACTTTTCAAAATTAAAACAAACAACAATTCTTTAAATCTATTACAATCATATCCCAAAGTTTGGGATTCATGCTAGGTGAGGGAAGGCCTAGCTGGAGGCTTCTCATGGGCTGTATGATAGAGTTGGAGTTAATGGCTCTAGGGTCTATGAGCATCCTCCATTAGCCTGATTTCTTTCTAATCACAAATACAGGAGAATTCCAGGGACTGAGAGTTTCTGCAGTATGACCTTCTCTGAGCTGCTCTTGAACTACATCATGTAGAGCCTACAATTGTTCTTAATTAAGGGACTAATGCGGGGGATTAGACCAGCTATCCCGCATCAAGCTGGGTTCGAAATGAGGCGTGAGGATGAAAGAAAAAGAAAGAGATATGTACAAAGCATTGGATCAGGAGGACAACAGTCTGATGGACTGAAGTATCGAGTATATGCAAAGCTTGGTTTTTATACTCTTCTTACACAAGGGAATTGGTTACAAAACAAACATCAAAGAACTTAAACATTCCTAAACTCTTATCTATGCAAATGTTACTTAACCAGTCACACTTTCTTAACCTTAGAATAATAAAAGCACTAAGTTCAAAGACAATCATACAGCTTTGCAAGATTCAAAAGAATCTTAAAAGAGATGGTAAATAACTGAGTTATCTCTCAATGCTTTTAGCAGCAAGGCCACAAATAACAGTCATTTTGCAATGCTTTTGTCTGCAAAGATGCAGAGGCATGGGGATTAGTCATCCATTAGTAAACACCTTGATCAGTGGATGCCTCCTACAAGGGACCACTGTTCAATCCACATTGGGTCACCTGACTTCCAAGACAGTTGGCTGGGTGTGGGCCTTGCTACAGCAGTCCCAGTAAAGAATGCTGACATCCCAGGTCCTTTGTGATATCCCTTGGTGGTCATTTGTGAGAGTGACCTCAATCGGAGAAGGATCTCCTTGGACATTTTTTCAAAGGCCACTTCCTGTATAACTCATATTTTTGTTATATTTTGTGATAGAGAATTCTGTGGAGGAATGTACAGTCAGCCCCCCTTCCTGCCCCACCCCCCAATGCTGCAATAGATCCCTCCTTCATAAATTAATTGGGGTAAGTATCACCACAGGATTAATTAAACCTGACTGTCCTTCAGGCCCTGTGCTTTGTAGGCCCTTGCCATTCTGCCATACTTTCTCCTGGTTAACCTCCCCTGTTCCCTCCATGCTAAAACTAGGGCTGTTCAGTGCCCTGGCCCTTGGCCATTCTTGGTGGCTTCTGACTAATAGGTCAGCTCCTGAATCCAAAAGCCCAGAACACATTTCTTTCAATTATTAATCCACTTAAGGACACTGGTTCTTGTCCATAGTAGCATTCAAAATAGCCCATGATGGACAGGTAGACCTGATTTCTCTGACTTTTCACCCTCAGTGGTGTTGGCTTTGTTAATAGGAACATAATAAAGTAGGAGTAACTGAAGTACTCCCTCAATGCAAGAATACTTTGTTCTACTAAACTGGCATTCCATGATGCTCACCTTCCTGACATGATTGCTGAAGACAAAGCGGGTGCATAAGCAAATGCGATGAAGAAAGCTGAAGGTGTCTGGCTATCAAAAGTCATAGCGTCTGGGGTCTTAAAGGCTTTAAGGTAAACAAGCAGCCATCTAGCTCAGAAGCAACAAAACCCACATTGAAGATGCACACCAGCCTGTGCGATCACGAGGTGTCGAAGGGATCAGGTATCAGGCATCATTAGAACAAAAAATCATATCATTGTGGATGGGCGGGGTGGGGGTGAGGAGTGGAGACCCAAAGCCCATCTGTAGGCAATTCAACATCCCCTTACAGAAAGGTCATAGGGAGGACATGAGCCAGTCAGGGTGCATTGTAGCAATGATGAAAAATACAACTTTCCTCTAGTTCCTAAATGCTTCCTCCTCCACTACTATCATGATCCCAATTCTACCTTACAAATCTGGCTAGACCAGAAAATGTACACTGGTACAGATAGGAACTGGAAACACAGGGACTCCAGGGTGGATGATCCCTTCAGGACCAGTGGTGAGAATGGCGATACCTAGAGGGTGGAGGGAGAATAGGGTGGAAAGGGGGAACCGATTACAAGAATCTACATATAACCTCCTCCCTGGGGGATGGACAACAGAAAAGTGGGTGAAGGGAAACGTCATACAGGGCAAGATATGACAAAATAATTTATAAATTATCAAGGGTTCATGAGGGAGGGGGGAGCAGGGAGGGAGGGGGGAAAATGAGGACCTGATGCCAGGGGCTTAAGTGGAGAGCAAATGTTTTGAGAATGATGAGGGCAATGAATGTACACATGTGCTTTACACAACTGATGTATATATGGATTGTGATAAGAGTTGTATGAGCCCCTAATAAAATGATTTTAAAAAGAAAGAAAGAAAGTAGTAGTGATTGGCGTAAGCCATCTCCCTTTTTTATAGGCCAGGGCATCTCAGATTTAATTACAGCCTTAAGCTCTCTTTCATAATCTTGATTAGTAACTCCAGTAACAATCTGAACACCTTGAGTGTGTAGGGTGGATTTTTCTAATAAAAGCCCTTTAGTTCCTTTAGGAAGCAGTCCCCAGATACCAGTTCTAATAATCACTGTTGGCCATTTGGTATGAACGGAACTTCTTCTTGGCTGGTTAAATCTATCACAGAGCTCCCTCTGGTGGTGAGACTGACCCTTCGGCCTGACTGAGGTTCAGTGCCTTGTGGGCAGAGCTGGGGATAAACTGCATTTCCCAGGCTCAGGCTGGCAGGTCTCACAGCATGCCCCACTCCATTTCCCCGCTGGGTAGTGTTCATTAATGGGACTCCTTCACTGCTAATTTTTATTGTTACTGATTCGCCCAATGATTCCCTTTTTTGCAGCGGGGGCAATGTCTGGATTCGTTTGAACCTGACAGCCCCAGGCTGGTCTGAGCCACCTGCCAGCACTCTCTTTGAAAATGTCTGACTCTCCCACAGCTAAATATCCTCCCTAGGCTTGGTGCAATTGGCCATAGTGACCCGCTTGGTGGTCTGCATTATGTGTCTCAGAACCAACTCCTCTGCAAATCCTAAGATGGTCTAAAAGCATGCTCTATTCTTTATAGGACGGATACAGCCTGCAGTCATGGTTAGCATTATCATAAGCTATGGTCTATATCTGACTATTGGCAATGTGTGCGTTACTGATGTTCTTTTGAACTGTATCCTGCAAACGGGACACAGAATCTCAGACGACTCATCATTATGCTGGGATATAGCAGAGTAGCCGGACCATTTCTCCCCCAAAGGCATGATCTTTTCCTAGGCCCACAGACAAACATCAGGTATTTACAAGAATACTTGTTCCATAATTTGCAATACCCGATTATTGATCTACCCCCATGGGGACACCCTGCTCTGTGTTCCAGCTAGCCTGTGTTTCAGCCCCTTCAGACCACCAAATTCAGTATTGTCAGTAACCTGATGGAGAAAAGCAAGCCTTAGTTAAGGTGTCCCAGTCTTCTCTGAAGGATTTGACTATGCTAATTACAAAAGGACAGTCGGCCCTATAGTTTGAGACCTCCTGTTTGGTGTCTTTTAACAGCTGAAAGGGGAAGGCATTCTGATGATGTTCCTCACATCCATGTGGGTTTTCTGCATTGGGTGGCCTCTTGATCACACGAAGAGGGAAAATTAACCCTGACTCCAAGTCTCCTTCCTCCACTATTCTCTCTCTGTTCTCAAAAGCAAAGGCGCTTCACAGCATTGGGCACTGTCCTTGCTTTATCTTGTGCACTTCCTCTGTTGTTTCATGGCCTCTGAGCAGCTGGGCCTGCATTCCTCAGCAGGGACAGATGCTTTGACCATCAGGTTCTCTTTTGAATCAGATTTTATTTCTATAGTCTCTGCTAAAACTTTCTTAACTATTTCATACTCATTTGGAGTGAGTTTAGTCTGCTTTGGTAATTTTGGATAGCTGACTTCAGATTTTCCACTACATTGATAGTCCTCTTTCTATTCTTCCTCTGTCTGCAGAAGTTCCAAAACCATTTTAACGTGTGTCCACCGAGCCCATGCCTCCATAGGGATGTTCTCTCCTCCCTGGCTGCTTTCTCTAAGTTTATAGTGACTCTCTCCCAGGTCCTTAGGTCTAAAGTTCCTTACTCAGGAAACCATAGATTATACTTTTTCCCTACTTGCAGAAAACTTTTCATCTTTTTGTTCGTTACTGTTACCCTCTGGGGTTTTTGTTTTCTGGTTATTTTTTCACCTTTCCCATTATCCTGTTTATTATTATTACTAAATCCCCAAGCAGATTCTCACTTCCAAATAATTTCCCAATTCACTCAGCCATCCAATAGGGTTGCACAACCATTGTACAAAGTCATTTCTCCCCTGGGAGACTTTCCTATCGGTCCTTGTGTCAGGGCACCGTTTGTGAGGTCCAGCCCACAACCGAGAAGGTCCTAAGGAGCAATTAAAGGGAAAAAATGAAAAGACAGACAAAAAGCATAGGAGTCAGAAACAAGAGAGAGAATGTATTCTCCAGCAGGTATTTGTAGTCTTGGGGTCATCAAGCCCCATCAATCACAGTCAATCACCTAACTTAACACAGTGAGCAGTGTCTTAACTCTAGATATCCTGGGCTCATTGGGGGAGAAAACTAATACTAGTACTGGGGGCAGGCAGAAGGAAATTGTTCCCTGATTTAGGAGAACAATAGAGACATTTCTGTTCCTATAGATAAGGGCTGCCTGCCTCACAATGACCAGCTATGTTCTTGTGAGAGGTATCACCACAGTAGCACTATTATGGGAGGATATTATGGGGATGGTTTTTAATTAGGAGAATGTGACTAGGGCTCATCTACAACTCACAAATGTGAAGGCCTCCTCCCACCAGAACCCTGGCCTCCCAGGCTTCTGAATTATAAGCATAGAGAGTTTGTCCGCATACACTCTCTCCCTGGCCCTTAGTGCCCCACAAGGAAAGACAGAAGATAAAAAATGTGTCATCAACATATCACCACTACTGATGACTGACGCTTACACAACCCCACAGGAGCCTGGACGGCCAGGACAAGAGGGCTAGGATATTTATACAGCGACTCCTATCAGTCAGTGTCTGAGCACTGCTGAGCATCGGGGCCCGTTCATTCTCTGGCATTTCCACGGTGACCAGAGCAAACGTCGTGGCAAATTGATAAAGGGGTGGGAAGTTGGACATCGGCTCTATCAAGTCCCAAGGTGAAATGGCAGGACATTGACAACTTCTCCTACCAGTATGCACTTTTCCAAAAGGCATCTCCTAAAATTGGGAAGTGATTCAGGGCATGAATAAAGCTTTCTCAGATAATAATAAAGGAGAACTTTAGAGATCTTTCAATGACCACTAAAATTCTGGAGTTCAATTTCTAAAGAAGTCATCAGGTTGAGCAACCCCAAGTGCTTCATCTTGGAAGCTAACACTTCCTGCGGGTAGTCATCAAAAAGTCAGCCGCCTGCATGAGAGCCGACCCCACATCAGAGAACCCCACTCTCAAGATCTGGAACCTCAGTGACACAGGGTTCTCGATACGATGTAATTACCCTGTGCGCTGTCAATGACACACAAGCTCATTGACGGACAGCAGCGGTTGATTTTCTTTTTCTTCGTGTCCAGACATATTGGAAAACATTTTCTCACGTCAGACCGTAAACAGTATATAAAAATGCTGGAATAGAAAAATACATGCTTATGTTCTATAGCAAACAGACATGGAGGGCCTGTCATGTGTCAGGACTCTGCTTGGTGATAGGAATGCCGAGAAGAAGCCGCTGGTTCTTATCCTCGTGACAGCCAGAAGGTCAGGAAGGAAGATACCGTGACGTAGCACGCCACACTGGAATCAGTATTATCTGTATGAGCCACGCATGAAAACCATATGGAGAAGCATGTCGAAGGTAAAGGTTAAGAAAGCATTCTGGAAGGATGTAATATTTAAGCTGAACCTAGGTGCTCCAAGAGAAAAAGGAAAGGTGAGATTGCTTTCTAAATTGTTTTCATGGATAGCTGCTGAAAATCCACCCATATTTACTTTTGAAAAGTCATCTCCATATCAGAAAATTAGAGATGAAAAAGGAACAAACGCGTGATGATACCACAAAGATGACGTTGAAACTGATGCTGTTGATGGCACAAGAGAGACAACGAGGTAAAGTGTGTGCATCCCCGAAGCTCAGAACTGGGAGGAAATGGTGAGGGCAGTCGTGGACATAAACGGCACTTTCGTAGAGGTGACCCAGTAGGTAATGTCTCGATGTGGAGCTCAGGAAAAAATCCCCAGCTGCTGCCTTGAACAGTAGCCCAGGCCCAAAGCTTTGGCCCATTCTTTACATAGATGGTCTGCGGCAGCGAGGCCAAATTGACAATGTCTGGTCTTTGTCCCTTTAAATTTGACAATCAGCGGGCTCTGAACAACTCCCTGCTGAAAACCTTAGGGCCTCGAGCTGTCAGGAGACGAAAACTTGTGCAGAGCTGCAAGAAAAAGCTGATGCAAAGGGCTTAAGTGGAGGACCTGATGCAAGGGGCTTGGGTGGAGAGCAGGTGCCTTGAGAATGATTGGGGCAGGGAGTGTATGGATGTGCTTTATACAGTTGATGTATGTATATGTATGGATGGTGATAAGAGTTGTATGAGTCCCTAATAAAATGTAAAAAAAGAAAAGAGGAGAAAAAATGATTAGGGCAAAGACTGTACAGATGTGCTTTATACAATTGATGTATGTATATGTATGAACTGTGATAAGAATTGTATGAGCCCCTAATAAATTGTTAAAATTAAAAAAAAAAAAAAAAAGAGTGGCGATACCAGAAGGGTGAAGGGAAGGTGGGGTGGAAAGGGAGAACTGATTACAGGGATCTACATATAACCTCCTCCCTGGGGGACAGACAACAAAAAAGTGGGTGAAAGGAGACATTGGACAGTGTAAGATATTACAAAATAATAATTTTCAAGCGTTCATAAGGGAGGGGATGGCGGGGAAATGAGGAGCTGATGTCAGGGTCTTAAGTGGAGAGCAAATGTTTTGAGAATGATGAGGGTAACGAAGGTACAAATGTTCTTTATACGATTGATTATGTATGGATTATGATGAGTTGTATGAGCCCCCAATAAAATTTTTTTTTTTAAGAAAAAAAAGGGCTTAAGTGGAGAGCAAATGCTTTGAGAATGATTGGGGCAGAGAATGTGTGGATGTGCTTTATACAATTGATGTATGTATATGAATGGATTGTGATAAGAGTTGTATGAGCCCCTAATAAAATGTAAAAAAAAAGAAAAGGGGGAAAAAAAGAAAATGATTAGGGCAAAGAATGTACAGATATGCTTTATACAATTGATGTATGTATATGTATGGATTGTGATGAGAGTTGTATAAGCCCCTAATAAAATGTTTTTAAAAAAAAAAGCTGGGGAGAGCAGGCTCTTCTGAAATGATATTCAGCAGACACGGCCGCCCACAAGCGGCAGTCAGGGTCAGGTGGGTGATGAACACCACTTTGGGGCTTTGGTTGGTTGGTTTTTACCCAGAATAGAGACTGAATGTGGCTCCCAAGGAAACGGGAAATGTGGAGGCGCTGCTTGTACTTTCCCACCTCATAGACAGAATGGACAGAAACACTGCCGAGCAGCCTAGCAGCAATACCTGCCACGGAGTAGGTGGTCACTGATAGTGTGTCGAAATGTGTGTCTGACAATCTGATAGTAGAGTGTTTCTCTTTCGACCAGGACGACCGAAGCATCTGTTGCAGATCTGGTAAACTTCTCCATCCACGTGGGTACCCTACCTACTTGCGCTCCAACGTTCCTCCCGCATCAGAGACATCCAATGAGCAAGTTAAGGATGTTTTGAATGGTCATTGAATTGACATTCCTTTGGACTGGCCAAGAGACATTCCTTCCCTTGACTTATAAATAAAACCCTCAAGACCTGATTGGAGTTTGAGATGTCTTTCCAAGAAGGAGAAATCTGTTCCTTGCCTGTGGACTGAAAATGTCCTGTGACAGTGAAGCAGTGGATAGAGGGGAATGCTGGAAGCGTTGTTCAATCCTTCTCTTTGTGACAGCCAGGGATGCACATGCTTTATTGCCGTGAGAGTAGTTTGGACAGCAAGAAACCAAACCAGGTGTCTTCTAATTGATTTCAATTCATGGCGGCCCCGTGCATTGCTCCATACGGTTTTCATGGCTGTGACCTTTGGGGAGCAGAATGCCAGGTGTTTTCATGAGGTCCGGTACCGCCAGGTTCCTTCAGGGCTTCGTAAAGGTAGCTGTGATCATTTCAAAGAAATCTTAAAACCCCAGCCAAGTATCTTACCAGGAACAAGGCTTACAAGCTGATTTAAATGCTTTTTGATGGAATGGCTTGTTTTTAGTGAGATGTACTTCCTGGAGATGTGATTTGACTCGGGTTATGACCACATCCATAAAACAAAACACAATCATCTCTTGGCCTTTCATCTGTGAAGCTGCTGTTTGCACCTCCCCCACCTCCCGCCAAAGGCGTGCCCAGAATGGAGTTGCAGATCGAACACCGGGACACTTCCTTGGGGTCTATAAGGCCTTCGAGAGCTATAGTGAGCGGCTTAAATCCCACAGCTCAAAAACTGCAATCAATGGCACTGCATTGTGCATGCAGAAACTGGAGAATTGGTATTACCCCTGTGTTTTGCTCTGTAGATTCTCTACAACCACAAATTATATATATATATATATATATATATATATATATATATATATATATATATATATATATATATATATATATATATATTTGCTTTTTCATGGAAATACAACCAGAATATGTTCCTTAGAAGCAAAGCTGGTGAAACTTGGTCTCACTTACTTTAGACATACCATCGGGGAGAAACCGGAGGTTAAAAAGAGGATAATTGGTAGAGAGTTAGTCGAGATATGGCTCAGCCACTGCACCTGCCATGAAGAAGACTCAAAATCGGGTATGTTTCTTTCTGTTGATTACATTCTTTGAGTGGAAGGACCTATGATGCAGGCTCCTGGTGCCTAATTCTGGGCATGGAAACATGATCAATTGGGAAGCTTTGTTTTATTGTCTTGAGGAGCAGCGATGGGGGAGTGAGCTAGTTTTCAAGTTAGATTCCAAGAACCTTTAGAGCCGGGGCAGCTGTGGGGCCACACACATCATGGGGAGGGGCCCGTTCCGAGTCTTCGACTGGGCTGTACCTAGAATTGGGGCTCCCAAAAGATCCACTGAGGTGTGGGGCAGGCCTGGAAAAACCAGTGGCAAGAGAATGACTAGTTTTTTTTCTTAAGAGTGTGTTTAATTCCAAATCTTCAGCTAAGTAGCTGGGTGACTTTCAGGAAATCACTTCACCTTTCTGGACCTCAGGGTCCTGATCCGTAAATGGGCTGGGATAGTTGATATCTTAAAACACGAGGCCTACACACTCAACCTCTAACAGGAAAAGCCGGAGGCTTGAACGCATCAGATGTTCGACAGGAGAGAGATGTAGCAATCTGCTACCATAAAGATTAAACAACCAACCAAGCTGCCAACGCGTCTGTTCTGACTAATAGTGACCTTAAAGAACAGGGCAGAACTCCTCCACACTGTTTGCTAAACTATAAATCTTTATGTTTACAGCCAACCTCATTTTTCACTCACAGAGCAGCTGGTGGATTTGAACTGCTGACCTTGCGGTTGGAAGCCCAATATTTAACCAACTATACCACTACTGTGGCTCCCTCATAAAGATCGCAGCTTAAGAAACCCTATAGAACTGTTCTACTCTGTCCTGTAGTGTCACTATGAGCCAGAACCAACTCAGTGATACAGGATTAGCATGATTTTGAGTAAGTTTCTTTTCAGGTCCCTATGTATCTCGCCATTTATGCTTTACTATTAACCTAAAGGTTAATGGTGTGAATCCTCAACAGGTTTAGTAGTGTCGTGGAAGAAAATCCTGGCAATTTACCGCCATAAAAATTACAACTAAGAAAATCCTATGGATCAGGTCTCTACTATAACACATGGACTTGGAATCAACTCAGTAGCAATGAGTTTGGTTTGCTCTGGAAATTCTGCTCAATAAGCGCTAAACATTTGCTGAGCACCTTTTATGCCCCAGGCCCTGCTCATGGTTTCTGGAATGACAGGGGGTGGGAGACGGAGGGGGCTGTCACCAGAAGTGGCCCCTCACTGTCTATACAAGGAGGTATAGAAAAGTTCATGGAAAAATTCCACCCTCTTTTAATCCCATTTTTCCGCGAACTTTTTAATGATCCCTTGTAAGAAAAAAGACTGGGATAAGGACAAGTAGGGCAAAATGGAGACACAGAAGGAAAGATAGCCATGCAGGAAATGCTTCCACGAGAAGCAACTTGCAGTGAGCCTTGAAACATGAGAAGGTGTTTAGCTGTTGGAAAACTGGATTTCAATCAGAGGCCCAGATGTAGGACAGAATCAGGCGAACTCTTCCAAGACCCACACGTAATGCTCAGGAGGCCTCGTGGCCTGGGATGTATAGCCACTGGATTCTTGCCGGTAGCAAAAGGTCGACTGTAAAAAGTTTTAAGATGAAGAATTATCTGGTCACTCGCATCTGTAGTTTCGAGAGCCCTGCAGTTCCAGATTCAGCCCTTCCCTGGCGCTGCCTTCCTGAACCTTCATTTGTGGTGAGCCAATGTCAGCCCTCGGTGATGAATGACCCATCCACTCAATGCTTTACTGCTCGGTTATTACTCCTCTCTTGGGGGCTGGGGACGTGTGTGGAAGAGATCTGGGTTATAAATTACCTCCTGGCTTCTGCAGACCGCTTCCCTTTGGTTGAGAGGGGAAGCATACATCATACTTGGCTGTCTTGTTTCATTACAACAAATACCCGTATGGGTAATTAGGACCAAGGCTATTAAATTTGTGGTAATAAAGGCATGTAAAGCCTGATGATCCTGGACTCGCTGCCTGCCAGAGATTCAGTCCAGACCATAGGTCACATCTAAGGGACAGAAAGCCTGGTCGCTGCCTGGAGAAGGGAACAAGCTCTGGTTTTGTAGAGTCGTTGGAAAGGAGCGAGGGGACAGACATTCCGCAGGCTCTTACGGTTCACAAGTAATCCTCTTGGGAATAACACTGGCTCTAACATTCTCTGAATTATTTTCAGAATATAGTCCCTTCTTTATTATAAACTCTGCCCTACATGAGAACAAGCCTCAAATAAAGCAATTAGATGCACACATGCAGATATATCAATATCCCAAGACACACATACACACACAGTTCATTGCTGACCAGTCAACTCCAGCTCATGACGACCCTATGTGTGTCTCCCTGCTTGTTCAATCTGCATTCTGAGCAGGTCATCTGAGAACCTGGACTACATGGAGAGAACTCAGCATCAGTAGGCGCATTAACAACCTCTGAAACGCAGATGGCATAACCTTGTTTACGGAAAACAAAGAGCACTTGAAGCACTTACTGGTAAAGATCAAAGACTCCAGCCTTCAGTACGGATTACACTTTAGAGAAAACCAACATCTTCACAACTGGGCCAATAAGCAACATTACAAATACAGAAATGATTGAAGTTGTCCAGGACTTAATTGTATCTGGACTCACAACCAAGCACTGCCCGTACTCTTCCAGCCCAGCGTGAAAGGGGGGGGGGGGGACAGCGATCCTTGTCTAGTAATCTGGTCTAGTCTCCACATTTCCACCGTGGAGTGCATTGTGTCTCAGCACCCAGGACACAGATGGTCAAGGTCCGGTTTTCTGGGCACCTCTGGCATCTCCCAGGGGTGAAGGGTGGTGAAGGCCCTGTTGGAGGTGGGCACAGTTCATTTGTCTTGACACCTAACCAGTGACGTCGGAGGCAACTCTGCCTACCCTTCGGAGGAAAAGCGGTCTGGGAATTTCTCGATCATTCATTTCCGCAACCACAAGGGCAGCAAACTATCCTACTAAGCTGTGCGTTAGGTTTTCAGTGGCTCCTTCCTCCGAAGTGGGCTGCCGATTCCTTCTTTGTTGTCAGTTCTTAGTCTGGAAGCTCCACGGAATCCTGCTCATGTTGAGTGAGCCTGGTGGCATTTGAAACACCGGTGATGTGGTTCCAGCATCGCAGCAAACACACGCCACCACAGCATGACAAACTCACAGACAAGTGGAATGGCCGGAGTGCTCCAGAGAGGCCAGAATGGCAAAACTTCATCTAACGTATTTTGGACAGGTAAGAAGAGATCGGTTTCTGGAGAAGGGCACCATGCTTGGTCAAATGGAGGGGCAGCAAAAAAGGGGCAGGCCCCCCAGGAGATGAACTGATGACACAGCAGCTACAGCCATGGGCTCAGGCACAGAAACGATTGTGAAGCAGGCGCAGGACTGGGCGCTGTTTGGTTCTGTGTGCACAGGGGCACTCTGGGTCTCCACTGACTCAATGGCACCTAACAACCACAACAACGTGCTGCTAGGAACCCGGCCGTGCCCCGAGCGCTGTATGTCCTCAGACTGGCGAGCCCCCACCTCTCCAGGCCCAGCGTCTCCAGGCCCTCACTGAATAGGGAGGAGAGGACAGGCCCTGCTGCATAGAAAATGCACCAACGCCGTATTTAAGGAGTCTGGACCACTCGCCCATTATAAATGCTGCTTTTGTGAGCAGTGGTTCAGATGACAGCTTCGAAAGAAGATGTGCAAAGAGCCCCTTGGAAACGTAGCACAAGAGAGTGAGGACCATGACGTGTTACAAGGACAAGCTCACCCGACCAGAGATCTAAGGCATCACTGGCATGACTTATTTATTCACTCGTGTCCTGTTCTGCACAAACCTGGAAGACTGTGACATCTTTTAAATCGCTTCCTGGGAGCTACACAGAAACATCCATCATGCGAGGGACGCGTTCGCCAAACATTTGGAAAGGGCAGACCGTTTTGTAAAGTGACAGCGGTGGCCTGGCCGCCCTGTCGCTCCCGTGGCGTTCTGCAGACCCTGCACAAGCGTCTCGACGTCCCCGAGGCGGAATGAGTGGTGGCAACATCCCGACACGACAGCCCTGCCTTTCGGTCTCTACCCACCGACTGCCTGCCTTCCAAGTCTGTTGGCAGGGCCAGACGTTGCCAAGCGTTCAGGTGGAAACTCTTGGTACAGGCATCGTCATGACATGGTTTTTTGTTTGTTTGCTTTAAATTTTTTTTATCATGAATGTGATTGGGCTTTCCATTTCAGATCACCTTTTTTTTCTAATTCAGCAATTTAAACAACTTATCAAACCTCCCAGTAGCCTGCCCCGCCGGTTCCCTTCCTCTTGCCATGCAGCCTCCCCTCTCTGCAACGTGTTTCCTCACAGTGCGGCGGGACAGTCCTCAGGTTGCAGGGTGCCGAGGGCTCCTGCTGCAGGAGGGTGTCATGCCCCAGGGAAGGACAATATGCCACGGGCGCCCGGGGGCGGCGCTAGTCCACCCAGAGGTGCCTCAGAAGAAATGGCTGGCAACCACGTCTGAGAGATCACCCACTGGAACCCTTCTGGGGCGCAGTTCTACGCTGACACACATGGGGTCGCCGTGTCACTCTCACTCAGAATGGACTCCGTGGCAGCTAGATACTTCCGGTTATTTGGGTGGGAGGACCTCGCTAACATCAAGGTCAATGCCCAAGACGGAAACTGTTGACCGGTGTGGAAAGCCCAGTCCCTCTGCCGGTGGTTACAAACTGCTGCCCATGCCAGTTGCAGCCCAATGAGTAACCACGACCCTCCCCCCCCCCCCCCCCCGCCCCCAGGGCTCCTGGTTCTTCAAGAGCTTCAAGGAAATGAGGACTAGCCTGTCCCCTGCATCACAGGCAAATGGTCCTAGGCGCTTGTGCCTGTGACTACCCTGCCACTTGCCTACCTGCTCCTCTACACCGATTCCAAATTCTGTCCCTTCTTTTTCTTTTTGAGTGTGGTTTGGGGGTGCACGTTTACAGAGCCCATCCATCGTTTTTCCAGCCACCCATGCATAGAGGTTTGTGCTTCTCCACCGTGCCTTCCCACACCCTGCACCCCCCCCACCTTGTTGACCGTCTCCATGTTCTCCCTTGTAGGTTTACACCTCCACCTGCTCCTCTCTCCTTCACTTCCAGCTAGCTCCTCTCGCCTCTCACCTTCTTTCTGGGAAACCCAGCCATCCCACTCCATCGATTTCAAACAGAGACTTCAGAGTGAGGAATGTTACCGTGGTAGATTCATGAACCCACAAACCCTGTTTTGGATTCCAGCAACAGATGCACCTCTTGGCGGCAGGGCTGAGAGCACCCAGGACTCAGAGCCTATAGCACTGGGTAGCAGGCCTGCATGGCATGGGTGGGCGATTTAGTACCATCTTCAGATAACATGCCCTTCCATAGGGCTTCTTCCAGTGGCATTACGTCTTGGAAAAACTTTACAGCCCTCTCATCATGATGACATGATCATGTATCCATTATCCCCTGTGTTGTTCGGGTACATTAAAGTAACTGTGGGTTCGCTTGCTGAGAGAAGTTGGTTAAAATCATAATGTGCCGGAGGTTTTTTAAAAATGTGTTGGAACAACGAAGGGATAAATGTTGGAAACAATAGAATTTTCCAGAGGTTTCTCAAGCACACATTCAGAAATCATCTCATTCTGTGAAATGAAAAGAAGATTATAGGTGAATAAAGGGCCGTGTGTTCTCTTACAAGGATCCCTGGTGATGCTTTGTGGTAAGTTTTGGACTAGGACTGCTAACAGCAAGATCTTTAGTTCAAATCCACCAGCCACCTCCTGAAAGAAAGGTGAGGTGAACTGCTTGGGTAGAGACCCACAGCCTCAGAAGCCCTATAGAAGACCTCAAGGAGTCAGAATTGACTCGACGGCAGTGGGCGGGTTGGGTTGGTTTCTGCTACAATTTCTTTCATAGTTCTCTGTGATGGGTGCAAAGCCACGCGTTTGGTCGTTACACACCAAATCTGCCGCACTTACCTCGAAATGGCACACTGAGTATGTACTGGACTACCAATCAATAGCCACCGGTCAAAAAAGACGTGGTAAGCTACTTCCATAAAGATTGACAGCCCTGAAAGCCCTGCAGGGCACTTCTCCTCTGTCCCCCAAGGTCCCTGTGAGCTGGCATCATGCCGACATCAGCGAGTTTGGTGTGGGATTTAAGGCCAGCTTCACAGTGCGGACGTCCATGAAACCGATCCAAGGGATGGAATTGATCCCACCATTTACAGTCTAGTTGTGTTGATCGATGCAGAGCCCTGGTCTGCAGGAGGGAGGGAAAAGTAGCCAACCCCGAGCATTGGTGCCAAAGAAAGGAAATTATTTATTTATTTAATCAGTTTATTGGGGGCTCATACAACTCTTACCACAATCCATACATACATCAATTGAGTAAGGCACATTTGTACAATCATTGCCCTCATCATTCTCAAAACATTTGCTCTCCACTTAAGCCCCTGGCACTAGATCCTCATTTTCCTCCTCCTCCCGGCTCTCCCTCCCTCATGAACCCTTGCTAATTTATAAATTATTATTTTGTCATATCTTACACTGTCCAATGTCTCCCTTCACCCACTTTTCTGTTGTCCGTCCCCCAGGGAGGGGGTTATATGTAGTTCCCTATAGTTGGTTCCCCCTTTCAAACCCCCGCTCCCTGCACCTTCCCTGTATTGCCACTCTCACCATTGGTCCTGAAGGGATCATCCATCCTGGATTCCCTGTGTTTCCAATTCCTATCTGCACCAGTGCACATCCTGTGGTCTAGTCAAATGGTACAGTAGAATTAGGATCATGATAGTGGAGGTGGGAGAGGAAGCATTTAGGAACTGAAGGAAAGTTGTTTGTTTCATTGTTGCTACACTGCACCCTGACTGGCTCGTCCCTCCCACGACCCTTCCGTAAGGGAATGTCCAGTTCCCTACAGATGGGCTATGGGTCCCCACTCTGCACTCCCCTCTATTCACTATGATATGAATTTTTTGTTCTTTGCTGCCTGATACCTGATCCCTTCGACACCTCATGATCACACAGGCTGGTGTGCTTCTTCCGTGTGGGCTTTGTTGCTTCTGAGCTAGATGGCTGCTTGTTTACCTTCAGGCCTTTAAGACCCCAGACACTATATATTTTGATAGCTGGGCACCATCAGCTTTCTTCACCACATTTGCTTATGCACCCATTTGTCTTCAGTATGTGAAGGCAAACATTGTCTTCTTATTGGGGAGGTGAGCACACAATGATATGTTTTTTTGTTTTTTGATGCCTGATAACTGATCACTTCAGCAATTCATGATCACACAGGCTGGTGTGCTTCTTCCATGTGGGATTTGTTGCTGCTCAGCTAGATGGCCGCTTGTTTACCTTCAAGACTTTAAGACCCTTGATGCTAAATCTTTTGATAGCCGGGCACCATCAGCTTTCTTCACCACATTTGCTTATGCACCCGCTTTGTCTGCAGTGATTGTGTCAGCAAGGTGAGCATCATCGAATGCCAGTTTAATAGAACAAAGTGTTCTTGCATTCAGGGAGTACTTGAGTGGAGGCCCAATGTCCATTTGCTACCTTAATACTAAAGCTGTAAATATATGCACATAGTTCTATTTCCCTATCTTCATATTAATATATTTACATGTACATGCCTTTATTTATACCTCTATAAATGCCCTTTGCCTCCTAGTTCTTTCCTCTAATTCCTTTTACTTTCTTCTTGTCCCACTATCATGCTCAACCTTCATTTAGGTTTCAGTAATTCCTCTAGGTTACATTACCCTTGGTCACGCCCTACCAGGCCTCCTATACCCTCCTCACCACCGATTTGGATCACTTGTTGTTCCCTTGTCCCTGGGTTTGTTAACACCACTTCCTTCCCTCCCCCACCCCCCCTCTCCCATGTCCCCTCCAGAACCATTGGTCCCGTTGTTTTCTCCTCCATATTGTTCATCCACCCTATCTTATTTAGACAGACCTGCAGAGATAATAACATGCACAAAAACAAGACAGAAGCAAAACCAAGCAACAGAAGAAAAAACAACAAAAGCTTGTAGTTAGTTAAAGGACTGTTTGTTGGCCTTTAGGAGTGTTTTCTGGTCAAGTCTGATGGGGTACCAAGCCCTGGCCCCAAAGTCTACTTTTGGTACTCCCTGAGGATTTCGTTGCTCTGTTCCCTTTGCTGTTCTGTTCCACGCCCTTAGTGTTTTGCCGCGGTGTGGTGGGATCAGATTGGGTAGAATTCCCACACTGTGTCTCCAGTGTTGTCCCTTGTAGGGCTATGGGTCAGTGAGGGATGTCATGCCTCACAGTGGGGCCAACCATATGGTCCTCTCTGTGGATTGGCTGCTCTGAGTGGGAATATCATCCTCAAGGCTTGGTGGGCCAGAATGTGCTCCTTTCTCTCTTCCTCCCCCTTCATTTGCTCCCAGGTGCTCTGATCAGACATGTCCCTCTCCCTGAGCTGCAGCTTCAGTGCTGTCCTCTGAAGTAAATTCTTCTGGGGGGAGGGTCAGGTTTCCACATAGTTGGAATGGGGGCCGGCCCCTCAGACCTCTCCACTGGTTCCCTGCTCCATGCCAGCAGAAAGGGCTCTTTTAAAATAGGTCTTTTCATGCAAAGATGTTCTGTATTTATGCTTTCAGAAACCAGGAACCTACCTTCATATCTGACAAGAGTGAAATAGCTGAGGATGAAGTCATGAGAATGGAATGAGGATGGTGTACAGGAATGTTATTCCACCATTAGAAAGGGGTGCTGATTATGTAGACAATGAAGATATAAAACATTGCTTTGAATACAATACTCACATGTTATCTGTATTGTGATACAATGTAATACAAGCGCACTTAGGTAAGGACCGGGAGAGTGGAGGGAAAATAGTGACCCAAGATGAAGGGTTGTAGGTGATTCATCTTTATAAACATTTCTTTCATCGCTGTCATAGGTTGGTTATATAGTAACTCAATAAAAACCTGCAATGGAAGGCAATCTCTCAAGTGAGGAAATTCCCCACCACACAGGAAAAAATGAGCACCGCTTGAGATCTCTCTGTGTTCTTCAAAGCAGCCTGTAATCCTGACCCTGGTGGAGAAAATGCATATCTAGATTATAGCACGGCCCCCTTCCTGGGCTGACCATGCTGTGTGTGTAAATGGAACAGAACCCCCAGACTTCTCAATCTACTTTAGTAACAAATCTGAAGTGCATTTTACCATTTGGTGATGTGGCTTTTTTTCTGTGATAACTTTTGCCTGCAAAAATCTTGCTAACAGAAAGTAATATATTTCCTCTTTCTTCCTCTCTCCCTGTCTCTCCCTCCCTCTTTTCTTTCCTCCCTCCCTCCCTCACCGCACCCCTGCCGCACCCCTTCTGCAGTTCTGCTAAGCCAATATTCTCTAGAATGAGCACAAAACCAATCGAACAACAGCTAAGCAAGTCGAACAACAGCTTTTGTACATCAACATCCAGATGGAAGATGCTTGGGAGAGGTCAACATAACGGGACAAGCACAGACCAGAGTGAGCATCCACCTGTCAACGCACCTCCTAGATCTAGACCGGCAGAGATGACAGTGATTTCTGCAAAGCAGTGTGACCGTGGACTGATCACCAGCTCATCAGAATCTGTCATTGAATAAGATCAGAAAGCATTCATGAGAAGTCACGTTCAGGAAGTACTTTAAAGGAAGAGTAATAGAAACGTGCTAGAATTAACGTGTAAAATATATCTGTGCTGACGTTTGTAAACTTTTTTTTAATTAAATGGAAACAACAAGCTTTAATCTTCCAACATTCAAAAAGAAAAGAGGCAGTCAGTTCCGAATTCTTCCTAGCTCAGTAGCCAAGAGGTTGATCTAGCATCTTCACTGAGGACGTGTCTTGGGAAATGCCTCTGAATGTTTTCAAAGGAGATATGACTTTAGATTCTCCATCTCTGCTGTTCATTTATTTCACTGTGTCATTAGTTCAAACCTCAGTTTCTACGGGATGTAAAGCTGTCAGGTTTTCACTGTATCTGTGTTCAGTTTAATCTGTTCGTACAAGTTATTACTGAGAACATGTTTCTGACATAGATTGTCACTCCATTAAGCTGTATATTACAGGAAGTACATCTTTACATCGTAGGTTCCCAAGCAATATAGATTTCCCAATCTTTCATGAAACAGCATCAAGGAATTCTGAAAACTATAGAAAGCTCATTTTCACCTTGGATGCTCACATGTAATATATGGGCTGCTATCAAATAAACACCTTTTTTCTAATACTCCCTAGTATATGCATAGGAATTTAATATACTTTATAAATAGATACCTAAAATATCTAATTTTTTTCAATTTCTTTGCCATACTTTTCATCAGAAATCCCTGTCTTTGATTCCCCTGCTGACATGTACTCATTTTTGTTCCAAAAGTAAATAACTAAACCCATCCCATTGTTCTATTTCTAAATGATAGTAAGTGGTACTAACAAATAAATAATAATTTCATAGCCTTAGAAATAAATGAATATATACTGATACAGGTCAAAGAAACTTGGTAGGAGTAAGTTGCCTTTTTGTCTACTAATGTTGGCTTCAGAAACACGTGTTTTTAGTTGTTTGGCTTTTGGAGGTACTTAGAACTAACCAACAACTGTCTTCAGCAATGGTTTTTCCCCCAGGCTCCCCTCACCATCTTGTCACCGTATCTCCTGCCCAAATCCAACAACAGGATAAATATTTAGTATTGAAGTAGTCATTAGTTTA
The DNA here is from genome assembly GCF_050624435.1 of Tenrec ecaudatus. NCBI lineage: Eukaryota > Metazoa > Chordata > Mammalia > Afrosoricida > Tenrecidae > Tenrec > Tenrec ecaudatus. Next base: position 124,248,873 of record NC_134538.1, read on the forward strand.
AAAAAAAAAAAAAGGAAGACAAGCTAAAAAAATGTACTGTAGAGACCCTCAGTGTAAACCCAGCCATGTTCTAAGCCTGAGCAGAAGCCATGGGCAGGTAGAACATCTTCCTTCTAGATTAAGGTCAAATTAGCATATATCTCTGAAATGTAAGACATAGGATCCTACAGGAACTGAGTGGTACAGAGCACGGCTGATTTCTCCTAGCCTCAGTCTGTTACTACGCCCATGCTCCCACTTTAACCAACTCCGTCTGTACCGGCCATCTTTCCACCACGAGCTGGTATCTGTTTCAAGTGGTTCAAGGAGCGTCACCCATGTGGTTCCAGTGAGTAAAATCCAATGCTCAAAAGTGTGGATTTTCTTAACAGCCAAATTAAGGAAATACTTATTATCTGTAACGAAAGAATTAGCCATTCTGGGAGTTACTTGTTGCTTTAAGTATTAGCTCTCCTACCATATTCAAAACAGCTGATTCACTAAATTTAATTACACACAACTTTTTAAAATTTCATCTTTTATTTAAAGGGAGGTAGCTCTCTATCTACTGTAGAAACAGAAGATATTGGTTCTCTCCAATCCAAGTGATTTACAGATTCCACAGGGAGTCATCTATCACTAAACGTGGTGTTAGCAAAAATGAAAAAGTGCTTCCTATCCACATGCAAATGTCACACACATGCACACACACAGTTTTTGCCACAAAACCTAAGTGTAATTTAGCATTCCACAGAGCTCTGAAGATGGATCACTGATGATGTACCATTTGTACATAGGGAATACACATGTAAATCACTAAATGTTCCGTAAGAGAAGTATGTTTTTATCTTTTTTAACAAACAAAAAAGTGACTCCCTTTCTCATTCTGTTCTGTTGTATTGTGTCCAAAAGTTGTGTGTAATTTTTTTAAGGTCCAGGAAATGTAAAGAAATTTGTTGGAATATCTGAATTTCTGTAAAAATAACAATAATAATAAAAATAAGATTTTGTTACTTAAGAGAATCTGGTAGTGCAGCACCCATTCCATGCATTCTGTGTCGCTTTCTTTGCCCTGTCGCCCAGTGCCAGGTGGAGAGGACGGCTCGGCAACCATCTGCAGACTATCTCCTTGCTGCTGAGCCCGTCCTTGCCCACAGCAAGCGTTGATTAGAAACGAGAGGGGCGCCAATTAAGAGGTCCGACACTTCTGAAGCCCCAAAGTAAACACATCTTCCCACAAATCTTTGTGTGCTCCACAGAGTAGAATTGACAACCAATGGAATAGGCAGGATGCTCAAGTAAACTTGCCACCAAACACCCATTGAATTGCCCCATCTCCACTGTACAGACTGGAAACAGCCTCTCCTCCCGCACACATGAACAAGCCATTAGCAATAGTTCGATGGACCTTGTCGGGAAGGTGAACTTGATCTCCAGTCCCAGATACCCCACTGGCTGTATGACTCCAAACCTCGGCGGGGTGGGGGTGGGGTGGGGGTAAATGGACATATAGTCTCCACCTCATAGTGTTGCTGGGAGGTGTAAACTCTCATGTGGTTGTGCTTGAAGACAGAAGATAATCAATGAATATAAATCCCTCACATTATATGAAAGACATTAGAGGGGGGGAAAGAAATATAAAACACCTCCTCTGTGGAGGGAAGGGGTGCCAGTCCCCCACCACTAATCGCGGGTTCAATAGGCGCAATTGTTCGGTTAATATAAAGATTATCATAAAGTCAGAGCACATGAGAGATTGTAATAATGGAGTCAGACACATTTCATGGTAGCATGCTCACCCCAGCCTCACTTGGTGTCCATGTAGAGAGAGGGGGAGGGGAAGGAGGACAAGGGGGAAGGGAACAGGGGAGTGAGGACAGGAGAGGAGCTCTTTGTTGCTCACCCAGGCCTATATATCTCTGGGGGGAGTGCAAGCCCACTAACTACAGGTAAAGACATACATTGTGGGTGGAAGTTAGATGCTTACGGACATCCTCCCTGAAGGCAATTGCTGCCAGATTGCTGACTCACCCCACCACAGGGGTGGGCCTGCTCCCTGCTGCTGGGGACAATGGACTATTTCTCCCTGAAGCTTGCAACCATTAGCTTGGTTCCTGTAGGTGGGGTTCACACCCTACTGATAATGGTTCCTATGGAGATCCAGAAAACAGGTCAAAGTTAAACTGCCATCCTAATCTAGGATCAGTCCATCTTGTCACATGCATATCCCAATCCCTCCTCTTCCTATTGTGTGTGTGTCCCCAGACCACCCCCTCTCATTACTGTATTACCTATAGCACAACCCCTTCCTGTGATGTATGTCCTCACCTGTAATTAGGGGGCTTGTACGCCCCCCAAAGGTATATAAGCCTGGGTTAGCAATAGAGGCCTCTCTTGCTGGTCTCTCCCCCACTCTCTCCTCGGCTCCCTCTCCTCCCGTTTCCCTTTCCCCCTGTCCTCCTTCCCACCCCCCTTGTCCTCCTTCCCTTTCCCCTCTCTCCATGTGGACCACCAAGCAGGGCTGAGGTGAGCAATGCTACTATGAAATGTGTCTGACCACCTTATTGCAATATCCCTTCTATCTCTCATGCTCTCCATGACTTTAATATAATATTTATATATTTCAACCATACAATTGTGCTTACTGAACCCGTGATTAGTGGTGGAGAGCTGGCACCCCCCAATTCATACCACAATACGTCACAGGAAGGGGTTGCACTATAGGTTATACAGCAATGAGAGGGGGACAATCTAGGGATATACACGCCATAGGAAGAGGAGGTATTGGGATACACATGTGACAAGATGGGTGGATCCTAGATTCAGATGGCAGCCTAATTTTGGATGTCACTGAGCAGGTTTGACTTGTTCTCTGGATCTCCATAGAAACCATTATCAGTAGGGTGTAAACCCACCTATGGGAACCAAGCTAATGGTTGCAAGCCTTTAGGGAGAAGTAGCTCATTGTCCTTAACGGCAGGGAGAGGGGCCTACCTGTAGTCTGGCAACTGGGAGGTAACTTGACAATCATTTACCATTAGCTGCAAGCAGTGTCCTAAGTCTAACATCTATTTGGGGAAAACCACTTGGGAGAAATCTTTCTGTTTCCTACACCCCTCCAGTCTCAAAATGCTGAAGCTATAACATGAATGGCATTTGGAATCTACGATGGAAAACTCAGGTAATTACATGGGTCAGGTCGCTCAAAACTCACTGCCATTGAGTCTACTCCAACTCAATGGTAGAATGGCCCCTGTGGGTTTCTGAGACTCTAACTCAGACGTCCTCAAACTACGGCCGTGGGCCACATGCACCAAGAACATTTATCCAGCCCACTGGGTACTTTTGCCCATTTGTTTTTTTACTTCAAAATAAGATATGTGCAGTGTGCATGGGAATTTGTTTATAGTTTTTTTTAAACTATAGTCCATCCCTCCAACAAATCTGAGGTACAGTGAACTGGCCCCCTGTTTAAAAAGTTTGAGGATCTCTGTCTAATTCTTCATGGGAGTAGAATGCCTTGTCTTTATCTAGTGAAGCAGATCATGGTTTTGAACTACTGACCTTCTGGTTAGCAGTCCAACACATAACCACTACACCACTGGGGCTCCTATGGCCAGGTACATAAGTAAATTAACAAAGCAAACTGAGTTCAAAAGGAACTTGGAAGTAATGGCCACTGTAGAGTGCTGGGGGGCCTAGATCTTGCCTAAAGGTTTGGATTAAAAAGCCTGTCCTCAGCCTCAGTCGTTCAATAAAATGTAAGAGTCTAAGAGTCTCATGCCAGGAACTCGCCCAAATCCTGAGAAGATGATGATGAACCAGGCAACTGAGGTCCCTGGTCTTTTAGGTCTTATCAACCACAGAAGATACATGATAAACAGAAAAAAAAAATCTGACAAGAAAGAATTGGCTCCCCACCAGCTGCCAACAAGTTAACACTAACCATTGGCAACCCATGTGTGTCAGAGTAGCCCACTGCCCCACCGGTTGTCCGTGGTCATTTTTCTGAAGTGGGAGGCCAAGCTGTTCTTTCAAGGCACCTCTGGGTGAACTTGAACACCCAACTTTTCAGTTAGCCTAGCATTTAACCATTTGCACCACCCGAGGCGTAATAGGAGCCACTGTGTCAGAGAGAATTAAATAAAGAAGGGCTATGTCGGGGGAAATGGATGGGCCAAGATGTGGTCCTCTCTCTCTCTTGTACCTTCTTAGTTTGCTCCCGTGTGGTCTGGACAGACCCGCCATGTTTCCCAAGCTGTGTCTTCAGTGCTGTCTTCTCTAGTGCAATCTTCTAGGGCATGAAGTTGAGGTAGCTGGGATTGTGGGACTGGGACCAGCTGCTCAGACCTCTCTGTTTGGTGCTTCATGCCAGTCTGTTGCCCTCAAGGTTTGGTGCACCAGGTTGACGTATTGACTCCTTCTTATTGTTCAGTCTTTCTAGACCTGCCTACTATGATCGCTAAAGACAAAATGGATGCATAAGCAAATGTGGTGAAGAAAGCTGATGGTGCCTGGCTATAAAATATATAGCTTCTGGGGTCTTAGAGGCTTGAAATCAAACAAGTGGCCATCTAGCAGAGAAGCAACAAAACCCACATGGAAGATGTACACCACCCTGTGTAATCATGAGGTGTCAACGGGATCAGCTAACAGGCATCAGAAGACCCCAAACAAACAAAAAAACAAACACAAATATATTATTCAGAACAAGGAGGGTCATAACAGAGACCCAAAACCTGTGGGGGAAGGCCAGCCCCCCATAACTAATCCTGGGTTCAATAGGCACAATTGTATGGTTAAACTATAGATAGATAGATAATAATAAAATCATAGATAATAAGGAGAGACAGAAGAGAGATTGAAATAATGGAGTCAGACACATTTCATGGTAGCATGCTCACCTCAGACCTGCTCAGTGGTCCACGTGGAGATGGGAGACAAGAGGGCAGGAGAGAGGGAGAGGGGAAGGAAGATAAGGGGAGAGGGGACATGCAAGCCCCCTAATTACAGGTAAAGACATACATCACAGGAAGGAGTTGCACTATAGGTTATACAATAATGAGGGGGATCATCTAGGGGTATACATGCTATAGGATGAGGAGGGATTGGGGGCACACATGTGACAAGATGGGCGGATCCTAGATTCAGGATGGCAGCCTCACTTCGGGATGTCACTGAGCAGGTTTGTTTGACCTGTTCTCTGGCTCTCCATGGAAACCATTATCAGTAGGGTGAGAATTCCACCTACAGGGACCAAGCTGGGGAAAGTCTTTTTGTAGCCCATAAAAACCCATCTGTAGACAATGGGCTATCCCCTCACAGAAGGGTCACTAGGAAGGGATGAGTCAACCAGGATGAAGTATAGCATTGATGAAACACACAATTTTCCTCTGGTTCCTTGAGGCTTCCTCACCCTCCACTATCATGACCCCAGTGCTGCCTTCCACTGAGAGCTAGGCTGGAGCATGTGCACTGGTACAAATAAGAGCTCATGCATATGAAATCCAGGTCAGATAAACCCCTCAGGAACAATCATGGGAGTAGTGACACCCGGAGAGTAGAGGGAAAATGGGTTAGGAAGGGAAACCACTGCATAAGGTTTCCTAAACTGTAAGTCATTCTACTGCTGGTGGGGTGAGCAGTTCACCACCTAAACTGAAAAAAAAAAAAAAAAAACAAGAGAAAAATTAGTACAGGAATTCAAGAGAAGAGGAAACATAATGAAAAACATATGAAAAGACACTCAACTTGATTAGTAATCAAGGAAATGCAAATTAAGTGCACTATGATCATATTACCCATTTGGTTGGCATAATTAAAAGCCTGACAATCCTGAGCATTAGTTAGGTTGTAAAGCAATGAGATTCAAGTTAAAATTTGATGCAAACACTTTGAAAAACAATTTGACATTAGCTGGTAAATCAGACACTTACAGACATTAAGCCCCAACCAGTCTATTCACAATTTACATTTGAATTTAGTTATTTAATATTTTATACCTGGTGAAAAGAGCCCTGGCGGGGTGGTGATTGAGAGCTCAGCGGCTAACCGAAGTGTCAGCTGTTCAAACCCACCCGCTGCTCTGAGGGTGCAATAGGTGGCATGCTGGCACTCTAATGACTGACAGCCTGGGACACTCTATGGGACAGTCCTGCTCCGCCCTCCAGGTGGACTACTTGATGGAGTTTACGCTGTCACACGGGTATACTCTTGAAAACTCAGTACATCTCCACCTCAGTGATAAGCATCAACATCAATAATCATACTGGAACGATACTGTTCACTTAAAAATTACAGCAGATACACTATGATGCCTGCCATTTTCATACACCTTCAAAACAAGCAACACTAAAAAAACTATAGTTTAGTGATAGATCGATATGTGGTAAAAATCTAAAACTATAAACCCAGAAATAACAGAAACAAAACTCGAGGTTGGAGGGAATTCCAGGAAGTAAGGAGGGTGCAAAACTCCTTACTTCCCAGAAGCCAGGGAGAGGTGGATGGCAACCTCAGCAGGGTGGACAGATATTTCCAGTCCTTTGTCTTGCTCTTTACGTTTGGTGGGTTTGTGTTATACATCCATGTTTCGTTTCTGTGTGCATTAAGGGTATTTAATGAAATGAGAGAAAATAAGTGGAGGCGAGTGAAGATTTCGAGGAAGGGGGCGACAGCGACCAGAGCAGAAGCAGGGAGGGGACTGCTGTCATCAGGGAGAGAGGAGGTGTCAGCACGGGCTGGCCAAGTCACCTGGGCAGAGGCTCGAGTCACATCATGTGCGGCGCACAGGTTTCCTAAAAGCAAACTCTGAGAAAGATTCGGATACAAAAGCTAATTATCCAGGGCGTCCAGGATCAATGCTCGTGCACAAGAAGGAAGCAGAGTGGGCAGAAGGGAAACTGGGCTGGGAAGCAGTCTCAGCGAAGACCTCGGCTGACCGGACAGGGAGCCCTGACGCTGGGTGACTTTCACGTGTGGGAGCTGAACTTGGCTGGTCCAACACCAGGCAGTCACGCTGCTGGGCATTCCTCCTCGAGGAAGGGCATGTGACCTTGGCTGAGATGACTCGATGCAGCCAAGGGCAATTTCCAGAGGGGACAGAGGAGCGTGGGGCGGCAGGAACCAGTCCTCTGGTTCTGAAGGGGGTCTAGGTGACGCACTATGGCATCTCCTCCCAGTTTGCTTTGTTGAATAAATGACCTGCGAATGGGTTGACTACGGAAATGAGAGAAAGAAAGGCCTGAAAGAGGCCTCTACATTTGGGAGGTAGAGGGTGGGACCCTTTGCTGAGGCGGGAAGAAGAAGAAGGAGGAGGAGGAGGAGGAGGAGGAGGAGGAGGAGGAGGAGGAGGAGGAGGAGGAGGAGAAGGAGGAGGAGGAGGAGGAGGAGGAGAAGAAGAAGAAGGTTTAAGGATAAAAAGCAAATGCACTGCCCTTGAGTTGATGCTGGTTCATCGTGTCCCTGTGGGTTTCCGAGACTGTAGCTTCCTTTTTTTTTAATAGGTCAATCCTTTAATCTTATCAAGGGAAATTGCACGATCGTTACCACTCTCCAGGGAGTAGAAAGCCTCCTCTTTCTTTCTTGGAGAAGGCAGTGGTTTCAAACCGCTGGTCTTGTGGTTAGCAGACCCAGACATCGCTGCACCACCAGGGCTCACAGATTTGCGGGAAGGAAATCTAAAAGCTCTTCTTTGTGTAGTTTAAGTTCAGGATGCTGACTGGAATTCCTGTGGAGATGTCAAGGAGACCGTTCCGTGTAGAAATGCGAAGTTCTGGGAAAAATCTTGCTGGGAACCCAGATTTAGCAGTCCTGGTTGAGAGAGGAGTGTTACTGCTCTGGAACGGGATGTCAATCATTTGGGAAAGCAGGCAGTGGACAGAGGGCCCCAGGCCATGGCTTGGGCCACTCTGACTTGAGAAATGGAGCAGGGGAGAGAAGCCAAGAGGGACTGACATGGGAGGGAAGACAATAACAACAACAACAACAACAAACACACAGTATGGTGTTATGACACCCGAGGAGAAAACGATTTCAGGAAACCAAAGTGGTCAAGTGTCCACGGAGAGGTCAAAGATGATAAGGACAGGAGTTTTGATGATGCGACAAAGGGAGTCTCGATAAAGCTGTAGAAATATGAGCAATGGGTTGGGCTGCGTAAGGGGCGGGGTGGGGGGAGGAGGCGGAAAGGCAGAGACAGCATGTGAACCTGAGAACCCAGGGCTGCCAGCTGTTCCAGTTTCTTATGAAAACATATGTTATATGTTAAATGTTGGGCCAGACAGCACATTTGTTTCCACAATGCAGGGCAACATTGTGAGGCTCGAGAATAAGTCTAGGGCTCAGGATCGGCCTTCGCTCTGGGTCTCTGACTTGTCTGGGGAGTGAACTCCCGCCGGGGGTATGAGAGTCAGGAAAGGGAGGCCTGGGTGTCCCACGTATAGCGCAGCCTGAACATGGAGCCTTCTGTCTAGCTGAGTCTTGACGTGCATCTGGAATTCATCCTGAAGGAAGCACTGCTTCTTCCAAACGGGACTTCTCGCTCTCCTGTGCTTCAGGATAGGCCCTAAAGGGGTGGTTCTCAACCTGTGGGTCGCGACCCCTTTGGGGATCAAATGACCCTTTCCCAGGGGTCGCCCTATTCATAACAGTAGCAACATGACAGTGATGAAGTAGATGGGAATAATTTTGTGGCTGGGTCACCATCACAGGAGGAACGATGGAGGAAGGTGGAGAACCCCTGTCCTGCAGGAAATGTTCTTCTCTGTGATGCAGTCTGTCGGCAGCCTGCTCCCGCGCCTTTGCTCCGTGGTCACGCAGATGCAGAAGGTCCTATCTCGTTCCTAGAGGGGTTGAGATGCAGGTGATAGTGTAAAGGCCTAATGCGGGATGTTCTTAGAGAATACATGTTCCAGGCAAGTGACTCTTGCCATAGCTGATGTGCCGTGTTACAGCAGCGCAGTCCGATCTGAGCGCTACACTCGTACGTGCCTGTGCCATACGGTCTCAGGACACTTATGTCTGAAGATGGATTAATCAATCCCTAACAAACCTGAGTGCTGTGTGATTTCGCGACAAACACTCTCCTAACGTTGTGTCATTGGTCTATTGACCCAGTATGTGTCTCATCACTGACAGGCCCACTGTGTAACGTCCAACTATTGTAAGCTTTCTCCTTTGCCTAAATCAGCCCGATAGAACTGTCGGTCGGATTATCGTGCCTCGGACTCCGTGGTTCCGTTCTGATGAGCCGCACGTTTCTTGATCTGAATCATTCTTTGAAGCCTTCATAAGCCTCTCTATTTCTCTTTTAAACAGCATCAGAGTTCGCTCTGCCACAAATTGAATTAAAAATTCCAAGCAGCTCCAAAGGACTAATGGACCCCATGAAGCTCAGCCTCCTTGACCATGAGGCCAGAAGGAGCAGAGGGTGCCTGGCTCCTACTGCTGACTGCTTTGAAAGGGCTCACAATAGAAAGCCCTGGATAGAATGGGAATAAAGTGTGGAACAAAACCTAAAATCACTGAAAATAACAATATCACATGTTTAATGATCTCACAAAGACTAGTGAGACCCAGGAAACTATGGGCCCTGGTCACCCTTTAAACCTGGAGCTGAATTCATCCCAGCTTTGAGCTTTCAGCCAAACAATAGACAGGCCTATAAGGTTAACAATCACGTCAAGACAGCACGCTCTCCTGTGAACAATCAACCTACGAGATCAAAATGGCAGCCTTTGCTCAGGAGTGGAGTAGTTGTTCCCCACTGGGCTGCTAACTGCACGGTCAGCAGTTCGAAACCACCAACCACTCCATAGGAGGTAAGTGAGGCTTTCTTCTCGTGACGCTTCCTGCTTCATAGGTAGTTCCTACAGGGCGGCTCTAAATTGGCATCGAGTTGATGGCAGTGAGTTTGTTTGCCTTAAAAGCTCAGAAGGAAGGAAAGGTGAGCAGGAAGGGGAGCCACAGGGGGAGATGGGAAGAGCGCCGTCACACTGCGCAGACTGAACTCAATGCGTATGAGGGGTTGAATGGAAAAACCATTTTTTTCCTGTAAACTTCGTCCAAGTCAGAATAAAAATGTGGGTTTTTTAATTCATGGGAAGATAAAAAGCAATAATGAAGCTCAAACACCTCGTGACATGGATGAATTTGGAAAACATTATCCTCAGCAAAGTTAGTCAATCTCATAGACACAAATACTGCTTGACATCATCATGATAAAAGAAAAACAATGGGAAAAAAGATTTTCACACCCAAAGAAACAGACTGGAGGCTATGGGGGTGGGGGTGGGGGGGAAGAGAGGGAAGGAAGGAAGAGAGAAGAGGACTAAGGAAGGAAACTAAAAAGGGTTACATGCCTGGATACTGTCACGGTTCTTGTGAGACAGGGCACGTGTGTGTGTGTGTGTGTGTGTGTGTGTGTGTGTGTGTGTGTGTGTGATACTCCACCAACTAAAAGAAAAGAATGCTCACAGCCTTGAAAACCCTCCAGTTCCCTTACCCATCTGATCTGAGCACTAGTCTGAGTGGTGACAGAGGAGGAAAAGCAACATTGACGCTGGCTTCAATGCCTCTTGTGGCACCGGGCTAGTCGCAAACAAGCAAAAGTAATTGTGGAGGAGTGTGCCCAGGGACAGGTGAGTGAGGTGGATGCTAAGTGCCGCAAGGACCCCCATGGAGGCTGGCATGGTGGACCACGGAGAGGAAGGTAACTTCCAGGTGTACTATCTCACAGTCTAGATGGGGAGATTGGGAAGTAGAAAGTGTTAGCAAGACCTTTTGCTGTATCACCTGTTTTGATTTCCCGATGCATGTTTTCTGTGTTGGCTGGTGTTATTTAGGTGGTGGGATTTTTCATCCCAACTCCCTGAAGTTGGGTTTTTTCCCTTCTTCAAGCAAAGGGAAACTATTGAAAAGATTCTCGGTAAGGGAAAGGTAAAATCAGAGTGTGAAATTTAAGAAGATTAATTCTTTAACAGTAAGCAGGATGGAGTCAAGTCCGGCTTAATTATAAGTAGAAAGTTCACTTCCGAGAATCTTCCTATAGTGGCAATAAGACAAAGAGGTGAAAGCTAATTTGATGGGGTTGGCCGAGGTGCTGGGCGAGCAGAGAAATGGTGCTTGAATGCCCATTGTTCATCATTAAATGATTCTGAGTCGAAGTGGCAGTACTCTATTGGAGTGGCCTGGAGACACTGGGGCTGCATCGATTGACAGGATAAAAGCAACTACAGCCAATGTTTGGACAGTAAAATGAGAGGCAAACCTTAGAGACCCCAGATCAGTAAAGGCATACACCACCTCTCACTGACCCCTGCCCCACACACACACACACACACACACACACACACACACACACACACACATTCTCAAACAGAAGCCTGGGAATTCCCTCCTAAAGAATGGAATCTCCTCCATTATCTACATCATCCGCCATTTCACACAGGAGTCTGGATGTTAAATCCACCTGTGAGTCGCCTCTAGCTTCTCAAATTACTTAAAGGACTGGTTTGATTCTCCACACCCCTACCCAGCCTTCTCCTCACCACCCCCACCCCCACCCCACCCGCCAATGACCCGAGGGCTACATTGTCAGCTAGATGTACCAGGATGAACAAAAAGCCAATCCTTCATCACACCAGGTTGGAGAACTGGGAGCATTCTGGTACTGTGTCAATATGATGCTCACCTGCCAGGGCAGTTTGCAACCAAACAAGGATTCAGAAAATTTTGCAAGTGTTTTCCCTTAAAGAAAAGCTTTTATTTAGACTTTCCAGTTCTACTTTAACAAAGATTGTGAATCTTCTGCCAGGTGATTAAAACCCACCCTCGATGAAATACAGTTTTCCTGATCGTGTCCAAAAAGATGAAGGTGCTTTCTTATACTGCACTCACGCCAAGGGCAACAGGACTTCTAAAAGTTGGTTTTTACTGCCCTCTAGTGGTCGCTTCCCTGAAAATGTCAACTCACTGCGTTTCTGTAGGCCTCCTGGGTGACCTTCAGGAACCAGGGGGCCCTGTCCTGTAAGGGTGAAACTGCTTGCTACATGGCAATTCAGACATGCCAACCACCCTTCCCACAAAGATTTCCAACCTCTGACGTGGGATCAGAATCGGCTGCATGGCAGTTTGAACAGGCTTGCTGACCTACAACGTGACCTAGTCAAAATGTAGTCCTGTAGTTTGAATTGAGATTTTGTATTTGCAAATATAGAGGAAAAACAATTCCCTTTTTTTGTGGGGGGGGCAGGGAGAAGAAATTTTAAATATTTATAAAATATTGCAAGAGATTTTCTTTATAGGATCCGTGGTACAAGTGCTTAGTGTGGCATTTAATAAACGACATATTGTAAAACTAAGCTCCAGTAAACCTTCAGGTCAAACAACCTTGTCTCTTTTTCTGTTGTTGAGGATAACTAATTCTTATAAACACACGCAAGGTACATTCATGCTTCATAAAAATACAGAAAAATGTTTGGATCATAAAAGATAGCTCTTTTAAAACTAAAATTGGAAGGCTGAGATGGTCTTGAGCCACAGAAATTGTAGAGCTTCTTGTATTAGCTCTTGGGTTTTTACAAAAAGTACCCCACATAAATAGTTTATCCTAGGGAGATAAATCCAATCCTGACTGACTAATCTAATGGACATTTTGTTTGCAATGGACAAATTGGGAAAAGGGTAAATTAAATGCACGATTGTGTAAAGGTTAAACCCAAACACTGACTGGAAACTTGCGAGCACCGTGAGCCTTGGGCATCTCCATGGCTCCGTTTGCTCCTGTGAGAAACAAGAGCCATGATCAAGACTACCTCGTGGAGTAGTGTAAAGGAGACTCAGCACAGAGACTAACCCAGTGGCCATGAGTCTACACCCGCTCCTAGCAGCCTTGCGTGTGTCAGAGTGGAACTGCACACCTGAGAGAGGGTGTCCAGGGGTTGGTGTTTCAGATGTAGATTGCCAGGCCTTTCTCCCAATGATCCTGTCGGTGAACTTGAAGTTTTTATTTAGTAGCGGAGCCCATTAACCATTTTCACCACCTAGGGACTCAGCACAGAGGCTGCTCACCGTCACCGAGTCAATTCCAACTCATATTCGCCCTCTATCAGGTTCTCAGACTGCCAGTCTGGAGGGGAATGGACAGCACCAAGACTGTGGTGGTTGTTAGGTGCTGCTGACTTGGTGCTGATTCATAGTGGCCCTACAATGTACGTACAACAATCTGGAGCCATCCTCACGGAGACCAGCACTAAGTAACTGCACAACAGAAAGTGAGGGGACCATGCGTGGTCTCAGTAGATGACACTAGGTCTACTCCATTTAGGGATCTGGGCTAGCTGGGCACCACATCTGCCCTTCTTTGGCCAATGGGCCCTTAGGTACAAGGAGACCCCCAGATCATAGAGTGAGAATTCTTCCACAAAACTGGGTACTTTAGAGAAACAAATCCACAGAAACTCGTGTATATGAGAGAGGTTTATATAAAGGGTAAGTGCACATCAGGAAAACATCCCAACCCAGTGCTGCCCAAGCCCACAAGTCCAACATTAACCGATATGTCTGACACCAATCCACAAAGTCCTCCTCCATCTCACAAAATACACAAAATGACTCTGACTGCAGGAGGAAAGCCAAATCAGTGAACGTGTAAGCATCTCAGCTCTGGCAGGGGTCTCCATACGGCTGCTCCAGCACTCAGGGCTGCATCGGGGTAGGTCCATGCAGCTTCTCCTCAGGGATGTCTTGCAGGAAGTGACCCTTGCCAGCTGAAGGAGGGAACTGCTAAGGCAGCTGCACCCTGGTCTGACCATCACAAACAAGAGACCCGAGACCTAGAAAGGCAAGGCATATTGATCCATTTATCTCTCCGCCCTTCAATTACTCCCATCTGTATGTATCAGCCAGGTTGGCACAATAAGCTAACTACCTCACGTGTGCTGTATCGAAATTGGTGAAAGACGTCAAGTGGGCCACAAAGAGCAGAGCTCGGCATAATGCTCTGGAGTCCGCACTAGAAAGTTGGATAAAGACCCTAGTCCCCATCCAACACCAACCCACAAAGAGAACTGTGGACCTAAGGGAACCAAAGATGGCTTGAGAGACCTAGACGCACTCAAAGACCAAATTTGTCTGAAAGACTCATTTCCACTTTTTTAGGGGGGGGGTGTTTTTTTATCATTTTATTAGGGACTCATACAGCTCTTATCAAAATCCATACATACATCAATTGTGTAAAGCACATTTGAACATTCATTGCCCTCATCATTCTCAAAACATTTGCTCTCCACCTAAGCCCCTGGCATCAGGTCATCATTTTCCCCTCCCTCCCTGCTCCCCCATCCCTCCTGAACCCTTGCTAATTTATAAATTATTGTTTTGTCATATCTTGCACTGTTCGACGTCTCCCTTCACCCACTTTTCTGTTGCCCGTCCCCCAGGGAGGAGGTCACATGTAGATCCGTGTAATTGGTTCCCTCTTTCCAATCCACTCTCCCTCTACCCTCCCAGTATCACCACACACACCACTGGTCCTGAAGTGATCATCTTCCCTGGATTCCCTGTGTTTCCAGTTCCTATCTGTACCAGTGTACATCTTCTGATCTAGCCAGATTTGTAAGGTAGAATTGGGATCATGATAGTGGGGGAGGAGGAAGTATTTAGGAACTAGAGGAAAGTTGTATTTTTCATCATTGCTACATAGCACCCTAACTGGCTTGTCTCCTCCCCGAGACCCTTCTGCAAGGGGATCTCCAGTGGCTGACAAATGGGCTTTGGGTCTCCACTCTGCACTTCCCCCTTCATTCACTATGGTAAGATTTTTTTTTCCGATGATGCCTGATACTGATCCCTTCGACACCTCATGATCGCACAGGCTGGTGTGGCTTCATCCATGTGGGCTTTGTTGCTTCTGAGCTAGATGACCGCTTGTTTACCTTCAAGCCTTTAAGACCCCAGATGCTTTTTTTTTTTTTATACCAGGGCACCATCAGCTTTCTTTGCCACATTCGCTTATGCACCCATTTGTCTTCAGTGATCATATCATGGAGTTGAGCATACAATGATATGATTTTTTGTTCTTTGATACCTGATAACTGATCCCTTCAGCACCTCGTGATCACACCAGCTGGTGGATTTCTTCCATGTGGGCTTTATTGCTTCTGAGCTAGATGGCCGCTTTTTTACCTTCAAGCTTTTAAGACCCCAGGTGCTATATCTTTTGATAACCGGGCACCATCATCTTTCTTTACCACATTTGCTTATTCACCCGCTTTGTCTTCAGCGGTTGTGTCGGGAAGGTGAACATCATAGAATGCCAATTTAATAGAAGAAAGTATTCTTGCATTGAGGGAGTACTTGAGTGGAGGCCCAATGTCCTTCTGCTACCTTAATACTAAACCTATAAATATGTGCACATCGTTCTATTTCCCCATCCTCATATAGAAATAGATTTGCATATGTACATGTCTTTATTGAGACCTTTCTAAATGCCCTTGGCCTCCTAGCTCTTTCCTCTCTTGCCTTTGACTTTCCTCTTGTCCCACTATCATGCTCAGTCTTCATTTGGGTTTCAGTAATTCCTCTTGGTTACATTACCCTTGATCACTCCCTACCAGGCCTCCTACACCCTCCTCACCACCGATTTGGATCACTTGTTGTTCCCTTGTCCCTGTGTTTGTTAACACCACTTCCTTTCCCCTCACCTTCCCCTCTCCCATGTCCCTCCGGAACTGTCGGTCCCGTTGTTTTCTCCTCCAGATTGTTTATCCAGCCTATCTTATTTAGACAGACCTGCAGAGATAATAACATGCACAAAAACAAGACAGAGCAAAACCAAGCAACAATATACAACACAACAACAAACCAAGGACAAAAAAACACAACAAGAAAGAAATGCTTGTAGTTAGTTCAAGGACTGCTTGTTGGCCTTTAGGAGTGTTTTCCAGTCCAGTCTGTTGGGGCACCATGCCCTGGCCCCAAAGTCCACCTTCAACATTCCCTGTGGACCTCACCACTCCATTCCCTTGCTGTTCTGTTGCACCCCCTTAGTGTTTTGCCTCGGTGTGGCGGGATCAGATCGGACGGAATTCCCACACTGGCACACCCCTTTTTGTATTATCTTGCTTCTGACTTGAAGAAGAAGGAAGTGCAAAATCACACCTCAGGATCCTGAAAAAAACATCTGAACTTAGGCAACAATTGCTCTTTGACTGCTACCTGAGCCCTGCTCTTTTCCTGAGCCCTGAAACCTGAGCCCTGCTCTTTTCCTGAGGCAGTGGCTTCTGCCTGGTGAATCCAGGTTATGCTTCTGAAAAAAGAAAACTATGAAAAAAAATGTCTATTTAATACATATCACCTCGAATGCCTATTGATTAATGCCAAGAAAAGACTTAAAGGACCCAGTAAGCCAAAAGATAGATGGAAACCAGATTTCACTATGGCTCCCACGCCCAGGGATGAGCTGGCAGGCCACACGACGACTCAGCAGATAACAGAACTGAAGTCTGTGCATGTACACTTGCACACACCACCAAGGAATCCATGTGAAAGGAGACAGGAAAAACAAATCTAAAACAGTCCCTCCCCCAACCCCCATCAGAGGTCAGCTTGGAAGGAACCAAAGTCTTGGTCTAATTTTTATTTTGAAAACCTATTTTATAATAAGGCACACATTTTTTTAATGTGGAACCCATCATATATTGATCAAGTATTTTCATTTTTATTTACTTTTTATTAAATATCTTTTATTGGAGGCTCTCACAGTTCATATAACAATCCATACATCAATAGTATCAAACATATTTGTACATATATTGTCATCATTATTTTCTAAACATTTACTTTCTACTTGAGCCCTTGGTATCACCTCCTCTTTTTTCCCTCCCTCCCACCTTCCCACTCTCGTGACTACTTGCTAAATTATAAATTATTATTTTCATATCTTACACCAACTGCTGTCTCCCTTCCCCCACAGCTTCTGTTGTTCATTCCCGGGGCAGGGGTATCAATCATTGCAATTAGTTACCCCTTCCTCCCCTGCTGTCCTCACCCTCCCTCTACATTCTTGGTATCACTACTCCTATTTCTGTTGCTGAGGGGTTTATCTGACCTGAATTCCTTGTGGCAAGAGCTCTCATGTGTACCTGTGCACATGCTCCAGTCTGGCCCAAAGTGAAAGGCAGGACTGATGTGGGATTATAAAGGGACTTTTCCCCAGCTTTGTCTCTCCCAAAGACATGCCAAACATTAGAGGCTATGTGCCAGCATCTGGTGGGAGGTCAGATGCTTAGAGACATCCTCCCTGAAGGCAGTCAGTTGCCAGACTACTGTCTGCTCCCACCACAAGAGGGTCCCACTCCCTACTATTAAGGAAAATGGCCTACTTCTTAAAGGCTTGCGACATCAGTCTGGTCCCTGTAGGTGGAGTTCACTCCCTACGGATAATGGTTTCCATGGAGAGCCAGAAAACAGGTCAAAACTGCTCAGTGACATCGGAAGTTAGGCTGCCATCCTGAATCTAGGATCTGCCTATCTTGTCACATGTATACCCCCAATCCCTCCTCTTCCTATGGCATGTATATCCCTAGATTGTCCCCCTCTCGTTGCTGTATAACCTGTAGTGCAGCCCCTTCCTGTGGCTTGCATGCCTCCCAAAGATATACAAGCCTTGGTTAGCAATAAAGAAGGTTGCCTTTTCCCGCTCTCTCCCCGTCCGCACTCCCCTGTTCCCCTGTTTCCTTTCCCCTTCCTCCCCTCCCCCTCTCTCCTGTCCTCCTCTCTTGCTCTCTCCACATGGACACCAAGTGAGGCTGGGGTGAGCATGCTACCATGAAATGTGTCTGACTCCAATATTGCAATCTCTCCTCTGTCTCTGTCTCTCATGCTCTCTAGGACTTTATTATAACACATATATATCAACCATACAATTGCACCTGTTGAACCCACGATTAGTTGTGGGGGACTGGCCTTTCCCCCACAGATTGGGGTCATGATAGATGGGGGTGAGGAAGCCTCAAGTAACCAGAGGAATTTTGTGTATTTCATTGGTGCTATACTGCGCCCTAGTTGACTCAACCCCAGAAGGGTTGACCCTTCTGTGAGGGGATGTCCTTTTGTCTACAGATGGATTTGGGGGGTCTCTGCTCCGACCCACCTCGTTCTCAATAATGTTTTATTTGTTTGCTTGTTTGTTTGTTTGTTTGTTTTGGATCTTCTGATGCCTGTTACCTGGTCCCAGTAACACCTCATGATCACACAGGCTGGTGTGCTTCCTCCATGTGGCCTTGTTGCTTCCCTGCTAGATGACCACTCATTTAACTTCAAGCCTTTAAGACTCCAGATACTATATCTTTTGATAGCTGGGCACCATATGCTTTCTTCACCACATTTGCTTGTGTGCCCATTTTGTCTTTGATTATGCCGGGAGAGTGAGCATCATAGAATGCCAAGTTGTTAGAACAAAGTGTTCTTGCATTGAGGCAGGGCTTGAGCAGAGGTCCAACATCTGTCCACTACCTCAGTGTATTGGCATATAAATATATGTACATAGGCCAATACCTGTATTTTTATGAATTAATGTGTTTATATATGTACACAACTATGTTTATACCTGTATCCATAGCTTTTCTTCCTAGGTCTTTCCTCTGTTTCCTTTTACCTTCTCCTGCCCCATCACCACCATACTCACCCTTCTTCTGCCTCTTAGTAATTCCTCTCAGATAGATTGCTGTTACTTTAACACCACCAGAATTTCTATGTCCTCCTCATTGTTACTTTTAATTCCCTAGTTTTTCCCCTGTCTGTGGTTCTGTTTGCTCACTGCTCCCTTCTCCCACCTCCTCTTCCCCACAAGTCCCTCCAGAACTGTCAGTCCCATTGCTTTCTCCTCAAGCTTGCTTCTCATGACTATCATATAATTAGGCAACCCAACAAGGCGACAAACGGAAAAGAAAACAAAAGATTGAGTAAAAAGAGAAAGTAATAATAACTAGCAAAAAAAAAGCATACATAATTACAGGTCTGTCCGCTGACCTTTATGACTTTTGCCCCACTGGTTCTGGGGGTTCCGGGAACTGCCCCTCCTAAACTGAAGTCTATTTGGGGGACTCCTCAGGGGATTTGTGGTTTGGCTTTACTGATTTGTTATATTCCTTTTTGGTTCACCCTGCTGTGTGTGGGGGTGGGGGGAGGAGGAATGGGGGTGAATGTAGGCACTCACTCCCTGACATATGTCCCCAGTACTGTCCTCTGTTGCAGTGTGCTCCAACGAGGGGACATCATGTCTTGAGCTATTGTTGGCCCCACAGTCCTCTCTGGGCCTTATCAGCTCCCTGCAGGGACATTGTGCTCAGGGTTTGGTGGGCCCTATGGGGTCTGGACCCTTGCTCTCTCTTTTTCCTTCTTGGTTGGCTTCCATGTGGGTGTGGCATGCCGGCCCGTCTCCCTTTTCCTCTGTAGCACAGACTTCCAGGGAGGGGTCAGTTTGGCTCTGACTGGGGCCGGCCCTGTAGCCCACTCTGTTCGTTCATGAGTTGCCTCCAAGGTTCCGTGCGCTGTGGTGCGGTCTGCATGTCCACTCCCAATTCTGTGGAGGCAGAAGCAATACTCTCCCCTTGGGTGGGTTAGTGAGATTTTTATGTGTTGATAATCTATTTCTACATAATAAATTACCCCCAAACTTTCTGACTTAAAACCGCGACAATCGCTTATTATTTTCTGTGGGTCAGGGATTCCGACAGGCACAGCGGCTTGCCCTATTTCTGCTCCAGGATGTCTGGGACCTGAACTGGTAAACTTGAAGCCTGGAAGCTGGAATCATTTGGGAACTTACTCACCTGTCTGATGATTGATACTGGCTGTAGACTGCAGGGCAGCTGAAGCACCTGCTTGTGGCTTCTCTATGTAGCCTGAGCTTCCTGACGCCATGGCTGTTGAGATCAAAGGGCAAGCAAGCACCTGAGGCAAAGAGCCAGTGAAACCTCACTTGGTCTCTCCCTGGAAATCCCGCAGCATCACCTCAGCCACTTTCCCTTGGTGGGTGTGAGTACAAAGCTAGACCGTGGTTTTTTGGAGAGGAAGCAACTTCAACACCACTCTCGTGGCACGTGGCAAGAAGAGTAGCTATAGGGTGTGGATGATAGATAGATAGATAGATAGATAGATAGATAGATAGATAGATAGATAGATAGATAGATAGATAGATGCAACCACTTTGGAAAATAAAATTTGCCATATCGGATTGAGCTTAGTTAATCCTTCCTTCTAGGGTTAGCTAGATAGATGAGGTAGATCTCATAACAATGAGGTAGATGTGATTATTCCCATTTAACAGGAAACTTAAGGCTCCGAGAAGTTAAGTGACTTCCCAAAGTCACACACCTAAGAAACCTGCAGAGGAGAGACTCTTAGAGTCTTGTCCAAGCCGCCCTTCCTGCCAGAAATCACATTGCCCTCCCTCCTGGGATAAGACGACAGCTCTGTCTGAGATGACACACAAATTCTTAGTGAGCAGCAACAGCAATAACACATGTCTCTTTGTTAAGGGAGATTATTCTTTGCGTGCAACCGGTATAAAAATGATCATTTCACAACCACTATTTGTAACACAAGGAGCCCTGGTGGTGTAGGGAATGACATTGGGCTGCAAACCACAGGTCAGCAGTTCGACTCCACAGGAGAAAGACGGGGCCTCCTCGTATAAAAGCTATAACCCTGGAAACCCACAGATGCGGCTCTGCTCCGTCCCACAGGGTTGCTATGAGTTGGAATGAACTCAATGGCAGCAAGTTTTAAAATAATAACAGCGTAGCTGATATTGATTGTTCCTTATGATATGCCAAAGATTTACATTTCAGGTGAAATGTCCTCCGTGATTAATCACTTCAGCTATATTTTATTCCATAAGTGTAGTAATAAAATGGTAACACTGACATTAAAGATACGATGTATGGTAGAGTGAAAGGGAAGTGAAAAAGAGAAAGACCCGTGATAAGATGAAATGATGCAGTGACTGAAACACTGGGTGTATTGGACAGGGTTCTCTAGAGAGACAAACCAGATTGCCAGTAATTATATATAAATATATTTATAAAGATAGATATAATTCAAGAAATAAACCGTTAAATAACATACAGATAGATAATGCAAGAAATTAACAGTTAAATTATAAAGCAGTGAGACACTAGCAGTACTTCAAGTTTTGAGAGCTGCCAGTTGCCAGCTGGGTTATATATACCCAGGCAGTAAACAGCAAGGCAGGTCCCCAACTGTCATCAACTGTCAGTCCCCAGCTCCAGAGATGAACATTCCAATCGCGTGGGCTTAAAGGGACCTCAACTTACAGCGACACAGTCCACAGGCTAGGCATCCCACAGGTAGTGTACCCCTTTAAACTGAGGCACAGAACAACCAAGGTGAGGCTCACCGAGCCATTTATCCCTCTGCCCTTCAGTTAATCCTACTTGTGTTTATCGGCCAGGCTGGCACAATAAACTATAGCAATGATTCCACTGAACTGGCAGCTGAGAATGCCCCCTGGGCACTTTGGGCTTCTCATGCCTTTGGATCAACAGGTCAGGAAGAGTGTCACCGTACTAAGTGGTGTGATTGATCCTGATTACCAAGGAGAAATTGGACTGGTACTACATAATGGAGGTAAAGAAGAATATGTCTGGAAATCCAGGAGATCCCATAGGCCGACTCTTAGTGTTACCATGCCCTGTTATTAAAGTAAATGGTAAATTACAGCAACCCAGTCCTAACAGGACTTATAATGACCCAGACCCCTCAGGAATGAAGGTCTGGGTCACCCCACCAGGCCAAAAACCACAGCCAGCTGAGGTGCTTGCTGAGGGCAAAGGTAATACAGAATGGGTAGCAGTAGAAGGTAGTTCTACCTATCAATTACGACCACGTGATCAATTGCAAAAGCGAGGCTTGTAATTGTCTATGTATTTTCTTTGTATGTGATTATTGTGTATATTTCCTTTGTTCAAGTATGTTATATCAGATATAATTTGACTCAGTGTGTTTTCATTTATATGTATGATAGATGATTGATGATAAGTATAAGTGTGATTTCATTAATATCTGGAAATTATATAAGTATGTATGGGTAAAGAATTGTGTACAGGTGCCAGGCTGGCAAGGGGTGGATTCTATAGCACTGGGGTCAAACATAGTGATCATGAGAACATGCGGGGCCAGGCAGGGTTTCGTTCTGCTGCCCCTCGGCCTCTATAAGTTGAAACCAACTCAAAGGCACCTAACAACAACAGCAGTCATACAAGCTTCAGTGTTGTTTTCAAGCCAGAGGGGCCTGCCAGAAAACCCCACAAAATCATGCAAATCCACAAGGTCAAATCTTCGCATCTATTTTAAGAACACCCATGGGACTTCCCGGGCCATCGAGGATCTGCATATTGAAAGATGTCACTTTGCACAAACAATGGTGGATTTGGGAAGTGTGCCCAGCCAAGCAGTGGGGTTGGATCCAGGGTCGGTGGCCCAAAAAGAGTGCTGAATGTTTGCTGTCCATCCTTAAAAATCAGAGAGTCATGCTGACCTTAAGAGTTTAGATGTGGATTCCCTGTTCATTGAGCACATCCAGGTGAACAAAGCCCCAGGATGCGCTGCCGGACTTGGAAGAGCTCCCCCGGCCACAATGAGATGATCCTCCTGAAGAAGAACATGTTGTTCCTAAAGCAGAAGAGGCGGTTGCACAGAAGAAAGAGATCTCTCAGAAGAAACTGAAGAAGCAAAAACTTATGGCTCGGGAGTAAATTAAGCTTAAAATAAAAGTTAAAGCGGGGGAGGGAGAAAGAAATGATCATTTAAAATGTGCCTGCTTACCGCACAAGAGAATAGTTAAATTATGAAATAAATAAAACAGACTGAGAATTTTTCAACTGCTTCTTATATGCATATAGCAAACCAAACTCACTGCCCTCAAGACCATGCTGACTCATAGAGACCCTGTAGGATAGGGTGAACTGCCCCTGTGTTAAATTATGAAATAAATAAAACAGACTGAGAATTTTTCAACTGCTTCTTATATGCATATAGCAAACCAAACTCACTGCCCTCAAGACCATGCTGACTCATAGAGACCCTGTAGGATAGGGTGAACTGCCCCTGTGTTTCCTAGAGTGTCCTACTTTACAGACATAAAAAGCTCTATGGTTCTCCCAAGGATTGGCTGCTAGTTTTGAACTGCAAACCTTTTGAACCACAGCCCAGTGCATAACCACTATACCACCAGGGCATCTGAGTATAGAGCTGATATAAATAGCCTAACCTAGACAAGGCACTCCACTTCTAAGCTATCTATTGTAACCTTCGGTTGTTTATGAGGGTGGAGGTCTCAGGCTGTCGAGAAGGAAGAGGTAATTGGAGCTGGAAAGTGGAAGTGGCAGATACTGAGAAAATGTTCTTGAGTTGCTTTGGATGGTCTGAGAGAGACTTGGGATGGTAGGACCTAGCCTATTCGGACCACGGAAGGAACTGGGAAGACAGCCTGCAGCCTGCCACAAAAGCACAGGCACCACTAACAATGTCACACCTAATACAAGGAGCCCTCGTGGCACAGTGGTTGATCCGTGGCTGCTTTGCTGTGTGGGAGGTCTCCGGTTAGAACCCGCCAGTCAGTTGGCGGGAGAAAGATTGGTGGCAGTCTGTTTCCGTATAGATTACAGCCTGGAAAACCCTGTGGGCAGTGCTACACCCTCTGGGCCGAGTCAGAATTGACGCGGAGACTAAAGACTTTGTACCGATTAGTTCCCATTATCCTTACAACAGCCATGCACATTCTGCAGAGAAGGGAACGGAAGCTCAGAGAGCTTAAATAGCTAACCAAAACCATGCCCTTGAACTCAAAACTCGCTGCCAGCAAATCTATTCTGACTCGTAGTGATTCTACAGAACGGGGTAGATGCCCCTGAGGTTTCACAAGACTGTCAATCTGTTCAGGAACAGCAGGTCTCGTCCTTCTCACGTGGAGCGGCTGCCGGGTTCAAACGGCTGACCTTGTGGTTACCTTGTGGTTATTCCACCAGGGCTCCTTTAACCGTGTGATTAGTGACTAGTCAAGCTGGACCTTGAACCCCAGCCGTCTGGCTGGCCTCTGAACTATGATATTGAGCTTTCACTGTTTAATCGGTGCCGTGTGTTTCACAGCCTAGCCAAATTCCAAACTAATTCAATAGAAGGCTCTCAGTAAAGGTGAATTAATTTTAATAATAACTGAAGTTAGTACTAAATCAACAGAATTAGCCCCCAAAGTAGTGAGTCTTAATTCTCAGGGTCTTGGAGACTCCTCTGAAACTCTGGTAATAATTCCTCAGAAAGATAGACGTTTACATATATGTGTAAATAACTATGTTTACACAGAGTTCAGGGATTCCCTGAGGGTCAAGGAGGAAGCCCTAAGCTATCAGCACACACACACACACACACACACACACACTTCACAATTTCCAGATAAATCCCCTACAGTCTGGGGCATCCCTTCTGGGTCCGTACTTCTTGCTTGGACAGGAAGCTGCTCTGCCTTCATGCATACTCAAATAACAAGCTTTCTGCTTGGCTGAGTGCATGTTTGGAACATATGGTTCCATGTGGGGAGAGTCTGGTGGTCTGGGAATGCTAAATGCTTCTGTTCTGCCAGTGCGGCATCGGAGCAGGCCTGAGAGGGTCCTGGAGGAAGCCTCCTTAACCAGATGGTGTTGCTTCAGTGCCATATACTGCAGTGCCACTGACTGTGGGCGGTGAGCAACCACTTCCAGCCTGAGGCCCAGAAACCACAATGAACTTAACCCAAGTCCCATCCGGAACAATCCTCCCCCCACCCCCGTGTCCTGGAGGAAGTCAAAAGCATAATAATTAGTTCCCCCACCCCCACTTCTGAGTTTAAGAGCAGCATTCTCCTCCTGTCTAATTTTCTTCCATGAGAGGATCAAAACACACAGGGACTATGGATAATAACAAAGGAATGTATTCAGGAGACAAATACAAGTTCAAGTCCCAACTCTACCACTTTCACAAGTCACTTCACGTCTGTGAACATTTGTTTCCTAGTCTAGCAAATGTGGGCATTCACAAGTCACTTCATGTCTGTGAACATTTGTTTCCCAGTCTAGCAAATGTGGGCATTCATACTTAGATCAGGGCCTTCAAAACAGAAAAATGGAATTAAAAGATAGAAAAAATATGAACCTTATTTCACAGTATAAACTCCATGAAAGTGAAGACAATTTTTGTAAGTAATAATTCCAGCCATCCACTTAATCCACCTTAAAGAACATGTCAGGGGTTCCCCCTGGAACCAACCCCATGCTTAGGGTAAACAAACTGGAATTGAATGGGAGACCAAACTGTATGTAGCAACAACTCATGGGCTGCAACTCACGGTGGCACTGTGCTGTCAGAGACTCCTCATAATGCAGTGTCATTGGAAAAATCGATGATGTTACAAGTACAACCGCCTTATACCACAGGGGGATGACTGACAATGTTTGACTTCTCTGTTTCTATGGGGGTTTTGTTTTCCTGCCTCGGATGGCTTGCTGTTGTTTGTGTGTTTGTCTTTTGTTCTCTGCCAGTGGTTTGTTGCTGTGGGGGTAGTCGGTTTGATGGGGTTTTGAATTTGCCAGAATATGATTTCGCTAGTAAACCTGAGTCATGCATGTCCCAGAGACATGCAGATGGATTCTAGGGCCCCACTTAACCCTAAGCCCAGTCCAAGTTAGTTCTGATCACATGGCCTTGCTCAATACTCATCTTCATGTAATGATCACTGAAGATAAGGCTGCTACATCAAAGTGTGAAGAAAGCAGATGGCGCCCAGCTATCAATCAGAATAGTGTCTGGGTTCTTAAAGGCTTGTATTCAGACAAGCAGCCGTCTAAGAGAGGAGTCAACTAAGTGCACATGGAAGAAGCGCATCAGCTTGTGTGATCCAAAGATGACAATCACAAAATTCAAATATGACAAAGGAAAAGTATAAGAGCCCAAATTTTCAACACCCAATTTATTGACGGCTGTGGAGGACAGAGAGAGCCCAAAAAGCCATCTGCAGAGTACGAGCGGGTACGTCCCGCAAAAAAAAAAAAGAAAAAAACAGAAAATTGGTAGTACATATTCCCCACCCCTAGATGAGCATTGAGCAACTTGCTCTGAGTTAGTGCACCCAGTGACGTCACCTGGGAAGCTTCTCTCTGGTCACAATGAATTTTTTCATAAAAGCAGTTTTGCTCAACCTCGTTTTTTGTGATGACCAATTTTGTTTCCTGCTTGAGAAAAATGCCGCAAAAACTGTTGTGATATTGAACACAGCTTACAAGGACAGTGCTATGGGAAAAACTCAAGGGTACAAGAGGTTTTCTCCTTTCAAGATGGTGAAATGTTGAAAGATGACAAACCTTGTTGTGGATGCTCCTCAACTTCCTGACTAGCCAAAAATGTCAACAACAAAAATCCGTGCACTTGTGCTCAAAGAATTACAACAGACCATTGAAGAGATGGGGAAGTTATCTGGACTATCTTGGAGTTTGATTCAGGGAATTTTAACAAGATTTGGGAATGATAACGATCCCTGTGAAATTTGTGCCTCGAGTTCTGACTGACCAGGAAAAAGAGCACCCAGTGGAAACGTGCTGTGCTTTGAAAGAACAGCTTCGAAGCACCCAGACTTTTTCCCAAGGTTATGACTGGTGATGAGAAATGGTGCCATTCTTATGACCCTGAAAGCAAACATCAATCAAGCCAGTGGAAGACACCATCGTCACCTTACCCAAAAAAAGCACATCATATGAAATCCAAGATCAAGACAATGCTCATTTGCTTTTTGGATATGAGGAGAATAGTGCATTTGGAGTTCGTTCCACTAAGTCAGACTGTTCATCAAGCTTTCTCTTAGAGATTCTGAAAAGATTGTATAACAGTGTGCAACAAAAAAAGCCCTGATTTGCGGCAGATGGAGGACTGGTTTTGTCACCACGACGATGCACCTGCTCATGTAGCCATCTCAAAGGCCAGGTTTTGGCCAAAAAACAGCATGCCTCTCTTGTCCCATGCACCTGAATCACCTGACCTCACTCTGTGAAACTTCTTTTTGTTTCTGTGAATGAAGAGGGACATGAAAGGACAGTAATTTGAAGAGGTGAAGAAAAAAATGAGGGAGGTGCTGTCAGTCACCCAAACAGATGAATTTGAAAATGTTTCGAAGAATAGAATCACAGATTTGATCAATGTATTATGTGTAATGGAGAGTATGCTGAAGGTGATAAGCTTGTTGTGTAAAAAAAATTAAATGTATAGCTTTGAAAAACAATCTGGGGGGTTTGGGGGTTACACCCTTATAACTAATCAGATTGAGCCTCTGGCAGATGCCCTCTAGCCACAGGCATGGCGCTCAATTGCCTTACCCTCAGCTAGACAGCATTGTAATCATGCTTATATTGAACCGAACTGTATCGTTGGTCAGTTGATCTCTTGACCCAACCTGAAATTGTTCTAGGTGCAAGTATTTCTTGCTTGCTCTGTGATAAAAATTTCCTCCCTGGCCTTTTAAATACCCAGGGTGGTCTTTTCTTACTAACTCATTATTCGTATTTTCATCTCTGTATTATTATTTTTTATCCTTACCATTTTGTTTTGTGTGTATGTGTGTGTGTGTGTGTGTGTGTGTGTGTGTGTTGCCGCTTTGTATTGTTTCGGTTCCGTTTTCCAGTTTGTGAAGCACAGAAGGTGTTGCCGCATAGAGATCAGAGCTGCTGTGGGCTTACAGGGGAGGGAGGGGAGAGAGGGAGTGGGTGCTGGGGGGCAAGCAGAGTATGTAGAAGGGAGCACTAAAACTGGCGGTGAGTACACTGCTCGTTTTAAAAGCGACTTTAAAAATAAATTAATAAAAACCATTTCACCATGGCAGAGGAGGGGGCTTGGCATGGGGGATAGAAAATACTCTAAAATTGATGGTGGTGATGATTGTACAACTCCTCTGGATATGATTGAAATATCGAATTATGTGATATATGGATTAAGTGCTAATAAAACTTTTTTTACAAAAAAAGAACATGTCGGTGAAGTCTCTTTTGCATTATTAACTGCAGAAAAATGGGAGGCCTTTTAAGGTTTTTCTACTATGAAGACACAAAAACGTGTCTAAGAAAGAGCCAAAGGTGTGCAGTCAATGATATGATTTTTTGTTCTTTGATGCCTGGTAACTGATCCCTTTGGGACCACTCGATCACACAGGCTGGTGTGTTCTTCCATGTGGACTTTGTTGCTTCTGAGCTAGATGGCCGCTTGTTTATCTTCAAGCCTTTAAGACCCCAGTCACTATCTCTTTTGATAGCCGGGCACCATCAGCTTTCTTCACCACATTTACTTGTTCACCCACTTTGGCTCCAGCCGTTGTGTTGGGAGAGTGAGCATCATAGAGTTCCAATTTAATAAAAGAAGGTATTCATGCATTGAGGGAGTGTTTGAGTAGAGGCCCAAGGTCCTTCCGCCACCTTAATACTTGACCTATAAATATAGACACTTAGATCTATTTCCCCATCCTCCTATATATATTTGCATGTACATGTCTTTGTCTAGACCTCCATGAATGCCCTTTGACTCCTAGCTCTTTCCTCCATCTCCCTTGACCTTCCTCCTGCCCTACTACCATGCTTCATCGCCACCTGGGCTAGAGTATACCTCTTCTCTAAGCAACCTTACCCTTGATCATTTCCCACCAGGCCTGCCACTCCCCCTTCTCTACCATTTGGGGTCCCATGTTTTTCCCTTGTCCCTGGGTTTGTTAACACCACTTCCTTAACCCCCCTACCCCCCCACCCCAAGTCCCCCCGGAACTGTTGGTCCCGTTGTTTTTCATCCAGATAGTTCATCCAGCCTGTCCTATTCAGACAGACCTGTGGAGTCACTAACATGCACGAAAACTAGACAGAGGAAAACAAAGCAACAGTATACAACCAGACAACAAAACAACCAAAACAAACCACTGAAAAAGAACAGAACAAAACAGTTCACAAGAGAAAAGCTTGTAGTTAGTTCAGGGATCGTTTGCTGGCCCTTAGGAGCGTTTTCCAGTCCAGTCTGTTGGGGCACCACGCCCTGGCCCCAAAGTCCACTTTCAGCATTCCCTGGGGACCTTGACTGCACACCTCCATGATAGGATCGCTGAAGACAAATGGGTGCATAAGCAAATGTGGTGAAGAAAGCTGATGGTGCCCGGCTATCAAAAGAGATAGTGTCTGGGGTCTTAAAGGCTTGAAGGTGAACAAGCGGCCATCTAGCTCAGAAGAAAATAAGCCCACATGGAAGAAGCACACCGGCCAGTGCGATCACGAGGTGCCCAAGGGACCAGGTATAAGGCATCATGCAAAAAAAAAAAAAGATATGTGTGTGTATGTATGTGTATATATGTGTATATATATCATATTAAATGAAGGGGGAAGTGCAGAGTGGAGACCCAAGGCCCAGGTGTCGACCAATGGAGATCCCCTCATAGAGGGGTTTAGGAGAGGAGATGGGTTAATTAGGGTGTGAGGTAGTATCGATGAAGAACACAGCTTTCCCCCAGATCCTGGATGCTTCCTCCCCCCAACTACCATGATCCGAATTCTACCTTGCAGGGCTGGATAGGACAGAGGCTGTACACTGGTACATATGAGGGTTGGAGGTACAGGGAATCCAGGGTGGATGATACCTTCAGGACCAAGGGTGTGAGGGACCATGCTGGGAGAGTGGAGGGTGAGTGGGTTGGAAAGGGGGAACTGATTACAAGGATCCACATGTGACCTCTTCCCTGGGAGAGGGACAGCAGAGAAGGGGGGAAGGGAGACTCCGGATAGGGCAAGATATGACAAAATAACGATGTATAAATTACCAAGAGCATATGAGGGAGGGGGGAATGGGGAGGGAGGGGGGGGGGAAAAAGAGGACCTGATGCAAAGGGCTTAAGTGGAGAGCAAATGCCTTGAGAATGATTGGGGCAGGGAATGTATGGATGTGCTTTATACAATTGATGTATGTATATGTATGGATTGTGGTAAGAGTTGTTTGAGTCCCTAATAAAAGGTAAAAGAAGAAAAGAGAAAAAAATGATTAGGGCAAAGACTGTACAGATGTGCTTTATACAATTGATGTATGTATATGTATGAACTGTGAAAAGAATTGTATCAGCCCCAATAAATTGTTAAAATAAAAAAATTTAAAAAAAAAAAAGAAAAGAAAGAGCCAAAGGAGCCAAGCCAGGGATTTAAGAAGGCTGCCTGATGATTTCCCATAGAAACTGTAGCAAAAAGAGTCCTTGTTTGATGAGAGAAATGAAAAGGAGCAGTGTTGTGGTGAAAGGTCCTCTGAGGAAGCTTTCCTTGGCGTTTTTCTTCTAAAGCGTGGGCTAGCTTTCTCAAAACACTCTCATTGGAAGCAGACGTAAGTTTGAACTGACTCAAGGAGTTTGGTTTGGGGCGCACTGCTCAAAGAATGTAATGAAGGTCACCAATGGTACATGTAGAAGCTGTTGACTGGTGTTAGATCTCCATTCTGTGTTCTCAACAACAAAATTAATGGCTAACAATAATTTAAAATAAAACAAAGAACTCTGGAAGAATCAGAATCATCTAAATCATAAACAAGTGGAGCAAATGTCCTATTCTCTGTCAGAAGACCAGGTTGTTATTTGAGTTGGGGGGGGGCGGGCTTTGAGAAAGAAAACAAGCAAAATCCCTTGAGCATCCCAAAAATCTGTTGTTGTGATCTTTGCTTTTGAAGTGTGCTTTTGCTTTGACTAGACCACTCCATCTTGGTAACCATGGCTCTGATTGTGCTTGTCTTCAGGATCAGGCTCATACTAGTAAAACCAGTTTCATTTCCTGTTACAATCCCACTTTCCATTGAAAGCTCTCCTCTGTCTGCAGCTGATCTGGACAGAGCAGTTTGGGTACTCACGCATAGGAAGCTTGCTCAACTTTAATTTTTCAGTCAGAATTGTATCAGCTGAGCAGACTGAGATGCCTATGACATTGGCTATTTGTTCAGCTTCTAAGCGTCACTCCTCTTCCATTAGTGCATGAACAAGGTTACTTGTTTCCTTGCCAATTGACGTGGCTGGTGTGCTGCTCTGGGCTTTATCTTCAATGAGTTAAAAAATAAATATTTATAAACTAGTAATTTCTGTGAGACGTTACCCCCCTAAACTTTTTGTCAAGCATCAATGATTACACCATTCTTCCACCAAAACTTCGCCATAATTTGATGTGTGTTCTTGTTTCAATATGTGCAGATTTGCTGTTGCCTGATAGGGGCTCTTTTCAAATGGATGTTTTATTCCTCTCAGTGCCTCAAACTTGATCTTGTTTAGACATGCTATAAAAAATTAGAGTTTCTTTTCATGCCAAAAGAATTGAAATCCATTTGTAAAATATATTTCCCATGAACTTTTGGTAGACTCCTTATATTGCAGAATTGTTAGGAGAATTAAATAAGATAATAAAGTTCCTGGAACATAGTAAACATTCAGTAAACAATTACTCAAGCCAGGCCTCGTGGTGTTTCTGGCTCACTATCAAATTTCCATTGAGATTAATGCCTCATTTAGAGGAATAAAAGTCCTTGAATGTCAACAGGCTCAGAAACTATAAAAGAAATCCATAAATCTTAGACCCTACAGGCCAGGAACCATAACTGTTTCATTGGTGAATGATTGGTGAATGTTGGCAGATAGTCAAAAACCCAAAGTTTGAAGTGATTGTCCTGAGATAATTTTTGAACTTTAAGCGAAACATGTCCCCTGAAGTCTTCTTAAGCCCAAACATTAGTTTAGCTTACCTAGTACAAATGTCTACCTTGAGCATTATGCTCCTTCAAGAACCATCTCTATGAGATCAAAATGACAACAGCAACTCAAAAAACATAGTTAGGTTAAAATGTAATATCATTTCATTTCTCTTTTGATTTGTTTTAAAGTTGTTTCAGTTTAGAAGAAGAGGAGGATGAGGAGGAGAGATGAAAGGGGGTTACACGTGGATGAAGCCCCGGGTGCATCCCTTCGGACCCTGGACCGGGATGTGAACAGCCTTGCTATCATGCAGAATGCACTGGGAAGTGAATTGTTGCAGAGGCAGTTCCCGTAGGTTAAAATTTAACACCCTATCATTTGATCTTCCTTATGATTCATTTAAATTTGTTCTTGTTTTTAAGATTTTCTGCTTTCTTTTGATTGATGTTTTTATGTTTCACTTTGTTGCTGTTGTTGGGTTTTGTCTTGAAATGTTTTCCTGGATATGAAATCCAGGATAGGTGAATCTAGCCGGTACCTAGATTAGCATTTCTTTGGGGATATGGCAGGGGAGGTTGGAGGGAAATGGGGAGCTAGTATCGATGAGGACAAGAATGATGAAAATGTTCTAAAACTGATGGTGGTGATGATTGTCCAACCCTTCTTGATGTGATTGAACTGCTGAATTATATGATACGTGAATTTCATGCCAAGGAAACTGTTGGAAAAGCATTAGAGAGGGGCCTTCGTGGACAGTGAGTTTATGTTAATAGGTGAACGACCTGAAAAAGAGAATGAGCGCACCCCTCAGACTGGAATCAATGTTGCTGAATGGTGCCTGTAGAAAACTGCTAGATTGGTGTTTATTTTGCATTGTGTGTTCTCAACAAAATAATTAAAAAACAATAATTTTAAATTAAACAAGGAACTCCGGGAGAATCAGAATCGTCTTAAATAATGAACAAGTGGAGCAAACGTCCTGTTCACTGTCAGAGGACCCAGCGGGTGTCAGATTATGCCGACCTTGAGGGATGCTCCGTGAGAGAGCCTTGGCCTTCCACGTCTCTGTCATCCTTTGGTTCCCTGGAAGGGGTGGCTCTAAAGCACGTTGAGAATGTTCTCCATCTCATACCTTGGAGGTAAAGAAATCTTTGAGGAATTCAACCTGGATTTATTTATACTCTGTACTTTTAAAATAAAAAAATAATAGTGATTTGAAGATGCTTACAGTAAAAGGTTGCAACAGACTTAGCAAAATTGAAGTCCAGATTGAGAAGACTCAAGCAGCAGATAAGACCATCTTAAAACATACCACAGTTATGTTAACCATCGATAGGAGGCTTAGTGGTATTGTGGCTGAGCGAACAAATGCCCTCTCTTCGCTCACTTATTTCTAGAGCTGTATCTTAAACTATTTAGAGGTAACTTTGAAATTATTCCAGAAATGTACACACATAAACAAGTAATAAAAATTGACAAAATGTTAGCCAGTGTTAAATGTAGGTGAGGGGGCTATCAAGCCTGATACCAAGTCAATGCCGGGCAGCTACTGGCAAAGCTTCACTGGATGTAACATGTGCCACAGAAGAGAGTCCAATCCTCAAGAAGTCTGCGTTACTGGTGAGAAACTCAGGTTAGGAGCCTTTTTTTTTTTTTTTTTTTTGTCTCTAGTACCAGCTCTTTAGTAGAAAGCAATCAAAGGAGTCTCATCTATACAAGTCTCATGAGATTGATGGAGCCCATTCAGTCTACTCAATGCCATTGTGCATATAACAGTATGTTGGCAAACACCTAATGCATAAGTGTTTTCTTTCTTTTTTTAGTGCATAGTTGGGTTTTTAATTAGTAATAGATTATTTTATTGAGGGCTCTGACAGCTCTTATAACAACCCATACATCAGTTGTATCAACCTTCCTCTAGTTCTTAAACGCTTCCTCCTCCCAACTGTCATGATCCCAATTCTACCTTGCATACCTGGTTAGACCAGAGGATGCAAGCGGTACAGATGGGATCTGGAAACAAAGGGAATCTAGGACACATGAACCCCTCAGGACAAACGGTGAGGGTGGCGATACCGGGAGGGAAGGGTAGAGTAGAAATTGGGAACCGATCACGGGGATCTACATATAACCTCCTCTCTGGGGATGGGCAACAGAAAAGTGGGTGAAGGGAGAAGCCAGGCAGTGTAAGATAAGATAAAATCATAATTTATAAATTATTAAGGGTTCATGAGGGAGGGGGAGTGGGGAGGGAGGGGGAGGGAAAAAAGGAAAATGAGGAGCTGATTCCAGGAACCCAAGCAGAAGGCAAATTTTGAGAATGATGAGGACAACGAATGTATAAGTGTGCTTTACACAATTGATGTATGTATGGATTGTGATAAGTGTTGTATGAGCCCCAATAAGATGATTTTTAAAAAACACACATTTGTACATATGTTGCCATTGTCGTTTTCAAAACATTTTCTTTCAGCTTGAGCCCTTGGTATCAACTCCTCTTTTATTCCCTCCTCCCCCACCCTCTGATCCTCATGGGCTGCTGATAAATTATAAATTATTATTATTTTCGTATCTTACACCATCCCTTCTCCCTTCACCATTCTGTTGTTTGTCCCCAAGGGGAGAAAGGGGTTATACATTGATCATTATAGCCCAATGAGTAACCATCACAGTATCTAATATTTATTAAAATATTAAGTAATCAATAGCTACTAGTACTTAGAATTATTCTGGACAATCAACCAAATCCAATGGTTAAAATATTTAAATACCATCATGTCAAAGGAAAACCCACTGCTAGAGTCGATTCCAACTCATAATCACCCTATACAGGGCTTCTGAGACTGTAAATCTTTCTAAGAACAGACAGCCTCATCTTTCTCCCAAGAAGCAGCTCGTGGCTCCAGGCTAATAGTTAGCAGTTCAATACCTACCCCACAGCACCACGAGGGCTCCTTAACACTTGTTATTAAACACCATTCCCTCACAACCTCACTCCATATCCTCCCTTGAACCTCCCCACAGTTCAGCAATTAAAGGGTTCATGCCTAGCTCTAAGGGGTTTTCCAGAACCTGCTCCAGTCCAATCTTGACCTCCATTCTGATAAGAGGGACACTAAGTCCACCCTTAACTAGTTGTTACACGTTTGTGCAGTTGCTCCCTACTTACTGTACCCAAAATTGCCCTCTAAACGTTTGTGAGACATAATCTCACAGAGGACATGTACAATTAGTACACAGGAAGAAACTCAGACTCCAAGAAATTTAGTTAGGAGCCCAAAGCCACATGGCTAGAAAGGGCAAAGCTCCAGACCACTGCTCCCTGTTTCCTGGCTGCAACTCTGGGATGGATCTTTCAGGTTCCTTAATTCTAAGAAGGATAAAGCACCCTGGACTACTCAAACAACAAGAAAATCCGTCTAGAAAAGGCACAGCCAGAATGCTGCTTAGAAACAAGAAGAGTGACAATTTCGTCTCCTAGAGTTGGGACATGTTATCGGAGGGATTAGTCCCTGGAAAGGGGCATCGTTCTTGGTAAAGCAGAGGGGCAGCAAAGGAGAGGAAGGGCCTCAACAAAATGTGTGACTCTGTCTGTGGCTACAACAATGAACTCAGACATGAGAGCAGTTGTGCGGGAGGTGCAGGACGGGGCGGTGTTTGCTCTGTTGTACCTAGAGTCCCTGTGAGTCTGTGGGAGTTACAACTTGAGACTAGTATGAGTGAAGGGGTGGAGCTTAGCCTGTCAATCAGGTTGCAGCTGGATGACCTCATTTGGAGGCATGAAGGAAATAGATAGCTCACTGAAGGCGGGACACACTCTCTCTCTGCTTCGTCTCCCTGATAACAAGACATATGGAGCTGCGCTGATAAAACCAGAGTTCTGGAGCTGGAGGAACCAAGTCAAGACCCACACCAGTGCTAAGATGCTTCCACTGCCACTGGATCCACAAGACTTTCCACCCACTAGCCTGTGATCTACCTGCATTCGGCATCATTGCATGTATCAGACATATAGGCTAATATCAGATTTACAGACTTGATCTGGACTGGGCTGAGGTGTTTTCTCCATATTCAACTGCTCTTGTATGTAAAGCTCTTTCTTATGCATATATGAGTGTCTATGAATTCCTTTCTCTAATCTACCCAGACTAGCACAGAGAAAAGCAGATGGAAGTCTTAGCTCCCACTGAAAACCCACTTGAACAAACAGCCTTCTGCACCATGGTTCTGGGCTCTGCTCACTAAGGAAACTCTCCAAGGCCCCTAGCCTGTAGCTGTGGGAAACGTGGAGGACACAGCAAGGCTGAGCAGTACTTTCAGAGTAGTGGTAAAAGTCTGTAGAACTGTTTGAGCACCCAGACCCTGAGAGTTTGACTGGTGGACCCTTAATCTCAGGTCCCTAAGAATCCCCTGAAACTTCCTGGGCCCTCCCTCAGACCCGGCCATGAAGGGCAGCCTACCTCCTTGTATCCCTGCGGGGGGGGGGGGGGGCGCACCACCTGATTTCCTGGTGACCTTCTAACTTTGCTTTTGCCTTTCCCATGGTGCTTAATACCCATGTGACCTGGAGACTCTATAACCCTAAGAATCAGCCCTGCTCGCCAGCTGGCTGAGTACAATAGCATCTAGGAAGCAAAGTCATGGGACTGAAACCAGGAGAAAACCTATTCATGAGGGAGCAGGTGGCAGCTGGAAACCAGAAGGAAGGAAGGCCGATGATTTCTTCCTCCTAAAGGGCCCGATTAGCTGGGGATTTCGGAGGGAGTCACTGGATGGGCCTCCGACCCCGCGGTCCCTCTCCTAAAGAAGGCAATGATGCCTATCCTAGGCCCACACCCTTCCCAGCAGGACTCAGAGAAGCAAGTCCCCTGCTGACAGGACCTTTGAGATGGAAAGCAGGAAGGGAGGGCCTGGCTGACAGGCAGTGAAGAGAAGTCCTGCCTCTCACTCCCCCTCCAACGGCAGACCAGTGAGATACTTCTGAGAGCATCTGTTATCACAATTTTGCTTATTTTTAATCACAAGTGACATTTTCATAGAAGAAAGGAACAAAAGAAAAAAAATGATACACACACACACACACACACACGAGCATCTTTCCACGTCAGGAAATTCACTCCTACTACACCTCTCGTAATGGCTGCAAGGCATTTCATTGGATGGAGAAAAGCCAGTCTCCGGTGCATTCGGATCACTTTTAAGGGATTTTAAATTGTATTAGGAATTATGTTGACATCCCAGCCAATCACCCTCTCACTCCACAGGCTACCCTGAATTTCTATACGTTATTTTCCCTTACAGTCAACCTCAGGAAGTTTCTAGATGTTTTTCTGTGTGACCTCTATAATGTCTGTTGAAGACACAAAAGTATCACTCTCGCTTCCCCTTCGAGTCCCAGGAGAGAAGAGATGACAGCTGGGGCACAGCCAGGGACTTGCTTCCCAGCATCTTGTCTCTTACTGTAGACCGCGATCCTCAAGTACATCTTTGGATTCACCCGTTCATCATTAGACATGGGCCCTGGAACTTGTTTCCAAGCGAGTAAAAAGTTCAAAGTTGTGAACTGTCTGGCTAGGGGCTTAAAGCCGCTCCTGCAGTGAGAGAGCTGAGGGGGGATGGGGAGAGATACACCAAGTAGAAGAGCAAGACAGAGAAGAGATGCTATAAGCAGCCTTTCCCGTTACCTGCACTTTAGTAGCCTCAGAACAACTGAGACACAGACACACACACACACACAAGTACACTCACAGGCCGGCTCCAGAGCCTCCACACGTGGGAAATGAGAAGCTTTATACAGAGCTGAACGTTGTGACTTGTTCATTCCAGAGGGAGAAAAGCCCAGACCTGAGAAGCCCTGGGTGATGTAAACAATGAAAACACTTAGCTTGTGGAGCAAAAGACCATATTCCACTGGGAACCCCCCCAAGAAAGGCCTGGGGGTCAGCTTTTGCAATACCAGCCACTGAAGACACCCCCCGCCCCCCCTCTTCAACAGATGAAAGGATTAAATGCGGTACAGACATGCAATGGAATACTACTCAGTCAGTAGGAGAAATAAGCTCTTTTTTTTTTTTTTGAGAAATAAGGTCTTGATGCATGCTTGCCTATGAGTGGATATGGAAGACATGATACTTAATGAAATAAATCACCAAAGGGCAAGTATTATATGACCCCAATAATATAAAAATTCAAAAAAGGCAAAGATACAGAGAAGAAAGTTTATTAGTGCTTATCAGAGTGGGAGGGCAGGAGAAAGGGGGCCTAATGGTGGTGTAATACACATTTATTGAGGATAGGATCACACAAGAGTTATTGTAACTGTTGTCAATAAGTTGTACAACTGTAAAACGTGGATAGGCAACAGCTATGTGAATGATGTGTTTACAGTAGTGACAAACACAAATAGGAGCTGCTGAGATGGTTTACCTACAACCCAAAACGTCACAAGAGTCAGTTCCTTGGTTTGGAGGTTTAGACTCATGCTTCCAGGGAACATCTCAGTGAGTTGGCATACTACTCTATCCATTGCTTCGTTCCTGCCTCCCTGGACCTGGGGTCTTAACAGCAGAGTGCCTGGTCTCTGGTTTCCCAGAGCACAGAAGAAACCACACGTCCAGAATGGACGGAAGAGCTGGAAGGCGTAGTTAATGGCCTCCAGCATCAACTACTTCCTTCGCCAGGAGACCAGAAAAACTGGATGGCATCCAGCTACCATGTGTAAGCATTCTGACAAAAGATTCTACAGTTGTTCTCTTCAGGGACCATTGATTCCTTTCTGACTCGTAAAAGCCCTGTACCCAACAGAACGAAACACTGCCCAGTCCTGGGTCACTTCCACAACTGTTGCAATATTTGAGCGCATGGCTCCATCCACTTTGTCATTTCATCTCCTTAAAGGTCTTCCTCTTGTCCACGGATCCTCAACCAAGTATAACGTCCTTCTCTGAGGACTGGTCCCTCCTGGTAACATATGTCTATCTGTGAAACCAAGGGCTCTCATTCTCCCTTCTAAGGAGCATTCTAACCACACTTTTGTTTTTTCCTCATTTACTTATTCAATGTTTGTTTTCATTTTTTACATTTTATTAGCACCTAATCCACATATCATACAATTCAATAGTTGAATCATATCAAGAAGAATTGTACAATCATTACCACAATTGATTTTAGAACATTCCTCCCCTCCTTGCCCCCACCCTCCATGGTTAACCACCTCTAAAATGAGTTGTGTAATCATAATCAGTTCTTGGGCTCCCGCCTCCATTGGGTACTCCCGAAATCTCCTCACCCTCCCTATCTCCCGCCCTCACTTCTACATCCCCTATAAAATCTTGCATCCACTATTATCTTTATGCATCCACTCCTGCGTTTCACAAACTGGGAAACCCAATAGAAACAATAAAAAACAAAACTGAAATAAAATGGTAAGGGCAAAATAATAATCATATAAAGATAAAAATACAAACAATGAGTAAGGGGGGAAAGACCACCCTCAATATTTAAAAAGTCAAAATAAATTTTTGTCATGGAACACGCAAGAAATAATTGCACCTGGAACAAATTTAATTAGGGTCAATCGGTAGGTCATCTGACGAAGCACTAAGTTCAATCCAGCATAATCAAGATTGCAGTGCGCTCTGTCTGATAGTAAGGCTGTTCGAGACGCTTGCCTGTGGCTGGTGGGGTCTGCCAGCAGCTTAATTGAACTCGTTACTCGGCAAATGGGTTTTGGGCTCCACTGTCCTCCACAGCCTGCTACCAATTGACCATTCATAATTCTAGCTCCAATACTTTTCCCTTTGTCATTTTTGGATTTTGTGATTGTCATCTTTGAATCGCACAAACTGGTATACTTCTTCCATGTGGACTTAGTTGACTCCTCTCTTAGATGGCTGCTTGTTTGAATACAAGCCTTTGCAGTCTGCTTGACAGCTGGGCACCATCTGCTTTCTTCACCACACTTTGAGGTAGCACCATTCTTCAGTGATCCTTTCTCAAAGGTAAGTATCGAGCAGGGCCATGTTATCAGAACTAACCATTCTTGGATTGAGGCCAGAGTTAAGTAGGAACCCAGAATCCATCTGCATGTCATGGGATATGCCCAACTCAGACTTACTTTGGAGGCCATCCTGTGACTAAATAAAACCCCGTGAGACCAACTACACCCGTGAGAGCAACAATCCAACCAGCAAACAAACAGGGGGAAAAGAAAAGCTAAAGGCAGGAAAACAAAAATCCATAGAAACCTGGAAGTACCACATTATCAATCACGCCCCTGGGAGACAAGGCAGTTGCACGGATCCCACATCAATTTCCCAGTGACACGGCGCTCTGCACACTGTCTGCAGGAGGAGTCTGAGTGCATTTGCACCCCAGCCACAGCCCAGGAGCTGTTGCCTTACCCAGGTTGGTCTCCATTTGATCGTGCTGTGTTTACTCTCAGCATGGGGACAGGTGCCAAGGGGGGACCTTCCTGGATCAAGTCTTCCAAGTGTAGATCCCTGCCCCGCTGATCAAAACCTGTCATGCCATGGCAAGATGGACATTGAGGTATATGGTGATTCTGTGTCTCTTTCCACTGGGCACCCACCAAGCCAGGGCCCTCCCCCGCCTCTCCACCCCCCAAGGGCCAATGACCGCCAATTCCACAGTCCCAGCGTGGCGACTACCCTCTGCTTCCTCTCCCATCCAAGTATCCCTGTCCTCAGTCCAAAGGTGCTGGCAACTTCGAGGCAGGGCTCAGTTCATTCAGCCGGGCCTCTACGATAAATCCTTCTGATGTAGGCCCTGCGATGTGCCCTGCTGCCTGCAAAGTCAGCTTGCAGGATCATCACGGTGCGTAGTCCATGGTTCAGTGAGGTCGGGCCGACCATACTCCTAACAGATTGTTTCGCTTCTGGCAGTTTGTGGTATCGTCCATATTCTTTGCTCACGCCATTGTTCAGAAGCATCAGTTCTTCTTCGGCCTTCCTTATTCGTTGTATCCGAGCCTTCACGTGTATATGAGGTGAATGAAAATATATCAGGCGTGCCTTAGTCTCCAAAGTGATGTCTGCTTTTTGACAATTCAAAGAGATCTTTTGCAGTAGATTTGCCCAGTGGAATATGTGGTTTAATTTCTTGACCACAGTGTCCATGGGCATTGATTGTGGATCCAAGTAAAGTAAACTCTTCGATAACTTCAAACTTTTCTTCCTTTATGAGGATTGGTCCAGTTGAAAAATATTTTATTTTCTTTATGTTGAGGTGTAATTCATGCTGATGTGTAGCCTTTGGTCTTCATCAATAAGTGCTTCAAGTTCTGTTTGCTTTCAGCGAGCAAGGTTGTGTCATCTGCATATCACAAGCTGTTTGTGAGTCTTCAATCCTAATGCCTCATTCTTCTCATGCAGTCCAGTTTCTCAGCATACAACTTGAATTAATATGGTGAAACATATGACACTGTAACTTGATAAGATCCACACATTAAAATGCCTTTGCATGGTTAATAAAACACAAGAAAACATCTGTCTAGTATTCTATGTTTTCAGTCAAGATCTACCTGACACCAGCAATGAAGTCCCTCCTTCCACTTCCTCTTTTGAATAAAGCTTGAATTTCTGGCAGTTCCTGTTGATGTGTTTTTGCCGCAACCATTGTTTAATTAGTGTTGACAAAAGTTTACTTGCATGTAATATTAATGATATTGTTCAATAACGTTGCATTCGATTGGATGACTTTTCTTTGGAATGGATATAACTGTGGATCTCTTTTAGTCAGTTAACAAGCAACTGTCTCCCACATTTCTTAGTACACATGAATGAGTACGGTCCGCACTGCATCTCTTTGTTGAAACACCTCAATCGGTATTCTGTCCATTGCTGGAAACTGCCTTCAGCGCAGCTTGGAATCTCCTTCCTTTAGTGCCATTACTCCTTCTTCCTTGAATACTTCCTCTGTACCTGATCCTAATTCCTGAAATAGTTGCATGTCAATCAATTTTTTTTAATACAGTGACTATC
This sequence comes from Tenrec ecaudatus, assembly GCF_050624435.1. Taxonomy (NCBI): domain Eukaryota; kingdom Metazoa; phylum Chordata; class Mammalia; order Afrosoricida; family Tenrecidae; genus Tenrec; species Tenrec ecaudatus. Next base: position 124,290,636 of record NC_134538.1, read on the forward strand.
TATTCTTTCTAGCGTCTTTGAGGTTTCCTGTGTTTGTCCATAAAATCCTTCAATATTATAACTCGTGGCTGAAATTTTTCTTCAGTTCTTAAAGTGCTAAGGATGTTATTCTAACTGATTTTCTAACTCCAGGTCTTTGCACATTTCCTTATAATACTTTGTGCATTTTATTATTTACTTTGTGTTTTCCATCCAGCCTTTAAAATCTTTTCAACACTTTCACTTCATCATTTCTTCCATTCATTTTAGCTACTTTAAATTTAAAAAAAACAGAGAAGCTGGATTATATGAAGAAGAATGCAATATCAGGATTGGAGGAAGGCTTATTACCAACTTGCAATATGCAGATGACACAATCTTGCTTGCTGAAAATGAGGACGACTTGAAATCCTGATGAAAATCAAGAATTGAGCTTTCAGTACGGATTACAACTCAAGGTAAAGAAGACCAAATCCTCACAACTGGACCAATAGGATGAATGGAGCAAAGATTGAAGCTGTTAAGGATTTTGTTTTACTTGGATCCACAACCAGTGCTCAAGGAAGCACTGCACAAAGGATGCACTGCATTAGGTAAAAGAGACCAAAGGATGCACTGCATTAGGTAAATCTACTGCACAAGAACTTTTTAAAGTGTTGAAAAGTAAGGAGGTTACTTTGAGAACTAAGGTGCCCCTGACCAAGCCATGGTATTTTCACTGTCACATATGCATGTGAACGTTAGACAAAGAGTAAGGAAGACAGAAGAATCGATGCCTTTGAATTGTGGTGCTGGAGAAGACTATTGAAAGCACCAGACTCTCAGAAAACCGAACAAAACTTTCTTGGAAGAAGTAAAGCCAGATGATCCGTAGAGCCTAGACTAGCGAGACTTTGTCTCACAAGGAGAGACCAGTCCCTGGAGAAGGACAGCATGCTTGATACAGGAGAGGGGTAGTGAGAGAGAGGAAGGCCCTCGTTGAGACGGATTGACAGAGGGCTGTCACAGCGGGCTTGCACGTAAGCACAATGGTGAGGACGGCACAGGACCAGGCCGTGCGTGTTTTGCTCTGTTGCTGAGTCGGAACTAACTCGGTGGCACCTAATAACAACAACAAATTCAGAATCTGTCCTGATATCCATTTTGGTCTTTTCTTTCTTTTTTATCTTTATAATGACTGTCTGCTCTCTTCGTGTATGGTCTCCTCCATGTCATCCCACAATTGATTTGGTCTTCAGTGATTAGTGTACACTGAGTCTAATCTGTTCTTGAGATGGTCTCTAAATTCAGGGGGTATATATTCAAGGTAATACTTTGGCTTTCACTGATTTATGTTAATTTTTTTGACATCAGCTTGACCTTGCATATGAGTAGTTGATGGTCTGTTCTATAGTTGACCTCTGACCTTTGAGATTCAGCCTCTTCATTGTTCCTTTCCCCAAATGTGGTCAGTTTGATTCCTGTGTATTCCATCCAGCAAGTTCCGTGTGTGTGTTGCAGTTGTAAGGTCACATGCAGTCATCTTGACTCAGAGCCAGTATACGTACAGCGAAGCAAAACACTGCCTGGTCCTTCCCCACTGTCACAGTTGTTGTGTTTGAGCCTATTGTTGCAATTGCTGCGTCTATCTCACTGAAGGTTTCCTCTGTTTCCTAACTCTCTACTTTATTAAAAACGATATCCTTTTCCAGAGATTGACCTCTTCTGATAACATATATATAGTTGTCATTTATACTGTTGAAAAGATTTTTTTCCCAATGTATATGCCACTGGTCCTGAAAAATTCTATCATGTAATCTTCAGCTTATCTCTATGACCAGCGCCGTATTTTCCAACTTCCTATTCATCCATGTTTCCAACTTACATATTCTAATCATCAGTAATTATCAATACATTTTGATGGCCTGTTTGATAAGTTTCATTCCAAAGAAGTTGGTAGAATTCTTCAACTTTGTCTTCTTTGGCATTAGTTCTTATTATGTAAATTTGAATAATAGTCCTATTAATTGGTCTCCTTGTAGGCTTATCATCCTATCCCTGACAGCGTTGGACTACAGGAGAGAGCTTGAAATGTCTTTTTGACAATAAATGCAACACCATTCCTCTTGATTTGGTCATTTCCAGCATGGTAGGCCACCTGGTTGGTTGATTCGAAATGGCCAATACCAATCCACTTCAGCTCACTCATGCCTGGATCTTTGTGCATTCTACTTCATCTTTGGCAACGTCCACTTCTTCTAGATTCATGCTTTGTATCTTCCACATTGCAATTATAAGTGAATGTTTGCAGCTGTGTCTTTTCCTTTGGACTCATACCCACGTGAGCAAGTGGAGATTTTTAAAGGTGCACTCAAGATCAGCTGCATTTCGCAGAGGCAATTCTTCCTCGGTCTGATGTTGAGCATTTTCCAAACCCCAGGAGTTCAACTCCTGACATGCCATCAATGTTCCAATGCTATTCATCAGGTTTTCCGGAGACAAATTTTTCAGAAGTGGGCTCACAGGTTTTTCTTCCTAGTCTGTGTTAGCCTGGAAGGTCTCCGGAAATCTGCCCACCATGACTCTCAACGGACTTATTTCAAATACCAGTGGCACAGTTCCCAGCCTCTCAGCAACGTGTCAGCTACCACAATAAGACAAACTGCACAAGTGGTAAACAAAATAAGAATCTTGAACAAAAGGGGAAAATGCAACACAGAATTTCAAAGTCTCAAGGACTCTTGTCTTCCTGAAACGGTTGACCTGAAATAATCTATAAACAAAACATCCCCCAGAAGCCTTATTAAAACCAAACAATCGTTTAGCTCAACTAATAAAAATGTAGCCTTGAGCGTTATTCTCATTTAATTGCTCTCTATATGTGAGCAAAGTGATAACAGCAACTCAGATAATTAGCTAGGCACCTGAGGGGCGGTGAGTTTGTGTTTGTGGGGGAGGGACAAGTCAGCACAGGAGAGGCAGAATGATTGCATAACTCAAAGAATCTTGTCACTGAATAAAAGCTGTCGAAGAAGCGGCATTGGTATGTTTTGGTGTATGCATTCTCAAGAACCATCACAAAATGAAAAAAATTTTAAAAGAAGATGCCCAGCTTCTGGGAAATATGGAAGGCATGGACCACGTCAGTGACAGATCAGTGGTGGTGGTGATGTCGTTATTCTTTGATCAAAACAAGGGGTGTGATGCATGGTACTGAACGGCACATGTAGAAATTGTTGAGCTGATATGTGGTCTGCTGTCTATCTTCTCAACAACAGCAAAATGAAGACGCTTTAAATGGTATGTGGGAGCGCAGGTTAAAAACTGATGGGACCACCGTGAGTTCGAATGACTTCATGGCTGGTTCAAGATGAAGGACAATGATTTAGTTTGTTCCACGGAGCAATGCCGTGTCAGAGGCACCCTGTGGGGGCTTAGTCAGCGCTAGACTGAGATGAAGATGTCGGATATATATTTTTTAATGTTTTGAAACGAGCTTGTGTGTCACAGAAGAGTTTAAGTCACTTTCCAGTTTACCTGACCTTCTTATAACTGCGCAGACCAGTGTTCAGTAAGAGGGTGAAGGCATCTGGAGGGTTTTGAAGGCTGTGATACTTATCTCTTTTAATTTTAATTTATTCTTTTTTTGTGGTTGGAAATAGTCTTTATTTTGTAAACCTCTGTGTTTAAAATAGATGAACCCTGCTCATAATTCATATAATGGACCTGAGACACACTACCCCAAGTTCACCCATCACAGGGAGATGGTGAGGCTCAAGAGCAGTAGGCCTGGGTTTTAATTTTAAATTTTACCCATTTTTATTATCATTACTTTTCCCCTTGTGTTTGTAGAATGTGACGCATACAAAGAAAAACATGCTATAGGTGGCTGCACAGACCGTCTCGTATAAATAGTGACAGGATCCGAGTAAACACCACACACACACACAGTTATATTTTTCTTTTCCTTCCCCACCCACTCTCCGAAACCTCCCTCCCTCTACCCCCTCCTCCCGTCAAAGTCTTTAAACGCTTTTCTTTTGGTGTGAAACTGTATTTTTTCCTTTCTCCCTTTTTAATAATGGTGTCATGAAATATGCAACTGACTAATTTTGCTGAGCACGATGTTCTCTGGTTTTGTTCAAGCCATGAGGTGTTTGACAGGCTCGCCACTGCTCCTTAAGGCTGCATGCGACTCCATCATGTGCATGTCCCAATTAGTCTATCCATTCCTCCACCGATGGGGCTGTTGATTGTTTCCATCTTTTTGCTGTTATAGAAATTGCTGCACTACACATGAATGTGCATATGTCTGTTCAGGGTGGTTGTTGTTTTTATTTCTAGTAGAGAGGATTCAGGACCATAAGGTATTTGTATTTGCATTTGTTTAAGGAAGCACCATATGGTTCCATACTTTTTTTTTAGGTGAAATTTTGTACAGCAAATTAGGTTCTCCTTAAACAATTTTCAAGGAGTGCTGGTGGCACCAAGGTTTAGGCGTAGGGTTGCTAACAGTGATTTAAATCCCCCAGGTGCTCCTTGGGAGAAAGATGAGCAATCTGTTCCCATGAAGATTTTCCCTCCCACAAACCTTATCGAGGGTCATTCTGAGTCAGAACCAATTCAATGACAGTGGGCTTTTAACCATTTTCACACAAGTTTTTCTGTCCCATTGGTTGCAATGCTTCTATTGTGTCAAGCACTCCTGTTGGTTCTATTTAAACAGATCCTCCCCCTCCTGGGTGGCTCACTTTGCTTTAGGTAAATGTTGACCGTTGGCGCTCAAGTAGTTCATTGTTTAAGGGAGCACAGTACACACAGGTGTTCCTGTGGATCTTATTAGCCTCTTTTATTGGACTGAAAGTTGACCTGAAGAAATAGCTTCAATTCCATATTCAAAGTTTCACGTTGGGAGTTCTGCTAGTCCCAATCAGTCAAGGAGACTGGCTTTTTTTTTTTAGGAATTTGAGTTTTGGTCTACAGTGTTCTATTCAATTGTAGCCCTGGTGAGAATGGTAGGTACTGGTAGCCGGGCACCACCTAGTGCTAGTCTCAGTTTAGAAGTGTCTATGGTTGGTGTGAACTAATAGCCTCACGGATTCCTTTCTTCTTAGGGCCTTTCATTTCCCTCTTTCTCTTTTGCTCCATCTGAGTATTGACCAATAGTTGTAACTTAGTTGGTCATTCACAAGCTTCTAAGATTCCCAGACACTACTCATCAAGGTAGGATGTAGACCGTTATCCTTGTGAGGTAGCTTATGCCAATTAATAAAGTTGTCCTTCGAAACTATTTTGAGTTAAAAGGTTCCAAGCCTTTTAATCCTGTAACCAATCTCTCGCGTTATTTGATGGTGGCATGGAAGTTTCCACAACTGTGCCTCCTCGTGGGGGTTGTTGAAAGTGCAGATTCACGCCGCACCTGCAAACTTACAGACACACATACCTACAGATACCCTTATCCATACATGAACTCTGACTCACATATGCCTTTTCTCACATGTATGCTCTGTATCTAGCCACATAACCACACACATTTGGGATTGCTTTTGCTACTGTTGCAAAATCGTATGTGTGATGGTATTTATCAAAATTTCCTGTTCCTCCTATCCATCTTAGAGTCTGGATTTACCATGATCAAGTTGTACTGACCTCACTCATATGTAGTCTTTTCTTGCTCATCATCAAGAGAAGTGGGGTGTCTACTGTCTAGAAAGTAACTCCCCCTTTTCTCCCTAGATAAGCAACCACTAAAGAACATTGCTTTCTGTGGATATATCTATTTTTTACTTTTTATAACAATGGGGTAATACAATATTTATCTTTTTGTTGTTGGCTTATTTCACTCAGTAGAATATCCTCCAGATTTATTCATATTGTAGGCTGTTTAACAGAGTCTTCAATATTCTTTTTTACTTGCCTAGCATTGCATTGTATATATGTACCAGTTTATTTATCCATTCATCCATTGACGAGCAGTTAGATTGTTTCCATCTTTTTCAGTTGTAATAGTGCAATGAACATAGGTCATATATCTACTGTGTCACTGCTCTTATGACTCGGAGCTATATATCTAGGATTGGGATGACTGGATCATAAGGTATTTCTATTTATAGCCTTTGGAGGAAGTACCGCACTGTTTCCCACAGTGGCTTACCATTTTATAATCTCACAAACAATGTATAAGAAGAATTCAATGCCCCCCCGCCCCCGCAGCCTGACCAGCATTTATTACTTTCTGGGTTTTTATATCGCTGCCATTTTTGCAGACATGAGATAGTATCTCATTGTAGCCTTGATTTGCGTCTCTCTAATGACTAACGACTGTTAGCATCTTTCATAGAGTTGTTGGGCCCTGAATGTCTTCTTCGGTGAAGTATCTGCCCATGTCCTTTGCTCATTTTTTCCCTGGATTGTTTATCTTTCTGTTGCTGCATTGTTCAAGGTTTCCATTTATTTTAGAGATTAGAGACTCGTGTCTTTGCCAAAGATTTGTTTCACCATGTATATATTCTCTTTTTGGTCTCTTGATAAAGTCTTTTGATGAGAATGGTCATTCAATATTTAGGAAGTTATCTACTTTGCCTTCTATAGTTCATGCATTTTTAGTTTTGTTTGCTTGACTGTTCATGCCAAAGATTAGACACCACCCCCACCCCCCAGTTTTGAGCCTATGCTATTGTCTTAGTTATCTAATGCTGCTGTAACCAAATGACCACAAGCAGATGGCTTTGACAAACAAACATTTCTTCTCTCAAAGTTTAGGAGCCTAGAAGTCCAAAAGGAAAGCATGAGCACTAGAACAGGCACTCCCTCGCTCTATCTCCTGGTTCTAGGACTTCCCGCCTAGGAGTTTAGGGCAAAGAACATGCTCGGCACCCGCCCTTCGCTCTTGGTGGTAGTAGTCTCTGTCTCTCTTCTCCATTCTCTCTCCTTTATCTCTTGCAAGATAAAAAGATAAGGCAAGCACCTAATATTGGATCCAGACTCTGACCTGGCCGAGGGTGTGGCATCCTGCCCTAATCAGGTCAATGACATCAGATGGCCAAATTGGGGGAGGGAGGGGACGGAGCAGGCGGTAATGATATAATATTGAGGGTAATGACCTAGTCTGTGTAACATATTGTTGGAGGGCACAATTCAATCCATAGCTGTTATCATCTAGAAACTTCATTATTTTAGTTTTAACTTTTAGGTCTGTGGGCCAGTTTAAATTAGCTTTTGTGAATGGGGAGGAGTATGGATCTGGATGATTTGGCTATTCAGTTTGGCCAGCACCCTTGGCTAAAGAGACTGTTTCTTCTCCATTGACTGGCTTCAACCCCTGGTTAAAGAGCCCTTGTCCCTAATCGGGTGGGGTTATAATATCTGGGTTCTCAATTCCATTTCCGTTGCTATGTGTCTTCCTCGAACCATCGCCAGGCTTTGTTTTGATTCCCGTGGCTGCAGAGTTAAGTTTTGAGATCAGGAAGGGCGAGACTTCCTCCTTTGTGCTTCGTTTTTGCTTTCTCTGTTGCTTTCCTTCCGTTCCATATAAGGCTGGAGATTAATTTTTCCTCTTCATTAAAGAATGTTGTTGGGAGTTGGTTCCGAATTGTAACATATAGATATAGCTTTGGGTAATGTTGGCACTCCCACGATCCATGAGTATGGAATGTTATTCCACTTAGGGATATGTAGCTCTCTTCATCTTTTGCAATAGGCTCTCATCACTTTCTCGGTAAAGTCTTTAATGTCCCTGATTAGGTTCCTTCCTAGGGATTTGCCCCTTCTGGGGCTATTGCAAATGGTACGGTTGTCCTGGGTTCCTTTTCAACACCCTCCTGGTGAGTGTAGACGAGCCTAGTTGATTTCTGTGTGTCCGTTGTGTATCCGACCACTTGCTGAATTCTGAGTTATAGTCAATTAACGTGGGCTGTCTAGCCATTATTCCTTATGTGATATATCAGAAATCTAGCTGTGACTATAGTCCCATGTTGGAGGACAATCTCGAATAAGGATCAGGAAGAGGATAGGGTTGAGACTGTACCATAGTAAAGGGTATGAATTGGGTCGCACTCTTGCTTCCCTTGGGGACGTCTTTTGGATTCTACCTGAGAAGCAGGAGTGAACCAGGCTACACTGTTGGCTTTGCATAGACTCAAGAAGCCCCGATGGGGTTTTGAACATTTTTGGCTTCTGGTTGGCTTCCACCTGACCTTCAGATTTTAGACTGAACAACATCCACCACCTAGCGAGACATTTCCTCAAAGTTTTCTGCATTTATATGGGACGTTGCAGCCAATTACAGAACTCCGGAACCAGTAGTGAAGGCAGGAGAGGTAGGGAAACAGAGCAAAGCAATATCTTGGAAGAGTTGAACATTCGGGGCAATCTTCAATCTCCAACTCCTTAGAACTAGTCTGGTATTGATTCTTTCAAGAGAAATGATCACCACATGTCCTGTTAGTCCTAGTAACTTTTTTGCAGGGTCCCTGGGATTTTCTATCACACAGGAGCATACATCTATTTTATTTCTTCCTTTCCAATATGGATGAACTGTATTTCTTTCTTGCCTAATTGCTGCAGTATAATATTGATTAAGGGTGGTGACAAAGGGCATTCTTGTCTGATTTTTTTTAAAATTTTATTAAAAGATCTTTTTTTCTTTTCTAATCTGTTCATTTCTTTAAATCATTTTATTGGGGCTCATACAACTCTTATCACAGTCCATACATACATCAATTGTGTAAAGCACACTTATACATTCATTGCCCTCGTCATTCTCAAAATTCGCCTTCTGCTTGGGTTCCTGGAATCAGCTCCTCATTTTCCTTTTTCCCTCTCCCTCCCCCTCCCTCCCCACTCCCCACTCCCTCATGAACCCTTAATAAAATTAATAAATTATTGTTTTATCTTACACTGCTTGGCGTCTCCCTTCACCCACTTTTCTGTTGCCCAGAGAGGAGGTTATATGTAGATCCCCATAATCGGTTCCCCCCTTCTACCTCCTCTTCCCTCCTGGTATTGCCACTCTCACTGCTGGTCCTGAGGGGTTCATCCGTCCTAGATTCCCTGTGTTTCCAGATCCCATCTGTACCACTGTGCATCCTCTGGTCTAACCAGGTTTGCAAAGTAGAATTGGGATCATGATAGTTGGGGGGAGGAAGCATTCAAGAACTAGAGGAAGGTTGTGAGTTTCATTGTTGTTACACTGAGCCCTGAGTGACTCATCTCCTCCCCACTACCCCTCTGCAAGGGATGTTCAGTTGCCTACAGATGGGCATAGGGTCCCCATCATGCGCTCCCCTCATTCACAATGATATGATTCCCCCCCCCGCCGCCGGCCTTTGTTGCTTGAAACCTGGTCCCCTAAACCCTTCATGATCACACATGTTGGTGTGCCGCTTCCATGTGGGCTTTGTTGCTTCCAGGCTAGATGGCCGCTTGTTTACTTTCTTTCTTTTTTTTTTTCTGTCATCACTTTTGTTTATTTTGTTTTGTTTTAGTCTGAATTTTTTTAATAAATCATTTTATTGGGGTTCATACAGCTCTTATCACAATCCATACATACATCAATTGAGTAAAGCACCCTTATACATTCGTTGCACTCGTCATTCTCAAAATTCGCCTTCCACTTGGGTTCCTGGAATCAGCTCATTTTCCTTTTTTCCCCCTCTTCCCCATGAACCCTTAATAGTTTATAAATTATTATTTTATCTTATCTTACACTGCCCGGCGTCTCCCCTCACCCACCTTCCCGTTGCCCATCCCCCAGAGAGGAGGTTACACGTAGATCCCCGAGATCGGTTCTCCCTTTCTACACCTCCTTCCCTCCCGGTGTTGCCACTCTCACCGCTGGTCCTGAGGGGTTCGTCTGTCCTAGATTCCCTGTGTTTCCAGATCCCTACTGCACCCCTGTGCACGCTCTGGTCTAACCAGGTCCGCAAGGCAGAACTGGGATCATGATCATTGGGGGGGAGCGGGGGGAAGCGTTCAAGAACTAGAGGAAGGTTTTGAGTTTCATTGTTGCTACACTGAGCCCTGAGTGACTCATCTCCTCTCCACTACTCCTCTGCAAGGGATGTCCAGCTGTTTATAGATGGGCATTGGGTCCCCATCACGCACTCCCCTCATTTATGGTGATGTGATTCCCCCCGCCCCTTTGTTGTTTGAAACCTGGTCCCCTCGACCCTTCAGGATCACACATGTTGATGTGCTGCTTCCATGTGGGCTTTGTTGCTTCCGGGCTAGATGGCCGCTAGATGGCCTTTAAGTCCCCAGATGTTATATTTCTTGATAGCTAGCCACCATATGCCTTCTTCACCACACTTACTTATGCACACATTCGTCTTCAACGTTTATGTGGGGAAGGTGATCACACAATGATGGTTTTTGTTCTTTGGTGTCTGTTACCTGATCCCTTCAACACCTCATGTTCACATAGACTTGTGTGCTTCTTCTCTGTGGGCTTTGTTGCTTCTGAGCTAGATGGCCGCTTGTTTGCCTTCAAGCCTTTAAGACCCCAGATGCTATATCTTTTGATAGCTGGGCACCATCAGCTTTCTTCACCATGTTTGCTTGTGCACACGTCTGTCTTTAGCAATCATGACGGGAATGTGGGTATCATGAAATGACTGTTTAGCTAAGCAAGGTGCTCTTGTATTGAGGGAATGCACGTAAGGAGGCCCAATATCCACCTGCTACCTACTAGTAAACCTAAAAATATATTCACATAGGTCTGTCTCCCCCATAATCATAAATATATTTACATATGCACATGTTTGTATTTAGGCTTCTATGTATGCCCTTTGCCGCCTACTCCTTTCCTCTATTTCCTTATGCTTTCCTCCGGTCCCACTACCATGTTTAGCCTTCATTCTGGTTTCAGTAATTCCTCTCAGTTACCTTGCCTTTGGTCACTCCCTACCAGTCCTCCCATTCCCTCCCTCTACTGGTTTTGAACCACTCGTTGTTCCCTTGTCCCTGGGTTGGCCAACACCTCCTCCCTTCTTCCCCTACCTCCTAAACTCTCATGTCCCTCCCAGACCGTTGGTCCCATTATTTTCTTCTCACATTGTTTGTCCAGCCTATCTTTATCTAGGTGGACCTGCAGATATGTGCATAAAATTGCAGATGGCTTTGACAACACCAAAGTGGCACATAAGATCATGGCATCGACAGCAGCAACACCGAAAAGCTAACAAACAAAAAAGCCACTGACATACAAAATTTAAAAGAAGAGTAAAGAAAAAAAAAAAGACAGTAAAAAAAAAAACCTGTTAGTAGTTCAAGGTCTGTTTGCTGACCTTTAGGAGTGTTTTCCGGACGAGTCTAATGGGGTGCCACATCCTGGCCCCAAAGTCCATCCTTTATACTCCCTCGGGACCTCCTTGCTCTACTTCCCCTGCCGCTCCATTGTACGCCCCCAGTATTTGCCTCGGTGTGGTGGGTCAGCTCAGTTGCACATCCCCCACTGTGTCTCCATTGCTGTCCCGTGTAGGGCCATGGGTCAATGCAGGATATCACATCTCGCCGTGGGGCTGGCTGTATGATCCTCTCTGTACATTGGGCCCTCCAAGCCAGGCTACCATCCTCTGAGCTTGGTGGACCCAGGTGTGCTCCACTCAGTTCTTCCTCCTTCCTTTGGGTCAGCTTCCTTCTGGGTGTGGTGTGGTAGGTCAGTTCCTTTCCCACACCAGATGATCTATTTTCATTTTCTGTGATACTCCCTTCGATGGTGGGGTCGGGCTAATTCTGGTTAGGGCTGGCGTATGGTCTAGTCTCTTTGTGTATTCCTTTGTGCTTTATGTTGCCCTCCTGGTTTGGCGTGTCATGGTGGGGTCTATATGCATGTTGCAGTTCTGTGGAGACACAACCAATATTCTCCCCGGGTGGGTTAGTGCCCTGTTCCCCCCATGCCATCCATTCGGTTTCTCCCCACCCAGCTTTTCCCTCCACCTGCCCCCCTTCCCCTTCTTTATGTTGGACTCTCATGTCCCTCCCTAGGTGTGGCCGGCCTCCCTCCAACTATCTATGCTTCCACTCATTTATTGTGAGATAGATGTTTATTCTTCTATTCCTGGCATGCTGATTGTACTTACCTCAGGGGACTCATGTTATCCCTGTCCTTTTGAGTCTGGCTTACCTCGCTTAACATGATTCCTTCCAGCTCTTCCCACAAAGCGACGTGTTTCATGTGATCGTCCATGCTTTTCAGTGCTGCATAGTACTCCATTGTGTGTATGTGCCAGAGTTTAGTAATCCACTCATCTATCGATGGAAACTTAGGATGTTTCCAAGTCTTTGTGATCATGAATTGTGCCACAATAAACATTGGAGTGCAGATGACTGGTCATGTTTTATTTGTTGCTTCCACCTAGTGTATGCCCAGTAGAGGGATGGCTGGGTCAGAAGGTAGATCAATTTCCATTTTCTTTAAGTATCGCTAGATTGCTTTCCACAGTGGCTGTACAAATCTACACAAGCACCAGCAGTGCAGGAGGGTTCCTACTTCACCACAACCCTTCCAACACTTGTTGCTCTCTGATTTGTTGATCTGGGCTAACCTCAGGTGTGTTAGGCAGTATCTCATGGTTGTTTTAATTTGCATTTTTCTTATGGCTAATGACCTGGAACACTTTCTCATATGCTTATTGGCCATATGGGTCTCCTCCCTAGTGAAAGTTCTTTTCAGTTCTTTGGCCCACTTCCTTAGGGGGTTAACTGTTTTCCTCTTTTTTGCGGGTCATGATGGTGTTGTAGATTTTAGTAATGAGCCCTTTGTCCGATGTGTCATTACTAAAAATCCTCTCCCAGTCTGTGGGTTGTCTTGTCACCCTCTTGGTAAAGTCTTTCGAGGTGCACAGGTGCTTTATTCTTATTAGATCCCATTTGTCGATTTCCAGTTCACCTGTGTGTGTACCCTTCCCTATTGCAGTGAGCCTATGAGTTCCCTGGGCCAGTGCTCTGAGGTTAGTCCCAATTCTCTCCTTGATGGCCCTGATGGTTTGGGGGTTAACTTCTAGGTCTGTGTTCCACCTTGAGTTTATTCTTGTGCATGGGGTGAGGTAAACGTCTTAATTAATCTTTTTACATGTGTATATCTATTGTTTCCAGTACCACTTGTTAAAAAGGGCATCCGCTTCCCACTGGTTGGTTTTGGGACCCTTGTCGAAGATCAGTTGTCTAAATGCTGATGGTTTTATTCTTGGGCTTTCTATTCTTTTCCACTGGTCTGAGTGTCTGTCATTGTGCCAGTACCATGCTGTTTTGACCACTGTAGCTGTGTAATAGGCAACATCGGGTAAGGCAAGTCCTCCAACTATGTCTTCTTCTTGAGGAGTTCTCTGCTAATTCGGGTTTCTTCCCTCTCCATATGAAATTGGTGGTCAGTGTTTCCAATTCTTTGAAGAAGGTTGGTGGTATTTGAATTGGTATAGCATTGAACTTGTAAAGTGCTTTAGGTAGGACTGTCGTCTTTACTATGTTAAGCCTTCCAATCCACGAGCAGGGGATGTTCTTCCATTTGTGGAGGTCACTTTTGGTTTCCTGTATTAGGTCTTTAGTATTTTTTGTTAAATATATTTGTAAGTATTTCAGTTTGTTCTTAGCTACTGTGAAGGGTACGTCCTTCTTAATCCCCTCTTCCATGGTCCTGTCCGATATGTATAGAAAACCTACCGACTTCTGTTTATTGATCTTGTATCCTGCTACTCTTCCATATTCCTCTATCACTGTAAGTACTCCAGCTGTGGAGCTTTTGGAGTTTTCAATGTACAGGATCATGTCATCTGCAAATAGCAATAGTTTCACCTCCTCCTCTCCCATTTGGATCTCTTTGATGTCCTTCCGCTGTCTTATGTTATTAGCCAGAACCTCCAAAATGATATTGAATAGAAGTGGGGACAGGGGGCATCCTTGTCTTGTACCCTTTTTCAGTGGGATTGTTCTTATCTTTTCTCCATTGACTATGATGTTGGCCATTGGTCTTTCATAGATAGCTTGTATCAGTTTGAGGAACTTACCTTCCAATCCTATCTTCATGAGTGTCTTGATTAGGAATGGGTATTGGATGTTGTCAAGTGCTTTTTCTGCATCTATGGATATTATCGTATGGTTTTTACTGTTCATTTTTTAGTAAATATTTTTGGGGGGCTCTTACATCTCTTATCACAATCCATACATTCATCCAGTGTGTCAAGCACATTTGCACATATGCCGCCATCATCATTTTCAAAGCATTATCCTCCCACTTGAGCACCTGCTATCAACTCCCCATTTCTTCTCCCTTCCACCCCAGCCTGCCCTCCCTCATGAACCCTTGATAAGTTATAGATTATAATTTTCATATCTTACATATTCCTCTGTTGCCCTAAAATATAATTTTATTGGGGACTCTTACAACTCTTATCACAATCCATACATTGATTGCATCAGGCATGTTTGTACATATGCTGCCTTCATTCATTTCTAGATATTTACTTTCTATTGAGCCTTTGGTATCATCTCCTCATTTTTCTTTCCTTTCCTCCACCCCCATTCTCATACTCCCTTGATAGATTATAAGTTATTATTTCCATATCTCACTGTCTCCCTTTCCCTGTGTTTTCTGTTGTTCTCTTGTCTGATTTTTGTTCTCAAGGAAAATGCTCCTAATCTTTCTCCCATGAAAATCATTTTAGCTGTTGGTTTTGCATATATGCCCTTAATTATGTTGAGGAATTTCCCTTCTATTCCTATTTTACAGAACGATTTCATCAGGACAGGGTGTTGGGTTTTATCAAATGTTTTTTCTGCTTCGATTGAAATGATCACATGATTCTTTTCCTTTATGTGGGTCGGTTTTCTGTGTTGAATCCAGATAGGCATCTTTGCACCTTTCCAGTCTCCTTATTTTCCTCGTCTGTATGCTGCTGCTCTAGAGGCCTCCCTTTCTCCCTCCTCACTGGGACATCAAGAACCCCCTTTAGACAGTCTAGCTTTCAGTGATTAAGATACAACTTCTGAGGAAAAGAGGGCGGGAGGTGGAAGAGAGAGGAAGCCACTTTGCTTTTAACATGAGAAGATAGGCAGCAAGAAGCTTGGAGGGACCAGCAAGGAAGGTCCCCAACCAACCACACCCCTAACTTCCTTGTTTCTCTCTCTTAATGGAACCTCCCTTCCAAGTCACCCACCCTCGCAACCCCAAAGTGACCTTTGACTTCTCTTTTTTCTTTTATTCCCCTCCTATGTGTCCTCTGAGGGCAGTGGTGTCGCAGTGATAGAACCTCCCATGCAGAGAACCCAGGCTCAGTTCGCACCACGTGCAACTCATAGGCAAGCACCACCTGTCTGACAGGAAGCCTGCCTGTTTCTATGGGGCTGAACAGGTGTGAGTGGAGCTTCAGGATCAAGACTAGGAAGGAAGGCCTGGCAGTCTCTGAAAATCAGCCATGAAAACCCTATGGATCACCGTGTTGAGAGCCCCGTGCACGAGGGTCACCACCGTTGTTCTGGGGACTCTCTTCCTAAACACTTTTTCACTCCTATCACTTCTTTTCTATTTCCATAGCAACTACTCAATGTTTGGACTTTTCCTCCCCACTTTTGAACCACTGAACCAGTCTCCTATGTGGCCTGAGCTTCCCCCGCTTCCTCCTTCTTTATTCCCCCACGCCCATCCCGACCATCAGATTAATAACTCCAAAGGATGGTTGCCATTATGCTGTATTACTGCTAGGAAATTCTCATTGGTTCCCCGCTGTCACTAGAAGAGAGCACAGCCTCTTTGCCTGGAAGGCCAAGTACACCACACTTAGGCCTCATCCTGTTCTCTCCCCTGCTGCTTCCATGCATTTCCCAAGCTTGCCTCGCTCCTGGAAGGCCCAGCCTTGGTCATCTTACCTTTGCAAATCAAATGATTGGTCAGAAAAAATCTCCATGATTCTGATCTCCCTCTTCTGTGGCTTTATGGGTGTGCCTTTCACTGCTCTACCTTTTATTATCTGGTTCATGTCTTATCTCTTTACTGGTGAACAGTTCCTCAAGGGCGGGGGCTGGACTTTGTTGGGCGCAGTACTGCCCATGGTTCTCAGAAAATGCCAACTTTATGTTTGTGAGCTGGCTCTGTAAGTACGCTGGCAGATTGTGGGATATAAAAAGACTTCCCCAGCTTCCCTCCCGCAAATATGTATGTCAGACCTGCTTGCAACAAATAGTTAAATCATTGTCACGTTATCTCCCTGAAGACACCAGCCATCCAGAGCAAGCAGCCCTATCATCCGTCCCACCTCCCACCATAGGTGGGGCTCACTCCCTACGTTAGGAACAGTGGAAGGCTTTCCTTGAAGGGCCCAGAATAAATCAAGCCTCCAGCTCAAGGGCAATCAAGGTTAGGCTGCCATCATGAACCTAGGATCCACCCATCTTGTCACATGTGTAACCTTAATCCCTCCTCTCCCTGTAGTGTGTAAACCCCTAGATCTTCCCCTTCCCATTACGGTATTACCTGTAGTACAACCCCTTCCTGTGATGCATGCCTTTACCTGTAAACAGGGGGCATTCACGCCCTCAAAAGATATATTAGCCTTGGTTAGAAATAAATCGCTTTCTCTCTCTCTTCTCTGCTCTCCTCTGCAAGCGCTGTGTATGGACCAGGCTGTGAAATTTTGGCTGTCCAGGAGGTGAACATGCTACCATGAAATGTGTCTGACTTCCTTATTTTACTCTTTCTCCTATCTCTTATTCTCTATGACTTTACGATAATCTTCATATATCTTAACCATACAATTGCACTTACTGCACCTGTGATAGTGTGAGGAGCTGGTTTCCCCCATAGCAGATTTGTCTGATACATACTGAAGATGTGGTCACTGAGGCTGGACAGCTCTGTGGCTCTGTCATGTCCTGGGTCCCAGTCTGCCTCTTGCTGAAACAGCTTAGTCTGAATGACTCCTTAGGAATCAGAGGCTTCCCAAAGGGGGCACATCTCAAGGTAAGGGCAAAGACCCTGCACTGCCCTTGGCAGGAGAGCAGTGGCACCCAGGCCACGATTTGTCCTTGGCAGGATATGGGCAGAAGTGGCTGGCTGGCCTCTGACAGTGTGGGCTGGCCAGACACAGCTCTCTGTGGAGTTTGGGGACAGAGAATGGTGACAGTAGGGCCAAGGCAAGAAACCCCACAAATGGGCTGACCCTATTTTCAGAAAAACTCTTAAAATGAAATAAATGGAAGGATCCTGGGTTGCTTTTTTTTTAACCTGCTCTACCTTCCTACCTCCACATCCACGGATTAAAGGAACGAAAAGGAGAAAGAAATGGAAGGACACGTGTCAACAGCTCTGCGGATGGAGACCTCAAGCTCTGCTGGAGAAGTAGCCCGTGGCAGCGGAGTCAGTCCCCTCTGATTCGTGGGCCCAGGAGGCGCCTCTGTGGGTCAGATTAAATCAGTGCCCCACGGGTTTCCTTTCTCTGCCTGTTGCATCGTTATGTATATGTGACAAAGCATCGACCAAGTTCACCGTGTCTGCCTGCTGACACTGCCTGCTTCAAGGTATGCAACCCTCCTCCTTGTCCTGTGCCAGTCCATTCCCTCACCACCAACAGGACAGCAGCGCTGCCCCCATGGCTTTTCAGAAGCAGACGGCCAAAGCACCTCTGGGTGGACTCAAACTTCCAACCTTCTAATAAACTGCTGGGTGCACTAACTGCAGAACACATGGCCCTGGAAAGCCCTCATTACCACCCTCCACTGCCACCCCTGGCACTAACCACCTCCTCAGCAGGGGGCCCAGTGATGTGGAAACTGCATCTCCTCTTGCCTGGAAGAGGCATTTTCTTACCCAAAACATGTCCTCCCACAGTAGGGAGCCCAAGCAGACAGACTAATTATATTGGAACTGATTGAATATAATTAGGTTAGCTAAGTTCCTCATTAGGAGACAGGGTTCCCCATTAAAACAGGCTGCTAGGAAGAAACAAGGGGGAAGCTTCTGGCCTCCTGGAGTCAGCCCTGTAACTTCTTGTGATGAAAGCAATACTCACTGCCATTGAATCAATCCTTGGCCAGGATAATCCTACACAGGGTCACATAGCCTCGTCTCTCTCTCTCTCTCTCTCTCTCTCTCTCTCTCTCTCTCTCTCTCTCTCTCTCTCTCTCTCTCTCTCTCTCTCATGGATATGCCGGTGGGTTTGAACAGGCAACCTTGAGGTTAGCAGTCTGACACTTACCCAACAGGGGTCCTAATGAAGACCGTAAACCACACCAAACTCACTGTGACTCATAGTGACCCTATAGGCAGAGTAGAACGGCCCCTTTGGGGTTTCCGAATCTGTAAATCCTTACCGGAGCAGAAAGTCTCATCTTTCTCCCACCGAGCAGCTGCTGGGTTCAAACTGCTTAACTTTCCTTGGCAGCCAATACATAGCCCAGATGCCATGAGGGTAGGCAGGAGAAAAGCAAGAGAAGGAGAGCGCGGGTCAAGGGGCATTTATGGAGGTCTAGACAAAGACAAGTACATGCAAATATATATATGAGGAGGGGGAAATAGATCTATGTGCCTACATTTATAGGTTTAGCATTAAGGTGGCAGAAGGACACTGTGCCTCTACTGAAGTATTCCCTCAATGCATGAATACTTTCTTGTATTAAAATGGCATTCTATGATGCTCACCCTCCCAACACAACCGCTGAAGACAAAGTGGGTGAACAAGCAAAAGTGGTAAAGAAAGCTGATGGTGCCTGGCTATCAAAAGAGATAGTGTCTGGGGTCTTAAAGGCTTGAAGGTGAACAAGTGGCCATCTAGCTCAGAAGCAAAACAGCCCACATGGAAGAAGCACACCAGCCAGTGCAATCACGAGGTGCCAAAGGGACCAGGTATAAGGCATCATGCAAAAAAAATAGATATATATGTATATGTGTATGTATGTGTATATATATAGATATATATACACATACATACATACCATATTGAATGAAGGGGGAAGTGCAGAGTGGAGACCCAAAGCCCATTTGTCGGCCACTGGAGATCCCCTCATAGAGGGGTTTAGGAGAGGAGATGGGTCAGTCAGGGTGCGAGGTAGTACCGATGAAGAACACAGTTTTCCCCCAGATCCTGGATGCTTCCTCCCCCAACTACCATGATCCGAATTCTACCTTGCAGGACTGGATAGGGCAGAGGTTGTACACTGGTGCATACGGGGGCTGGAGGCACAGGGAATCCAGGTGGATGATACCTTCAGGACCAAGGGTGTGAGGGGCGATGCTGGGAGAATGGAGGGTGAGTGCCTGTGTGCTTGAGGTGTGGCTACTCCAAACTGACCTGTGCATGCCAGACTTCAAAACCTGTGTGTGGAACAAAACAGAAGTGACAGCAGAGAGACACATAGGAGGAGAACAGCAGGAGGACTTGCACTTGGGTGGTGGCAGTGGAGAAGCAAATGAGCAGTACTAAGATACATTTTGTAGAAATAAGACCTGAAGATGGACTATACAAGGGGAGGAGGCTATATGAGGGGCTTCAAAAAGTTCATAGAAAAAATAAATCACAAAATCATGGTATTTTCTGGTAGGGCTTGATCAAGGGCAATGTAACCGAAAGGAATTACTGAAACCCAAATGAAGGCTGAGCATGATAGTGGGACAAGAGGAAAGTAAAAGGAAATAGAGGAAAGAACTAGGAGGTAAAGGGTATTTATAGAGGTCTAAATACAGGCATGTACATATGTAAATATATTTATATATGATGATGGGGAAATAGATCTATGTGCATATATTTATAGGTTTAATATTAAAGTAGCACACAGACATTGGGCCTCACTCTAGTACTCCCTCAATGCAAGAACACTTTGTTCTATTAAACTGATGCTCACCTTCCTGACAGGATCACTGAAGACAAAGCGGGTGCATAAGCAAGCATGGTGAAGAGAGCTGATGGTGCCTGATTATCAAAAGATATATTGTCTGGGGTCTTAAAAGCTTGAAGGTAAAAAAGTGGTCATCTAGCGCAGAAGCAAGAAAGTTCACATGGAAGAAGTACACCAGCCTGTACCACGAGGTATCAAGCATCAAAGAACAAAAAATCATATCATTGTAAATGACGGGGAGTGTAGATTGGGGACCCAAAGCCCATTTGTAGGCAACTGGACATCCCTTTACAGAAGGGTCTTGGGGAGGAGATGAGCCTGTCAGGGTGCATTATAGTAACAATGAAACATACAACTTTCCTCTTATTCTTAAATGCTTCCTCCCTCTCTCCACTATCATGATTCCAATTCTACCTTACAAATCTGGCGAGACCAAAGGATGTACACTGGTACAGATAGGAACTGGAAACACAGGGAATCCAGCATAGATGATCCCTTCAGGACCAGTGTTGAGAATGGCGATACCAGGAGGGTGGAGGGAGGGTAGGGTGGAAAGGGGGAACTGATTACAAGGATCTACATATAACCTACTCCCTGGACAACAGAAAAGTGGGTGAAGGGAGACGTCAGACAAAATAATAATAACTTAAAAATTATCAAGGGTTCATGAGGGAGGGGGTAGCAGGGAAGGAGGGGAAAAATGAGGAGCTGATACCAAATGTTTTGAGAATGATGAGGGCATCAAATGTACATATGTGCTTGCAACAATGGATATACGTAAAAAGTACCCAAAACAATGGATGGATGAATGGATGGATGGATGGATGGATGGATGGATGGATGGGTGGATTATGATGAGTTGTACGAGTCCCCAATAAAATGAATTTTAAGAAATCATGGCATTTTTCCATTAGCATTTCGAAGCCCCCTCACATCTGAGGAGGATGAAAAAGACGGCTCCAGGGATCTGGCTTGAGGTCCAGAAGAGTCCGGTGTCACAGGTCCTGGGAAGCAGAGGGACAGAGACATGGCTGTAATGTTAAAAAGCTACCTTTCCCATTGACTGCCAATGTTATCCCGGAAGCTGAATCACCTCTCTGTATTCAGTTTCCTCCTCTGGAAAATGGAAATAACAGAATCTCCTAAAACATTTTTGTGTGTGGGGCGGGGGGGTGGTTTTAGTTTTATATATATGAATTGTTGAAGGAAAAAAGCTAACAATAAGTATGAGCAGAAAAAGCTCTGAAATTGCAGTGACTATCGCATAGCTCTTCTTTTTTTAAAAAAGAACATTTTATTAGGGGCTCATACAACTCTTATCACAATCCATACATACATCAATTGTACAAAGCACATCTGTACATTCTTTGCCCTAATCATTTTCAAAGAATTTGCTCTCCACTTAAGCCCTTTGCATCAAGTCCTCTTTTTTCCCCTCCCTCCCTGCTCCCCCCTCCCTCATAAATTATAATAATAATTTATAAATTATTATTTTGTCATATCTTGCCCTATCCAGCATCTCCCTTCACCCCTTTTCTGTTGTCCATCCCCCAGGGAGGAGGTCACATGTAGATCCTTGTAATCAGTTCCCTCTTTCCAACCCACTCACCCTCTACCCTCCCAGTATCGTCCCTCACACCCCTGGTCCTGAAGGTATCATCCGCCCTGTATTCCCTGTGCCTCCAGCTCCTAGCTGCACCAGTGTACAACCTCTGCTCTATCCAGACTTGCAAGGTAGAATTCAGATCATGGTAGTGGGTAGGGGGGAGGAAGCATTTAGGAACTGGAGGAAAGCTGTATTCTTCAATGGTGCTACGTTGCACCCTGACTGACTCATCTCCTCCTCTAGACTCCTCTGTGTGGGGACCTCCAGTGGCCAAAAAATGGGCTTTGGGTCTCCACTCTGCACTTCCCCCTTCATTCACTATGGTAAGATTTTTTTTTCTTTTGATGATGCCTTATACCTGATCCCTTCGACACCTCGTGATCGCACAGGCTGGTGTGCTTCTTCTATGTGGGTTTTGTTGCTTCTGAGCTAGATGGCCGCTTGTTCACCGTCAAGCCTTTAAGACCCCAAACACTATCTCTTTTGATAGCCGGGCACCATCAACTTTCTTCGCCACATTTGCTTATGCACCCATTTGTCCTCAGCGTTCGTATCATGGAGGTGTACACCCAATGATATGATTTTTTTGGTCTTTGATGCCTGGTAACTGATCCCTTCGGAACCACATGATCACACAGGCTGGTGTGTTCTTTCATGTGGGCTTTGTTGCTTCTGAGTTAGATGGCCGCTTGTTTATCTTCAGGCCTTTAAGACCCCAGACGCTATCTCTTTTGATAGCCGGGCACCATAAGCTTTCTTCACATTTGCTTGTTCACCCACTTTGTCTTCAGCGGTTGTATCGGGAGGGTGAGCATCATAGAATGTCAATTTAATAGAAAAAAAGTATTCATGCATTGAGGGAGGGCTTTGAGTAGAGGCCCAAGGTCCTTCCGCCCCCTTAATACTAAACCTATAAATGTAGGCACATAGATCTATTTCCCCATCCTCATATATATATTTGCATGTACATGTCTTTGTCTAGACCTCTATAAATGCCCTTTGCCTCCTATCTCTTTCCTCTATTTCCCTTGACTTTACTCCTGCCCCACTATAATGCTCCGTCCCCACCTGGGTTACAGCTATACCTCTTCGTTATATTACCTTACCCTTCTTAACATGATTGAATGCTTAAATTGTACGATCTGTGAATTATATGCCAATAAAACTATTTTTTTTAAGATGGGAGTCTGTGGGTGGTGATCAATATAGTCAGCTCCTAATTGAAGGGTGAGGGGTTTAGTCCCATAAGGAATGCCTTGGAAAAAAGGTCTGGTGATCTACTTGTGAGAAATCCATCCTTGGAAACCTTATAAAGCACAGTTCTCCTCTGACACAGAGCTGACATGGTGGCAACTGCTTGTGTGTATGTGCGTGTCTTCAATAGGTGAAAGTGTGACAAATGTGTGCTTGCTGGTTGATTGTTTAAAAAGAGGAATTTCAGGATCCTTCCCTCTCTTCTCTCTCCCTGGGGAGCACAGCAAAGGGAGGGCTGGAGAAGTGGGTGGCTTCTCTCCTCAGGCAAGCTGCCTATGGGGTCACTGCCCTTTCTCACCTGGAAGTGTGGATCTGGGCTAGGACCACAATGCCAAACCAATGCCCATGGTTTCCGGCTTGCCCTAATCTCTAATGCAGGAAGGCGGCCTGGTGGTGTTCTGGTATACCAGTTTGGCTGCTACTGCAAGGTGATACCGAGTGCCTAAGTAGAAAAAATATGTTTTGAAAAGGATGATGGCAACATATGTACACCTGTGCTTGATACAATGGATGTGTGGATTGTTATCAGAGCTGTAAGAGCCCCCATTAAAATGATTTATTTTTTTAAAAGATAAATGAAAAAAGCACCAGCCTCTGCACAGGAGAAAGATAAAACTTTCTACTTCCTTTAAAAGATTTCAAACACTGGTACACTGGTGCATACGGGGGCTGGAGGCACAGGGAATCCAGGGTGAATGATACCTTCAGGACCAAGGGTGTGAGGGGCGATGCTGGGAGAGTGGAGGGTGAGTGGGTGGGAAAGGGGGAACTGATTACAAGGATCCACATGTGACCTCCTCCCTGGGAGAAGGACGGCAGAGAAGGGGGGGAAGGAAGACTCCGGACAGGGCAAGATATGACAAAATAACAATGTATAAATTACCAAGGGCACATGAGTGAGGGGGGAGTGTGGAGGGAGGGGGAAAAAAAAGAGGACCTGATGCAAAGGGCTTAAGTGGAGAGCAAATGCTATGAGAATGATTGGGGCAGGGAATGTGCGGATGTGCTTTATACAATTGATGTATGTATAGGTATGGATTGTGGTAAGAGTTGTATGAGCCCCTAATAAAATGTAAAAAAAGAAAAGGAAAAAAAAAGAAAGAAAGAAAAGAAAATGATTAGGGCAAAGAATGTACAGATGTGCTTTATACACTTGATGTATGTATATGCATGGATTGTGATAAGAGTTGTATGAGCCCCTAATAAAATGTTAAAAAAAAAAAAAGATTTCAAACAAACTCTCTGCCATGGAGTAGATTCTGACTCATGGAGATCCCATAAGACAGAGTAGAACTGGCCCTGTGGGGTTTCTAGCCTATCAGTCTTCACTGCAGTAGAAAGTTTGGTCTTCCTCCAGAGGAGCGGCTGGTGGGTTCAAACTGCTGACCTGTGGTTAGCAACCCAACATGGAAGGTGTTACAGCACCAGGGCTCCTTGCAGCAACAGCCTCGGAAGCCCACAGAGGCAGTTCTACTCTGTCTACAGGGTCACCAGGTGGAAGCGACTGGAAGGTGGACATACTTCTAAGGTCTCTGCTGACAGAGATGGTTATACAGTAATGAAAGGTTCTGTAGAACCACGAGGACTTCCGGAGTCCAAGGAGTGTTGCTCTATTGCTGGTGTACCTGGCCATGACCCTTAGGGAGAAGGCCATGATCCTTAGGGAGCCCTGCCAGCCCTCATCAGATAATACCAAGTAGGCAACCAGCAGCTCCTGGCATTTGTCCCGTCTCCCAGGGGAGATCCTGCGTGAGCCGGACTGAAGTGCTAGGAGAGAGCTTTCCGGGTGCACCCTCTGGCAGAAATGTTAGGTATAATAAGCCTGCGATAAGGTTGGCATTTCTCACATCTCCACCCAAGCTTCAAAGAGTCAGGCCTTAAGAAACATGATCTAGGTTATGTGGGCCATCCTTTCCACAACATTTAGAGAATCCTCACCTCCTATGTCCGTGGTCATGATCTTTTTTATTGCATATCTCCGAGTATCTGTGAATAACACCATTCCAGGGCAGGACCAGGGCTAAGGTGCGAAACGTGAAGACCACGCACTCGTGGTGAGGAGCCCCAGTGGCATGGTGGGTTCTATGCCGGGCTACTAACTGCCAGCTCAGCAGTTTGAAACCAATCAGCAGCTCCCTGGAAAAAAAGATGAGACTTTTTATTCCCATAAAGAGTTAGCGTCTTGGAATCCCACGGGGGTGGTTCTACTCCAGCCTACTGGTGGTGGTGAGGAGGAATCAGCTGGATGGCAGGGACATTGGTTTGGGATTTAGACTCCCAGCAATTCCATGGAACAGAAAATTGCTCCCTGGGGTTTCCAAGGTCGTAAATCTTTACAGAAGCAGACAGCCTCATCTTCCTCGTAGGTAACAGGGCTGGTGGCTTCAAACCTCTGTCCTCACAGTTGGTGGTGTTAGGTAGCTGCAGAAGGGGCTGTTCCTTTCCATGTCTAGGGGACCCCCTACAGGAAGTTGGAAGCCACAAAGGCTAGAGGGCATACGCATATTCAGGCCTTTGAGACTGGAAGCCAGTACACTGGAAGGGCCCCAATCTAGGCCAGGTGGGCTTAATTCAGTCAATGGGGTCAACCAGTACCATCGACCACACCTCCCAGCAGAGGGCCCTGAAAAGCCAGAATTGGGAGCCCACCACTCTCTTTTCCAACTGCTTCTCCCTCCGTGGTCCTGCGCGGGCGGGGCCAAGGTCTCTCTCTGTCTGTGGCTTGTGTTCAGTTCACTGTAACACCCGAAACTGCTTCTGTCATTTATGAAAACCAACTTGGATCACAAATGAGGCTCCAGCGTGAATTCTTTCTCCTGCGCAGCCAAGGACGGAGGCATTTCTCACCCGAGAAACCTACCAGTGGCTCACGCTGTAACACTGATGAGCTCCTTCCAAATTTGGCATTCCCAAAGTCCAGGGACACTCACTCAATCATCGAGATGCATAATATCTTGATACGCTCTTCATAATGTTTTGATACGTCACTCACTGTTTTACACTGATTTTTTTTTTGTGTTTATAAAATTATTTTCTCAAACTTTACGAATCTTGATCTCTCTGTTGGTGGCCCCTTGACTTTTGCCTCAGAGGCAACTGCTTCATTCATCTCCTCCAATCGGAGTCCCCGACACTGAATGCAGGGCTCGCAGCTAAGGACCTAACTGGAGCTAGCTTTGGGGTGATGAGACATTCACTTAGAGAGTCAACATGAAGGTGCATGGTAGGTTGGTCTTGAACCCGTGCTGCAGTGTTCTTTCTGACAGCCATGCAAACAGATGGGCAGGGGGCCAACGTTATTGTTCCAAAGTTTCCACAGCTTTGAAAGGCTCTTGGGCCTTGCGGTCTGGTGATCAGAGGTGTATAAAGGTCTCTAAACAATCAGAGCCCTTTGATATGGTTGCCAACACCCACATTTTCCATTCTGGGAACAGAGCCACGGCCACCATCCCCCACATAAGTGAGGAAGTGACTGCTGGTTGGGGGTAGAGACAGGGCCCCCTAAGGGCAGGTGCCTCAGAAGGACAGAGGAGGCCAGTCCTGATCCTGGCTGCTTGCCCCCGTGTCTCTTGTCCACACTGAGGAACTCACCCTTTGGCCACTGTCTTCGGCCTCTCGCCAGCGGCCAAAGCAAACACATCGCTGTTCCTTCCTGCAGGGAGGCCTTCCCAGCAATTGTAGTTCAAGATTTCCCCGGCAATGCTTTAGAATTTGCTCTGCGCTTGACTTCACCCTATTTGTTGACCCAAATGCAGTTTCTTTTTCCAAACGTGCAATAGGGACTGAACGATTCTTTCTGGAGGGAGGTAGAGGAGGTCAACCTCAAGTTCCCCAAATGATGCCTTCTGATCTCTCTCTGCGTCAGTCACCACAGGCAGTGTGGAGTTCACTGACACCGCCCTTAGGGGAGCTTCTCCGCTGGGGGTTAGCCTTTAAAAGGGTAAATATCTAGGCCAATCTGACTGCTGTTTTGGAGGGATGCAGGTGAGCAAGAGGTGGTTTCCATTGGGCAAAATGTTTTTTCCACTTCCTGTTCTTTGCTATTTTGGTGTCTTCCGGTGTCAAACCGCCAAGTTTCAGAATCAGACGGCGCTTACACCAGCCATTTCGGCCCGCAAAGGCCTCCCAGTCTGAACACTGCGCCGCATTTCATGATGCCAAGCCTTTTCAAAAACCTGGCTTTCTCCATGGCGCGAGCAAGCAGGAATTCCTGCTCAAAGACACCCTGAGCTCAAAGCTCTGAATCAGGCTCTTCATATGGGAACTGGGTCTCGGGGTCGATGGAGACTTGCATTTGAGGTGGGGTGCGTGCGGTGGGAAGGAGGTATTTCCAAGATTTGCAGTTGAGCCCTTCAAACCCTCTATGTATCACTACGAGCACCGCTTCCCGAGTCCAGCGGCCGTGAGGTTGCACGGACCGGCTACAGAGCCGCTCGGCCTGGTAGACACCTCCCCCACCCCCATCACCAACCTTCCCCCCTCCCTCCCCCCCTCCACGCACGCCTCTACCGAAGGAGCGCTCAGAAGCGGAAGTGTGGGGGTGTGTTATGTTGCTGTGGCAACCACAGCAGCTGGGACCGAGCAAGCCCCAGGAGGCCGGGCGCTTTCAACTAGGGGACGTTCCCAGCGGCCGGGGGCCCCAGGGACTGGGCCGAACCCCGCCGGGCGAACCGGAGCATCCCAAACGCTGACGCAGAGGAAGCGCAGCCAGCAGCCGCGGCGAGGCGTCCCAGACGGGCGGTCACCGGCCCGCGAGTAGGAAAGAGCTGCGAAGATCGCGCAGTGCAACCGATGACTGTCCCGGATAAGGGATCGGAAGTCAGCACAGCCCTTGGTCAGGGTCCTCCCACCAGAGCTGTCAACGTCAGGCCCGCTGCTTTGTTCATCTGCAGACACTCTTCAGTGCGGTCATTCGGCTGACCCCGAGATGGGAGCCAAGGCTTCCCCTCCTACCACGTCAGCTGCCTGGGGATGAGCATTCCCCGCCCGGCTGTTCCGAAGGAAAAGCGAGGGTGTTCCTTGACTAAGGTGCACCTGACACCAGCGATGGTATTTTTTTTGTTTGTTTGAAATGAACTTGTATGTCGCTAAAGAATCTCAAATCACTTCGGTTTTACTATCCTCCTTGTATAGCCATTGAGCCCAATCTTTAGATCAGAGGCGGAAGGATTCCGGAGGTTTTTAAAGCTACGGGGCTTCACTTAAAAAAAAAACTTTATTTAATTATTTGGGATTTTAAAGAAAAACTTATTCTGCGTAGTGTCAATTCCAATCAGTCATAGTCGTGAGATAAACCCCCATAAATGTGGTTCTTTTTTTATTTTCTTTTTGATTCAGTCCCACCAGCCCCATAATTTGCTGTCTCCTCTTCTCCCTGTCCCCAGTGGCCTCCTCCTGGACTTTACAGACTTGTTCTTTAGTGTGAAAGCCACTTTTCAAGTTTTTTTTTTAATTTAATCATTTTATTGGGGGCTCGTACCACTCATCACAACCCATACATACACCCATTGTGTCAAGCACACTTGTACATTCATTGCCATCATCATTCTCCTCAAAACATTTGCTTTCTACTTGAGCCCTTGGTATCAGCTCCTCATTTTCCCCCTCCCTCCCCGCTCCCCTCTTCCTCATGAACCCTTGATAATTTATAAATTATTATTATTTTGTCATATCTTATACTGTCTACTCCCCAACTGTGACTTAAAAACAACACAGAATCCACCCCTTGAGTTTCCCAGGAGCTAGCATAATCTTAATTTGAACTTGTATAGGAAATATGACCTCAAATGATTGAAAAACTCTTGTGTTGCGATGGCCAAAACCTTCTCAACATTACAAAGAAGACAACTTCATGGTCATTGATTAGATAAACAAACCCAGTGACACCCATAGATTAGCTTTATGTCAAGAAGTAATTGTATATCAGGAAAACACCCTAGCCCAGTCCAACTCAAGCCCTTAACTCAAGTCCAATACCAGTCCCTAAGCCCCTCTTCAGACTCACACAGTCACATGCAATGATGCACAATTCAGGAAGATCACCGGCAGTAGGTGCCGCATCTTGTGAATACGGTGGCGGTGGGCGCATCTCTGGGGTTCTGGAAGGACTCCTGCAGGTCTCCAAGTGACTGGAAGGTGAAGCACAGAGAGAGGGGAGGTTCCCAGGACCCTTCTTATGAGAAGGCAATGCCTACAATGGGGCTCCATCAGTCTGTGACCTGATTGACAGGCTAGACTCCACCCGTATACTTTATCAAGTTGACATGAAATTACGTAACTACCACAGTGCTTTAAAGCATGGTTCACAAACCCAACTACATCTGAATCTCTAGTTGAGCTTTTACAAATGAGTCAAGTATATAGACAGAGACGGGCATATGGATTCTCTGTGCTTTCCATGCAATTGGCCTAAAGTTACTCTAAACATAACTCACTAAATAACTAAACAAACAAACAAAATGTAGTTAGAAAGGGACTAGTTACACTGAGGCTAATAACTTGCCTTAGATTCAGTAGAGGAGGAAATGTCTGACCTCCTCTGGCTACCCAAGGGGGAGGCAGACATCCCGCCATACAGCTACCCAAGACTGCTTCCAATGAAGCTGAAGTCAGACATGCCTCCACCCTGCATCGTTCTTTATCCAGTCCCCCCAGCACTCTGCTTCTGTACTGGGTTAAATAATCTGTTGCAATGGCTACACAGAATTCATAAGTAATAGTCATGATAAAGGGGTTTGTTGCCGAAGCTGACAGATTACAAATCAGGATTAAAAAGCATGAAAGATACAGTCCTTTTGTCTATAGTGCCTTTTCTCAGTCATGCCAGCAGGCATTTTTCTCCTTAGTCTTCTGTCTCTCGGCTACTAGCTCCTTTGTATTTGTCATGCTCAGACAAGTTTTACCCAGTTCCTCCAGCACTGATAAGTGCCCAGAGGACATTTCTTTCTTGATAGTCCTAGAATTCTCTATCCTGCTTCTGAAATGGTTCACTTCGCAC
The DNA here is from genome assembly GCF_050624435.1 of Tenrec ecaudatus. NCBI lineage: Eukaryota > Metazoa > Chordata > Mammalia > Afrosoricida > Tenrecidae > Tenrec > Tenrec ecaudatus. Next base: position 124,320,272 of record NC_134538.1, read on the forward strand.
CCAGTGGAATGGTAAAACCACTCTTTTTTTTAATTAAAAAATATTTTTTCCATTCTCTGCATTAATTAGAGTCATCTATACCTTATTTGCATAAGTGGGAGTTACAAAGACTATGGATAGAAAGCTTATCAATGCCTTACTTCACTAGGGAACATCGAAGCTAGACTCCACCATCTGACTTTCCCCCTGGATTCCTGATAATTCGCTTCACTTTCCCAAGTGAGACCAGTGGGTAGGAAGAGGCCAGTACATTAGGGCTAGCCAGGCCTGGAGTGGCCACTTAAATGATGAAGAATTTTATGAGGTCAATGTTTTCATCCCCTACTTTTCACTTTTTTTTTCAATTTTTATTTTATTTTAAAATCATTTTATTGGGGTCTCCTACAACTCTTATCACAATCCATCCATCCATCCATTGTGTCAAGCACATTTATGCATTTGTTGCCATCATCATTTTCAAAACATTTTCTTTCTACTTGAGCCCTTGGTATCAGCTCCTCATTTTTGCCCCTCCCTCCCTCATGAAGCCTGATAATTTATAAATTATTTTTTTTCCATGTCTTACACTGTCCGATGTCTCCCTTCACCCATTTTCTGTTGTCTGTCCCCCAGGGAGGGGGTAATAGATCGATCATTGTGATAGTTTCCCCCTTTCTACCTCCACCCTTCCTTTCACCCTCCTGGTATGGCTACTCTCAGTTTTGGTCCTGAAGGCTTGATCTGCCCTGGATCCCTGTGTTTCTAGCTCTTATCTGTTCATGTGCACATTCTCTGGTACATGGGCACAGATTTTCACTTTTCTAATTTGGGTTTCTCTTGTCTCTATTTTTCTTCTATAGTTAAAGGCTTGACTACTGATAAACTTTGATACCTGGAACTCAACTTCCTCTCCTAGACAGATAAATTAATTCCTCCATGTATTGAAACCCCCACATCTGAACATATACCTGTTTTATCTTCAACTGAGTAATGACAACTATCTTTGTACATTACATCCTTTGGCCAGTGCCAATTGGAAAGCAACAAACGGTTTTGGGACTTTTTCCTCCTCAGTGTGAGGAGGAAATTCTTCTTTAATATAGGACTCCAGGGTTTTTGGTTTTTTTTTGGTTGCTTTGTTTTTTTCTGGTCCATATACTTAATCTCAGTAACTATTTTGTACTCACCCAAGGGGGGAAACTTTCTTTTTCAAGGAATTGCATAGATGTTGTATTAGAATATAATTTCTGTATTGAACATTGACTTTACGTCACTAAGAGGTGAGACTTATCCCATGGGATTCATCTCTAGAACGCTTCCAGGTCTTAAGGCAGATTTTAAAGTGAGACAATTAACTATTGACTAGTCACAAAGTGGTCGTTCAGTATGTAGAATGGAGCCTCTTTCTTCTGGTCTCTCCTTTGTGGCTTTCCTCCTTCTAGCCACCAGCCAGGAATGACTGAGTTTCCCGAGTCCCCAAGGTGCCAGGCTTGATTCAAACGGTGTGTTTGAACTCCTGACCTTGGGGGTGAGAAGCCCAACACATAACCCAAGATGCCACCTGTTCCCAGTAGTTCTTAGAATAAGCCATCGTCAAGGACAGTCTCCACTCCCCGTGGCCCCCACCAGCCCAACTGCAGAAACCACTTTGACCCGCTGCCGCCTGTCGTTCCTGTTACGTAACCTCAACATTTTTCCCTTTGCTTGCCTGCTGACACCTGCTTCCAGTGGGTCACCCAACCCTAGGCTCTGCAATGTGGGGCCTCAGTGAGCTGTGCCATAGAGGTATTCGGAAGGCCATCTATTGCATGTCTTTTGGTGCAATATTCTCTAACACGCAAACCTGAGAAATCAAAAACACGTTCCAGGACCCAGGAAGAGGCGATTGAAGACTGGCTAATGCGTCCTTCCTTGGCCTTAAATAGCCCGCCTCACCATTTCAAAACACTCCATTTAATTCGCAGGTGAGTTCTTATCCTTACTACCTAGCAAACAGGCAGCATCTACGATAGCAAGGTCCAGATTCTCTGAAGTCCCCCAGAAAGCGTGGGTTTCCTTTTACAAGCCCCGTGCCCTTTTCGTGTTTGATCAAGACAGGGACGTGAAATAGGAGGCCTCTTTTATGCTTACTGAGAACCTCTTGGGAAGAGAATTGCAAGTGGTATGGGAGTTAATTTCCCAAGAAACACTTCTCGAAGTATGCAGCTGGATTCCAGGAAAGTGGCCACCTGGCTTGCCAGACTGGGCTATTCAGCAAGCTCATCAAGCGACTGCAAAGTCCTGAGCTAATAAACTCCTTTTAGGGCCTCTTTTGATTATAAGTCAGAGTTGTACGGAATCTACCTTTTCTATCTGCTTAATAAAAGGATGTGCATTTGTCTGTGCCATCAAGGTGAACAGCATCGATAAAAAGCATTTTGGAGAAGACCAGGCTTGCAGTTCTAATGGAGACTGGTGGAACCCTAAAACGAGGACCCGTAGTCACGCTTTAGGCCCATGGCTGCCTTGTCAGCCCAACAACAGATAGGTGGAAAAAATACACACCAGGGAGACACAAACTCCGTGGAGCCATCCACCCCAGAAGAGCAAAGAGGCAGCATTTGCCAAGGGACAAGGCTCAGGGGGCAGGTGTGGACAAGAAAGAAAGGTTGATCGAAAGTTGGGACGTGGAACCAGAAGGAGGAATTGGGAAGTATAGAAATGGCCATCCATGCTGTGAAACAATGTGAATGATCGGTTCGAAGGAAAACGGACCCGCTCTATCAAGGCTTGCTCCACTCACAATAAAACGTGTTTTAGATTAAAGGAAGAAGGACCAAGAACAGATGAGCCGCATGACCAGGTCATCTGGGTCTGGGTACCTTGCTGTCCCAGCACAGCCCAAGCTGCCGGGAGGAAAAGCAGTCGGTAATGTTTACGGCATCATTTATGTACGTGAACTGTTCCAGAAGGCCGTGTTTTCCTGGGCTTGCAGGTATGAGAAGAACTAAAATATGGTTGTGCTGTCTCTTTTGGGGATGATGACAATGTTCACCCTGGGCTTATGGTGATTCAAATTTAGGGATATACTAAAAACTTGAGGTGTCCCTTTAAATGAGTGCATTGATAGGTTCCAAAGCAGCGGTAGGGAATCTATGGACAGCTTTGTGGAGGCTGTGTACGTGGCTTCAGGACAGTGAGGGAGACAAGCTAAGTTTGGCCTCCCCTCCCGTCTCCCTCTTTATATACAGTTTCTATTTTGAGCCTTTTTATAGCTTTGTTATAGTTAGTGAGCAACAGTTAAGTCAAAACCGCAAAGAGGCCTTGGCTACAGTTTATCCTTGCTTTCAGTCAACAATGAGCATGGCTAATGTCACCATGTAGCTAACACACATGGATTCGGGAAGCTCTGGACATGTGCTGGGGGCGAGTGGGCGGACCAGCTGGGGATTGGGCTCCTTAGAGAGACAGTGGTTGGCTAAGCTGGGCTTCCCCGGGCTAAGATGCTGACAAGCACTAGGATGATGTCTCCCGGGCTGGGGGAGAAGGCTGCAGATCCGCCAAGTGTCTGCAAAGGGATGTTGAGGGGACCAAGAGTGTCCTGGGTCAGCCTGGCAACGCAGGCTGGGAATTCCTCAGAAGAGCCGATTGGGAGGTAGTAACAACCGCCCCCCCACCTGCCCTTTTTTTTAAATAGAATATACAAACCATATGTATTTCCTTGTTCTAGAGTAAATACAGAATTCTTTCTGCCGCTCTCTTCTGTGTGACCCCAATCTCGATAACCTGGTGACTGCAGCTGTCAGCGTGCCTGCCCAGCAAACACACAGGCTTAGGAAGACACATCACAGGCTTAGGAAGACACGTCACGGTGCTGGGACGTGGGGCCTTTCCCAGAATGCAGAGACGCTGACAAGTCTGTGGGAACATCCATTTTTGCTTCCAACTTTTTAATAAAAATGCTTTCTTTTCAGTTTGGTGAAGTTCCACAGGCAGATCAGCTTCCTTTATTATTATTTTTAATCATTTTATTGGGGCGCCTAAGCTCTTATCACAATCCCTACATCCATCCATTGTGTCAAGCACATTTGGACATTTGTTGCCCTCATCATGCTTGAAACGTTTGCTTTCTACTTGAGCCCTTGGCATCAGCTCCTCATTTTTGCCCCTCCCTCCCCTCCCTCCTTCATGACCCCTTGATAATTTATAAATTATTATTATTTTTTCTATGTCTAACACTGTCCAATGTCTCCCTTCACCCACTTTTCTGTTGTCTGTCCCCCAGGCAGGGGGTTATATGTAGATCATTGTGATCGGTTCCCCCTTTCTACCCCACCTTCCCCCTCCCCTCCTGGTATAGCTACTCTCAATATTGGTCCTGAGGGGTTCATCTGTCCTTGATTCCCTGTGCTTCCAGCTGTTACCTGTACCTGTGGACATGCTCCCATCTAGACGGATTTGTAAGAGAGAATTGGAATCATGATATTGGGGGTGGGAGGGAAGCATTAAAGAACTAGAAGAAAGTTGTATGTTTCATCATTGCTACACTGCCTCCTGACTGACTTGTCTCCTCCCGGGACCCTTCCCTAAGGGGATGTCCAGCTGCCTACAGATGGGCTTTCGGTCCCCACTCCACATCCCCCCTCCTTCACAATGATATGATTTTTTTGTTCTTTGATGTCTTATACTTGATCCCATTGACCCCTTGTGATCACACAGGCTGGTGTGGTTCTTCCATGTGGGCTTTGTTGCTGCTCATCTAGATGGCCGCTTGTTTATCTTCAAGCCTTCAAGACCCCAGATGCTATATCTGTTGATAGCCTGGCACCATCAGCTTTCTTCACCACATTTATGATACACCCATTTTGTCTTCAGTTATCATGTCGGTAAGGTGAGCATCGCAGAATGCCAGGTATTTAGAACAAAGTGTTCTTGCATTGAGGTAATATTTGTGTAGAGGCCCAATGTCTGTCTGCTACCTTGATACTTAACATATAAATATATGTACATAGATCTATTTCCTTATAGTTTTGTTTGTGTTAGTCTGGGTAAACTAGGGAAACAAATCCACAGAAACTCAAATATGTATAAAAGAGTTTTATATAAAGGGTAATTGTACAATCAGAAAGCATCCTAACCCCATCCAGTCCAAGCCCATAAGTCTGACCTACCCCATATGTCCGACACCAATCTACAAGGTCCTCCTCAAACTCACAAAATACATACAATGACACCGAATGCAGGAGAATCACAGGTCAGTGTGTAGAAAGTCTTTGAATCCAGTGATGATACAAGCATCTCAGTGCTGGTAGGGGTCTCTACTCAACTTCTCCAGCACCCAGGTCTATATCAGGGTAGGTCCATGTGGCTTCTCCTCAGGGATGTCTTGCAGGAAGTGAGCCTTGCTAGCTGAAGCAGGGAACTGGCTAAGGCAGCTGTACCCCGGTTTGACTATCAGAGAGCAAGAGACCAGAGAACCAGAAAGATGAGGCTTATGGAGCCATTTATCTCCCTGCCCTTCAATTAACCCCACATGTGTTTATCAGCCAGATTGGCACAATAAACCTTAACTATCCCATCGTTATATATAAACACATTTGCATATGCACTTGCCTGTATTTAGACCTTTGCCTCCTGGTTCTTTCCTCTAGTTCCTTTTACTTTCCTCTTGTTCCACCATCATGTTTGGCCTTCATTCGGGTTTCGGTAATTTCTCTTGGTTACTTTGCCCTTGTTCAAGCCCTACCAGGGGTACATCCATTTAGTTATTTATTTTATTTTTATATTTATTTATTATCTTATTGAGAGGCTCTTACAGATCTTATAACAACCCATCATTCAGTTGTATTAAGCACACTTGTACAGATGTTGCCATCATCATTTCCAAATCATTTTCTTTCTACTTGAGCCCTTGGTATCAGTTCCTCTCGTTTCCCCTCCCTCTCCCCCACCCCCAGCCTGGTGATGAATCCTTGATCAATGATATGTTATTGTTATTTTGTATCTTACACCGTCTATTGTCTCCCTTCACCTACATATCTATTGTTCATCTCCCTGCCGGGTGGGGGATGATATATCCAACCTTGTGATCAGTTTTCCCTTTCTCCCCCTTTTTCCCCACCCCCAACAAAAAACATTCTTGAGTTCTGCTCTGCCCTTCTGTGTTGTTATGAGTAAGAATTGGCTTGCTGACACACAACAGAAACAAGTGCAGCAAACAGGAACCAGAGGAAGTTTCTAGGCACCAAAGGAATGAATGTGGAGAAGGTGATACTAATGTAATTGTGGAATCACTGAAGGAAGAAGCATCGAAGGTGGGGTCCCCTGTTGTGACCACCCAAACACTTTAGGATTAGCCCCTAATCAATGACTATTATGCAACCTAGCTGTTCGTATGCCTTCAAGGTTTTAAAGAGTGGCTTCAAAGGACTTGAAAAATCTTGACGCAAAATTCATTGTTCCTTTTCTCCTTGTATCTTCCATCTGTCCTTACCAAATCTGTCCTGGAGGACATGAGGTGAGTCCCTCCTCCCTGCTTGTTCTCTCTCCTCTTCCCCTCCCTCATGGTCTCTCAGTCTGTTGCTTCTTTTCTGTTCAATCTGACTTGCGTCTTGGACCTTCCTGCCCTCTGCTCCTGGGTCCCACAGCCTTCAGTCTCCTCCCTGATGGAGGCTCTTGAATCACTTCTTCCAGGTATAGTGCCGAGCAATTTACATACGAGCTTTCATTTAATCTGGGAGCAAGGGGAAGGGGTGGGGAGATAGCCCACAATATAATACTATCTTCTTATTTCACAGATGAAGGGCTGGAAGCTCAGAGAGGTTGCATGGCTAAGGACTAGGGAATCCAGACTACTAACCGGGGTTCATTTGTTCTTGAATCCAGGCCCTTCCCACACATTCATGAGCTTGTGTCATTTTGTATGTTGGCCCCCAGGATTGAGGCTGTCTGAGAAGACCCTTGATAATTGTGGGTGCACTGAAAAGTTTCCAAGCCAGAAGCCAGATTCTGGCCAAAGCTTTGTGGGCACATCCTGCACATCACAGGAGGGGCCCCAGAGCTGTTGTTGTCACCCAGGTTCTCTCCCTGGTGCGTGTCCAGTGGACCTCTGCTTTCACCCCCATCCACCCCTCACCAACCTGGCCAAATTCCCAGCAAACCCCAATGGGTGTAGGGAAGAGGCGTGTTGTTTTTGGCAATGAAGAATCTCAACTGAAGACACAATAATGAGAGTGCATTATTTAACATCCTGTTTTTCCCTCCCTTTGTCGATTTTTGAACATTTCTTCCCAAGCAAGGAGTTATGCAATACGAGTTGAAAATCGCCAAGCTTTTCTTTGACTGGTAGTTCCATTTGGTTTGTTTTTTAATGTTTCTATGCAGCATGTCTGCTTTAAACTTTAAACCTAGGGACTGCGGTGCCTAAAAGACTGGGAGAGTTCGTCCCCGTCCCACACAGGACTGGACGGCAGCTGTCCATAGAATGAAGTGGAAAGTGAATTGCAGACCGTCTTGGCTCTCAGTAGCTAGGTCAGCCTTGAACCCGAGGAGTATGGCTGCCCAGCATCATAATTGGTATTTCGCGGTCTCCTGAACAAAAGGTCCCCCACCCCCATCTTGCTGATTCATCAAAAGCCCTCACCCTCCTTTCTCATGAAAGGCAAAGGCAGCCAGTGCAGAAGTGAGGACGCAGGGTCCTGGAAGCACAGCCCAGATCCTAGTTCTTCCTGTTCCTGTCTATCTGGCCTTGGGCAAGTCACTTAACCTCAGGAGGCCTCAGTTTCCTATCTGGAAAATGGGGAGTGTGTAAGCACCTACTTCAAAGATTGGTCATACTTATAAGAGTGCCTCTTGCTGCAGTCCCTGGTGTGCAGTAAATGCTCAACAGGAGTGGCGATTCTGAAAATGGAATTGCTTCTGTCCCAGGGTGTGAATGATATCACAACATGAATAAATCTATAAATCACTTTCTTACTCTTTGATTAGTAATGGACTCAGAAAGTCCCAGTCCTTGACAAAGATGGGCAGTATCATAATTCCTCTAGAACAGTGGTTCTCAACCTGTGGGTCGCGATCCCTTTTGTGGGGGTACAAAAAGACTTCTCTAGCTCCACTCCCACAAATATATATGTTAGACTTAGGATACTGCTTGCTACTAATAGTAAATGATTGTCAAGCTATCTCCCTGAAGACTCCGCCATCCAGAGCAAGCAGACACCATTGTTTCTCCCACTATAAGTAGGGCTCACGCCCTGCTGTTAGGGACAGGGGATTGCTTCCCCCTGAAAGCTAGGCTAAATAACATCTCCAGCTCTAGGGCAATCAAGGTTAGGCCGCTGCCATGAATCTAGGATCCGCCCATCTTGTCAGATGCATACCCTTAATCCCGCCTCTTCCTATTGCACGTATACCCCTAGATTGTCCCCCTCTCATTACAGTATTACCTATAGTACAACCCTTTCCTGTGAAGTATACCTTTACATGTAATTAGGAGGCTTGCATGTCCCCAAAAGATACGTAAGTTTTGGTTAGCAATAAATCGCTGTCTCTCTCCTGCCCTGTACCAAGAGGAGCTGAGGTGAGCATGCTACCATGAAATGTGTCTGACTCCATTATTTCAATCTCTCTTCTATCTCTCATATTCTCTATGACTTTACTATGATATTTACTATTATCACTGTACAATTGTGCCTACCGGGTCTGTGATGATTTGTTAGGGGCTGGCTCCCCTGACCCTTTTGGGGGTTGAAAAACCCTTTCACAGGGGTCATCTGATTCATAACAGCAGCAAAATTACAGTGATGAAGTAGTGATGAAAATAATGGTATGGTTGGGGGTCACCACAACATGAGGAACTGTATGAAAGGGCCGTGGCATTAGGAAGGTTGAGAATCATTGCAGTCTAGAACAATTCACTCCTAATAGTCAATCTTGGTCATCCTTTTAGTGGGGTCATTACTGCTCAGAGGCAAAAGTCAAAGGTTAAAGCAACCTAGTTGGCTGTTAATCCTCTGGGATATAATGTGTGACCTCTGTGTTTCCTGTCTTCACAGAATGGTCTAGAAGCCATGAAACCACAGCCCTGGCCAGCCATTAACTCGCACTGTGTGACACAGGGCATGTCACTTCACTCCTCACCCCGCTGACTGGTGAGTGCACAGATGTAAGATTTGCTCATGGATGTAGGAGGAAACAAGCAGTTTTCTTTCCTTTCAAAACTTTTTATTGGGAGTTAATACAGATATATCAAATCATTCCATTGTTTAATCACATTAAGCAGTATTGTACAATTGCTATCACAATTAGTTTTCAAACATATTTTCCTTCATGATCTCCTAGATTTCAGCTCCTTTTACTCCTCCCCCCTCACCACCACTGTGCTCCCAGAAACCCTTATTCTACTTGCTGTCTCTATAGGTTCATCGCTCCTGGGTTTCATAGACTGAAGAACAGCAAAACACATAACACAAATTCAAGAGGGACCCTTAATGACATGACACATCGGAGACAAACTCCAATACGAATAAACAACAAAACTACAGAAAATGTTGAAAACCAGGCCAGGCCTAATGTCCACTGACATTTTGATCTTCTGTAGCCATATGTCCAATGCATTCTGTTTGGTGACCAATTTCCTCCCATCCCTCCATTATGGATAGAGGGAAATCACCAGAGGCTTATTTCCTATGTAGATTCCACAAATGTGTCTTGGGCTTCCCTTCCACTGTCCTCCATAGCCTTCTGCAAACCATGATGCTCACAATTTAGGCTCTGAGACGATTCCCTCCTTTGGTTTCAGATTATATGATTTACAATCCATCAGTGACTGATGCTGGGGTGCTACTTCCAGGTGGACTTAGATGGCTCCCTGTTTGGAGACAAGCCTTTAAGACCCCAGACACTATTTCATCTGACAGACGGGCACTATCTAATGTCTTCACCACACTTTGCTATAGCACCCATATCTCCTGTGCTCCCTTCCTGAGGGCGGGGATTGAACAGGGCCATGGTGTAAGAACTAACACTTCTTCAGTTGGATCTAGGGTTTAGTGTGAGCCCCAAACCCATTCCTGGATCTGATGTTTTTGGGGGTTTTTTTTATCCGCCTTTAGCTCCCTTTCAAAACTTCTTGGTTAATTTATGGTAGAGAGGCTTGTCAATCATCCCCCTCGGGCATAATGATCTTCTGTTAATATTGTCATTAGCCCCTGGTACTATTTTTTTAAAGGATAAAACAATAATAATATAAAAATACAAATAGTGAGTAAAAAAGAAAAGACCACCATCAACATTTAAAAAGCCAGGGAAGAAATTTTTGTCGTGGAACAAGCAAGCAATACTTGTACCTGGAACAAATTCAGGTTGGGTCAAGAGGGAGCTCAGCTGACCCAAGTATCAAGTTTGATCCAGCATAATCAAGATTGCAATGATCTCTATCTGATCATACAGCTGTTCGAGACCCTTCCACAGACAGCCTTCTAGGGCATGGTGCCCCAGGCCTCGTGGCCAGACCCAAGGCAGGCAGCATAGCTGGGATTCTGTCCTGCCCTAGAGGGGTACTCCCGGAAGCAGGTGTGGAAATCATGTGCAGGTAAAGTACATGGTAAGAACTTTGGCCCCCAGTTTAGAGTAGCTGCCTGCCATCAGAAAAATCCAGATTCAAATTCTAGCTGTGCCAGTCTCTTTGGGAGACATCAAGTGAGACACTTAATAGCTTCAGTTTCTCCAAATGTTGGTGACACAATTAATGGGTTTAATTATATTAGATTAAGCACCTAAGGTAGTCTTTGAGACAGAATAAGTTCCTAACAACCATTAATCTCTGTGATCCTCATCAGTATTTTACAGCAGCAGCTAACTGGAAGAGCAGGCACCCAGGATCAGGTGATCAGAGGCAAGGGATTAGCCTGGGCGGCTAGGCTGGGTCGGTGAAACAAACTAGGACCTGGTGCAGGTTGTTCCGGAGCAAGTTGAGCCGGAAACTGACTGCCAGAGCAGGTGTCTTTAGTCTAGGTGCCAGGCCAAAGCCAGGCAGGACTCAAGGCTCTACAATTGACTTGTCCCGGTAGACCCCTAGTCAGCCATGGGCTGCGGAAAGTGGAGGGGAAGAGTGGATACAGGGTTGGATTATCGCAGAAATCTGCTGTGCTTACCTACAAATACATAGGGAACAAATGCACATTGTTTCACACCACATCAAAAATTTTGTTTCTAGCTAAGGCTACCATTGGTCGGTCTCTCTCCCAGTCCCCACAGCAGCTTCCTACAGAATCAAGAACTCCAAAATTTACCTCCCTGACAGAGCAGGAAGACCCAGTAAGCAAGGTAAACATGGGCTTACTTGTGTTCACTACTCTGTAATGAAGTTTCACATCTTTTTCACCTCATGTGAAACTGTTTGGTACAGACTAGTAAATAAACCCAAGAGAGCCCGTACTAGGAGCCCCGGTGGCATAGTGGTTAAGCTTTGGGCTTCTCACCACAAGGCCAGCCACTCAAACCCACCAGCTGCTGCACAGGAGAAAGATGAGGGGTTCTACTCCCCTCAAGAGTGACAGTCTCAGGGGCACACCGTCTCAGAAACCCACAGGGGCAGTCCTACCCTGTCCTGCAGGGTCGCTGTGAGTCTCCATCGACTTGAAGCCAGTACTGACTGCTGACTGGGTATCGCCCTGATCTCTCTCCCTGCCTCTCACTTACAGGCTGAGCTTCCTGCGGTTCTTGCTTGGCCCCACCATACCCAATGACTGAGGACACAAGTTTTCTGCCACCAGAGCCCAGCTCCTGGCAGTGGGGTCATCTGGGGCCCAGGGAGGAAGACTGGCAGGCAGTCTGAGGGAGGCAGAAGTGTGGAGAACATTCTATAGTCACAAGAACTGGACTTGGAAGAAAAAACATTTTCTTATCTGCTTACGATGTACATGTAGCTTGTTCCTGGAAAAGAGGGCTCCCGAGTCTATGCCAGCTGTCGACTCCGTTCTATAACAACTGCTGAAGCACAAACAAATGGCAAGGGTGGAGTGTAGGAGTAAATAAATTTCTTGGCCTGAAAATTTGGTGGAATCTCCCCAAATACCTTACCAAATATGAACTGTTTTGGGCTCCAATTGGGTTTTGTTTTATTTTTTAAGAAGCAACCCTCTTAGGATCTTCTAAACTGTATGACTTAAAGTCTAGAAGTGTATACTTTAAATGTGCTCTCTCCTTTTCCCCCCTTTGATTTGATTGTAGTCATGCACTACTCTTATAAGAAAACAATAATAAATATCTGAGATGGTAGATTTTCTAAATTGCATTAAAAATCATTTTATTGGGGACTCTGTATTGGACAGGGTTCTCTAGAGAGACAAACCAGATTGCTAGTAATTATATATAAATATATTTATAAAGATACAGCTCTGATCACAATCCATCCATTGTGTCAAGCACATTTGGACATTTGTTGCCACCATCATGCTCATAACATTTTCTTTCTACTTGAGCCTTTGGTGTCAGCTCCTCATTTTCCCCCTCCCTCACCATCCTCCCTCCCAAACTCCTGATAAGTTATAAATTTCTTTTTCATGTCTTACATTGACCGATGTTTCCCTTCACCCACTTTTCTGTTGTCTGTCCCACAGGCAAGGGGTTATATGTAGATCATTGTGACCAGTTCCCCCTTTCTCTCCCACCTTCCCCTTCCCTTCCTGGTATCGATACTCTCATTATTGGTCCTGAGGGGTTTTTCTGTCCTGGATTCCCTGTGTTTCAAGCTTTTATCTTTACCAGTATACATGCTGTGGTCTAGCCGGATTTGTAAGGTAGAATTGGAATCATGATATTGGGGGTAGGAGGGAAGCATTAAAGAACTAGAAGAAAGTTGTATGTTTCATCATTGCTACACTGCCTCCTGACTGGCTTGTCTCCTCCCCACGACTCTTCCCTAAGGGGATGTCCAGTTGCCTACAGATGGGCTTTTGGCCCCCACTCCACATTCCCCCTCATTCACAATGAAATGATTTTTTTGTTCTTTGATGTCTTATACTTGATCCCATTGACCCCTTGTGATCACACAGGCTGGTGTGCTTCTTCCATGTGAGCTTTGTTGCTTCTCATCTAGATGGCCGCTTGTTTATCTTCAAGCCTTTTAGACCCCAGATGCTATATCTTTTAATAGCCGGGCACCATCAACTTTCTTCACCACATTTGCTTATGCACCCATTTGTATAGCAATTGTGTCGGGAAGGTGGGTATCATGGAATGCCAGTTTAATGGAACAAAGTGTTCTTGTATTGAGGGAGTAATTGAGTGGAGATCCAATGTCCATCTGCTACCTTAATACTAAACCTATAAATATATGCACATCCATCTATTTCCCCATCCTCATATATAAATATATTTGCATATATACATGCATATATTTAGACCTCCATAAATGCTCTTTGCCTCCTACTTCTTTCCTCTATTTCCTTTTACTTTCCTCTTGTCCCTCTATCATGTTAAGCCTTCATTTGGGCGTCAGTAATTCCTCTTGGTTCCATTGCCCTTGACCGAGCCCTACCAGGCCTCTTAAAACCTCCTCACCATCAATTTTGGATCACTTTTTGTTTCCTTGTCCTGGGGTTTGTTAACACCAACTTTCTTTCCCATGCATTCCCCCTCCCACAAACCATCAGTCCATTGTTTTCTCCTCCAGATTGTTTATCCAGCCTATTTTATCTAGATAGACCTGCAGAGATAATAATATGCACAAAAAAACAAGACAAAGCAAAACAAAGCAACAAAAGAAAAGAAAACAAAACAACAAGAAAAAAAACGACCAAAAAAATTTTTAAGTGCCTATAAATAGATCAAGGTCTGTTTGTTGACCTTTCGGAGTGTTTTCTGGTGGAGTCTGATGGGGTTCCAGGCCCTGGCCCCAAAGTCTATTTTTGGTATCCCATGGGGACTTCGTTGCCCTGTTCCTCTTGAGTTTTTCTATTTCTCAAAGATTTTTTTTAACGCCTATACAATTTTAATTTACTTTTAATATCTGCTCACAATGTAATTAAAAATACCTACAGCTTCCCTATAACCCACTGCACTACGAGGGCCTCAACTTCTTTGGGGCTTTCTTGTTTATGTTGCCTATGAGCCAAGTGGCCCATGAAGCTCATTCAATTCCAAGTATGTGCCACTGGGATTTTGTCCACACCTCCACTTTGAAGCACGTTCTGTAAGTGCTTCAGTTCTACTCGCTTGCGAATGAAATCAGTGTTACCAGACCAATCACCTTTTCTTTTGATTATTTCTAATTAGAGCAGCTTCAAAGAAGTCTCTCGTTTGAAAACTGAGAGAAGCTTAATCACATCTTCATATGACAATCTTTTCACTACAGATTATAGAATTTCCTTTTTTATCACAAAATTTAAAAAGAAAAGAATTCATCAAGGGGAACACACACACACACACACACACACACACACACACACACACCACCACTACCACCCCCCGCCCCCCAGGAATGGCTTTTGGGCTCATACTAAATCCTAGCTCCAATTTAAGAACAATTAGTTCTCACATAATGGCTCTGCTCAATACTCTCAGGAAGGGAACACAAAAGACACAGGCGCTATAGCAAAATGTGGTGAAGAAATTAGATGGTGCCTAGCTATCAGATAAAATAGTGTCTGGTGCCTTAAAGGCTTGTCTCCACCAAGCAGTCATCTAAATGAGATGTCAACATAAGTCCACATAGAACAGTGGTTCTCAACCTTCCCACTGCCAAGACCCTTTAATATAGTTCCTCATGTTGTGGTGAACCCCAACCATAAAATTATTTTCATTGCTACTTCATAACTGTAATTTTGTTGCTGTTATTAATCATAATGTAAATATGCAGGATGAATTTTCATTGTTACAAATTGAACATAATTACTGCATAGTAATTAATCACAAAACAATATGTAATTCTATATTTTGAAATACTTATTTCTAATAACAAACTAATGAAATGTTATCTTGAAGCATGGTGTAGCATGGGTAACAGTCTTCATGCCGGATACTCGTATGTGGGCCTATCTGCATGTGGGCGGACCCGCCTGGAGACAGACGATAGAGGAGCAGTGTCTCGGTTCCTAAAACCCCAAAGGGGTGATGACCCACAGGTTGAGAACCACTGGCAAAGAAGCAGCACACCATCATCAGTCACCAAAGGATTGTACATCAGATAATCTGAAGGCAAAGGAGGGATCAGTATCAGAACCTAAATTGTGAGAATCTGGTTTGTAGAAGACTATGAATGAGTGAGAGCCAAAAATTCATTTGTGAGAACTACATAGAAATTAAACCTCCAGTGATTTCCCTCTATCCACAATTGCAGAAGGGGAGAAAAGTGACCACTAAACAGAGGGCCTTGGAGAGAGAAGTCTACAAGATCAAAGCATAAACCTTACTCAAACAGTTAAAACTCTGTCAGTGGATTGCCCCTCTGATGGATGTTGGACCCGATCTGGTTGTCAACATTTTCTGTATTTGTGTTTTGTTTTGTGTGAGTTCATTCATATTAGGGGTGTATCTCATGGGTGTGACATCATTGGAGGTCACCCTCTTGAAGTTGTGTTGTGTGTTTTCCTGGTTTTTGGTGTACGGATGAACCTATGGGGACAGCAATTAGACTCAGGGGTAAGAGGGAGACGATATCGAGGAAGAAACAATGCTTAGAAACTGATTGTAGTAGCAATTGTACAATTCTGCTTGATGTGACAGAACTATGGAATGATATATGTACTAACTCCCAATGAATAATAGATTATAAATTTATAATTAATTATACATTTCTAAAAAGAATTCATCATACTTCTTAAAGTGTAAGTATATCTTATAACTCTTTTCTAGTACAAGAATTGTAATTTAGGCACAAGATCTGAGAAGATGTTGGAGACAAATGGATAAAGATGATTTCTTTGTGGATTTCATCAAAGATGGTTTAAAAAGCATTGTGCTATTAGGTTGTTACTTTAAGAGGAGTGATAGCTACATGGGCCTACAGTTTTATATAAAAACGTAATTGGCATTTAAATTTCCATTCAGAGGTACACAGATTTAATTTTATTACCCATTAATGAAATACAATATGTTCTTGGTACTTATTTTGGATTCAAGTTGCCTTTACTTTCTATCTTCTTGATCTTTATTAGATTCAATTGGCCTAAAACCAGCTGGGAGCAAACTCCATGGCAGTTCCCATTTATGGATTTTTACATTCTGTGGATCATAAGCTTTTATAAAAAGGCATCCTCTGCAGGTGAAGAGCCCCAATGGTCCAGTGGCTAGGGTCTCAGCTGCTAGCCCCAAGGTCAGAGATTTGAATCCGCCAGCTGCTCCGAAGGAGAGAGACGAGGCAGTCTGTAGTTCCAACCTGCCCGGCAGGGTTGCTCCGAGTTGGAATTGACTCAACAGCAGTGGGTTCGGAGTTGGCTATCTCTTGTATAATAATTAATGGCCATCAAAAGAAAACCACTTCAAGTCTGGTTAGTTCTCTTGGCCTTCAGAATTTATCACTTCACAGACATTCGCTAGAGCTAATTTCATTTACAGAGTAAATGTTGATAGACGTATACTTTTACTTGGTGATTGAGTTTGGACCCTCAGATGATTATAAAGTGAATAAAATAGAAATATTTTAAAAATGAATTTCTTGGCTAAAACATAAACAACAAGAATCCTATTTAATACTGCTTATGTGTATGGTTCCTTGACATTAATCACATTTACCACCCTGCATTACCATCACTGTTACCCATATTTAAGGGTTTTATATCACCTTCCAGGAATGAAATATTATTTTAATAATGACTTCCATCCCTTCCTCCCTGCTCTAGCCCCTGGCAATCTATAATAAACTTCTGTCTCTATGATTTGCCTATTCTAGATATTGAGAAAGACTTAAAAATCAGAAGGAGAAAAAAACACAACACAAACCTAACGAGTGACTATAAATGTAAATAACAAAACCATCTTCAAGAGAATGTATATCCCAATGAGGGTGTGTGTGCCGTGAGCCAGGGGTTTAGTTCTGTGCCCGAGAGTATTTGTTTAAAAAAGCACACACACACTTGATAAGGATGAGTATCCCAAATTGTTGTGTGTATGGTGTGTGCTTGTATTTGGGTAGAGCAGTCACAAAGGAATATTGTGGGCACCACAAATCTAAGAAAAGTTTCTTTCTTTCTTTTTTTTCTTCCGCCGCCCGCCGCCAGGCCGCCCCCACCGTGCTCGCCTTTGTTTGTTTGTTTTTTTCAAGTCTAAGAAAAGTTTCAGCTGTGGAATCAGAGCAAAGATGGCGACAAAAGGAAAGGGATCCAGCTTTCATGATTGGTAAAATGGTCAAAAGAGGTTTTGATTACATACAACTAAAAAGGACCAATTGAAATGTTAGAAAAGTGTTCTTTTGCATAGCCAAATGGTAGGCAGGAGAACATAGTGTCACCAGACATTACTACAGCAAGTTTCAGTGAGGGAGTGCAGAACAATAAAGCCTTGTTAATCCCATACTGATTTATTCAAATAGTGTGTAATTCAAATCAATTGCTGCTCCCCAGGCAGGAATTTACCATCGCTGCTTTTGAAGGGTGGATAATGTGTCATTCCGAGGGGAAATCAGGTCTGGAAAGGCCTCTTGGATGGAGAACCTCATGGGTCCCAAAGCAGTTCTAAAGCAGGCCAAGTAAAACAAAAGTCTGGGAACCACCCTGTGAGTAAGTCTGCTGGCAAGCACCTCTCTTTCCCTGGCTCTCTCGCTTGCCTTTTTGTTGCATGGCAAAGTGGCCCCGAAGTGAGAGGGGAAGGCAGGGATGCGCAGGGCGTGGCTGAGTTATCACTTAGGAAGAACCCCCTAGCAAGAGTGTACACGTTCACTCAAGAGGACGACGCCGTCCTACATGTTTGGGCAGCATGTAAGTTTAATGGATCATGATGGTGAATGCCTAATATCCTCTGCTGGCATGGAAACCTTGGACGAGTCAAAAATGAGTCATGTGCCCAAAGAGGCTTGAATCATAATACACTTTGCACAGTTTGGGTCAACAATCCTTTGGTGTTATGGTATCGTTTTAGTGGAATTAAACATGGACAGCTTAAAATGACATGATTTGCAAAAACTCTGCTTTGACACCAATGAAGGATCGATTCATGCTTCCAGGGACACTAAGCTCCGTGAGTGCCTCCAGACTGGCATTCTCAACCTGTGGGTCGCGACCCCTTTGTGGGGTCTAACCCTTCTGAGGGGTTGCCCGACTCATAGTAGCAAAATTACAGTTGTGAAGTAGCAACAAAAGTAATTTTATGGCTAGGGGGGCGTCACCACAAGAGGAACTGTGTTAAAGGGTCAGGCAGCATTAGGAGGGTTGAGAAGCACTGCTCAGGAAGCCCTATGGAGCCGCTAGTTCCTGTGGACTAGCCAACTGAATGAATGGATCCATTAAAAAGTTTCAGGTGGAGGGTGGACCACTTTAGACCTCAGGGTCACTTGTTAGAAATTTAGGAACTAGATAACGGTACATACTTGTATAAGCTGAGTTTTTTCAGCACAATTTTTATGCCGTTTTTGTGGTAAAATTGGGTGCCTCGGCTGATAGTCAGATCGGCTTATAATCGAGTATATATGGTAAGCAATAATCTTAAAGGACTCGCTGGGCAGAGAGGGTTCAAACGGTGAAGCTCTCGACTACTAGCAGAAAGGTTGGTGGTTCAAACCACTGGCCCCCAGATGGCCCTCACAGCACAAGCTTGGACACCTACTTCTGAACCCTCACAGCCTGAAACTCTACGGAGCAATGCTGCACTTCCCACGTGAGTCAGAATCAACGCGGTGACAACCAGCTGCAGCACACCTCAACAGCAGAACCTTTAGATGGGACGTCTCAGCAGATTGACATTCAGATGAGCCTTCATCTCGTCCATCTGGAATTCTGAGCTGCCTTTACACGTTGCGGCAGGCATGCACTGGCAGTGTCAAAGGGCTGCGAAGGCAGAGGTATTATTTATTGCTGGCCAAATGTACATACTCCCTCATGATCCCTTCCTCTGAGGCCATCCAATTACTGAGACAGAAGTGCCACAAGTCACGTCCAAAGCATAGAAGAATAAGACAGGTCAGAATGTCCACATCTTTATGAACAAAGGTTCTTGTTCCACCTACGAGGGGATGGACTGACACTGGCTGCAAGAATGGGTCGAAGCACAGGAGCAATGGTGAGGATGGCGCAGGACTGGAAAATGTTTCCTTCTGTGGTGCATAGAGTTGCTGGGGGATGGAATGGATCCAGATCCATTGATAGCAGCAAACAACACCCACCTCAACTGGTCAAGTAATAGAAGAAACAAACTTTTGTTATGTTAAGCTGAGATTCTGCATTTCAATCAATTTAGCATAGTCTCTTGCTAACGCAGTTGCTTTTCTTGGTCTCTTTTTGGGGTGTGGGGTGTGGCAAGCATCTGGAGAAAGGGTGAGCAATCCGGCTAAGTAGTCCTTGATGGAGCTGCTGCCAGGTGTCAGTTCCTTCAGGGAGTGGGGGAGGAGGAAGGGAGGAGGAGCCTGGTCGGGAAGGGAGGAGTTGCCTCCTGATGGTTTCTCTTCTTACTCACCAACCTTCTCTTGGGATGTCAGCCTTGCTAAACATACGGTACAAATCAGTGAAATTATTCATTGTGGTTTTCATGTGAGTGAGCTAGTTTCCGCTCCTAAGAAGGGTCTTAAGAAAACAGGAAGTTTTTCTTGGATCTAGAAATGGAACTCGGCTTTCTGACATTAGTTTTTACCAACTTCTGCAAATCTCTCTTTTTCTACTTCCCTGTCCGAGGGAGTGGTCAATGGAAGGGGCTAGATAAAGCCAGGAAATGCTGACTATAGCAGTAGGGTCCGGACTGATTGAACTTGGGGGCGAAATGGGTAATAAGATGGTGGTTTGAGCAGGCTAGACTATATTCCCTTATCTCTGAGCACTTCTTTCCTATTCCCAACTCCAGCCTTGCAAACGAGGTCTCAGGGTCCTAGATAGAGGGGGAGGAAAATTTGGACCAAACCTGAAAACCGTGTTTAAAAATCTAGGCTTACTGGCCAGATTGAGGCTGGTAAAATCCCCAAGACTATGGATGGCCTTTAGTCAGCCTTCAGTTCTGGAAATGTACTCTCTCCACCCCTCCCCACCCCACCATGGCTTAATTGTGAACCAAAGAGGACACAGGTATGTAAGGGGAACAGGGATACTAGTGAGGCAGGATCACCTTTAACATAATTAACCATGCACGATCAAGAGGGCAATAGCTGTCCAGTGACAAGGTTCAGAAGGGTTGGGAAAGAAAGGGGAATGGAAACAGGAAATCGAGAGGAAGTAGGATAGGGGAGAGCACTTTGAGGGTGCCGTCAATGAGATAAAATAGAATGGGCATGAATTGTTGAATGTGAAACTGATGATCTGCTCTGGACATTTTCATTCAACTCACAATAAAGTTTTGTTTTGTTTTTTACAGCAATTATGTCATTTTGAGGACTAGGGTGGGCCTGGTCCAAGCCATTGCATTTTCAACCACTCGGTATGCATGTGAAAACTGGACAATGAATGAACTAGGAGGGCCAACAAGGAACTGAGATGCCTTTGAATTACAGTGTTCACAAAGTATTAATGATAACCTTATGCTTGAGAAAGTAGCATGTTAGTGCAAGAGCGGAGCACCTGCATGTGGTTGCTGCCACAGCAAGGCTGGTGGCACGGTGCAGAACCAGGCAACGAACATTTCTATCAGACGCAGGGGCCCTGGAAGCTGGCACCTACTCATTGGTACCTGATAACAACAACTCTTAGATTCTTACTGATTTGTATGTTCTAACCTTTCACCCCAAAGGATGAATAAATATTATCTAGGCTATTGGTGTAGTGGGGTATCCATTGGGCTGCTAACCCTAAGGTCAGCAGTTCAAAACCACCAACTGTTCTGAGGGAGAAAGACAAATCTTTCTACTCCAGTACAGACTTACAGTCTTGGAAACCCACCAGGGGGAGTGCTGCTCTGTCCCATAGGGCCCCTAGGAGTTAGAATCTAATCAAGACAGTGAGTGGGCCCCAACAAAGCCATCACTGTGAGGCTGCTGCAGTCTCGGGCAGAGCTTTGCCCTGTTGTACACCGATCCCTGTGAGTCCAGCTTCCCAGCCTCCCTCGAAGTGGGTGTGGTCTCAGAATGAGATCAGTGACGGCTCAACATCCAGGTGGTCGTCTTTCTTCTGGATTGAGGTGAGCGGTAGGAGGGGCGCAGCTGTCTCAGATTCTGAAATGAAAGGCAGATACTAAGGGTGTCAGCCAATGAGAGAGGGAAACTGGGCCCCTGGGTCTGCAGAGCCACACTGTATTGGGAGGCTTCTGTCACGGTTGAACCTGCATCCTAAGTAACACCAGCTACAAATAGTAGGGCCGTTCTTGACTTTCTCACCCTGAAAGTGAGTGTGTTCTTCAGAAAAATTTTAGTTTAGTTGGTTGAGCTGTCTTTTGTTTCAGGGCACCAGCACCAGATTCTCCGTGTGGAAGAGCCCTTCATCCAGGACCTGTCATGTCCTAGAGATGGGGAGACAACCGCAGAAACTCAGACGGGATTTCCAAACGGTATGTCTGCCTGGGCCATTCATTTCCAGCCTTCCTAACCCCTCCCCCCTTTCAGAGAGGGGCAGCGCAATTCAGAACTCCCTCTCCCCCGACACACCCAAGTCAGCATTTGTGCACACAGTGCGAAGTGCCATGTGCAGCAGCGGAACCGCCTACACCAGCGGTTCTCAACCTGAGGGTCGCGACCCCTTTGGGGGTTGAATGACAGGTGCCGCCCGAATCATCACAGTAACAAGATGACAGTGATGGCGTAGCAATGAAAACATTTTATGGTTGGGGATCATCACCACATGAGGAACTGTATGAAAGGGTCACAGCACGTGGAAGGTTGAGAACCGCTGGCCTAGATGAACCTTCTTGCCATCCAGTTTCAAGGTCATGCTTGGTGTTCACACTTATTACATGTTCTAAGGAATTACTGAAAATTAAAAGGGTTTCAAGTATGAGCACCCAGGGTGTTTAGGATAGCTTAGGATAAACTTGGGAGCAGCATTTGTGAACTTTTGGGTGCTTATTTTCTGAGTGAGGCTGCGGCCTGGCCAGAGATGGCAGTTAGACCTACCAGTCTGCTGCAGTCCTCCTGGGTCCTGCTGCGCCCCCTGGCATCATTTAAAGAGGCAGATGCCCTCTAACCCAAATAATCCACACTTCTGGACTACTCTTGGAAGTTTCCAACTCTCCCAGGCTCCTTAAAGATTAAACTAATGCCTGATGGAATTATGGTTTTGTTTGAGAATCCGCTCCCAACTTCTACGGGCAAGGTACTTTAACCTTGTGGAATTGTCTCTATTTTCCCAATGAGGACGCTGAAGTGTTGCCAAGCAGCGGCAGGGTTGAAACCTTCTTCTCAAAGTCCATCTGGTCCCCAGCCCTCCCTAGCAGAGTGGGTCAAAGAGCCTGGCAAAGCTCCTTCCGCATCTTCAAGGACTAGCTTTGTCATTCCCTGTTATCAATTCTCAGAAGCACACACACACACCCATATTAAAATGCTAATTGCTAAATATACACACCGGAGCGCTAGTGGTTACCTGTTGGGCTGCTACCATAAGGTCGGCAGTTGTTGAAACCACCAGGTGCTTCACGGGACCCAGCTGAGTCTCTCTGCTCCTGCCCGGAGTTAGTCTCGGTGTGTCCCTTCCCCCACGGTTTCAGAGACAGCGGTCGGTGTAAGATATGAAAATAATAATGATCATTTATCAAAGGGTCACGAGGGTGGGAGGGAGGGAAAAAAGAGGAGCTGATACCAAGGGTTCAATAGAAAGTAAATGTCTAGAAAATAATGATGGCAACATATGTACAAATATGCTTGATACAAATTGATGTATAGATTGTCATAAGAGCTGTAATAAGAGGCCACAGTAAAATGATCTGTTAATAAAAGAATATTTTTAAGTCTAGGAAACCCATGAGGCCAGTTCTGCCCTGTGCTATATATTGCTATAGAGTTGCTACAAGTAGGAATTGATTCAAGGGCAGTGAGTATGGTCCACACCCTATAGAACAGTAGAGCTGCCCCAGGGGGTTTACAAGGCAGAAAGGCAGACTGCCACCCTTTTCTTCCCATAGAGTGGTTCTGGTGGGTTAGGAACACCAATCTCTGTTAGCAACCAGGAGCTTCATGCCACCAATTAATTACCGAAATGCCTCATAACGGCAACTGTAAATAGATGGTGGCCTTGGAGTCCCAATGGAAACTCCTGGATCCCCTCCATTAGCACAGATAGTTGAGAGAGGACAAGATGTAATTTTTCTGAGATGCTCCCTCGAGCTCACAAATCTCACTCCTCGTTTTTTTTGAGATGTCGCTCAGTGATGGAGAAAAGGACAATGGTTGATGCCACACTGTAAGCTGCTTCTCAAACGCCTGTTTTGCTAAAGGGAAAATGGAGCTTGCTTATACAATAGGATTTCTTAGGAACCCCACACTTGCATGGCTCTTTTGTGAGATCTGCACACCTGGGTTGGTTCTTGTTCTTTCTAAAAGCTTGAGAAATCTTAGCTCCAAATCAAATGCTCTGCTGGAACAGCAGTCCTTTAAAAACAACAAAAACCCCACTGGAACCAAAGAGACTTATTTGTTTTCAAATTGTAGTCTCCACCCACCCCCCCTCCCCCGTTGTGTCTGAGGCTTTGGTTTATTCTTCTCCACCCTTGGCATTCCCTGGGATTCTACAAAGAAGTATAAACCAGGAGGAAGTTTTTAAGGACAAGAGAAAGCTGGGGAGGGAAGGGGAGGGGGGGGGCAGGAAGGGAGAGTTGGAGAGAGAAAAACAATGAAAAGGCACCACCTGCTTGGCAGAAATGAATGAGTGCATGTGTTGGGAAGGCTCAATGTGCTTTTGCCGACGGAGACAGTGCCTTTGGTTCTGGGGCACAGCTTCCAGGGGGAGAGCTCATGACCAGAATGGCCAGTGTGTGAGTCTGCCTCCCCCAGTCGAGATGGCTTTTATGTGCTTGTCCAGCCAGATCTCGGAGTTCCCAGTTGTAAACCTCAGGATTTGTAGCTTATCCCCTAAGGGGTAAATAATACAGCTGCAATCTTCTGCCAGAAAAGAACTTGTTTCCCCGGCTTGGAGGCTCAATTGAAGGCAGATGCAGGAGGTCTGGGAGAAAAGAAAACGAGAAACCTCGTGGGCCAACCTTTGGAAAACTGCAAGATGCCAAGGCCCTGTGAGCTGTCCCAGTTCGAAGGACCAGCTTGAAGGCTGGAGCTAGATGGGTGGACTCTCTGGAAAAGGCGGAATCCTCAGAACTGATGATGGCTGAGAGCCTGAAAGAGCTGCCAGATCCTCCTCGCACTGGCACTGCTGAAGATGGCAGAATTTGAACTCCTCCCAGTGGAAGGTCTTTTGCACGACGCAGCAGCGCTGGGGGCTCTGGAAGCAGCAGGCCGAGGTTAGACACCAGGCCAGGCCACTTACTATCTGTGTGACCTGGTGCTCCTCTTGGGGAAAGTGGGAATGCAACTCCCTCTCTTACGGGACCTGGGCTGTGGAAGTCAGAAATAATGGACGAGGGCGCTTCAAAAAGCTTGTAGAAAAATGGGATGGAAAGATAGTGGGATTTTCCTGTAAACATTTTGAAGTCTCCTCATATGTAAAATGTTTGGTGTAATCTCCAAACATTAATAGGGGATCTATAGATGGCTAACTGACAATGAAATCTAGTGCTGGGTAATGGAAAGAAGCGACAATGCTGTGAAGTGTCTAACACAGGGCCAGAGGGAACGTAAGCATGGGACATTTATTAGATTCAGGACCAACCACATAGTCCAGGTCCTCAGAGGTCAGCAGCACCCAATGCCTTCTTCAGGAAGCGGGTTCCCTGGGAGCCCAGGAGGTTGGGGTGTTAGTCATCAGTCTCCATCAGACAATGGAGAATGGTCTTCTGGAAGATCTGGGAGAGAAAGTATCTCTTGAACTGAGCAGGAGGAAATCCATTTCAGCTCCACAGCCCAAGCAATGCTGGAAACGACTGAAATAGAGGGCAGCCTTCCACAACTCACTTGCAAATGAAGGATGTAGACCCTCTCAACTACCTTCGCAAGGGGGAGGTCAGCCCCAGGTTGACCCTTGGAGGGGAGGTTAAACATACCTCCGACCTTTTAATGACTTTTGAAACATGCCATACTTCCCGTAGCACTCGGTTTCTGCAGGGTTTCATAGTGTGCTGTAATGTGCACACAGAACTCACAAACCATACTCATTCTTATGTAATTACTGAATTCATTAAAGCTTGAGATCAGGGGCAACAAATGTACAATGCTAGACACAATGGATGGATGGATTGTGATAAGAGTTGTACGAGCCCCCAATAAAATTATTTTTAAAAAACCCAAAAAAAACCCTTGAGATCAAGACCAAGAAGCATGTAGGCGGTCTTCCTTCTTCCATGCAGGGCATTTTTCTCAGCCCCTCACAGTCCCGTAGGCACAGGCTCCTCCTGTGCCTGGTGACAGACCTCCTCTCTCAGGCTGTTGAGGGCAGGACTCTTCTCTTGGCCCCGTCAGTCCCTTGGCCTGGTCTCAGAAATCCTCTGGCTCCGTCAATATGTGCCTGGAGGTACTCTATTCCTCCAGTGAGCTTGGTCTGAAGGTACTGAGTTTTATTGGTCTGAAAGTCTAGCCTCACCAGTAAGTACTTGAAAGCACCCCACCCTGTCAGCAAGCTTCCTGCGAAAGGTTCTTGGCTCTCTTGTTCTATGGGTTGGCATACTCACTGTAACTGCTGGGCTCCATGGGCTGGGAAGCCACACACACCATTTCCCGCTAATCTCCTGGTTTTGCTGCTACCACCTCCAGCATTGTACACTGTCTGTCTCCCGTCTAGTTGTTTCGCAGGGCAGGGACTCTGGGTCCATGGATGTACATTACTCCTGTTCATCTTCTTTTGTGGTAATGAGGTACCCTCTTCCCACCTCTGGCATGATTCATTTTGAGCCTTCTAATCTCCATGGGTCTCTCTGAGTCATAATCGACTCAATGGTAGGGAGTGTTTCTAATCGCCTTGACGGCCACAGCACCTTGTGTGCATGATCCCACCTGATCATTTTGTCCGAGCACAAGACCATTCATGGCTAGATGAAACACATTAAGTGTTACACCACACTGCACTACTATTGTTGGTTTGTAAATCAAGATTCACGTGGGTTCTAGAGAGTCAATCATACTGCTTCCACATTTGTTCACTGGTAACAATAAAAGCACAGTTCACAGCCCCAAAAATCTTGTCAGAAAGTATAGTAATCCATAAAGTGGCCTTTGAAACCTCTGGCTTAAAGGCTGGGGGTGGGGAGGAGGGGGAAGAAAGCGGGAACTGATATCAGGGGCTCAAGTGGGAAGAAAATGCTTTGAAAATGATGATGCTGACTAATGTGCAAATGTGCTTGACACACTGGATGAATGTATGGATTGTGATGAGATATAAAAACCCGCAATAAAAGTACTAAAAAATAAATAAAATTTTAAAATCAGAAAATATTAAAAACAAAAGAAAAAAAAAGGTTGAATGCAAACCACAAACTTGTTCTGCTAAGTATTGTATCATTCAGTTATCCCACGCCTTCCCTTAGGTTTCTAAGATCCACCATATAGTCAATGTGTTGGAACATGAAAATGAAAGAGTAATCTTTCTTCAGGTGTGCAATTATACATGGTACGAAAAGGGCAATGAAACTTAGCATGCTCCCAGACCTCAGATGGCGTGGACTGACTCCATCAAATGACACAAGAGATCCGAGTTTTACCTACACTTTTATTTGGGGGGCTACTTGTTTAATGTTCTTCACATCTCCATCCATCAGACTGACACATCAAGATGGACTACTCTCTTCAGCCATATTCAGTCTTGACTGAATTTAGTCATATGTTAAATTGGTTGTTGGCGACTATCAAGTAGGTCCAACTCAAAGTGACACCATGTACAATGGAGTAAAAGGACACTTGGTTCATGGACACAACCATGGCAACCAGTTGGGTTTTCACTGGTTGGTGTTCAGAAGTACAATGCGGAAGCCTTTCTTAACTCATTCATCTTCATCTGGGAATTCTGCTCAGCATAGTAGCAACAAGCAAGCCTCCTGCAACAGATTGGTGGTGGCTGAACATGAGGTGCAATGGATGGAAGTGAACCAGGGTTTCCTTTTTGGGAGGTGAGAAATGGACTGCAGAGCCACCACTGCCCTGGTGTGAAACATAGCTAGGATTTATTGAGCAAACATGTCACGTATGTCGATCAGCTCAGTTATTCCTCACAAGAATCCCATACAGTACCTATGAGTGCCGTTCTCATGTTACAGATGAGAACACTGAAACACAGGGTCCCAGGCTGGTGTGAGAGGTGAGTCTTTGAATGTTAGCGAGTAGCTTGGATCACACTGTGGAGAGAGGCTTCAATTGATCCACAAGTTAAAGGCAGTGCGTTGTCATTTAAAAATAATGCACTAGAGGGCGCCAGCACGCACAAGTTGTGATTTTGAAACTGCTTTGCTAATGGCAGTTCCAAAAGTGCTACAAAATAATCAGCAATGGAGTCAAACCGAAATCGGTCCTCTCCAAAAGAGATTTCACTGAGGTTCATGACATCGAGGTTCTCAATTTGATAATTTCAGAGGCTGTGTTTCTATCTCCTAAAACACACCTCTGGAGTTACATTGAGCAATTCAGTTTGTTTCTTGATTCTGAATGCTAAGCGATGTGCTTTTCAACTACAAGGTTAATTTTTTCTTCTCTGATAAGTGGGAAAGGCAAAGGTTAGGGTAATCTGGATGATAATAAAATTCTAAACGCTGCACTAAGATACACTTCACTTTCTCTTTTACGTTTCTTTGAGCCCAGTAAAACATGCACACTGTAAGAGAGAAAAAGAATCCATAACGGAGAACTTACATGAAATGGAACAAGCTTCCATCAACCTCCAGAAGTACTTTCAGAAGCAACTCCAGCTCTTTTACTAATATTCTGATATTTCTGTCTTGATTTGTGAAATAGACATTATGTTTTCCTCTGTGAAAATTGTGGAGCTAGCTAACATCTATTTCTTATAAATCACGAGAGAATTTATGAAATATTTTTCAGGCTTTCATTATGATTTTTAAAATGTTAAAAGGAACATATCATTGTAATAGAACATTTTGTTGGTGTTCTTTGCCATCAGACTTTTTTCAATTTCACCTTTTCATTGTGAACGTGGGTGTGTGTATCTTTATACCGGGCGAATCTTTGCACTGCTGTGCTCCCTCCCAGTGGATGCTCCCTCAGAGCTAACTGCTCCTTTAATGTCCATCACTAGAGTAGTGATAGACTAGTTGCTAAACTACATATACATTTTTCCCCTTCAATCTTGAGAACAGAGTCACGTGTTGTAAAGAATGCCGCATCCCTAGCTCTTCCACTAGCAGCACAGGAGGCGGCTTGGTGGTTCGTGGGTGACTCCGTGGGCAGCAAACCGCAAGGTCAGCACTTAGAACCACCAGCTGTTGGGGGGGGGGGGGGAGGACTGCAGGCGCAGGTGCTGTGGCAATGAGTTTGGACTTGGAGCCGGAGAAAGAGGCGGCTTTCTACTCCCATGTCAGAAACCCACGGGGCAGTTCTACTGCCCTACAGGGTCACTATGAATCCGAATGACTATGTATGGTGCTGTTTGTGTTTTGTTTTCTAAGGTCTTCGAATGACATTACCCTCGAAGTCCACACTCTACAAAGCGTTTCTGAAGCTAGAAATCGTTATGGGCGCCCATAGCCTCGACCTTGTGCAAATGGCTTGTGTGAATGGGCAACCTTGGTATTAGGAAGCTCAGCTTTACCAGACAACATGGATTGGGCTCCTTTCGATTGATACTGGGGATCGGATAATCTTACTGTGGATTACTTTTATCATCCAATCTGTTATTGCCACCAAGTGTCTGAACGGCCAAAAAATTAGACCCCTGTGGGGAGAGAGCAACCAATTCTCAAGTCAACAAGTCAGTTTGGTAGGGAAAGTCATAAGAATCCCTCAATATCTCAAAACTCAGTAGATCATGCATGAGTTACAAGTTTGTAGTTTGTCCACTTTCTGTGGAAGAGATCTTTAATCATCCCCTTAGAAATCACACCAATCCCTGAGAGGCACTCCAGTTAATTAGAACAAGTACAAGGCGGTGGGGAACTCGAGCGCCTCTCTCTTTAGTTCCGATGTGTGCTTTGCTATGAGGCCATATTCAATCAAACCAGGAGGGTGCTTCCGTCACACCAAATCAAGGCTTGTGCACCACTCCTAGAAAATAGCACCGCCCAAGCCCCAGGCCGGGGGCCAGTTCCGCCGGGCAGCAGCCCCATCAACAAGGCACTGGGGCTTGTCCCCACGCAGGACGACCACGGCTCCGGCCTCGCGGCGGTGCGCAGCGGAGCCCCCGCGGCCGGCACTTCCGGAAGATGGCGTCTGCCGGGCCCGGTCCAAGCGGACTGCGTCACGGCCGGCGAGGCCACCGGGGCCGCCTCTGGGAGGACGACGGGCGGCAGGGACGGACTGGAGTCACGGGAGGGCACAAGACTCGGGTGCCGAAAATGCCCGGGCCCCGGCCCCCGGCCGCGCGTCCCCCGGGCTCCGCAGGCTGGGCTCGCAGCTACCCCCGCGGAGAGAACGGAAGCGGCCCCACTGCTGCCTCCGCCCCGCTGGGCGTGCGGCGCTCCGGGCCCAGCCGCCCACCCAGGGGAGCCGGGCGTCATCGCTCGCGGGCTGGCGGCCAAGGCACCTCGCTAATTCTTCCAGAGGGGGAGCCGCGGTTTGGACCACCCCAGAAAGTTCACGAGGGCAAAAGAGCACCCCACCAGACAGCTGTCTGCCAGGAAGCTGGTTCAGGACTGAATGGTTGGCAAACCTCTTCAGGGGATCTTATTGTGTCCACAGTTAAGGACATCTTTTATATGCAGTACGAAAACATCACAGTGATCCCACAGGACAGAGGAGACTGACACTCCAACGGTCTTTGTGGGAGAAAGCCTCATCGTTCTGAGAAGCCACCTGTGGGCTTCAACTGCGGACTTTGGGATGTTAAAATGGTAATTTTGGTCTCTTTGCGGCTTCTACTGTGAAAATGAAGACCATTCTCAGCAACCAGACTGTCGACATTCCAGAGAATGTGGACATGTCTCTGAAGGGGCGCACAGCGATCGTGAAGGGCCCCAGAGGAACCTCGCGGAGGGACTTCAATCACATTAACAGAACTCAGCCTCCTCGGGAAGAAGAGGCTTCAGGTTGCCAAATGGTGGGGAAACAGAAAGGAACTGGCTACAGTCGGCATGATCTGTGGTCATGTACAGAACATGATCAAGAGTGTGACTCTGGGCTTCTGATACAAGATGAGGTCTGTGTGTGCCATGCCCACTTTCCCATCAACGTGGTTATTCAGGAGAATGAGTCTCTTGTTGAAATCCGTAACTTCTTGGGTGAAAAATACATCCGGAGGGTTCGCAAGTGTTGCTTGTTCCGTTTCTCAATCCCAGGAAGATGAGTTAATTCTTGAAGGAAACGACATTGAGCTTGTATCAAATTCAGCAAGCCACAAGTTAAAAATAAGGATATCCAAAAGTTCTTGAAGAGTATGTTTCTGAAAAAGGAACAGTTCAGCAGGCTGATGAGGAAGCTCTAAGAGGTGTCCAGCAAGTCTAGATGATTCCTTTAGACTTGTCTGTGATGCTTTGATCCAATCCAACAAAGTTTATGTAATGAAAAAACAATTGGAATTTGGGGTTTATAGGATTTTTTTTCTCCTGATAGGCTGGTGGGCTTGCACCATTTTCCCTGGAGCGTCCACGCGTTTTCTTCTTGGTCAGAGTAGCTTCAGGCGTGTTGAAAAGGTTCTTTAAAAATCCCTGTGATACCCATACTTGCTTTAACCAAAAACCAAACTGATAGCTTTTGCGGGAATGCTGGCTGACTCCTTTCAGGTTTTCCAGGCTCCTATTCATGGAAGCAGACCAACGCTTCACATGAAGTTAGTGGTGGAGCACTCAGCACTTCAGGCCTCCTCAGACACATGCAGTTATCTTCTCTCCTGTCACTCCAGTGAGGGGGGTCATGCTAGCTTGACTAACTCAACCTGTATTTAACTTTCCCAGACGTGTGTTCCCGATAGTTGACACCATGCAGGGACACTATGTGGTTCAGGGTGCATACTTTGGAAACACACATTTGGCACAAAACTGGTTAATTACCTGTTTATTGGAAGGCAAGAGTCTTAAATTATGTCCAAGTCACATCCCATTTTCTGGTCCGTGTTGTTTTAGAAAGAGGTATTCTTTGGACAAAAGTCATTAGCAGGCCCGCTCAAATGAAAACAAAACAAAAAACTAGGCTAACACTTATGGTTTACTTTCTACCAGGATTGGAAAACGAAAATCATTGCAAATAATTAGGCCTCAAGAAACCATCAGAATGGTCTATTTCTGTGGCACTTATCAGTTATATTGAACTCACCATGCAATGAGCTAACTTAAAAACCTGCAGATGTAAAATGACAAAAAGGATATCAAAACCTAACAATGGCGTTTTTCTGATTTTTTTTCTTCAAACAAAAATATCAGCTCTGCGGATCTGGTGGGAGATAATGGCCACTGTAATTTTGACCTAAACTGGGGGCATTAAAAAAAATCTTACTAATTTGAGCTTTTGTCTTTACTGCCCCATTTTTTTCTTTGGTTTAAAAAAATATTTTATTGGGGGCTCGTACAACACATCACAATCCATACATCCATGTGTCAAGCACATTTGTTGCCCTCATCATTCTCAAAACATTTGCTTTCTACTTGAACCCTTGATAATTTATATTCTGTCAATCTTATACTGTCCAACGTCTCCCCCCCCCCGCCCTTTTCTGTTCTCCATCCCCTGAGGATGTGGCTATATGTAGATCCTTGTAATGAGTTTCCCTGCCATTTTTTCTAGGTAGATGTTTTCAAACTCACCTGTGGGCTGAGTCATGCACATTAGTTCATTATTTCTGGAGGTACACAACTCACAGTATGGATGGTAGATAGGACACACTAAATGGAAAGTCTTGTGTTTCCCAAAATGACAGCTGTTTGCTAAGATTGACCATTTGGTGGACACTTGGGACTTTGGGGTAAAAGACATGTAGTCTACATACTGTTTCTCTCATGAAGAGAAAATAAGGTGGCAAACTACTTACAGCAAGATGTTTTAAAACCATTTCTATCCGCACTTGTTTCTAGGAATGCGGCTGTTGACAGTTTAAAATTTGTCAGAATCCTTGACCCTAAAACAGCAGTAACAAAGTTATGCCTTTTTTGAATGCCTTCTTAAAATGTTTTTCTTCATTAGCTAGATGAGCATTGCTAAGTTGCCGTTTTTTAATGCCTTCAAACTTCAAGTCTGTTAAATCTCCCTTACCTCTTTTGTTCATCTGACAGTTCTCTTTGTTGTTGGACTGGAGTTAAATCTGAGCTCCAAAAGAATTTTTTAAAAATCATTTTATTTTATTTATTTTTTAAAAACAATTTATTATGGGCTCATATAACTCTTATCACAGTCCATACATATACATATATCAATTGTATAAAGCACATCCGTACATTCTTTGCCCTAATCATTTTCTTTCTCCTTTTCTTTTCTTACATTTTATTAGGGACTCATACAACTCTTATTACAATCCATACATATACATACATCAATTGTATAAAGCAAATCCATACATTCCCTGCCCCAATCATTCTCAAAGCATTTGCTCTCCACTTAAGCCCTTTGCATCAGGTCCTCTTTTTTTTCCCCCTCCCTCCCCAAAATAATTTTTTGCTTGAGTCTTTCCCCCACTTGTTTATCCATTGTCAAGTTAAAAAAAAAATTGACCATGTGAAGAACATGAAAGTACTAAAACCTATGGGGGAAAAAACCCAAACAAAAAAAGCCTACTTTGAAATTTACATAGCAAGATAACTTGACAAAAAATTTTGATGTTTAGCCCCATTACACTGTAACTCAGCCAGGTTATCTGCATTGCCTCCCCCCCCCCCCCCCCCCCCCCGGTAATCATTACCTTTCTTCAAGTTCCTCTTCAGCAAAAGCAGTGATCAAATCCCAGCTGTAATCAGTTCTTCAGTGTGCAGCTCAAAATATCCCCATCCTTCTCCCACCCACTGCCCTGTCGAATTCCACTGTAAATTCACAGCTCCTTAAAAGCAGTGCTTGCTTAAAGAGGCTCTTTACTGCAGTTACAGCTTCTCAAGAGGGCTGACTTGACTTGGTAGGTTTGTAAAAGCGCAAAGCAGTCTGCACTTTAAACAAGTCCTTGGGTAAATGCAGGCCAACCCAGGATCCATTTTAAGAACCACTGGCTTTAGAGGTACTTACATTTGATTTGCTCATAATACTTTCTTTGGCCAGACCCAGGTTCCTTTGGCAACCTGGAGGCTTTAAGAAATTAGAATGAAGATGTGGATGGAGGTACGGTAGCCATTAAAATAAATTTAACACCATGCAAATTTGCGTTGGAAACCTGGAAATTTTATTTCAAAAAGCACGTCAAAACCTTACACACTCACACAAATGCTTTGTAATTAATTCATTCAAGATGTTCAGCCTCTGAAGAAACATATTCCACGTTTACAGAATGGTTCCTATTTGTACAATTCCTTATTGATTTGGTTAATGATAATTAGGTGGTATGGTTGAAATTGTTGGGAGCTAGCAAAAGAAACCACATTTACATCAAAGATCTGAATTAAGATGTAAGAAGACGGATCTGCCTTTCCATTCTGGCAAATAATGAGATGCTCCCTTGGAAGATGTCAAGACAAATATTTTTTTCACCAATAGTTGCATCCCTCTGTGCTAAGGACTTGTTCCTATCCATCTTACACCCGGTGGCCGGGACACACCTGCTCAAAGGACAGCTGCCAGGTGACACAAATCTATCAAGGCAGAATTTATTCCTATTTGCTACTTTCTGCAAACCCGAGGAGCCCTAGTGGTGGGGTGGGCTGAACTGCTAAGTGCAAAAGCCAATAGTTGTTTATACTCACAAGTCACTCCACTAGAAAGGCCTGGTGGCGGTCTGCTCTTGTAAAGGTTCACATATTTCTTAACCCAAAGGGGAAGTTCTGTCCTATAAGGGTCCCTTATGAGTTGCCATCAATCCGCTGTGAAGAGATTTTGGTATAAGCATGTGTGGGTATATATTGCTAAGCTTGTGTATTACCCCATCTGCTAAACGGCTCTGCATAAGAAAGAAAACAAAGGAGAAAAAAATTTAAGGCCAAAGAAGCTGAAACAAAGTTTGGGAAAGAACAGCAAAAAGGTATTTTGAAATGAAATAGAACTTTTATGTCTCTATGGAATTGGCAGTAAATATAGATTGCTCATTAATATCTCAAGAATTTCTCCCTTTGAGAAAAGTGCTTCAGCATTGTTTTAAAATGGTATATATGTGGGTTTAAAAATGTTTATGGAAACATTCCATGGTTTAAGCTTTGTTTCGTTAACTTTTTGAAGCCCTCCCACTTGTGTAGCTTAATGGAAGGAGTACATATACTTCGTTCTCTGGCCTGTTGTGTGACCAGCATTTAAATCCATTATGGCTTTGGTTTATTGTTTTATAAAATGCTTCTCTCTCACTGTAGAGTCCATAGTATTAAAACTTTATTAGTTCGCCAAATTATAAGGAAGCAAATAACCTTTTATTCCCTTGAATAGTAAGCATGGTACAGGCCATGTTTCAAATAATTTACTTAAATCTATTCATATTTTTCTTTAAAATAAGCTAATGTGATACTAATGAAAAATCGTTAGCCAATTACCTAGCACTCAGGATATATTTAAAAAGCTGTACAAAGAATCAAAGTTTACATATCTCTATTTCCTCGTGATTGTCTTCTATGTCATGAAGATTTAGGTCTAAATCCCAACACTACTAGCAAAACTGAGTATGTACCAAATTTTTTTATATCATTAGAATTTGATCAAAGGCAGCTAAGTAAGCAATGGCTAGCGTTCACTTATTTGCCACTTTATGATCTAGTTTTTAATAAGTGAATTCTGACTCCAAATTTTTCTTGCCCCCTTCTGTGTACTCACTTTAAAAATTCATATACTTACAAATTTCGGCTCAAATCTACACAAAATGTTTTCACTGAATAATTTCTATAGTTTGACATTGTTTACATTCCTCACCCTGTCCTCCCATTATGCCAGTTTTTTTTTCACCCAAGTAAGTAAACTATTACTATTGCCAGTACTGAACTATGGTGGCCAATATGGTCAATGCCTTACCCGGAATCTCGGTATCTTGTCTTTCCCAAGTTTTGTTGATATACAGAACACAGGCAAATTCAACTATTTCTACATGTACAGTTCAGTGTAACCGTTTATCTTGGAGCTGTGTAACTATCTTCACCCGTTTTGAGTTGCACCCCCAAGTCTCCATCTAATCTTTTTGTCAGGCATATGCAAAGCACCACTAGGGCTAAAGCTGACTCTTTGATCCATCTGTAGTTCTTTAAAGATCATAATGCTCAATGCAGACATTTTCCCATTAAGCTAAACTGTTAAAGGTGAGTCCTGGGTTGTTCTAGTTTAAGGATTATGGCAGAGCAACACTTGTAGGGCTTCACCCAGTCGTGTGACGAGTTCTTTTAGTGCCTCGACCAGGCTCAGGCTCCTGGCTGCCCTTTTAAGTGGGCTCTCCTCAAAACGCTCTAGTTCATACAGCTGTGCATTCTGTGAATGGTCAAGTAGACCGTACTTTAGGTTTCACAAGTCATATGGTCTTATATCTGCCTCTTACCTGTTTAACACCCCTTTTGTAAAATGTATTTTTTAACTCCCAAGCTATGCAAAAACAGGGTGGGAGTGCTAGAGTTCCCCAATCTTGTTTCTAGTCCTTAATGGGAAAACAGGAAGATGGGTGATTTTAGCAATTACAATTCATTTTTAAAGGTTAATGATGCTGTAGATAAATAGCAAATTGAAGCCTAGTCCTCAATGGCCCTGGCTTGTTTTTCCATGGCTTGCATGTTTCCTTTGACAGAGGGTATAGTCCAGAGGATGTACACTGGTGCAGACAGGAATTGGAAACACAGGGAATCCAGGACAGATGATCCTGATCCCTTCAGGACCAGTGGTGAGAGTGGAGATACCGGGAGGGTGGAGGGAAGGTGGGGTAGAAAGGGGGAACCGATTACAAGGATCTACATATAACCTCCTCTCTGGGGGACGGACAACCAAAAAGTGAGTGCAGAGAGACATTGGACAGTGTAAGATATGACAAAATAATAATTTATAAATTATCAAGGGTTCATGAGGGAGAGGGAAGCGGGGAGGGAGGGGAAAAAATGAGGAGCTGACACCAAGGGCTCAAGTAGAAAGAAAATGTTTTGAGAATGATGAGGGCAACAGATATAAATGTGCTTGACACAATGGAAGAATGTATGCATTGTGTTGAGTTGTACAAGTCCCCCCCAATAAAATGCTTAAAAAAAGGAAAAGAGTGGATTTTGAAAAGAATAATACCACGTATCAAACATCAAATAGCTAAAGTGAAAACTAAAAATTAAAGATAGGAAAAGAGTAAAAATCTCAAGACAGAAAATGTTTTGCTAGACTTTATTGAAAACAAAGTATTTATTAGTATTTCTCACCCCCTTTTAAACTTATGGATGTTATTCTTCACTGTAAAAAAGTCTAGCTGAATTCAGAGACCAGTAGTGGTGCACATATGCACACTAATACACTGCAGCAACACAAAAGCAAGCATAAGACTAAGCTTCATCTTGGCCTCTTGTACTTCCTGGAACTATTTCCAGCTTTTGCATCTGCACTTCCTTGTATTTAGGTTGCAATACTATTGCTTTTCTGATTCCATCTGTGCTCAGCTTCCATTTTCCAAAGTATACTGATTCTGGGGAGCTAACCTTCAATGGAAAATATATAGATTCCCTTTTCTGCAGGTTTCCATTTCACACAAGTTCTGGCTTTCCCAGGTTTTATAGCATAAGGATAATTGCATAACTCTTATGCAGACAACATACTTTACCACCATCCTTTTTGGCACCTCAAATTATGAAAGAATGCTTTTGTTTGGTCAATGATTAAAAAAATTATTTAAATACATCCATACCACAACCTGGGATAAGAGAAACAATGGTTCTAAAGTAGGAAATAACTGAAACAATTTAAAGATGTGTTTGTTTATTATAACATGGGTACAAAGAAATATTTATGCAAATAGTTTGTTATACTCAATACATATCAAATAGTTCCTAAAATTTGTCAATGTAATTCTAGTAGTTAGCATAATACAAATTAGTGTTTATTAAAATGTTTCTGTAGAATAAAAAAGCACAGGGGAAAAATGAAAAGATCATTGCTTTTTCCCAGTGTATTGTTTGCTAGCGGCTACTTATTTAGTCATTGCTTCTTACTTGCTTTTGGTGGTCTACAAGTTAGGATGTCATATTCAGCCCTTGGGGCCCTGGTTAAGACTTTCAGGTGAGCACTGGAAAGGCTGGTGGTTCAAATCTACCAGTTGCTCCTCGGCATAAACATGAGACCTTTGTCCCATAAAGATTTCCAAAGCTGAGGGCCACTATAGGAAAGGATCCAGTGGCAGTTTTATTTTGTTCCGGGGTCCAAGGGAAAAGCAGCTTAAGAATCGTCCAAAGATGCAATAAGCTGCTTCATTTACTTCAGTGATAATCTGGAGGTTATAGTGGTGGCCTTTCACCTATAGTATAAACTCATGCATGCACACAGATATGAAAACAATATGTACTTTATGTGAATCCTAAATTCAACTAGCTTCCATATTTGTTAAAATTATGTAACACCACAGTCCACTTTGACAGTGTACATGTACGTTTACTTTAAGGTACAAAATAATATTTGTGGGGGATCCCGATCACAAGGATCTACATATAACCCCCTCCCCAGGGGACAAACAACAGAAAAGTGGGTGAAGGGAGACGTTGGATAGTTTAAGACATGACAAAATAATACATTATAAATTATCAAGGGTTCAAGAGGGAGAGGAGAGCAGGGAGAGAGGGGAAAAATGAGGAGCTGATACCAAGGGCACAAATAGAAAGAAAATGTTTTGAGAATGATGAGGGCAACAAATGTCCAAATGTGCTTGACACAATGGGTGAATGTATGGATTGTGTTAAGAGTTGTATGAGCCCCAATAAAATGATTTTAAAAATTTTTGTGTGAGGAATTTTTAGTGGGGTGTTCTTGTTCCTGTATTTGGCACTTGCATAAACTCTGATCCTAGGAAAAGTTGACACTTTCTGTGTGTCTCTAGTGGCAACAGAAATCATCAAACAACAAAGCATGAGTCATGTTCCCTTTAGCCCCTTGACTCCAATCTTACCCAGTCCTTTTGGTGCTTATATGGTACATTATCTATCATGCCACTCATGCATAAATTAGCCTTCATTCCCTCTTCAAACAGGAAGACTGATGCCTGCTACTTTGATTTCCAACTTGGGGTATTCTATACTTAACAATCTAGGGTGAGGTCTTCAAATATAAACAAACCTATTATAAAAAAAGTATCATTCGACTGATTCAAGGAGAAAATAAACCCATGTCTCTGGCCAGTTTAATTACCTCCTTTGGAGGTAATTCACAGGAAGCTTAATTATGGTTTGAAAACTGCCTGTTGAACATGATATCAAAAGTTGTAGATTTATAATGACTAAAATATTTAATGGCATAATAAGTAGTTAACCTTTAATGTCAACATTAATTTAAGAAGTAGATCCCCTTAAAAGTCCTGGATCATAACATCTGTTTCTAACACTGACTACTCTTACGTTACTAATATTAAATGAAGTGTTGTTTCTGCTCTTTTACTTGTGGGATTTGAAGATAATGGTTTGACCTTTAAGGGCATAGAGGTGATCTTAATTAAAATAACATTTTCTAAACATCGTATTAGCTTTAAAAATAGTAAGACAAAACAACCTTCTCCTTTATAATTAGAAACTAAACAAACCTCAATATCCTTAAAAAATTTTTTTAGTCAACTGGTTCTGAAACTAACAAGACAAAAAAATTGTTTTATGGTAAAAAAAGGAAAAAAAACACCCCCAAACATTAACCCTCATGTTCCTATTCCAATGTAATCTCCAAATAGAGGTCAAAGATCTTCATTAAGGATAAACCTTCAGTGTGGTAATTAGTCACTATTCTGCCCCCCCCCACCCCCACCAGGGATTAATCTGATCCTTAAAGACAGATCCCCGAGCCTGCTGGACAAGTTTTGTTTATGACATCTTTAAAAGAATGAAGATTTCTAAAATCAAAAGGCTAAATGGATATTAGACAGCAGTTTATTCATAGGTAGGTAAATTACCTGACTGAATTGAATGACTCGGCAATTTACATCACATTTAAAAAAAAGGGAATAAAAGAGCTGGGTTGCTTCATCTTTAGGTGATCCTTCTACATCACTTTCCCACCACGTGCAACACTCCCACAGTATTCCACCACACATACCATTACACAGGCCATAGCCACAACTCAAGCAGATATTGCCTTTTCTACTAGAATAAGAGCATTACAACTTATACTTGGAAGTAACTACAAAAGCCAACAGAGCAAAGACATTTGTTTTCAGAGTTGTAAAATGAATCAATACAAGATAGGGGTTAAATACAATTTAGAAAGAAAAATTCCCACATATTCCTAGAATTAATTTTAAATTTTATACCACACACTGGGATCTCTAAAGATTGAAGGACAAAGGGGTGAGTTAAATAGAATTGAGCATTTTCATGGTAACTTGGGAGCAGATAATAATTTGCCAGAAGACCTGGTGGAGTGGTAGGATCAGTATTGGCTGCTACCTGGCAAGGTTGGTGGTTCAAACCCACTAGCAGCTTCATGAGTGAATGATAGAGCTATCTACTCCCATAAAGATTTAATTTAGCCTCAGAAACCCTAAGGAATTCTACGCCACCCTATCGAGTCACAGTGAGTCAGAATGGACCCC
Source organism: Tenrec ecaudatus (assembly GCF_050624435.1). NCBI lineage: Eukaryota > Metazoa > Chordata > Mammalia > Afrosoricida > Tenrecidae > Tenrec > Tenrec ecaudatus. The sequence continues at coordinate 124,360,330 of NC_134538.1, forward strand.
ATGGCAGTGTGTTAAGTCTGTGTCTTAGAAAAGAAGTTTCTCATTCCCAGATATTATCAGTCAGCTTTTGAAGGCGACCAAATTGATATTATGTTAAGAAATGGTTCACTACAACAGCGGCCCCTTCTTCATAGAAGCAGATTGCATCTTTCTCTTCTCTCTACGTGGGGCTTGAGGGTTTGAATGGCTGACCATGCAGTCAACAACCCAATGCCTAACTCACCACACCAGCAGGCTCCTTTAATTTCTATACAAGTTTAATTTTGTTACTGTACTTTCATTGATTCATACCCTAGATCCATAGGTTATGAATAGCTTGGTTTGTCCTAATTCCTTGAGGGGTTCTCTTAAAATAATGTTTGTATGTATGTATTCATTCTAAGAAAGCAGAATGTAAGCCTCTCCCATCTGATCTTTTATTCTAAAGGTTCCTGTGAGAAGCAAAGGCACATGATTGCCAAGTGACTACTTGAAAAAGACTATTATTAGTAAGTCATAGAAATCTTGCTCCCAAGTCCTATGGTCACAATGAATAAGAATCAATTCAATGGCAGTGCGTTGGGCTTGGATTTATACCCTACATTTACCTGCACCTGAACATTCTGGAGCCCCAAGTTAAAAACAGAAACAGCTTCCTGCACTGATTATAAGTGAGCTGTAAAAAAAAATGACCCAGTTTAAAATTTTATATTAATGCTTAATACTATCCCCTACCCAATTCAAGACTTGACTTTAGAAAATGTCCCTTTCCTTGCCCTAATTCATATTTTAGAATGATTACATTTACTGGGAATGTTTTAATTTTCACACAAATTAAACCATTATAAGACCCGGAGTTACTGCGAGTCAGAACTTCTAAGAAAGGAACTAAAAGGCAAAGACATCTCATAAAAATGCGAAGGAAAACTGTTTCAATTTGTCTCCATGCACATAAAATGTATCCAAGAACACTTGACTTGTTTCATTTTGGAAAAGTAACAATGTAACCACAGTGCTATTGACCTGAGGTTTTTAAAGAGGGAGTAGGGGAACAGGAAAGAGATACATTAAAGCAGTGGTTTTCAACCTTCCTAATGCTGCACCCTTTAATACAGTTCCTTATGTTTGTGGTGACCCACCATCCATAAAATTATTTTCATTGCTACTTCATAACTATAATTTTGCTAGTGTTATGAATTGGGTGACCCTTCTGAAAGGGTCATTCGTCACTGCCCCCCACAGTGGTTGCGACCCACAGGTTGAGAACCACAGCTTTAGAGGAACCCTGGTGGTGCAGATGTAAGAACGCAGCTGCCACTCTATAGGAGGCAGATGGGGCAGTCCAACTGTTCTATAGGGTCAGTATAAGTCAGAATCGAGTAGAGGGCCATGAGAAGAACAGAGGGGAAGAAAAAAGAATCATCTTAAGTTTGTAAAACACAAAGAAGCTGTTTTTCTTTCACAAACAACAGATTTTAACAAATAAACACAGACAGCTTATTTGTTCAGATGGTTTAATGTGCATTTAAGAGTTTAATATAAGAACAAGAATGAAAAAGGAAAACCATAAAATAACTACCTAACTTGGAATAAATATTTTATATCAGTTTGAGAAAAAAAGAACAAAATGTCGACTATTAATTTTTTATCTAGACGTCTAATTAAACTACTTTCAGAGTTTAGTCCTTATCCATTAATAAAATTTGATAATTTTCAGTAAGTGGTGAAAAGTATTTTAATGTGACATTTAGTTATCAAAGAAAAGAGATCCGCCAAAATAGCTATTAAAACCCCATTTTCATGACAAAAACCAATGACTTTCTTTGACATATTTTCTAATCTCAGAGCTGGTTATTCGGCCTGAAAGCTATCAATGTGAAAGTAGTCTACACGTGCAATGAGGCCATTTGCTTCCTCTCTACAGAGGCTGAGGGCTTCCTTCCCACAGTACCAAACTCTCACTTATCTGTTATTTTAAAACTCTTTCTTGTCTCAAGGGCAGGGCTATCCAATATATGTAGAGCATGTATTTGCTGGCAGTCTATTACAGTAATGTGCAGAAAATGCAACACTGAGGTGAAGAACCTGTAAAAAAAAAAAGATTACACAGGATTGGAAAACAGGAATGAGAACTAAATACTAATGTAACTATTTTAAGCCAACAGAGCCTTGGGTTATGTATTGGGCTGTAACCGAAAGGTCTTCATGCAGTTCAAAACCATCAGTTGTTGCCAGGGAAAAAGATGAGGCTTTCTGCTCCCATAAAGATTAACAGTTAAAAAAAAAAAGATTAACAGTCTTGGAAACCCAACGGGGGAAGTTCTACTATGAGTAGGAGTTTGATTGTAAGTCAGGTATAGAGTGTTAAGAGTCTCAGGAAAGCAATACATGGGTCATATAAATGATTGAAAACAAAAAATATGTAACATTTAAAACAAGCACTGCCTGCCTTAGTGACTGAATTCATAAGAAGATATTTTTATGAACCTCAATTTCCTCATTTGTAAATAAAACATTAAATCAGAAAGCCATTCTATCACATAAAATTAAGGGGGGGGAGTATGGCTTTATACACACACATACATAAAAGGGGAGAAGGAAAGAAAAAAGTGTCAATGATATCAGTTTGTGCTTTTTAGAATTCAATGTCATAGCTTATTTAAAGGAGTCTGTGCACAGTGGGTTATGAGATGAGATGCGAACCCCAAGGTCAGCAGCTTAAAACCATCAGCTGCTATAAGGGAAAAAGATGAGAACTTAACTCCTGCCAAAATTTAAGGTCTCAGAAACCCACAAGGGCAGTTCTACTCTGCCCCATAAATAGGGTTACTCTGATTTGGAACAGATTCGATGGCAATGAGTTGAATTGGGCTTATTTGGAGGTTACATAGAATAAGCTTCTTGTGCTTTCTAATGGGCATATTTAATGATTTATAAGTAGGTAAGACACGAATATCCAAAAGAAAAAATAATCTAAAGCCCATACTGTGAAATGGTGAGGATCTGAAATCTACCTGGGAATTATAATCAGCACTGTCATTAAAATGACTGTTACGAGTTAGTCACAGTCTCTAACACCAGTAATAATACGTAGAGCCAAACAACATGCAGTTGAACACCAATCTTGATCACAGAAAAGTGGAAATACTACTACATATTGGTTATAATTTCTGCTAGTTGTCAAATTTTGCATGGGCACTACAAATATAAGATAATCAAATATGAACCAATATACTACCCTGAAAGCTGAAGCTTTTTAATAAGATCTCTTTGGGCGCTTAGAATTTTAAAAAGGAAATGAGTTGTCAAGATAAACCGATGGAGCAGCAACGTTGTTTATAATCGCAGGCTTTTGCCACAGACCTACTATAGACAAAGATTGTTGACCATCAAGATGAAATTCAAATTAAACAGAACTCTCTATGTAAATATTTTAAAAGTTATGTTATCCAGCATTTGCAGATATTAAAAAGACTAGAAGGAACCTAATGGTACAGTGGGTTAGTGCTTGACTGTTAATCAAAGGTAAGCAGTTCGAACCCATCAGCTTCTCCTCAGGAGAAATGACCTAGCACTGTGCTCCTGTAGAGTATTGCCTAGGAAATCCAGTTGGAAGCTCTACTCTGTCACCTTGGTTGCTTTGAGTAGGAATTGGCTTGAGGGCACAGAACCAACGCACCCATGAGAAAACACAGAGGTGAAGTAAATCAAGATCATGTCAAGGAAGTACAAAGGTCTTTCTCCCTCTTTCTGTGTACAACCAGAAATAAAAAGTGTAATTAAAATAAAGCAAGCTGACATATGATTGGGGAATAAGATTTAAAACCTGGTGCCAGAGATGATTAATTTTTCAATTCAGAGTTAGGTTATCCAGCCCTACGTTTCGATCTGAGCTCAGGACCTTGGCTTGGAGTGTTTTGTTCGGTTGTACCTAACAACAATCTGCTCTGTTACTCACTATTGTGAGAATCTAAGCCAGTCAGTTCCCCTTTCGAGATTTTCCTCAAATAAAACCGGGAGTGGCAGTAGACAAATGGCCTCAGTTATGCTTAAAAAACAAAATGATTTGTTACCAGTTTACCTGCTTTTTAGGTCTCATACCTCAACATACTTCATATAAAGCTTAGTGAAATGGTGTTTAAACCTGTAAAACATTCTGTTTCTGTTCTGTGCACAGAAAGCCAGGACAACTGCAAATCAGATGTGCTCTCCTGGCTCCCCACCGTCACTATTAAACTCACAAAGGATTGCCTCCTAGTACAAACATTTTACTTCACCTCTAAAACACATAGCCATGATCTGAGACTCCTGGTTGAATGCTTACGTTGGCTACATCCTCACATGGCTTAATCTCAAACTGGACAATAATTTGATAGAATAGGGATTAATCTTTCCAGTTTACACACTGATAAGCACAAATATTTGAGTGAAGAGGAATATGATGGACAGAAATCATATTTGAGAGATGACAATACTGACAAAAGACATGTTAAGGAATAAAACCACGACAAAAACAAACACACATAAAAAAAGTTTTATAGTGCATGATAGCAGATTTTTCATGTGATTGGCATCAAAACAGAAATCTCTTCCTTTGTTCACTCGAACTTAATAGCTATCAATCCTATGTCAGAATCATCCATTTTAGCTACCAAAAATAAGACACTATGGATATCAATAATTCATAAATAGGAATATGATGAATACCATGAATATGATAGTAACAAAGAAGGTCTCCATTTTCTTAATAAAAAAATAACATTTGCATTTACTACAAGTAAACAATTGTCCTGAAGCTTTTGTATCTCATTTAATTCCCAGTATCATGATGTAGTTGTTTTTTTTTTATGTAGTTAATACCTATTCTATGGATTATAAAACTGAGATCCAGAAAACAAATTAAAGTTGCACTGGAAATTAGAGTAGGTATTCAAACTTAAGGTACCTTAACTTTAATGATAAGGATATGTTCATAAAACTGGGAGATGAAGATAGGCCAGATGAAGGTGTTTGGATTTGATCTGTAACCTCTGGTGAACCAAATGCTTTAAAGGAAAAAAAAAGTTTAGAATGATGCTTGATGATATGAAATAGGTAAAAAATGTGGAACCACTGAATGGAAGACAAAAAAAGGGTGTGTATGCTTTATTTCATTTTTATGCACCATAAAATAATATAATGGTAAATATCATTTCTTTGACTATAAAGTAATTATATTTTATTCTTCTTACTATAGCCAACCAGATTCAAGTAGGTACTAGTAAATGATCTTGCTATCTGGAAACAAACAAAGCAATCAGTTTCTTCCCCTAGGTCTGTAATGTGGACATGTCAGTTTTGTTTTTAGAGTTACTCAGTTTTGAATTTTGGAAAGAACGTTCTTCTATTACTGACCAGCAAACATGGATATTTCTATAATGTCCTATTTATTCTATTACTCTTACTCTCATTTAAGCCTGTCTAAATTCACCTTTTTAAATATTAAGGATATTACATTATAAAGTCAACCCCTTCCTCTGGTTGAAGGTAGGTAAGATCTAAAGCAAGACCTAAAACATTTAAATGTCCCTGGCTGGGCTCAAAAAGAAGTTTTTAATGCAAACTGTGTAAACAGAGCAAAAAATAAGAACTTTGGGTCGGGGGAAGGAGAAGAACTTTGTTTTGGTCAGAGAAACGGTGTTGAAATCATTGCTCTGCCATCTTGGGTAAGATTATCACTCAAAATATGAAGGAGCTTCAGCAAGTGTCGAAAATGGAATTAAAAGGTAATGGAATTTACCCACAAAGCTATTAAAGCCCTCCTTGACATGCAATATTATCTAGCTTGGTTCGGAGAAGTCAGTAAACATTCTATTTTGGGGAGGATGGAGAGTCACACTAGCAATTAAGAATTGCCCTGTGGGCTGCAATCTACATGGTCAGCAGTTTAAAACCATCAGCAGCTACACGGAGAAAAATTGGGCTTTCTACTCCAGTAAACAGTTATGTCTTGAACACTCACAGGAGGTTGCCCTAAGTCAGCACTGAGAATGATGGCAGCTCCGAGATGATGGGTTTTAGTGGTAAACTAAAATTGTTCCACTCTCACTATACATCAAGTATGCAGGGTGGTATACCTTGCTATTTTCCCCCGCATAATCTTATTATTGCTAAATATTTCCATTCCAACTGATATACTATAATTTATTAACCAGTAATCTTTCTTTGATGTTGCATGTCAGCAGCATTCCAAACTTTACACAGAGGGGAACATGGTATAACACTGAGCTACATTTAATCGGGTAGAAATAAAGGTTAAGAGAAAGTAGCAAGTAATCATTTAGATATAAACTATCTTATCGTCCTAAAGGAATTGAAAAGTGGATATATATGTCTAAAATATTGGGAGGTCCTAGTGGCACAGGAGCAGGCATCCTCAAACTGCGGCCCGCGGGCCACATGCGGCCCGCTGAGGACATTTATCTGGCCCGCCAGGTGTTTTTGCCCCATTCGCTTTTTGACTTCAAAATAAGCTATGTGCAGTGCGCATAGGAATTTGTTCATAGTTTTTTTTAAACTACAGTCCGGCCCTCCAACTGGTCTGAGGGACAGTGAACTGGCCCCCTTAAAAAAGGTGCAGAGGTTTCCCACTCAGCTGCTAATCAAGCCACTGGCTGTTTGCCATAAAAGATGTGGAAGTCTGCTTCTGTAAAGACTGACAACCTTAGAAACCCAAAGGGCCAGTTCTAACCTGTCCTCTTGGGTCACCATGAGTCAGAAATGACTTGATAGCAACGGAGTTGGTTGTTATTTTGGTGCCTAACATATGGCATCAAAACCAACTGTCACAAAGTCAATTCCAACTCAGAGTAACCCTATATTGGTTTCCTAAGGCTGTGACATCATCACAGAAGCAGATAGCCTCATCATTCTCCAGCAGCATGGCAGGTGGGTTAGAACTGGTGATCCAACTGCTTGCCAGTTCAAGGCTTACCCGACAGTGCCACTGTGCCTTAAAATATGCACTTCAAAATGCAAGTTAAAAAAAAAAAGAATGCGAGTTATTTGTTGATTGAGTGTGGAACTTGAGCTATGACCTGTCCCAGAAACAATCAATTAGAGGGGGGACACCGGAGCAGAATTTTCACATTTCAGACACAAGGATCAATATACTTGAGAAAGGCCTATTTAAAATAACAGCACAAATACTTTTGATTAAGAATATTATAGTGATCATCTCTATCCCCACTATGAATAAATGTCTACCATATGAAATGCCATTTGGCCTAGGCTGATTACCTACCTAGTTTATTAGGACTGGTGGGGATACGTGATATTTGTTGACTAAAGTGGACCTTATACACTCAAAAAGGCAATGTTGACCATTCTATTTTGTGGTGTACTTAACAGAGTTGCTTTTCTTTTATAAATAATGGAGGCAAGGTAAATTCTGCACAACAAGATTATGGTAAACATAAGAACTAAATAAGGGTATACTTTTTTAGGAAGCAAAAATACAATTGTTGACACAAGACACATTAAGAAAATATGTTCTTTTCAAACTTCAGACAGACTCAGTTTTCAAGATTGAATTTTCTGCTTTGAGGTTTTTAAAAAAAAATCGGTTCTCAGTAGTGGAAGTCATTTTGAATGAAATTTTTAAAAATGTTTTGAGGTAATATAAATTTTTATAGAACTAGCATAACACTTTATCTCGAGGGGTGTCTGGTATTGGTAGAATGAGGTCTGTCTCTTCAGTCATTTTATAAATCCCCACCATACCTCAGGTGAGGAAAACATAGGTGGGCACTATCTTTCCCACAGTCACAAAAGGGTTAAGCAGATACAGATCCCTCTGATAAATTTTACAGTTCTATTCATTTATATTCCATATTAAGAGAATTGTTTTTGCTATATATACTGTTAATATCACACACACAAAGATATTGAACTTTACAATCAGAATGGCAAGGCATTAGTTCAGTTTACTCCAGGTTTTGCTACATTCCTATTTACTTAGGTGGCAACAGCAAACTCCTAGTTTCTCTGCTGTACAGATGTTTTAAACGTGAACTGAACAGTCAGGAGGGAACAAACTAGGGGCTTTATCTTTTTGGACAACAGGAGGCAGTTAACTTTTAGAACATTTTCCTGGATATTTAGAAACAAACCTAAGACTTCTTGTAATAAGGAAAATAAGATTTGGGCTGGTTGGCCAACCTCCAAGCCTGAAATTCAAACCTACCAGCTACTCTGAGGGAGAAGTTGAGGCTAGCTGCATCCATAAGATTTACAGCCTTGGAAACCTTAAACAAAGGTGCTAAGTCCGTACTAACTTGATAGCAATGGGTCTGGTTTCTAAGCAGGAATCATGGTTGCTTTGAAGGAAAGGAAGACATTCCTTAATCTGAATACAAAATGAACTGTTAAAAGGCTTTAACAATATACAAATGAACTAAAAACCCTATCTTGTTTTGAAACTACTATACCAAGAACTTACAACTAAAACTAAAAACCAAATTTGTTGCCAACAAGTGGATTCCAACTCATATGGATCTAACAAAGGGCTAGAAGTGACAGGTTTTTTTAAGACTGTAATCCTTATGGGAGCACTGCCTCACCTTTCTTCCAACGGAGCAGCCACTGGTAGAGCTGAGCTGCCCCTTGCCCGTCTGCACCACCAGGGTTCCTACCTACAACCAAGACTCGGCAAAACCCAACCTTGGCTCCAGGTTAAACTCATCATCTTGTCAAGGTCAGCAAGTATTTTCTCCCAGCACCATATGCGCTGTCAAAAATGACCCTCTCCTCTCCTCATACTCTATCACTCTATAAGAAACCTTTTAAAATCTTCACTAGATAAGATGATCAGTCATCTATCACAAATTCAAGCACTGAATTCAAGAGGGGGATAATCAGTAGAGCTGTTAGATTGGTGTTGAAAACTGTAAGTTATATCAGGACAGAACTATTAGGCTTTCATCATTGTGTAACAACGAGAATGCTTTTATGATCCTTTTTCCCAGTAATAAATGCTTATCAGTGTTATGTAAGTCCATGGGTTCTGATCACCTGACTTATGGACAACTTGCTCTTTAATGCTATGTAAATTTGCCCTCACTTTTCAAGGATTGAACCAACTCTTACCCACTGGCATCAATGTAATTCTGTCTCACAACAAATTCTTCATCACAAACACCTTCCCTTACAGCATGTGCAGTTTTAAAATCATTGAAAAGGCTTAGGACCTTCTCTGGAACTTCCCAAACCCAACTGCCGATCCTGTAAGGGCAGAGTGGAAATGTCCCATAGGGTTTCCTGGTAGCCGACTGTCACAGCTCTTCTGCAGAACAGCTGTTAGATTGCAACTGACTTTTGGGCATCTGAGTACTTAACCACCATGTCACCAGGGCTCCATTTTCTCGTATTAAAACAAAACCCTCAAAGTCACTGCCATTGAGTAGATGCCCACAGGGTAGAATTGTCCGTTGAGTTTCTAAGACTAACTCTGTAAAAGAGTAAAAAGCCTGGTAGTTTTTAAGTGCCGATCTGGATCGCAGTACAAGTATGCCTCCAGGCCTCTTGTCTTGCGCTTAAGCAAGCCTAAGTTAACCCTAAGCACCAGTTCCAATTTACAAATTTGACTTAAAGATACTTAGGAATGGATTTGCCACCAGGCAGCTTGCCCATATTACCACGATTTAGTTGCTGGTGAATGTAGTTTGACTAACTGGGAATAACCCGAAACCATCATGTGTATACTTCTAAGGGAACCTGCTGAAAATAGGCTTTTGCACTGCTGGCGATCTTCATCCATCAAGGTTTCAAAACGAAAATGATCATTCACAGCTCATTCCGGTTTGACCCCCCTGCCGAAAACTTGAGATATCCTTAATCGGAACCCAGTTTAATCAAATGCCCAAGAGATTTTCAGTATAGTGAGTGGGTGGGAGGAGAGGAGACATGATCAGCAAGTGGAATGAATTCTTGGGAAGGAAGCCCTGGGTCACACTGCTACTAAACATTCATACTGAAAGCTGGACTCTAATATTTCCTTAAGTGTGCAATAACCTTTATGAGAAACATTTGCCAGAAGTAATTACAATTCTATCCTTTATTTAAGAGGGCCAAAAGAGACCGAAAAGTATTAACAGCCGCCTGACACCTTCGGACAAGTTAAAAGCTATTAGCAAGCTTTACTGTTATAGTACGAATTACGCCTATTTTGAAAAAAGGAAAGCAAACGCCACTGTTAAGACTGCACGTTCTTTAGAATATACAGAGCGGGAAAATACAGAGTACCGAAAGGAATGCTCCCAAGTTTGAAAAGGGCCCTTCTAGGCAAAAGTGGTACAATCCTTGGACTCTTAGGTTCCTGGGGTGCTAGACATGGTACACTCGCTTTAAAACCTAGGGGCAATTTTCCCGGTCACATCGCAGGCTCTTTAGGTTTTCTCAGAAAAGAAATGACCCTCTTTGCCGCTGTGCTCGGGGGCTAGGCTCTCCTTGCTGAGTAAGCCAGCGGTCCTCGGGGACTCAGGGTTGACTCGGATTCCCACAGCCGGGATTTGCCACCTTACGTAAGTACTTTACCAGGGGAATGGCAGATAAGAAACTAGGGCGTTGAACTTCCACCTCCTCCAACAGCCGTCACACCCCAAAAGGAGCGTCCCTAAGCGGGGGTTTCCCCCCAGGAGCCGCAGTTGGTATGCTGCTTGGGGGAGGGGGCGCGTTTTCCAAGTCATCTCTTCCTCTTCGGGCAGCCAACGCCGACCGCACCACAGTCTCCTCCGCCCAGCCCTGTCCCCTCCCCCGCCCCAGCCTGGGTCGGAGCCAAACCCCACAGGAATGCAGCCCGGTCACATGCGCTGCGGCGGCGGTGGACGTGCTGCTCCCCCCGCGCCCCAAGGAGACCCAGCGCCATCTTGCCCTGACGCAGTTAACAAATGTCAAGGGAGAGATTTTGTCTCCACGTCCGCGCCAGCGCCCCAAAGTTTCGCAGAGGCCGAGCCGGGGCCCTCACCTCGCGCAGGGACAGGTGGAAATGGTCAGGGAAGAGCCTTGAGATTCCCTTCGCCACTGCTTGGATTCCATTTCGGCCGCAGCAGCAGCGAGCACCAGCGCCACTTCTCCCCTTTCTGCCTTCGCTACAGCCTCCCCCGACCGTCTCGGCCCCACCCGCTGCTGCAGCATGAGGTCATCGCTAGCCAATCACGAAACGCCGGCCAGAACACATCCGGCCACGATTGGCTGCGGAAGACCGCCTCTGCCTCGCCCCACCCGGCTCACCGCGCGCCCCGGGTCGCCGTGGGGCAAGGACGAGACAGCAACGGCCATTTCGGGGAAAGACCCCGAGAGAAGAACCGGAACCACCGTGTCATTTGAGTGGGGAAGCCCGTTTTATTCTTTGCCCTCCCTTTCTTCTTTCCAGATAACCCCGTCTCTGTTCCTCCCTCGTTTAATCACCGCCACATAAAGGAATTCCCGTGCCCCTCCCCGCACATTGTCCCGCCGGCAGGGAAATCCGTCCCCAGGGCCAAGAGAAGGAGGAGGCAGCGACGGCAACTGCACCGACAGCAACGGCAGCTTTTACCCCGATACACGGTGGCAGGGAGGCGGCGCTGACGGTGGCTGTGTTTTTCCTGCAGTTTCTCCCCCCATCCTCCTCCGTTTCTCGCTCCTCCATCGAGACGGCACTGGACTCGCCGGCTCCGCTTTTATCCGGTGCTCGGAGCCTGCGCACTGGAGTCGCCTCAACCCCCAGTGGGCGTCGAGTGACACCCCAACCGGGTTCACCCTGCGCTGGAGGGCAGACTCAGGGAGGAGGGGAGACTGGGAGTGAGGTGGTTTGGGGAGTGGGAGAAAGCGCATGGCGATCGGAGGGGGTCACTCCCCGGCCCACGGTCATTATCCTTCCACCCAGCAATAGCATGCCCAAGCTCACCTACATCCAGACTTGAGGGCTACTCAGGGAAAAGGGGGGTCAAGAGCCAGCCCCAAGAGATACCGAGACTCCCCCACATCTTCGGTCAATTGTTGAGTGCATCGATTGCAAAAGACGGAGAGTCTCTCCACCTCTCGGCTTTCTATCTCCTCTATTTTCGAGCCTCTCTGGAGCGCAACAGTGGGCAGCCGCCCACAAGCAAAATGGCGGCGGGCAGCTTCGTCCCCTCCCCCTCTGCCCCTGCGGAGCGGGGCGGGCGGGCCCCGTGCACTTGCCGCCGCCGCCGCCGCCGTCGCTGCCGCCGCCGCGGACGCCGCCGCCGCCGCCGCCGCCGTCGCCGCCATTTTCCCAGAGCGAGAGGCAGTGACACTGAGCGGGCGCAGGGGGCCGAGTCGGAGACCGAGCCTGAGTTCGGGAGCGGCAACAGGGGAGGCAGAGACACTTTGAGCAGCCTCGCCGTCGCCTCTGCGTTCCTGCTGACTGACTGGGTGCCCCCTCCCCTACTCCTCCGTTGCTGGAGAAGAGGCTGCGCGCTGCTGTTTGGGGAGGGGGTGTGTGGAGCCGGGTCCTGAGTCCGCAGTGACTGCTCTCAGGGGGTCGCCTGCTCGCGGAGGTGTGGAGAGACTCCTTGGGGGTCGAGCGAATAACGGGGTTCGGGTGTCTGCTGTGTGAACATCACAGGTCAGTGCCTGTCGTCTCTGGGAGTTCAAGGGGTTTGCGGGTGGGGGGGACTTGTGTGTCTGGCGGGATGGGGGGACTCCCTCATCTTTATCCTTCCGGGGAGGGAGTCGACGTTGACACTCAGGTGTTTTTACTGGAGCAAGACGGTGCTTGTTGAATCGAATCGAGCCCACCTCGCCCCTGCCCCTGCCCCTCGCAAAGGGGGCATGATGGCGGGTTTTAGGGTCGGGGAAGGGGGAGCCGGCAGTTAACCCCCCTGAGAGGGAGGGAGGGAAGGAGGGAGGGGGCGCCCTGCGCCGGGCAGCAGGTGAGGGCCGCCGGGCGCCGAGGGCGGCGGGCCGGTGACTGACTGGCTGAGGGGAGTAGGGCTGCTGCCGGAGCGGTGGCCGCGCCGCGCTCTCCGCCGGCGCGTCGTGCTCAGGTGCTGGGCGCCCACCTAGGCCCAGGTTCCTGTCCCCTTTCTTGCCCGGCGGTCAGCCGCTGCTGGAATTTTCTGGTCGGCGCGGAGGGGCGGAAAGGACGCCGGGGGACGGCGCGCTCTTTGTGGGAAGGGGAAGGGTTCTCTCCGGGAGAGGGTAAACCCGCCCCTGAGGTGGTCCCCCCGTGCCCAGCCCTCAGCAGTCTCCTCCCTGCCCCCTCCCCTGGCATTCTCGCCGTCCTTCCCTGTACCGGAGGCTTCGGACCCACAATATGGCACATTTCGAAGGAGCTTATTTTGACCAAGGGGTTGGCACAAACCCGGTGGCAGCAGACACAGAGGAGAAACAAACGGTTCACTGTGCGAAATGGGGGAGGGGGCAGAAAAAACAATCCGGTGCTCGCTGCCACCGGCCCTGGTTCCCCACAGGGCCGCCCTGGCCGGACTGCGCCTGCAGAAGGGGACAATTCAAAGTCCAAGAGCAACCTCCAGAGTTCGCTCCAGAGGAAACCTCGTGTGGCCCTTCTTAGCCCCTGTCTTTGAGAAGGAGAGATGTGAGGAATGTAAGGTGCTAGGGAGCTTGGGAGACCTTGGAGAGAATGAAGTGAGGTGCATTCCACTCTAGGCTGAAGACGTCCCTACCTGCCTAGGAAACATCCCCGTGTATTTCCGTAATACCTGCGATGGGGAGTAAAAACTGAAATTTCCCTCTTTTGTCCTTTACAGATTCTAAAAATGGCGGCCCCAGGCTGATGTTGTGGTAATCTAATCAGCTCGGGTCCTCCACACCCCATGCAGTGCGTTTGTCTGCAGCATATTACAGGCTTATTATGTTTACATGAAAAGATGGCTTTTTCCCCCCTTTCCCAAGCCCTCTACAAAAATGTGCTGATTTTACTCCCTATTGCAATGCTGTGCTTTAGTTAATCAATTGTATTGTTTTGATTCTTTCCCCCTCCCTGAGTGGCACATTAAATGCCACCACTTTTGAAAAAAATAACAGGTATCCTTGGATATTTTAGTGGCAGGGATAGGTGCCCGTAAACATATATTTGAGGACAAATAACCGTTTTTGTTCAGTTTAAGCCAAGCATCTTTCACTCAGTATGCCAAAATAAATTCAAATGTGTGTGAGTATGTAAGTGCGGCCTATTTTATATCATTCGACATTTTAGTCTAGAGCAAATGGTTTCTCATCCAACTTCTGAAAAATCTTGTGGATTTGGCTTTTCTACTGTTTGGGATTCGTAGGGACCTGTACAAGCAAGCCTAAACCTGTTACTTCATCTGGTGAAGAGGTGCTATTATATTATTTTTGCACCTATTTTTATTCCCAATTCCTGTGTATTTGAAAAAGTGAAGCTCCATCCCTTGCTGCCTTTTAAAATGGTCTGACCGAATACTACCATAATTATGTAAGTAAAAAAGTACGAATTTTAGCTCGTGAGATCCCCCATCTCCTTCCATTCGTGCTCATTGGTTTATTATGGGATTGTGGATTTAGTCTGTTTCAATAGACCTTTCATAAAAGCTGTGCCATATAGAGTCTTGAGTTCATTTTAACCAATGGGACCAACAATTACATGGTGTTATTTAACTATTTCTAAAATTGTGAATTCATTTTTTTTTGGTAGTGTAAAGTTGAGTTTCTCTTTGGCATGAACTAAGTAGTGAGATAGGGAGGAACATTAATGGCATTTAATGACCATTTTGATTATGGAGCAATTGAAGGATGAGTGCCTTTCAGTACAGTAGTACTTAAAAGGGTTTAGAGTATACATTTTTCATGATTCTCCTATTCCATTGTAAATATTTTAGAGCAGAGTTTACTTAATATGGTGAATATAAGGTAGTGAATATAAGACTGTACATAGTCTTGCTTAGAAGCCTTGAAATAATTTGCTTAGAAAATAAAAGTAGGTAGTAGGGGTAAGGATTTGGGTCTATACTTATTTTTAGGTTCTGCCTGAGCATGTAAATATAAATCCTTCACAATTCTGTAAAGATTGTGCACTTATTTTATAGGCTAGGTGGTTAAGATCTGTGATAGTTTAAACTTATTGCTAGTTTGAGAGCTGTGATACTTTAAACTTATTGTACACTTTGAGATCTATATTCCCTTTATATAGCCACTGCAGGGAATACACTCTCTTCTCCCCCCCCCCCCCCCCCATTGTGAGGTAGGTCAGATGGCCTTATTTGACTTCTGCAGAAAATATCATGTTAGAAATTACAAGGAGCTAGTAAAGCTACCTTCAGTCTCCTTACTTTCTACATACTTGTTGGCTTCATGGTTTTAGGGTTTTGGCTTCTTTGTTTTTTTATTACTTTTGATGTGCTTTGGTTTTAGTTTCTGTGAAATGAAAACTGCCCATTTTTAGTATATTGCACCTTGTTTACAATGGTTGCTTTGCAAATAACATGTATGTGTATGTATATATATGTTTCTGATCAATGTATTTCTCAATTGACTATGTGTTTTAAATTAGGATTGTGAAGGCAAATATATAAGAAGGGTAGGCATAATTTCTGTTCCCAGAACATTTTGAAATCTTTGGTCCCTTGGGGGAAAAACTAGTCAAATATGGTCTTTGTTCTTAGGATAGCTGAGTTTGGGGGTGAGGGATTAATTGTTTATCTGGTTAAGTGGATTTGTAGAAAACTAATGTAATTGGAGAGCAGATTTTATTTTTAGCAACTACATTTTGATCAAACTCTCCATTTTTAATCAGTTTAAACTTAGAATCTTTGCATTTGTTCTCCATTTACCTTAAAACCTACCAGACTGACAACTCCTACAATGTTTATTTTTTTAATGGCTTCTAGCCAGAGACTCCTTGTCTTATAGTTCACAGTAAGCTAGGAATTTTTTAAATCTAAAAATGAGGAAGTGAGGAGAGAAATTGAAATTCTACCTTCAACACATATTTTATGAAAAGAAAACACTATGGTGTATTGGGGAAATTATACCTTCTTAAATTGGTTTCTCAGTTTTGAAGGCAAATTAACCCATTTTCATGCATCAATCTCAAAGAAGCCATGGCTTTATTTTTAAAGGTATATTATGACAATCCTAACACAGCTCTTTTCTTTAAGTTGCTGCTGGAACTTAAATGTGCACAATTAATATATTGAGTTTTAAATGTATAAAATGAATAGAATTTTGAAACACTGTCAACTGCTTAGAGAATGTTGGTATGGTGTTTGTTATTTAAAAATATTTTCCTCGTGTGTAATAGCTTTTATTTTGATTTTATTCTTAGCAGATGTTAGGTACTCAGTTATTTTTAAGTTTAATGCTTTCATCTAGGAGAGCACATTTACATCTCAAATATTCAGTGATCAGAGTGACAAGTTCCTTGTCATGCATTAGACTAAAGCATACTTGTATTTTATGAGACTTATTTTTTAATATTGTGTATAGAATTGTTTTTCTTGTGCTTCGATAATAAAATTATTTTTTGTGCTGACTAATGAAATGGTAAGAGGAATATGTTTTGAAATATTGATATAGAAATGTTTGCTAGATTTCAGGTTGGATTTTAAATTCAAATTATTTGAATTTTCTTTTTTCTTTTTTTGTGATGTCCAAATATTGGAAAGAGCTTTTGTGTGTGTGTGTGTGTGTGTGTGTGTGTGTGTGTGTATGTAATTCTTTGTAGTACTTAAAATTTATTAAATGTGGAAAGGCAGCGTTTTTGGTTTAAGATGGTTAAGTAGACAGAATTTGACTACCATCTTGCTAGTCTGAATAAACAATGAATTAGTAATAATTGATGCAAATTTTTATTGTGAGCACCTACACTAAGTGCTATACAAAAATGAAATGGTGGTAACTTGGGGTTGAATTAATTAGATCTTATTTATATCTTTAAGAATGTGAGATTTTTTTTAGTCACTAAGCATGCTTTTTATTTCAAACAGCCAAGAAAACAGTTGGTCATATATTTTATTTAGTATACATTTTCACTTGATGTGAAGTGAAAGCTTTTTTCCCCTTACAGACAGCCCACAAATTGGATTTAAGACAGGCATCTTTGGGGAAGAAGTAGGAGTAGGGCAAGCTAATGGGAGGTTAGGTAACTTGTTTAAGTTGTTGAATACAAAAATACTTATCTGAAAAGTATCATCTAATTCACAGTTCACAATAAAGTTGTTGTTTTTTTTTAATTTTTATATTAGGTGAATTTTATAGCTTTGTTATAAATAGGACCTAGTTATTTGCCAAAGCTATTTGGTAAGTTTTGGGGATGTTTGACATTTTAATGCAGTGGATTAATCTTGGAATTCCATTTTGAAATGCTGCATTAAGACATGATCAAAGCAGACATTTACTTTTTAATAAAAACGTTTTAAATAAAAATGCATTTAAAAATTGTAACTCATGTGAAATTTGGGTTTATGAAAAGACCTATATACAAATCAACATGAGAAAAAACAATTTGTATAACTTTATTTATACAACAATTGGAGAAGAGAGGTAAATTCTTAACAACTCTTAGATGATTGCTTAATTGAGAGTTAATCCAAAGCAAGACACACTCTTGGTCTTAATTTTGTTATTGAGAAAGGTAATGTTGAGCAACCATACCTGTGTTATAGACAACATAGTTGCAGCATTTAAAGTCTGAACCTATAGCAGAAAGCTAAGACGTATTAGCAAGTCTGAATTAATTTTGGTTTGTAATATTTGTAAAATAATTTAAAACACATATTGCTTAACATTTTATCTGGACTTTAAAATTGTTAAAATTTTTTATTTATACTAGTTTTCAAAAGGATATTTGAAACACAGTTTCTGTTTAAAGATCTATTAACTGAAATTTACCCTAATAAATCATTTTAATTTTGAGTTAAATAAATTTACCCATTAAATGTTTTCTCAATTTTTTAGTGTAAAAATAAGTTCAAGTCTAGTGTCAGTGGTTTTCAGCTGAGACTGAGGAATATAGTGAAAAGAATTAAGCATCACGACTTAAAATATTGCTAGAAAAATATAATTTTGGTTTTCAAAGGTTTATATATAAGGAAAAAAATATGAGAAAGATGCACTCTTCTAGTATTTTCATTTTCTTATTTTATGGAATGAAATAATTTTTGTTTTGAGTCTATAGAGTGATCCCTTACATTCTTGTTATCTTGCTTTATATATCATTTTTAAAATACAAGGACATGGTTCACAATTTTGAAAACCCTTTTCCTCTCTTAATGATGTGACAGAAGATGGAGACTCTTAAATGGTTAGAATTGCGTCCTAATAGCCATAAATGGATAGGATCTGAGACTGACCTGACACATAGTAGTACTCCAGGAAATAAAGTTACTCCTTTTGTAAATATTTGCTTCTCTTTAAATGTAGTTGTTTAATTGGTTGAATTGACATTTATTACATCTTAAGTCCCCTGGAGCTAACCCTCCCCCCACCCCCAAAACAAGTACAACATTTTGTTGGACTATTAACCTCAAGACCAACAGTTCAGAATCACCAGCTGTTCCTTGGAGGGTAGAGGAAGCTTTCTACTCTCCTAAAGAGTTACAGTCTTGGAAACCCAAAGGGCAGCTGCTCCTACCCTGTTCTATGAGGTTTACTTTGAGTCAGAATCAACTGGATGGCAATGAGATAGAGAGAAAGATACATAGAGGGAGCCCTAGTGTGTAGTTATTTCACACATTGAACTGCTACCCCCCAGGTCAGAAGTTTGAAGACACTAAGGGAGAAAGATGAGGCTGTCTGTGCCCATAGAGATAGAAAGCCTATCAACCCAACGGGGCAGTTCTGCCCTGTCCTATATAGATCACTATGAGCTGGAATCTGAGTCAGAATTGATTTATTGGAAATGGATTTTTTTTTAATGTACCTTGAGAGAGAAGAATGTCCCTGCCTTAAAATAATTTCTAATTTGTTTCTCCCTCTCAAACCGGCTGTTTTGTTTTAGGATTTGTTTACAAGCAAGAAGCAGAAATCTGCTTCAGCTAACTTAAGTAAAGAATATATTAGAAGGTGATAGGAATATTCGAGAACTTTTTGAAAGGAAATATAAAGGAACCTCACAGGAATGGGCAAAGCACCAGATAGCCACTTTTCTTCATCTTGAGTTCTCTGATTACCTGTTATTGGTTAAGGAAAAAACAGGAGGCCTGGTGCAGAAGTGGATTAAGCATTGGGCTGCTAAAGAAAGGTTGGCTCAGTCTGAACCCATTAGCTGTTTCTTGGGAGAAAGATGAGGCAATCTGTTTCTATAAAAATGTATAGCCTTGGAAACCCTAAGCAGCTGTTCTACCTTATCCTTTAGGTTCACTATGAGTTGGAATCAACTTGGTTTGTTTTGTTAAGGAAATGGTAGCAGAGTACGTATTTGTGGGTGTGTGTATGTGTGTGTAAAATTTCTTTGGATTGGGGAACAAGAAAACAACTTTAATTTGTCTGTAAAGAGTAGCCTTTTTGGAAAACGCATAGATATTCAAATATAGTTAGGAAGGTATCCACAACTAAATAATTGGTTATCAAATGGATGACCTAATTTTTAATTTAAAATATAAATACATACATAAGTTGAATGCTGTGTATGCATACTAAAGTTTTTTTGAAATTTCAAACATACAGATAAGTTATATGAGTAATACAAAGAATTCTCTTATACTGCTCATTCAGATTCTGTAATTTTTAGCATTTTGCCACATTTATTAAGTTCTGATACATAAAATTTTGTTCTAAACCATCTGAGAGAAGATTGTATAAAATACACTCCTTATAACCCAGTACTTTAGTATGCATTTCCTAAGAACAAGGATGTTTTCTTACATAACCAGAGTAATTATCAAATACAGAAAATTTAGCATTGATGTATTTTTTAATGTATTTTTAAAATGTATTTTATCTAGCGTATAATCCATATTCCAATTTTATAACAACCCCTAGCGCCCACCCATAGTAACCAATCCAGGATCATATACTTAGTTTCTCGCGTCTTTTGACAATAATTCCTTAGTGTTTATCTTTCATAAATGGTAGTAGACTAATTGTTTATGCAATATCCTTTGATTTGGGTTTGCCCCAGGTTTCTTTATGATTAGATCTAGATAATGTATATTTGGATAGAACATTTGGTTAAAGTGTTGAATAGTTTCTCCACTATGTTTCTGGTATTTTTCCTTTTGTAGTTATTAAATCATTTGTGTGCAGATACTTTAAGATGGTATAAATATTCTTAAACTTAACAGACTTTCCTCGATTGAACATCTCTTTAAGATTCTTGCCTGAAAAAGTTATAACTATACCGGTTGCAAACATAGTAAATTTTTACAGTGGTTGTTTCTAGGTACTTAAGGTTGTGAGAATTTTAATTTCTTGCTGTTCTTTGATTTTTCTGTAATGCAAATTAGTTGCTTCTATCGTCACAACAAATGGAAACTTTTTATTGTGAAAATATGCATAAAAACATATCCCAACACTTTCTACACATGCCATTCATTGACATTGATTACATTTTTCTAGTTTTACAATATTCTCAATATCCTTTTCCAAATCATTCCACCATCATTAACACAAACTCAGCGCTCCCTTAGCAAAAGCTCCTCCTTTCCTTTTCACTAATAGTAATCTTTAATGATCTTTGATTTCTATATATTTGCTTACTTCACCAAAAATAAGGTCACATAGTATTTGGATTTTTCATTCAACATAATGTTTTCAAGGTACATCCATATAATGGCCTATATAAAAACTCATCTACCTTTAAGGTTGAGAGACCATGCACGGCACAGTGAAACACTTTCTGGTTCTGCACCACCCTCACAATCACTGTATGTTTGAGTCCATTGTTGTAGCCACTGGGTATCCATCTCCTTTGACAATCTTCCTCTTTTCTACTTCATCTTGTGGCTAACTTAAAAAATGCTGCAATAAATATTGGTGTACAGGTTTCAGTTTGTGCTTATACCATTACATCTTATGGTTATATATCTAGATTGGGATTGCTGAGTCATACAGTGGATGAGGGTTCTAGTATTTCTTCAACCTTAAATGAAAAATTTTAAGGGAGAAAAACTGTAGATAGATTTTATTTGTATTTCTGTACAGTTTCCTACACAAATAGGACTTGGGGTGTTTCTTGGATCCTGGTCTAATTTGAAATCCATGAAACAGAAATTATGGACTTAGATCATTACATTTATTTTTACAATGTGGTTCCAATTTCTCACTTAGGTTTTTAGAATTATTACTGAGTCTTGATTTACATCTGTATTTAGGATTATGGTTTTCTGCTAATACTAACACTGATTTCTAAGGCAAAGATGAAAATCTATTTTAATATCAGTGAGTCACCCCTCTCCATTTAAAAAAAAAAGTCCTCCAAGAAATTTTAAGTAAATGATTTTGGGGGAAATTGGGACTCTTTTTACATACATGTAAATTAATACTTTTTCCCCCTCTTTAAAAAATCATACTATTGGGGACTTGTAAATACTTTTTTTTAAAGGGTTGGTGAGGTATTACATGTAATCCGGCAAAGTTCTAGTTATATGTAACTCATAACAAAGCAATAGACAACAGAAAAGTGGGTGAAGGGAGATATCGGTCAGTGCAAGACATGAAAAAAAAATTTATAAGTTATCAAGAGTTTGTGGGAGAGGGAGAGGAAAAAATGAGCTGATACCAAGGGCTCAAGTTGAAAGAAAATGTTTTGAAAATGATGGCAACAAAGGTTCAAATGTGCTTGACACAATGTATATATGTATTATGATAAGAGCTGTATGAGCCCCCCATAAAATTGATTTTTTTAAAAGGCTTATAGCTAGAGGGTTTTCTATCAGATCAGAGTATCTACCCTAGTATGCACATGTAAAGTAGGACACTATTGACAGAAGAGAATCACTTAAGACTCTGGAGTTAAAGCTATTTAAATCAAACATTTCGCATTGTGATCGAGGGACACTTGTATCAACTATATGAAGTATTCTTAAAATGAACCTTCTTGGGCCCCATCCCAGACCTGTGGAGTCCTGTCTTTGGAGGGAGCCTTAAGATTGCATTTTATTACTGTCCCAGCTAATTTTTACACTGTTCCAGTTGTTCCTTTTTATTTTACAAGGAGATTGAACCCTAGATAGATTTAAAAAACTTTCTCAACGTCCTATAGTTAGGTTAATTGATTAGGGACTAAAAATTAGGTGTTTGTACTTAATACTTTTCTAGGATGCCTTGCTGATTTTCCTCTTGGGAAACCAAATGTCTGGTTTTGGAATCTGAATGAGGGAAAATTGATCTTTGAGCAATGGCAGACTCTTCATATGCATTTCCACATCCCAATTCAAGATGATTTTTTTTTGTTTCTAAAACTCATGCATTATTTGCATAAAGATCTTGGATTGGAACTATAGCAATATAGACTGAGTAAAGTTTGTGGTGACCTTTGAATGCCAAGATTAAAGTATGGACTTTATGGTAGAGCTACTAAAAAGTTTGCTTTGGTTATTAACATGATAGAAATGCTTCTTTCCTTCCCCACTTTTAATTATTTTAAATTGTAAATTAGAAGGTTTACACTAGATCATCAACTCTTTCTTAATGTTTGGTTTGTGATAGACCCATAAACAAACTCACTGCCATCTAGTCGATCCTGACTCATAATGACCCTATAGGACAGTGTAGAGCTGTCTCTAGGTTTCTGATACGGTAACTCTTTATGGGAGTAGAAAGCCTCATCTCCTATTGAGTGGTTTCAAAATGCTGACCTTGTGGGTAGCAGCCCAATCAATAAAACACAAACTGTTGGTCCCTAATGTATGTATGTAAATCTAGATATATTTTTTAATCTGAACTTGGATGAATTGTATTATATTCTGCCACTTTCTTTCATCTCTTAGTGTGAAAACCTAAAGATGCTATTTTATAATCTGTTTCTGGTTAGCTCAGTGGGGTTTACAGGACCCAACTGATAAACATTTTTCTTTTTTTCTTGTAAGCTGTGGTTTTATTACCCTAATCTTGGGCAGATTGTGCTTATTATTTTTTTTTAATAAATCATTTTATTGGAAGCTCAGACAGCTGATAAACAGATTTTTAATGCTTCTGGAATACAGTGATGACTTTTCAAGACCCAGTCTTGACCTTTAAAGGTTATCTTGTGAGATTTAAATTATACTCTTCTTAAGAACCTCTCTAATAACTCTGATAATACTGTGATCTAGATTCATTGTGAACACATGGTGGGAGCAATGGATTTTGGTTTGCTGATCTGGCATATCTTTTTTCACAGGAAGAAGCTAATTGTTATGTTGACCTTTATCATTGGGAGTAGTTTGTGTGTTCTTTTAGCCTGGAACTGGTGTTTTATAACCTTGTTGTACGTTAGCTATTTAGCTATATTATTTAGTGTGTATTAACTGTACATTTGCCTATTAACTACTTGTAGTTAAAAAGAGATTCTGCTGGTATAGGCAAAAATACCACTTCTTGTTATCTACTATTGAGTTGACTTTGATTCATAGCAACCCCAAGGAGTGTAAAATTGATGTCTTTTGCTGCCAAAAGGAAACAGTTCATTAAGGATTCTGGAAAACATATTTCTAGCTTACTCTCCAACTTCATGAATAATTTTTTTGCCCTTCCATGTCCATTTTTTTAAATAGTTGATACCCTCAAATACATATACACACATATACAAAAGCATACATGCTTGGAAAAATCTTTCCAATAAAGTTTGTAAGTGGGAGTGGGTATAGCCTGTCTCTTACCAAATGTACTGGTCCTTTATAGAACTCATTGTCTTACTCAACCGCATTCTTGGTATTTCATTTCTCTTACCATTTTTGCTGTATTATAGTTTCTCAGTGGTCGTATGCCTTGTTCGAGACAAGCTACTCTAAAAGCCCATCTTGACCAGGACATAAGTATTTTTCCTAATAAAGACTGTTAAGTCCATAATTCATTTATTTTTATTGTGGTAAAATATGTAACAAAGCACTTGCTATATTAACCACTTGTAAGTGTGCAATTGAGTGACACTAACCACATTCACTGTGTAGTGCAAACATCACCACTATCCATTGCCTAATGCTTTTCATTACCTCAAACAGAAACCCAGTACCCCGTAAGCAAGCAATATGACCTCGTTTCCCCTCACCTTCTCATTCTTGGTGACCACTAATAAACGTTTGTTTCTATTCCTTCTGTTTATTCTAGCTATTTCATAAACATGGAATTATGCAATACATATCTGTCCTTTGGTTTCTTATTTATTTCACTCAGCATAATGTTTTCAATGTTCATCTACATTATAGCATATATCAGAGCTTTATTTCTCTTTATGGCTAAGTAATATTCTATTGAGCCCTGGTGGAACAGTGGTTAAGAACTCAGCTACAAACTTAAAGGTTGACTATTCAAGCCTGCCATCTGTACTGTGGAAGAAAGATGTGGCATTCTGCTTCTGTAAAGATTTACAGTCATGAAAACCCTCTAGAGACATTTTTTGCTCTCAGTAGCAATGGGGTTTGGGGTATAAATATATACCACATTTTGTTTACTCTGCTTTTAATTATTTTTTATATATGCCTAGCAGTACAATTGCTGGGACAGGTGGGCAATTCCACATTTACTTTCTAAGGAGATGCCAAAATGTTTTCCATAGCATCTGCACCAATTTCTACATGTTTTCACAAACACCTCACCCCCGCCCTTTTTTCCCCCTGATAAAAGCCATTAAACTGTGTGTAAAATAAATGGTAGTCAGTTCATTTTTGAGGTTAAGTACATTATTCTTTTTCTCCAAGCTTCATCTTTCTAATTGTAACAGTGGTTTTTGTGTGTTTGTTTTCTATTTATGTTAATATGTAAGGAAAAAGAAATGTCTTTGAATATTCTTAATTTTGGAATTAGCATGGGAAAATGCTAAAGAAGTATATTATTTTAACATAGAAAGTATTTACATTTAGTTTTTCTTTTTAAAATTCATTTTGGCCCCTTGATCATTTTAGGGCTTATTGAATACTTGGCAATTAAGTTACTCTTACATATTGGTTACCCTTTGCCTTTAGGATTTAAAGTAAATATTTTCAATCCATGTGAGATCTTAACATCAGGAAAAGTGATGGAGCTTTGCTTTATTTTCCTTTTGACTATTTGAGTCAATAGTGTAGTAATTGGAGTTGGTTATTATTGAATTGAATAATAGAATCTTCATATCTTCTATGAGGCAAGAGCACTAACATTAGTAGTGTGTTTTTCAGTTTACCATGCATTGCAACATCTATAAAGACTTGTTTACCAGGGCCATTATAGCTAAAGAATGACTGATTAAGAATTTGAATTCAAGATTTTGACTTTAAAATATATATTTTTAAAAGCTTCCTATGTAAGATAAAAACCAAACCATACTCACTGTCATTGAATTGATTCCAACTCATAGCAACCTCTTGGGGCAGAATAAAACAACCCTCTTGGATTTCCTAAATTGTAGATTTTTATAGTAGCAGAAAGTCTCTCTTCTTCAGAGGTGGCAGGTGGTTTTGAATTGCTGACTTTTTGGTTAGAAGCCTAACATGTAACCGACCATGCCACTAGATCTCTTGATGTAAGATAAACCATTTTTTAAATATTCTGATTTCTAATAGCTTTCCACTGATCCTTACAGAGGATTAGTTTTTGGCAACATAATGAGAATGCACTAATTATTAACACAGGCTGTTACTCAGGAAAACCACTCTAAGGTATCATTGATTATATTTGATTGCTGCAGATCATTCCAGCTTGATTCTATTGACTGCTCATTCCCTAACAAAACTCAAACCCAATGCTGTCAAGTCAATGAAAACACATATGGACTCCATATGTGCAAAGTAGTACTAACCTATAAGGACTTTAAAGTAATTTTAATGGGAATAGACACCCAAATCTTCTGCAGAACAGCTAATGGGTAGACACCATTCACCTTTTGGTTAGCAGTTGAGCATTTAATCACTGTGCCACTAGAGCTCCTGCTAATTCCCCAGCACCCGTTATTCAGGACATAGTATGTGCTCAACAAGCACGTTGAATGAATTTGAATTGATTTTATTATCTTTTGGAATAAAATAGTTGCCACAGTGTGGAGGAACATGTCCTATAGATGGCTGGAAATAGAAAAGCAAATAGGAAATAATAGTTACATTTAAGATTGATGGAAGTTAAGTCTAAGAAGAGGGAAGACTGAGTCTTCCTAAACAATCAGTTTAGGGTAATAAGGGAATGAGAAGCAATTAAACAAGTAAGCATTGTAGAATGAAATCAACCACTAAAATTCTTTATTGGTTTTTTTTAAATATTTGAAAGTTAGAGATCATAAATGCATTGAGAAAGCAAAAGTATGTTTTAATCAAGAATAATGTAGATCATATCTTAGGAGCTGCGCCAAACGTAGGCTTTGAGATATTATTTTTAAATACAATTCTTGCTTTTAGGGTGAAGTGGATGAATTTAGTTTTAGAAGGAAAAGCGGGGCAAAAAACTACCAGCTGTTTGAAAATTATGTTTGTCAAAATGTCACACACAACATTTAAATCAAAAGATATTGCTGTTAATATATGCATGAGTTTATTCCAAACAAAATATGATCGGTGTATGGCTACATATAAATCATCTCAGTGTTACAATTGGCATAGTCTCTTTAGGGTGACTTCAAGAAAAAGATCCAATCAAAACAATGGCTTCCAAGGGGATCTGTTGGGCCAGTTAGATTCAAGGCTTAGAGACCAGCTCAGAAGGTTATGGCTCTGTGTGTGTGTGTGTGTGTGTGTGTGTGTGTGTGGTGTATTTTTAGCAGAAGGGGCTGGGGGAACCCCAAAGGGAGATCTTGATAGATTTTTCTCAGAAGAAGCAGGATACCATTTATTTTTGGAAAGTACTAAGAAAATGGAAAACTACATGGTGAAAGAAAAATAACCTAGGAAAGTTGCACTGAGGTTTTTTTTTTTTCATCATGACAACCTACTCATTCTTAAACAATTGAGAATTTCATATGGAAACCTTATCTCATATACTCTACAGCACTGATCTTGCCTTTTTTGACTTTTTTCTCCTCCAAATCAACACTTAAATATCATTTAGTCCCTTGGGAATGCCTACACTGCCATTTTTTGACAGGTGTGAATCGAAGAGCACAGAATTCTTCAGAGAAGGATTAGAGATATGGAAACACTACCCTTAGAAGTAATAAGCTTAAGTGGAGGGTATGTTGAGAAATAATAATTTGACATTTGGATAGTTTTGTTTAATAAAGTTTTCTATGACTTTTTTTTCATCGCAGTAGGTAGTAAATTCCTTGGGAGGTTAGGAAAGGAAGAGATTAATGTGGAACAGGTTTATAGCAAGAATGGTCTTTTGAGATAACTTTTTTTTAAAGTTTTGTTTTTAAGCAGGAAGTTCTCCAATGGTTGATCTACTAGAGATCTCAAAGTCGGTTTTGTGACAGATGTTTAAGTTGGGAAGGTTTCAAGGAAGCAGTGTTGGGTAAATGATCATTGAAATTTTAAGAGGAGTTTTACTTGGTGAAAGATATAAAAGGGAAGCAAAATGACTTTTAAAAAATTGAAAAGAATGATGAGTATGTTAATATTGAGAAGAATATTAAGATAATTTACATATTGAAATAATTAGTATGGAACATGGTTACATGAAATATGTCACAGTTAAAGTAACTGTTAACTATGCTATATTTTTAAGTAGAGAAAAGTCATAAAATTAACATCTCAAAGTATATGAGATCTTCAAAAAGTTAATGGAACATAGAATGAAAAGATACTGGAATGGCTTTTTTTCTTCCCATGTTCACATTGTCTCTTGGCCTAAGTTCTGTTTAGGAAGAAAAACTACTTTAAAAAATCATTCCGGTTTCTAAGATCTCAGATAAAATATAGATGATAGGACTAGGGGAAAAATCAATCTTATTAATTAGATTGGGGTACACATTGTTTTGGGAGAAGAGAATGACTTAATTTCTGTTGTGTGAAAAAAAAAGGATTCAGAATATAGTTAGAGGACAATTTAGTTAACCTTGTAAAATGAGGATTGTGTTTTACTTGAGATTAAGGATGAAAGCATAAAATGTTGTCTACTGCCCTTAGTTTAAGGAGGGCTGGTGGTGTAGTGGGTTTTTCTTTGGGCAGTTAACCACAAAGTCAGCCGTTCAAACCTACCAGTGGCTCTGAGGGAGAAGGATGAGCCTTTCTGCTCTCCTAAATAGTTAATAGCCTCACAGACCTTCCAAGTGGTTCTCAACCTTTATAATGCTGCAACCCATTAATACAGTTCATGTTGTGGTGACCCCCCTCAACCATAAAATTACTTTCGTCGCTACTTCATAACTGTCATTTTGCTACTATTATGAATCGGGTGACCCCTGTGAAAAGTTCGTTCTACCCCCAAAAGGTGTCATGACTCACAGGGTGAGAGCCACTGTTTCTAGACCAGTTCTTCACTCCCCTATTGAGTCCCTATGAGTTGGAATTGATTTGATGACAGTGGGTATTGTACTGGTCCTTAACTGCTAGAATACTTATTTAAAGATTTAAAAAGTCTTATGTATGTTGAATGAATAATGGGTAAACTGTTCACAGAGTTGGGGCACAGTGGTTAATTTTTTTTTCTAATATTTTAATTAAAACAGATTTTAATGTATTCTTTGGAAAGTTCACTACTCTTTGGAAACTGTTCATTTCTATGTTTTGGATAAGTAGAATTTACAGGTGAAAATTTTTGCCAGTAATTAAAATTTTTTTTATTACAAATATAAAATCACTTTTGAAAAAAATCATTTTATTGGGGGCTCATACAACTCATCCCAGTCTATGCATACATCAATTGTGTAAAGCACATTTGTACATTCGCTGCCCTCAACACTCTCAAAACATTTGCTCTTCACTTAAGCCCTTGCTATCAGCTCATTTATTCCTTTACCCACTACCCCCTCCTTCATGAACCCTTGATAATTTATAAATTATTAATTATTTTGTCATATCTTACACTGTCCAATGTCTCCATTCACCCACTTTTCTGTTGTCCATCCCCTATGGAGGAGGTTATATGTAGATTCTTGCAATCAGTTTCCCCTTTCTACCCTACCTTCACTCCACCCTCCCAGGATTGCCACTCTTGGCACTGGTCCCTAAGGGATCATCTGTCCTGGATTCCCTGTGTTCCCAGTTCCTATCTGTACAGTGTACATCCTCTGGTGTAGCCAGATTCATAAAGCAGAATTGGGATCATGGGGGGGGGGGAGCATTTAGGAACTAGAGGAAGGTTGTATGTTTCATTGTTGCTACTCTGCCCCTGAACCCTTCTGTAAGGGAATGTCCAGTTGCCTACAGAAGGGTCTTGGGTCCCCAATCGGCACTCCCCCTCATACAGTGATTTGATTTTTTGTTCTGTGATCACACAGGCTGGTGTGCTTCTTCCATGTAGGCTTTGTTACTTCTGAGCTTGATGGCCGCTTGTTTACCTTCAAGCCTTTAAGACCCCAGACACTATATCTCTCTCGATAGCCGGGCACCATCAGCTTTCCTCACCACATTTGCTTATGCACCCATTTGTATAGCGATTATGTCAGGAAAGTGAGTATCATGGAATGCCAGTTTAATGGAACAAAGTGTTCTTGCATTGAGGGAGTACTTGAGTGGAGGCCCAAAGTCCATCTGTACCTTAATACTAAATCTATAAGTATATGCACATCCATCTATTGCCCCATCCTCATATATAAATATATTTACATATGTATATGCCTGTATTTAGAACTCTATAAATGCCCTTTGCCTCCTAGCTCTTTCCTCTATTTCCTTTGACTTTCCTCTTGTCCCACTATCATGCTCAGCCTTAATTTGGGTGTCAGTAATTCCTCTTGGTTACATTGTCCTTGATCAAGCCCTACCAGGCCTCCTATACCCTCCTCACCATCGATTTGGATCACTTGTTGTTCCCTTGTCACTGGGTTTGTTTACACCAGTTCCTTTCCCCCTACCTCCCCCTCTCCCATGTCCCCCTTGGAACAGTCAGTCCCATTATTTTTTCCTCCAGATTGTTCATCCAGTTGATCTTTTTTAGACAGACCTGTGGAGATAGTAACATGCACAAAAACAAGACAGAGCAAAACCAAGCCACAAAAGAAACCAAAACAACAGAAAATCAATGACACAAAAAACCCAAGAACACCAAAAAGAAAAGCCTGTCATTAGTTCAAGGACTGTTTGTTGGCCTTTAGGAGTGTTTTCCGGTCGAGTCTGATGGGGTGGCCAAGCCTTGGCCTCAAAGTCTATTTTTGGTGTTCCCTGGGGACTTCGTTGCTTGGTTTCCCTTGCTATTCTGTTGCATACTTTAGTGTTTTGTCTCAATATGGTGGGATCAGAAGGGGACAATTCCCATGCTGGGTCTCCATTGTTGTCCCCTGTAGGGCTATGGGTCAGTGAGGGATGTCATGTTTCATAGTGGGGCCGGCCATATGGTCTTCTCTGTGGATTGGCTGCTCTTAGTGGGGATATCGTCCTCAAGACTTGATGGGCCAGCATATGCTCCACTCTCTCTTCCTCCCCCTTCATTTGTGCCCATGTTCTCTGATCAAACATGTCTCTCTCCCTGAGCTGCAGCTTCAGTGCTGTCCTATGAAGTAAATTCTTCTGGGGGGAGGTTTGCCAGTGATTTTCACACTCTTCTTCAGAAACCCTTAGGCTTTCCCCATAACTGTTAGGTGAAGGATGCGTAGGGAGGTACATTCCCCCTACCATACTCTCTAACCACAGACATAGCAAGTGTAAGGTGCAAGATGCCTGTTCTACCCACTGGCAGACATCACTAATCAGTTGTGGCATTCTCCCATTACATCTGGCTGTAGCTTCCTTAACAGCACTACAAGTTGACATTAGTTAGCAATCACTGGAAAAGCATAGGAGATTAAAACTACTTTTCTTCTTAGAGCCATGATAAATGTCTAAATTTCTGTGTAAGATTTCATTAAAAAATCTGCCTAAGATTTTTAAAAGTATGGGAGGCTACAATTAAATTTTTAAAAAATGATCCAATTGTAAGCTCACATGCAGTTTAAGAAATAATGCAGAGTGCCTATGGATTTTTCTGTCCCTCATGTGGTAACATTTTGCAACACTGTAGTACAAAATATCACAATTCTACTGATATTTACATTTCTCCAGCTTTGTTTATACTCATTTATGTGTGTCTAGTTCTATGCAGCTTTATCATATGTATAGGCTCCTTTATCTACCACCTCAACCAAGCTACAAAATGAGAATTTTTACCCATTATATCACATTTAAGCAGTTCTGCTTCTGTGGGCACTGGGCTGCTGACCACAAAGTTGATAGTTCAAACCCACCAGTTGTACATTGGGGAAAAGGTTAGGCTGTTTGCTCCTGTAAAGATTTACAGCATGAGAAGTGCTACTAGATTGTTATTATTTAGAATTGACTAGATGGCAGTGAGTATATCAAATTTATATTGTGTGTGGAATTTATTTGATTCAGTAAATTTATACATGTATTTTAATAGTTTTAAAAACTTTTAAAGATAGCTCTTGTTGATACTTAACTACACTCTCTCATCAAAATCTTGTTTGTGTTTAAATTTTATAAAATAGATTTAAGAGTCCACAATCAAAGTCATATCCAAACCCACTGCCATTGAGTTAATGCTGATGCATAGCAACCCTTATATTATAGAATATAGAATAATCCCCACCCCCCTTTTTTTTGGTTGAAACCTTTACAGAAACAGATTGTCAAGAATTTTCTATGTGTTCATATCAACATTTAGGGTGGTAGTCCACATGCCAACTATGATAGTCATTAACCTTTCAGGGTCCTGGTAGCCTATTTATTTTACTGTTATTCTGAAAACAGAATTTTAGCTTAAGAAATTAATTGAAACTCTTCTGATATGTTTGATGTGTGTAATAAAGAGAGTTGGCCATTGAATTTTTATTTTATTTGGCCATTGAATTTTAAGTGGAGTTCTAACATTCTCTGAACTTGGCAGAAAATACAGAAGCACTCATTCTCTTTTACTGACAAAAAATAGACACTGGTAAAAATCACATTTTACAAGTGTAAGTGTTGTTCTCCAATATTAATCTTTTAAGAACTTTTCCTCAGTATTTAATGTCCAAGAATTTTACCTGATAATCAATCATAGCTAACACATAACTAAATGCCACACACACCACTTTAAGTAATTCGGAGATCTATTCTGAGTAGTCCCATTTTCAGATAAGAAAACTAAGGCCCCTAGAGAATAAGTAGGTTTTTATTATTTTTTTTTGAGAATAAGTCATTTTTAATAGTCACTACTAAGTGGCAGTGTGTGATTGCTGAAGCATTGCTACTTTGTTACTGAGTTCAGTAAGTAACGATTGCCTGGTCTTGTACTATGTTACAATGAAGCACTTAAAAACTTGAACTGAATCAAAATATGCCCCATTTTGAGAGAGACTGTTGTCATTTATTTTTTCTTTAGCTGTAAACTCTAGATTACATATTTTACCAATCACCTTTTAATTTTTAATTTCAAGGACATTAATGTGTAGACAAATTGTTGGAGTTCATATCCTAATTGAAATTTACAGCTCTGGAACTATGGACAAGTTTTAAGTCTTCTGCCTCATCTGTAAGATGGAGGTAATAATCATTACTTTCTTATAAGTTTATAAAAGAGCCCTGATGCTGCTGTTTGGTAAGCAGTTCAAACCCACCAGTTGCTCCACAGAAGACAGATAAAGCAATGTGCTTCTTTAAAGATTTACAGCCTCAGAAAATCTATATAGTGTTGCTATGAGTTGGAATTGACTCAGTGAGTTTTGTAGGTTTATTAAAGAGTCTGAGTGGCATAATTGATTATGCACTAGCCTACTAACAGCAGGATCAGTGTAAACTCACTAACCTACTCCTGTACAGATGATAGTATTGGAAACCTTTGTACTTTACCCTATAAGGTCCTTTATGAGTTGGGACTGACTCAGTGGCAATAGGTTTTATAGACCAGTGAGGATTAAACAGTAAAAGCACTCAGTATTTGCTGTCATTGTAATGCTTGAGTATCGATCAGGATTAAATGTTCATGGAAAACTATCTGATGTTAATATTTATCTTATTGGAGAAATACATAATTTTATGCTGCCAAATTTTCATTTTAGCTTTTAAGAGTCTGATATTTATTCTATTATTTTGATTACCATGAGTAATCTGTTAATAGATTAATGAGTATAAGATCATCAACCAGACCAACCTCCAT
This sequence comes from Tenrec ecaudatus, assembly GCF_050624435.1. NCBI lineage: Eukaryota > Metazoa > Chordata > Mammalia > Afrosoricida > Tenrecidae > Tenrec > Tenrec ecaudatus. Next base: position 124,393,597 of record NC_134538.1, read on the forward strand.
TTACAGTTGAGCCCAGGGCAATGAAATGGTAGCTCTGCTGGAAAAAGACCTGCCTGACTGCTTCCAAGAAGATTACAGCCTTGGAAGCCCAACAGTGCAGTTCTCCTCTGCCAGCTGGGCTCTCTGTGAGCTGGAGTCAGCCCAGGGGCCCCAACAAGATCTTAAAGTAGATCTTGATCAAGCAGTTTCTTTGTTATATCTTAGTCAACTTATTTGAAATAAAGTCTTAATTGTGTAATGAGGATAGTTTAAGTTCCAATTTATATGGAAATCTTGGGTGCAAGGTGTCCTACCATTTCATGTTTATTTTATTTTCATTATTAATCAAGTCAAAGTTTCACTTTAGTCTTTAAGTGATACGTCATTCAAAATACAGTTATTAATTTAATTTGAAGTAGTTACTGAGCATGTGCAAGGCTCGTATAAAGGACAGAAAAATAACAGTAATGGTGCTTCCCTCGAAGACATTGATTAGGCCCATTTATTTGTAGCTTTAGAAAATTCTTTTTCTTCTTCATGGTTTAACCTTTCTGCCTTTTGGAGGCCATATTTCATCTTTCTAGTTCTTTATTATGTTTATTTTTTAACAGCAGACTCCTTTTCTACTTTTTTCCTAATAGACTCTTCTACTTTAATTGCTTTTTATTGTATCACATTTTCTTACTTTAGGATTTTATTTTGGGTTTGATTTTTAAATTTGTGTGTTTGATGTTGTTTACCAAATTTGTATTTAATGCTATATTTTCTCAGTCCCCCCCCACCCCATTTTTGGTATTTAGTTTTGCTTGTTGCTTTCACATGTGTTTACATTCATTTGTGTAATTACATGAGAAATAAATTTATCCTTGTAAGAACTGGCTTCTGTCTTGGTGGGAGTACCTTTGGCTTTAAGTGCCATGTTAGTCGGAAATACCTATAATTTTATGTCATTTGAAAATAGCTCAATACTCCTATGTTCACTTGGTTTCTAGGTCTATTCTGGATAGCAGGTTTTGTGAAGACATTTATTCTTTCTTGGACCTCAGATTTACCAGACATCTCATGGTATTTCCTTTTATATTATATCTTTAATGGCTGACATTTATTCTCAATGTATTTTGTATGTGTTTTACTTACCTTTTGGATGACCAGTTTTGAGATTCACATGGAAGCTTTGTGTAGTAATTGTTGGATTGTGTTGAACTTATCTATTTTTCTTTATGCCTGTGTTAAAAAGTTCACAGTTGTTTTCTTTACTATATTGACTCCTCTTCCCCTGCTCTTTCAAAGATACAATGATTAGCTCGCAATGGATTTTTTTTTTTTTAAGTATCAACTGGAATTTTAAGCAGGGTGAGTTTTTGGCTGTAGAGCTTTTGGGTATTAGTGATTGTAGTGAAATATTTTCCATTTATGGTCTAAGTAAGTAGGGTGTTTTGTTATCTGTGCTCTTGTGAGTAAATTACTGGGCTCTTCCCTGCTGAGTAAAATTTGAAGTCTAGTTCTGCTTCAGATGTGATGATGTATCTTTATCTTGGTGACAGGCTCTGCTTTTAGAGAGCTGCATTTGTGGAGAAGATGCCACTGGTTGTTTTTAAAGCACTCAGCTGTGTAGGGTGATGCTTCTTTGTCTAATGAGGCCAGGGCTGCAGTTCCATTCCAGACGCCTGAATTCATTTGCCGGACATGTGTAGACCGCACTGCGCAGAGTTTGGGTTGTCACCATACAAACATAAGCCGTTCTCTTAGATAAGACAAACCCTTCACTGCTTCATAGAAACAGCCCAGTGTTTGTTGATGGTTGTGCATTAGTATGGGGAAGGACACAATATTAAATTCATGCCCACACAGATTCTTTTAAATTTGAAATATTACTCCATCTACCTAAAACAATATGATTTCTTGATTTGTTTTCCAGTTTCTACTAGTAAATTAACATGCAATCAAAACCTAAGAACATATACTGAACATATAAAGCTTGTTATAATTTTAACCTAAAGAAAAGTTAAGTTGAAAGAAAAGCCCTTTGTTTACATGCTACCAACAAGGAAGAGAATCTTTTTAAAAAATACTGCTATTAGTACGTGTTGTTAGGTCCAAGTCTTTAGCATTTTAAGGAAATACAGAATGAAATACATTTAATGGAACAAACTTGCAGTTTTTGTAAATTGCTTGCAAGTCAGTAATTCTAATGTGGTCTCAGTTAAGGCAGCTTTTCATGGTTTTTACCCTTCTGTAATTGTCTTTGGGCAGCATTTTAATTTAGTGGAGCAGTGTGAAAACATGGCAAGTAGAGAACTATAATTAATTTATTCTTAAAAGCTACTGAGTGATTCTCCTTAATTGAGAGCTAGAGCTTTTCTCTCTCTCTGTGTGTGTGTGTGTGTGTTATGAAATAAGAGCAACTCCTGATAAGTTTTGCATTCATTATTTCATTTTTTCCTCGGATGTCCTATGAAGATAAATCTCCTTTGTATAAACAATGAAACAGATGCTTAAAGAAATTAAGATAGCTTGCATAACTCACATATCTAGTTAGGTGGTAGAGGCAAGATCCAAAGCCTATACTTTTAACCTTAGGTGCAATTGCTTCTATTGTATATTTTTATTATAACATCTTGTAATTTAGTAACTCACTCTCTAGTTACACATGGCTTAAAAGTAAGGCAGGTTTTCTTTTAGTTTTCAAATCACTATCATTATCTTTTTTCCCTATTTTAGTATTTTTTCCCTTTTACAGTCTGTCATTTATCAAATAAGTAAAAAATCAATCTAAGAAACTCAAAATGTATTCAATTTAAAAAACACTGCTATTTAAGTGTTTTAAGTGAAACATTACCGTGGCAGGGACAATTTTATAAGATATTTATTTTCTTCAGAGTTCTTTTATCATTGCTGAGAAGACTTCAAGTTGATGCTTTATAACCAGTACTTGTTGCACATGTTATGTAGTGAGTTTGGAATCCCTGGGTGTTGAATCGGTAAATGCTGAACTACTAGCAAAACCCACCCAGAGGTGCTTCAGAGACAGACCTGGTGATAGGCTGATGAAAGGTCACAGCCTTAGCGGGGGAGCATTTCTATTCAGTACACATGGGGTCACCATGAATCAGAATAGACTTGATTGCAACTACAAACAATAACAAAAGCATTGAGCTTAAAGGAGAAAAGTTTATGTTGGAGCAGAATTATTCTTTGGTTTCTATGGTAAATTTTTATTTAAAAAAACACTCTTAAGGTCTATTAGTTTACCCTACTAATTAATTGTTCATAGTCCCAGCTTAACAAACCCACTTCCACCAGGTTGATTCTGGTTCATAGTGACTCTAGGCTGTAAATCTTTTTTGTTGTTTTTCTACTTCTGGGAGGGTTGTCAGATCCCTCTGAGGCTATAAATCTTTATGGGAGTGGATGCTTCATCTTTCTCCACAGGAGCAGCTGTTGAGTTTGAACCACTGATCTTGAGGTTAGTAGGAATCTAATGCTTACTCGAAAGCACTCTCAGGGCTCCCTAACTGCCATTAGGGAATGAACTAGAGAACTTCTTCAATGTCATTAATGCAGTAAGAAAAATGATAGCCATTGTAAAACAATTGACTATTACAAATAAAATCTTTGTCATCATCTATAGTTTTATATATATATGTATATAGTAGAGTGAATTTGGTTTAAATCCTGGTTTCACCTCTTAAGTTGAGGAAGCTTTGTTATGTGATTTAACCTGTCTTGGTTGGGTTTTAGGTAAAATGGAGATACCTAACTCAGAGTTATGAGGATTAAATGGAGCATATATGTATAAAGCTTAGTTCAGTGCTTAGTCTATAGTAAGTGTTCAGCATTTGTTAGATAGTATATTGTTAGATTACAGATTACTCACTGAATCCAGAAGGCTTATTTTTGAATACTAGTGTATTAAGACATTCCATTTTATTTTTCTTTTTTTTTTTTTAAATTTTAACAATTTATTGGGGCTCATACAATTCTTTTCACAGTTCATATATATACATACATCAATTGTATAAAGCACATCTGTACAGTCTTTGCCCTAATCATTTTTTTCTCTTTTCTTCTTTTACATTTTATTAGGGACTCATACAACTCTTACCACAATCCATACATATACATACATCAATTGTATAAAGCACATCCATACATTCCCTGCCCCAATCATTCTCAAGGCATTTGCTCTCCACTTAAGCCCCTTGCATTTATTTTTCAAAAGGAATAATAATTTGGATCTTCACTAAATAGTATACCTTCATAGTTCTTCATTTGGCATCTTAAATTTATTGTCTAAGGAGGATTATGATTCAGAAACTTAGAGACTTTTCTTTGGGTCAGAGTCACATAATTTAATATTTAAAATAATAAATAGAATAAATTCTAAATCATACTGAGATTTTAATAAAGATTGTGTTCTTGTTATATATCACGTGGCTTTTGCTAGAACTCTGAAGATGTTTCTTAACTGCTCTGTTTCTTTTTTTTAAACAGGGTGGTAGATGCACGTAGATGTTTGCAATATATAGTGTGGCTGTTGTTAGAACTCTGAAGATGTTTCCTAACTGCTTTGTTTTCTTTAACAGGGTTTGTGGATGCACTTAGATGTTTGCAATGAGCACTGTGGCTGGCATGCCCCAGTGTTTTGGATACCAATGCATAGGACTCCATAGTAATCGAATTTACCAGAGGCGAACGTCATGAGCATAGTCATCCCATTGGGGGTTGATACAGCAGAAACGTCATACTTGGAAATGGCTGCCGGCTCAGAGTAAGTCTTATTTTGGATAGGGAAAATCAAAATCAATTTTAGCATAACCCTTTAACTTAATTTGTGCTATTCCATGTATTAAATTCATTCCTAAAATAAAATACCAGGAACTTGAGATTTCTTAACCAAAATTACTTCTATAAATAATTAATTTTAGGCAAAATACCTTATCTTCTTAAACTACTTTTTGTTTTTGCAATTTGCTAATGGTTGGCATCACACATCAAGATATAATAGGTTTTATTTATTTACATTAGTATTTGGGAGTTAATACATATATCATCATTCCATAGTTCAATCACGTCATGCAGAATGTTTTTGTTTTTAATTGTAAGATCTACTGGTTTTCTCATTTCTCTGAAAAGCCATAATTATAATCATATCTTTTTAATGACAAATTACTGTACTCACGGTATTCTCTGAAATAAAATCTTTGTTATTTTTTAAAAAATCGACTGACATCACTGAGTGGGGTTGTCATGTTTATCCTAGAAAAGTAATTTGGTTTCAAATTTGAATCTTTACTAATTAAAAAAATGTAATCCTCATTTAAAAGTGGGATTTGATTTTTTAAAGAGTTAGTTGAAAAATATAATTCAGGCTATTTTTCAGCAAGAGACAAATTTTTTGGGGGGTAGTTGCTGTGGTAACTTTTACTGTTATAGGGCCCTTTTGGTCTGGCTCAGTGAAAGTTTCTTTTTGTTTCAGACGTTGTTTCTGGTGATTATCTGAATGAGTATGATTTTGTTTTTGAATGATCAGCTACTGAGCGCTAAGTTAATTCTGAAAATATATTTGCTTGTTTATCACTGGAAATTACATGGGTGGGGTTCAAGTGACAGTGCTGTAAGTTGAAGGATGGAAAGATTTGTATAGGGGTAGGGGGAAGATTTGTTTGTTCTCTGATTCACATTATAGTGTATTGTGTTAAATGAAATTCTCTACCAGCCACCTGAAAAATACTTAGTATCTACTTTAGTAAGAATAACATTTTGTTTCATTAGCTTAAACTTGTTAAGCAATTGTAAGCATTCCACAATCTGATTTAAAGGAAGTTGTCTTATTTAAAAATAACAGTTTAACTATGTAACATTGATATTATGTAACATGAACAAAGATGTAATATAACTAGATGTTGGTGAATAGAAACAGTTGTAGCCAACTGCTTATACTAGGAACTCTCTAAGATACTCTAAAAATTATGTGCTAGCCATTCTTAAATCTTAGCAGTAAGAATTTGCCAGCATAGCTCTTAAGTATGAAAAACACCAATCTCAACTAATAGGTTAATATAACGAATGATTTTCTCATTAGTGTGTGGCATAATCCTTTGCACCTTGAAAATATGCAAAAATAAACATTTTAAAGGAAAATTGAGCCTGGGCAATACATATAATTTTGAAACTTGATTAGCAAAATGATTGTCACTGTAATAATCAGGAGGCCACATTTTTTTAAATCATTTTATTGGGGGCTCGTACAGTTCTTATCACAATCCATACATACATCCATTGTGTCAAGAACATATGTACATTTGTTGCCATCATCATTCTCAAAATGCCTTCTACTTGAGCCCTTAATATCTGCTGCTCATTTCCTCCTTCCCCCCTACCTCATATGAACCCTTCATCATTAATTAATTATTATTATTTTATCATATATTACACTGTCCGACGTTCCCCCCACCCCCCGCCTTCTTCTCTGCTGTCCATCCCCCCAGGGAGGAGGCTATACGTAGATTTTTGTAATCAGTTCTCCCTTTCTACCCCACATTCCCTCCACCCTCCAGGCATGGCCACTCTCACCTTGGTCCTGAAGGAGTCATCTGTCCTGGATTCCCTGTGTTTCCAGTTGCTATCTGTACCTATGTACATCCTCTGGTCTAGCCAGATTTGTAAGATAGAATTGAGATCATGATAGTCGGGGGAGAAAGCATTTAAGAAGTAGAGGAAAGTTATGTTTCATCATTGCTACCCTACTCTCTGACTGGCTCATTTCCTCCCCTCAACCCTTCAGTAAGGGGGTGTCCGGCTGGCTACCGATGGGCTTTGAGTCTCCACTCTGCACTCACACATTTACAATGATATGATTTTTTTGTTCTTGATGTTTGATACCTGATCCCTTCGATAGCTCGTGGTCACATAGGCTGGTGTGCTTCTTCCATGTGGGCTTTATTACTTCTGAACTAGATGGCCACTTGTTTATCTTCGAGCCTTTAGAGGCCACATTTCTTATCAGGAAGCTAGAGCTATCTGATTAAGTGCACATCATAAATGTAGGTTACTTCTAGAAGTAGACTTCTTTTTTGAAGGGTATTTAATTAGTAAGCTGGAATTTTTAGTTTCAGATTAACATTAAGATTGAGCATATAATGCAGAAAATTCTTGTTCTTCCTCATACCTCCCCTTACTCTCTCCATTAGTATTATCATCTTAGATAAAACCAAAAAACTTGCTGCCCAAACTCAATTTGACTCATAGCAACTCTATAGGACAGGGTAGAACTGCCCTTATGGATTTTCAAGGCTGTAACTATTTATGGAATTAGAAAGCCTCACCTTTCGTTTCTCCCAAGGAAGGGGGGTGGGTAGTACTTTTAAACTGCTGACTTTGCAGTTAGCAGCCAGTTTTATAACCAGTAGTGGTATATTTAAGTAATAAAACAGTATTGATGAATTACCATTAACCTAAAGTGTACAGTTTGCATGAAGCTTCCCACTTGGTATAATAGAATTCTGTAGGTTTTGACAAAAGAATGATGTCACGTATCAACTTGTATTATCAGACAGAATAGTTTATGCTAAAAATCCTAGTTTAGAAAAAAAAATCCTAGTTTAGAATTTTGTCGTTAATTCAGCTTAATAGATAAAGGTTTATTCAGATTATCTTTTTGTATATGGTGGTAGTATTTGGTAACTTTTGTGTTTTTCAAAGAGTTGGCCCTTTTCATCTAAGTTAGCAAATCTGGGCGCATTCAGTTTGTCATAATAGGAGTAGACTTCTCCCTAAGTTTAATTTTTTTGTGACAAGATTTATAATCCAAGATGAAGCACTTTGGATCTTTGTTTATATGCGTTGACTGTGGACAATGCTTTGCTAGATGTTAGGGTTAAAGAGGTGAAATATAAATGTTTACCCTTATTCTTTAATGAAATTCCAACCAGTTGGACAGTTAAAACTCTAGACTAGCACTGTCCAATGGAGATATAAAGAAAAAAATTAAAGCCCCAAACTCACTGCCATAGGATTGATTCCAACTCACAGCAACCTTGTAGAACACAGTAGAACTGCCCTTGTGGGTTTTAAATCTTTAGATTTTACAGAAAATCTCCTCTTTCTCCCTTAGAGTGCCTGGTAGTTTTGAACTACTGACCCTGCAGCCCAACTTGTAATCCATTCACTATGTTCCTTAATAGAAATGTAATATAAGCTAATTAGGTAATTTTAAAAAACTTAGTCATCACATTTAAAAGGTTAAAAACAGTGAAATTAATTTTGATAATATAGTTTACTTAACTGAATATCTAAAATATTCGTTACCAGGGCAAGTCTAGACTAGATAACAAGGTTCTTGGACTTGAGAGGAAAAATCAATACGTAGCCTGGGCTACTTATGAAACTATAAAAATGAAATAATAAAAATCTATTATGTTCTGAGTCAGAAACCTAAGGATATAGCTGTGAGGTAATTACTGTCATGCTAAAGTCATAGAGTGGGTAAGTAGCAGAGGGCAGTTGTAATGCCATTGTTAGGCCTTTGTCAATTATAACACTTATACTAATAATCCTAGCAAGAATGACACATAACTTTTTTTTATAGTTACAGCACTAATAAATTCAATATAATAAAATAACTATGCAACAAAGTCCCTGGGTGCAGCAAATGGTTATATTCCTGGCTATTAACCAATGGGCTGACCATTTGAATCCACCCAAAGGCACCACTAGGAAGCAGCGGTGGTCTGCTTCAGAAAGGTCACAGCCCTGAATATACCATCAAGTACAGTTCTACTCTGCAACAGATAGACTCCCCATGCATTGGAATGGCCTCCATGGCAACGGGGGTGGGGGCAGTCTACAACAAGGGTAAACGTGGGTCTTTGTGGAAGGGTAAGAAAACTTCCATCATCACTAGACAGAAAAGTTGAGCTAGAGTTTAGCTGTTTGTAATCATGTTATTTTAGCCTAACAAATTTTATTTCTTTTATTCTCTTTTTTACCTTGGGCACCCAACTCTAATCTGGTCACATAAGTAAAAACAGATAGGATATAAAAAGAAAGTAAGAAGATGTATGAGGAAACTTCAAAAATTTCATAGAGCAATGGAATGAAAAGTTCATGGAATTTTTCCCACAAGCTTCTTGAAGCTCTTGCATTTACATGGGTAGTGTTATATTTCTTCTTTCCCTGGGTTTATTATTATTTTTAATTAAGAAAAGACAAACTACTATTCTTCATATTAGAGACTAGAAGCATATTTCTTTTTAATAAGGTTATCATCAAGTATTCCTCGTTACAATTAGAAACCAGTGCCAAGAGTTTTCACATATTTATGTGTGTTTTTTAATAAATCATTTTATTGGAGAGACTTACAGCTCCTTCTAATCCCATATATCAGTTGTATCAAGTACATTTGGACATTATTTTGGAATCATCATTTTCTAAACGTTTTCTTTATCCTTGAGCCCTTGGTATGTTCCTCTTTTTTTCCTCCTTCTCTCCCTCCTCATCCCACCCTCATGACCCCTTGATAAATGATAAATTATTATTTTTGTGTCTTACACTGTCCACTGTGTCGCTTCACTCATGTTTCTTCTCTCCCCACCTGTCCCCTACCCTCATGATATCTCTACTCTCATTATGGTTCCTGAGAGGTTTATCTGTCCTAGATTCTGAGTATCGAAAGCTCTTATCTGTGTACCAGTATATATGCTCCCTCCGGTCTAGTGGATATGTAAGGTAGAACTAGGAACATGATAGTTGGGCAGGGGTGGGGGGTGGGGGTGGGGGAGAGGAGGAAGCATTAAAGAACTAGAGGAATGTTGTGTTTCCTTGGTGCTGTACTGCACCCTGGTTGGTTCATCCCTTCTTTGTGACCCTTCTGTGAGGGGATTTCCAATTGTCTACAGATGGGCTTTGGTCTCCACTCAGCCGACCCCCCCACCCCATTTGTATCCATATGATTGTTTGCTGTGGGTCTTCTGATGCCTGATACGTGATCCTGTCAACACCTCATGATCACACAGGCTGGTGTGCTTCTTCCATGTAGGCTTTGTTTCTTTCCCACTGGATGGCTGCTTATTTAACGTCAAGCCTTAAATATAGCTAATAGCCAGGCACCATCAGCTTTCTTTACCACATTTGATTATGTACCCATTTTGATTTCAGTTATTGGGTTAGGAAGGTGAGCATCACAGAATGCCAGGTTATTAGAACAAAGTGTTCTTGCACTGAGAGAGGACTTGAGTAGAGGCTCAATGTCCATCTGCTACTTTGATACATAACATATAAATATATGTACATAGACCTAGGTCTCTATCATTATATATGAATACATTTACATATATACATGACTATATTTATGCCTCTTTAAACGTCTTTGCCTCCTAGTTCTTTCCTCTGTTTCCTTTTACTTTCTCTTGTCCCACTATCATGTTTGACCTTCATTCAGCTCTCAGTAATTCCTCTCAGACATTTCATTTGATCAGATCCCACCACCCTCCTCATCATCCATTTTAGATCTTTTGTTCCCTTGTCCCTGGAGAACCATCCGCCCTGTAGTTTTCTCCTTTGGATTGCTTTATCTTTCCTATCTTATATAGATAGAGATGGGAGAAAAACAAGTACGAGGGCCTATAAATAGTTCCAGGTCTGTCTGCTGCCCCATGTGTATGTTTTCCAATCCAATCTGATGAAGTGCCAAGCCCTACCCTCCGATTCTGAAGTGTCTTTTTTGGTATTCCTCAGGGTCTTCATTGCTTTGCTCCCCTTGCTGCTCTGTTGCACTCTCTTTCTGTTTCACCCTGGTGTGTGTGGGGTCCTGCACTTGGTCTCCAGTGCTGTACCCTGTAGCGCTGTGGGCCAGTGAGGGGATATCATGTCTTGTGGTGGGGCCAGCCCAATGGTTCTCTCTGCCTTGACTGCTCTGAGCCAGGAGTGCTGTCGTTGAGGCTTGATGGGTTTAATGTGTATGTTTTATGAGTTAGACAAATTAGTCAATGTGACATGAGTGAGTTAGAGGTGAATTATTTTGGAGGGGTGCTGCTAGCACTGTGCTGGCACAAAGTAAATATTGTATTTAATGTTTTCAAATGATAAAAAGCAAAATAAATAAATGTTTTCAGTTGATTTCTATTAGTGCTTAACACTTGTGCTTATGAACTCTCTACCCTTAATCTACTATCAAGAAGCTAAAGTAAGGTTGAATTTGAGCTATAACTGCTTGGTTAGATGCAGAACAACACTGCTGCCCTACAGGTCAGAGTATTTGCTATTAAGTGATTTTTCAGTGTCTCTGGAGCCACCTGCTGACAGGGTTCATGAAATGTTTTGGAGAGTTGGTGGCGCTCTAAAAATCTGAGTTTATATAATTGAAGAAATGAAATTATTTTGTGTATAATGCAGCTGGGATTTTTAGATGTCATTAAATGCTACATGTGATAAACTTGAGGAACTTATTTGTCATACCAAACCTGATAGCAGGTTTTTTATCAGGTGCATGTAATCTTAATTGTTTCTTTAAAAAATAGTAGCTTAGGGATGAAAGAAATGAAGAACTTTGGAAGGACTGCATTTTGAGAACTCATAGAGGTTTTTGTAACTGATCCTTCATCACTCATTTCATGACAGCACTGCTTTAGAATCTAGGAACTTCCTGCTACATTACCTATCTGGACTTGACAGGATCAAATCCACTACTACATTGTTCTAGGCTAGGACTGTGCTACTTTTAGTCTCCAGTGCCTCTGAGGTACAGGAAATCAGACCCTCATAGAGTGCCACTGTAACAAACACTGCTTCCCCTTCCCTGTGTCCCTAACACAGAGTCAGAGGTAGGGTGTGGAAAGGACTCAATTAAATCTTAGATTATCCATTTTATCTATGCCTCTCATTCCTGCAATTACTTGGGCAATTACTAAAGTTGTAGACCTGTCTTTTTAAGTAGCACTACCTTGTATAGAAGTGACTGTACAGGCATAGCTCATTTTATTGTGTTTCACAGGCACTACCTTTGTTTTTTAATATATATAAATTGAAGGTTTGTGGAAGCCCTGTGTCAGGCAAATTCATTGGTACCATTTTTAACATTGTTTGCCCACTTCCTGCCTTTGTGTCACATTTTGGTCATTCTCACTGTATTTTTTTTTAAATAAATACTTTATTTCTCACAGTATTTGAAACTTTTCACAATGCTGTTAGACACTTACTGGACTACAGGGTAGTGTTGGCATTACTTTTATATGCAGGGGAAAACAAAATGCCCATGTGTCTTTATTATGATCCTCATTTTATTGTAATGATTTGGAACCAAACCCACAATATCTCCTCTCACTGCCATCGAGTCAAGGCTGACTCATAGCAACCCCCTGTGGGTTTCTGAGACCATAACTGTTGATGGGAATAGAAAGCCCAGTCTTTCTCCTGGGGAGCTGCTGTTGGTTTCAAACTGCTGACCCTGCCATCACAGCCCAACACGTAACCACTATACCACCAGAGTTAGAAAATTAACTAAATAATCAACTTTTCATACAAAAGGGAGAAAGATTTTGTTACCTATAGCTATCTTTAGTATTTATTCTATTTTTGCCTTGTGTAGTAGTGTTTGTATACCTGCTTGTTCTTGCTAGAAATTAGAAATGTATACTTCATATTCAAGTTGGGTCCATAGTGATTCAGTGTAATCTGAGTCCTGTTTAATTTATTTCATCATTACTTTCTGCTTCAGTACATAGTTTTCTTTCTCCATTGGCAGTCATGGAGTATACTGCTTGGTCTGTAGTAATTTAAAAAAATGATAGGGAAATTCTATATATAAAGTTGGAATGGGACATTTACTTTAACTCAAGAAAAGTTTTGTTATGACAAGGGATCTAGATAGAACATATCCTAACTATAAGTAGGTCATCTCCTATAAACAGGCATTGTATTTCTATAAACAAATATCTTAGTCCTTATGATCTCAAATTAGTGAAAGTCATTTGATGCAATTGTTTGTTTGTTTGTTTGCTTTCACACAGACCAGAATCTGTAGAAGCTAGCCCTGTGGTAGTTGAGAAATCCAACAGTTATCCCCACCAGTTATATACCAGCAGCTCGCATCATTCACACAGTTACATTGGTTTGCCCTATGCGGTAAGTAGCAGACATTGCTCTGGAAGGTTTTTATTTTTCAAATCTCCAGATTGAAAATAGTTGTGTGTGGTGTTATGCTTAAAAGTGCATATTTTTTGCAGACTGGACTGGAAAACACTCCTAACGGCCAACAAACAATCCTTGAACTAACTACAAGCTTTTCTTTCTTGTTGTGTTTTGTTTTTCATCATTGATATGTTGTTGTTGTATATTGTTGCTTGTTTTTTCGCTGTCTTGTTTTTGTGCATGTTATTATGTCCACAGGTCTGTCTAAATAAGATAGGCTGGATGAACAATCTGGAGGAGAAAACAACGGGACCATCAGTTCCAGGGGGACATGGGAGGTGGGGGGGGGTGGGGAAGGAACTGGTGTAAACAAACCCAGGGACAAGGGGACAACAAGTGATCCAAATTGGTGGTGGGGAGGGTATGGGAGGCCTGGTAGGGCATGATCAAGGGTAATGTAACCAAGAGGAATTGCTGAAACCTTAGTGGGGACTGAGCATGATAGTGGGACATGAGGAAAGTCAAGGGAAATAGAGAAAAGAGTTGGGAGACAAGGGCATTTATAGAGAGAGGTCTAGATAAAGACATGTACATATGCAAATATATTTATATATCAGGATGGGGGAAATAGATCTTTAAGCATATATTTATAGGTTTAGTATTAAGGTAACAGATGGACTTTGGACCTCCACTCAACTACTCCCCCTCAATGCAAGAATACTTTCTTCTATTAAATTGGCATTCTATGATGCTGACTTTCCTGATACAACCATTGAAGACAAATCAGGTGAATAAACAAATGTGGTGAAGAAAGCTGATGGTGCCCGGCTAGCAAAAGATAGAGTGTCTGGGGTCTTAAAGTCTTGAAGGTAAAGAAGCTGCCATCTAGCTCAGAAGCAACAAAGCCCACATGGAAGAAGCACACTAGCCTGTGCGATCATTAGGTGTTGAAGGGATCAGGTATCGGGCATCATCAGAACAAAAAATTCTTATCATAGTGAATGAGGCTGGAAGTGCGGAGTGGAGACCCAAAGCCCATATGTAGGCCACCTGATATCCCCTTACAGAAGGCTCTCTGGGAGGAGACGCCCAGTCAGGGTATGATGTAGCAACGATGAAAAATACAACTTTCCTCTAGTTCCTAAATGCTTCCTCCTCCCCAACTATCATGATCCCAATTCTACCTTGCAAGTCTGGCTAGACCTGAGGATGTACACTGGTACAGATAGGAACTGGAAACACAGGGAATCCAGGGCGGATGATCCATTCAGGACCAGTGGTGTGTGTGGCGATACTGGGAGGGTGGGTTGGAAAGGGGGAACAGATTACAAGGATCTACATGTGAACCTCCTCCCTTGTGAATGGACAACAGAAAAGTGGGTGAAGGGAGATGTCAGACAGGGAAAGATTTGACAAAATAATAATTTATAAATTATCAAGGACTCATGAGGGAGGGGGAAGCAGGAAGGGAGGGGGAAAAAATGAGGACCTGATGCCAGGGGCTTAAGTGGAGAGAAAATGTTTTGAGAATAATGAGGGCAATGTATGTACAAATGTGCTTTACACAGTTGATCTATGTATGGATTGTGATAAAAGTTTTATGAGCCCCTAATAAAACAATTTTTAAAGTGCATATTTTTGATACTATAAATTATTTATAGTTTAATTTTTTATTGGCTATATGAAGATTCGTAGTATTAAAATTCTATCAGAAGTTACCTAGAAGTTATTAAAAGTATTATTATATTTTATGTTATTAATGGTTTGGTGTGATTATTCTTTACCCTTTCTATAAAGTCTGTAGGAAGAACTATACTGTATTTGCTACCATGAATTCTAAATTATCTTATTAATATTTATTGAACACTTATATGTGCCACACTTTGTACTATGCCTTTTTACATATATTATGTATTATCATTCTTCTAAGATAGCCTTATGAGATAGCTACCGTTCTCTCCATTTTATGGATGATAATACGAAAATTAATCTTGGTTAACTTCCTTAATGTTGCAAAGCCTGATATGCAGCAGAACTTTGTTCTAACAGACCTTCAAACAAAGATATTTTGATTGCAGAACTGATATTATAAAGGTATAAGTATAAGAGATTTATACTACTTTGACCAAGATAAAATCAAATTTCCATTTTATATCTAAGAAAGTGATTTACTTTATAGCAGTGGTATGTTTTAATGGTTCTATTAGTCATTCTTTAGCTTTCTTTTTTAATCATTTTATTGGGGGCTTGTACAACTCTTATCACAATCCACACATACATCCATCATGTCAAGCACATTTGTACATTTGTTATCATCATCATTCTCAAAACATTTTCTTTCTACTTGAGCCCTTGGCTATTCTTTAGCTTTCATATCCCTGATAATTTTCTTTTTAATCCTAATTCTTACAGCTTGCATCCACTTTCACTTTTTTTGTGTGTGGTACAAATATACTCAACAAACATTCTCCTCTTTAGCAATTTCTACTTGTACAATTCAATGACATTGATTTCACTCTTCATATCAAACAGTCCGTATCCTGGTTATTCTGCTACCATTAATCTATACCCAGTGCTCTCCCTTCTTCCCTCCCCTTTCCCAAACCCACATCTCCTGTTATGAAGTTTCTGAGACTGTCAGTCCTTAAAGGAGCTGCTAGTTTCATCTTTGTCTTCCAGAGTGGCTGGTGGGTTTAAACTGCTGACCATGAGGTTAGCAGCCCAATGCCTACATTACAGTACCATCTAATAAGCTTCGGTTTATGTATATATGTTTATTTCCTATCAGTGAGGGCATACAGTATTTTCCCTTTGGTGACTGACTGCAGTCAGTGTAACATTTTCAGGATTCATTCATGCTGTGCCTACTTTCAACTTAAAGATGGAACTATGTGAGCACAGGACTGTGAAGATGCCTTGTGTTTTTTGAGGTTAAAGTTTAGGTGTGAAGGTGGTGACCAAGGATGTAGGTATACATGTTCAGTAATAATGGCTTCATCAACCCATTATTTTAAAAGAATTAATGAAGAAATGGGTCAATTTCATGTCTATGAGTATTCAAATTAAGGGTTGAATTTTAATTAAGTTTTTGAATTCATATTCAAATTAAGTAATATTTGATATTTGTGTTCAATTATCCAGGACCATAATTATGGTGCTCGTCCTCCTCCAACACCTCCGGCTTCCCCTCCTCCATCAGTCCTTATTAGCAAAAATGAAGTAGGCATATTTACCACTCCTAATTTTGATGAAACTTCCAGTGCTACAACTATCAGCACATCTGAGGATGGGAGTTACGGTACTGATGTAACCAGGTGCATATGTGGTTTTACACATGATGATGGATACATGATCTGTTGTGACAAATGCAGGTAAAATATTTTACATCATTGGTTCATTTTTCTTGGATACTGCTAACCATTTTGATTGTTAATATTGGAAAAATTATTTAAATCACCTTTGATGGAATTGAGGGCATTTTGTAAGGGGACATCTAGTATTGATACAATTTATTTTCCTTAGAAAAAGCCCCTCTATGGGAAGAAAGCCATTTTAAAGCTTATCAAATGTCTCCATTATTAATTAATAATAGGCCATCAGTTCTCAACTTGATTCATGTGCAAGCACATTGCTCTTTTCACTCAGTTCAGTAGTACTGTAGAAGTAAATGTAGTAATAGACAAGATAGGAATGAGAGAATTGAGTCTTGTGTACTTTCGGGATTATTTGTGCTGTAGCATGAACTGTGATTTTCCAATTTTGGGGAATTTACATTTTGATTGATGTTTGTTTGACTTGACTCTCTCACCTCCTTTTGACTTGAACCTTGCAGCACTCTGGAGTCTCCTTGAGCCAGAACCACAGTCTCCCCTCCCCCAACCCTGGTTCAACCACCAAGAAAGGCCTCTTCCCCTAGAGAAGGTGTGAGTGGGACAGAGAGTGGGGTTTTGTCTTCTTTCTTTACTTTTCCTTACTTATTTTTGGTGGAAGGGTGTTGGGGAGGATGGAGAGGGAATAGTAGGGTTTCAGCCGGACAGTTCTTGAGTGCATTCCCTGCATAGAGTGAGGAAAAGAGAGTATTGAAGTAGAGCATTATGCAGAGTAAGAAAGTTTGATAGCTTATAGAATTTCCTGGGTCCTTATGGCGTAGCTTCATTACTTGATTTGAAGTAGCTGGTGTATATCCATATTGAATGTGAGTATAAAAGTACATCTTAAAGTAAATATAAATGATATTAATTGCAATTTTGTTCCTGCCTTGTTTAAAAAGTCATTAGGGGTTGGATAATGATAGAAACATACGATTAGTGTTAAATTTTTAAAAATTTGATTTACCTTTGGCAAAAGAGTGAATTTAAATGCTAAGTAGAATATTGGTTTGTTAAAAAAGTTGTAGTACTCCTTTGAGTTTATTTTAATAATAAAAATACAATGTGAAAAAATAAAAATACAGTGTGTCACATTTTCAATTTTAAAAACATATTCTCATTACAATGAGTATTACCATGAGTAATATACCCTCATAAATTTACTTAGACTATAAATTTAAAAGTTAAAATAAAACTTTAGTCACACCTTGCTTCCTTCGTTATTTTTTAACTAGTGACTTATTAGAAAATGTTAATTTATAGTCAATCTTGTATAAATAAAATAACTTTCTCTTGATCTTGTATACTGTGATAAATTATTTGGCATTGTTTCTATTTTATTAATCTATACATTTATACTTTTAAATATACATTAAAAAATTTAACTACAATGAAATATGTTTAATATAGAATTATTTCTATTAGATAACAATAAAATAGTCCTTAGGATTTTGTAACCAGCCACAAATTTTTAAAGGAACAGTATATAATTTGTGGATGATCAAAGTATTGGGTTTCTCAGCAACTGCTCTGTCTTTGGTATGATTTTAACATTAATTTTTCCACTGCTTAATCTGTAGCATACTGCAAGGCTTAATCTTTTTTCCTCTATTCTTATTTTACATTGTCTTTATTTTCATGTCCTTACTGCCCATTCTCATCACCTTCAAGTCTGATACCCACTCCTTTGATCATTTATTCATCTCCATCTTTGTTTCTTTTATTGTCTGTATAACATCATTATTTACAGAATCAATTTATTTCTAACCCTCTTTGCCAACTGCCCTGCTTTTCATTTTCACTTTCTATTTTTCCACCTCTTTATGTATCCTATTATCACTCCCCATTTCTCCAGTTCTTTGCCCAACATTCTGATTTACCTGTATCTCTGCTTTGGGGCTGCCTTAATATTAACATTTTGTTCTCTGTTGGTAATTATCTGGACTACTCCAGAAGATTCTTGGCAATCATATTTTTAATTAAGAAATAAAGAGCATACAGAAGTGGTTAACTTAATAGTTACATGTTAAAAGAGGCTAAACTATGTGAAGCATACTAGCTAAGATGATTTTTGATAATAGGTATATGAGGAGGCTTCCAAACATTGGTGCAAATTTGTTATTTTTAAATTCTATTTTCCATAAACTTTTTGTAATTCTTGTATAAATTGACTTAAGACTAAGTAAAGTGTTGGCAGTAAAGTGTAATCACAATAGCTGGTTGAGAAGTCTCCCTCAATCTGATTCGTATGTTCCATTTTAAAAGATTAGAGGACAGGATTCTTTCAGCCTCTGTCCTCATAGAATGGCTCTTGCAGTCTTTAAAGGTCAGTTTGCCTGCCATAATTCTGGTTGTGCCCTTCCTTAACTCAGCTCTAGCATGCTGGAAAGGAACCCCAGGGTTGCCAATGATGAGGCTACTCGCGAGAAAATGGCCACCTAGGGAATGTGCAGGAGAAAGAGCTGGGGATCCGCTCTTGTAAAGATTACAACCTTGGAAATTCCATTTGGGCAGTTTTTCTCTGCCAGTAGCTAGCAATGAATGTTGGGAACACCACTTAGTTGGACTATCTGCCTCTAGTTTCTTGACCGCTTCTGCAGTAAAACCGTATGCCCTTGAGCACCTCAAGTTGTCATCCATTGCAGGTTGAAGAAAAGTACACACATCCTGACCTTCAAAGTACTATATAATCAGACTGCAATTTTACTAATCCAGTTTTAATCCTCTCTATTTCTCAAAATGTACATGTTATTCATATATTGTGTCCTTCTGGTTATTGTTCATTGTATCTAATTGCAAAAAGATTGCTACAAAGATGTCTTTTCTTCTTAATTTCCTAAATGAGATTCTATTTAAGTTCATTATTCTTCAGGGCACTTTTTTCATTAACTCCAAGCAGTGATTGGAGTTAAATAATTTCACTTTTGAATAGTTACTAGTCAACTGCAAGGGCGTTTTTTTTTTGAGGGGTACATCTCTCTTAAGCTCTGTAGTTTCTTATATTTGTATCATATATCTTTAAAAATGGTATTTACTTTAGAAGTTTCTAATATATAAACATGCACATACATATATGTGTGCATATCCTATTCTTGTTTACTTGTTTCTGCTTCATTTTATCCTCTAAAGTTGTATTTATATAAATTCCTCATAGCACCATATAGAATGCTAAGCTAAAAATTGGCACGTACTAAGTGGTAGTTAGTTGGAAATTAAAATCCTAATTTCAGGATGATTTTGAATAATTTATATGTTCTGTTTTATTTTTTCCCCTAAGTGTTTGGCAACATATTGACTGCATGGGAATTGACAGGCAGCATATTCCTGATACATATCTTTGTGAACGTTGTCAGCCTAGGTGAGTTGCACATAGCTGATAATATTGCTTATAATTTTACTAAAGTAAATTTTAGTTAACAAAAATTTTACTTATGAATTCTAGGAATTGGCAAATTCATTTTTCATTGATTCAATATTCTAAGCTTAACCTTTTTATTTTATATTGACTTATATTCTAGCATGCCTAAACTTGGGAAGACTCCATTGATAAAATACTGTGGTTTATTGATCAGGCTACTTATTTATTTCCCTTTTCACCACTAGGATTACACTCTTTTTTTTTAATCATTTTATTGGGGGTTCGTACAATGCTTATCACAATCCATACATACATCCATCTTGTCAAGAACATATGTACATTTGTTGCCATCATCATTCTCAAAATGCCTTCTACTTGAGCCCTTAATATCTGCTGCTCATTTCCCCCCTCCCTCTACCTAATGAACCCTTCATCATTCATAAATTATTATTATTTTGTTATATATTACACTGTCCGACGTTTCCTCCCCACCTTCTTCGCTGCTGTCTATCCCCCAGGGAGAAGGCTATACGTAGATTTTCGTAATCAGTTCCCCCTTTCTACTCCACATTCTCTCCACCCTCCAGGCATGGCCACTCTCACCACTGGTCCTGAAGGAGTCATCTGTCCTGTATTCCCTGTGTTTCCAGTTGCTATCTGTACCTATGTACATCCTCTGGTCTAGTCAGATTTGTAAGGTAGAATTAGGATCATGATAGTGGGGGGAGGGAGAGCATTTAAAAACTAGAGGGAAGTTACATGTTTCATTGTTGCTACCCTGCACCCTGCCTGGTTCATCTCCTCCCCACAACCCTTCAGTAAGGGGTGTCCGGTTGGCTACCAGTGGGCTTTGAGTCTCCACTCTGAACTCACCCACATTTTCAATGATATGATTTTTTGTTCCTTGATGCTTGATACCTGATCCCTTTGACAACTCGTGGTCACACAGGCTGGTGTGCTTCTTCCATGTGGGCTTTGTTGCTTCTGAGCTAGATACTCGCTTGTTCACCTTCAAGTCTTTAAGACCCCAGATGCTATATCTTTTGATAGCCGGGCACCATCAGCTTTCTTCACCACATTTCCTTATGCACACGTTTGTCTTCATTGATCGTATCAGGGAGGTGGGCACCAGTTGATATGATTTATAGTTCTTTGAGGATTACACTTTTAAAAGTGTTACAGCTCTTTAAGAATTTGTCTAGCAGGATTTCTGGTTTTCCCGGAAAACCCCCACACACCAGTAATACAGTTATTTAACAATTTTTTTTAAAAAAGAGTTATTAGAAGCACGCTTTTCAAGGTTTAAATCTTTTGGTTATGGACATTTCAAACCTATGTAAAAGTAAAGTAGTAGTATGAACCCCACATGTTTCTATTCACTCTGGTTCCCAAAAGTTTTCATTAATTCATGATATGTATGTATTACAGTTTGTTTGACCCTTCATCTTTTGAAGGACATTTGGACTATATATTATCATTTGAAGGACGTTTGTGCTATTACAAATAAAAGTATTATAAACATTGATGTACAGGTTTGTGTGAACAGTAGTAGTTTTTTAACTGGGATAAATACTCAAGAATGTAGTTGCTGGATTGTATAAATGCATGTTTAGTTGTTTTTGTTTTTGTTTTTTTTTTTATATCCCTCCCTACCTCTGAGTCACATATTTAGTTTTATGAAAAATTGCTACACTCTTTTCCAGAGTGGCTATACCATTTTACATTCCCACCAACAATGTACAGGTGATTCAGTTATTTATTTCTTAAAGGATTGCCTTTGAATTTTTATTTACTTTATAACAATGTAAGAAACAGTTGTGCTATTTAAAAGTGAAATATATAAGACAAGATATAGCTTCTATCCCTGTCCCTTCTACCCTATCTTACTAGAAGTAACTACCTTAAAAAATTGGTGTTAGCCTCCATTGTTTGATTTTTATTATAACAACTTTCTATACTTATGTATTTGTATTTCCCTCTTTACAGAGTTTTCACCACATTCCTTTTTTCTCTTAAAAATATATGCTTGAACATCACTTCATAGCAATATATGGAGACATGCCTTATGTATTTTTATATCTTTAGGGAATTTGTACATAGAAATGTGCTCTATATTGCCTCACTGCCCCCAAGTAGGAGCTGTGCAACGTTGAATTCCTACCAGTAATGAATGAGCTTGACTGTTTCCCAAACTTCACAATAGCATGCTTGATAGACTTGAAGTTTTGTTAGTCTAGTTAGATATGAAATGTAGTTATATATTGCATTTCTCTTATGAATGAGTTTTTCTATGTGGCTTTTTTTTTCATTTTGTGATTAGTTATTAGCTTGTGCCAGATAATTTTTGATGAGATAAATACCTGTGAATGGATTCGGTGAGTTAAAAATTGACCATTATGAAAACAGTTGCTCAAAACAAAACCCAACTTTATAATTCTATGATAACTAGTATATTCTTCTGTGCTGCTAAGATAGTTCCCTATCCTACTAGGCATTACGGCAAGTCCATTATTAAACTTTAGGTATTTCCACTAGAGATCTTTCTTATTCTGCTGAGAATAATATTTAGTGTTATTTGATCTCTAATAAGTTTATACAATGAAAAGTTGGGAAAAGAATTAGTTTTTCTTTTATAGTTCATATAGTTTATAAAAAGGGTGTTGGGAGAGTTTAAAGTGACATTTACTTAAATTCTAAATGTTTTGCATTATTTCTAAAGTGGAAATAATTTGAAACAAATGGTTATACCACCATAGATTCTAAATAAATATTATATATTTATTTTTTTAAGTTTAATTGTATTGCTAAAATTAAGATTATTTTAAAGCTTTTTCTCCTTTAAATGTAGCTTTTAAAGCAATTAAATTGCTAGGCTCCTTGATAAATTTTTTTTAAAGTTCTTTTTTAACAGTGAAAAGAAGTCACTGACAGCTACTGTTAATTATACTAGATTATATGTACCCGGTGAGACAGAGTAGTGCATATATATGTTATATTGTTGGGTTTTCGCTTAGAATTAAAGAAATAATGCATTTTGTTACATTTAAAGCAGTTCTGTTTCATATCTAAATTAGTGAGAGTTTGGTAAGCAATCGTGTTAATATTTTATTTTAGGAGTTTGGATAAAGAGAGAGCAGTGCTACTACAACGCCGGAAAAGGGAAAATATGTCAGGTTGGTACCAAGGATATGCACTAAATTAAGAGTCATGTGATTGATGAGTAAATAGTCTGTTATTGCATATACATTCCTTACTGATGAGTATTGATTGCACACATAATTTATAATTTTTGGTATAGTATTTAAAGATTTTTGTTTTTTATATTATAGAATAAATGTACGCTTATCTCAGGCAATAAGGAAAATAAGCATTTAAAATTACCTTAAACATTTAAAAATAATTTTCTTACACATAGTTAACCCATGAGCTGAAAGAAATAACTATTCATTCTTCAGAAAGATGGCTATCTATTATTTGTAATGTGGAACAGTGTTTCTTTTATTGTTAGAAACTGAATTTAGGAGTATGACATATGCCCTAATTTTCACTTTGACTTAATACTTTGCTAATAAAATGAATTTTGAACCATTTTAATCAACCATTGTTCTGCGATGAGTTAGTTCTAGATTTTCTTTGGGTCTTTGTCTTTGCTATTAGATAGTTCTTTCAGTAGAACCTTAATGAGTTTTTGCCATTCTGTCTTATAAATGATCATATAGTAAATGTATATATAATTTTGTTAGATACTTCTCAATTTCCCTTTGTAAAGAATGCTGACTTTCTACTGGTAAGATACAAGTGTCTCACCTGTCTCACTACCCGAGTATAGCGTTAAGACCTTTTTATGTCTTTCCTAGTTTAATGGGTAACAAATTATAGTTATAGTTTTTATTTAAAGTAAACTTGCTGTGAGTGTGGTGAGTGGAGAAATGGAAGCGTGTTTCCCTTCCCCCCACCCCTCTGGAAAGATGGATATCCAATCCACAGTCCAGTTATGTGGAATGCTATCTCACTTTGAAATAGAGTCTTACATATGTATTAATGTTTATTTTGCCTTTGAAGATGGTGATACCAGTGCAACTGAGAGTGGTGATGAGGTTCCTGTGGAATTATATACTGCATTTCAACATACTCCAACATCGATTACTTTTACTGCTTCAAGAGTTTCCAAGGTTAATGATAAAAGAAGGAAAAAAAGTGGGGAGAAAGAACAAAATATTTCAAGATGTAAAAAAGTAAGTTTTTTCTTTTTAAAAATTTGAGTGGTTGGGAAGTAAAGAGTTTTATCACAAAGACAGGTGCTTTATAGGAAAGGGGAGACTATTAGTGGTAGGATGTAGCAAAGACTTCTGTTTTTATTTTAAATAATTATTAAAATTTTTATGTACTTTAAAGATTAAAGTAGAATAGAAAACTTATGCAAACTTCCTTGAAATCATTACTCTAATGTGGTTATTTTTATAAATATAAAATAGAACAAAAGGACTATTTTAGAAAACAGAAGTAATAGTCCTAAATAGTGTTATTTATGAACAAGTAAGGACACAGATGTATATACAATGATTACAAGGAATTTTTAGATAACTTTAGAATGTCTAGGATTCCTAGTGGCCCAATGATTAAAGCACTCAGCTGCTAACTGAAAAGCTCCATAGGAGAAAGATGTATAATCACCTTCTTAAAGATTAACAGCCGGGGAAACACTCTGGGGGCAGTTCTACTTTGTCCTATTGGGTCAGGTCACTAAGAGTGGGAATCAACTCAGTGGCAATGGGTTTGGTTCAGTTTGAATATCTAAACATTTTAATTGTTGAATTTTGACGATGTGAGGTCAGTGAGTCAAAGCCACCAGGTGCTTGGCAAAAGAAAGATGAATCTAATCTACTCCCATAAAATTTATAGCCGTGGAAACGTTATACAGGGTCATGGTGAGTCAGATTCAACTCAATTGGAATGTTTGCTTGGGGTATTGGGGATTTTTTTAATGTAAATTTTATGTAATAAATTATCCCTGGTATTCCAATGATAGAAAACTATTTACAATCCTTTTTTTCCTCATTAATTTTATTAGAATCACTATGGCAGATTTTTATCCAGATAAGAGTAAAAACTTTTACAATGAGTATAATGGTATTATAAGTTGAAAATATGTCTAGATATAAAATCCAGGCTTTCAAAAAAAGAATTTTAACTGAGTATTCTTCATATGTTTAGTCACTTAATAGTTCATAAACTTGATTATGCTGGATTGAACCTGATACTTGGTCAGTTGACCTCCTTCTCGATCCAACTTGAATTTGTTCTATGCTCAAGTAATTTTTGCTTGTTCCATGACAAAAATTTCTTCCCTGGCTTTTAAAATAATGATGACGGTCCTTTCTTTCTTACTCATTATTTGTATTTTTGTCTTTATATTATTATTTTATCCTTGCCATTTTATTTTTATTTTGTTTTTTATTGTTACTTGTGGGTTTCCCAGTTTGTGAAGCACAGGAAAGGTAGCTTTATAGAGATAATAACTGATGCGAAGGTGTGTCGAGAATGTTGGGTTAGGGTCGGAGTAAGGGTGAGGGAACTTGAGGAGCAAACTATGACTGCGGGCAGAAAGAGGGGGCATTCGAACAGATTGTGATTATGTATGTACGACTCATTTTAAAAGCAATTTAACCATGGAAGTGTATGATGTGTGAATGTTATATCAAGAAAACCAAGCGGGGGCGGAAGGAAACCAAACTTTACAATGATTACCATAGGTGAAGGGGAAAAAGTTGTAACATAGGGGCACTGAGTTTATGTCAATGGTGGTAAAATAATTTGGAAAAAGATATTGATAATTTTGTACAACATGAAGAGTATAATCAGTAACACTGAATTACACAAGTAGAAGTTGTGGAATTGTAGAACATTTTGTTGTGCATATGTTTACCACAATTAGGAAAAAATATGAATAAGAATGACTAAAAGGAAGAAGAAACTGTTCTAGAATTGAATATGTTGACAATTATACAACTCTTGTTTATATGATTGAATTAATAAATTGTAGGGCATGTGGATGGAGTGCTAATAAAACTGCAGCTGTATTTTCTCACTTTGTGGTCAGGTGTCTTTGCTGTTGGAATGTTCTTTTCTCCATCTTTATCTTTTTAAAGCTTTCACCATACTCAATCTATTACTTCCTCCTTGAAATTTACTTTTCTCTTACCAATTATGATCTTTCTAGCACTTTCAACCTTTTATTAGAGTACTTAACTATTTTGTCATGTTTTATTGTTAGTTTCCTCATCTTGAAAGGTTAACTTAATACAAAGATTTGGGGACCCATGTATATAAATGTTGACTAAGTTCTTTGCCTATATATTTCTTTTAATTATTAGTCATTTTATTTGGGGGGGATCCTCTTACAAATCTTATAAAAATCCATCATTCAGTTGTATTAAGCACACTTGTACATATGCTGCCATCAACATTTCCACAACATTTTCTTTCCACTTGATCCCTTGGTACCAGCAACTTTTTTTCCCCCTCCTTCTCCCACCCTCATGAATCCATGATAAATTATATATTGTTGTTGTTATTCCATGTCTTACACTGTTCGTTGTCTCCCTTTACCCACATTTCTGTTAGTTCCAATAAAAACCACCTGGGAATGATGTCATTTGCTTTAATTTCAATCCATAGTAAAAATAAAACAGATTCTGAATTTTTTTTTTTTCAGATTCTGAATTTTAATTAAAATAGATGGCTAACTAGACTGACTTTTGTGTATGAGAATAAATTCTAGGTTGTGTTGTATTTCCAAATATTGTTATGTATTTAAAAAAAAGAATAAGGTTTTTTTGTATGATATCAATTTAAAAGATGGAATTCAGGAGCTAGGCATAATTGATACTTACCTTCTGTTAGATTTTATTATTGGGAGCAACATTTAATAAAAATATTGCTAATTCCATTCATATTTAAAAGTTGACTATAACAGTAGCTTAAAATTAGAAATCTATATGTTCTTTTGCCTAATAAGTATTCTGAGCATATGACAGTCTAAAAATATTTGTAAAACCTTATTAAGGAATTACTGCTGTTTCAACAATTCAGGACTTTGACAAGTATTAACACTAATAATTCAGAATGAAGTACTAAAAGACATGAGCTATATAGTGTGGTTCATGTTAGGCATTTTAAAGTTATTTTCCAATTTTAACTGAGAGATTTTTAAATCATGATTTTCGTGTTCGGGCTTTTTTTTTTTTTAGTGCTTTATGTCATTGTCAGCAAATCACTATAGAATATTCTATGGCCATTTGCTTACAGTGTTTCCATTCTAAACCAGATTTGTTTCTTTGACTGTTCTTTACATGCTAGTAGTGTGTTTGCTCTAGCAGGCAGAAGTTAAAATTGCTAGCTAGTCTTTCACATACAGATTTATTTTCAAAAGCTCTATAATTTTCTTTCTTTGAAATATCTTTCAGATATATTTTTCTTTTTGCTGATACAAATCCATTCTAAGCCCTCATACTTCATAATCTATAATTTTATCTTTTTTCTTATTCAATGTATTCTATATTTGGTTATCTGTTTTTAAAAAAATAACATTTTTATAACACCCCTATTCTCAGAGGTATTTTAGGGACTTCACTTTTATAGTAAAGATGATAGAGCACTTAAATTGGAATTATAAAAATCTTACATCTAAATTTGGTTTACATGATCAAATTAAAAAAATTTTTCTTGCCAATTTTGTATGCTACTTTTAAGTAAGTAAAATAATACTATATTTATTTTCCTTGAATGGGGCACTAAAAATAAACAAATTCACTGCCATCAAGTCAATGCTGACTCATAGTGATTCTGTAGGACAGATTAGGAGACTGTAACTGGTTTTGTTTGTTTTTAATCATTTTATTGGGGGCTCTTACAGATCTTATAACAATCCATACATCAATTGTATCAAGTATGCTTGTACATATGTTGCCATAATTTTCAAAACTCTTTCTTCTTTAACCCTTGGTATCAGCTTATTTTTCCCTCCTCCCCTCACCCTCATGACCCCTTGATAAATTTTAATAAATTATTATTTTCATATTTTACACCATCTGCTGTCTCACTTTACCCATGTTTCTGTTGTTTGTCATTTCCCCTCCCCTGGGGGGGGGCGCTGTTATAGGTCAATCATTGTGATCTCTTCCCTCTTTCTCTCCCTTTCCCCCACTTTCCCCCTACCCTAATGGCATCACTACTTCCATTACTGTTTCTGAGGGGTTTATCTGCCTTGGATTCTGTGTGTAGAGAGCTTTTATCTGTACCAGTGTACATGCTCTGGTTTAGCCAGATTTGTAAGGTAGAACTGGGGTCATGATAGTGGGGGAGGAAGCATTAAAGAAACTAGGAATGTTGTGTGTTTCGTAGATGCTATACTGTACCCTGGCTGACTCAATCCTTCTGTGAGGGGATGTCCAGTTATCTACAGATGGGCTTTGGGTCGCCACTCTGACCCTCCTCATTTGCATCTATATGATTGTTTTGGGCCTTCTGATGCCTGTTACCTGATCCACATCGATACCTCGTGATCACACACGCTGGTGTGCTTCTTCCATTTGGGCTTCGTTGCTTCCCTGCTAGATGGATGCTTGTTTAACTTCAAGCCTGTAAGGCCCCAAACATTATATCTTCTAATAGCCAGGCACCATCAACTTTCTTCACCACATTTGCTTATGCATCCATTTTGTTTTCAGTGATCATGTCAGGAAAGTAAACATCACAGAATGCCAGGTTATTAGAACAATGTATTCCTGCTATTGAGGGATGACTTGAGTAGAGGCCCAGTGTCCATCTGCTACTTGGATACTTAGCATATAAATATGTGCACAGACATATACCTATCATTATATATTAATATGTTTACATATATACATGCCTATGTTTATACCTCTGCTTTTTCCTCCTACTTCTTTTCTCGATTTCCTTTTACTTCCTCCTGTTCCACTATCATAATTGACCTTCACTGGACTCTCAGTAATTCCTCTTGGCTATACTCACTTGATCAAACCTCACCAGGCATTCTACACATTCCTCACCATTGATTTTAGATCTCTTGTTGTTCCCTTGTCCCTGGGTTTGTTGGCTCTCCACTCCCTTTCCCCCACCTCCTTCTTTCCCATGTCCCCTCAGAAACGTTGGTCCCATTGTTTTCTCCTTGGGATTTTAAACAACCCTGCCTATCTTAGATAGATAGACATGGAGGTGGGTGGGGGTAAGCCTATAAATAGTTCCAGGTATGTCTGCTGCCCCTTAAGAACGTATTCTGATTAAGTCTGATCAGGTGTCAAAATTCTATTTTGGAAAATTCTCTGGGACTTCATTGCTTTGTTCCCCTTGCTGCTCTGTTGCACTCCCTTTGTATTTCACCCCAGTGAGGGAGGGGTATGGTGTGTGTGTCAGACTGAGCACAATTCCCACACTGTCTCTCCAGTGCTGTCCCCTGTAGCACTGTGGGTCAGTGAGGGGACGTTGTGTCTCGTGGTGGAGCCGGCCCTATGGTCCTCTCTGTGCATTGGCTGCTCTAAGCAAAAAGGTCCTTGAGGCTTGGTGGGCCAAGATGCAGTTCTTTCTCTCTGTCTCTTATAGTTTGCTCTCTTGTGGTCTGCGCAGACCCGCCACTCTCCCCTGACTTTATCTTTAGTGCTGTCCTTTGTAGTACATTCTTCTGGGAAGGGGATCAACTTGGCTGGGATTGGGGCCAGCCCCGCAAGAAACTCTACATGTTTACAGGAGCAGAAAGCCTTGGAGCTTTTCCCTTGGAGCTGCTGGTGGTTTCAAACTGCCAACCTTGCAGATTTAAAGCCCAACTTTTAAAAAAAAATCATTTTATTGGGGGTTCGTACAGCTCTTACTAATCCATACATATATCCATTATGTCAAGCACATTTGCAGAAATATTGCCATCATCAAAACATTTTCTTTCTACTTGAGTTCTTGGTATCAAGGCTCATTTTTCCCCCTCCCTCATGAACCCTTCATAATTTATAAAAAAAGTTTTTCATGTCTTACGATTTCTTCCTTCACCCACTTTTCCGTTGTCCATCCTGGGGGGGGGTTATGTAAATCATTGTAATTGGGTTCCCCTTTCTCTCCCAACCCTCCCCTTCCCCTCCTGGTATTGCTACTCTCATTATTGGTCCTGAGGGGTTTATCTATACTGGATTCTTTGTGATTCCAGCTCCTTTCTGTACCAGTGTACATGCTCTGGCCTAGCCAGATTTGTAAGGTAGAATTGGGATCATGATAGTGTGTTTAGCATTCAAGAACTAGAGGAAAGTTGTATGTTTCATCAGTTCTATACTATACCGACTGGCTTGTCTCTTCCGTGTGACCCTTCTGTAAGGGTATGTCCAATTGTCTACAGATTCACATTGATTCACATTGATATGATTTTTTGTTCTGGGTCTTTGATGCCTGATACCTGATCCCATTGACACCTCATGATCACACAGGTTGGTGTGCTTCTTCCATGTGGACTTTGTTGCTTCTCCGCTAGATGGCCACTTGTTTGGCTTCAAGCTTTTAAGACCCCAGACTGAAGCCCAACTCTTAACCAAGGCACCACCAGGACCCTCTGAATGGGACATATTTTTGCCTAATTCAGGCCTTCTTTCATAGTTCTCCCTACTAACAGGATCATGATCATTCCACTTGCCCATCTAACTATATCCATTTTCTACAGTCTACCTAGCTTTTATTCCACCTTTAATGAAGAGGAATTTGCTTTGTTTTAAATCTCACTCACTTTCAGTGGATAGTCTGCATACAAAATGAGCATTTAAATATATTTGGATCCAAGCTTGAGGGACACAGAATTAAATCTAATGATCTCTTTTGGATCCTTGCAGATAAGTGGGCTTTCAGTAAATATTTATTGAATAAATGAATATAGCTTTGTTTATTATGATATTCTATACTGGTGCCCCATTAAAAATGATCAAGTATTATTTGCTATCTGAGTTACACAATTAAAGTAATGACAGTATATATGATCAAAATTTTATCATCATCTTAGCAAAATTATTTTGAGTCATAATTATTTTCTGATAGTTATACTATTAGAGCATAAAGAAAATTCGGAAGTTTTTGTCCAAGTAGCATATCATGTACAAATATATGTTTAGTCTTACTGTTCTCCAGCAGAGTGGTTGGTGAATTTGAATGGCTAATCTTATAGTCAGCAGCCAAACGCACAGTCCAGTATGCTACCATAGCTTCTGTGATCTTACTTAGTCTACATGCGGACTTTTATTTCAACAGATTTCTGTACTTACTGTAGTAATTCTGAATTGAGCAGTTATTACCACTTTTTGTTGTTTCCATGAAACTTATTAAACAACTTCAATTGTTACATTGTTTTAAAAATACTAACTCAAAACTCTATTATTTTTTGTAGGCCTTTCGTGAAGGATCTAGGAAATCATCAAGAGTTAAGGTAACCCCATTAAATTTCAGGCCATTATTATCCATTATGAATTATTCAGGAGTGTATTAAGTGGTTTCTTATCCATGATCTTAATGTTCTCTTCAGTGTGTGGCATTTCATTGCTTGTTAGGTTCTTTACCAGAAGTGAAGTCCTAGAAAATTCTCGCTGATTAAACCCGTTTTCTAGTTTATTAGCAGTATTAAAACATGAAGCCAAAAAGAAGTTATAAGAAATTTGTAAAGTTGGAATTTGAAATTTTTTTTACATAGTTGGGATTCTAGTGATTTGCTCAATCATTTATAACTTATGTTTTATTAGCGTGCTATTTGTGAGTCTCTAAAATGAGAAATTTCATGTTTTCTCTTTTTGGAACCATTAACTTAATTTGTAGATGCTAAAACTGCTGGGGTGGAGACAAAACTGAATAGATTAATAATGCAGAAGATGGTTTTGTAGTATCTCATTTAATAAAAATCTCCTTTATCAAATGATCATCACAATGGAGAATTGATGTGTACCAAAATTATAGTTGGTTAAATAAGTTTCATTGTAGAATAATCAAATAGTAAAATAACTTTTATTAGAAAAGAATGCTTTTTAAGTAAAGATTGGCCAGTCACATGGAGAGTGGGCTGATGGTAAATCTTTGTAACACGTTGCTAAGTATCTCACTGCCATTGAGTACATACTGACTCATAGTGACTTTATTGGACAGGATATAACTGTCCGTTTACCCATGCATATCATCTTAGACAGTGTATACGCATGTCTAAAAGGATATACAAGGATCTTATGGAATCTGAATTTTCAGTTTCAGTTCTATTTGGTTATATGTATTATAGGCTAATCTGTCTTCTCATGAAGAATTTCAGTATTATAAAAGGAAATTGATAAATATTATAACTGAATTAAAATTATATATCATATGCATTATAATTTTAATGAAACTGGAAGTACAGTGTATCTTGGTAAGATTGCAAATATGTAGTAACTGAATATAACTAGTAGTTGAGATTTTAATATATTTTCAATTATTTGGTAATTTTGGCCTTTTAATAAATTATTTTCCAATTAGAAAAGAATTATTTTTATTTTGTGATGTGTTAAGAAAAGGTGCTAACCTTTATTTCCTGGCTTTTAGCATTCATAGCTTACGAGTTTTAGAGTCATTATGACTTGGAACCAATTTTATGGCAATCGGTTTGCCTTAAAGGTTTAATGAGGCGAGTCCCGCCAGAGTCGCCAAAAAAATTTAAAAAAGGTTCAATGAGGAGGAGGCACATCAAGCTAGAAAGCTCTCGCCCTTCTTATAGTCCTAGGAACTTAGACTGTGCCATTTTAAGTTCTCTCACATTCTCTTACACATTGTGATAGCATGTCAACTTTATCATGCGTAGAGTGGATTATAAGATTACCCTAAATTAAGTACTACCCTAATTTAAGTTCTCTCACATTCTCTTACACATTTTGATATCATGTCAGCTTTGTCATGCATAGAGTGGTTTATAAGATTACCCTAAGTTAAGCAAAGTATATTTTTGTTATGACATTCTCCAGTATTAAGCCTGGAGACGTATTCTTATTCAGCATATGTAGATTACATGATAACTGCAATGTTATTCTCATTCAGTCGAGCCATGAGTATATAACAATTCTTGGTGTGTTTGTGAGTCAGTAAAATCAGAAATTTCTTACATTTTCTGCTTTTGGAACCATTAACTGTAATTGTCTCCAGTGTTTTTGGTGTTTCCAATTTCATTTAGTTTTCAATGTGGCTACAATTGTGATGGTGGATCTTGAATTACTGCTATTCTGACTTTTTACAGCTTCCTTCAGTTTCCTAACTAGTATTTGTCTGGCCTATTGTGTAAAAATGTAGTAGACTGGAAAGCAAATTCTTTGAGAATGATGATGGCAACAAATGTACACATGTGCTTGACATGATGGCTGGCTGGGTTGTGATGAGAGTTGTACGAGTCCCCAATAAATAAAATCTGAGCATATGAATATGAATTAAAAGTAATTATTACAATTACATTAAAAATATAGTAGATTGCTGACTTTTCTTTGTGGGAAAAAGATCAACTTAGAAAACCAAATCTTCTAATTTATTTTATGTTCTCATATGTAGATTGTCATGTATGCTCTATATGTTTGTGAATGAATATGTTATGTTTATATATTAATGGTTTGCTTGTAATTGTTTTAGGGTTCAGCTCCAGAGATTGACCCTTCATCTGAGGGCTCAAATTTTGGATGGGAGACAAAAATCAAAGCCTGGATGGATCGCTATGAAGAGGCAAATAATAACCAGTATAGTGAAGGGGTTCAGCGGGAGGCACGGAGGATAGCTCTGCGAGTAGGCAGTGGAAGTGATAGCAAGGAGATGAATAAGTCTGATGTGAACACCAGTAACTTACTCTTCAAACCTCCTGTGGAGGTAAATGTAGCTGCTTAAAAATTTGAAAACAAAACCCTTTTTACTGCATCTTAAGTAGTTAGACCGAAAATGACTAGGCTTAATTCATCTCAACATTTACTGATTTTAGAGCCATATACAAAAGAATAAGAAAATTTTGAAGTCTGCGAAAGATTTGCCTCCTGATGCACTTATTATTGAATACAGAGGGAAGTTCATGCTGAGAGAACAGTTTGAAGCAAATGGATATTTCTTTAAGAGGTACAGTCTTTCATTATTCTTGTAGTTGGAGCTTTTTGAGTTAGGGGCTTTTAGAGTTTCACCAAACTATTGTGATAATAGATATTTTTTCCCTGAGTGATAATGTATGTATTTCAACTAGTGTGGTTGAACAACAGTGACTCATGATAACTGTAATAAAATAGAGCATTAAAAACAGTAGAGAATGGGTCAGAGATCTTCTCAGTCTCTTGCCATCAACTTTTGCTAAAAATCCAAAATCATTCTACAGGCCTACTTAGGTTCAGTTCTAGACCACTGCAATAAAGCAAGTATGAAAATACAGGCGTCACACAAGTGTTTTGGAGTCCCAGTGCCCATGGAAGTTATGTTTGCCCTATAGTATATGATCTATTTAGTGTGCAATAACATGGTGAAAAAGGTTGGAATATTGTGATAATGAGCAAAAATGTGATCCAGAGATAATCAAGTGAGCACATGCTATTAGAAAAATGGCACTGACAGACTGGCTCAAAGCCAGATTGCCATAAACCTTCACTTTTTTAGAATTACAGTATTTGTGAAGCGCAATAAAATGAAGTATGGCTGTGCTTCTACTGTAAACTGAAGGAGTGTAAAGGAAAGAAGGAACTCTGCGCTTCTATTGTCATTTGATCTCTCTGCCACCCATGTATCCGAATAGACCTGTGTTGTACAGGTTCTTCTTTGCTGACTTTTTATGGAAGCAGACCACCAGGTCTCTCTTTCTGAATAGACTAGGACTTCCAACCTTTCAGCTAGTTCAAACCATTTGCATCACCTAGGGGCCTGACACCAAGATACAAAAACTAAACCTATTGCCATCAAGTCAATTCCAACGCAATGACCCAATAGGACAGACTAGACCTTCTCTTTATGGTTTCTGAGACTATAAGTCTTTATGGGATTAGACAGCCTCATCTTTCTCCAAAGGAGTGACTGCTTGATTTGTTTTCTGAGGCTGTTGGTTATGCATTTGCCTGCTAAATAACGCAAGGTCAGCAGTTTAAGCCTACTGGCTGCTCCATAGGAGGATACAGCTGTCTGCTCCTGTGAAGATTTACAGCCTCAGGAAAGCAGAAGGGCAGTTTGACTCACTCCTGTCCGGGTGCTGTGAGTCAGAATCAACTTGATGGCAGTTTTTGTGTGAAATCTTTTTAGGAGCAGATAGCCTCATCTTTCTCCCACAGCAGCTCGTGGTTTTGAGCTACTGACCTTGAAGTTAGCAGCCTATTGCTTACTGAATCTCACCACCAGGACACTAATATAGACAAATATTAATCAGGAGCTATGATTACCTGAGGTTACAAGAGATCTTGTCTATCCAGGTCTTGTGTTAATTCTTCATAATGTAATTGCCAGAACAGATAAAGACCCCCGGTGAGTGACTGCAGGCAAAGCTCCTTTCCCTTGATTAAAGTGTTCAATTTGGTCCTACATATTGGCCACCACTTTGAGCCTCTACTCTCTTGGTATTGGAATGCCATTGGAGACCTTTTTGATGATTTTGGATTTTTGTGGGCAACATGATTCTGATAGTCATTGCTTCCCTAAAGGCTAGCAGTGTGTTCCTGTCACTTGGAGATGACATTCCCAGTTGAATGGCCTCCAATCGTTGAAAACATTTCTTGTTGGTTATAACTTGAAAGGATTATTTAAGATAGGATGGGTGATACACAAGAATTCTGTTATGTACCAGATTTGTTCTGAAATCAAACTTTTAAATGCACCAAAAATATTGGATTTTAAAGGCATCCAATTTTGAATGTTTGTAAATTTATAAATTGTGAATCAGTTTTGTATATTTGTAAGTTTGAAGCCCTACCTTCAATTGTGTTTAATTAAGGTAGGGTTATAAGGGCGAGTAAGCCTTAATTAACAGTGGCTTAAGAGTGAGTTTGGGAATCAGACTGCTTATATTCATATCTTGGCTCAGCTACATATTGTTTGAGCCTTTTAGAAATTATTTCTAAAATTAAACTGCCATGTGAGGCAGTTTAGGCAGAGAATTTAACTTCTAAAAGGCTCACACAATATGTCTCACCTCTGAAGACTAATAGGAGGTTGCTATTTTCAAATGTTAATAGCTTATAATGTGTTTGTTTCTTTGTAGACCATACCCGTTTGTTTTATTTTATTCTAAGTTTCATGGGCTGGAGATGTGTGTTGATGCTAGGACTTTTGGGAATGAAGCCCGGTTCATCAGACGTTCTTGTACACCTAATGCAGAGGTAGGCTTATAGCAATCTTTTGCAGGGCCTGGGACACAGATCTGAGCATTAAGTACAAGATCTGGTAGCCTACGCATCTCACCTACAGATAAATAGCATCTTTTTGTTGAAAATCTAGGTGGTATGTAACTTTGAGGTCTTAAAAGTTACTGTATACATTGAAGATATTGTGATGTTCCCTGTAAGAGAAGATATTCCACTCACTTTCTAGTTATCCTAGAAGCTACATTCGTAGACAACCATGCTTATATGTATATGATGCTTTCATCCAGTTAAATGACAAAACTGGAAGCTAAAGTATATTTTTATTTGTGCCACTATAAAATGTGCCTGTTTTATCTATAAAAATAGTCTAAGGCATAATGGATGTATGTATGTATTGTGATAAGAGTTGTACGAGCCCCCAATAAAATGATTTTTTTTAAAGTGGTCTGAGGACTGAAGATACTAATACATTACATGTAAACCACCCAGAACAATGTGTTTGCTGTACAATTACTTTATTTAGTTAAAACTAAGATGCAGTTACTTTAAAGATTATTTCAGACACACTAAAATGTGGGGAAAGGGAAAATTGGGAATTTATACAATACAGTGGTTTTATTTTATCTTACTTTTTTTAAGCCACATGGGGTTGGC
The DNA here is from genome assembly GCF_050624435.1 of Tenrec ecaudatus. NCBI lineage: Eukaryota > Metazoa > Chordata > Mammalia > Afrosoricida > Tenrecidae > Tenrec > Tenrec ecaudatus. The sequence goes on from NC_134538.1 coordinate 124,430,439, forward strand.
CAGTCATCCAGTTTAAAAACTAATTCACCACCTTCCCTATTAGGATCCAGCTACAGGTCTTGTAATTAGTGGCATATTTTCCAAGTTTTATTTGTAAGATACTCTGAATAATTTTTAATATTGCAGGATGTTTCTTATGTAGAAAATAATTTATGTAAATACAAAATTTGTTTAACAGGTGAGGCATGAAATTGAAGATGAAACCATACATCTTTATATTTATTCTATACAAAATATTCCAAAAGGAACAGAAATTACTATTGCCTTTGATTTTGACTATGGGAATTGGTAAGTTCAAGTCTGTAAATATGGTTATCTATTGCTTCAACAGTTTGTCCTTGTAATTTGAACATTGCCATTACTTTTAAAATTTTTATTTTCATTCACCATAAACTTAATAGTATGCTGTGATGTAGCTATTGTTGTAATGTAGATATTGTTATAGTAACTATAATTAGTAATCCTAATGCAGCTATGCAGTACTGACCTTCTTTATGTGAAAATTTGTTCTTTTATTCTTGTATTTTAGGAGGTACATTTTTATTCATACAGTTAATTTGGTTAATCACTGTGAAGGAGTAATTTTTCCTTGTCTTTTAAAACAAAAGAATTTGAGGGGGGTGCAGGGAGGGGGGGGGGGAAAAGAGGACCTGATGCAGAGGGCTTAAGTGGAGAGCAAATGCTTTGAGAGTGATTAGGGCAAAGAATGTGCGGATGTGCTTTAGACAATTGATGTCATGTATATGTGTGGATTGTGATAAGAGTTTTATGAGCCCCTAATAAAATGAAAAAAAAAGAAAAGAAAATGACTAGGGCAAAGAATGTGCGGATGTGCTTTATACAATTGATGTATGTATATGCATGGATTGTAATAAGAGTTGTATGAGCCCCTAATAAAATGTTTAAAAAAGAAACAAAACAAAACAGAAAAAAGAATTGGTTGGAGATGCTACATTGAAATGTTAAGCTCAGCCTGGTACCAGACCAGCCCCACCCTGACCTAGAGCAAATGCCCGGGGCAACAGGTGTGAACCTTCTAGTAGTAGTTTAATGATCATGTATGCTACTGCAAATGGGGGGGAAAGAAAAAGAAATGTTAAGCTATTTTCAAACACTAGGAAAAATATACTAATTCTGAATTTAGAAATGTCAATTTAAAATTTTTGAACTTAATGCAAAAGATGTATAGATAATAATGCCCCCATGTAAGTACTTCTCAAGTAAAGAAACAACACTGTCCGTTGAGAACCCCTTACGCATAGCATCAGATCTTCCTTCCCTCCTTCGCTAGAAATACTCTGGCTTTATTTTGGTCCACTTAATGTTTTAAGGTTTTTGTGTAACATCTAGTATATAGTGTATTTTTAAACTCCACAGAAAGTGTTACATAAATGTATTTCTCTGCACCCATTACTTTTTTAATATTTAGCCATATTGTCTTTTGTTCTGGTGTACTGTCTCTGCTGACATTTCTTTATTCCATTATGGTGAAGCTTTTGATGGACAAAAAGTGCACCTATGATGAAGATACCTGCTGTGTGTACATATTCCTTCCATGTTAGTTACCTGGGAGTGGAATTGCTGGGCTGCAGAATATGCATGGCCTCCTTTTTCACTAACCACCATTCCCCAAAGAATCTTGTACCCATCTCCTTTCCCACAGCAACTTAATTCCTTGCTCCATTTCTGTAAATTTTATATTAAAAAGTAATACTGATCTGTGTGAAATACAATCTTTTAATATTTTAGATTACAGTTTTCTTTATGAATTCAAGGATCTTTGTTTTTTTTTAAATCATTTTATTGGGGGCTCTTAAAGCGCTTAGAGCATTCTGTACATCAATCGTATCAAGCATATTTGTACATAGGTTGCCATCATAATTTTTAAAACATTTTTTCTATTTGAGCCCTTGGTATCAGCTCCTCTTTTTCCCCTCCTTCCCACTCTCGTGACCCCCTGATTGTTTTATTTATTTCCTTATCTTACACTGGCTGCTATCTCCCTTCACCCACGTTTCTGTTGCTAAACCCCCTGGAGGGGGTAGACTACGTGTCAGGGGTAGACTACGTGTCAATCATTGCGATCCACTCCCCTCTTCCTTCCGTACTGCTCCCCTACCCTCCTGGTATCGCTACTCCCATTTTTGTTCTTGAGGGATTTATCTGACATAGATCTCATGTTGAGCTCTCTTATCTGTACCAGTGTATATGCTTCAGTGTAGCCAGAACTAAAAGGCAGGACTGGGGTCATGGTAATTGAGGGTGAGGAAGGCTCAAAGAACCAAAAGAATATTGTGTGTTTCATTGGTGCTATACTGTTCCCTAGTTGACTCATCCTTTCCTTATGACCCTTTTGTGAGGGAATGTCCTATTGGGTTTAGGGTATGAGCTGCAACACCCCTGGTTCTCAACAATTATGTTTTTGTTTGTTTGTTTTCGTCTTCTGGTGCCTGTTAACTGATTCTGTCGACATCTCATGATCGCACAGACTGGTGTCCTTCTTCCATGTAGGCTTGTTGCTTCTCTGTTAGATGGCCGCTTATTTAACTTCAAGGTTTTAAGGCCCCAGTCACTATATCTTTTGATAGTCGGGCACCATCAGCTTTCTTCACATTTACTTATGCACCCATTTTGTCTTCAGTGATTGTGCTGGGTGAGCATCACAGAATTCTTTGTTGTTAGAACAAAGTGTTTTTGCATTGAGGAAGGGCTTGAGCAGAGGCCCAGTGTCCATCCACTTCCTCAATGTATTGCCATATAAATATATGTACATAGGCCAATACCTCTATTTTTATGAATTAATATATTTACGTAAGTGCACATCTATGTTTATACTGCTGTCCATAGCTTTGTTTCCTAGATCTTTCCTCTGTTTCCTTTTACCTTCCTCCTACCCCACCATTACACTCACCACCCCCACCCCCCCCTTTGCCTCTTAGTAATTCCTCTCAGATAGATTACTATTGCTCCACCACCGGAATCTCTAGGCCAGCGGTTCTCAACCTGTGGTTCGCGACCCCCTTTAGGAGGTCAAAAGAACCTTTCACAAGCGTCACCCGATTCATAACAGTACCAAAATTACAGTGATGAAGTAGCAATGAAAATAATGTTATGGTTGGGGTGGTCACCACCACATGAGGAACTGAATTTAATGGGTCGCGGCGTTAGGAAAGTTGAGAAGCACTTGCTCTAGGTGCTCCTTGCTGTTGCTTTCATTCGCTAGTTATTCCCTTGTCTATGGCATTGTTTGCTCAGCGCTCCTTTCCCCTGGCTCCTCCTCCCGCCGGCAGGTCCCTCCAGAACCGATGGTCCTGTTGCTTACTCCACAGGCTTGTTTCCCATGCGACTCTTAATTTTCTGATCTAACAACAGGAGCACTGGGTGGGCTGATTCCACCTGGACGCCATCTTGAGTCTTCTCTCTCAAGAATCTTTTTATGCATTCATCATTTTGATTGCCTTTCTTGTGACCTTAATTCATATAATCTGTCCATTTATCTGCTGGGTAGTCTTTTTAATACTCATTTCAAAATATATCTTAAAATTCTGTAGTCTTTTGAGTTATAGAAGCATTCTATTTATTTACTCCTTTTTAATATTGATATTTTAAACACTGTATGATATCCTTTTTAAATGCAGGAATTTTCAGTGTCCATATTTTCCCTAAATGAAAATCCTTAAGTTTGCACCTTTACCTGGTTTTTGGAGTCCGAGTTCACACTGATAAATTAGCGCCCCCCCCCCCTTTTAAAAGCCATTTCTCATTTAGAAAATAAAAATTTTAGTATAAGGGCTCTTTGCTCATTGAGAGTCTGTATAACTGAATTATGACACACACCCCCAGAAAAACACTCTCCTTGAGTCTATTTTATATGTGCTTTCTGAAACTAAATCTCAACAGCCTCATCTTTCTTCCAAAGTGGGTAAGAATAAAGGCTTTTTGTTATCTGTTTGCTTTCAAATCCAAGCTTTGATCACTTACTGGGCTATATAACCTTGGACCAGTTTCTTCACCTCTTTGTGTTTTACTACCTCAAGTATGATAAAAAGTTCATGCATCTAACAGATGTTTGAAAGATTCAGTGGGTTAGCCCTTACAAGATTGAATTATTCTGTTGAACTTTTTTTTAAAATCATTTTATTTGGGGCTCGTCCAATGCTTATCACAATCTATACATACATCCATTGTGTCAAGCACATTTGCACATTTGTTGCCATCATAATTCTCAAAACATCTGCTTTCCACTGGAGCCCCTGGCACCAGCTCCTTATTTTTTTCCCCTCCCTCCCTGATGAACCCTTGATAATTTACAAGTCATTTTTTGGTCATCGCTTACACTGTCCATCTGTTGCACTTTTTGTTTTCTGAAACTTATGCATTTTATTTGTTTGAATAAATGAAAAAGAATTTAAGGTAATTTAGATTTTGAAATTATTTTTTTGCTGGTTTGTGGGATGAGGCCTGTTTATTCAGATTCACTGTTACAGAGACCCCTACGAGAGGTCAGAGTACACTAAAGTGGGATAGCAGCTTCCCCCTAAACCTCTGAGATGGGAAACAGGTGGATATTCTATATATCTAATGGAATTCAAAAGGATTAACACATATAAAATGTTAAAAAATAGCTCCTGCTACAAAGTAAGTACATAATAATCATTAGCTGTTGCCAGTATCATTATTTGCTGTCTGCTATCCTAAAACTACGGAAAATACCTAAGAAGCATTTTGTGCTGGTTTTTGTCAACACTTGAAATTGAAGGGAGTGAAACAGGACCGTCAGTGTTTGATTTCTAACCAATTCAGCTATGCAGTTTGACTTAAAGGCATAAGCCTTTCGAAGTAAATGAGTTATGAATATTGGAAAACTTGATACGTTTTTATTGCAAGCTACTTAAAATGGGCAAAGTTGGAGACTTCTGTTAACTCAGATTTGTCTCGCCCTACTCTAGAGAGAAAGAGAGGGCAGAAATGCTGGAGATGAAAACTGTGAGCCGTGGAGTCACAAAGACGCGGCTCTCGATGCCAGCCCTACCACTCGTAACTGTAACTCTTGACAAGTTACTGGCCTGCAGCAGTTTTCTCTCTTATGTAAAATGGAAGTAATAATTATGACTGTGAAAATGAGGGATAAACTAAAGACCTCACTGTCCTCAAGTCAGTGCAGCTCTGCAGGACCCTGTCATCAAGTTCACAGCAGCTCTGTAGCTCTGTGGGGCAGGGCAGAACTGCCCCCTGAGTTTCCGAGACTGTAACTGTTAGTGGGAGAGAAAGCCCCATCTTTCTCCTTCCCAGTGGCTGGTGGTTTTGAACTGCTGGCTCTGAGGATTACAGCCCAACACATAACTACTATGCCACCAAGCTCTACTGAATGAGGGATAGCACATATTTTTCAAGGTACCATTTAAGAGGAAATATTTAATAGGGCCAAAAAGAAATACAACTTAAAAAAATCTTCAAGGTAACTTTTAAAAGTAATATGATTGCTCAAATAATTTCCTAAAGGACAAACAAGTTGAGGTGTGGTAGTTTACCAAACATTTTTTATTGAGGCCAATTGAAGGTCAGAATTAGGGGGTTTGCTTACATGTTATTTTGTGTAAACTGCAATTTCCTTCTATTTTAAAAACTTTAAAGGTTTTACTGTTTTTTCTTCTATCACTGAAGCCCAACCTCTGATCACAAACTAACGTCCAGTAATAAGTTTGTTCTTAATGAGAATCTAAAATTTCATTTATTACCATAACCAGGAATACAAAGTAGTAAAAAGTCAGGATGGCTTTTAACTTATAATAGTATACAATTATGTAGAATTGGAGCTGAAAATGGGTTAGGTTTTATAGCATTTGTTTATATCTTATATAACTATTTAATTATCTTTCCAGTAAGTACAAGGTGGATTGTGCATGCCTCAAAGAAAACCCAGAATGTCCTGTCCTAAAACGTAGTTGTGAATCCACGGAAAACATCAGTAGTGGCTATGAGACCCGAAGGAAAAAAGGAAAAAAGGAGAAGGATATTTCAAAAGAAAAAGATACACAGAATCAGAATATTACTTTGGATTGTGACGGAACCACCAACAAAATAAGGAGCCCAGAAATGAAACAAAGAAAGCTTTCTCCACTGAGACTATCAGTATCCAATAATCAGGTATTGATGACTTGCCCCAGTGACTCTCAATGAGAAGCCCACCTTACCTAGGGAAGATAATCTGTCATTTTTGAACCTTTTAGTTTCATGTAATATAGTTATCGTTAAGCCCTTTGTGTTATTTGAAGTACTTGTAGGTGTAAGTGCAAGTTCTGCTAGAATTTGTGTGCTTGTTAAATTAATAAGAAATATATCATTAAATCTTTGCAGTTAAGGTTTCCTTATGACTGGGTAATTTTTAAGAATCTTCAGATAGCCATTTCTTTATGTTCATAATTGTTATTTAAATCTTTTGTTATGACTATTTCTTCTCTAAAGAATTTGGGACACAATTTTTACCAATTTTATAAGATTTCATTTTATCAATTTTATAGCAACTAAGATTTCTGAAAATCATTAAGGACCTATTACCGTATATACTCGTGAATAAGCCCAATTTTTCAGCCATTTTTGTGCGTGTGTGGGATTACTTAATCCATTTTTAAAAAATCATTGTATTGGGGGCTCGTACAACTCTTATCACAATCCATCCATCCATTTGTACATTTATTGCCCTCGTTCTCAAAATATTTGCTTTCTACTTGAGCCCTTGGTATCAGCTCATTTTCCCCTCCCCTCCTCATGAACCCTTGGTAATTTGTAAATTATTTTGTCGTGTCTTAAACACTGTCCAACATCTCCCTTCACCCACTTTTCTATTGTCTATCCCCCAGGGAGGGGGTTATGTAGATCCTTGTAACCAGTTCCCCCTTTCTACCCCACCTTCCCTCCACCCTCCCGGTATTGCCACTCTCACCACTGGTCCTGAAGAGTTCATCTCTCCTGGATTCCCTGTGTTCCTATCTGTACCAGTGTACATCCTCTGGTCTAGCCAGATTTGTAAGGTAGAATTGAGATCATGATAGTGGGGTAGGGGCAGTGGGGAAGCATTTAAGAGTGAGAGGAAAGTTGTGTTATCATTGGTACATTGCATCCGACTGGCTTGTCTCCTCCCCATAACCCTTCTGTAAGGGTTACCTACCGATGGGCTTTGTGTCCCCAGCCTGCACTCCCCTTCATTCACAATTATATGATATTGTTGTCCTTTGATACCCTATACCTGATCCCTTTGACACCTTGTGATCACACAGGCTGTTGTGCTTCTTTCATGTGGGTTTTTTTGCTTCTGAGCTGATGGCTGCTTATCTATCTTCAAGCCTTTAAGACCCTAGATGCAATATCTTTTGATAGCTGGGCTCCATCAGCTTTCTTCACATTTGCATGTGCACCTGCTTTTTCTTCAGCAATCGTGTTGGGAAGGTGAGCATCATGGAATGTCAGTTTAATAGAACAAAGTGTTCTTGCATTGAGGGAGTACTTGAGTGGAGGCCCAGTGTCCATCTGCTACCTTAATACTAAACCTATAAATATATGCATAGATCTATTTCCCCATCGTCATATAAAATATTACATATGTACATTCCTGTATTAAGACCTCTATAAATGCCTTTTGCCTCCTAGTTCTTTCCTCTACTTCCTTTTACTTTCCTCTTGTTCCACTATCATTCAGCCTTCATTTGCATTTCAGTAATTCCTCTCAGTTACATTTCCCTTGATCAAGCCGTACAAGGCCTTAGACCTTGCTTGCCACTGATTTTGGATCACTTGTTGTTCCCTTGTCCCTGGGTTTGTTAACACCACTTTCTTTCCCCCATCTTCCCCTCTCCCATGTACCCCTGGAACCGTTGGTCCCGTTGTTTTCTCCTCCAGATTATTCCTCCCACCTATCTTATCTAGATAGACCTGCAGAGATACTATGCCCACAGAAAAAGACAGAGCAAAACAATGACCCTCAAAAAGGAAAGCCTGTAAATAGTTCAAGGTCTGTTTAGTGACCTTTAGGAGTGTTTTCCTGTGGAGTCTGATGGGATGGCACGCCCTGGCCCCATATTCCCTGGAGACTTCATTGCTCTGCTCCCCTTGCTGTTCTGTTGCACGCCCCTAAGTGTTGCCTCGGGTCAGTGTTGTCCCCTGTAGGGGTATGGGTCAGTGAGGGATGTCATTTCAGCACATTTTTAATGCAGTTTTTGTGGTAACATTAGGTGCCTTGGCTGATATTGAGGTCGGCTTATACTCGAGTATACATGGTAAGTTCATGTGAAAATTCCATTACCTTTTAATTCCATTTTTCCATGAATTTTGCAGACCCTTAAAAAATAGAAGTTTGGGAATATTCTAAGATGAAAATAAAGGTTTTGTTCATTCCTGGTACACTATCTTTTAAGTTTTTAAATTGAACAAATATTTATTGAGAACTTGGTATTCATGTGAACACTGAGTTTTGTGAAAAATGTCTTGGGAAGAATATAAGTACAAGGCCATGCTATTATGCATGGCCTTGGACTCTATTGATTAGAATTTACAAAAGTAATATGTAAATGGTTGATTTTGAAATGTTTCTTGGAACAGAAAACCAGTTTTAAATTGAATTAGGTTGTCTTATAATTTTCATGTTAATTCATTGTTTGCTTGTAGTGGTTGAAAGACATTTAGTTTATTGATGAGACAGCATTTTCTATAGAGCACTCATTTCCATCTTTCAGGAACCAGAGTTTATTGATGATATAGAAGAAAAAACTCCTATTAGTAATGAAGTAGAAATGGAATCAGAAGAGCAGATTGCAGAGAGAAAAAGGAAGATGGTAAGTTGGGAAGCCAGTAGCTGTTTAATGCTGTTGTGTGGGCTGACAGCTACTCTTCCCATAGTAATTGTTGCTGCCATTCCATGGACTTGCTGTTCTTTATTTGAAATGAGATTTGAATCCTTGATGTGCCACGAACATTCTAGCATTTGAAGTAACTTCCACTTTGACATTTAGTATATGAAATTTAAGTACTATTTTTGAAGCAGAGTGCTGTTAATAAATTTTAATGCCATTACTGTTTAAAATGTCTCTATGATTTAATACAAAACAAAAACCAAACTTTAAATCTTCTCATAGCACTGAATGACTTGTGCCCCACCCACCCCCACCCTCCCCCCAAAAGAAAACCCCACAGTTCTCCTGTTGCTATCATAAGGTCTTTGTTAAAGTAAAGCTTGAGATTACTTTTCCTTGTTTTATTTGAAAATATCTATTTAAAACCCAGGACAACATAGCTCACAAACCAATGGTTAATTTAGTGTTCAACATGTTAAGTATTAGTCAAGAAATTATACTTTGAGTATCCCAAAACTTGAAAATGAGCTCACAAAGGATCTTAGTATAAATTGAACCATTCCTCCTCTGTTTCATGTGCTCCCTAACTTCCTGGCTTAGTGGTTTTCAAGCTGGCTCTGTACTTCGGGTGTGATCTTTGAAAGTGGTCATATTAGTCCACATTCATGTGATTACTTAATCACCTGGATGGTTTTCCTTTTAATACAGATGCTATTCCACTATGCTATTCACATTTGCGTAAACAATGCTGAACTCCGGCACAGCTTGATGATTTCAGAAAGCGCTCTGATGGCCTGCAGTTCTGTAGAATAGAGAAAATGCTGGTGAAGCCCGAGTCATAGAATCCGTCCTACACCTAAAGGAATTGGCTTTTGTCAAGATTTACATGTGAATCACCATGCCCTTCCAAATTCCCATGGTCTGTTGACAAGACTTTCAGTATTATCCTGTTCCTCGGTTGCCAGTCTTAAATATTAATGCTGCAGAAACTTTTGCAAGAAAAGGCTTGTGTGCCACTGGTTATCCTAAGAAGTGTGGGGCTGGTAGGAGGGCCTTGTTTGAGGACCAGCTCTAATGGGGCAGTAAGTGGCACTTGAAAAAAGTATTTCATGTAGGTATGTTCCTGAATGTGGAGCAACTTTGCGTTCTATCCTAGCTGAACTTGGAACGTTCTCATTCTTGGTTCCCAGAAGAAAATGAATACCTGTGTGGGTGTTGGATTTGGGGGAAGTTGGGGGGGGGGGATGTTTTCTTGGGAATCCCTTTTTGATTGATTTTGCTTTTATAAATATAGTAATATAGAACATTCCAAAGTTTTCATATCTATCTTGACATGTTTATTCTACTATCTTATATGGCTGTAAAGCTGGGTAGTTTTATGGACTACAATGTGGAAAACTTGAAAAGTGTGTTTATAATTTGTCTGGTATTGTGAAAGGATTTGAAATAAAACTTTTAAAATCTTCCTTTGGTTCCTTTACAAGTAATCCTTCAGCTATTGTAGTTCTATTGTTTCCAATTGGTACATTTGTGTTGATATTGGAATTATTGGGTACACTCAATAAACACAAAAACATGCATCTTAGAATTAAGCAACTAATATTCCCTTTTCCCTAAAAGTTAGTATTGAGGGTTGCAATACTTGGTTTAGAAAAGTTAAAATCCCTCCATCCTAAACAGTGGTCTGAGGGGCTTAAAGGAAAAAGGAGGAAAGTGAAACTAACTGAAATGGACTTGGAGTCTCGTGACCAACAAGTTCACTTCAAACACTAACAAACAAAAAAAGAAAAGTTAAAATGATGTTTTTCCTTGTCTTTTTTAACGATTAGGTAAACAGTAGTAGTTGGAAAGAAAAGGTCAAATAAAGTGGCAACTAAAAACAAGTAAACCTGGATATAGTAAAAATAGTAGCCATGGTACTAATCCAGAGAAGTCTTTAAACGGATGTAAATTTTCTCCCATGAGCGAACAGAATTTTAATCTATTACATGGATGATAGGACATAGTAGCTGTGTTATGCCAGACTGTGATAAAAGAAGTCATTCACAGCCTCCTTTCAGATGAAGTCTCAGAATTCTCTGAAAAGGTAAAAAATATGTCATCTATAAATGTAAATGCACTTCATCTTTTCATGGCTTGAGCCATAAGAAATTGCTCTTTTGATTGTTTACATACACACATGGAAATTTCACACAAAACTTAACATTTAGCATCTTGTTCAGTCTCTAATTGCATCAGTGGATTTATGTATGTGTTTGGGTGACTTTTTGATGAGAAGGAAAGACAGTGTATACTGTCTGCCCTTAGGACCGTTTATAAAACAATTAACAAAAATATGTGGTAACCAAGAGGAGGGGAAAGGAAAAAAAAAGGACCAGATTTATTTATTGGTCTAAAAGATCTTAATCCCAGAACTGAACCCTCTCATGAAAATTACCATTCATCTAAATAGTAGGTAGGTGTGTAAAGTGAACAGCAACACCAGTGAGAAGCATGCTCTTCAGAACAATCGATAAGAGGGCAGAAGTTCCCCAAGCAGAAGTTTATAAGGCAGGATGAATGTAAACAAACCCATTTAGTGCAGAGTACTGTTACTTTGAGGGGACCAACTGCAAGTAATTTCAGGAAACAAAATGTGATGAAATTGAATGGAAAATGAATTTGCATCATAGACTTTCAGGCAAACTGTTTTGCTCCCCTAAAAAAGGCAGTAACCAGATCTATTACCATGGTGTCAGTCACCTTACAGCACAAAACAGGACTGCGCCCACAGTTTCCAAGACTGTAATCTACAAAAGCAGATGACCGCATCTCTCCCCTACACAGCAGCTGGTGGATTCACACTGCTGACCTTTCAGTGGATAGCTGAGTGCTTATATAGCCCCTGCACCTCTAGGACTCAGTAGAGTAAAATAAAACACATCCAAAATCTAACCTCGCTGCCATTGAGTCAATTCTGACTCACCATGACACTTTAGAGTAGCAGTTCTCAACCTGTGGATCACGAGACCTTTGGGGGTTGAACAGCCCTTTCACAAGGATTGTCTGATTCATAACAGTAGCAAACTCAGTTATGAAGTAGCAAAGAAAATAATTTTATGGTTGGGGGGGGTGACCACACATGAGGAACTGTATTAAAGGGTCACAGTGTTAGGAAGGTTGAGAACCACTGCTTTAGAGGGCTTCTGAGACTGGACTCTTTCTAAGAGCAGCCAGCCTCATCTTCCCACCTGAGGGTGCCTGGAGTGGAGTAACTCGCCAGACAGTGCGACCAGGGCTCATTAGGAAGTACGGAGTAGGCCACTTCTCGCTGGGAGGATCAGAGATTGCTGCATGTACTAGGTAGTATTTATGATGGAACTTATGAGTGAGGTTCTAAAAAGCATAGATTACCTGCATACAGATGCAAACTGGGGGCTAAATTGTATGGGATTTATTTCTCTAGGGGTAAGAAACTAGAGTTAAGAAAAATGTGGTTAATTCCTTTTCACTAGGATTTTATCTGGGTCTGTGTGGTAGTATGTGTGAGTATATTGGGGATAAAGATTGCTTATAGATTTTATGAAAATATCAGACCCTTTTCTTTGGATTTATTTAATTTCCCTTCTCTGTATTACTTTTGGTTGTACTTTTCACCATCCTTAGGAAGTTCTTAAACACAGCAAACTTGTGGCTAGAATGGAATGGAATGAAGAATGGATATTCTACATCTCTCTCTTAGCTCCTAAGATAATCCTTGGGCGAGTTATAACTGGTTTGGGGGAACCTTGTAGGCAGCCTCAGTTGAGCTGTGCCGCTGTAAATATGCGGACTATACATGCTCACTGAATTCCAAAGTCAAGAGTTGTAGCCTCACCACAGGTGGCGTGTACAAAGAAAGGGTTAGGTATTGTGAAGAGCATCTTTGACTGTTTAAGCTATCACTTAAAATGGCAGGTGGGAAACCCTCCTATACAGCATTTTAAAAATAACTTTTCAAAATAAAGTTTTCTATGGCCTCCTTATGGAATGAAGCACGCTGGAAATGCATTGCTTAAGTGGAGTTGATAGAAGGTATTCATTAGGTCTTCACACTTAAGAGGGTAGAGAATGGGATGATAAAACAAGTAGTTAGTAGTCACCTATACCTTAGGGTGCCCTCAGGGTACCATGGGTTACTGGACTGCTAACCACAAGGTCAGAGGTGGCTTTTTGCTCCCATAAAAATGTCCTCTTGGAAACTCTATCTTGAGTTGCTGTGAGAGCCACCACTGACATAAGGGCAGAGGTTACCTAGATAAGAGATTCTTGGACTTGCCAAGCAACTAAGAATATGTAACATCTCACAGGAATATAAGCAAAAACTGTGTACTGCTGTAATAGTCCCACTTCTTGGGGGTGTTAGAGGAACGCCTGGCTTTCATGAACGGTGATGCCCAGTAAATGAGCCAACAAAATGTTCATGGCAGCAATTTCAGGAAAAATGGACATCCTTCAGTGTGATTGAAATGAAGCTTACTAATAGCCTAAGGAAGGCCTGAGGCTGCAGTGGTTAAAAGCCTGGCTGTTCACACACATAGTAGAAGACAAGACCTGGTGGTCTTCTCCCATGAAGCTCGACTCTTGTCAGCTAGGAGTCAGAGTGGACGGTGCACAGGAACAGCCCGGTACAGTTAGTTCCCTGGAGGCTTTCTTTGAAAGCGTGTGTGCTGTGGCCAGTTGAGTGAACACTATAATAAAGCCTCATTGTTGAGAGTCCAGGGTATGTGGTCCTTTAAAAACTGTTCAGAAATTACACTGTTGCTAAGAATCTTTCTTTAAGATCTAGTTTTCTCATCAATGTTTAGGAACTGTTTATTTGAAGCCTTGTGTGTTAATAGGTATTGTTAAAATTAAAATTAGGAATGTTCTGCTTTAACTGCCTTGTTAATAAGTACTTTCAAAATTTTACTTAAAATAGCATCCACTTCATGACTTCAAATAGCAGGGACGCATGTTCTACATGATAGATTCACGCCTTTCTCACGGAACAAAAAGTTAAGTGTTTGCTCTATGCTAAGCATCACTGAGGGTACTGAGATGCTCATGAACAAAGCAGGCCAAGCCTTTTCCTCCAAACAGCTTTCAGTGATGGCAGGGTATACAGAACAATGAATACCAAAGATTGAACAGGACCATGGAGGGCTATCTATCACTGGGGCAGAGAGAAACGATGGGCAGTATACAAACACTGTACTGGACAATCTTCACTGGTTTAACCAATAATCATAGCCATTAAAATAAAGATTCAAAACTTCACCTCTGATTGATAAAGGTAATTATTTTTGCATAAGGAATCTTTTAGTTTTTCTGAGATTTTAGGGTAGAGCCTTTTATTTCTATGATACGTTCAAGAAAAGCTACCTCTTAGCAAATGGCAAGTCAGAAAAGCACATCAGGAGTCCCTAGGTCCCCTCAATCACTGTGTTTCTCAATTCTTAAACACCTAGCCAGCAAATTTCCCTCTAAAGCTATTTGCTGTCCCATCCATTAATTTATACTCATTAATTTCTAACTTAGTCTCAAGTTACCAGCTACATTTCTCTAACTGGCATGTTTTTCAAAAATTCACCCACTGATGTCTTTTTTTCCGTTGTAATGCTGAATATATCACATAGTGTAAATACAGTTTATAAATCACATTGAATAAGTGGAAATGTTCAATACTTATCCTTGAATTATTTTTCTGCATCTGTTGAACAGGTAGCTTGAGAAGACAAACCTGTTATTTCTTCCAACTATAAAGTTAAAAAATTTCAAGTTGAGTTTTTGCTCTAAGATATTTCTGCTTTGAAGCACACGGTTGGTTTAAAAAAAAATTATTTTATCACTCCTCAAGTGGTAAAATCCTATAGACCTTTTCCTCTGTAGAAAATTACAATGCTGTATGTAGTAAAGCCAGCATATGGTCATAAAAGCAATCCTATAGCTCCATGCCCCCCCCCCCCACTCAAGCATTATTTTTGTCAAAAGTTAATACATTCCTGAAAAGCAACGATATCTGATTCTAATTGCATACCAGGCTCGATCTATTGTCCAGCTTGCAGAAAATAGCTTAAGTGGACATAATCACCATCAGAGTATATGAATAGTAGTGAGTGAGAGTAGAAGTGGAGTAAACAATCAAGCACAGGGTGTTAGGGCCTACACAATCTGCTGGGTTCAAAAAGGGCTCTAACCCACTCCAGCTCCTTCACGGTATATAAACTACTATTCTGGTGGAGCGATGAGTTCAATACAGTCTACTTGGGTATGTTGTCACAGAATTACTAGATAACAGCAGTGAGTACACAGGTGGATGGCATAAACCTTAAAGAATTTAAAATATTTGAATGCACTATCAAAAATAAGATATTTATACACCCATGCAGTGTGTTTTATGATGAAGCTGGGTTAAAACTATTCAGAAATCTGTTACTTGCCTTCTGCTTCATTCTTATTCCGTTGACAGTTGTAGCATTTGCTTTATGTGGTAGGTCAGTGACTATCAGGGTCAATTCAGAATAAAGGACACCTGGATAAATATTACTGTGCTTTTGTCACTTAATATACATGGGTTTTGACTTACTAAAATAGGCTGAGATCATTTTAGAGTCCAACCAGCTCATACAAATCTTGAGTCCTACCTAAAACTGAGGTTTTGCTTTAACTACCAATGAACTGTATCGTACAAGGGAGTTTAATTTTTAACGGAATGATTCCAGGTATTTATGTATTTTGTTCTGATAATCCTACCATTCCACACAAGTGAAATTTGAACCATGTCAAAGAAACAGCTTTTGGCCTAATTTCTCGTTCATCTTACAAAACCCTGGATAATACACAAAACAGCTTCCTAAAATTATTCCTGCTTGTAGATGTTTATTTTCTCATGGCATTGTATTTTTTCCCATATTGAATATGTCTGGAGAACTACTTTCCAACCAGATTTACTAGATGAAGCAGTTATATAAACTCTGTCACTTTAGATTTCCCAATAAGTTTTAAAACCCAAATGTCCAGGAGTCCCTCTGTGGCATCAAGGGTTAGGTGCTGAGCTGCTAACTGATGGTGGTTCAAGTCCACCCAAAAGCACCTCCGAAGAAAGGCCCGATGATCGCCTGCAAGATCACAGCCCCTGAATCCCTTCCAGAGCATGACTGTACGCTGAAGCCATGAATGGAGTTGCCATGAGTCACAACTCAACAGCAACCACTGTGTATTTTCTGTTGTTATTTTAACATACCGGAACAGGGTTTTAATAGAGACCCAAGATTAAAAGGTGAGTAGTAGTGAAGAATTGAAAGACCTGAGACATGAAATTGTCCAAAGAATTTAATTTCAAAATATTTAGTATATATGAAAGCCGGCCATCTTTTGCTGATACTTTTTAGTGTCTGATTGATTTCCTATCCCAGAGCAGAGAACCAAGATACAGGTGTGTATCCATGAACAAATATTCTTACTTCTGTAGACTAGTTTCCTGAATGAGTATGACGTATTTTTTAAGTAGCATGTTTACAGTATGGGAATTTACTGTAAACAAGTTAGAAATCTGTATATTAGTATTATGTGAGGAGTTTGTTGGTATGCTGCGCTGTTCCCTTACAGAGTGTAACAAACGAGAAATCAGAACAGTGTGCGATTTCTAGAGTATGGGTGTCTTGATGTTTGTGTTTCTGCTGGTAATTACTGGAACTAAAGCCCATTGTTGACGAGCCCCTGGCAGCCAGACCTTGAGTTTCTGATCTTTCTTTCTTTCTTCCCCACATCGATGACAATAAAGGAGGAAAGACAAATGGATCTGAGCCTCAGGACCTGGTTCTTTTCATTTGGAGAACTGGACAGTTGATGGACGTGCTTCCCGTTTCTGGTTGAAAGCTGAAGCATTTGCCAGGCCCACTTGTCAAGGCTCTGGGTCTTGCTTTTAATGTTCTCCATCCAAGGCGAACTGCCGCTCAAAGGAACCCTTGCTGTTCCTCAGTCCCTGCCTTGCACTGTCAGTAAGAGACAGGAAGAGCAGAAGGTAGAGCAATGCCTTATAAGAATTGTACTGGGCAAGTGGGCTAAAGTAGAACAGGCAACACGTATGGAACGCCTACCGTTTTCCCAAGCATTGTTTGAAAATGTGGACATTTTCTGTTTGAGTAATAGTGAACTCTTAAGTGTTATGCCCCACATTCTGTTGTCTCAGGAAGGTAACTCATTTATCTAGAGTCACAGAGCTTTTCCACATTTTACTTAGTTGTAACTCAGAATCTTTTTAAAAGGGTTGATTTCTGTAATAATATTGGTAAAGCAAAGTGGTTTTGAACCTTTTACTCACCATTAACACTTAGTCACCCAGTGCCCCTTTCATGAAGTGCATCTGTAATGTCAGTGCTTACTAAAATTATTTATCAGATCTACCAATAATAAAAGTATTTCTGTTATGGTAACAATGGTATTTTTAATTTGCCGTGCACATTTGGAATTTTTACTTATACTTCAGAGCAATATTTATTATGCCACTTAAAATTTAAATTTCCCAGACCAGAGAAGAAAGGAAAATGGAAGCAATTCTGCAAGCTTTTGCCCGACTTGAAAAGAGAGAGAAGAGAAGAGAACAAGCTTTGGAAAGAATCAGCACAGCCAAAACCGAGGGGAAAACGGAATGCAAGGACGTGCAGCCCAGCAGTGACGCCGAGGCTCTCCAGGTACCACTCACTGGTCACGTCAGCCCGCCAGCCAAATTCCCTACCAAGAATCTCAGACATTAGCCTTTCAATGGTCGGATTTGTTTAAAAGAAAAAAAAAAAAAAACACACCAAAAACACTATGAGAATTTCTACCTGAAGTGCCACACTTTATTTCGTAGTCAATGTTTTACATGATGAGACATTATGCTGGCAGAATTCACAAGAAAATTGTAGATTAATAAGGAAATTGGGTAATGTTTTAGGTGTTTTTTTAAACATAGTTTATCTAATGCTCTATTTCTTATCATGTCAATTAGGAACAAGCAAAAGAAGAAACGACTAGCAAGCCCACGCCTGCCAAAGTGAACAGAACCAAGCAGAGAAAAAGCTTTTCTCGGAGCAGGACTCATATTGGCCAGCAGCGCCGGAGACACCGAACTGTCAGCATGTGTTCAGATATCCAGCCATCTTCTCCTGATGTAGAAGTTGCCTCCCAACAAAATGACATTGAAAACGCTGTGCTTGCAGTAGAGCCAGAAACGGAAACTGCACTAGCAGAAATAGTTACTGAAACTGAAGTCCCAGCACTTACTAAGGGTCCCACAAAGTACCCCAAAACCAAGAAGGTATGGCTCTTAAGGAATGCACTAGACACTCAATCTGCTAACGAAGGTTATGGTGGTTCTCTGAAAAAATTCATCCTGTAACATCTCATCATGAACAAATGGCTAAATCCTAAAAGTATAAAAATTATGTCTCTTAAGAATTCAACGTGCTCTTTTAGCAAGAATGGAATCCGCTGCAGCTTTGCATTCTTGTAAAGTGGCCATATCCAGTGTGTCGGGATGTCCTTTAGTGTTGCAGCTCATCGCTCTTCTTTTAAAACTAGTTTTAGATGGTCTTTTTATCTTTTTTAATCGGTTATACTGTAGAGGTAAATTATGAAAATTATAAAGGAAATGTTAACTGCAGTAGAATGTACTAAGATTGTGAAACTTTTTAAGAGATTTTAGATCAATTCATTAATAAAAGTTTTCGAAAAACTGCCAGACGTAATGAATTGATTATAGGAAACTATTTACAGAGCTAAACCGAGCTGAGCTCTACAGCCCCGGAAAGTGTCCGTTTTTCTTCCACTTGTGGTTGCAGTGGATCCAGCCGACGGGAGCAGCAGCATTCTTGCCACATACTTCTGTGGCGCGCTTGCTGGACACCATTTGCTTTGTCTTTGTTCTGACATAATCAGTACAGTTTGTAGGCAGCGCTAAGCCATGAGGAGTCGAACTTAAGTGGCAGATGGTAAATGACTTATCTGCTGGAGTCACAGGCTTATAAAGTGCTAAGATCTAAGGGCAGTTGGTTGTCTACTCATCCAGTCTCCTAACAGCATCAGCAAGCAAGCCCATATTCCAACCATGCCCATCTTGGAAAGTAAAGAATTCGGACTTTTAATTGGATTATAAAAACTAAACCAACAGGTTTAAAAGAAGCTATCTCAATTGCAAATAAGTACTGACATGATCCCTGGCTGACCACTGCTGTGGCCATACAGTTAATTTCGATTCCTGGCTGAATGTGGACTTCTGCCTCCCCCTGGTATGAGTGGGCTGCTATCTAGTAAGAGGATTCATGAACTTGCTAAAGCCCCCTAGTTTCCCCTCACCTCATTCTCTTAAAAAACAAACTTGTGGCCAAAGGAATGGTGTTTTAATAGTATTTAAAACAACATACTGTTCGACTAAGTAGAAGAATCAAATTGTAGTTATTGCCCGTAAAAGAAAGGCCTCATTCACTTTCCCCCAACCGTAACTTATTCTCAGATACTGTTCTAGCATATGGTGCTGGCATATATCCACTAGCAACCAAACTGCATATATTGTGTATCAAAGCATTATCAAGAGTAAGAAAATGAGTGAATTTAGAAAGAATAGAAACCTAAGAAATAACCCCTTAAATTGCGAATTCTCAAAGTCGATGCACGCACGCGTGCATCCTGTCACCACTCCCTTCCTCAGTGCTTATGTGCATTAATTCTTCTGTCTTCACAACTCCATTTGGAGACCTGGGTTTGTTAGGACGTGTTTCACAGAAATGTTATACAGTGTGCTCCAACTTCCCACAGATCATCTCCAGGTGCTTCCCCTACATTCCACTGCTACTTGTAGATAGGAAGTTCTGTAGATACAGTCCTGTGCACATGGCCACAGAGATCCAAATGTCCATAGTGGTCATTTCTAGAAGATGGGAAGGCTATTTTTCAATGTTGCGTAAAGTATGTGCATATGTGTCAGATGAGGGGGCTTCAAAATATTTGTGGGATAATTCTATTGCCTTTTAATGTAATCTTCCCATGAATTTTTTAAGTCCCACAGTACTTTCCAAATTATCTGGACATTATATTTACAATAAAAAGAACATTTTGATATCTAGCTAAGATGCCCATATAACAAAAAGAAACACTTGTGCTGACAAATGTATTATTTCCATGCCCATTACAGCTGAACTTTCAGAAACAGTTGGGTAGTCATTAAATATGAGAATGGCCAGTAAAGACTGAATTGTGTCCACTGCATACCAAAGAACTAGCAGGGTTGGTTTAAGCCAAAACAAAACAAAACCCCCCCCAGAATTTTCCAAACAGGAGCATGAGATGGGTCAGATCATTGGTATTCAATCTCTGATTTCCAGTACACACTGTTTTCTTTTCAAAGTACTGCATTGGCAATGTCTCCTTTTTGAAGCCACCGAGGGAGGGGAAAAAACCAAACTCACAGCAACCCTATAGGTGTAGAAGCCTCGTTTTTTCTCTTGTGGAGCAGCTGTTCAGCTTAAACCTACAACCCTGTACTTGGCAGCCTAACACCTAACCCACGGTGCCACCAGGGTTCCTTAGCCAGGTTGGAAAGTCCTGTTTAAAATCAGTTTAAACTGAGCTTTCTTTCACCTATGAGACACAAGCATATTTAGTATTTGTATTTATTCATATGCACCGGTTTCCTACACTAAAAAGTATTAGTATCTTATACATTCTAAAGAAGTGATGTTTTCTACCTGTCAAGATGCTGTGTAGAAAATGCTGGGAATAACAGATGAGGTAATCGAAGGAATACTGAATCACATCATTTTGACATCACATATGAATGACAACTTGAATTGTGTGATTCATCATTTTCCTGATTCCTAATTAAAACGGTCTATGTTTTAATAAAGACTATCTTGTGTAATTTCGCATTTTTCTCTTCAGCACTTGGTCAATGAATGGTTAAGTGAGAAGAATGAGAGGACGGGAAGACCTTCAGACAGCCTTCCAGAAAGGCCCCTGCGCATAACGACAGACCCCGAAGTACTGGCCACACAACTCAATTCCTTACCAGGTCTTACCTACAGTCCCCATGTCTACTCTACTCCTAAGCATTATATTCGATTTACATCACCGTTCCTTTCAGAAAAAAGGAGAAGACGAGAACCCCCTGAAAACACTTCTGGCTCATGCAAGAAGGTAACCTTTTCTTGGGATATAAAAAACTCGGCTATGCTGGGCATTCTGTGATATGATAAAATAACAATTTATAAATTATGAAGGGTTCATGAAGGAGTGGGGAGGGGGAGGGAGGAAATTGAGGAGAGGAGTCCAGGAGCCCAAGCAGAAAGCCTGAGTTTTGAGAATGATGAGGGCAATGAATGTAGAAGTGTTTTTTACATAATGGATGTATGTGTGGATTGTGATAAGAGTTCTATGAGCACCCAATAAAATGATAAAAATATAAAACAAAAAACTCGGCTGAGGTAGATGCCAACCTTGTGCCTTCCTGCCATCCCTAGAGTTGAATGCTTTTGAAATATGCCCTCCGTGTGTCTCTAACTTACGTAAATGGCTGAAAATTCATGATCTCCAATTTCATGTATTTCAGCGATGGTTGAAACAAGCTCTGGAAGAAGACAATTCTGTCGTTTTACATAGATTTAATTCACCCTGTCAAGAAAGATGCAGAAGCCCTCCCGTAAATGGTGAAAGTAAAAGCCCACTGCTATTGAATGACAGCTTCTCCTTTCCAGGTACGTCCTCTTCGGTGCTGCCACGGTGAGGGACGTGGCCAGAGCTGCCTCACACCAGGCGTGTTCTAGTGATTGCTGGGCCCATTCCAGACGGCACATTTCCTGGTCATGGGAACTTGGGCTTTGCTGTCCCCGTTTTGGTGAATATATAGACAAATTCCGTATTTATTATAGGGATCAGCTGCTTTAGAGAGTCAGGAGGATTTGAAGAAGTGAGGTGAACTGTAGTGCCCAGAGGCCTCAGCAGGGGAACTCTTGCTACCCGTGCAGTTCCTACAGGCAGGGGGGATGGCTTCATGTCAAGATTGTCTTAAAGTCATCACTTTCAGTATGTTTGATGTGTTGACACTTTCTAGGATGTAGTAGTAACTAGCCAGTCACTAGTAGCTAGTTAAGTTGGGTAATGCCTTTTGGATTTTTTTTTTCTACTAACAGATTTAACTACACCACTGAAAAAACGAAGACTTTATCAGTTACTAGACTCCACTTACTCCGAAACCTCCACACCCACTCCTTCCCCGTACGCTACACCAACTCACACGGACGTTACTGCTGGAGACCCAGCCTTTGCCACTCCTCCCCGGACAAAAGCAGATGATGAAACTTGTCGAAATGGTTATAAGCCGATATATTCACCGATAACCCCAGTAACTCCTGGCACACCAGGAAATACCATGCACTTTGAGGTAAGAAATGTAAATGAACTTGTGTGCAGAGTAAAAAATACTTTTCAGAACTTAAGAGGAATTTGAAAAGAACTGTTAATTGAAACTTTCATTAAAATGTGCTTTCTTCTTACTGATACGGAGATCAGGTGAATTCATATTATCAGCTTTACCTTAAATATGGCATTTTAAGGACATGGAAATAAAAAGGAAAACTCTCAAACCCAAGTCTCACAGTTTCTTATGTTAAATTGTCAATTATTTCTGTGTGTATGGGTTTGGCAATATATTTTCATGATCAATTCTAATCTCTTTTTATATAGAATATTTCTTCTCCAGAAAGTTCTCCAGAAATTAAGAGACGCACTTATGGTCAAGAGGTAAGGAATCACAGTAAAAGGTGACTTTAGTATTATTTAAATTATTGGTAGATTTTAAAATAAGCAGTGTCAAGGTAGTGTTACTTGGTGTAATTTTTTAAATTTTATTCTGTAAACAGGGATATGACAGATCTTCAACCATGTTAACATTGGGGCCTCTCCGAAATTCTAACTTCACTGAGCTGGGTCTGCAAGAAATAAAGACTATTGGTTACACCAGCCCAAGGAGGAGGGCTGAAGCCAGCAGGCTGTGCCCCGGGGAAAAGGAGCCCGGGTCAGACCTTCCGCTGGGACTCGATGCAATCGAGCCAACTGCCTTACAGAAAAGCATGGAGACACCCACCCACGACAGGCCTGAGGCCAGCAGCCAACTGGAGTCTCCCCACTCTGGACGAGGCACAATCTACTCTTCCTGGGTGAAGAGTCCTGACAGAACAGGAGTTAATTTCTCAGTAAACTCTAACTTGAGGGATCTGACACCCTCACATCAGTTGGAGGTTGGAGGTGGCTTCCGAATAAGTGAGTCCAAGTGCCTGATGCAAGAGGATACTAGAGGCATGTTTATGGAAACTGCCGTGTTTTGTGCTTCAGAAGATGGGCTGGTATCTGGTTTTGGACGGACTGTCAGTGATAATTTGATCGACGGAAGTTGTACACCCCAGAACCCACCACAAAAGAAAAAGGTTACAAATTTATAGTCTTTTTAATAGTCTTTATATATATTTGAGGATGATAAGTAGCTACCATGTGTATATGTAAGGCATTCTGAATTTCGTTTCTCAAGTTAAACTTTTGGTATGTCATATTAAAAACCCTATGAAAATGTCACTTAACTAGGAAATGTTTGCAGAAAAAGTAAAACACTCCGCAGTGATACAGAAAATCCCTGTAAGGAGTTTGTGACAAAAATTTCACTATGACTTATTTCACCAAACAAGTAATGTCACAAAATACACACTCCCACCCGAGTAGCGAGTTGAATGGGCCCTATTCCCCTACATTTCACATAGACTAGGCAGTGTCATGTAGTCCTTCCTGCCCCTCAGAAAATCTTGCACATAACCCATGGATGTAAATGCATCTTTAAAAGTATTGGATTGATTGATTGATTGATAAAGGATTTTAAGTAATAGCAACATTAAGCTCCCTGATTTAGCCCCATTCTTTGATTGAGCCCCATAAACTGAGACAATTAGAATGCCTGACTTTTCAGAGGAAAAGGAAAAACGACATGTATTTGTTCATTAAGCTTATTGCTTGCAAGTCAAAGAATTTGAGTGATGTGTGATTTTATAACAGAGTCCAGTTGGCAACTTTGTGGGAAGCAATGTAGTATAGTGGAAAGAGCACGGGCTTTCAAGTAAGACCTAGGTTCGAATCCCGGCTCCAACACTCACCAGCTGTGTGACCTTGAGTGAGTGAGTTACTCAATTTCCTCATCTGTAAAATGGGGATGATTCTATCCCTATTTCATAGGGTTGTTGTGAGGCTATGTTGTGAGATAATGTAAATCATAATGCCTGGCATACTGTAGGCATTTGATATTTTTAATTACTACTTGTTCAGAAAATTATTTTATATAATTTTCATTAAAATTTGTTTCTATTTAAAAGAGTAATTAACTCTAACATATATAACAAGAATAAAAGATTTGCTTCTCCTTACCTTTCTTGCTGAAGGTTTCTCTATTAGAATACCGTAAGAGGCAACGGGAAGCTAGGAAAAGTGGCTCTAAGGCAGACAACTTTGCACCGGTTATTGTTTCACCTCACGCAAGTGGAGACGCGAGCAGCGGCGATGGGTGTGCCCACAGTAGTGAAAGTGGAGAGCCCGTGGGAAACCCTGGGAGTGTCCCCTTTGCAGCGCCAGCCGCTGCTCACAGTGACGCTCCTGAAGAAACCAGCAATAACTGTCCTGCTAAGGAAGCTTCTGCCAGTGAGAAGAATGAACCGGAAGTACAATGGTAATTCTGTTTAAAATTTAATTGCTGATTTGTAAAACACAGTCATATTGCTTATAATTAATGTCTTTTCTTTATCATTCAGTCAGGATCTTAAGTTAACTTTTACATAGCTGATTGTAAATGGAGCGGTGCTCTTCAAGGTTTGAATGATGTGACACAGGGACACACAGTTCCTGGAAGGACAGAGTTTTTGCTAATGTCTACCAAAGCTACATAGATAAGAGATTCATGGCCGGAACTTGAAAGATCCTCCTGGCTGAAACTACCTGAATGTTTTCCAGTGTTGTTAAAGGTCCACTGTGTTTACTCTTAGGTGATTTGTTCTTATTATTCACACATAGATCATTCCTTTCCAGAAAGCCTTGATCACAGTATCTTGCTGTGTCTTTACATCCTGCCCTCCCTTCCAGATACCTTGAGACCGTCACCAAGTTTAGTGTTTCTTCAGGAAGAAAGCAGCTAGAGAGAGGAGAGTGGTCCGTGGCCGGGGAAGAGGCTGCATGCACTTTGCCCCTTACTTCTGAGAATTTCACAGTAGTTTGACAGTCCTGACACAAAGTAATTTTTTAAAGGCATATTTTCGTACCTTGACAACTGAAAATGATTTTGGATATCAGCACACTGTAATCCTTCAGCTCTCTCCCTTGTCTTTTCACCATGAAATTGCTTAAGGTAAAAGAATGAGTGAATTCCTCAAAAAGATTTGAGAGTTGGGCGGTTCCCTAATTTAAAAGCATAAATGGCCATTTTCCTCGTTGAACAAAAGTCTTGGTCTGAGAGGCCATGTTGATCAGTCGGCAGGTATTTCCTCCAGCTAACAGTGACCTTGTACTTTAAAGGACCGCCTCCACTTCGGTGGAGCAGGTGCGAGAACGGAGTTATCAGAGAGCTTTACTTCTCAGCGACCACCGAAAAGACAGAGACAGTGGTAAGTGAGCTTGTTCCTTCACCAAGTCGCGGAGAGTCAGCTAATCGCTCTGTGCCCTGGTGCCTGGTGTTCCTAATGCTCTCTCCGGGTCTGCTCTGCTTCATCTCCAGGGGGAGAGTCACCATGTAGCTCATGCTCACCGAGTCATGCTCAGTCTTCACCTTCATCTCATTCAAATCACATTCCCCAGTTGCAACCAATGGGCCCAGGCCCTTCTTTCAGTGAACTTATGGAAGGTCAGTAAGCAGATGACCTATCATGGTTATAATCCTAAACACCTTTATATTTTGTTTGCTTGTTTGTTTTTCTAAACACCTTTTTATTTAAAAATGGGGGGGGACTTTTATAAAGTTGATTTGAATAAATAGTTCAATGTAACTATTACTTTGAAGTGTTCATAAAGTCAAACTATATCTTATAATTTTCCATAACTTGTTTCTTTTGTTTTATAGACCCAGATCCTGAAAACCCAGAACCCACACCTACAAATGAATGTCCATCTCCAGATACTTCTCAAAAGACTTGTAAAAGTCCTTCAAAATCCAGCAAGGTAACAAGCACTGCACACAGCTTTGATGATGACCAGTCAGAGGCAGTGTCAGCATACAGATGTTTTCTCTGTCAAACACATTCCATTGTGTTACTTATTTCGTATCTAGTATCCATGCATTTTCATTAAGTATTTTACCAACCAATAAAATGGTGAATGGCATTCAGTTATAAAACAGACAGTCCAAGCTGTGCCACCACTTAGACGTGGCCATCCAATGTGATCAACAAAGCTGTAGGAGCCCAGAGTGAGGAATCTGCAAGTTAGTTCTTTTTGAAAAGGATCATACGCATTTAAGTAGTCTATATTTGATTAGTTATATTTGAATGAATAGCTTATGAGGAATGAGTATGTATCAAAAATTGAAGGTTTGGGGGGAGCAAGTTGAGTTACCCAAACCAATTTGCCATTAGTTTTGTCATACAAATTTCAATGATAGCACCCAACCTTAATGGCATAGATTTTTTAAATTCTTAAAGCTAAAAAAAAAAAAGGTTTCATCATTTATGGGAGGAAAGGGGGCAAATACACCTTAAAAGATCATTATTTTCCTTAGCGTCAATAAAAAGCAGTACAGGGAATTCTGCTTAAGCTCACTGTAAAGACTTATTGGAACTGCTGGGGGGGGGGGAGCTGACTTTTCACACCCACCCCCTTTTTAATAGGCATACTCATCTTACATTTGTAAAATTAGAAACCACCACCAGAAAGTTAATAGACTTTTTCTTTTCATAGCCTGGTTCACCTGGACCTGTAGCTCCTGCTCAGCCACATGGGAAAATACTCATAAAGCCAGATCCCCATTGGGAGGCGCCCAGTGTTGTACCAGAAGCTGAGAATGGGGTTCTCCTAAAAATAGAGCCGCAACAGAAACAGCTACCAACCGTCACCCAAGCACTTTCAAAGAATCCAATTCCTCAGCCACACCTCCGCAGCTCAGCTGAGCAACCTTCACAGAAGCTGCCTTCTGCACAGGTCAAGTTGCACTGTCCTCCGTCACCTCACGTAGAGAACCCTCCCAAGGCCTCTACGCCCCACCCGCCTGTGCAGCACGGGTACCTCTCACCAAAGCCGCCTTCCCAGCAGCTAGGGTCTCCCTACCGGCCTCACCATTCACAGTCACCTCAAGTTGGAGCACCTCAGAGAGAGCCTCCGAGGAACTTTTACCCAGCAGCACAGAACCTTCCAGCAAGTACTCAGCAGGCAACTCCAGGCGCGTTATTTACGCAGACACCCTCAGGACAATCTCCAGCAACTTACAGTCAGTTCAACCAACCGAGTCTGAACAGCACGGCTCCACCCCCTCCGCCCCCTCCACCCCCTTCCACATCGTCTTACTATCAAAACCAGCAGCCCTCTGCAAACTTTCAAAACTATAGTCAGCTCAAAGGCAGTCTTTCCCACCAAACCGTGTTCACATCGGGACCAAATCCAGCACTTCCTGGCGCCACCAGCCAGCCTCCAGTTGCAGGCCACCATGTAACTCCAGGGCATTTTTTGTCCTCCCAGAACCCGACTATTCACCATCAAACAGCTGCAGCTGTCGTTCCTCCCCCGCCCCCACCCCCGCCCGCTCCAGGACCACACCTTGTTCAACAGCCACACTCCCATCAGCCACACGCGGTCGCACACGGAGTAGGGGCTGTTCATGCGGTGGCCCCTGGGTCGCACATTCATGCTCAAACTGCTGGACACCATTTACCCCCGCCTCCTCCACCTCCGGGTCCTGCCCCCCATCACCACCCGCCTCCCCACCCCTCCACCGGACTCCAGGGTCTACAAGCACAACACCAGCATGTTGTAAGTTCAGCACCCCCGCCGCCTCCGCCGCCTCCACCTTCCACTGTTTTGGCTTCCGGGCATCATAGCACAGCAACTCAAGCCTTACACCACCCCCCTCATCAAGGACCTCCACTTTTTCCTTCAAGTGCTCATCCAGCTGTGCCACCATATCCCTCCCAAGCTACACATCAGACCACTTTGGGACCGGGACCCCAACACCAGCCTTCTGGAACAGGGCCACACTGTCCACTACCCGTTGCAGGTCCTCATCTCCAACCCCAAGGACCAAACAGTATTCCAACACCTACTGCTTCAGGGTTCTGTCCTCCTCCTGGCTCTGTGGCCCTGCCGCATGGGCTCCAAGGACCTCAGCAGGCATCTCCGGTGCCTGCACAGATTCCAATTCACAGAGCACAGGTGCCACCGACATTTCAGAACAGTTACCATGGGTCAGGGTGGCATTAATGGACTCCAAACACGTTTTTTAAATGTCCTGTATGATAAACTGTATATTTCACATGTACCTAGTAAGGTACTTTTTAAAGCTTGTACATGAAACTTTGTATAAAAAACACAAATGGAAAACACCAGTGCTCTTTCATTGTATTTTCCCCATTTTTTGCTTTTTAAAATTCCTTTAAAGAATGTGCTGTTAAGCCAGTATTAGGTCTTTATTTTGTAAGTGAACATTCCAGCTGTGTTTCTGGCAGCAGATTTGATGCTACATGAACTTTAAATTCTATTGTTGCCATTCAGTTCATTTAGTGACTGTTTATTATTTTATACATAATGCTTAAGTACACGGCTAAGCAATGGCACTATGAGGAGCTTCACCTTTTTTTCTGTGGACGCATCTTAGATTAAAAAAAACCCCGCAATACAGATTTTTCTAGTCTGGTGTGAACATGGCTCATTTCATCAGTTATTTGCAAGCAAAATGTAATTTAATGTATAGATGATTTCTAATGTTTCCTGATAAACTGTAAATACTGCATTTCTTTTGCGTACATAACTGCTTTCAGCTTTTCTCATTTCATATATAGCATTGTACATATGACAAGTCTTTTGCAAAACTGTGTGATCTTTGTGAAAGTAGTACAGTATATGGCCTTTAATTTCTTTTTTATTTTAAATATACTGTCACATTGAAGCACTGGTTGGGCATTTTAATTCATGTTAATAAATCACAATTATGTCAGTTTTACTAAATTGTCCTGTACAACTGCTACGGCTGGTGGATGGGGGTGGGGGATGGGGCAGGGCAGGTGCCCTGCTAGGGAAGTTTTAACCGTAACAAAAGTTAGTTTCCAGGTAAGAGTTTCTAAGAAGTTTTCAGTCAAAAAATACTACCTCACTTTAATGATCACAAGTGCCAGGAGGGCCCTCAAAGTTGTGCCCATAACGCTCCCAGCTCACCCAGGACACTCACTGCTGCACTGCTCATGCTTTGTAAGAGGACTGAAGTACTCCAGTGGAATCTACAATAGTAATGCGCGACACACGAGACGACAGTGACAGACTGCAATTTACAACAACTTTTTGAAAATAAGGAATAGTTTGCCCCCCCAAACATGATGAAATGTACCACTGAGTTGGAAAACCTTAACATTTATGATCCAACTATAGTATAAAAAGAAAGTGCAAAATGCACTTTCTTAAATGTGGTCTGGATATAAAAAACTAAAGAAAAGTGTCCCTGTTTCAAGATCTCTAAAGTGAAATAAAAATGTGCTCTCAAATCATTACTAAAACATAAAATGCTAATTATTTTGGGAAAACTAAACATATCCAATAGTAATGGCACTATTTGTGAACGCATTTTATATCCAACTCACATAACTGGCAAAGTATACACATTTTGTGCATTAGAGGAAAAAAGTAAACACTAAAAATGACTAAGACCTGGTCATAACATATCATGTTTCAAGTTTTCGTTTCCTTTTTTGAAAATTAGCTAGCGATGATGGTGACATTAACACAACCGTTATTAGGGCTCAATCCTAACCCTTAATTTCAAGACTTAACTTTGGTCAACACTGTCATCTTTTAATATGTCGAACAAAATTCGACTTGTAAAGTATTGACTAAAGCAGCATTTGTCTGTGACCTGGCTTTTACATCATCTATCCCTAGATAGATTCAAACACAATTTACTAGCATGGTGAAGCTATCAATACTCACTTTTTTTATTATCATCATTTTATTAGGGGCTCATACAACTCTTAGCACAATCCATACATCAACTGTGTCAAGCACACCTGTACACATGTTGCCATCATCATTCTCAAAGCACCTGCTTGCTACTTGGAGCCCTTGGTATCAGCTCTTTTTTTTTTAATATTCACTTCTTTAAAAATTTCTCGTGGTTTTAAATTTGCCTGCCATGACAAATGAAACATACAGCAGCTTTTATGTAATGCTTTTGACTACTTAATAAGGACATATCCACTCTCAACTATTACCTGCTACGAAAGTTTTATTACAGAAAAATTCGACGGAGAGAAAGTGGAAATTAAGATGTCACTTTAACTAAGGACACGAAGGGCTGTAATGTTACCCTAGCAGAAACCGTGGCCTTTCTCCTGTGAACCAGCTGTGTACGGCTCAGGTGAAGGAAACAGCAAAATGTTAGTAAACTACCTTTCACCTCAAACTGTTATGTTTTTTTAAAAAATGACATCTACTTTATCTTGACCTTGGACAGTTCTGTCAGATGACTGCTAGCAAAACCTTTTCTGAATTTACTAGAATCCTGTACCTGGCTCCTCTGCCTGTCATTTTTCATGACAACGTCACAGTGACTACAGTGAAAGGAGAAGAGGGGCATTCAACCAAATTCAATGGCTGGCTGGTCTAAGGCTTTGCTACGCAGTGATTCTCACTTAGCTACACGCCCCTTCCTAATCACCAAGTCACCAAGAACCCACTGGCACTGTTCTGTCCCGAGTACAATCTCTGTCTGTCCTGCGATCCAGGAAGGCTTTTTTAATCAAAGGGACACTTTCAAAACTCCTAATAATCCAGTTTATTTCCTAACATGGGCCAAACTGCACTAGACCATGTTTTCTCAGGTGTGTTGGCCCCGTGGTAATGATTTGTATACACCTCAGGAAGACTCCAATGCACTGTTTCCGATGGAAATCATGACTGGCATCACTCCATCTACAGCCACCAGGTGTCATACACCCTTATAAGGCCCACCTATAGACACATGAAAAAAATCCAAATGAAGACCACGCATTGCCTGACAGAGGTGCTGGTTCCCAACATGGGCTGTGTGTCTGCTTCCGTCAGTGAACACCCCCCAAGAAAATGTAGATGATGCGCAAACAGAAAGCAATTCACGTGTGCTCGATGAAACCAGAGTGGACGAGTTCTCTATCCTGCGGTTCTACTGAGTGAATCCTACTGGCTGCAGCATCTTTTCTAAATGCACAGTTTGTCCTTCCAAGACAATAAATGACCTCTTTATAATAAGCCATAACACATGCCATACAAACTATGTTTCCAGCAACAAGGCTGTTATTTCCTCCTTTCCATTTGGGTTACCCTACACCAAGGGTCCTCAAAATTTTTTAAAACAGGGGCCAGTTCACTGTCCCCCAGACCCGTTGGAGGGCCGGACTATAGCTTTAAAAAAAAAAACCATGAACAAATTCCTATGCACACTGCACATACCTTATTTTAAAGTAAAAAAAAACAAACGGGGCAAAAACACCCGGCGGGCCAGATAAATGTCCTCGGCGGGCCGCATGTGGCCCGTGGACCGTAGTTTGAGGACACCTGCCCTACACGAAAATAACACCAAATGTCTGTTGATCCCATCACTTCACATATAGGCCAATGACCAAGACAGTTGGGTGTGTGTGTGGGGGGGGCACCTTAATTTTTAAGACAACAGCAAGCACCTAAAACAATGGAGTATTGTTACAACACTTGCTCTCTTTTTCACAATCTAGTTATTGCAAAGGCATATGGATAAATTTTAATGGACAAAAGTCAACAAAACGAGGCACCTTAATGAATGTAAAAATGTTTTAAAAATAAAGAAACCCAAACAAACAAACCTTGCATTCATCTGACTGACCTCTAAGAGAGGCTGACTATACCTCTGCTCATTACTTCTCAGAGTGTACAGACTACTGTGGTGTGCGTCCTGGACTATCCAAGTCATTTTATGAAAATGCTTAAGCAAGAGTGTACACACAACCTGGAGAAGGAAAAACCCTTCTCTTGGCCTCAGTTCGTGGGGAAGACAACGAGGCTGTTGACATCTGCTGTAGCAACACAAACACCTACCCAAGAGGCAAGGGGCCATCTGCCCACCAGCCAATTGTGATGCCCATGCGCCGTCTCAGACAAACCCTCGGGCGCCCCTGCCCACGCGCCCACTGTTTTCATTCCACGAATGACCAGGTTTCTGCTGCCCGTCTCCTCTGGGGCAGTTCCCGACAGTGCTGGGAAGAGGCCGGCATGGAGTACTGACTTGTCACATTGCTAGAGGGAAATATGCAAAAAATACAAATGGGAGTGCTAAAATTGTATTGTGTACTTTAGAATGAGAAGTATGTCTTCTCCCTTTAAAGTGTCAGAGAGGAGAAGAATGTCAGAAACCAGAGAATCCACGGCAAGGTCGGCTAGGGTATGAAGAGTCGGCACACCCCACCCGGAGCAGTCAGAGCTGCTACATGCAACTTCAGCTACAAAGCACTCAAGACTTGGTAGCTTTTCTCAAATTTCAGTCCCCATCCCATATTTAATGGAAATGAACATTTACAGGGTGCATTTACATAGACTATAATACAGGAATGGTGTCCCTCTGCCAGAAGATTAAAATAGTACATATTTCCTTGCTATTTCTTAATTCCAACTTGATAATTTTCTTAGGATTGTAAATTATATAGTACTCAGCTAAAATATTTCTTCATAAATAGTTACAAAACCTGCCAAAACACAAGGGGGTAAAGTAGTTTTTGTTCAAAAAGGAAAAAAAATGACATTTGAATGTCACACAACACAAGAAACAATGCTCAGAGCCGTGTTATTGTTTCCAGAAGAAAGTGGGTCAGGAAGCTACTTAGCTGAAGACAAAAGACTACCCTTCCCCAGGGTCACAGTGCACAAGAAGCAAAATGTCAATCAACAGTACCTCAAAGCAAAACAAAGGTCTGCAGGTGAAGCCAGCTCACTTGTAATCCTGTTAAAGAGTGAGAGTCACCGCTACGTCCAATGTACTGGGAGACACTGGCTAGCTCAGAACGCTATATTTGCAGAATCTGCTAAGAATTCAACCAGGGATGCCGAAGGCATTCACCAGCCGAGGCTCGCTTTTCTGGAACCATCTCTAACATCGGGATGAGGAAATCCGTAAACTGGGCAGCATCTTCGTGGGGCCAGCCGTACTTCTCCACAAGGACATCAAAGAGACTCCAGGGCTTCAGCTTGGTGATGTGTCGGAGTTCTCCTGCGGGAGAGAAAGCACGCGGCGGT
Organism: Tenrec ecaudatus; assembly: GCF_050624435.1. Classification (NCBI taxonomy): domain Eukaryota; kingdom Metazoa; phylum Chordata; class Mammalia; order Afrosoricida; family Tenrecidae; genus Tenrec; species Tenrec ecaudatus. The sequence goes on from NC_134538.1 coordinate 124,463,774, forward strand.
CAGAGAGGCTCCGCTGGAGAGTGCTGCTGCCGCGACCGCCGGGCTCTGTTCCGAGTGCGGACAACCTACCTGCAGCCCTCTGGGCCTCCGCTGAGCAGCACACGTTAAGGGGCGCATTTCAAGTTAGCTTGAAGGATGTACATGGGACTGACAGAAAAGGGGTACAGTTCCAGGCTCATGCACATCACATCGGGTCTATGGGTGTTGTTCAGGTAAGCTATCCCCAGGAAATGCAGACATACAGATATCTGCCAAGACTGACGGAGCTGCTCCGATTGGGATTCTGTGCAATCTGCACCCCAGTCTAGCAGGCACTCTTCCGATTGATTCCAGTTCTCTGGCTGAAACCTCTCCCTTCTCCATGGTAACATGGAGGCTGTGTTTCCTCCAGAGCAGGGCCCGCCAGGGTTTTCTGTGAAACAGAGCATGCTGTGCACCAGCACTGTCTCAAAGGGCTACTTGAAATGAGCCCCTTAAGTTTTAACTATATTTAAATAGTCCATGTGCCTAGTGGCTACCACAGGAAACAAGCAATCCTAGAAGCCAACCTGAATCACACACCATCAGACCTATACTCTCCTGTGACATCTGAGATTCCAGGATGGACATCCCTATGGAAACCTGGACTTCATGCTATTTGAGAGGCAATGGCTGCGATATCAAACGTGTGGGTCACAAGCAGCTTGGACCAACAGTGCAATGACTACACAAGTTTCATGGCTTATGAATTAAAATTGGCTTTTTTCCTTAACTGGGGGTGGGTGGAGGGTGGGAAGGCACACAATTTTCAGGCTGAACTGCCAAAAGGTCCACTAACTTCATGAAGAAAACCTCATTTTCTCTGATTGTCTGTCAGAAGTGCTCACAGGATGCCTGCCCTGCCGGAGGAAAATCACCTTGGTGCCCTCAGTCTCCCCAGCAGAGCAATCCACACTCCTGCCCCGGAGCCGAGGGTGCCCTGGACGGACCAGGCTGGTTTCCCTAGTTACTTAAATCCATTCGGAAGACCAGTCCCATCCCCTTCAAAAACCATACAATGAAATATTACAGAAAATTAGGAAAAAAATCCAAAGCACCCAACTAACCCAATGATTTTCTGTTTCTACTGATTCGTTGCGGAACCGCAGTCCCGATGTGCTGAGACTGCTGGATCAAGAACTCTTTAAAGAGCATCTCGTGTCAAGGTCCTTCAGGGAGAGGGTCAGCATCACTCCCAGAGTGGCAGTCGGTGGGGGGTGAGGGGGGGTAGGGGGGTCGAGAAGAGAGAAGGGTGGCTTCCTGGGAGAAGAAACTAAGTCTTGATTGACAAGAACAACAGGGGATGTTTGCTCAACACCCCTGCCCTCTTTGAAGGCAGAAAGCCCAGCTGTAGGAAGTTAGCCGAATAGGCTGCACTCTGCCCCCAGATTACATCCACTGGGAACAGACGTGTACTGCACACCAAGAGGATCTTGGCCTGAGAAGGGACACCTGCCTGATGACTGAAGTGACACTCGACAGTACTATGCTGGGCAGTAAGAGGCACCAAGACTCCGGGCTCTGCTGCACATGACCACAAGGGCCATTTTTTACAGCACCTTTCTGAGAAAGGCAAAGGCAGGGCCGGCACCCTGAGAGGCGGCCCCTGTTGGTGGTGCCCACCCGTGGCTCTGCGGGGCCCCTCCGACATGACACTCCCCAGAAGGGCAGAGCACCTGGTTCTACAGGTGCCTGCTATCCACCAACCAGGACCCTGTGCCCAACAGGCGTCATACTGGCACAACCTGCCCCGGGAAGAGGTGGGAAGCAGGGCCACTGGGATGATGGCTCTGGGCACCCAACACTGAGGAAATGACGCTACCGACGCCCCACCGCTCTCCCCAACCCAAAGGGTGTCCTGTGCTCTGTCCAGCCATTGCTGGGAGCTGCTGCTCGTTTGCTTGCTGGTTTTCTACAACTGTGCTTTTGGTGTTGGAAACCCTGGATCAGGAGGTCTAGAGACAGTAACTGGAGAGGAGCCTGGCAGGGGATGATGGGGTGCAATAGGGTGCTAAGACCGATGAGTACGGAGAGAAAATATTCTGGGATGGATCATGGTGATGACTACACAAATCTTTACAGCATTCAAATGGTTAGTGGTAGGATATGTGAAGTATATGCCAATATAACTATTTAAAAACCAAAAAAGATCTACCCATATACAATTCCAAACTCACTGCCATTGAGTAGATGCCAACTCACAGTGACTCTGAGACAGGGGAGAACTTCCCCGAGGTGCCCAGACTCTTAACTCGTGAGTGGATAGAAAGCCAAGTCTCTCCCTGCAGACCTTGCAGGCAGGTAACCCGTGACCCCATGGCTCCTTCAGACGGTCAGCAGCACCCACAGCATGCTGTGGTCAATTTCACCTAAAACTGCTCCCATCGCTTTGACAGGAGACCCAGGGCACAGCAGAGCACACACCGACTGCCATGGAGCCACATGGACCTGTGGCACTGGGGGGCTTTGCTGAGGGGAGCTGAGCTCCAGGGGGGTTCTTGGCTGTCAGCTTTCTGCAGTTAGCAGCCCGATCCATAACCACTACGCCACCAGGGCCTCTTAGGCTGTCAGCTTTCTGGATGCAGATTTCCAGGACTTTCGTCAATGGCTCTCCTTGGTGCGCTCACACAAGAAACAGAAGAGAACCCACTGACAATCAAGGCCAGAACTGCAAGTTGCAGAGCAAACCCAAGTCCTGCACTCTCAACATGCCCATCAACTGCAGAAATGCCAACAGTGGCACAACAGAAGCATGACCGCCACTGTGCACGCGAGGAAATGCAGGGGCTGTCAACTACCCATAAGACAGGTGCTAAAAACAATCCCTTACTAGCAAACAAATGAGTTTTGATTTTTTCTCTTGGGAAACTCAACCACAATGGTTCACAGAAACAGCCGAGATAGCGCGTCAGTTCCCACCAGGCCTCCTCAGGAGATGTATCACAGCAAACCACAGCTGTCAGCTTTGTGTCCGTGGGCAGGCCACAGGGCAGCAGCGTGGCTGAGACACGGACAGGTGGACTCACAGGGGTGCTTTCTAAGAAAACATACTTCCTTGAGACTTCTCTTGAAGGTTATTTTAAATACCGTATATACTCGAATATAAGCTGATCCGAGTATAAGCCGAGGTACCTAATTATTACCTGGGAAACCAGAAAATTGATTGACTCGAGTATAAGCCTAGGGTGGAAGATGCAGGATGTGAATTAACACAGAGACCAGAGGGGACAGACAGAGTGCAGCCACAGACACATCCTTACCAGTTCAGCTGCCGGCGTAAGTGAATCACTACGGGTGCTTCTGCAAATTGGAGCCTTCCACATCATAGGACGGCTCTGATTGGTTAGATGTGAGTAAACAAACATTCAAAGCCCTGCAGTGTCAGAGGGGCTTTGAAGGAACAGGGAAGGAACGGCAATCACCTGTGAGATGTTACACCTCACTGGGGTACCACTGACTCGTGTATAAGCCGAACCGCAGTTTTTTAGCACATTTTTTGTGCTGAAAAATTCGGCTTATACACAAGTTATATACGGTAGTCTGTGAAGGAAAATATTTTGTCCATGAAATTATGCTTACAAATGGGAAGGGGGTAGATAACAAATCACAGTACTATTTTTAATGAATATTGTTAACTATAAAGCAAATCATATCAAAGAGACTAAGATAAACTTCAGTGGAGGTCATGTAGAAAATTAACCTGTCACAGTATCACAGGGCTGCAAAAAGTTTCTGGAACATTACGCCTCTTCATTTGTCCACAAGTGTTTGGAGCCCTCTCATTATGACTGGTACACAGCAAAAGGTGACGTGCAAGAGAGCGGAGCAAATTCTCACAAGGGTGGACGAAACACACGTGTGCACTCTACCTCCGACCACACACACCATGCAAGCCCAATGGACTATCGGCCCAAATCAGAAAACTCTTCCAAGAAAGCAGAAGTCAATCTTCATGACTTTGGTGTAGTTTCTTAGACATCAGAAGCAGCGATGTACAAAATGGACGACAAATCAACCCATGTAAAAACCTGTACACGAATGCTCATGGCAGCTTTAATTCAACTAGGCTTGGAAACACCAGAAATGCCCATCACCTTGCGGATAAATGAATACACAATGGAATGTTATCCATCCAGTGGAGGAGATGGGAGGGTGGATCCCTGCTACCAGATGGGTGAGCAACCCCCCCACCCCCCACCCCGGGCTGCAGAGGGAAGGCAGGCACGAAGGCCCAGTGGTGAAGGATCCCGCTGACAGGCACTGGCCTGCTGGACAGAAAGGAGCATCGTGGCTGCCAGGAGGTGGCAGGAAAACGGAGAGTGAACGTTAACAGGCACAGGCTTGCTTTTGATGCGCTCCCATCAGTTCCCCCTGACGGCAGCGCGCCTTTGGGAATAAAGGAACACCCACGGATTTGTGTGCACCAATCAGGAGAAAAGCTGCAGAAATGCCAATGACAATGCCTATAACACAATGGCACCACGTACGTACGAGGCTCAAGTCAAAAAGCAATTGCTGCTGGAGCACCAATTCACACCTGCATGCTTATTCAAAACTAGCTGTGCTTCATGGGTCTCTGCCCTCAGTGGGTGGTTGCAGACAAGTTCCCTCAGTCATACACTCCTCTCAGCCGCATCAGGAGATCTTCAAAAACAAGGTCCAATCAAAACAGTGGCTCCAGAGAGGTTCTGTTGGGCAGTGAAACAGTTCAGAAGGCGATGCTGACTTTTTCCTTGGGAGGGGGCGGGGGCATGCTGTGAGAGAGAGTTCAATGAAGCAATCTAGATGGATATTTCAGAAGGACGCAGGACAATCAGGGAAACAGTTTAGGCAAACAGAAAGCTGCACTGGTGAGTAAAACTGTCCCCATCTTGACCACGTACCTGCTCCTTCTGAGAACTGCTATGGGAAAGCTCACCTCATGCACCAGAGAGCCATGACCTTAACCCACCAGACTTCTGCTCTCTAAAGTCAAAGAACATTGATCGGCCCAAACTGCCAAACTGCCATGGTGTGACTCTGAGAGCAGAAGTCTTCAAGGAAGGGATCGAGTGGAAACAGTCAGAAGAGGATGGACCTAGATGGAGAGCAAATTAAGAAACCAGTTTCACATTTTTGCTATTTTTTAAGGTTGCTATGATTTTGTAGCCACGTTTTATGATTCCTGTGTTAGTGCGTGCAGTAAAGCCAACACTTGACTCATTGGCAGCTCACCTTAAACAGTACGTGGAAATTGAACCTGTATTTCATTGCTTTTTGCACACCACACTCAAAGTCAAACTGATTAAAGCCATTCAGACAAAGTCAGCCAAGGGTTCTCGCTGTTTTCTACTCTTGCAGCATTTCTTGTGGCGCCTCACTCTGCCTCTGGGTGTAGCAGCACTGTGAACACATCCTGGGTCACACCGGAGAGGCTGCCCTTCACTTCAGCAGTGTGTGTGTGTGTGTGTGCGCGCATACGAGCAAGAGAGGGGTGGCCGCATCATTACGCCAGAGCACCAGGCACCACATGAGAGCCACACGCTCATCCGAGTTTGAGCCCACAAGGACTTCTACCACACTCCACCAACACCACCTGAACACAGGCTTTGTTGCTATTTTTAATTTAACCAACTCTATTTACTGAACCTGCTATTTGTCAGGCACCAGTCCTGGTCCAGGGGACTCACCATAAACATGACACAGACCCTCTGTGCCCAGAGTGGATCTGCAGAGCCTCGTCCCAGAGAGCAAGCACTCTCACCGCTTCATAGCACGTGCAGGATGGGCGTGGCTCTGCTCTCTCCGTGGCCCATCTCAGTGGTCAACACCCACAGGAGAAGCGTGGCCCCTGGAGGCAGTCTTCCTCCACAGGGCTCCCCAAGGGACAGAGGCCCTCCGAGGATGCCCTCCACCCCTCCGGCTCAGACACTGTCCCATTCCCCAAGTGTGCCTTCTCTTTTCCAAAACCACACAATCTGAAGTTTTAAAAACTTGAAGCCAAGAAAATCAACTCAGGCCAATGCTGCTTCTAGCATGTGGGTTTTAGGCAAATCTGAATACGAACTGAAAGCAACCTCGCACATGTCCTTGCAAACGTTAAGTATGAAGGATCCCAGGATGCCATGAGGGGGCGTCAGAAAGTTTGTGAAAACAATTAAATGATAACATTCCAGGAACTTTCTGAAGAGCCCCGGAACTCCAGACAACTCAGCCCCTCCTTCCTTTCTCCTGAACTCCCTCTCCCCCTCCCTGCTCAGCTTCAGCTCCGGGACCCACGAGGGGCAGTGGGCACCCTAAGTTGCCAGTACACGGACCTGTGGCCACAAGGCAGCTTCTCTCAGGCCTGGTCAGCTTTCAGAAGGCCTTTCATCCAACGGCCACTCAGATCCCAAAATGTGGATTCAGGAAGCCCTTTCCCTTGGATACTTCCACTCTCAACACTGCACTGTCTACTACACAGGCTAACTGGTGGTATGCCCAAAGGAAGTCTGCTACAGCTGCTCTGGTAGCCCTGCGGGTCAGGTGCTGGGCTGCAGCCACCAGGTGAGCCGTTGGACCGATCAGCCGTTCAGTAGGAGAGGCGCGGCACATCTGCTACCGTCCACATGCAGTCTTGGAAACCCTACGGAGCAGTCAGGCTGGTTCCAGGGAGGGGGTGGGTTTTTCGGGGTGGGGTGGGTGGTCAAGCTGGTCCTCAGTTGCACTGTGGGGGGCACTGCTGAGGGGCTACCTGCCTCCCGAGCGCAGGACAGGGTTAAAACCCACGGAGGTACCAAGTGTGGTCACAATGGTTTCTTCAACATCTTTGACAGCTAATGTCCATCTGAAGGAATACCCGGAAAGTTTTCATGGACAAGGTGAGAGCAGTAACTACATTTCCTGCCAAAAACTTACCTGAGTTTTGAAAACTCCTGTCCAGGGAATGATTCAAAATAGAAACAATGCCTCTACACTGGATCACAAACTGGAAGCTACAATGCCAATGAGCTGCGTTTGATTTTCAGCTGTAAGCCCGACATTGATGGTGCCCAGTAAGAGCAGCTGAGGGGGGTGTCCCCATGTGGGGTCGTAACCTTCAGCCAGGAGGCACGGCTAGGAGACCCTGTTAGTCTCCCTGGCTCTGCTTTCTAATGGGTCTGGGGCACTTCCATGGTCATCTTTTCCATTTTACTTCTCTCTCTCTGTTCTCATGGAACACACAGACTGGCTGCCCTCCGGCAGCTGTCAGTCACCACCCTCCTCCTTCTCCCGCAGAGGTGAAGCTGTGACTGCCCGGCTAGGGCCCGCCCAGGAGGAGGGAGAAGAGAAATCAGGGACTGGGGAGAGGGCTAACGCAGAGTTGGCGGTCTGAAATGTAAACCCCCAACTGATAATTCACAATAAAAAAGTGCCATTATGGCCCAAAAATATACCCATTACAGAGATGGCAAAATGCATCTTTTGTTCAACAAATCCTTCCTGGTCATCCTGAGGAACAAGGAAAAGTCTCTACGTGACAAAAGACTGCTTCTGTGGCCTCTGACCCCTCATTCCGTCTGCTCTCCACAGCCAGCGGGAAACCACAGGGAGCGGGAGAGACTGCAGTCCACCAGCAGTCTGCAGAGAGCTCCTGCCTCATCCCAGGTGCTCCTGTGCCTGCAGGGCGCTACTCTGTTGCCTAGGCTCTGTGGCTCAGCAGTAGCAGTGACCACAGATCTCTGCAGGCCTTCGCAGTGCAAAGGCTCAAAAAAGAACTTGCTCGCACCAGCACTGAAACACAGGACACAACAACGGTGACACCACACCACAGGGACCCTGCCTGGACATGGATGGGACAGCTCAGGGAGCAAGCAAGGAGCACGTAGAGCAGCGATTCTCAACCTGTGGGTCATGACCCTTGGGGGGGGCAGGGGTGTGTCGAACGACCCTTTCACAGTGGTCGCCCGATTCATAACAGTAGCAAAATGAGTAGCAATGAAAATAATGTTATGGTTGGGGGTCACCACAACATGAGGAACTGTAATAAAGGGTCGCAGCATTAGAAAAGCTGAGAACCACTGACACAGAAGAGCTGATGGGCTGTTCTTTCCCAGGAGAGAAGGTTCTGGAAGGCCATGTGAAAGCTGCCTTCCAGGGCTTAGAGACGGCTGCTTTCAGCTGAACTCGCCTGTCTGGCAGACAGCCCCTACCACACCCCAGAGCCTATGGAGAGCTCTGTCCCCACTGCTGCTGGAGGGCTGGCGCTGTCAGTCCCTGCTGGCCCAGGGAGGCCCTCTCATCCCTCTGCTCATCAACAGTGGGCATGGAGACAAGCAGCGCTGCCCCGTTGGCTCTCCTGAGGAAAGGTAAGAAAAGTCACAAGCCAGGTCGAATTCCCAGGTGCTGCCCACAGCTGCAGGTCTTCACATGAGATCCGTGGTGGTAAAACAGGTCCAAACCCTAGTGCTGGAACCTGCCCGCCTGCCTTTGAAACTACCTGACTAGAAGAAGCCAGTGCTGTGGCTTAGTGGCAGGGAGAGAGACAGAAGACAGACACTGCCCATTCTCCTCAGGGGCATCATCATTCAGGTCAACGCTGCTCTTGATTTCCAAGGGAAAGAACACTCTGCTCGGCCCTCCCTCCCTGCAAAGTCACCTGCCAGCCAGCTCCTCCTGGGAGCAGGCCACTGCCCACAGGCTCTGTAGGCCATGTGGGAATTTGCAGTCACCTGCCACCATTACAGTGAATACAGTTTCCCCGACACATGGAGTAGCAGGTCAGAGTCATTGTACAATGACATACAATGTTGTGAAATAAGCACAGCCTTATTTCAAACACCACGTCCTGGACATTTCCTAGGGACGCCCTCAGTGTACTCTCAGGAATACTGCTGAAACACCGCTGTCCTGTTGGTGGCTTTCGCTTTAGCCACGATGACTCTGATAGCATTTCTTACACCTTCTTCTTAGAACAACCTGTCACCTGCTTGACAGACAGGACACAAAGTTTGGAGATTATGTGATGTTCCCAGCTTGAGGTTGACAGGGTCAAACCTCAGTTCCACCGGTGAATTCGGGTGAGCGGCTCCGCCTGTGCCCTTGGCTTGGCATGGCCTGTCAGCCTGTGAGGGGGAGACCCTAGTACCATGTTCGTGTGATCCAGACTCCTCAGGAACAAAAGTAACCCTGGTTATCTGACAACATTTCCCACTGACGACATCTTTTCCTGTCACCAGCCTTACAAGGCCAATACGGGGTTTCACAAGTCCTGCCCCAGGGCGGCCCCACAGCGGGGAGGTGGGACAGGAAACTCGAGCTGCTCAGGCTTCAGGTCCCCAACGTTTGACAGGGAAAGGCAATGCAAAGGCTGACAGAACAGAGACGGGTTAACGGAGCAGCCACAAAGTATCTTTGGGAATCCCTTAAGAAATCAAACTGCCGCAAAAAATTGGCTAAGGTAGACAGGGAATTAATTACCTGTGACTTCTAGAAATTTCTAGAAACTCTACCTTCCTTTCAAAGTCCCTCCCTGTCTCATGAACTCACTGCCCCCCACCCCACAAGGCTCATCTCTAGGCATTAGGATTGTTGCTATGGACTCAAAGCTCTGTATTACAGAGTCCTGCTACCCAGACAAATCCAAAAGGGGAAAACATGACTTAAGAAGGACCAAGCTCCTCACAAAAGAATAGGGTATTATTGGGGGGCCTTTGAAGTAATAAAATCTCCTTGGGCTTCGGGGTGTTTTGAGACTTTTAAAATGTTATTGCTAACTGGGGATGACAAAAGGCAATCACACAATTACTCATGGTCATGTCAAGGGAAGCTGGACAAGCACAGCATTAGTGGGGCAGGACGGAAAGAGTGTGATGCGCACGGCCTTAACCGGCCCCACCAAGAGCAGCAAGCCGCCCCTCAGACCTCTGGCCACAAACAGCTCCGAAGGCCTGGGTGGGAGGGTGCCACACTAGTCTCCTCCCGTGGCCACTTCCCCTGTGCAGCAGAGACTCTGAGTGTGTGACCCATACGGAAAGTGGAACCGCACACGCCCCTTTCACACACACGGAAACACACCAACTGGTGCTTGTGGGAGGGGGCGGGGCACTGGAGGCGTCCTCTTACAGAAGTCTGACTCCGCACAGAGAGGAGGCTCCGACCGACTTCTCCACTTCTTCAGCAGAATGCCCTCTCCACTGCTCACACATGAATGTGCGATTTCTCCTTGGGGGAGACTATGCTGAAAATTAGTGTTGCTTAAATACCGTTACCTTTTCTGGTGGAAAACTCCTTGGAATATTTTTCCAACATAGCGTATTTTCGAGGGATTTTCCCCAGCAGTTCAATGATCAATGCTATGTGATCTGCATTGGAAAACATTGCCAGCAAAACAGAAACACATGACAGTTTAATCAGTACACCGCATGCAGACACTGCACCACCCGCGCAGACAGAAACAGCGTGCCGCACGGGGGACTCGGGGCCGAGCTGGGGGTACCAGCTGGCAGACGCCCCTGCACAGGGGCCAGCCCTCAGGACACCTGCAGGGATGAGCTGAGCAAATGAGGTCGCCCCTGTCAAATTAGAAATCAGCATGTACTTCTGCTGCAGTGGGCTTGGGAATTTGGAAGAAATGCCTTTGTCACCATCAGCACTACAACCGGCAGCTGCTATCCCGTTTCTGTCTGCATCATGGCGTTTTTTCAGAAAGAAGAGGTACTACCTCTGCGATTGAAGAATTCCCGAGAATATTTTCCAGACAGAGCAAAGTGCCTTGGGATACTGCCTAGCAGCTCTATGATGTGGGCTATGTGGTCTATGGAGGAGAGAAAAGGACACAGGAACAGGAGGGGCAGGGGAAGGGTGGGGGGGGTAAAAGAAGAGGGGAGAAATTGAAATTAGTAAACAATCAGAAATTGATTCAAATCAACAATGTCCGCAGCACTCGCATGCAGAGGCCCTGGGGCGAGCCGCCCCCGTTTGGTGGAAACTGGCTCTCCCCCAGGGAACCCAAGCATCACAAGCAGCAAGCATGGGGGTGGCCGGGCAGGAGCATGGCATTCTGGCTGGAATTCATGGGTTTTCAACTCAGCTCCCAAACAAGACAGAGGATTAGGCAGCAGGTGAGTGGACCAAAGGAGCCTGGACAGGTCTCCAGGGTCAAACAGGTAGTGCCCAGGCTGCTGCTGCTCTTCGGCCAGCCCTGCTCTACTTCGGGGGAGCCACGAGGGTAAACTGCTAAATCTACAAGGCCAAATCGGGCAGCCCGGTGGGCCTGCTCACCGGGACGAGAGGGCTCCAAACGCAAAGCAAAGACGCCTGCATCTGGTGTTTCGGAGCCAAATCCTGGCTCTACTTTGGGACAAAAGCTCTTGGCCCACAGAAGCTGGCGAAGGAGGCCCTCGGCAGGCAGCAGCACGTACCTTCATCTCTGGAATAGTCCTCCCCTGAGTGTGGCTCGAACAAGTAATCTCCCGTTGCCAGCTCGAATGCCTAGGACACAACAGACGACATGCTAAGCACTCCAGAGAAACTAACTTCTCCTGCACTTTGTGTGGAGCAGATCCAAACCAGCTACCCCGAGGGGGCGCAATACTCCGCCCCGCGTCTCTTCCATTAAGTTCAAAAGACGCCACAGAAGTGTTTTTCACTTCACCTCTGCCACAGGCTACGTAACGGTTGTTTTCTCTTCATTTTGCCAGAAGCAGAGCTGAACTCTTGGGGAGTTGGCCAGCACCCAGGCAGGCCTGGCCTAAGCCCAGCACTTGCACTGGAAATGGTTGAGCCAGATTTCAGTCCATTCCAGCCCGGGCTTGTCTGTCCCAGAGTAGGTCCTCAAGCACTGCACTAAGTTGCTCTGCACAGACATCCAGGGCTAGCCCATCTCCTCCCTCCCCGCACCCGCCCTGATGAACCAACCATCTCACCACCTAGCAGCCCCTTGAGGACAGGCCAGGAAGGCAGGCCATCAGTCTGCCAGCAGTCTATTGCCTTTGCTCCTCCAACTCTCTCCAACTTAGCAACAATTCTCAAACACACACACACAGGCACACAACTGAATTCTCAATCTGGGGATTGGCACTTAGGGCTCTAAATAAGACTGCCATTATGAATGGCACTGGGGGCCCACCAAGGGTTCACTGACCTCTGACACCCATGTCCCTTCCTCTCTAGGCCTACCCTGTCCTCCAGAACCATCCCTGAGGCAAGTGTACCAACCAACGTGCTTCGATGGCCCAGAGGGCGGAGAACTCAAGAACATGCTGGGCTTGCATGAGGGGCCCACCTTGCTTGGCACTGCCACTAGCACAACAAGAGTAGGCATGGTTGGCTTCGGACCATTTCCTTTTGCTTGTTTGTTTTGCTTTTCAACAGGAAAATGTGAACAGCTGAAGAAGGGACGCAGGGAGGCAAGACTCCTGCCGCTCAGGACCCCCCACAAAGACTACGGGACGCACCGACCCTGAGCCATCCAAAGGTTGCCAGGGCAGAGAGGGCCAACAGACCCTGGCAGGTCTTTGCTTGGGACCTCAACTCCATCCAATAAAATGGAACACAGCTGGACCACTTCTGTCAGACCAGGATAGGAGAACCTCACAGTTGCCCCCACATCCCAGAAGGAACAGCTGACTCTCCATGGAACAGCCTGGGAAGCAATCAGTTCAATGCTGTCAGCCCCAAAGTGCAATCTAAAACACACCTGGGGAAGAGAGACTTGAGAAGCCCTATCAGCTGTGGTTCCCTACCATGCCCGCAGGGTCCCGGAGGGGGCAGTCAGATGGGAAAGGTCTTTTTATGTCTGATGACACACCCTCCCTCAGGGGCTGAGGCAAGTGGAAGGGACAAGAGTGCAGACAACTCAGCTCTGCAGGCTGGACACGAGCAGAGCCAAGAGGAAGGGCAGCCAAGACTCGGCGCCACGGGGAGTGAGAACATCCACCAAAGCAGTGCCACAGCACGCCACGCCGAGCCAGGAGAAGCCTGTTAGCAAAAGGGCCTTTGCAAAGCAGCAACAGGATGGAAACGCCCTACAAAACCTCAGGTCTGCTTCTTTGGATCCAAAGAGCAGGACAAGGGACACTCCTGCCTCTGTGCCCTGGCGTGGCTTGCTGGCTGCATGCTGGTGTCTACATGCATGAGAGATGAGGCAACGCAGTCAGCCACTCCCCACGGCCCTGCATCTGTTATCTCTAACATGTGGCCACGTGGCGCTGGTGCTGGTGCTGAGTGGAGTGTTCTCGTTCTTCTGCACTTGGCCCAATCACTGGAGGGCTTTCCTTTCTGTTCATGGCCCCCGGGAGACCAGGAGCGTCTCTCCTGAAGCACTTTTGCAACGACAGAGCGCTCTGATCCTAGGATCGGAAGTGACTTGCTGGTTCCACGACACGAGCAGTGTTGACGTCTGATAAACCCTGACAGACTGACCTGAACATCCACAGAAGGTCCTTTCCCAGTGACCAACACACACAAATGCCGAAGAGCCAAAGCCTTGGCCCACACAGAATTCTTAGGTCATGCTCCAGAGCTCGAGAAAAAGAAAATCAATTCAACAATGGGACCACTTATGCTTCCTCCTCAGCAATCGGCGCTGAAGTGTGACTCCCCGTGCACAGCCAGGCTCTTGCCTGTAAGGCCAACACTCAACACAATTTGATGCATCTAAAAGCTAAAAGGACTCGGGGCCACACCACTTCATTGTATTACCATCTGTATTACAGCTTTGTGTTTTGAAGTAGAATTAAAGAGAACGTTATATTTGTTCATTTCAACCACAAGGTGAGGGGAGGGGGAGCATTGCCCCATTTCTACCCGGTTCTCTAGGGTGACACAAGTTACCCATGGCACCCCAGGGTGGGACGGAGGCCCAACTCATCCTGAATCGTCGCCCTCAGACCACCTCTCCCAGTGGCCTTTGAAGCGCTGAGGTGCTATTGCTGCACCCTTGAGAAGTGGGGCAGGCTGAGAGCGTTTCCTGTGGAGGCTGCCAGAAAAACTGAAGCCACCCTCACCAGCAAGAGGCTGTCACGAAGGTGGCAGGGCAGAGGACAACTTGTTATCTAACCGGAGGTGAGACAGCTAACCTGGCAGAGAACGGCAGCAACGGCTACACCATGCTTCCACTGCATCTGTGATCTTGCCCTATTTTTCTGGTTATATCATCAACATTTAAAACCTAAAATTAGAAGCAGACGAGTGCAGAGCTGAAAAGGTTCTATGAGTCTAATTCAGGGCCACCCTGATTTACACCTTTGTGTTGCTGGGACAAGCAAGGCTGCCTCCCCATGATGTCCTCAAAGGACACACTTCCCCCCCACAGTCCCGCGGCCCAACGTGCGCCCTCCCTGGCTGCGGACCACAAGTAGGAGGGCTCTGCCTCCCACTGCAGACCAGCAGCGCCTCCTCACCCTCTGCAGGCTCACGGGGCAGTTGAGGCAACACTCTTCCTCCAACAAGCCTCCTCACCTGCCCCCCGCGGCCAACAATGGTGGCTCTTGCCACCATTCTTTTCCATATGAAGTCATTCAAGGGACCTGGGTTTTGATAGTCACCAGAAAACTGCTATCAACCAACTACCTACATCACTGTGATCTGATAGTCTCTGTCCCCACACCCCAGACATCCTGCTACAGGTTTGTTGGTTGAATCTGCTATGATAACTCGGAAAACACAAAGCACCTACTCTCCATGCCCTACCCCTGATCATTTAGCACACTGACTTTAACTTATGTATTTCAAATCAAACCCACTGCTGTCCAGCTGATTCTGACTCAGAGACCCTATAGTACAGAGGACAACTGTCCCTTAGGTCGTTTCTCCACCTCTGCAGAAGCACGCTGCCACATCTTTCTCCTGAAAGGCAGCTGGTGTGTGCCAAGTGCCCACCTTCCTGTTAATGGAAGAGCACTTACCCAATTACTTTAGCATTTGAAGATGTAAAATACACTACGCTCAAACCAATTCCCAAATTTCTTTTTGAATAAGACACTACAACTATGTATTTACTCTGCTATGCCTTTTTCTAGGGCAAAGTCCAGTGTTAATTGTTAAGACACCTCCCTTTTTTCCTATATGTTTGAGACCAAGCATCCCTGGGCTGCTCTGCTACAAGAGACTAGCAGACAGGGCTAGATAAGAAACTTTACTTTGAGCAGGGGGAACAACAAAATAACACTAAACAGCTACTATAGTCTAAATCCTGCTGGACACATCCCTTTTTTATCAAGCTATTAGAATTGATTTTGGATTTTTTAAAAATGAAATTGAAAAGGGAAGAAAAATCACCTTTCACAACACACAGAATCTTGTCTGGTATGAGACCTATGAAGTAAGATCCCTAAGAGGAAGAGGCTGGACTGGCCCGAGGAAGACATGGGGATTAGCCATGGAGGAGAGACCCAGCATTCTCATCCATGTACAGGAGCTGAGTAAATGAGGAAACTGTGTTGGAATGGGGGCCGGGGGGGGGTGAGACAGACTTGTGATGCACAAAATTGGCAGCAAAAACATCTGTGACACAGAGGAGAAAGAAGCAGCCCTTAGTGGCCTGAGGACAAGTGGCCACGTTCACCACAAGAATGAATTCAGAGCAGAGCACGCAGCTACCAAGAGCAGAGAGCACTGGCGAGCACTCCTGAGATGTTCCTGTGTAACAGCCGTTCCTCTCAGCTGGGAGGGAAGAGAGCCCGCCCCTCAGGCCATCTTGGCTGAGAGCCCACAGGGAGAGTAAGGGGTAAAGCCGGCACAGCCCCGGCAAGCGTCTGCAAACCCTAGGGATCCTCTCCAGTCTTTCTGTGCCACAGGTGAGGGTCCCACCTGACTCTTGCCATGGGGCTACGTGGGGTCTTAAGAAGAGAGAGACTCTCAAAATCCCCCCACCAAACCAGACTCAAGAAATCTGTAGCATGCCTGCGCAGAGCTGCTCAGACTGCCGGCGCTAGAGGGGCAGCCGCGCTCACAGTCCCTCGGTGCGCAGCTCTCAGTCAGCAACTAGGACCACGTGCCACGGCGAGGCTGTGCCCACCAAGGGCATTGAAGGGCCGCATCCACTTGCACAGAAGAAAATAGCTAAGCTGTTCTTACCATGCACGCCGTGCTCCATATGTCAGCAGGGGTACTGTAACCGGCACCTATCAAAACCTCTATGCATCTGTACTGGCGCGTCTGGATGTCTTCCGTGAAGTGTTTGTGCTGAAAGTGAACGCACATGTTACACGGGAAACAGTCTGTTAACCTATGATCACGAACAAATGTTTTACAAAGAAAACTCGACTTACCACCCAACAAGCATTTCCCAGGTCGGCAATTTTAACTCGAATGTTATCTGCATTCCGTGGATCCAGGGGGTTCACCAACAAGTCGGCTGCCCGAGTTTTCGCTGGCATGGGCAAACAGCAGGAGAGTTAGTGGGGGCAGCTGGGTGGCAGGTGTGAACACAGTGCTTGTCGAGGACAGGGTCTCCTATGCTCGAAAAGTGATGGTGTGATCTTTTAGACCTGGAATGCTGCAAGCTACACCCAGTGGAAGGTAAAACTCTTAGTCGCCAGCCTCGAAAACACTGTGTAAATTACAGGTAAACAGGGCTGGTCAAAGACCTCCGAGATGTAGCCTTGCCCTTTCTCGTGTTACCTGTGATCTCATCACTTGGACCACCATGGAACAAGCCAGCCTGGTGCTTTCCTGCCTGCATCTTCCCAGCTGCTCCGCTCCTGCACATGCTCACATCAAGCTCACTTGTGCTTTGCCACAGGAGCGCCAGGGGAGGAGCTGCCTTTGTGGGAAACCAAGCAGGGACAGACTCCTAGGGCGCTGCGCTCACACCATCCACCATCCCAATATCTCCCTCTGGGCTTGGGCCAAACCCGGACAGGACTCAAGGCTACATGATGGTTGGTCAAAGTTATGTGGTTGTGTCTTTGGACAAGGCAGACTCTGGAACGAAGGTCTCCTAAGATGACCTGAGCTTTGAGAGTAAAGCTCTTGAGTGCCCTCCCCAGGGCCTTGCCATTCTCAGTAACAGGTTAGCCCTTAGGGAGTCTCCACAGCAGCATCGGACCTGGCTTTCTGGGGCTTCCAGGACCAGGAGAACACCTCAGACAAGCCCCAACCATGGTTAACCAGGGAGCAAGTGACAGGAAAACTAACTTGGTGAGCCCTAAACTGAAAATCCTGAAGTGAGTCAGCATCTTCATCATTAAACCACAAAATGACCTATAAGCTCCGCTTTCAGGAAAGGATGAGAAAGAAGTAGCCATGGATTTCAAAGGTATTTCTGAAGTGGTATTTACAGACTAAACAGAAAGGCCTACTCAAAGCCAGAACATCAAACACCCACCTCAGAGAGTCCTTTTGTTCATCTAAAAGAAAAGGAAACCTCCTTTGGAACCCCAGTGCTAAGGAATCACTGTGCAGTGGCCCCACCCAGGCAGGAAGGCTCAGGTAAGCTGACCCCCAATAAGGTAGTCCGTTTACCAGCATGGCGCTGGGACCTTCGGCACCCATAAAGCTCTGCAGGAGGGCTCTAGGGGAGGCTGAGAGAATGGAGGACTTGTTTAACCTTCAAGAGCGATTCCTCAGAGGATCAAGCAGGCCAGCCAAGCTTTGTGTCCCCTTCTTGCTACCTGCCCGAGTCCAATGTCCCTGCTTTGAAGGATGGGAGTCCACAGTGGAGTGGCCCCAACCCCAGGTGTGAGCTGTCGAGCAGCAGCGCAGGGATGCTGAGAAGTGACAGGGCACACGCTGATGGAGCAGCAGCCAGAGCTCCAGGGTACCAGAAAAACACTGAGTTGACGGCTGAGAGGACAGCACTGGGAATGGGCCTATGAATTCCTAATGCAAGTCACCTAATCAAGCAGAAAAGAAGAGAGAATTCGAGATTAGTGAACCTGGGTTCAAATCTTACGTTCAACACCTAAAATGTGTAAGGCTTTGGCAAATGACAAACTCCTTGGTGCCCAGTTGTCAAGGAAGGAGGTCAAGGAGGAGACCTCCCTGCGGTCACACCTGGCTGCCTGCACTGGGTGGCTGGCCAGACCCACATGACCACCCGCAGGGGCCTGAGGCTACAACCTGGTCAGTGAGGGATGATATGATCCCCAGGCATCAGAGAGCAGGCAGAGAAAAGAGGGAACCAAATGGTGAGTTCTCCCCCAAAGTAGTTCAGACCCAAGGCTTGGCGGGAGAGGAGGAAGAAGCTGCATGCCTAAGGCATGACATGGTCTCCTCAGATCCCGGGTGTCGTTTTCTCCATGAAAATGAGTTAGCTGGTAAAACTGATTATAGTGATGACTGTACAACTCTTCTTAATACGAATGAACTATTAAATTGTATATGAGTTATACTCCAATAAAACTGTGTATTAAAAAAAATAGACAAGACACTGAGTTAGTTGGAATAATAAAATCCAGAACAGAAAAATAAGCAGATTAACAAAATCAGAAGTTGATTCTTTGGTCAGTAAAAGTGACAAACTTTTAGGCAGACTGAACATAAGTACAAATCAGCAAAATAAGAAATTAAAGAGGAAACAGTGCAACTGGACCAACGTAAAACAGAATTAAAATAGAATACTGTGAACAAGTGTAAGTCACAAACTGAACTACCTGGATGACATGAACAAATACTTAGCAGCATACGACCTGCTCTAACTGACTCAAGAAGAAATAGAAAGTCGTGGCAGACTCATATAGTAAAGAGATTAAATCGCTGATCAAACCTCACCTTCCCTTTCTTCCCCCTACGTTCTGGACCAGATGGGCTTCTCTGAGGAATGCCAAGCATCTAGAGAAGGATTTACAAGAATTCTGTTCAAATTCTTCTAAAAGAAAAAGGAGGTAAAATAGTCCTGAATTCATTATAGGAAGCAACATAACTTTGATCACAACACTAAACATATCACAGGAAGAAAATCAGAGGCCAATTATTTCTTATGAATAGAGGAGCAAAAAATCTTCAACCAAATACCAGCAAATAGAGTCAAACAGCATATTATGAGAGACACCATGATTAAATAGGATGCATTCCAAGAATGCAGGGATGATTCGATATTAGAACATCAATCAACATAATAAACCACATCAATACGGAAAAAAACAAACAGATCGTTTCTATGGATATAGAAAAAACACCTGCTAAAATACAACCCATTTTCTTGGTTAAGAACTCACAAGCTTGGAACAGAAATCCTTTCATATGAATAGGGATACATATGAAAAGACAACAGCATACCGAAAGCAGGAGCAAGACAAGGGGCCCTCTTCACCACTTCCATTCAACAGAAACCAAAGGTCTCTAGATTTGAAAATAAGTAACATCATCTTTATTCATGAATGCCATGATAGATACAGAAAAATCCCAATGAGTTTGCAAGCAAGTACCTACAGACACCGGATGAATTTAGCAAAAGCTGCGCGATGCAAGGCCAACAAACAAAGTTGAGTGTCTCTCCCCAGCCAGAGAAGTCTAAAAGGAAGGTCAGGGAAACCACTTTACTTACAGTAGCATCTAAGTCAGCGGTTCTCAACCTGTGGGTTGGACCCCTTTAGGTGTTGAATTTCCCTTTCATAGGGGTTTGTCCAATTCACAACAGTAGCAAAATTACAGTTATGAAGTAGCAACAAAGATAATTTTATGGTTGGGGGGGGTCACCACTACATGAGGAACTATATTAAAGAGTCGCAGCATTAGGAAGGTTGAGAACCACTGACAGAATAAAACACCTAGGAAATTCACTGAGTTAGGGACATAAAGGATCTATATAATGAAAATTATGAAAAACCACTGAGAGAACTTACGACTTTAAAAAACAGAAAGCTGTTCCCTGTATACAGATTACATTAAGATGCCAATACTACACAAAGTGATTTATATGCAATTAAAATTAAAATTCTAAAAGCCATCTTTACAGAAATGGAAAAACCAATCTTCTGCTTCACATACCCCCCCAAACTCTAAAACCACGTTCAAAGAGAAGGGTGAAGTTGGAGAGCCTCCTGCTTACTGAAAAGCCTGGTAGTACACAACAAGAGACCCACAGACTAATGGGAAAGAAATGAAATAAAAAATAAGCTCACACACCCATGGTCCAAGGTACTAAAGTCCATTTGATGGAGAAAGAAGAGTCTCTTAAATAGTGTCAGAATAACGGAGGAAAAAGGAAACAGAATCCATGCCTCACACCACACACAAAACAATTAAAAATGAATTAAGGATTTCAATATGACATAAAAAAACCATGAAATTCTTAGAACCAGTAGGGGTAACATTTTCAGGCCTGGCTTTCAACAATGTATTATTTAACAGAACAACCAAAGCACACACAAAACAAGGCAAAACAAACAAACAAGAAGACGGGACCCAAAAGTGAAAAGCTACCCAGCTGGAAGAATATCTTTAGAAATCGTACAACCAAAAACTATCTAAAACACAAAATATACCTCAAACTCCGACAACGTAACAACAGAAAGATAAATACGGTAACCATAAGCCGAGCAGTTGTGAATAGAAATTTCACCACAGACGTTACACAAATGATCACTAAACACATGGACAGATACTTGATGTCACCAGCCACCTGAGAGATACAAATGATGAGCAGAGATACCAGATACCAGTGTATTCCTACCGGATGACCAAAATTAAACACATTACCAAAACAAACAGAAAATAACAAATATTGGTGAAGATGTGGGGAGCCTGGAACCATTGCTGGTGGGAATACAGAATGATATCGTGGAAAACAGTATGGTGCCCCACCCCCAAAATAAGAAAAACAAAGTAAAGCTACCCCATGATCCAGTCATTCAAATTCTAGATATACACCCAAAAGACCTGCAAGAGGAGATGTGTACACCAATGTGCACTGTGCACTAGTGACAACAGTCAAAGGGTAGAAACCACCCAAATGCACAACCACAGATGAAAGGATAAACAAACTATGGTCCAAACACACATCGAGTGAAATACTACACAGGCAGGAGGAGAAACAGTCTTGATATGCATGTGCTACAACAAGGTTAGACCTGGAAGACATTATGCTGAGTAAAATAAGCCAATCATAAAAGGTCAAATATTGGATGACCTCACTTATGGAAAAAAGATAAGAAAAGGCTAACCTAAAAATATGAATTGTATTAGTAGTTACTGGAGGCAGAAGGGGCAGGGAAAAGAGTTTACAGTGGTAGAAATATACATTGATTAGGGACACGATGGCACATTCAATTATTGTAACCATTATCAAAAAGTTGTACACCTGTCAAAAGTTGAGTTGGAAAAAGTTGTGTAATACTTACAAAAATGAAAGAAAAAAGCTAATGAGTCTGCTTATATATATTGAAACACCTCATGGAACATGGTTCCTTGGTTTGGGGGTTTGGGTCATGGTTTCATGGGATATCCTAGTCCATTAGTCCAATAAGCCATTTAGTGCTCCTGTTCTGCCCCACAATTTGTGGCATAGAGTCTGGGGCCTTAAGAAGAAGACATGCCAAGAAAGCTGATGGTGCCCAGCTATGAAAACATAAAGAGTGTCTGGGGTCTCAAAGGCTTGAAGGTGAACAAGCGGTCATCTGGCTCAGTATCAACAAAGCCCACATGGAAGAAGCACACCAGCCATTGTGATCACAAGTTGTCGAAGGGGTCAGGTATCAGGCATCATCAGAATAAAAAATCTTCCATAGTGAATGAGGGGGGAAGTGCGGAGTGGAGACCCAAAGCCCATGTGTAAGCCACTGGAGATCCCCTTAAAGAAGGGTCTCGGGGAGGCGATGAGCCAGTCAGGGTACAATGTAGCAACGATGAAAAATACAACTTTCTTCTGGTTCCTAAATGCTTCCTCCCCACCTACCCTCAACTATCATGATCCCAATTCTACCTTGCAAGTCTGGCTAGAACAGAGGATGGTGCGTACACTGGTACAGATAGGAACTGGAAAGACAGGGAATCCAGGGGAGATGATCCCTTCAGGACCAGTGGTGTGAGTGGTGATACTGGGAAGGTGGGTCAGAAAGGGGGAACCAATTATAAGGATCTGCATGTGTCTCCCTGGGGGACAGACAACAGAGAAGTGGGTGAAGGGAGACTTCGGAGAGGGCAAGATATAACAAAATAATAATTTATAAATTATCAAGGGTTCATGAGGGAGGGGGGATTGGGAAGGGAGGGGAAAAAAATGAGGAGCTCATGCCAGGGGCTTAAGTGGAGAGCAAATGTTTTGAGAATGATGAGGGCAATGAATGTACAAATGTGCTTTACACAATTGATGTATATATGGACTGTGATAAGAGTTGTATAAGCCCCTAATTAAAAAAATTGTTTTAATGACCTGATCTATCTAGATTTTGTCTGGACTTCCTCTTCATTTGGAAATCCTGTAATTATATTATTTGTTCACCCTTCTTGCTTTGTAGTTTTTGCTGTTTACATATTAATATGGTGGTTTTCTCTTTTCAGTCTTTTAAAATTTATTTTCTTTTTGTGAATTCATTATCTACTTAAATCTATGGCTGATGCCATGTATCTTAAAAAATTGAAAAATCTAAATTGTTAATTTGTGACTCATGAAAACTATGAAATTAAAGTTCAATGTTCATAATAAAATTTCTAGGTAAACAGAAGAAAAAAAAAGATTACACATGGCCATCCAAGACCCAACAACTAGTCTCTACATCCCAGGAACACTAGAGGAGGAGAGGCAGAGATAGGAAGATATTAAATGTGTGGCTAACTGTTTTCATGACTTGCTTCCTTCCTTTGCCATGACACTGAAAGAACTTCATGGTACCTCAAAGATTCTACAGAAGAATCCCAAGCCAACGGGGGAGGGAATGCACAACAGAATTTCTGAACCGTTGAGACTTAAGACACTTATCAAAGTACTGCCCTGAGATAATCTTTAAACCTTAAACCAAAATTGTCACCTGAAAGTTTCTCCAAACTAGTTTTACTTACCTGTCTGCTGGGAGCATTCTGCTTTGTTAAGATCTGTCTACATGGGATCAAACTGACAAGAGCAACTCAGAAGATTTAAGTATGAGCCTTGGGTTGGGGGCACCAGTGAGTTTACGTCATGAAGTAAAACCAACTCAGAGAGGAGAGTGAGAATGGCTGTGTTTGCAGTGTGCTGCCCGTGCCACTGAGCCACATGCAGATACAGGGAACTGGGCATGTTGTGCTGTGCACAGTCTCAATAACTGCGATACACTCCCCATGTATATTTTGTAAAAACAAAAGAAGATTAGTAAGATGTTCATGTGACGGCACCATTGGGCCACCCACTCTCACTTGTTTCTGAAACACACCCAATGAGCTGCATAACTCAATTAAGCCAGAGGAAATATAGTTTAAGATGCGATACTACTTTAATAAAAGACACATCATAACATAGCTTATAGGCTTTTGGGTTCTTAATATCCTTCTTTAACTTAACCAAAAAAATTCTGTGCCATCCTAGCTAAGGATCATAAATTAAGTCACCTACCTCAAATGCATTCCAAATAATTGTAGTTAATTTATTTCAGTATCCATATGAGAGATGAGAAGATTTGCTTATTTTCCTGTCTTTGTGTAGTATAAGTTACTTGAAGGCACGGTCAAAGCCTATTCCAACTTAGGGACGCTAACACTTCTTACTCCACTGTGCAAACATACGGGGTCAGGTTGTCTACTCCTGTGAGAGTGCCCACAGCTCCCTGCTCACGAATAATGCGAGCATGGGATCAGTCCCCCTTGGTGTCTTCCTTCCAAAAAGAAAAACCAGCCTATAACTGCTGTCTCCATTGTGTGTGTGTGTGTGTGTGTTTTGAGAGAGGGAGGGAAGGAGGGAGGGAGGGGACAAGAATGGAAGATCTCAGTTCCAAAGAGGCTGAAGCCAGTACATCATTCTTCAATCGCCCACTCTAGGGTGACACGGAGTCATTCTCATTCCATTTGAAGTTACCACCCTAGGGACGAGGAAGATGGCTGCCGCCAGACTGGACTGTGTTTGGCCCACATTAACTGATGCCCTTCACCCTAAAGAATCCTTACCAAGCAGGCATGATCCTCTCGGTATGAAGGTGGCACAAGCAAGGAGCACAACGAGGAGAGCGCACGCCAGCACTGACTGGCTCCTTCAACACCTCCTGGCCTCTAGGTGCCAGGAGCCAGTCTGGCAGTGGGAAGACAGCATGAACAAGACATACAACATTCCCTTACCCTTAACACATCCCAATAAGAAACTTGGAATGTGGGTAATAAGTAAATGAGTGTTCCACACCTTGGAGCAGTGCTCCCTGTAAGGAAATCACAGCCTGGGACAGAGATGGGGCCAGGGGAAGGGGTGTTGGAAGAGGGCAGTATTTAGGGAGATGTGTTCTGAGGAGAGGCCTAAATTTTAAAAAGGGAGAACAGGGAAGGGCAGCCAGTACCAGGGCCCAGAGGCAGAAACTAAGTCACAGTTTTGACAAACAGAAAGAAGTCATGGCGTAGGTGGTTCAGAATGAACAGGGCTAAGAAAGACAGGGGCTACCAGCTGCCAGGAACAGACTGGTATTTCCCAGAGTGGATGATACCATCCCCTGGGCATCCTGG
The DNA here is from genome assembly GCF_050624435.1 of Tenrec ecaudatus. Classification (NCBI taxonomy): domain Eukaryota; kingdom Metazoa; phylum Chordata; class Mammalia; order Afrosoricida; family Tenrecidae; genus Tenrec; species Tenrec ecaudatus. The sequence continues at coordinate 124,488,293 of NC_134538.1, forward strand.
AGCAATCGAGGGAAATTGCAATTGCAGATACCTGTACTTTATCCTGAACTATGAGCTACAGTACAAAAGCTTTTACATGCTCAAATTATGAACTATATTACACAAGGTTTTCATTACCATGGGGGGGGGGGCGCCAAGTCATTTTTCCCCCCCTGAAAAGGGGGTGGTAGGCTTACCAAGTTTGGGAGTCTGAATGTCACCACTGAGTGCTGTGGGGAAGAGGACGACAATGGGCCGAGCTTGACTGGGGTACAGAGAACAGATGGGCAGCAAGGACCGAGGGTAGGAGCTGCATCACAGCAGGCTGGGTGAAGCCCTAACAGGCTACTGCGCAGGTCCTCTGTCTGGGGGGAGCCAGCAGGCAGTATTGCCCCAGGCCCTCTGGGCTTTAACGAGCCAAGCTGAGACACATGCCATGGCTCCAGCGCAGCTGTCCTCCGAGAAAAGCAGCCTCTTCCTCTCAGCTTTCAGTCTTTTCTTCTGCTGCTCACTCCCCAGTGTGCGCCCTCTAGTCTAACCACAGGGAGCTACACAAGGTCCTGAGCAGAGCCCACTCCTCTTGTAGCCTCATAATCCAGGATGAAATTAAGCTATCAGCTTTGCAGCCTTCCAAACGTGGTATTGCCCATGTTGGGAAACAATGCTCCTGAGCAGACCCCTTCCATGAAGGAAACACCCAACAGGAGGTCACAGAGGTGATGACGTGACTGAGTCAGCTGCCTCCACCAGATGCCTGGGCACATCCCTGAAACTTGCCAACAGTGGACCAGGCCTGCATGGTAAGAGGATGGCAATGGGCAGGGCTGAGTGAGAGGGGGCTGCGTGCTGGAGTCCGGGAGCGAGATGGGGAAAGGGAGGAGGGGGGATGCAATCTGATGACCACTCCTGTGTTTGCTCACTGTTCAATAGATACTTACCTCAGCACTAAGTCCGAGGAGACAATGGTGCAAACACACTCCACTCTGAGAGTGCACCTTCTCCAAGGAAGAAAGGCAATGCCAGTGACCAAGGACGACATATGAACAGGAGGGAAAACGGGCAAGAGAAGCCAGGCTGGAAGCATGTCATGCAGAAGGCAGCACGTCACCTCTGTAGCACTAAACGACAGAGGAATCGAAGGCTGCCCAAGGATGGACCGTGGAGGAACAGGAGAAGACCGATGGTAACAGGAGGGAAAGTTCAGAAAAGGCACAGCAATGTTCACCACCAGCATTCTCATGTCCTGAGGGGCACCGAGGCACCCCTAGGGCTGTTACATGCCGTCCGTCCCTGTCAAGTGGACGCATCCTCATGAACTCTGCCCACGAGTGCTCCCAAATTACGGACAGTGCACAAGATTTACACAGGAGGACAAGAAAAGGTCTTCGCTACAGGTGAAGGTTGGTGAATAAACGGAGAGGAAATGAGGAATGAAAAAACCCAACATTCTATAACACAATTCTGGACAAGGTCATAAACAGATGCAAGTTGTTGCAGACAGATATTTGCCAGTGCCATTTGTCTCCTTGGTGGGGCTCCAGGAGCCCTGCCATCCAGCTCCTGGCCCATCACCTCCTCTCCACCGTGGGTCTCGTCACATGGTACACACACTCCTTTGTCTTCTCAATCATTTGCTCCTGGCCGGCCTGCCTCTGCTACAACAAGGGCAAGGGCGCGGTGGCTTTGTTTTCTACTCTATATCCTTGAGACCCCCATCACAGCTTTGGGACATCGGGGGCTGGAGGTTGTTCAAAGATGGACATGGTCTGGCCATCGTGCCACTGGAAATCAGGGATAGGGCTCAGGGATGTTGGGGAAAGACTGTGGATCGAAAAGGAGAGCTGGCTGAACAGAAATTAAGAGGTACACTAACACTTAAGAAAGCTAAAAACAACGGAGTGGGAATGGCCAATAGGAGCAGTTGGACAAAGTGGAGTCTGAGGTCAGGGTCAGTAGGGTTAAGGTCCCCGTGTAAATCCAAGTCCTACTGCTACTGTGTTCACAAAAGGAGCCCACCTGGAGTGGGATGTCAGGATGTCATCATGCCAAGAACGGGGTGTGAACAGTTCTCTGACCTAGCACATACTGTTTTCTTTTTAAACAACATGTTTTAAGTTTAATAATCTAAACTTGGAGATTTTTCTTTTGCCACTCACTCATTCACTCCAATGTGAAATTTCCAGATCTATACAAATAACTCTCCCAGCTCTCACCATCATTCAAGATGAATCAGGATGCAGTGGGCCAGGAACCTAAGGTCTGACGACACCCCATCTATGCGTTAGTCCTCAAGTCTTACAACTGTTCATGGCAACAGGGCAAGGTCATGCTCACCTCCCTGCGTAGCTGCTGACCAAGGCAAGCATTCACTGAGAAGCTTGTTTTCAGATGATGCTACTCTGCTGGGTCACATATTAGTTAGATCCAATATGATTTCATCCAGTGCTAGTGGAAGCCATTTCTTTCCTTAGATAAAGGAAGAAACCAAAGTCCCAGAGCTAGAAAGTTTTGTGCTGAGGTTTCATCTTGACACTAGACACCAAAGCCACAAGCAAATGATTTTTTAAAAAGCACCTGTGATCAATTATGCTCTCTATAAATCTATAAGTAAGGCAAAGTGCAAGTACAAAAGCAAAAAACCCGAGGAAGTTGATTTTTACCTCTGACCTGTCTGAGAAGTGGACCTATATCCTTCCACATGAAAGTCTTTAAAAGCACCTTTAAACTCTCCCTGGTCAGGGTAAAAGTAAGCAGAGGATAAACGTGCCCCATAAAAAGCACATGGTTGGGATGTGAATAGCTTTCATTGGGGCAGGCTGCTGGGAGACTGGAAGAAGAGAGTTATTTACAAGGGTCCTATCAGCAACGACTGACCATGCACTAATCACTCTGGCCAACAGAGGGAGCCGAGGAGGTTTCTGAGCTTGCCCACTCAGAGCCAATATGGAGACCCACCATGATGCCCACTTCTTTTGCTTACAAGAAGTCACTTAGCATTTCACAGGCACTCACACCGAGGCAAGGTAGGGCCTTTTTGGGTAGATGAGTAAACAAATTCCAATCTACATTCTGTCAGTACATTGATCTCTTTTGTTATTTCCTTTAAGACTCAATTCTGGGCCAGTTTCAGAAGCCCTGATGGGACTGTCGGGTAAGTATTGATCTTTAACCTCAAGGTCGGTGGTTCAAACTCACCAGCCCCTCCATGGGAGAACGATGATGCTTTCTGTTTCCGTAAAGAGATACAGCCTCAGAACCCCCACCCAAGGCTGCTGTGAGTCGGACTGACTCAATAGCAGTGGTGTTTGTTTGGTTCAGTTGTATCTCTCCCCACTCCCTTTTTTGAGGGGGGTTTGAGTTTTGGGCCTTATAATCAGGAACAACAAACAAAATAATCTTAATATCTACTACTGTCTCAATCTCTACAAAGACATCACCAACCAGAACAGACATTCTCCTTGACTGGAGAAGATCACAAAACTAAATATACTACCACCAGATGGAAGATACAAATTTAAAATTAAACTCCCTATTCTAGAAAACTACAAGGTATAAGTGGTAGACACTAAAAAGGTTTCCGCAGCTGTGTGATTATCATTGATTAAATACAGAAAGAATAAGATTTCAAAGTCTCAGAAGTAGGATTGGGCATGCAGAGGGCAAGAGAATGCACGCCCCGTGGCACAGGATAGCTTTTCAGTCACACTCCGTGTTCATACGCATATGAGTGTAAAATGAAAATGGCTCAGAGAGATGGCTTTCCCACTTCCAGCGCTTATCCACAGCATGGACCTGGGATAGTGAGCTCCGACAACTGATGGGAAGAACACTTACTTTTTGGCAAATCCCCAGTACTAGAGGCCGAAACCGTCCTGCTTCTGTCATGGGATGGGCTGCTTTCCTCTTGCTCGGTAAGTGGGGAACCCTCAGAATGGGCAGAGCCACAGGCCACAGGTTCTAAGGGTCCAGAGAACAAGGAGGTGGAAAACTCTGGAAGCTGGGACTCGGGAATTTTATGTCGTCCATTTGGCAATTCACCATTGAATTGTTCATATGGGCTGCTATACGTGTAATCACTCTCAGCATCCGGCTCATCCAGGGTGTATTCCTCGGGGTTCGGGCACTCATCATCCTCCTCCTCTTCATCATCCAGCTGCTGTCCCAGGGAGAAAGGGCCATTCTCAATATGGCCATTGGTTTTCGGCGATTCTATCCACGTAGGGTCGATGTGTGCGAGTTCCTGTTCAACATCATCTTCATCTTTCTCGATGTTTTCCTTCTCGGCATCTTCTTTCTCCTCCTGGTCCTCGGGCTCACCTTAAAACGCAGACAAGTTCAGAAGTGAGAACTCCAGGTGGGCCCCTCTCGTGAACACAGTAGCAGTAAGTCCTCCGTGCCTTCAGCAAGACACACTTTTGAACATCCTTAATACCACAGATAGCAAGCACCTTTAGGCATTATCAATCCTGTCCGTCAGTTAATAACTAACCTTTTATTAGAAAAATTTAACTTGGGGAGGGCAGCTTCTAAAGAGAGCTGCCCTTCCAGTTCTACTTTCCCCGGCAACCTTCACAAAAGGTTTGTAGTGTAACATTACTGTCAGGTTAAAGGTTAACTACAAACTACAAGAAGGGAAGTGGTTAATTATAGATACGTGATACAGAAAACACTTTTGAAACAGTGTGTGTGTCTTTCTGATATTCATTTTCAAGTGAACCAGCACACTATTTTCTGTCCACTCAACTAGAGTTCAGCTCTGAGGATGCACATTAGACCATGCAACCCCCTGTGGAACCTCGAGGGTCTCACTGACCGTGGTCCTTCTCGGCCTCTCCCTCGGCTGCCTCCTCTAACTCGGCCGTCGTCAGCTTCAACTCCCGGTAATCTCCGTCCTGCTCGTTGGAAGGGACAGTGGAAGGGATGTTTTCTTCTACTCTTTTCCTTTCGGCCTCTCGCTCTAATTCTTCTATTTCCTGCAGGCGTTTTTCCAATAACTCCGCCTGCCTCTTCTGCTTCTTTTTCAGTTTTTTCTTTTTGTTTTTAGATATTTTTCCTATCTACGACATGTCAAAAAAAACACACAAAAAAGGCAGAACAACAGTCAGTTTGTTTCTTTTTAAAGCCCAGCACAAAAGCAAAAGTGCCAGCAGCACTGCAAACACTAACAAATCCCTCTTACGAGTCCATGCCGGTTAAAACCACCCACCCAGACACAAGCCTTGCCTCCCTGTCAGGGATGCATCAGACCAGGAAAGAGAGAGCAGAGCCAGCTAACATCAAAAACTAGGTCTGCGACTCTTGGGTCTGGTCCCGCCACCAGAGGGCTATGCACCCAAGCCCAGTGAGCCCCCTGCATTTAGGCTGGAAACGGAATTGGGGAAGCTGACGTGCTCTTGCTTTTAGACAAGAAGCCTTCTTACACGGTGTATTTGTGCTACCTCTATACACAGGGATGCCCTTCCTTTTCCTCACCGTCTTAACGCCTCCAAGCAGGTATAGTTCACTGTTTGCCACAGCACTGCTGGGGCTTGGGCCTCATCTACAGAGCGACCGTCGACAGCCAGGGTGACATAAACTGCCAGAAATGTGCATATGAAGCAGCAGCAAGGGAGGCAGGGACTCCAATCACAGTTGAGAACTTATCACTGGCAGTGGGGACCTCTACCGTTTCACAGACTCAGTCATCAAAATAAGCAGCTGGTGCAGAGGCAGGACTATGGAGGGGGACTCGGCCTTCTCTGCAGGCAGGACACCATGCAGCACTCTGGTCTTCCAGGCAGTTTCTTGAAGAGCACATAGCCTGCCCCTCTGTTGGTTAAGGTCGGTTTGGGTGTGCTTTCATGTTACACGGCCTGTTTCACAGATCCGAGTTACCGTTCTAACCCAAGCACAAGCTCATAGTGCCTCTTCCGATTTTCCATCGCGCGCGCGCGCGCGCGCGTGTGTGTGAGAGCACTACTTGACCGTCAGTCAGACAGAGTGCAAAAGCAATCACAACTCAGTCCCCACTCTAACTGCCAGCCTTGTCCAGCACACACACACAACAGATGGGAAGATATGGAGACCCATTTCCGGCACAGGAGTCACTGGGGCTGCTGTCTCCTTAGCGCCCACTCTTTCACTAGACCACACAGAATTCTCAGTCACAGCTATGATCGCCTGCAATCACAGAAACACAGCTGTAGATAGCTTAGAGTATTTCTTACACGATGCAAATGTTAACAACAAAACTGTTTAACCTTTCTACACTCAATTACAACATGATTAGTAACTGACAGCTTTAATAGTTCTCCTTTTCTGTTAGCTACGACTTCATTCCCCATGTGATACAGGTCCACAAACACACTGATCACCACAAAAACATAACAAAACCAATGACAAGGAAAGCACCGGCGGCCACAGAGCAAGTGAGCACGTGCTCCTAGTGCAGCAGGTGAACGCCCCGCCCCATGAGGTGACAGCGCAACTGGGGAATGATGACAGCTCTGTGGAAGGCCTAGAAGGCTCTAGCAGAACACTGTTGCAGAGTTTTCATTGATGCATGTAACTGCGGCTTGCGAGCAATGTTTTTGTTGTTGATAACAAATTACAGGGACATTTTCTTTAAAAATAATGAATTTCTCCTGAAATGGCACGAAAAGCTTCAAGATATTCATTTCGGTGTGCCCCTGACAAAAGTGGGGTCCACTCACCTTGGGGCAACACTAACCTTTGCAGCTCCATAGGAACTGTGCCCTCGGACAACACCAATTCATGATACAGTCAAGGTTACACAGTATTCATACACATGTCCACTTTTGACAGGTAAGGACATGAGAAGATCTGCAGCAGTTTGAGGGAGCAACAAAAATCCACAACCACCTAACAGCTGCTGGGGAAAACCAAGGCTTTGGAGAGTTCAAGAATGCAAAGTCCCTTTTGACAGGAAGGTTAAGAAAAGCACATCTTTAGTACTTACAGGTTTTTGTTGTGGGGCCGTACTCACTAAAACAAAGCGAAACAAAACACATGTTTAGAGTAAAATGGCTAACACTATCATTCTGCAGTTTTCCATCTAAAATGGAGTACTTTCTCTTAATGATTACTACTTTAAAACCCGTGCTACCACATTGTCTTAATCACAGGGATCTAAAGAAAGTTTACCCAACTCAAAAAAGCCTGACTCATAAAGGGCAGACATTGTTCACACGGAGTCATCTCTTATTTCCCTAAAATGAAATATCATATGCATTCCTGTTAAAGAGTCAATCCCCCAACACCAGCTGACAACTGAAGGACGTGAAGGCTAGTTCATAAATGCCAGAGTCACTGACAGAAGTTTATGGAACAACCCGGTTAAAAGAGGAGACGTGCATCTATATTATCATGTATTCCGCAGGCTTTGTACCACTAAAAACCACCATATGCTGCAATGAGTGGTCTAGACATGTCTAGAAACCAGACTGCATTTCCTGGGTAGAAGATTTAGGCCTCGAAGGACTTGCTTACAGTCAAGTCAAAGTTGGCGTCCCTGCGTGTCGCCACTGTGGGTCTCCCTCTTCCCTGCCAATCCTCCACCTTGCTTACAGCGTGGTGCTGTGGAGCTCCGGTTACTCAGCCAAACAAGCTCTTACAAGCCACGTCTCTAACTCATGCATGTCTAATTCAACTGCCTCCAAGGCGCAGTTCTCAAGGATCCCCAAACCAAGAGAAAGCAGCTTCTGGCTCAGCCCCCTCACCTGCAGACCCAGAAGGAGGAGGAGCACCTGCTTTCTGCCACTCAGTGGCCTCCGCGGCCATCCTTCTCACATAGGCATCGTCCACGCACATGAGGATGTTCTCCGGCTTTATGTCCGTGTGAATGATCTTGCATTTACTGTGCAGATAATCTAAACCTTGAAGGACCTGTTTACAGTGAAGTCAAGAGAGGTCGTGAATGGGCAATCCTTTACTACTTAATTTTTATCCATTTATATAATAAGTTATATAATCATAAGTTCAAAATTCACAAGATACAGAAGAGAAAGTCAATTCTACACCTGTCAGCCACAGAAATCCAGTTTTCCTTCCTCCAAGCAACCTGTGTGTCATTCCATGGGTAATTTACGCTCATGACAAGGAAATATATGAAAATACACATATATTTTTATAACAATGTTATTGAGATTTCAGATACCATACAATTCACCACTACATGCATAAGTCAATGTTTTTCCTATGTTCACAGAGTTTCCACCTTCCCCATGGTCTTATTTTAGTATATTTTCATCACCCCAAAAGAAAATCCTATACCCATCTGCAGTAATTTTCATTTCTCTCAACTCCTTTGCTGCAAGTAACCACTAGTTTTTCTATCTTGGTGGGTCTGGAGATTTCAGATGTTTTTTTTTTTTTTTAAACAGAAGCACATATGATGGGCATATTTTTAAAGTTCAACCCATGTTGTATAGCATGTGTCAGTAGTAGACAAATAATACTGTCAAGTAATTCTCCAATGTGCCACATTTTTTTCAGCCATTGAATTGACAGATATTTGGGTGGTTTCTCCTTTTTGGCTATTTTGGCTATAATAAATGCTGCTATAAACTTTTTTTGGCATTTCTTAAACCTTTAATTCTTCAACCAGTAAGCTGAGTTGCCATGAATTTCCTAAAAAGTAAACAGTATAAAACTATTTTGGAATGTGTCAAACATCTTGAAAAACATGCTTATGAAGTCTGAACTTTTAAAAAACTTTTATTGGGGGCTCCTACAATTCTTATCTCAACCCATACATACATCCATTGTGTCAAGCACATTTGCACATTTGTTGCCATCATCATTCTCAAAACATTTGCTTTCTACTTGAGCCCTTAATATCAGCTCCTCATTGTCCCCCTCCCTCCATGCAACCCCCCCTCATGAACCCTTGATAATTTATAAATTATTATTTTGTCATATTTTACACAGTCCAAAGTCTCCCTTCACCCACTTTTCTGTTGTCCATCCCCCAGGGAGGAGGTAAGAAGATCCTTGTAATCAGTTCCCCCTTTCTACTCCACCTTTTCCCCACCCTCCAGGTATCGCCACTTTCAGCCCTGCTCCTGAAGGAGTCATCTGTCCTGGATTCCCTGTGTTTCCAGTTCCTATCTGTACCAGTGTACATCCTCTGGTCTAGCCAGATTTTTAAGGTAGAATTGGGATCATGATAGTGGGGGGAGGAAGCATTTAAGAACTAGAGGAAAGTGTATGTTTCTTGGTTGCTACCCTGCACCCTGACTGGCTCATCTTTTCCCCACAACTCTTCAGTAAGAGGGTGTCCAAGTTGCCTACGGATGGGCTCTGAGTCTCCACTCTGCACTCACCCTCATTTACAATGATATGATTTTTTGTTCTTTGATGTCTGATACCTGGGCCCTTCTACACCTCGTGGTCACACAGGCTGGTGTGCTTCTTCCATGTGGGCTATGATGTTTCTGAGCTAGATGGCTGCTTGTTTACCTGCAAGCCTTTAAGACCCCAGACGCTATATCTTTTGATAGCCGGGCACCATCAGCTTTCTTCACCACATTTGCTTATGCACAAACTTGTCTTCAGCGATCATGTTGGGAAGGTGGTGTGCATCATGGAATGCCAATTTAATAGAACACAGTGTTCTTGCATTGAGTAAGTTCTTGAGTGGAGATCCAATGTCCATCTGCTGCCTTAATACTAAACCTATAAATATATGCATGTAGATCTACTTCCCTGCTATCCTATATAAATATATTTACATATATACATGCCTGCATTTAGACCTCGATAAATAAATACTTTTTGTCTCCTAGTTCTTTCCTCTATTTCCTTTTACTTTCCCCTTGTTCCACTATCATGTTCAGCCTTCATTTGGGTTTCAGTAATTTCTTTCGGTTACAATGCACTTGCTGAATCGCTACCAGGCCTCTCACAACCTCCTCGCCACTAATTTTGAATCACTTGTTGCTCCCTTATCCCTGGGTTGGCCAACACCACCATCTCCTTACCCCCGCCGCCTCCCCCTCTCCCATGTCCCCCCCAGAACCATTGGTCCCATTGTTTTCTCCTCCAGGCTGTTCATCCAGTCTATCTTATCTAGATAGATCTGCAGAGAAAATAACATGCACCAAAAAACAAGGCATAGTAAGACAAATCAAAAGAGAACACAACAATGACAACAAAAAAGAAAACTAATGACCCATAAAAGAATAAATTAATTTTTAAAAAAGGAAAAGAAAAAAAATTTAATTTAAAAAAAGAAAGAAAATCCTAGAAATAGATCAAAGTCTGATTTTTTACCTCTAGACATGTCCTCCAGTCAAGTTCGAGGGGGTGGCTACGCTCTGGTCCCAGAGTCTATCCTTTGTACTCCCTTGGGAGTTCCCTGCTCTGCTCCCCCAGTTGCTCAGTGTTTAGTGTTTTGCCTGGGTGTCATAGGGTGCTATAAAACATTTCTATGTGGACATATTTTCATTTCTCTTGGGTACTGAGTTATATACTCAATTAACATGGCCCTTCAAGATGTATTCTCTTATGTACATTATGTTCTCATTCTAGATTTCATATGCCTCTGGCTATAGTTCTACTTTAGAAGGGATTATCTAACAAACAGGAAAAGGATAGAATGAAGGTATGACCTTAGTAGAGGGTGTGACTTGTAATGGATGTAGGAAATGATAGCCCACGGCTGAGAGAGAAAAGGTGCTTTGGAGTGGCCTGGGAAAATCCCTAACTGATTCAGATCAGCAGAAGGCCAATACCTACTGGAGACATCCTGCCAGAGGCCCCAGGTCACATGTGCATAAATAAGATTCAGAGGTAGAGAACAGATTTGGGTGAAATTTGATTACACCATGTAACTCCTATCAAAAGACCTTTCCCTACATGGGTCGGATAGGAAGCTGAGGGAAGATATTGATAGGATTCATCTGCGAGTAATTGTAAACAGGATTCTCTGCAATGCTATCCTCCAAAAAAACAAAACGAACTCTCTGCCTGCGAGTTGAATCTGACACAAGACAGGGTAGCGCTGCCCCAATGAGTTTCCAAATCGTAATTCTTTATGGGAATATGAGGCCTCGTCTTCACTCCTGAAAAAGGCTGGTGCTTTCGAACTGCTGATCTTGAGGATGGCAGCTCAGCAGGGTTCCAATGCCATCCTGCTGCATGTAGAATAAGCCATCTGAGAAGCAGTGGGTGTATTCCCATCACTGGTCAGGACCAGGATTGGAGTGCATCCTCTGGCCCAGCATTTAGCTGACCGCTGGCCTGACCTTAGACTTGGACTAAACAGCACTCATCAAGAGACATTTCCTCAAATGCCTGCTAGTTCTGTGGGACACGGCTGAGATTATTTGCAGAACCAGAGACGCCAGGGAATATATTTATGGGGGGCGGGTTTGGTGTGGGGGAGGAATGGAGCGCTCTAGTATCTTGAACGAATTGAATTTGGGGGCTTTCTTCAATTTCCATCTCCTTGAGACGAGTTTGGTATTAATTCTTACATAAGAAATTACTACCATAGGAATAGCTAGAAATGGAACAACCGGGCGATGTGTAACTTGGAGGCGCTGCCAAACTGTTTTCTACAGTGGTCACATGGTCACATGGTTTTCCATGCCCACGAGCCATCGTAAGGTCCCAATGTCATCACCCACACTCACGGCCCAGTGTTCCTAGAGGCGGCGAGGGGCGCCTCTCATCTTGGTTTGGCCAGCATTCTCTTGATGACATTATGTACATATCTATTTTTATAGTATATTTTATTGTGGTTTTGATCAAAGTTCAGCACAGCAAATAGGGTTCCATTTAATAATTACTATACAAATTGTTCAGTACATAATTGGTTATGTTTTTAAAAATATGTTGTCATTATTGTTCATTCAATTTTGGATTATTTTATGGATCATTTATAATCACATATGGAGTTTTTAAAAGTATATTCATTGGTAATATACTTTATGAGCCAATCTATTATTTAGCTCAGAGATACCCTGAGCTTATACATACATATATTTTTAATAAATACAGCAGAAAAGTAATGTACTTTAAAGTCAAAAGAACAGCCCAGATAACCAGACCATAGACAGCAACACACGAAAAAGAAGTAGCTTAACTGCATTTTAATGAGGCACCTGCTTATAGTGTTACCGACTCACTTGAAACACTACTATTATTCTAGCATTATAGACATTAAATTAAAACTCAATTCCCTCCTAAACAAAAATAATTTAAAAAGCAAAAGGCCATGTCCTCACACCTATTAACAACTAGGTTCAAGGTTCAATGATCATTAGTTTTCAATAAGCATCACTATTCATTTTAAGGCACTGTGGTGGTGTAGTGGTTATTAGGTGGGCTGCTATGACATCGTCAGTCCAAATCCTTTTTATTCCCAGAAAGAGTTAGTCTCGGGACATTCATAGAGACAGTTCTACCCTGTCCTTTAAGGTGGCCAAAAGTCAGAAAGGACTCAGTAAGTTTATTTTGATTCATTTTAAGTCATTTAGGTCCCTTGTCTACAGCAGACCAGAAAGTGTAAAAAAAACCCAAAAAAACCCCCCAAATAAATGGAAAAACACAAGATCATTTAGCACTGAAATGTTCTCACCAAAAACCTACTGCTTCTACCCTTCAGGATCTAAACGACCTTTAAAGACGCACCAGTACTTGGAAGTAGAAGAGAATAGCCCCTTCAAAAGGGAAATTGAAACAAGAAGACGTTTCTTTTACACAGGACCAAAACCGCTACGAATCCATAATGGAAGCACTGTGCGTGCACTCACTGAATGAGCCTGCCGCAGGCCAGGCGCTAGTCCAGTGTTTGGTGTGTGGTCTAACGAGATTCTTTTTTGCATGAGGCTGGCTGCAGCATGTGGGGGAGGGGAGTATGGAGGACTGAAGGGGTTGGTCAGAAACAAACCAAAGGAGCCATGGACACTGCAAATGTGATTTAAGGAGATACCTGATTCCTAGTAAGTACAGGAAAATAAGGGAAGTTAGGATAAGAGGAAGACAGACTTTTGAACTTTGAAAGGATATTTAATCCTTCAGACCAGTGGTTCTCAACCTTCCTAATGCTGCGACCCTTTAATACAGCTCCTCATGTGGTGGTGACTCCCCCCAACCGCAAAATTATTTTGCTACTTCATTACTGTAATTTTGCTACTGTTATGAACCGGACTACCCCTATGAAAGGGTCATTTGACCCCCAAGGGGGTCGTGACTCACTGGTTGAGAACCGCTGCTCTAAGACAACATGAGTGGGAAAGGGAAACAAGGAAGGACACACACACATGAACATAGGGCTTGGATAAACCTCCAAATCTTATTCAATCAGTCTTTCATAACATTACCCCTAGGCAAGTTATTTCATTTTCAACCACATACATGAAAAAAAGAGGAAACCTGCAAAAAACAAGGTATAGTTCTAGTACCCTGCAAATCATTCTGAACAAAGGCAGAAAACGAGGGGTGAAGTTGACACAGCAACTTGGTGAAGCCATTTATATGTCCCTGACTTTGTTTCCCTATCTCAGCTCCCTATTTGTTGCCAAATTCTGTAGTAAATCTAGCAATAAATCCCTGATCCTTTAACTAAAATACTTTTAAAAAATCTTCAGCCATGGATGAGATGAATGCTTTTATTTTCAAAACCAGCATTTCTGTTTTAAAAGCCAGTGAAGCTGACAGCACTAAGACAGCCAGGATCAACCACTGAGATGGCGCAATCCTCTGACTGCTGAAGCAGAACTGTGACGAGTCAAAGTAAAAAAGAATCAAGTTTCATGCCCGAGGATAGCGCTCCTCACTGAAAATCTGAAAAAAGAGTTAAAAAGGCATCTTTTCCTGACTTTTCTGCTGCCTTCACTTGGTCAGGCAGCATGTCCCTCTCTTATGCCTAAAACCCATCCTTGGCCTCGGCAGCAGGGGGCAGCAGAGATCTGGCCGCTGCCACCTGCTGTCCACAACTGTCACGAAAGCTGGGCCCATAAAGCACAGATGGATCAGGGCCAGGTCTGTCCATCAGAGGAGCCAGATCACACATTTCAGGAGTAGATGCCAGCACACTCCCTGGGAAATAAGACTTGAATTTCAGCAGCAGTGAAGGAGTAAAGGCACCGTCCCGGGCTGGTGCCAGCAGTTAATGTGCTCAGCTGCTAATGGGAAGGTTGCAAGTCAAGACTACCCATATGCACCTTGGAAGAAAGGCCTGACAATTACTTCTGAAAAAGGGGTCATTAACCCCATGGTACAGAAGTCTACTCTGACCTTTTGGGGGTTGAGTACATCATAAGTAAGCACTGATTCAACAATAGCTGATTCTATACCTCTGGGTACACACCTTCTCTTCCCTGAAACTTGAATTCAGCCCTTAACTGAAGGGCTTAGTGGTCAAAATGATCTCTGTGGTTTCTTTCAATAGACCAATGACCAATAAACAGCATCACCTCTTAACAATGGAAACCACTTTAGCCTGCTCCTTCCAGCACAGTGTGCTGTAAATAGGTCACACAATCTTGCAGGTGGGAGAGGATGCTAGATTTCCCACACCCTGCTCACCGCCCACAAAGCTACAGCGCCTTCCAACGGCCGGGGTACACAAGAGGAAAGAGCCGCTCTCTGAACTATGTCCTCACACTGGTACAACGTGTGGGTCCTGAACAAAGCACAAAGTTGAGGTTTTGCTTGGCTCTTAGTTTGCGGATAGCACCTCGCTAATCAAGTGCCTGGAGAGCCAAGGCTGCTGGCAGATGGGCTGGCAGCAGAGGAAGGAGGCTGGCCCTCACAGGAGTCCTTAATTTAGATATTAATTACTGGTGGGCGGGGAGGAAAACACGAGAGGGCTGCTCCAGCCGAGGCAGATGTGTTTCTTACTGGGTTCTCTTCCGACTCCAACAGCCCTGAGGGAACCGTAGGCTGCTCCTAAAGCCACAACAGTACACGCGAACGGAGGCCCGGGAACACTGGCTGGAAAGGAAGACTTTCCAGCTCCAACGAAACCTTTCAGTGGGTGGGTCCTTGTCCACACTGCCGGCACACATCCTCCAGCCCCAGCTCTCTCTACTCTAGCCTGTGAGAATGAGGAGCATGTCCTGCATTTGTCCTGAATGCATTCGGCGGTGGGAGAAAGGGAGAAGCTGTGGCATTTTGACGGAGCAGAGTAACATAGCGAGGGGAGTTGGTTCAATGGGAGCCATTTCACCTCATTTTGGAGCTGAGGCCCCAACTAAGCACAGACTTGCACGTGCTGGCAAGATGAGAACATTCAATAATGTAAGAATGCTTACCCATTCCTTATTCTGGTCTTAGTACTGAACAACACTGGCTTGATTACAATGAATCACTGATAATCAGGATCACTAAGAGAATCAAAATGATAACTGAGGACTAAGTGTAGCACAAAATCCACCCCTGCTAACAGGGTTCCCTACACACCACCTCTCCCAGGGCCCTGCACGGAGGGCTGCGTCTGGAGCAGCAGCAACCTCAAAGTGTCTTTCTCTTCAGACCTAATGCTTTCCAGCGAACAGCACTACCAGCTCTACTAGTAAATGACAAGAAAACCACTTACCACAAACATGGGCACCAATGGACACTTTGTGCAGACTTGCGAAAAACAAAACTCAGTGCCGTGGAGTCAGTGCTAACTCATAGTGACGGAACCCTGGGGGTTTCTGAGACGGTAACTATTTACGAGAGTAGAAATTCCAGTTTTTCTCCTGAGGAGCTGCTGGAGTTCAAACTGCCGAACATGCAGATTGCAGCCCAACATGTAACCATTATTCCACTAGGGCTCTTATGTAGACTTGCTAAAATTTAATGTGCTCCCAAATCCACAAGACCCTACCTAACCTAGCAGGCCCTTTTCTGACCCAGCGCAAAGGTGCAACAGCTAAATGAACACAAGACCAGGCCAAGGCCAAGGCCAAGGCCAAGGAGGTGATGACTGCATACAGGAAACCCAGTGAGAATGTTTGGAGAATAAACAAGTGGTTAACTTTAACTTCGAGCTGTTCCAGTCACAGAAAGGCTGTTCTATGCAGAACAAGCAGAGCACACTTCTCTTTTTATATAAGCAAAGAACCAAGATTATTTCAGACTGCACATACATCCATAGTTTAAAAAAAAAAGGAAGGAAGAAACACACGTAAACTAGGCCCCCAGTAAATCTTCTCTACCTTTGGGTTATAGATGTGCGCTGCCTTGCTAACACGCAGAATGCTCAGAAAAGAAACTGGTGCAGAGGGAGTTGGCTTAAAATTTAGCACCCTCTTGTCTGATTGAAACTTGTTCTAGTTTTTAATGTTTTCTGCAAGCACTGCTATTGTTGTTAGTTCTTTTTCTTAATGTTTGTCTGTATATGAAATGCAGGATCCAGAGACACTGGACGGATGCTTCCTTGGAGATATTGCAGGGAGGCTGGGGAAAATGGGCAGTGAATAACAATGATTACAATGAAGAAAATGTTCTAAAACGGATTGTGGTGACATGTATACATATGAACTGTATGATGAATTATATGAGGGACTACCCCTTCCCCAAAAGAAAACCGATGCTCATTTGTTTTTATGATAGGATGGGTATAGTGTTCATTCCACCAGATCAGCCTTTTAATTAAGCTTTCTATTTAGAGCAGCGGTTCTCAACCTGTGGGTTGTGACCCCTTTGGGAGTCAAATGACCCTTTCACAGGGGTCGCCTGATTCAAACAGTAGCAAAATGACAGTGATGAAGCAGCAACGAAAATCATGTTATGGTTGAGGATCACCACAACATGAGGGACTATAGTAAAGGGTCGCGGCATGAGGAAGGCTGAGAATCACTGTTTTAGAAGCTCTGAAAAGATTGCCTAACAGTGTGTGACAGGAAATTAAAAAAAGACCTGATTGGAGGGATACTCCCTGGCACACCAATAACACCCCTTTTATAAAACTTCAACTCTGCAGTTGGGGGAGTGATGAGGCTGCAAACC
This sequence comes from Tenrec ecaudatus, assembly GCF_050624435.1. Taxonomy (NCBI): domain Eukaryota; kingdom Metazoa; phylum Chordata; class Mammalia; order Afrosoricida; family Tenrecidae; genus Tenrec; species Tenrec ecaudatus. The sequence goes on from NC_134538.1 coordinate 124,505,219, forward strand.
TAGCCACCTCCCTGATAATGCAACTGCTCATTAATTGATTACATCAGAATAGGGAATTCTATACAAGTCACACCTGCAACTTTACTGCTCTAACCTTTGGCCAACACATGGAATACAAAAGGGTCCATACCAGGCAGAAACTGCATCTGAGACACCGTTTAAATCAATGGCACTCTTTCCCATATGCACATGACAACAATTTGCTGGAGTATCACTGCCGAGCCAGGCCCTGGCTGAGGGTTTTCTTTCACTGAGAGAACTAAACAAAATCAAAACTTAATACAATTCTCCCTATCTAACCTGAACATTTCTTAAGTTACCTTTGATTACCCCTCCATCCAATGACAGAAACCATAAACAAACCATCAATCATCCACTTCTTTTGAATTATTTCTTAAGGAGCTAAGGAGTGTATTTTGCAGGATCAATAGTGGCCAAATGATTCCTGATTGTACCGAATCACTGCCCTTTAAATATATCAATAAAAGAAAGGTATACCTGACATTTACATTGCACATCTTTTACAGCACAGAATGGCATTAATATATTGGGTTAATTTGATGAGATGAAAATGGTACACAGTAATTAACACCCAAAGAATTCATGTGGAAGGACAGCCCTAGCTGCAGGACAGTGCCCTTCATAAGGCTCACCTGACGAATAATACTCTTTACACAACGCACTGGTAGACCTTGGTAGTTGGACTTGATGATCCACTTGAGAAGATGATGGCCAAGTACTTCGAAGACCATGCAGACATCTTGTACAAGGTTAAGGATCCATTTACTATAGTGGTACAGTTGCTAAAAGCAACAGCATCGAACCCACTTACATAAAAGATACACCTGGGGCTTCAAGAAGTTGGTGTAAATTTTTAATAATCTTTTAATTCCATCTTTTCACCAAGTTTTAAAATCAGCCTGACACCCACCCACACTGCACCACACAAATATATATTCTTTATAAAACATAGCATCAATGGTTTCAAGAATACTAAGTGGGCACTCAACTTATCACATCTAAATAAAACATCCCGGTTTTAATGTGTACTCCTGCCAAACTTAGAAGGTAGTATAATTACCCCAGGGCAGAAATGTGGAGAGGTGAAGTGGGCAGGTTTCAAGAACACACCTGTTACATAGTCCAAAGGTGGCAGAGCCATGACAAAATCCCACCCCTCGCTGTACACACAGTCTGTTCAGCACGGAGCCTTTTCTTCATTAACCCATCTTAATGGAAATAAGCAAGACCAAAACCTCACACAACTCCAGCACCTTTATAGCCTCTACTGTATTGAATTTGATTTTAGTAGGTCACTTAAAATATAAAGTTATAAGGCAGTTTTAAAGATAACATTACAATTTGAACAGATGACATTAAGATCAGTCTGTAATATGAAAGCTTATGGATCTGAATTTTTAAAATAGAAATTTGAGTCAACCACTGACCTCCTAAACGCATGACCACTGAAGTTCACCACACACACAGACAGACAGACAGACGCATGTTACTCACATAGGAAGACTTTAAACGCCTCTGAAACACTTGGAGAGTATTTTACCCATCCCTGGGAGCGTAGAGACTGCTTTAGCACCAAGAAAGCCCATTCAATTCAGTATTTGTTACAATAAATGAGCTACTAGATACAATGGCCATTGCTTTCCTAAAATGAAAACAATAAAAATGTTCTTTATAGTGTGGAAGAATGTATACACCGTAGATCTATGTATACGTATTCTAAAGATTTCTTTCAAAAACATAAGTCTTATCAAAACATTTGCTGCTTTCTTAGCATTTTACTTAACAGTAAAAACAGCCCCTAGAATGTATGTGAGGGGATTAAAAAATGAGTGGAAAAGTCATTTTGATTTTTATAAATTTTTTTTGAGATACCCCTCTTCATGTTAAAAACAAATAAAAACTTTCCATTACACTACAAATCAGGTGATTTCTATTTCAAAGGAAAGAAAAGTCCTTGGGAACTGTCCTTGCAGATCAGAGGCAGCCCTGTTCAAACACGTATTTGGAAAAGCAGAGGCAGAGGAAGACCAGCTGTCTTCTAGCGACCTGTCAGGAGAAAATGCACTCAGGAATTGGCAGAAATGACTGGGGCAAAGGCTGACATGCTATCAGTATCCTCCAGTCATCTCTACAGAAATATTAAAGCCCTCACAAACATATCGGGTGTAGGAGGAATGCCTCTCTCCGGGATCGTGACCTAGCAGATGAATAAACTGTAAATCACTCTCAGGATGAAGCTAGAGAAGACCTTGTCCTTTAGATTTTTGAGAAGGTCAAATATCAAAATGTTGGATCTGGTATACACATGATCTAGAAGATCAAAAGACCAAGAACAAGCCAGAAGACTCTGGCTCCTGGTAACCCCCTACTCCCCCAGCAGTCACTAATCACACGGCTCTAAATAAACAGTCCAATTATCCAGGGATAAAATTCAGAAGAGGTAGGAAGGAAGGAGGTATACACTTGGTATGAGTGATTGCAAACAATGACATGAATTGTTAAATGAAAAATGAACATGCTCTGTAAACCTTCCCCCAACACACGCACACACAGTCCAATATTCTAGAACCATGGAAAATGAAGGTATTTGCACATAAAGTATTATTTCAGAGAAAACTGAAAATATGAACACAGACTCTTACAATCAAAAGGAATGCTCTCTGCACTCTACAGGTGCCGGTTGTCAACTTGGTTTTGAGGCGTGAATCTGCGTTCTTTTGTTGTCACAGAGCTGCCCTAGAGCTGCCCTTTGTTAACAATGTCCTTCCTAGGCAGAAGAATTAAACCAAGTATTTTCAGAAGAACAAAAACAAACCAATAACCTCGTCCTTTGCTCCCCGAACAAAGAAGCACCTGAGGCATGTACAAGTGTCCGGTCAGCACGGATATTCTCAAAATAGAAAGGAAAGCATGAGAAGCTCAGACTCTACCTTTTAGGTAGATTCTCCTCTTCTCGATCCCCATATGCAGCATTGCTAAACTGCCCCTTAGTGTTTCCAAGGCTGCAATTCTTTTTTTAATCATTTTATCAGGGGCTCTTACATCTCTTTTAACAATCCATACATCAATTATATCAAGTACAGTTGTACATATGTTGCCATCATCATTTTCAAAACATTTTCTTTCTACTTGCACCCTTGGTATCAGCTCTTTTTCCCCTTCCCTCCTCTACCCACCTTCCCATGTGACCCCTGATACATTATATAAATTACTATTTTCATATCTTACACTGTCCGCTGTCTCCCTTTACCCATGTTTTATTATTTGTCCCCCTGAGCCGGGGCGTGTGTGTGTGTGTGTGTGGGGGGGGAAACGACGACTTATACTTCAATCATTGCTATCATTTATCCCTTTCTCTTTCCTCCTCCCTCTATCCCCATAGTATCACTACTCCCGTTACTGCTCCTGAGGGGTTTATCTGTCCTGGATTCCGTGTGACGAGAGCTCTTAATTGTACCAGTGTACATGCTCTGGTCTAGCCAGATTGGTATGGTACAACTGAGGTCATGATAGTGGGGGGTGGGAATGATAAAGAAGTAAGGAGTGGGGAGGGAGGGAAAGGGGAAAAAGGAAAATGAACTGATTCCAGGAACCCAAGCGGACAGCGAATTTTGAGAACGATGAGGGCAATGAATGTGTAAGTGTACATTACACAATTGATGTATGTATGGATTGTGATAAGAGATATATGAGCCCCAATAAAATGATTTCCAAAAAAAAGTGAGTATGGTTGTAAAACTCGGATATGATGGATATCACTGAATTATACACGGAGAAATTGTTGAATTGGTGTACATGAGGGCTTCAAAGTTTATGGAAAAATGGAATCGAAAGAAAAGGAAATCCCCTTGTATATTCTGCTGTGTCTATTCTCAACAACAAAATAAATTATCTATTTATTTTCAAAATAAATTATTTTAAAAGGGGGGCGGGGAAGAAGTAGAGGAAAGTTGTATGTCCCATCGGTGCTATACTGGACTCTGGCTGGCTGGTCCCTTCCTTGTGACCCTTCTGGGAGGGGATGTTCAATTGTCTACAGATAGGCTCTGGGCCCACACTCCAACCCCTCTTGTTGGCCTCGATATAATTGTTTGTTTGGGGTCTTCTGATAATTGATCCTATCGACACCTCATTTTCATAGGCTAGTATGGTTCCTCCATGTAGGATTTCTTGCTTTCCTGCTAGATGGTCGCTTGTTTGAACTTCAAGCCTTTTAAGACCTCAGATGCTCTATCTTTAAAAACCTAGGCACCATCAGCTTTCTTCACATAAGGCTGTGATTCTATATGGACACACAGCCACTTTGTTCTCCTGTGGAGCAGCTGATGAACTCAAAACAGTCCACCTGTGGCCCTTTTGGTTCCCTAACCCACCCCACCACCAGTGCTCCTGGTCTCTTCCAACAGGACCTAGAATTAGAACTAAGGCCTCAGTACCTTTAGAAAGCAAGAGGAACACCCAACCTAACCGCTGAGCAAGATGTTCTTTCATCCTTCAAGAATCATTGACTGCCATCAGAGTAGTTTATTTTTGAGAAAGCAAATTATAATGGCGAAAAATTTAAGTCAACTATTTAATCTTTAATGAAATAACTACAGTAAGTTTACAACAGTTTTAGGGGGAGGGGCAGAGTACTCTTGATTAAGACAGACTTATGAGAAAGCAATCTTTGTTGACCTGGGGTTCAGATGAATTTTTTGAAAATGATTTTTTAGATAATCAGGGAACAGACAAAATATGTGATATCAAGGCACTATTGTTAATTTTATTCTCTGAATAAATCATGTGCTGAATCTGAGTGATGGGTTTACAGAAATTGACTTCACTATACTCTGTATTTTAGGCAAGTCTGAAAATTTGCACAAAAATTTTTAAAGTAAGAAAAACAAAGGCCATCTCTCTCTTCCAACAAGCACGGGCTTCTGTCTGATTTATTAGTTAGCTCAGAAAAGTAGACCACTTTGCTTTTTAGCAGGCCTTTCCAAAGTAGACAAAGTGGAGTCAAATAAATAAAAGCAAAATATTTCCATATTCACCTGGCAGAGAGATAATCTTCTACGGGAACAAGGATTTAAAAGCCTAGGTTGTACCATTCTGGAAGCCAACTGATGACACTATTCAGTCCTGAAGGTGCTCCAATGCCACATCCCACAGAGACCTTAGCAGAGCGCTCTTCTGTCACGGCCCCCAAACCTGGCTTCATCTCCCATGGGGAGCAGACACAGCCCTTACAAATGATTTACAGAAGTCGGGGCACACAGAACTCCCGTTGCACGTTTCCGTCTACCAAAGCATAATCAAAGTTAGTAAAATATAAACTGCTCCACAGGTAGTGGGGGAAGAAATTAATCTCATTCCACAAATGAAGTTTTAGTTGTTATTATTCAAAATAAAATTTTAATGACTCTATGACACCAAAACCCCCAAAAGGTCTTTAACAATATAGTTTTTACCGCATTTTGCAATGATAATATACACCTATGTGAAGGGTGATACAGCAGAAGCAATGGGAAGGTTTTCTGGGGATCAGAATTATTTCCTCCTTTTTTAAGCAGCAAAAAGCAAAAAGAACCACAATCAATGCCTCTGTAAGTCACAGATCTGCCAGAAAAGGATACGCATCCCATTCATGCCTGAGATCTTGAAGTCATCCATCAGCTGTACCACCATGTCCTTCTTTGGGTCGCTGGGGTCGCTTTCTCTAACCTAGGCAGGGAGAGAAGTGAATGCAAGAGCAGCCGAGCTGGAGGATGAAAAGAATTTCTTCTATTATTTCTACCAAATTGCTTTTTAATAAGGGATGTCATTAAAAACAAGAGATTCAATATTTAAATGTGAGAAATATATATTCAATTTTCTTATTTCACAGAAAAATGTTTTTGTAAAAATGTAAGGTCATTGCTGTTTATCATTCACATTTTGCGATACTCACACATTTGAGCAATTTTATCTCATCCAAGGCTGTTTCCGTATAATGTTGGGCACTTTTTACAACTTTCATCGCAACAAATCTTTTCCCCCTTAAAAAAAAAAAGTTATTTTTAGTGTTACAAACATTAATGCTACACTACTATGACATTAGATGGTTAACAGATTATAACCAGATCTAATCAATGTTAGAACGTGACAAAGTATTAGTCTATATACATATTATACGAATAATGTAACTTATATAGTACTTTTTAAACCATGGGGCCACAAATAACAAGTGGGTCCAGGAAGCAAGCAATGTCTTACTGAGTAGTACTTATTTCAGTCCATACACATACACAGCTCACAGGAGTATACTTTGAGACAGTGATGCAGTTTCTTAACATGGGGCATAGTTATCCTCTGTGCAGTATCTTCAACATAAAAGAGTCAGGAATAAAAGCTAAAAGAAAGTCATTTTTTTTATTTTTGAGAAGCCAGGCAAATGAATTTAAAACTAAGAAGAAAGGGGAGGAAGGTGATAAGTAGTGTGTACATAGCACGTCTCTCTCTCTCTCTCTCTGACACACACACACACACACACACACACACACACACACACACACACACACGGCTCCTCAGCTATCCTTTCTACTGCTGTTGAGATGTGGAGCTGGACCAGGAATCACAGTATGCCTGACAGAGAACACTTACTGCATATCCCAGCATAGCCAGACAGTAGAGAAGTGTCCCCATCCTAGCTTCCTAATGACATGGTAGCGGCCATTGAAGAGGTCTCCAATTTTCACTGGATGATAGCCACCTTTTAAGAAGAACATGAAAATTAAAATGCAAACTACCAAATAAATCGTAATAGTATTTATTACTTAATTCCAGATATCATTAAAAATGATAATTAAACTAAAACATGCTCAATAATATAACACCTCTTTCCCTGGAATCTTTTGTTGGTAGATAAATATTTTATGCTTTTCTATCATGATTATTGTTTGATTTGATTTTAAAGCAACAAACCATCAAGTACTACATAACAATCACTTTTTAAATTTAAACCTAGGGGTACACAATATACAAACACTAGCTCTTTATAGTACAAACAACCTATTTATTCCAAGCAATAAGTCAAACTCAAGTATTTGGAGATCTATTAAAACATAACCCTACCAAAATAACGATGCACAATTCTCAGACACCAGTAGCTTGTGTGTAACCAGTGAGGGCTTGCACAATACACGACTCAGTGCTCTCCTCCAGCTGAGCACATTCCTCCCTGCTCTCCCTTCAACCTCAAACCCCTGTCTGGTGACATCCCTGAGAGGGCCACAAATGTACAAATGTGCTTGACACAATGGATGGATGGATGGATGGACGGACTGTGATAAGAGTTATACGAGACCCCAATAAAATTATTTTAAAAAAAGAGAAAGAAATGAAGAAACCAGCTGAGGGGACAGAGGGGACACTCTCCAACATAGACTCTTATGGGAGGTAAAGCCATTTTCATGACATCAGGCATAAAGAGTGGGTTTTCTTTTTATCTCTTTGCACTGTTACGTAAAATAAGCAGGCTACAAAACAACATGTGTGATATTATAGCAGTTTTGGATACACAAAAAGAAAAACCACAATGTGCTCCTCCAGATGTAAATTATTTTGTACTTTTTATCTAGAGTTGATTATTTTTTTGGTATATTTTCCATTTATATTTTTATTTATTGTCTCAGTTTATTCTAAAAAAACCACGTTTCTACTTTTTCTTACATTGGAAATAAATTTTCTTTGAACATATAATACTGTTAAATTGCAAAACTGTTATTTCCCATTTGTCAAGTATAAAGCCAGATTATGCCTCGTTTGGGACGCGTAGGCAGGGGCAGGCATTCTCCTCACTGCCTCCTTCGTCAGGGTGTGTGACTCTAAGTGTCAGGAGCACTGTGCGAGCTCCTCCGCTAACGAAAGATAGCAATGTTAGGGACAAACCAAGCCCATCCCCCAAGCTTATTATTGAATTCAATGGTTAAGTTAAAATTATTTTAAATAAATGGACTCTGAGTTCAGTGCAGATTTTAAACCATTAAAATTAGTACTGAAAATGAGAAAAAGAGAATGGACATTTTTCAAATACATATTAGGAGGGCTGTGCTAGCGACTGCATTTTGAATAATGTGCTCCATGAAGCAGAGGCAAGTACGGCAGGGCTCCGTTGTGGGCGGGAGGAGAGAGAGGAGAGTTCTTTTGGGAAACGCAAAGTTCTTGACTAGCGCCATAGAGTCTCATGTCTTTATACCGAGTGTGAACTACCAAGAAAGGAATTGTGTCTGCTGCCTCTTTCAGACAGAAACCCATTCCCATCCCATCGATTTGGACTCCAGCAAGCCCACAGCAAAGAGGAGGACTACTCGAGGGTTTCCGAGAGAGTACGTTGTGATGGGAGCGGATAGCCTCACCATCCTCTTGGCCAGACAAATGACACTACTAAAAAGTCAGTCACTTTGCACTGACATGTTACTGTACTTATTTCTTACACCAATTTTGAAAACTATATGGTGTTATTTCTACAATGCTAATGAGCGCTTCCAGGCTAAACAATTAAGTACGTTTAGAGCTAGGAATTCTAATTCCAAAGCCCGTGCTTTACCCACTATTAAAGAAATGTGTTCTATTTTTAATAACTGTGGGGCTGTTTCCTGGGATTGCTTACACACAAAGCAAAACAAGAAAATACTATGTCCTTCTTATAGCCCTTCTTGATTAATGTCTTCCAAATTTACAAATAAGTGTACAATGAACAGCTTAATCAAAAGCTACTTATTACTTCATTATATTCTCTTGCTAAATTAAAGTCTGTAAATATGAAAAGTGAAATAAATTATGCATAAAGAAATGAAACGTGCAACGTGACTAGGCATTCTGCTTCAGACCAATGAGAGGGGAGCAAATTCAAAGTAGCACTACTTCTCATAAGTCCAGTGCCTCCTTCTTCTCAGGGGCCCCAATCCCACTGAAGCTACAGTTCAAGGAGAGGAACATGTCTGATCAGAGCACATGGGAGCAAATGAAGGGGGTGGAAAAGTAGAGCACATCCTGGCCCACCAGGCCCTGAGGACGATGATATCCCTGCTCAGAGCAGCCAAAGCACAGAGAGGACCATTATGGCCGGCCCCAGTTCGAAACATGACATCCTTGACTGACCCATAACCCTACAGGGGACAACACTGGAGACACAGTGTAGGAAATGTGCCCCATCTGACCTCACCACACCAAGGCAAAGCACTAAGGGTGTGCAACAGAACAGCAAGGAAGTCCGGAGGGCATACCAAAAGTAGACTTTGAGGCCAGGGCGTGGCACCCCATAAGCCTCCACAGGAAAACACTCCTAAAGGCCAACAAACAGACCTTGAACTATTTACAGGCTTTTCTTTTGTCGTTGTTTTTACTGTTTTGTTTTGCTCTGCCTTGTTTTTGTGCATGTCTATCTAGATAAGATGGGGGATAAACATCTGGAGGAGAAATCAACAGACCAGTGGTTGGGGGGGGGGGGGCTACCTGGGAGAGTGGGATGTTGGGGAAAGGAAGTGGTGTTAACAAACTCAGGGACAAGGGAACAACAAGTGATTGAAAATTGGTGGTGAGGAGGGTGTAAGAGGCCTGGTAGGTCAAGGGCAATGTAACCGAGAAGAATTACTGAAACCCAGACGAAGGCTGAACATAATAGTGGGACACGAGGAAAGTAAAAGGAAATAGAGGAAAGAACTGGGAGGCAAAAGGCACAGGTATGTACATATGGAAATATATTTATATATGATGATGGGGAAATAGATCTGTGTTTATATATTTGTAGGTTTAGTAATAAGGTCGCACACGGACATTGGGCTAAGTACTCCAGCAATTCAAGAACACTTTGTTCTATTAACCTGGCATTCCATGATGCTCATCTTTCCAGACATGATCACTGAAGATACAGAAGGTACATAAGAAAATGTGGTAAAGAAAGCTGATGGTGCCCAGCTATCAAAAGATATAGCATCTGGGGTCTTAAAAGCCTGAAGATAAACAAGTGGCCATCTAGCTCAGAAGCAACAAAGCCCACATGGAACAAGCACACCAGCCTGTGTGACCATGACGTGTCAATGGCATCAGGTACCAGGCATCAAAGAACCAAAAAATCATATAATTGTAAATGAGGGGGAATGCAGAGTGGGGACACAAAATCCCATCTGTAGGCAACTGGACATCATCCCCTTACACAAGGGTCTCAGGGAGGAGATGAGCCAGTCAGGGTGCAGTGTAGCAATGATTAAACCTACAACTTTTCTCTAGTTCCTAAATGCCCCCCCACCCCCACTATCATGATCCCAATTCTACCTTACAAATCTCGTTAGACCAGAGGGTGTACACTGGAACAGATAGGAACTGGAAACACAGGGAATCCAGGAAAATGATCCCTTCAGGACCAGAGCTGAGAGTGTCGATAATAGGAGGATGGAGGGAGGGTGGGGTGGAAGTGGAAAGGGGGAACCAATTATAAGGATCTACATATAACCTCCTCCCTGGGGGACTGACAACAGAAAAGTGGGTGAAGGGAGACATCGGACAGTGTAAGACATGACAAAATAATAATTTATAAATTATCAAGGGTTCATGAGGGAGGGGAAAAATGAGGAGCTGATACCAAGGGCTCAGGTGGAAGGCAAATGTTTTGAGAATGATGATGGCAACAAATGTGCTTGACACAATGGGTGTATGTATGGATTGTGGTAAGAGGTGTATGAGCCCCCAGTAAAATGATTAAAAAAGAAAAAAAGTTACAGTTTCGAAAACCCACAAGGGCAGTTCTACCCTGCCCTTCAGAGTCACCATGAGCCAGAATTGAAAAAAAAGGAAAGCTAAATAAAAATAAACAAAACTAACAGATAAGTCCAGTTCAGTTTGATTTCTGCATACTCCATCTGGAGAAGGCCATTTGTATAGTTGTAGTTTATATGTTGCTGAAAAAGATAATTGGGGATGAAGTCACTGATCTTGCAAAATTCTATCATGTGATCTCCAACTCCATTTCTATCACCAATGGCATATTTTCTACCTGTTACTTCCTGTTTCCAACTTTCACATTCCAATGATCAATAAATAATGCATCTTGATTCCATATTTGATCTATTCCAGATTAAAGATATTGACAGAAACCTTTATGTTTCATTCTCTTCTCTCTGAAGGTCATCTTTCTCAGAGGACATCTCCCCTGTTGCCAGGAGGGGCACGCAGATGCCCACATCACAGACAAGACCTACATACCCAGCACCCAGATAATCAGAAGATGTGCACTCCAGGGACTACACCACAAATGCCTCCCATTCCCTGCGCTTAGCTGTATGTGCCATCATGGCACATGAAGGCCAGCACTCGTCATGGACTTCCGAGGGTCTCCGATTGTCTAGCAAACAAGGAATCTTGCAGATAGCCACAGATTGGACAATGGCTGTGTTAAGATCAGGTTGACTAGAGAAACAAATCCAGTAACACTCATTGAGTTTTAGATCAAGTTTTATATCATATGTCATATATAGCTATATATCATAGATAGCTCAGCCCAACTCAAGTCCATAAGTCCGGTACCAGCCCCTAAGTCCCTCTGCAGATGCACACAGTCACATGCAAAGATGCAGATGTCCATCGGTGCAGAGGCCTGTGGGTCTCAGGTTGACTGAAAACATGGCAGGGCTCCAGCAGCTCTCAGGGTGGCCAGCAAGTAGGAAAGTCAAGGCAGGGAGGCGGGGAGGGAGACTATATGGGCCCGCCTTATGAGGTGGTGACACCCACAAGGAGGCACCATCGTGACCTGATTGGCAGGTTGAAGACCACTCCTACCATTTTATATATCTTCAAGTTAACATGAAATTATGTAACTACCACGTTGACCCTTGGTTCCTACTGCAGCTTCAACAACACACAGTCAAAAGTATAGGTGAGCTGGGCTATGCAGACAGAGACTTGGAAAGGGACAAGCATATCATGAGTATTATGACTTTGGGATTTGGTTGGCTTATTTATACTTCAGCATGTTCACTGTTTAAGGAGCTGCTAACCAAAAGGTCTGTGGCCGAACTGCCAACTGCTCCCTATAAGACGTGGTCCTCTCTTCTGGTAAAGGTTACATCCATGAACACCCTATGGGGTAGTTCTACTCTGTCCTATACAGTGACTGTCAAGTCTGAACCCACTGGTGGCAGCGGATTTGGGGCTTCGAACCAATATTGTTTCTGTTTTTTGGCTTGTGTTTATGGTTTAAGGTGAAATCATGAATATGATACTTAAACACTCTGCTCTTTTAAAAAAAACAAATTTTTGATTGGATCACATATACAAAGAGAACTAGAAAGTCTATTAAATAATCATTAAATTCATTGCTCTGGAAAGCAATCTATCACTAAACTTATTCTTATATAATTAATCAAGCTCCAAAATAGATAATTCTACAATTATCTTTTAACTGTTTGGGGAGGATTTTTGTCCAACGATAAAGACAATACCCTTTTCTTCACCAAGCAAGAAGTAGGCCCTAATGCTAAGAGTGAATTAAAAGTGTGGAAATTATGATAGACCACTGGAAGGAGTTTTCAGCAAACTCCCTTCATTTTCCACTAACGACACTGATACGCTTTCTACCAACACTAGTTTTTTCAGACTTCTAAAGGGAAGAATTCTTTTCTTGACCAATGAAGGGTTTCAATGGTCCAAGCAAAGCAAAAAAGTTCATCCGCTGTAATGCAGCCTAGGCACATTCTGACTCGTGTTAAGATTTCAAAATTCCCTCCTCAGACAGTGGTAGACGTACCAAACCATCAATAAGAATGTGGACAATCTGAACACCACTACTGATCAGTAAGACCAAACTGACATTTATAGGTCACTTGGCATCTAAGACCCAGAACAAAACCATACCAATGTGAATGGGGGTGGGGGACTCGGAGTGGAGACCCAAAGCCCATCTGTAGACAACTGGATATCCTCTTACAGAAGGGTCACAAGGAAGAGAAAAGTCAGTCAGGGGGCAGTATAGCACCCATGAAACATACAACTTTCCTCTAGTTCTTTAATGCTTCCTCCCACCCCCACCCCCCACTATCATGACCTCAATTCTACTTTACAAATCCGAATAGACCAAAACATGTACCCTGCTACAATAAGAGTCCGCAATACAGGGAATCCGGGACAGATGAACGCCTCAGGACCAATAATAAGAATAATGATACCAGGAGAATAAGGGGTAGGTCGGGGGAGGAAGGGGGAACCGATCACAATGATCTACATATAACCCCTTCCTAGGAGGACAAACAACCAAAAAGTGGGTGAAGGGAGACAGGGTGATGTAAGATATGAAAATAATCTGTAATTTATCAAGGGTTCATGGGGGAGAAATGAGAAAGGAAATGCTTTGAAAATGATGATGGCAACCTATGAAGAAATGTGCTTGACACAATGGCTGAATGAATGGATTGTGATAAGAGCTTTAAGAGCCCCCAATAAAAGTATTTAAGAAATAAACAAATAGAACACTCAACCCAACTGACCAAGACGATGGATCAAAGAGATTAAAATCATAACCATCAACTAAGAGTAAATCATGATTAAATCCTAGTTAAAAAGTAAAATGAAGGTAGAAAATAACTTCTTGAGAAAAAGTTCAATAAAATCTAAACAGGTGCATTTAGGTGACCTTAACTCTCTGAGGTGTAAAATCTTTGTTGATAAGGAGCTCTGGTGGTACAGTGGGTTACATGTTGGGCTGCTAACTGTAAGGTTAGCAATTCAAAACCACCAGTCTCTCCTCAAGGAAAAGAAAAAATGGGGTTTAAAAAAAACCAAACAAAAAAAAATCATTGTTGATAATTTTCGTAGTAAAGTGTCATGAGGTCTCACTTTCCTTTTGGATGTCTCAGCAAAAGAAAAACGGCAAACATATGACACAAGATCAAAAATTAGCCATTCTTCAACATAAATGTAAGAAATGCACATTCTTCAAACTCTTCCTTCAACAGTTAAAGTGTATTGTGAATTTTCATAATAAATAACAGAACTTTTGGCCATTTCTTGATTCTTGCCTCCTGGAGGTGTGCTTGGGAAAGGGACAAGGTAGGAAGAAACCAATTCCTACCAATGGGAGGGACAGCGGAGCACAACTCTGAAAAGTGGCCTTCAGACAAATTTTCTCAAGAAGCCTAAGACCTACCTTTCCATCCTCTCTTCAATTTTATTGCGGTTTTGGTGAAAGCTTACACAACAAAGAAAGTACAAGCTGATCAGTGATATTAGTTACATTTATCACCATGCATCAACATTCTCTGTAGTCATGTTTTGTATGTTCCATTTCCAGGACTATAAGACCTCTGCTTAAATTCTTGGCATTAATCATTTTGGTTAGAGCAAACAATATTGTGATATGTTTTCATCATTCCAACTACACAAATGGAGGTTAGGGGACAGGGAGGAGGCAGAATTAGGCAACGATTATCCACTGGGTCAGTGTCACCCAGAACGTGAGATGTGCCAGATTCTAAGAAATGTGTGCTCTTACTACTGAACCAGGTTTTTGTATTCAGCCTTCAGGGAAAATAGGCTCCCCTTTATTTACTAAGAAAGGCTTCCGATATGAGTTAAGTACATAAAGTTGTGAATGAACCTGGAAAAATCTGCATAAAATATATGAGTCAGATAGTGAAATTCAGAGAAGCCATTCTCCTCTTTGATGTCATCTGTCAATCAGAAATTGAGTTGTTAGAGATAAGATTACGTATTTGTTTTTGAGCACAGAATTTATGGATTAACTAAAAACAAAACCTATTTAAATGAATGCCATTTGATTTTTTGTGTGTATGTTTATATAACTTTTTTCTTTTTTAATCATTTTATTGGGGGCTCATACAACTCTTACCACAATCCATACATATATACCCACTGTGTCAAGCACATTTATACATTCGTTGCCTTCATCATTCTCAAAACATTTGCTCTCCACTTAAGCCCCTGGCATCAGCTCCTCATTTTTACCCCCTCCCTGCCCACTTCCCCCTCCCTCATGAACCCTTGATAATTTATAAATTATTCTTTTGTCCTATCTTACACTGTCCAATGTCTCTCTTCACCCACTTTTCTGTTGTCCATCCCCCAGGGAGGAGGTTTATACGTAGATCCTTGTAATCGGTTCCCCCTTTCTGCCCCATCTTCCCCTGCACCCTCCCGGTATCTCCACTCTCACCACTGGTTCTAAAGGGACCATCCATCCTGGATTCCCTGTGTTTCCAGTTCCTATCTGCACCAGTGTCCATCCTCTGGTCTAGCCGGAGTGTCTGCCATTTTAAAGGACTGTTTTCTGAAATACTAGGTACTAACATATTGGCTGAGCTGTCATCACGGAGTCATGAGAGTCTGATGTAGACGGCCTTCCACGGCCAGTCTTGAATTCTCTAACAGGCTACAAACACGCAGGATAACAAATTCTCTCGCTTCAACATTTTGTGACACTTGCCTCCTAAAATGAGTTGTGAATAATATGTTTGCAGCTAATATCAAATTAAAAAGTTGAAATTTAAGAAATACAAATTTCCTCATTAGTAATTGAAAGCATAGCTTAAATCACACCTACTCAGTAGGAATGACACTACTAATAAAAGTCAGCAGGCTTAAGGGTATAAAAACCCCAATAGACACACACACACTCCCTAAACCTACAATGCAGCAGGCGAGTAGAAGATCGATTCCTCCAGTCCAGTTAAACCTTCACAGCACTGCAGCCTCAGTTGCCCTAAGGACTCCAGAAGGAATCTGATCCAGAAACCACCCAGCTAGGCCACTCCAACTTCTGACCCTCAGAAACTATGCAAGATGGTGTTTGTGGCTTTAGACAGCTAAATTTGGGAGTGACGTGTAATGCATCAACAGACTACATAGCTTCCAGTTCAGTGGCACCATCGTTGTTAAGCGCCATAGCCTCTAATTTCTGAGACGCCGATGTGACAGAGTAGAACTGCCCCATAGCGCTTCCTAATGCTGAAATCCTTTCGGAAGTCTTTCTTGGTGGGTTCACATTGCCAGCAATTGAGTTAATGCTTAGCCCCTGCTCCGGTAGGATGCCAGTGGCATCAAATGGTACATATTAAACTTTGGGTACTTACTGTAATTATCCTCGGCATGTTAAAGGACACGTGTCACGTTCCGCCTCCTTCAGAGAGAATTCTGATGGGAGACAATTCTGCCCTGGTGACTCACATTTCTGCATATCTTTCAGGCAGAGACACTGAGTATCTTTTAAAGGTTTCTACAGTGAACCAGAGATAGTATCTCCCTCTGGGAAAGAAGACGGTTTCGGTCCAGTTTAAGCAAGATACTATCTTCCTGTGACGCAAATGCCTGGTGGGTTTGCTCGCAGGTTTTTCCAAAAGATGGCGTTTCCAAAGGTGTTCTTCGGGGCTGTTTCTCTCTCTCTCCCTCCCTCCAGCACCCATCTGAACCTGCCTCCACATCACACTTTCTGGATGTGGAGGCAAGAGGAACACGAAGCTCACGATCCTCGCTTTCTGGTGAGTAATAAAGCCCTCTGTCTCTAACCCAGAAGTTTCATGTCAGGAGCTCTGGTGTTGCAGGAAGTAAAGTGTTTGGCAGTTAACAGAAAGGTTGCTAGTTCAAGCCCACCAATTTCTGAGGGAGGAAAACATGACAGCCTGTCCTCTGGAGCAGTTCTACTCCGTCCTGTCGGGTCACTGTAAAACGGAATCTACTCAACAGCAAGGAAAAAAATCTCATTTTACAGCAGCTAGTTTATTTCAATCTTATTTAAAAGCTGTTACTCTAAGAAACATTACATTTCCATCCTTGCTTGGATGACTTGAAAATTCAAAGTTAAAATCATAATGTTCTCTTAAATTATACTTACTGCCGTCGAGGTATGCTGACTCATAAAGCCACTATAGGACAGGGGATAGAACTGCCTGTGAATGTCTGAGACTGTTAACTGAAGCTCATTTTCTCCCAGGGAGCTGGTGGTGGTTTTGAACTGCTGACTTTGCAGTTAGCAGTCCAATGCATAACCACTACACCACCGGGGCTCATTCTTAAATTATATAGAACTCTTTTCATAAACTTTTACCCATTAGCTACAATCTGGCTTGATGTTATTTCTATTCTATTAGTATTTGCTTCAATTTCTTTATATTATTTACCTATTAAGTAACAAGTATTTAGAAATTATTAACATGCCTGATTGCAAACTTAAAGGTTGGAAGTTGGAGCCCACTCAAAGGTACCTCAAAAGAAAGGCCTGGCAACCAACTTCTAAAATTTCAGCCACTGAAATCCCAATTGTAAGGCGGAAGGGGTGAGGGAGTTCAACTGGGAGGCACACAGGATCACCATGAGTCTGGAGCTGACACCACAGCAGCTGGTCGCTTTGTTTTAAAGGTCTTATTGTACATTAGGTGAAGCTTCACAGAGGAGGTCATCAGTTTTAAGTCAACAGTGCCTATACCTTTGGTTCCAGTTCATCCACTGCAGTCCCCTCTATGGACTATCACTTATCCCACCTCCTCCTTACGCTGCCTCTTTCCACCCCACCTTCTTTCCTAACCCTCTCACCTTGGTCCCTGGGTCAGTGGTGCCCTTCTGAGTTAATGAGTTCTAGCAATGAGTTCAGCTGAAGATCTCTCAGTTGAATAAGGGCTTTCCCACCAGCCTCTATTTTAAGTTCTGGTGCAGTTTTTCCTCCCACTCTAACCAGGTCCTTGTAATGTGATCCTTTTCATAGCAGTTGGCAGTGGTAGTTGGGCACCATCTAGTTTCTTCTGATGTCAAGGTTGCAGAGACTGATGTCTGTGTGGTCCATTAGGCAACTGATCTAACTATTTCCATGTATCTTTCCATTTCATCATTCATTCCCCTAAATTGGGAAAGACCTATAGCTGCAGATTAGATAGCTGTTCACGAGTTACTTGCCAAAGGAGAATGTAGACTGTTGTCTTTGTGAAGTGTGTTATGCCAACTGACCTCGGTTCTCCTGAGAATATAGTCCTGAGTCACCAGGCCCTGTGACTCATTACTTCAAGGGGTTCAGATACGTCTAAGACATGTTCATATCTTTGTCCCCTATGTGCTCCACAGTACATGCTCCACAGTACATGTCCCCTACATGACCACAGTCACATATATTTTTGCAGCAACTGTAAATACACACACACACACACAATGACCTCTTTTGAATCTAGATATATTCATGGGTATACTCCCATTCTCCCTCCCCCTGTCCAACCTGTGTGTCTGCTATCCAGATCACTCCTGTTGCAGGATTGTATCTGCCTCTGTTGCCTCTAACTCTTGAAAACCTCCCACTGACTTTGCAGCTCCACCACCGTTTCCTAACCTCGCCCTAAACCTCGCCCTCGTTGTGTATTGCCTCCCCTTCACCCAGGTTAACACATGGCTACCCTCTAGCCCATGACTTCCCTTCCCTCTCCCCAACCTGTGTGTGTGCGCGCACACACACACACACGTAACTCTTACTTATTTTATAAAAGGTCTCATGCAATATTTCTCCTCCTTTTGTGGAAGATTTCACTCAGCAAAATGTTTTCTAGGTTCATCCACATTATGAGGTGCTTTGCAGATTCATTTAATTCTTTAACATTGCATAATATTCCGTTTGTTTATAAAGTTTCTCAAGCAAGTTATTTAAAGTGTTGGGATAAAATGAACAGCTGCTTATTCTTCACAATAATCTCAAGCACAGCCCACTCTTCTGGGAAACATGTCCTAACTTCTCTGGCTGAGGGGGTGCCTCTGTTTTAGGCTCCTCAACTTGCCTCCATAACCAGTTCATGTCGTTTTTATCAAACACACTGCATTGTATTTTCAACATGCATTTTCTCATTTGTCTTTCCCAGGAGACTCTAAATTCTATGAAAATTGGGACAGGGTTTGCATTGGAGACAGAGAGAACAGGCATTACATGAGCTCCTTAAAGGGGCCTCTTGTCATAGTCAAGAACATGGCTTTAGTACACAAACTTGGACATTTTTCATATCTACTAAGACTTCTTGGGCTCATTTTCTGATTTATAATTTTAATAAGGTGAAGACTCAAAAATAACCCACCTTATCCTGTCTTATGAGCATAAAAGTTAACCCCCTCCAAGATGGGATTGTAAGCCCCAAGTGATTTTATAATCAAAGAAAAATTAGTCCTTTATAGTTTAATCATCAGAAAGCCTAAATAAAACATACAATAACTTGTGCATACTTATTTGTTAAACCGATACAGCAATTTGGACAGATAACAATCGGTGGACGTAGGTGAAGGAACTGTACCTGTACTGCTGAAACAAATAATTAAGTGAGTTTGAACAGCAAGACAAATGAAAAATCCTAAACCCACTGCCATCTTCAAATTGATTCCAAGTCATATCTATCTACCTTACATAGGACAGAGCAAAGCTACTCCTCAGGGTTTCCCAGATCTCAACTCTGTATGGAATCAAACAGCCTCGTCCTTTTCCCAGAGAGAAGCTGCTGGGTTTCAGCCACCAACCTTGCAGTTAGTAGCCCAATGTAGAACCCACAGTGACACGAGGGCACCTCATCTGGAGGTCCGAAGTTCAGAACTCACTGCACTGTCAGGCTCACCCTTACTGTGAAAGCCTTCCTTCCCTCTTCCAGGAGCACCTAGACTTCCTTGGCTTGTGACAGCATAACTCTAATCTCTGTTTCTATCATCAAACAGCCTTCGATGTCTCTGTCGCCTCTCTTTTCCTTCACATGTAACCAGTAGTGAATTTAAGGCCCACCTTAAAGCCAGAGCACTGGGGGTATAGCGAGCTACACAGTGGGCTGCTTCCCGAGAGGTCAGCAGTTCAAACCTGCCAGTGGCTCCTCAGGAGAAAGATGAGGCTTTCTGTTGACATAAAGACTACAGCCTCAGGAACGTACAACAGTAATCCTAATCTAATCTCATCTCCAGATTCCAACTACATCTGTAAAGTCTGCTTCCAAATCAGGCCACATCACATTTATAGGTGCCTAAGTTTATGGTTTGGTTATATCTTTGGAGGTAACACTTAAATCTACTTTAAAACTTATGATTTGATGAGAACTTCAAAAATTTTGTGGAAATTTTCCATTTCTTTTCATTTCCAATTCCCATGAACTATTTGAAGCCTTCTCATATACCTTCAAGGTGAAAAGATTAGATGAGTTTCTGTCCTGGGAAAGTAGTTAAATTACTATGTCTGAATAAACATATATTGGGGAGCCTAAATCATCCTTTTATTCATTTTTTGGGGGGGCGTGTGAGTTTGTGGTGATAGCATCCTTGTGTTCAAGCAATGGTGTCTTCATGATATGGGTAGACTTGGGATCTGCCTCTACCCAACAGAATGTACTGGGAGTGATTGCACTGACTGGTTAGGCTATCTAGTAAAAGGCAATGCAGCCTGCACTTCGTTGGCTGTGATACCTGCCCTTGAACTCTATGGCCACCATGCTCTTCTGAAGTCAATTCACAAGGCAGGGGCGCTTTCAGATAGTCAAGGTAGAAATTCTAAACTTTCAGCCCTTTTGCAGCACAGGAGCCAGATGAGTTAGTGGAAGAGTATTCAGTTGATTCCAATCCTTAGCTAGCAAGTCACTTGAAGACTCTTCTCAGCTAAGGCCTCTGATAAAATGTGCACACAGCCATTACTGCCTTGATCTTTCTACAGCAAGGAGAAAAGGTACATTCAGGTTGCAAAGGGTGGTAACAGGTCCCGGCACACAGGGGAGTGAGGGAGACAAGTCACACCCAGACTCTGGAAACCAGGCTCTGATGGCGCAGATCTATTGTATTGTTGTCTTTACACAGTTATATAAGGCACATAAGCCAATCAATTGTTACCGCGCTTACTTCCTTGTTCTTAGAACTTTTCCTTAAAAATCGTGCTAATGAGGACGAGGCAGGCTTTTGCCACCCACGGGCTAGAACAAGCAGAGAAATGCAGAAGCTTACAGAGCTGTCTTGTCTCGGGGCCACTGTGTTTCACAGTGTGCTGGGAGCCGTTGTAATAGAGATGGCATGCTGCTTCTCAGGCCTGCTCAAGAAGGTTGAGCAGCATTCTGCACTTTCTGTGCAGTTCCTCCTTTATGCAACCCAACGCCACAGCCGTCACCCCCACAGAAAAGTTTTGAGATACTGTGTTACATAATAGGGGGCCTGGCAGTGTAGTGGTTACGAGTTTGGTTGCTAACCTCAAGGTCAGCAGTATGAAACCACTAGCTTCCAAGGAAGAAAGACAAAGCTTTCTACTCCAGTAAAGAGTTACTGTCTCAGAAACCCACTGGAGAGTTCTACTCTGCCTATAAAGTTGCTCTGAGTCAGAATTGACTTGGCAGCAGTGAGAGAATGTTATGTATTAATAACTACCATTCTCACAGCAAACTATTCCAATTTGTTGTTTAAAACTTTCCCCACTGGTCTGCAAGAAATATGGGCCCTCAATCTTTCCAACATCAGTGCCTAAACCTACACCAGTTGCTCATTTATTTTTCTTTCTGGTCTTGCAACTTCTCTTATTTTCTCCGCTGCCCAAACAGGCAAAGGTCTTCCCATTCTAACTTTCTCCCATTCTAAACAATGCTCTCTTGTCCACATATGACCCCATCTTGCACACACCAAGCTACACTCTTTAATGCTTCAATTCATTTAGTTGCTAAATTTTACTAATAACTAGACATCGGATCACAAGGGACACACACAGAGCTCACTGGCCCTTTCTCAGCTCTCATCTTCCTCAGTGTGGCTAAACAGAACGGGATCACTCAACTCTTCTGAAAAATGCTCTTCTCTGACAGTCCCACCATCACACTTCAGTGTGCTACCAACAGACAGAAAGAGACTAAATTACTATTATCTCAGGACAAATTTTTGGTCTGGAGTCTCATGAAATATTCAGACTTAAAACATGCAGGTTTTAAAGTTCACAGTGAATGTGGAGGTGTGATAAATAGAGCTGAGTGGGATACTGATACCATCAACAAAGAGTAAAAATCACATAAAATTTTTTTAACATGCCTTTTCTATTTCCCTGAAAACAAAATACAGTTTTTAGCTTTTTTTAACTGGGGAGAAAAAAATTAAGACAAAAACTATTTTTAATGAGCATAAAGTTAGATAGACAAAAATTAGAAGAAAAACGAGGTGTAAAAGGAAAGGGCAGACTGAAAGATGACCAGTACTGACAGAGGGGTTACAATTACAAAACTAACACGACCATACGTCACTTCAATGGCCATTTTAAAAACAGCAATAGGAAGCTTGTTTTCTGCAATATAAGTCTATCTAACTAGATACAAGCATGCACACTCAAGGCTATGACCACTGCTCAAGCAAATTTCCGTTCACACACTACCCCCTTCCTCTGAACATTCAAAGCAAAAAAAGAGAAAATGTATGTGTGCAGTGTGGGGTGTGGCACAATATTGAAAAGGTTAATACTGGATCTTTATACAAAGAATACATGGTACTATATGCTCCGTTTTTTTTAAACTGTGCAAACCCTCAATAGTTTCCTATGCACACCACACACATTTCTTTTGCATATGCATGCTATCCATGGTGGTGTATTACATTAGAAAGTACAATAAATTTGAATTATTTACTGTAAAATATAATAAGTTGGCTCAGCTTTATCAGATACAAAGATTTGAAAGAAAATGTCTCATGGACTTTCATAAATAGAAAAGTACCGTATATACTCGAGTACAAGCTAACCCAAATATGAGCCAAGGCACCAAATTTTACCACAAAACCTGCATTAAAAATGTGCTGAAAAACTTGGCTCATACATGAGTTTATACAATATGGGCTATCATGAACCCCAGACTCAAGAAATAAGCATGCACATACATTAACCCAGCGGCTCCCAAGATCTCCATATGGTCAATAATAAGCACATGAAAGATGCTAAACTGCATTCATCCACTGGAAGTGACGATCACAACCACAACGAGCTACAACTTCATACCTACCACACTGGCTAAAGTGAAGGAAGAAAACAAGTGCCTGCTGGAAAGGCCATCAGGAGATTGGCACTCATTCACTGCTTGTGAGAATGTAAACTGAAGTAAACTGCTTTGGGAAGCAGTCTTGCACTTCCTCAAACTTTAAATATAAACGAGCACAAATGTGCATAGCAACATTTGTCATAATAACCAAAAAGTGGAAACAAAAGACATTTGAATATGAAAAAACAAAATATGGGCCATCCACACAATGAAATCATTTTGTCCTAATTCAAAAAAGTGAAGTTCTGATATCTGCTTCAATATGAAAGCAGTCTGCAAACATGATGTCACACAAGTAAGGCCGGACACCAGCGGGTCGCATTCTGTACAATTCTATTTCTGTGAAATGTGCAGAATAGTAAGGTCAACAAGAGAGTGAAAGGGGACTGTGACCGGCAGGGACTGCATGGAGGGGGCTTCAGGGCTGCCTGCTAATTGGCGTGGAGGTTAGATACCAGTGATAACTGTGAACATGGTAAAAGCCACTGAACTGTACACTTAAAAGAGCAAATCTTCAGAAGAAAGTCCTGTACAGAGTGAGATACAAATGTGGAACGAAATTTAAATTCATCAAAAAGACTAGGCTTTCTGGTCATAAAGAAACCTCTGAGACATGGTTCTTAGTCACCATACAGGTAGGGAAATGAACTCACCCTCAATTTTTCGAGCCAAACAACAGACATGTCTATGGGAGAGCCTTAACAATAATAAGGTGTGCACACCTTTTGGTAAACTTTTGAGCTCAAATGGGCAGCACTTACCCAAGAGCCAAGTTCAGGTGGGTAAGAAAGGGAGAGGAACGGAATCGGGAAGCACAGGGAGAGCGCCTGATACTGCACATACTTGAGCATAAGACGAGTTTTTCAGCTCATTTTAAATGCGGTTTTTGTGGTAAAATTTGGTGCCTCGGCTGATATTCAGATCAGCTTATACTTGAGTATATACAGTAAATGATATTACATTGTGGGGATTGCAAATGACAACATAAAACAAAATGTTTACCAAATGTTGAATGGAAAACTGATTTGGGGTTTTTAAGTAAGGGACCAGACTTCAACCCAGTGCCACAAGGTGTGAATGCAACATTCCAGCGTGGAGGAGGGAACCAGTGGAGAGGTCTGGGCGGCTGGCCCCAGCACCATAAATTAAGTGGATTCCTGCCCCTCCCCCAAAAAGAATTTGTTTCAAAGGCTGACATTGATTCTGCAGCTCCGGGAGATGGACATACCTGATCAGAGCACACGGGAGCAGATAAAGGGGCAGGAGGAGAGAGTGGAGCACAGCCTGGCCCACTAGGCCGTGATGATGATGTTCCTGAGTAGAGCAGCCAGTCCAGAGAGAACAACATGGCTGCCCCACTATGAGACATGATGCCCCTCAGTGACTAAGGGCGATACAGGGGACTGCACTGGAGACACAGTGTGGGAAATGCACCTGACCTGATCCCACCACACCTAGGCAAATCACTGGGGGAGTGCAGCGGAACAGCAAGGGAATGGAGTGGCAAGGTCCCCAGGGAATGCTGAAAGTGGACTTTGGGGCCAGGGAGTGGTGCCCCAACAGACTGGACTGGAAAACGCTCCTAAGGGCCAGCAAACGATCCTTAATTAACTACAAGCTTTTCTTTTGTGAAGTGTTTTGTTTTGTTCTTTGTCAGTGGGTTGTTTTTGTTGTTTTGTTGTCTGGTTGTATACTGTTGCTTTGTTTTCCTGTCTTGTTTTCGTGCATGTTAGTGTCTCCACAGGTCTGTCTGAATAGGACAGGCTGGATGAACTATCTGGAGGAAAAACAACGGGACTGACAGTTCCGGGGGGACTTGGAGTGGGGGGGTAAGGAAGTGGTGTTAATAAACACAGGGACAAGGGAACAACATGGGACCCAAAATGGTAGTGAGGGGGGAGTGGCAGGCCTGGTGGGGAATGATCAAGGGTAAGGTTACGTAGAGAAGAGGTATAGCTGTAGCCCAGGTGGGGACGGAGCATGGTAGTAGGGCAGGAGGAAAGTCAAGGGAGATGGAGGAAGGAGCTGGGAGTCAAGGGGCATTTATGGAGGTCTAGACAAAGACATGTACATGCAAATATATATAGGAGGATGGAGAAATAGATCTATGTGTTTATATTTATAGGTTTAGTATTAAGGTGGTGGAAGGACCTTGGGCCTCTACTCAAGCACTCCCTCAATGCATGAATACTTTCTTTTATTAAATTTGCACTCTATGATGCTCACTCTCCCGACACAACTGCTGAAGCCGAAGTGGGTGCATAAGTAAATGTGGCGAAGAAAGCTGATGGTGCCCAGCTATCGAAAGAGATAGTGTCTGGGGTCTTAAAGGCTTGAAGGTGAACAAGCGGCCATCTAGCTCAGAAGCAACAAAGCCCACATGGAAGAACACACCAGCTTGTGTGATCACGTGGTCCTGAAGGGATCAGTTATCAGGCATCAAAGAACAAAAAAATCTTATCATTGGCTGCACACCTCCATGATACGATCGCCGAAGACAAACGGGTGCATAAATAAATGTGGCGAAGAAAGCTGATGGTGCCCAGCTGTCGAAAGAGATAGTGTCTGGGGTCTTAAAAGCTCGAAGGTGAACAAGCAGCCATCTAGCTCAGAAGCAATAAAGCCCACATGGAAGAAGCACACCAGCCGGTGCGATCACGAGGTGCCAAAGGGACCAGGTATAAGGCATCATGCAAAAAAAAAAATATGTATGTATATATGTGTGTGTATATATGCATATGTGTGTATGTATATACATACACACACACACACCATAGTGAATGAAGGGGGAAGTGCAAAGTGGAGACCCGAGGCCCAAGTGTCAACCACTGGAGATCCCCTCATAGAGGGGTTTAGGAGAGGAGATGGGTCAGTAAGAGTGCGATGTAGTACCGATGAAGAACACAGCTTTCCCCCAGATCCTGGATGCTTCCTCCCCCCAACTACCATGATCCGAATTCTACCTTGCAGGACTGGATAGGGCAGAGGTTGTACACTGGTGCATATGGGAGCTGGAGGCACAGGGAATCCAGGGTGGACGATACTTTCAGGACCAGGGGTGTGAGGGGCGATGCTGGGAGAGTGGAGGGTGGGTGGGTTGGAAAGGGGTAACTGATTACAAGGATCCACATGTGACCTCCTCCCTGGGAGATGGACGGCAGAGAAGGGGGAAGGGAGACTCCGGATAGGCAAGATATGACAAAATAACAATCTGTGGATTATCAAGGGCTCATGAGGGAGGGGGGAGCGGGGAGGGAAGGGGAAAAAAAAAGAGGGCCTGATGCAGAGGGCTTAAGTGGAGAGCAAATGCTTTGAGAGTGCTTAGGGCAAAGAATGTACGGATGTGCTTTATACAATTGATGTATGTATATGTATGGATTGTGATAAGAGTTGCATGAGCCCCTAATAAAATATTTTAAAAATTAAAATTAAAAAAAGAAATATTGTTATTACATAAGAGGAAAAACAGCAAGTTTTTAATCACCACATTCTAGTTTTCAAAACACGCAAAAATTAGTACAAGTAAAAAAAAAAAGTAAATCCAAGATAATCTGACACTTTTGCTTTTATAATCACAGTATAACTAACTATGGTCAACATTTTCTTTAAATTGAGATTTGCACAGTGAAATGCAGAGATTTTATGTGTATAATTTCCTTATATCTGATAAACAATATCAATAACAATATCAAAAACAATATCAATATCTACTTCTACAAGTTCTTTCCCAGTCTCCTATTATTTATCAGGGATTTGGCCAAGAAGCATGCCGCTCTCCAAGGAGCACTGGGCCCACAGAAGAAAGTATTTAAAGACCTTCCTCCAGAGTCAACAGAGAGAAAACCTTCCCGAGGGCCAAGACTCGGATTTTGGACTTCTAACAACCTAAACTGTGAAAGAATAAACTTCTTTTAAAGCAAACCTCTTACTTCCAGAAGTTTTAGAATTCATATTTATGTCTGTGGTTGAGTTCAATCTAATAAAGGGCATCTTTAAAATCCTATAGTGTATAACCACTTTTAATGGTGAACTGTTATACATGTACACTCTAAAACAGAAACAAGAAGAATCCCAACTTTGGACATTTGTATTCAACCCTGTACACAGAGCAAGGAGGTAAGAGAAAAAAAAGGGGGGTGGAAATGGATGGCAAGGGTTAAGATTATTTACTGATGAAATTATTGTGTATGTAAAAGACCCTAAGAAACCCAAGTGGAAAAACACTAAACTAAGAACTCTAACCCAGTAAGAATTGTAATCAAATTTAGCAACTTTTTTATAGAGTACAAGATCAATACACAAAATCAAGTAAATGACATTAGAAAAGGAAAAGAAGTTGCCATTAATCAATATAAAGATACATAAAATATGAGAAAATTTTACATTATCAAGAACTTAACATTCAAAACTATAAAACACTGCTCAGAAAAACTAACGATGTAAATAAGTGTGGACATATACACCATGCTAACAATTTGGGAAATTAAACCTTGTTAAGATATGCCCAAAATTTATATTTACAAGCTAACTGAAGTTTACACATAAATGCAAAGGTTCAGAAAGCCAATCTGGGCAGAACAGCATAAAATTGGAGACTTACTATGTGGTGTCAAGAATCACTACATATAAAGCTACAGCGGCCACGGGGGTGTGGTGTTAGAGCAAAGGAAGAGCAACAGAGGACTAGAACCCAAAGGGACAGAATCTCATATTCATACACAGTCAATTGCATTTGTACAAAGGCAACTGAATGGGGAAAGAATTATCTTTATGACAAGTAGTGTGGCAATAACTACACAAAAGCATGCAAGCCCAATCTCACACCATACCATTACCATTTTGGTGCCACCCCTTCTAGATGACTTGCTAAGGTAAGTAGGGGCAGGGGAGTATGTAAGAGGTGAATGCAGGACCACATCACACAGGCTTCTTTTCTATCCTATTTTGTTTGATTATGTGTTTGTTGATTTTCTCTTTTAGATAATTTCTTTGGGAAATTTTAATTTACTCCACAGAAAGATTTCTCCTCCTTGTATTCATATTCTACATTATACTCCCACACGACTCTTCAATACAGCTTTCTACCAAGGTCTTTTAGCAATTAAGAGTGCAAAGAGCACCTTTCTATGGAAATGACATATGTACTTTAGTAGTAAATAAGCCCCCAACTGTTGAAATTGATGTCTGCAGACATAATACAAATAAAACAAAGTTGCAAGATGCTAACAAATCTCAGCCAGTACAAAAAGATCTGCCCTGAGGAGTTGTGTCAGTGCAGGCCGGCTGATGTAAAAGCAATGCTACTGCTGTGCCAACTGACTAGATCCTTACAGCAGGCCTGTGCTGGGCAGATCTGGGGTGACTTGGGAATGCAACATAGCTCAAAGCAGTTACGACGTTCCCTTCCACTGCAAGTTACGCATGAAATAAAGGTTTACCTTGTTAAGTTATAGCTTCAGAGTGATTTAAAGAATTGAACAAGCCTTATTCTGCTCCTGTGAAGATTTGCCACAGTTCTACCCTGTCCTATAGGGTCACTATGATATAGTATTGGTTTGATGGCAGTGGAATCGTTGCCCCTAGAGAGATGATTGATAATGTTCCCTAACATAAAGACAATGATGTCTCTAAGGTGACGCAGAGACATATAGAAACCATAGATAAGTTGGGCTTGCCCTAACTCTAGCCCCAATCTAACAATCAGTTCTTATGACACGGCCCTGCCTCATGCTCACTCTCATGACAGGATCCCTGAAGATAGCAAAGTGTGGTAAAGAAACTAGATGGTGCTGGTTATCAGAAGGCCTAACATCTAGCTTCTTAAAGGCTTGTCTTCAAACAGGCAGCTATCTAAGTGCAGGGTCAACTAAGCCCACATGGAAGAAGCACACCAGCCTGTGTGATCCAAAGGTTGTAAATAATAAAATCGAAATCTACAGGAAGGAATGATATCAGAGCTTAAATTGTGAACACCTGGTTTACAGAAGGCAGTGGAAGCCCAAAATCCGTTTGCAGGGTCCACACATGGATTAAACCTCCAGTGACTCCCCTCTCTCTGCCCATAGATGATGGTAGTAAATCGCCTTGCTACCTAACAGAACATTGTAAAGTCAATTATGGTAGGCGTGGTTAGGTCAAATTGTTTTATCTTACCACCTGATCTCCTTTGTGACCAAGTGGTTTCAGTTTTTTAAAATGTCGAAGTGAAGGATAACTACACCTGGATGAAGCCCCTGGTGATCCCGTCTGACCAGGGACCAGGGCTGGGAAGAGCCTGGTCAGCATGCAGAAATAACTGGAAAGTGGGTTGTCATAGACGCAGTTAGGTAAAATTTAGCACCTTTTCATTTGATTCTCCTTATGATCCATTTTACAATATTTCTAGTGTGTTTTTTTTTAACATTTTCTGCTTTCTTTTTGATTGAGGTTTGCATCTGTTTATTTTGTTATTGCTATTTTTTGTTTGGTTGGGTTTGTTTTAATGTTTTTCCTGTATATGAAATCTAGGATAGGTAAATCAAGACAGTAACCAGATTAATTGGTACATCAGGAGGGCGAGCTAATAGCAATGAGCAAAAGAAGGAAGAAAATGTTCCAATACTGCTTGTTGTTTAAACGTTCTATAACTGATTATGGTGATGATTATACAACTCTTCTTAAAGCAATTAAAGTATCATATGATATATGAATAACATGCAAATAAAACTAAAAAAAATTGTACATGCCTTAGAAAAACAGACTTCAGATTTCATGTTCAGAAAATCACATAATGAACTAGTTAAATACATGGAGTCTCAGGTCCAGTTCTTAGGGACTCTTAACACAGGAGTTGAAAGTGTGTCCAACCAATGGGTACAAGCCAAGGCCAGTGAATCTTACGCAGATAGTCCTAAGGCTATGCTTTTTAAACCCTGCCTTAAGACACTCACATCTTTGGACAGGAAGAGGTTTTCCCGAGACACAGGAGATGGTGTGCTCAAAATCATGAGGTTAGTGTGTATTACATCCTGCTGGAAGTATTTGTTTACAGGCTGGCTCTTGCCTTTTCCTGCTCTTGGAAGTAGACGTCTGAATAAAGCACACGGCCTGCCACTGCAATTCCAGCACCAGACAACGGACCACAGGTGACATAACAAAAGGTAAGACAGAAAGCAAGGGAAGCTGTGCTGAAGCTTCTTTCAAGGGCTAAGGGCACAGGCTACCACTTTGAGGAAGTGAGATTTCTAGGAAAGCCAGAGAAAATGGGAATAGCATGGAAAAGCAGATGGGAACACACACCGAGAAAACAATGGAGCAAAAATAAGGTAGAGGGAAATTCAAAAGCACCATCCTCTCTGGGGGAGAAAACTGATGCTTTCTGCCCCTGCCTTGGAAACCCAATACTACAGGGTCATTATGAGTGGGAATCAACTTGATGACAGTGGCAAGAAGAGAGACTATGAAGGAGTCCCCATGGGACTCAACAGTTAACACACTAGGCCGCTAAACAGATTAATGGAGGACTGAATATATCCAAAGTCCCTCTGAAGAAAGGCCTGGAGATCGACTTCATGAGTTGGAATCAATTATATGACTACTTGTACTGGTAGACTGACAGTCAATCCCACCCTTCTCCTTTCCTGGAATCCATTCCAGAAGCCATTTAGGTGGGTCTGAGACACAAAGGATAGGGAAGCAGAAACGAGGTGAGGAGGGAAGGGGCAGGTGTCAGAATTCCAATAAGCAATGGGAAAAGCCAGCTAGACCAGAGGATGTAAACTGGTACATAGGAAATGGAAACACAGGGAATGCAGGACAGATGATCACTTCAGGACCAGGGCTGAGTGGCGATACCAGGAAGGTGGAGGGAAGGTGAAGTAGAAAGGGGGAACCAATTACAAGGATCTACATATAACCTCCTCCCTGGGGGACGGACAACAGAACAGTGGGTGAAGGGGGACGTCGGACAGTGTAAGATATGATAAAATAATAATAATAATAAACGTAGATGGCGCCCAACTAACAATCAGAATAGTGCCTGGGGTCTTAAAGGCTTGTATTCAAACAAGCAGCCATCTAAGTGAGGAGTCAACCAAGTGCACATGGAAGAAGCACACCAGCTTGTATGCTCCAAAGATGACAATTACAAAATTTGAATATGGTGAAGGGTAAAGTATCAGAGCGAAAAGTATGAACACCCAATTTGTAAAAGGCTACAGAGGGCAATGGGAGCCCCAAACCCACCTGGCAGAGCGTCTAGGTAGACTGAGCTGCTGGCAGATCCCTACTAAGCACAGGTAAGAGTCCTGAGCAGCCTTACTGTCAGGCAGACAGCACTGTAATCTTGAATATGCTGAAATGAACTCAATACTTGGCCAGAGCACCTCCCTATAGACCCAACCTGAATTGGTTCTGAATGCAAGTATCTCTTACTTGTTTCAAACCAGAAATTTCTTCCCTGGCTTTCGGAATGTTGATGTATTTTGGTCTTTATATCATTATTATTTTATCCTTTGTATTATTATTATTTATCCTTACCGCCTTTTTCGATTTTGGTTTTTATTATTTCTGTCGGGCTCCCCAGTTTGTGGTACACACTGGATTTTGGGTGGATAAACAGTGGTAATATATGTTACAAGGATTGACAGGGGATGCTGGGGTGGGGGGTGGGTGACAGGGAGGAAACTGCGATTTCAGGAGTCAAAAGCGAAGGCAGGGGGAGGGGAAGCCCTAGAATTGACTGTGACTGCACAACTCATTTTAAAGGGATTTAACCATGAGAGGGGCAGAGTCTAAAGTCAGAGTAATGAAGGTACAATTCTCTTTGATGTGACTGAATGACCGAACTATGGAAATTGTACATTATGTGCCAATCAAACTACTGGGGGGGGGAATTATTAAGATACAATAGAACCAGATCTTTAATCTTTTATAGCTAAAAATTAGCAATCTGATTCTAAAAGATTATGTCCTGGAAACCCCTGAAGTGGCAGTCCCCTCTGCATATATGGGATCAACCATGAGTTGGAATCACCTTGAAGGCAACTAACAAAATCTTCTGTCTGATCCTCTGGTTCTTACTCAATACTCCTCACCCAACATGCTTGCACTTCAGGAGTAAAAATGTAACGTAAGCTCTTGGTCTCTACAAAGCACCAATATAAGAACATGGTACTTGAATGGGCCCTATAACCCCCGTGAACTCATAGCTGAACACATAATCAACTATGCCACACAGGGCCATGACCCATTGAATGTCTTAGTCCTGGAGTACAATCCCAGGGGAAAAAAATCTGTCTCTATAAACAAATGTGCCCGCTCTCTTACCAGACAATGGACAATATGTAATTCAATCTGACACAGAAAACGAAACATTTCCCATACGCCTGAGCAGTCAGAAAACTTAAATCCAAACCCAGTGCACAAGTTATTAACTAGCCCCTCTCAAGAACCTGGTGACTTCTACCCTGTGGTCTTCTTCTCTTTTGTTTTTGTCCTCTGTGTTGTTCTTAGTTTATTATATTTATCCTTAATCGCCTTGTTTGATACAACTTTGAATTCTATCAGTAGATTTAAACCTCAGAAAGTATCTATGGTGTACATGCAAGACACGTACGTAATTTTTCTCTTACATGTTTCTACCTCTTGCCTCTTATACATTTTGTGGCATCTGCATTAACTGACCAAAAGAGTTAAGGGACTTTGGTACTGGGAGGCAGACATAGTGCAGACCACCCGTCCGCAGCCTTGACTCCGCAGTAAGCACAGGGAGCCCAGGGGTGGGGGCCGAGGGCAGACAAGCTGCACCTGGGGGTTCCGTCTCTCACCTTTGCAGTAGTCAGCAGGGTCCTCTTGCTCTTCATCGTCTGATCCCAGGATCTCCTCCTCGGGCTCTGGGGGTGTAGGGTCTGGCAGAGGTGGCGGTGGTGGTGGTGGCGGCGGAGGAGGAACTAAGGGAGCTTTCTGCTGAGGCTCTGGCCTGAAACAGTTCAGTGAAAACTCCAATTAGATGTCAACCTTAAATGATTATAGACACACTTGAGAGTTTCTGCATATGGGAGAAAATAAAACTTGTCATGCTTTACATTTCCCCCATTACCAGGGAACAGATTTGTGGACATCTTTTCACACAGAGTTTCAGCATTTAAGTCTTGCCAATGTTATAAAATGTGAGAGAAAAGAAAGGCTGGCTCGTGATGTATAGCCATACTATTTAGAAAATATCCCATAAAGCTTGTAATATCCCACAAAAGGCAGCCCTCAAATTATAAAGGTTAACAAACAGACCTGGAACTATTTATATGCTTTCCCCTTTTATTGGTCTTTGGTTTTGTTGTTTATGTTATTTTGTTCTGTCTTGTTTTTTTGCTTATTATTCTCTCTGCATTTCTATCTAGATAAGAAAGGTGGGATAAACAATCCAGAGGAGAAAACAACAGGGGAGGAGGGGGGAAAGGAAGGAGGTGTCAACAAACTAGGGATAGGGAACAACAAATGTTCTGAAATCAATGGCAAGGAGGGTGTAGGTGGTCTTGGGAGTGTGTGTGTGTGGGAGGGGTGCGCTTGATCAAGGGCAATGTAGCCCAGTGGAATTACTGAAACCCGAATAAAGGCTGTACATGATAGTGGGACAAAAGAGGAAAGGAAAAGGAAAAAGAGGAAAGAACTAGGAGGCAAAGGACATTTATAGAGATCTAAATACCGGGATGTACATATGTAAATATATTTATACATAATGAAAGGGAAATAAAGCTATGCACATATATTTATATGTTAAGTATCAAGGTAGCAGACAGATATTGGGTCTCAACTCAAGTACTTCCTCAACACAAGAACATTTTGTTCTAATAACCTGGCATTCTGTGATGCTCACCTTTCCAATACAATTGCTGAAGACAAAATGGGTGCATAAGCAAATGCGGTGAAGAAAGCTAATGGTGCCTGGCTATCAAAAGATATAGCATCTGAGGTCTTAAACGGATTGAAGATAAACAAGCAGCCATCCAGCTGAGAAGCAACAAAGCCCACATGGAAGATGTACACCAGTCTGTGTGATTATGAGGTGACAGATGGGATCAGGTATCAGGCATCAAAGACACAGAACAAATTATCATATCAATGTTAATGAGAGGAAGTGTGGAGTGGAGCCCCAAAGCCCATCTGTAGATCATCGGACAACCCCTTACAGAAGGGTCACAAGGAAGAGATGAGCCAGTCAGGTGCAGCATAGCACCAATGAAAAATACAACTTCCCTCTAGTTCTTTAATGATCCTCCCCCCACCTACCTACCCCAACTATCATGACCCCAATTCTACCTTACAAATTTGGCTAGACAAGAGCATGTACACTGGTACAGATAAGAGCTGAAAACACAGGGAATCCCAGACAGATATACCACTAAGGACCAATAACGAGAGTAGTGAGAGTAGGGGAAGGTGAAGGTAGGGGGAGAAAAGGGGAACCAATCACAATGATTTACACATAACTCAGACAACAGAAAAGTCAGTAAAGGGAGACGGTGGTCAGTGTAAGACATGAGTGAAAATAAAGTAAGGGGAGGGACGGTGGAGGTGGAGAGAAGAGCTGGTACCAAGGGTTCAAGTAGAAAGAAAATGTTTTGAAAATGATGATGGCAACATTTCTACAAATGTGCTTGACACAATGAATGGATGGATGGATGGATGGTGATAAGAGCTGTAAGAGTCTACAATAAAATGAATTTAAAAAATATAAACAAAGGTGACACTGTCAAAAACTGAAGCAAAAAACCACCTTTTATCTAGCATAGGTTCCAAAACTTACTTTACCTACTGTCCTTTTTAATTTTTGGGGGGGAGAGGGATTTTTTTTTTTTTTACTTAGCACCTTCCTGGCAATGAAAAACTTTTGTACTATAGTCCATAATTCACGATAAAGTGTAGGTATCTATTTTTGCAGTCCCCACCTCCCCCGCTGTTCCACCACACACATACCATCCTCAAGGGAAATGCTGCATATATAGGGTCACTATGAGTTTGGAAGTGACTTGATGACAGTGATTAATAAGGAAATTTGGTAGGCGATGTAGTTGCCCTCCGTTTTGTGGTCAGGTGTGGCCATAATCTACCATTTCCACAAAATAACCTGGGCTTTGAAATCTAGCCTTACCAATGAGTGAGGACTGGGCATAGGAGGATATGCAAATAGAAGAGTAAAAGTGTTTGATGGCATAAAACTCATCAGGCATACTTCAGATATCTAAAACACCTCACAACTAGTAAATTTGCTTAGAAGTAAAGCTTTTATAGCGGGGTTTTATAAAATCAACATTTCACCTACAGAATGACTTAATTCTATTTCTTCTCATAGCCCAGTGGTTTTGAACTTAAGACGTTTAAATCTTAAGATTTTCACCTAACATGTGAGGCATGTCTGTCCTGTAGAGGCTCTGACAGGGGCTCGCCCCTACCCTCCTGGACCTGCTCACAGTGGTTTGGGTGAAGGGATCCGATGTTGCTGGGCAAGGACAAGGGGATTCATGCCACCTGCTGCCGTCTCCATTATACAAGGCAGATCCTATCCCTCCTCACCTGGGGACAGCCTAGGGCCCTGGGATCCTGCAAAGGTAAAGTATCACTGGGGTGCAAACTCATCATGACTTTCTTCAGAGACAGGCCCAGGTGAACCATGACTCTTTTCTATGCAAGACTTCTGCATTCCTGCCAATTCTGAGAGCCTCCACACAGCTCCTTTTTGGGTCCTGCCATTAAAAATCCAAACTGCCACTCTGAAAGAAAGGGGCAGGGGTAGAGACTACAGAAAACACTAGAGGTCCGAGAAGGGGTGGTGATCACACACAGCAGGTGGTATATTAAGGGAAAATGCTAGCAATTAGGACTGCCTATGGCAGGACAACTAAAGAATGTTTGAAAGCTGGAAATGACTTGATAGGTTTCTATTTGGCAGAATTTACGAAGACTCAAAGCTACAGCTTCCCTGGGTGAGAGACGTTAGAAGCGTGGTGGTGATAAAATTCTGAGTGAACCTTTTCTCGTGGTGAAATACTGAAGGGAATAATCGCAACCACACACCCACATCATTTCCCAAATACATTCAAAAATGCTGACAAACCTTATGGTGCTGCAGTAATCATTTCTAGCTTTCTGGCAGCAATACAAATGCTCTCTATCTCTCTCTCTTTTCAAACAGACCTGTCCTTAGTGAAAGCAGAATGATCCCAGAACAAAGGGCTAGAAATTACTGAAGGGGAGGAAGGGATCATGTATCAGGCATCTTATCACTGAGAATGGGGGGGAGTGCGAAGTGAGGACCCAAAGCCCATTTGTAGACAACAGGACATCCCCTCACCGAAGGGTTTCGGGGAGGAGACGAGCCAGTCAGGGTGCAGTGTAGCAACGATGAAGCATACAACTCTCCTCTGGTTCTTAAATGCTCCCCCCCCCCACCCCCACTATCATGATCTCAATTCTACCTTACAAATCCGGCTAGACTAGAGTATGTACATTGGTACAGATAGGAAATGGAAACACAGGGAATCCAGGGCAGAAGAACCCTTAAGATGAGAGGTGAGAGTGGCGATACTAGGAGGGTGGGATGGAAAGGAGGAACCGATTACAAGGATCTACATATAACCTCCTCCCTGGGGGACGGACAGCAGAAAAGGTGGGCAAGGGAGACATTGGACAGTGTAAGATATGACAAAATAATAACAATTTATAAATTATCAAGGGTTCATGAAGGAGGGAGGCGGAGGGGGGGGAGATGAGGAGTGATACCAAAGGCTCAAGTAGAAAGCACATGTTTTGAGGATGATGGCAACAAATGTACAAATGTGCTTGACCCAATGGATGGATTGTGATCAGAGTTGTATAAGCCCCAAATAAAATGATTTTTAAAGGGTGGGAGGAGGAGAGGAAATACAATAGTTTCCTACTGCCTTCCAAAAATCCCACTGACAGAGTCAATGCCAACTCATAGCAGCCTATAGGGCAGGGTAGAACTGCCCCTTGTTGGTTTCTAAGATGGTAAGTCTTTGTGGTATAGTGTATGGTGGGTCTGACTGCTGATTTTGCAGTGAGCAACCCAAAGTGAAACCACACCACCACCAGGGCTCCTCCTACTTCATGGAGGGAAGATAAGTCATGAAGGAATAACTCTTGAGGGGCGATGGAAAACTACTTATTTGACAAGTTTGCTAAATCAGAATACCTTGGAAGTTGGCTTTCTCTTCCCAAGTTAGAAATTTTATATGGGAGAGAGAAAAAATAAGTGTGTTCTAAATGAAACAACATCAACAACAAAAATTCACATCATATCCATTGTAGAAACTACTTAACAATTAGCGAGAAGAAAATAAGTGAAGGTTATTATTCTACTACATGGTTTCTTAGTCTAAGTACAATCGCTATGTTAGACTACACAGAGTGTGTGTTCATGTGTTAGGATGCTGGGCTGGCCTCTACCTACTAGTTTCCAGTAGCTCCCCTAATTATGCCCACCTAAATGGTCTCCAGATATTTATAATGACCTTGCCTCGTTGAGAACCACTGCACCAACAGTATTGCCGTTGTCTAGTATTACCTCGATACCGGAGACGGCCAGGTAGAATACCGTCTGAAGTTTTAAGGGCCATTTTCTGTCGAGGTGGTGCTGGGGGTAAAGCATTAACCATAATGCTCAGCCACTGGGACACACCAGCCACAACAGCAGAGAAAGAGGCGGAAACTGGTTCCTGCAAAGCCAACGGAGCAGTTGCCTATCAGTGGCGTGTACTGGAATCCACTAGATGGTAGCGCATTTATTTTTTCTCATTGCAGTGCTCAGAGGAGCCCTGGAGGCATAGTGAATAGGCACTGGGCTTCAATATCCACGGTTGGCAGTTTGAAAACACCAGGTGCTCCGCGGGAGAAGGACGGGGCTTTCTACTCTTGGAAACTCACAGGGGGCAGTTCTACCTTGTCCCATAGGGTCACTAGAAGTTGGTATCAACTTGATGGCAGTGAGTTTGGTTCCTGGTTTAGTAGTGCTCAGACACTGTCATCAAAACATGTCTCTCACTCATTCTTTACCCATTTGGGGAGATGTACATGTTGCTTAAATACTCATACACTCAATGGATGTATGTATGGATTGCGATAAGAATTGTACGAGGCCACAATAAAATGATTTTTTTTTAAAACACTCATATACTCTGAGCAAGACCTTCTCATCACTCCAGAAAATGTACCAAAAGCTCAATCCCCCAAGTAAAAGGTCTAGGTCAAAAAACTGTAAAAATTAGAAGAAACTGATGTGTTTCAATTGGTGACTGTATCAAAACATTTAGAACTGTACTTCAATAGGGTAGCCACATATGAATGCTGAGCATTTACA
The DNA here is from genome assembly GCF_050624435.1 of Tenrec ecaudatus. Taxonomy (NCBI): domain Eukaryota; kingdom Metazoa; phylum Chordata; class Mammalia; order Afrosoricida; family Tenrecidae; genus Tenrec; species Tenrec ecaudatus. The sequence goes on from NC_134538.1 coordinate 124,543,598, forward strand.
TGCGACTAGTCCAAATGGAGATGTACTATTTATGTAAATTGCATACTAGGATTATAAGACTTAAATGAGTAAAAAGTAAAATATCTCATTAATAATTTAAATATGTGAGAAAATAATATGAAAGGTAAATTTGAGAAAACTTGTTAAAATTAAACTTTTACTTGATTCCTTTTAATTTTAAAAAATATTACTAGAACATTTTAAGTTTGAATGTGGCCCACATTATATTCTTCTTCAATAGCACTGCTCTAGACCCTTCTTGAAACTCACCCTTCTAGACACCAGAAGGGCTGCCTCAGCCTCACATTCCAAGATTCCTGGTTACATCAGTGATTATGATTTTCTCCCCACCCCTCTCCTAAGCTTTCTCCTAATGCTTTGCTTCACCATCAATTATCACCAGTGCCTCCAATTCGTTATAGGAAATCTCTGTTAGTATGTGATAGTCCATCATGAATTCCTTTTCATTCTATACAATCTTGTTACTACCTACCACATATAGAAAGAATAAAGGTCGGGTTTTTGGTTTCTGGGGCAGATGTTACAGAAGAGAGAAACTTGAAAGATTCACTAAAGGTTGTCATCTAAACTAGTTCACGAAAGATTCAAATTGTCTAAAAGATCAAGAGTTGACAACAGGTACATGTTCATGAATAAAGCAAGAGATTTAAAACCAAAACAACAATAAAAACTCTCAGTCTTACTGAAAACCATGTATAAAAATTAATGGAAGCACATAAGAAACTAGGGGAGGAGGTGGGCCATATATGTTTTGACAAGGTGCCAAAACAAGTAAATGGGAGAAAGAATAGTATTTCAGACAACGGGATATCCCTACCTTATACTTACTTAAATACACACATAAAAATTAACCAAAAATACAGCAATTAAATTAGAGATAAACTATAAAAGTTCCACACAAAAAAAACTACAGAAGTAAATCTTTGGGACTTTTGTTTACACAATGGTTTTCTAGATATACTAAAAGCATAAACAAAAAATAAAATGGACCATCAATATTAAGAACTTTTGTGTATCAAGATACATCAAAAGAACAAAAGGCAACCCACACAAAAGGAGAAAATTAAAAAAAATTTTTTTGAAAGGAGAAAATATTGTCAACTCCTATGATAAGGGACATGCATCTAGAATACAAAAAGAACTCTTACAAGTAAAAATGAAAACAGCAACACCTCATTAAAATGTTTTAATAAAGAGGATGTATACCAACTTTCCTCTAATTCTTTTTTTTAATTAATAAATCTTTTTATTGGGGCTCATAAGGCTCTTATCACAATCTGTACATACATCAATTGAGCAAAGCACCCTTATACATTCGTTGCACTCGTCATTCTCATAATTCACCGTCCACTTGGGTTCCTGGAATCAGTTCGGTTTCCCTTTTTTCCCCTCCCCCTCCCTCCCCACTCCCCCCTGGTCCCTTGATAATTTATAAATAATTATTATATCTTATCTTACACTCTCCGGCGTCTCCCCTCACCCACCTCCCCATTGCCCATCTCCCAGAGAGGAGGTTACACACAGATCTCCAAGATCGGCTCTCCCTTTCTACACCCCCTTCCATCCTGGTGTCGCCACTCCTACAGCAGGTGTTGAGGGGTTCGTCTGTCCTAGATTCCCTGTGTTTCCAGATCCCTACTGCACCCATGTACATTCTCTGGTCTAACCAGGTCCGCAAGGTAGAATTGGGGTCATGATAATTGGGAGGGGAGGAAGCCTTCAGGAACTAGAGGAAGATTTTGAGTTTCATTGTTGCTACACTGAACCCTGAGTGACCCATCTCCTCCCCACTACCCCTCTGGAAGGGATGTCCAGCTGTCTACAGATGGGCATAGGGTCCCCATCATGCACTCCCCCTCATTCATAGTGATGTGATTCTCACCACCACCCTGCCTTTGTTGTTTGAGATCTGGTCTCCTCTGCCCTTCATGTTCACCTATGTTGGTGTGCTGCTTCTGTGTGGGCTTTGTTGCTTCTGGGCTAGATGGCCGCTTGTTTTGCTTTCAAGCCTGTAAATCCCCAGACGCTACATATCTCTCAGTAGCCGGGCACCATCAGCCTTCTTCACCACACTTGCTTATGCACACTTTCATCTTCAGCAACTATGTGAGGAAGGTGATCACACGATTGTTTTTGTTCCTTGGTGTCTGCTACATGGTCCATTCAACACCTTCCTTGTATTCGCTTAGGCCGTGTGCTTCTTCTCTGTGGGCTTTGTTGCTTCTGAGCTAGATGGCCGCTTATTTGCCTTCAAGCCTTTAAGACCCCACACGCTATATCTTTTTGATAGCCGGGCACCATCAGCTTTCTTCACCACGTTTGCTTACACACACGTGAGTCTTCAGTGATCATGTCGGGAAGGTAGGTATCATGCAATGACCGTTTAGCAGGGCGAGGTGCTATTGTATTGGGGGATTATGCATGAGGAGGCCCAATGTCCATCTGCTACCCTACTACTGAACCTATAAATATATGCTCATAAGTCTATTGCCCCCATAATCATAAATATATTTACATATGTACATGTCTGTATTTAGGCTTCTCCTCTAATTCTTAAATGCTTCCAACCCACCCCAATATCATGATCCCAATTCTACCTTACAAATCCAGCTAGACCCGAGGATGTACACTGGTAGAGATAGGAACTGGAAATACAGGGAACCCAAGACAGATGATCCCTTCAGGACCAGTTCTGAGAATGGCGATACTAGAGGGTGGAGGGATGGTGTAGAACGGGGAACAGACTACATGGATCTACATATAACTTCCTCCCTGGGGGAATGGACAAGAGAAAAGTGGATGAAGGGAGACGTCGGACAGGGCAAGATATGACAAAATAATAATTTATAAATTATCCAGGGTTCATGAAGGAGGGGAGAGCGAGTAGGGAGGGGGGAAAATGAGGAGCTGATGCCAGGGACTCAAGTAGAAAGCAAATGCTTTGAGAATGATGATGGCAACACATGTACAAATGTGCTTGACATAATGGATGCATGTATGGATTGTTATAAGAGTTGTATAAGCCCCCAATAAAATGATTTTTTTTAAAAAGAGGATGTATACATAGTGATAAGCACGGGGGAAATGTTCCTTTATAATCATTAGGGAAATGGAAATAAAAACTACAATGCAGTATCACTTTACACTCACCAGGATTGTTATAATCAAAAAGACACATAATAACAAGCGTTGGCAAGGATAGGGAATTCAGAAACCTCACACATTGCTGATAGGAATGTAAAACACACACCAACTGTGAATAGTTTGGCAGTTTCACAAAAGTTACATATAGGGTTACCATAAAACTCGACAATTCCACCCATGTATATACCAATAATTGAAAACTGTATTACACAAAAACTAGTACATGAATGTTCACAGAAACATTATTCACAAAAGAACACACAAAACCCAGTGAAAATGGCTAAAATATCCACCAACTGAGGAGCAACAGTTCAATCAAGTATGACAGATCTTTATAATGGAATACATTCAGCAATAATAAGAAATGGGCAGGGAGAGGGTAGGGTAGGAGGACGAAACTAATGGGGGGTTTCATAGGATACAGTGGTGATTTCATTTCCTGAGATGGGTTGTGTGATATGTATATCATATATTTCTTTGAAAACTAAATAAAACAGGAAAAAAAACCCTCCAGATTCTTTTTAAAAAAATCATTTTATTAGGGGCTCATACAACTCTTATCACAATGCATACATACATCAATTGTGTAAAGCACATTTGTACATTCATTGCCCTCATCATTCTCAAAACATTTGCTCTCCACTTAAGCCCCTGGCATCAGCTCCTCATTTTTTTTCCTCCCTCCCTGCTGTCCCCTCCTTCATGAACCCTTGATAATTTATAAATTTATTATTTTGTCTTATCTTTCCCTGTCTGACATCCCTTCAGATTCTTTATTTTATCCCTCAAACCTAAATAGTGGTTTAAATGACTTTTTTTTTTTTTTAAAAGAGGAGGAAAAGTACCACTGAAATGGACTTGGGAGTCTTTAGTGACAACTTCGCTCACCTCAACTTCATTCATCGCAGAAAAAGAGGAAGAAGAAATGAAATAATGATATGTGCTACAATGTGGGTGATTCTCAAAAACATGCTCGTGATAAATGACCAGAACAGGCAACTTTAGAGACAGATAGTAAGTTAATCGTTCCACAAGGAGCTCTGCTGACATACTGGGTTCAACATCAGGCAGTGAACAGTTTGGCTCTAACAGCTGTCCAATATGAGAAAGATGAGCAGCCTGCCTCAGTGAACCTTGGAAACCCTCAAGGTAAGTTCTACCCTATCCTCCCTGGTCAGGTCACTGCTAGTTGGAATTGCCTGCAAGGCAGGGGGTTTGGTTTGGGGGTTGGGGGGAGAGCGGTGTAAGACTTATGGAGAGCAGGAAGGAAATGGAAACTGATGCTAATGTGTACAAGGATTTCTTTTAAAAGGAGCAAAAATGTCAAATACTACATTGTGGTGATGATTGTACAACCACCCTGTGAATAAGTATACTACAGTTGTAACAAAAAGCTGTTTAAAACAAAAATGTCCCTTATACATTTATAGTGTCTTTTAATGTACAACTTATACTTTTATAATTAATTTTTTAAGTGAATTAGAACCAACATTTTGATTTAAAGCCACATATTTGTGTGGTTTTTATCACAACTACCCTCAACTCATTCAAAGTGTACTTAATAAGATAGACTGAAAGTTTATGGAGTTGACCAAAGTTTACACAAAACACTCACTGATTTAAGAACATGTTCTCACATAACATACTCTAAGGCACTACCTTAGGCAACCAAACAAAAATTGTAGAAAGCAGAACTATACACTTTTCACAAAGAACACTATTTGTTCCTTTATGAAACACAAAGCTCACTGCTATTGAGTCAATTCTGCCCCACAGCAACCCTGTGGGATAAGGTAGAACTGCCAGTCTGGGTGTCAGAGCCTGTACCTCTTTAAGAGAGTACGTCTCCTCTTTCTCCCACACAACCAGTGGTGCCTTCAAAACACTAATCCACGGAGGTCACACTAAAAGCACACTTTAGAAACCAAAACATTTACATTGCATACTAAAACTCCTCTTATATTGAAAAACATCCCATTTCTATTTAATATTACATTTCACAAATACACTTATTCAATCAAGACAGTGGAGGTACTGAACCACCTTAATGAACTGTGTGTCATCAGTTCTAAGTTGCCATGACAACCAAAGGGAGTTACAGCTTTCTTCCAGCTACTGATATGCAAAGGACAAGCATACATTTCACAGGAAAAGACGCCCTCTTTTTTGTCCTCAAGCTAGATGGTGGCTAACACCATTTCAGAAATGTAACTGAATTCATCTTTAGCTAAAGCATAAAAAAGGAGGGCTACTTGAATTTCCTTGGGCAATATAGACTTTAAGGAAGATACAGGCATAAAACCCATTTCTTTCCTCTTTGTCCCACTCTCCCTCTCAAGCTCTTCATGGGAAATATTAGTGTAAGAAACATGCAAGCTGGTTTTTCTATTTAAGGATAGATTCAAGCAATATACGATGGGAAAGGGGTAACACCCTTCTCCCCCCCAAAAATCAGAAAAGCGCTTCATTGAGTAGAACTTTCATAAGCATCCAGTAACTTGCATGCACTGAGGTAGTTCATCCAGTAGCGTCGTCTGGGAAGGTTCTCTCTGGAAACAGCACTATGGGAAAAACTCAAGTCTATGAGTGGTTTTCTCAATTCAGAAAAGGCGAAATGTGGATTAATGAAAAAATCGCACTCTGGAGGTCTGTCAACTTCCCAGACGAATGAAAATGTCAGCTCAGTGCAGTGGTTCTCAATCTTCCTAATGCCGCGGCCCTTTAATATGGTTTTTCATGTTGTGGTGCCCCGCCCCAACCATAACATGATTCCTGTTGCTACTTAACTGTAATTTTGTTACTGTTATGAATTGGGTGACCCCTGTGAAAGGGTCATTCACCCCCCCAAAAGGGTCACGACCTACAGGTGGAGAATCACTGTCGAAGTGCATTTGGAGATCTTTCCACCAGGTCAGACTGTTTACTCAAGCTTCCTATTCAGACGTTCTGAAAAGATTGTGTAACAGCGTGCCACAAAAGAGGCCTGATTTGTGGTAGACGGGGACTGGTTTTGCTACCATGACAGTGCACCTGCTCATGTAGCCATCTCAGGGTGCCAGTTTTTGGCAAAAACCAGCATGCCTCTCTTGCCCCACACACCTTACTCACCTGACCTTGTTGCGTGGGACTTCTTTTTGTTTCCACGAATAAAGAGAGACATGAAAGGATAGCACTTTGACAATACAGACGAGGCGAAGAAGAAAAAAAGGGAGGGGGGGGTGCTGTCAGCCATCCAAACAGCTCAGTTTGAAAAATATTTCCAAGAATGGAACTGAAGATTTGACAAATGTAATAAGTGTAATGAAGAGTACTTTGAAGGTGATGAGGTTGTTTTATTTTTTTTTAATTAAAATACTTAGCTTTGAGGAAAAAAATCTGTTTTTTTTGTGTGTGGGGGGGGTGCCCCTTGTATACATTCACTCAAAATAGGCTGGCTAACGGAGCTGTAACTCTGGGCAGGGGGAAAGGTTTAATGCTTTCATGTATAACTGAGAAATTCTACAGTGTCTAAATTCTAAATCCAACCTAAAGGTTTAATGCCTGCTAATCGTGGACTCTTTCACAAGGAGTCCCGATGCCCTTTGCACAGCCCCCATTCTGAGTACGGTAGACACTGACTGGAATGAGACATCACTCTCACAATTACGCTACATAGAAACAGACGGTGCACATAGGGTTGTCAGGGGTTGGAACCAACCTGACAGCACCTAACAACAACACACAGAAGGGGAGTCTATTTCTCTAGGTGTGCATCAATTCTCTGAAGGAAGACGCTCAACGAGATGCACTGACACAGTGGCTGTAACGATGGGCTCAGGCACACGAATGATTGTGAGGATGGCGCAGGACCAGGCAGTGTTTTGTTTTATTGTACACAGGGCAGCCAGCTAAGGGTTAGAATCGACTCGAGCACCGAACAGCATCATCCCTGGATGTGACTGACCTCATCAATGGAGTCCTTTAAGATCAGCAGTGCTTTCACAGCAGAGCCCAGAAGAGGGCATCAGAGAGAGTTCACCTAGTCTAGAAGAAGACACTCTTCTTCACACTCTCACTCCCTTATCATATTACTGGCTAAGTATATACCTGGCACAATATCAGGGGGCTTTAAAGAGTTTGTTGAAAAATTCCACTTGCCCACGGACTTTTTGGAGTGCTCTACTACAGCAAGGAATTACAAGTGCCCCCTAGAAATTGAGAACAGTTCCCAGTACACAGGCAGCAGAACCGTATCAGTTGGAGCCTGGATTTCCTTGTAACCAGGGTGCCATACCAATATATGCAGGATGGCAATAACACGGGGGACCGGGGGGGAGAGACGAGGGTATCAGAGCATCAAGCTGGTTCATTCCCTTTTGACCCCAGCTGAGACATCCACTTACCACCTCACAAATACTGTACCAGAATCTAGAGGTTAACAAGATCTTGGTAAATCTCTAGATTCTGGTGCAGGGTGCAGGTTCTTAGCCAAAGAATGAACTAAAATGAACCAGTTGAAAGCACTACAGCAAAAGTTCCCAAAGTTATTTGGCCTACTTCCAACTTTTCAGGGTGGCGGGGAAGAGGATGTCACAGCCCCATCCTAGCAATTATCCTGACGATGAAGATTTTTCTACTACAATATAGCCCATAACCCAGTATGCAAAGTATAGCTATTTGATTGTGCAGCCCACCCCATACTTGCAGGGCCTCCGTAGGGGGCAGTAGTACACACTGGAAATACTGCCCTAGAGGCTATCTACGAAACTCAACGTTCTTTGAACTGTTGGTTGGGAATTAGGTGAAGGTTTACAGATCAGATCAGTTTTACGCCCAACAAATCATACATATTTTATTTCATCCACTACAATCCCCTCAATGTATACCACCACTGACCTCACACTTCCTGTTTCTATCCTCCTTCTATCTTACTCTCTATACTTTGTCCTTTGGTAAAACGCTGCCCTTTGATCTTAGGTGGTAGCTTATTCTGCCCTGTGAAGGGTGAGTTTAGTTCCAGACCTGAAGGGTACCTAAGGGCCACAGTCTCGGAGATTCCACCAGTCTCTGTGCAACCACTTAGCCTAGTCTTTTATGATTTTGAATCTGGAGCCACATTCTTCCCTCCACTCTATCTTGGACCTTCTAATGCAACCCTTTCTGCAGCACCTACTTCAGCGGTTCTCAACCTGTGGGTCGCCTAAGACCATCGGAAAACACAGATTTGCGATGGTCTTAGGAACCAAGACACTGGGTCCACCCACATTGCAGTTATGCACCCATACAAGTACCCGGCGTGAAGCCCGTTACCCATGCCACACCATGCTTCAAGACAAAATTTCATTTATTTGTCATTAGAAATAAATATTTCACAATATATAATTACATATTGCTTTTGTGATTCATCACTATGCTTTATGTTCAGTTTTTAACAATGAAAAATTATGCACATCAGATATTTACACAATTCATAACAATAGCAAATTACAGTTATGAAGTAGCAATGAAAAATTTATGGTTGGGGAGTCATGAGGAACTGTATGAAGAACTGTATGGAAAGGTCGCCGACCACTCTAGTTCTTCTGGTTCCAGGATGTAGAAACTGATGTCTGTGTGACGCACTAGCCCACTGGACTGTCTCCCTCTGTCTTCGGATGCTTAACATTCTTCTTTCCTTCAGATACGGGGAACCAAGAGCTGAGGAACTCTTTGTACTTTTGCTCAAGTTTTCTCTAAAATAATGTGTTGAGGTTACTGCAAAATGGAGTTGCTATTTCTTGACAATGCCTCCATCTACGTCTGTAAATGTTTTAAAGTGTTTTGTCTCTAACCCTTCTCTTTTCTGTGCTCTTTGATTTACATTGCATCAAATAGCAACTTTGGCCATCATCAAGGGACTCAAAATCATGCTCTTTTCAATGTTCCTTGAGTTCTGGGAACAAAAAGAAGTCTTAAGGAACAAGATCAGGACTGGGGAGTGGATGGGATGTGGCTTCCCAATGACATTTTTATAGAACTACAATCTTTGTCGCTTATGCCTGCTGTTACAGTGGGAATAATTTCCTCAGGGCAGCTTTCCTGGTTGCCTTCTCACTGTGCACTTACCATTTTCTTAAAACTTCATAATTAACCCCTGTAACTGTTCTGTCTTTTTGTGGGAGAAAAAAAAAATCTATCAAGATTACTCCCTTTGGAATCTCAAAAAACAATCTCCGTAACATTCCTAGCTGAACGCCCCATCTTAAATTTAACTCACCTAGTTGACTTCCTAAAAAATTATTCCTTTGCTTGAACCTTACTCTCTAGATCATCAATTACCATTCTTTCAATAAAATTGTCTTTGTTAGCTGCCATTTTGCCGGAAAGGCTCATGGTGCTTTGAGCTAGCTGACCTCTGTACAATGCCTTTGGCACCACTGAAATAAAGGCTTCTTGAGGTCAAGTTGTTTGCTTAAAATTGAAAATGTAAAACCGCACAAGATCCTAACTGCAGAAGCCACCATATCAATGGTCATCTTACAGTCTTTTCAACTAGCTCATAGATGTCAGTCATGGAGTCTTCATTTGTCCAAGCTGATGGCCTTCGCTCTCTTGGGAAGTCTTCCTGACACTCCTACAAGTGCTTGATCCACCTTCAAAAACTGCTATTTCATTTTGTGGGGCAGTGTTCTCATAAACATGTTGCAAAACTCTAATGATTTCGGAAAGTGTCCATTTGAGTTCTGTTAAAAACTTGCTATTACCTTGACCTCAAATTCATTTTTTTATGTCACACACAAAAAAGATGCAACACCCCCCCCAACCACCCCCCCCTCGGCTTAAGGTGCCCTAACTAACTACGGCAACTACTACTCCGAAGAACTTGCCTGCAGCCACCCACTGAGCTAACAGATGTGTTCAAACATGTTCTGTTTAGAATGAATGTGTACCAGGTATGAATTAGAACCTTTTTCACTTACCCTCATATAACTTAGGTAACAAACGAGTTATCTCTGTTGGATTACTGTTATATATATTAGAACATATATGTTATATGTATTAAAACAGCACTACGTTCTTCGAGTGCCACTATGGGGGTACTTTTGGCCAAAAGATCTACCTCCCACCAAACAACCTTTTGCTGCATGGATTTGTAAGAAGGTGGGAAATATATTTATAGGATTCACATGTGAGTAATTGTAGGACAGGATACCCTGGAAGACCACTCTGCTATATGAGGGGGAAATTCACCCCTCCAAAAAAGGAATTTTTTCAAAGCTGTGTTTAATGTTTTTTTGGTTGTTTTTTTTTTTTCCACAAAACAACCTTATCACCTTCAATGTACTCTACATTACCCTTAATATAATTGTAAAATCTGTGATTCTTTTCTTGGGAACATCTTCAAATCAGCTGTTTGTTGGATGACAGCACCTCCCTCATTTTTTTCTTCACCTATTCAAGGCCGTCAAATCGCTGTCCTTTTACATCCCTCTTCACTGGGGGAACAAAAATAAGTGCCATGGAGTGAGGTCAGGTGAGTAAGGTGTGTGGGTGTGTGGGGCAAGAGAGGCATGCTGGGTCTCCCCCGCCCCCCAAAAAGAAGCCGCACTGAGATGGCTGCATGAGCAGGTGCACTGTCACGGTAGCAAAAACAGTCTCCCATCTGCCACAAATCAGGCCTTCTTTTGTGGCAAACAGTTATGCAATCTTTTCTGGATCTCTGAACAGAAAGATTGAGTAGCAGTCTGACCTGGCAGAGCAAACTCCAAATGCAATGTGAGTCGACATTTTTGTCTGTTTGGGAAGTTGATGGACGTTCAGAATGTGATTTGTCATCAATCAACATTTCACCTTTTTTGAAATGAGAAAACCACTCATACAACTTGAGTTTTTCCCATAGTGCTGTCCTTGTAAATTGTGTTCAACATCACAATAGTTTCTGTGGGATTTTTCCCGAACAAGAAATAAAATTTCACAGCCGAATGCTATTCTCTTACATAGGCCATCACACACAAAAAATGAGGTTTGAGGAAAACTGGATTCACAAAAAAGTTCACTGTGACCAGACTCAAAACAAGTTGCTGGATGCTTGCCTAGTGAATGGAAAAATGTGTACTACAAAAGCTCCGCCCAGCGAAGCCTTTTTCTTTCGTTTTTCTTTTTTTGGGGGGGAGGGTGTGTAATCCCTTCATATACAGAGTCTTCTGAAAAGCAGGAAGGATATTACCAGCAAGAGCAAGGAGTCTCCTGGATATGAGGATTCCTGCACTGAACCTCCTGAATCCAAATGACAGATATCCTACTAGCAGCAGAACCAGGAGCCAGAGCACAGAACAGAGTGCTAGACTTTCCAAGCCAGGGAGCAAATAAAGATGAGTACTTTGGTGCAGGAGGCTGGCTTGTGGAGTGGAGTGATCTTAACACACTTACTAAGGAGGGTGGACTTGGCTGATCCATGGAAACAGAACTGAGTGCCTTTGGGCTCAAGCTTAAAGGAGAGTGGTATGCCCTTTGGGCACTTATTAGAAGACCTAACAGAACTGTGTAACATGTTCTGATAAACAACTCAACCCTGAGCACTTCTCACTGGCATTCTTACAATTTGTGTTAGCTTCCTTAATAAACCCGTTAATCATGAATTTTCTGAGTTTGGGGTGGCCACTGAAATGGCTATCAAAACCCAAAGAAGTCAAACAGAGAACAGTAATGCAGACCTTACGGCCACTAGTAACATTAATGTCTTACAAACCTTTTGTAGGAGCTGGGTTAAAAAGGTAAAGTGAATAAAAAATCACTAGTGAAGTGAATAAAAAATGAGGGGGAACCCCCCCCCAAACTAGAGCATTCAAATGTATGAAAATGGCATCTACTTCCTACTCCCAGAAAGCATGCCGGGAATCCCTCCCTGAGGAATGCACAATGAGTCTACCAGTTGCCATCAAGTTGATTCTGACTCATGATAACTTTGTTTGTATCAGGGTAGGCCTATGTCCCATACAATTTTCAACATCTGATTTTTCAGGAAGAGTTCACCTTTTCTCTAATTATCGTCTAGGAAATGGTGAAGCATGTAATCAATTCCTCAGGGTGGTCTTCTAAAAAAGATACATGGCAGAGAGCTGGGCCAGAAACCAGTGCATTCTGAAGTCAACCTATGAGCGAAGCTTGGAACAGACTGACCAGCTGGGGAAAGAGAGCATGGGGAAGTTCAAAGCCCAGGAAGTGATGAGACTGAAAAACGTGATGACAAGAGGTTAGGTGGCGGTCAGGTCATAGTTGAATAATCCAGAACACCAAGGAGTTTGAGCTCTGGCCCTTAGGCCATGAGCAGTAAGTCACTGAAACACAATTTAAGAACCAAAGATTTGCTTTCTGCAGAGAACATTACGCAATCAAAGTACAGAATGGGTGTTGTTATGAGGTACTGTGTCCAGCCCTACACACAACAGAACACTGTCTGCTCCTGTGCCATCCCTACAAGGACAGCGATGTTTGAGTTCATTTTGTTGGAGCCACGGTGTCAATCTATCTCACTGAGAATCTCCTTCTGTTTCTTTGTGCCTCTACTTTATTCACTTTACACCGAGTAACGTCCTTCTCCAAGGACTGGTTTCTCCGGGTAGCAAATCTCATCTGTGAGACAACCAGTCATCTCACCAACCCCACTTTTAAGGAGCATTCCAACTGTACTTCTTGCAACACAGGTGTGTTCTTCTGGCAGCCATGACATTTCCAAAATTCTTCACCATCACCACAATTCAAAGGCATCAATTCTTCTTTCTCTACCTTATTCATTGTCCAGCTTTCCCATGCAAAAGGGACTAAAAATACTGTGGCTTGGGTCAGGTGCACCTTAATCTTCAAAGTGACTATCTTTGCTTTTAAACATTTCAAAGGGCTCTTTTGCAGCATCTTGCTCGATGCAATAAATACACCCTTTGATTTCTTAACTACTGCACCCATGAGCATTGATTTTGGGTCCAAGTAAATTAAATCCTTGACAAGCCCAATGCTTACTTTATTTATCATGATGTTGCTTATTGGTCCAGTTATAAGGATTTCTGTTTTCCTTATGTTGAGGTCTAACTTTACTAATGGATAAAAAAGATAGAAGCCGAAAGCAAAGAAATTATTGAAGTCATTTTGGAATTGTTATTCCAGGGATCATATAAATCAAAACCTGAAATTCAGTAATTAATTTGCTCAAGGAAGGGTTATATCTCCTAAATTTCTGGTAATATAATAAAGCTAAGTCCTGGTAGTGCCGTGGTTAAATGGCTGACTGCTATATTGGAAAAGGTTGGTGGCTTGAACCCACAGGAACAAAATAGGGCAATCTTCCTCCATAAAACTTCAGCCTCAGAAACCCTATGAGGTCATTCTAACCTGTCCTACAAGTTTTACTGTGAGTCAGAATCTGATTCAGCAGTAATACATTTGTTTGCTTGCTTTTTGTTATGAGAAAATTATCTTTCATTTCATCTGGGCAGAGACTAGAGAAGAAAAAAGATGAGACAGAAGTAACTTCTGCAGCTCAACTGTGTTTGAGGAACAAGAGGGGCATGTGTAGAAACAGTATACTGTTTGGTATACAAACTCTACAGCGAAGCTCGAAAGGCTTGAGCTCCAAGTAGATGCAGTGACAGGAACATGCAGTTGATAGCACCATTCTTCCAAACAAAGTAAAGCACCAAGGAGAAAGCTAGGAATGTAGAGTCTAGTTCAGCGTCAATTATCTAGAGTCAGCCAGGCAACCCAGAGTCCACACTGCCTTGCTCATAATCCAGTCAATGGACCATATCATAATCGCCAAGCTACGTGCTTAAGTTTCAAATTCAGATGGTTGAAAATCAAAGGTGTATGAAAAACTCAAGCAAGTTCTATTCTGAGTTGATGACACACACAACTTAAGGTCATTAGGCTTCTCCACCTAAGAGCTCCGCGGGCAATCTGAAGTGCTGCATCGAGCTGTTGATTGAGCCCTACACTCCTCAAGAGGAAGATGGGCCGCGTGCTTCTGAGAAAATGTACAGGCTTGGAAATCCTAGGGCACCTCTACACTGTCCTCTAGGGTTGCTATGAGTTGGAATCAAAACATGCGTTTGTTGGGGGAGTTTTTGTTTTTGTATACTAAGGAAACTTGCTGTAACCACTAAAGATTGCCTCATGCAACTCAGGAAATAACGCAAGCTATACACTTTGGTCAAGGCTTCTGCAAACCTACATACACTTTCATCTACAAGCTGCTACAAAAACACAAAGTGAATCATCAGAATTCAGGAGCTTTCTACAGTAGGCTAGAACTAAATACAATCAGTTGACAGGCCTGTGTTGTATACAACACAGTAGCCCTGGGTCAAATTAATTTCAACTGAGTAAGATTTAAAACTCGGGTTTTTAGTCACTTTAGGTTCATTTAAAATAATCAATTGCTACATTGGCTGCACTACTGGAAAGTGCAATTGGACAATACTGTTTTAAGCAATTTTTTGGAAACATCAACCTCTTCTGGCATATCATTATTTTCAGTAAGTACTCTAACAACAACAACAAAACCTTTGGAACACTTTTATATACAGCTCTCTATTTGAAGTTTAAAATAAGCAGTAAAATCATAAATGGGGTATATGCATTTTAAACTTGACAGATGATTCCAGATTATCTAAATACCCTTTGGCTCAGCATATCTCCTTATTGCAATGCACCCTAGAAATACTCACATACTATGTAAGGTCTGTAAATAGCAATAGTAAAACCTAAATGCCCATCAAAAGGAAATGTCTCTAAAAATTATGCCACAATAAGCCACATTATTTTTTAATTCAAATTATAATTATATCAATAAGAATAACATAGTAGCAGTAACATTACTAAAAGTTTGAAAAGTCCACACAAAAATTTGTACATAAACATTCATTGTATTACTGTTCCTAATAGCCAAAAAGTGGAAAGAGCCCAAATGTCCATTAGTTGATGAATGAATATATTCATGCAATGGAAAATTATTCAACTATATAAAGAACAAAGTTGTAAGACATGTCATAACATGGATGGGCCTTAAAACATGTTAAGTTACAGAAGGTCAGCAAAATGGCCGCATGCTGTATGATTCCAGAATAGCAAATCTACACAGACAGAGACCAGTGGGGACTCCCTGCGACTAAAATAGACGAGGGACTGGAGCTTACTACTGAAGTGGTCCGGGATTTCTTTTTGGCTTAATGACAAGGTTCTGAAATGACAAAGCTGGGAGGGTTGTACAGCTCTGGGGAAACTGAAGAACCACCCAAATGAACACTTTAGATGAGCAAACAGAAAGGTAAGTAAATTATGTCTTTGTACAAATTGTTACAAAAGAGTCAGACATGCTCTATGTACTTCGATCGTGGATGTACCCACTGATTAACCAAAAGGTATATAACATTATTTATGTGGCTTGTATACTTTGGTTACAAACACACAAGCATGAACCTCATGTTCATAGCATGTCTCTGGATAGTGTGGCAAGAATTTGACAAAAGCTCTCAGAAAACCATTCTGGGATCCAATTTGTATTCCTGTTATAATCATCTGGAAGAAAAAGCAGTCTAAGCAGCACATGACTCAAAGTCAGCGCTGCTCGACAAGTGTTGACAAGTACAAAGTCCAGTCCTCGAAGCACCTTCTGATCAACTAGTTTCCCCACAGTAGGCTCTTTGTCCAACAAAATTATTGCTACCTTAGGAAAAATCCCTGAGGAAAAAGAGTATTTACATTTGCGGGTGCAGAGTTCAGTCACCTAGAGATGTGGTTATCATCTGAAACATATTCTATTCTGTCAAACTTTATAATACCATTTCTCCATTTCTTAAACATTAGATAAGTAGCTTTATTTTTGAAGATTGTTCTCTCAACTAGTGCCAATACCAATCTGAGCACAGGAATTGTGCATATTGGTCTTCATAGATGTTATTCTCATGGCAATGGTAATTTTTGGAGCTCACTCAGTGTCTGAGCAGCCCATCATAAGAAGGTTTTCCAAGGAAACAAGAGGGACTCTTGAAGCACTGGATCTGATTCCACTGGGAGAGCCCACTCACCACCCTCACCACCACCACCAGGACCAAATGTGAGAATCCATTAGAATTCCAGGGTCAGGCTTGAGAAAGAAACAGACCTGGTGAAAGCTGGGTCCTGCCAGTAAGGTGAACTCTGGACACAAATATACCCGCCCCCCTACTCCCTTCATTAGACTTCTGAGGAAAGGGAACCCCCCCACAAAAGGGGGCAATCTCTAGCTTGTGAATTTATACCAACTACTCAGGAGCCCTGGTGATACAGTGATTATGCATTAGGGTGCTGAACCACGAGATCAGCAGTTCCAAATTATTGGAACCTCCACGAGAGAAAGGTGGTCTTTGTACATCCATAGAGCTGCAGTCTCAAAACTCACCCGGGCAGTCCCACCCTGCCTTCCAGGGTCACATGAGTAGCAGCCACCCGATGACATCGAGTACTTAGTCCTGGAGGAGCTGTCATTACAGGCTAGGCTGCTAACAATAAGGTCAGCAGTTCTAACCACCAGCTGGCTCCTCGGGATAAAGACGAACTGAGCCTTTCTACCCCCTTCAAGACTTCAAGAGTTACAGTCTGGGAAACCCACAGGGGTAGTTCTACCCTGTCCTACAGGGTCACTGTGAATTGGAACAAAATGGATGGCAGTGAGTTTGGGGAGTGTTGGCAGATCAAGAAATCCCATAGTTTAAGTGCTTCTGGGTTAGTGGTAGCCCCAGTTGCCGGAGGAGACAAATCCTTTAGAGAGAAATAGAGTTTTAGCTGGGATCCTTAGGGTTCCCATCAATTAAGACTCAGCAAATATGATGTGGCAATTTTTTTCAAGATCACCAAATAAGCAATATAACAATACTCTAAAATAAAAGCCAATAGAAATAATAGTAAGTAACATCAGAGTTCAGGTAATGGTACTATGGGATACAGAATAAAAAACAAGTAAATGAAAAAAAATCAAGTATATGCATGAGATTTTCAGTGGGAGAGAAATTAAACCATGAATAGGGAAAAAAGATACTGTAAAATCTCGTTCAGCAGATTCACAATAAATATCCCCTAAGATGTACTGGAAAGATGAAGAGATGGAATTACTGAGGGTTGAGAACAAGAATGGAGAAGAACAAAGTCTAACCTATCTACTATTTTGTAATCTACTATACAATGGTTCTTCAAGAAGAGAGAAAATGGGAAAGAGGTAATCCTAGAAGAAATAACAGCTGTGAGTTGTCCAGAATTTCTGATTCCGAAAGCACAGGGAGAAAAATGCAGAGAAAAAGAACAGAATCTAATAGAAAAGAAAATTACAGTGCCACTGAACTGCTCCAGCACCAGCAGAATTTAAACAGCGGTCGATTAATTAAGACCGCCAATAGTAGAGTCCTATCAGCATGATGAGTGAGCACCAGTAATTGTCAGCTAAATACCGAACTGAGGAAAATGTACATAAGCAAAATTGTTTCCAAATGGCTAAAACTGAGTTTATAACCCACTGACTTTCTTCCATAGGAAATTATTTTAAAGAATATATTTCATGAAGTTGGGATATGATCATGAAGAAAGGTGTACATTGCAAGAAAAAACGCTGATTGGTAACAAGCTGGTAAACATAAGGGTAAATCAAAGCAAACACACTAAGTGTTTACCTACAGATTGGTGGTTTAAAAACAACAACAAAACAATCTTTTTAAAAAGACCCAAACTAAAAACAATCATTTTGTAAAGCGAACCTTGTCAACAGCATGGCACTATTCTGTGTTTACGGTGCGGCTCAACAGTGGCGAAGTGCTCAGTGAACTGAACAACTGCCGCGTCTGGCCTGCTCCTGCCAAGATTATCATCACGGCAGAGAAGAATCGATGAGGAAGTTTGTGCTTGGCCACATGGGTCACTGTGAGTGAAAATGGAGGCTTATGCACTCAACAACCATAACGTCCTAAGTGGTTTACTCAGCTGCATTTAATCCTCACCCAACTATTATAATTTACTCCATTTTACAGAAACGATAGTGAGGCAGAGGTTGAATAACTTACTTAAAGCTACACAGCTAGAAAATGGAGCATCAGAAACAAAACATGTCAGACAGCAAAACCAGAGCGGTGGACTACTTCCAGACCCAGCATTCTGAAAGGTGGGCCTGAGCACGCTCCGTCATACTAGGAGACCTTGAGGAGAGTGTGAGAGATGCACTAGAGATGGAAGCTTTCAAACAAAAGGGATTTCAGAAGCACCATGACTGGGGTGAGATGAGTTCTCTGTAGTGCTGACAGCTCACAGAGCACAGAGGAGGCAGGAACCCTGCTTGCTGTAACACCCCAAGAGACACTGATGCAGGTGGTGCAAGGGCCACATTGCAAAAACCACATTATATGCATATGTAACTACTATGCCCACTATACAGACTTTTTCTACTTGGTTTTTATGAGCTTTGAAACAAGAAAAATGCCTTTCATGTACAGTTTGAATACTAGGTGTCAAAACAAATCCTTAAGACAAAAAGTACATCAGTTTCAAGATCTTCAACAGACCAGTGCAGAAAAGATAAGCCATTTCTAGATAACAATGGAATGCTGCTGCAGCAATACCAAGAAAATGAGTAAAAACCACAGTATGAACTCAAAAAACACTGCAATGTAATGTCCACCAAAAGAAGACTACACACCGTAAAACCCCATTTAAAGCAGCATTAAATGCTTGGCTAATCAAAAGGTTGCTACTTATGTACCCACTTTGTCTTCATTGATTGTGTCGGGACAGGCTGGTGTGCTTCTTCCATGTGGGCTTTGTTGTTTCTCAGATAGATGTCTGCCTGTTTATCTTCAAGCCTTTAAGACCCCAGACACTATACTATATCTTTTGCTAGTGGTACCATCAGTTTTTTTCACCACATTTTCTTATGCACCCACTTGGTCATCAGCGATCGAGTTGGGACAGGCTGGTGTGCGTCTTCCATGTGGGTTTTGCTAGATGGCTGCTTGTTTATCTTCAAGCCTTTAAGATCCCAGCTGCTACATCTTTTGATAGCCAGGCAACATCAGCTTTCTTCACCACATTTGCTTGTGCACCCGTTGTCTTTAGTGAGTACTAGGAAGATGAGCATCTCAGACTACTGAATTGTTAGAACAAAGTGTTCTTGTGTTGAGGGAGTACTTGAGCAGGAGTCCACTGTTCATGTTTCCTTAATACTAAACCTATAAATACATGTACACAGATCTATTTCCCCCTCGTCATATATAAATATATTTACATCTGTATGTACACTGGGACAGATAGGAACTGGAAACACAGGGAATCCAGGGCAGATGAACTCCTCAGGACCAGTGCTGAGAGTGGCGATACTGGGAGGGTGGAGGGAAGGTGAGGGAGAAAGGGGGAACAGATTACAAGGATCTACATATAACCTCCCTGGGGGATGGACAGTGGAGAAGTGGGTGAAGGGAGATGTCGGACGCTGTAAGATATTACAAAATAATAATAATTTACAGATTATCAAGGGTTCATGGGGGAGGGGGAAGTGGGGAGGGAGGGAGAAAACGAGGAGCTGATACCACGGGTTCAAGTAGAAAGCAAATGCTTTGAAAATGATGATGACAAAAAAGTGTACAAATGTGATTGACACAATGGATGGATGGATGGATGGGTTGTGATAAGAGTTGCATAAGCCCCCAATAAAATTATTTTTAAAAAAGATTTGACAAATGTGCTACGGGCAATGGAGAGTACTTTGAAGGTGATAAGGGTGTTTGTTTTTGTTAAAGCAAAAAAAAAAGTAAATACATAGCTTTGAAAAAAATTGTTTTGGGGGGATACCTCTTGCTCACATAAAAATACGTAGGCTCAGAAGATGAAGAAAAGGGTTGTGCTTTGAACCTACCCAGGGGCACAATGAAGAAAGGCCCAGCAACCAGTTTCCACAAGGTGACAGTCTTGAGCTCAGGCCTACTCCAGGCTGCGCGGTGTCACCAGGAGACAGGACGAACTCTGGCGACCAGTTTGCTTTGGGTATGGAACTGGAAAGCAAATCAATGGCTGGTGGCCAGAGGCCAGGAAGGATCTGATTAGCAACACCAAATGCTATGCCATCGACTTGATTCCAATTCACAGCAATCTTACAGACCAGGGTAGAACTGGGTTTCTAAAACTAGATGTTTATAGAAGCAGAAAGCCTCATCTAGGGTACTTATGTTGCCTGTGAAAATTACCAAATCAACTTCTGGTGCTCACCAAATGTTACTTCATGATTGTGATGTTGATAACCCCCGATATATGTATGTATTTATTAGCACTGTATAACCTAAAATCTGTATATTTTGTCTTATGGAAATTACTAATAAAGCTGACCCCAAAAGACCACTGTTGTCACCAGTGTAGTCTCCCCTGGGAGCTACTTTTAGCATGTTTCCATCACACTATAGTTGCTTAAGCTATCCCTGTCAAATGAGACCGTCACCAACCTCTCGCTGTCAATTGTTAATACACAGTAAGCCCCGTCCTGTTGCTCAGAGTTGATGCAAACTGCTCAGAAGGGAAAATAAAGATGTAGAGTAAAACTCAGAGACTTACCTAAGGTAAAATACGTACTAAAACCATTCCGAGGCACTAAGGTAGTCACCCAGTGACACAAATAAAGGACAACTTTACATCAATTTATACCAATAAAGGACAAATTATTCCCTCTGGCCTCCAAAGAAAACACAGTCCTGCCTCAGTGATACTCAGACAGCTGATATTGCCCTGGAAAACATCCATTCTAACACTAAAGGGCAGAGAAGAGTACTGGGTGGCCAGTCAGCACACCTCACCAACTCTGATCTCGGAGAACTTGGGCATTGTTACCGTCTCTTCTCCCATGTCACAGATCTTGGGATTCTGCCCTACAGTTCCAATTCTGCTGGACCACCTGAGTGTAGGGTACCAAAAACCCATGCCACAGGGGTTCTGAGGCTGAAAATATTTACACAAGCATAAAACTTCATCCCTCTCTTAAGGAGCAGCTAGTGTGCTTGAACTGTCCACCATCAAGTTAACAATGCAATGCCTATCCCACAGAGTTCCTGGGGGTCCTTGTTACTAGGCCCCCAAACCAAACTAAACTCACTGCTGTCATGTGAGTACCAACTCATAATGACCTACGGGATGGGGTAAAACTGTGTCCTATGGATTTCTGAGACTGTAACTCTTTACAGGAATAGAAAGCCCAGTCTGTCTCCTATATTAGGCCCCAGGGGTAGGAAAGTAGAAATGGTAGGTTGAATCCCAAGGTATACTTAGTGAAATGAATGGAAATTCAGGTAGGTCTTTGAGGAAGGAGGTGGCCCTAGGTCTAGTTAGGGACCAGGCAGGGGCAGGGGTGCTCAGTAATGACAGTAACTATGGGCTTGTCCAGTTTTGCTGGAGGAAGCAAAGTAATCTTCAGGAGAATACTGGCAAAAATTCTAGTAAAGTTGGGAACAGATTTTTGACAACTTGAATAAAAAAATTTGGAGTTTACTTGGTAGGAAATAAAATGTCATTCAAATTTAATTATTTTGGAGATTGTAATGAAGACTGTTAAATTAAAAAAAAAACACAACACCATAGTTTTGAGGGAGGTTTTTCAAAACACGAAAGCTAGAATAAGGAGACTGACTTAGTAGGTCTGGAATGTGGTCAGGGCACATGTCACCAGGAGACTGATATACACCCATGGCTAAGAATCCCTGCTGGAACCAGTCATTACCACCACTAGCAGATGATTACTGGTAATGGATTAGAGTGTGTTTATAATTCAGAGGCAAGCAAGGGAAGTAGAGACAAAGAGATACAGAGCAGAGAAGCAGACACACAAAAAAGCAGAGGGCCACCACCACTTCATTTACATGTGTGTTTAAAAAGTTGCACGTTAGTGATAGGTTTCAATCATTTAAGTGAAAGTAAAGCCATTGTTTGGCTAATTCAATTTAAATATAAATGAGTATGCTGTAATGTATTAAGGCCCCACTCCGAACATCATGCTCAAGGTACATTTGATTGAAACAAGGCTGGCTGATCAAGGCTTTAAAGAGCTCCTGATACTGCCCACTGCCCACACCCTTACTTCAGTGACCCCATCCCTAGACCCCGTGAACACTTTATTCTTCCTCAAAACAAACACACTGCCATCCTGTCGGTGTCCACTGACAGCGATTCTACAGGGCAGGTTTGTAAGCTCCCTTTGAGCTTCCAAGACTGTTTAGGGAAGCTGAAAGTCCCCTCTTTCTCCCACAGAGCAGCTGGTGGTTTTGAACTGCTAACCTTGAGGATTGCAGCCTTAACACATAACACTATGCTACCAGGGATCCTCAGTCTTCCTCAAAACCTTCCTTAACTGCCACTCATTCCTCTAAGCATAACTTGGATTCAATCAACCATTTCCACTTTTCATGTCCTCGGGGACTAATGTGGGATAAAAACAGAGATTTTTACTCCTGTAAAGAATTACAGTCTCTGAAAACCCACAGGAGCAGTTCTACTCTGTGCTATAGGGTCACTGTAAACCAGCATGGACTTGATGGCAGTATTTTTGGTATTTGCTTTTTATGCACTTGTCTTCATAGACTTAAACAACATTTTAATCTCCTCAAGTTAGTAAAGAGCACACAGACCTGGGTTGAAGTTGAAGCCCCATCAGTTAAGAGCCATGTGGCTTTAAATGAGCCTTGTCAGCTCGTAATCTGTCCTTTCTCCCCAACCTTATTTGTCCCCACAGATAAAACAGCCCCCACTAGCATGATCCCAATTCTGCCTTGCAGACCTGGTCAGACCAGAGGATGCACAGCGGTGCAGTAGGGACCTGGAAACACAGGGAATCTAGGGCAGATGAACCCCTCAGGACCAGCGGTGAGAGTGGTGATACCGGGAGGGAAGGACGGATAGAAAGGGGGAACCGATCTCGGGGATCTACATATAACCTCCTCTCTGGGGGATGGGCAACAGAAAAGTGGGTGAAGGGAGACACCGGGCAGTGTAAGATAAGATAAAATCATAATTTATAAATTATTAAGGGTTCATGAGGGAGGGGGGAGCAGGGAGGAGGGGGAGGGGAAAATGAGGAACTGATTCCAGGAACCCAAGCGGAAGGTGAATTTTGAGAATGACGAGTGCAACGAATGTATAAGTGTGCTTTACACAATTGATGTATGCATGGATTGTGGTAAGAGTTGTATGAGCCCCAATAAAATGATTTTTTTTAAAAAAGCAGGCTAAGGGAAAAGACCGTTGTTTCTAACATAATGATAATAATGCGCTGGCCAACACACGTGTGTACCTCAAATGTTAGACTTGTTTCTGGGTACAACTGGCCTGTTGAATCCCCAAATGACATATTTTTTTTAATCTATGAGGTTTAGTTCTTGAGATAAAGAACATATGCAATATACCACACTTCACTGTGTTCTCCCATAAAAAAGATTAGGGCATTTTAAAGCGGTGTTAGCTAGCCTGAGATCAAGGAAGTGCACATTGGCTTTATTTATTTAAAGTAGTTTGTGTTGTATATTAAATATTTATGTCAGCTTAAAAAAAAAGCCTACTTTGCACCCAGACTAGCACCTAGAATTGTGTGTCAAACTGATTGCATAAACATGTACATTTCTTCTGGAATCGCAAATTTGCACCACCAAAGCCAAGAGCTGCTTCTGTTCCAACCACACTTATTTGCCAAGGTTAAAATAGTAGAGCTTCTATTTATTTATTTAGATTACTCCCCTCCTATATCCTCTACATCTCCCCCCAAATCTCCTGTGTTCCTCCTACAGTGTCTCTCACCTACCCACCCCACCACTGGACACAGTCAACACCTGCCTCTGAAGCCACATCTCCCTCTTTAACGCACCTTGGTTTTATCAGAGCCATCCTTCCAAAAGAAAGCTATCTTTTGATTTAAAAATACATTTTCTTTAGATTACTGTGAGAACAAAGTAACGCACAACCCAACTGAAAGACGAACAAAGGGCTTGAACAGACATGTCTCCAAGGAAGACATACAGACAGGCAATAAGCACGAGCAGATGTTCTAGGAATTACCAGTTGCTGTTGAGTACCAGAATGGACGTGTGCTCCATGCCGTTCGTCTTCCAATGGCTGAGCATTCTAGAGCAGGATGAGGAAGCCTTACTACCAAGGTGCCTTTGTGTGGACTCCAAGCACCAACCTCTGGCCAACAAGGAGAGCCTCCACCATCTGCCCCACTCGGTGCCTCCCAATGGAAATGAAGAAAATGCAAATCAAAACCACAAAGGCAGAATGGTTGCATAACTTGAAGAATCCAATCAATGTCAATGAAGTGTATATGTAGAAACAGTTGAATTAGTAGGTTTTGCTGTGCAGATTCTCAACAACAACAAAGTTAAACACCTATAATGGCATGCTGTGTCACAGCATTAGGGTGACTATTATCGGGGGGGGGGGATTAAGAAGCATTGACAAGTTGCTTAGAAATTGTGACTCTTAGACATTGTTGGTGCAAATGTAAAATGAAGGAGCTATTGTGGAAAACAGCAGTTCCACCCATAGGCAAATATCCAAAAGAATTGAAATCAGGGGTCTCCAACAGATACCTGTAGATCAGTGCTCACTGCAGTATTATTCACACAGAGGTGGAAACAACCCAAATGTCTATAAACGGATGAATGTAAAAACACAATGTGGTAGATGCTTCAAGAGAACTGAAGTTCTGACGCACACTACAGATGAACCTTCTTCGTAACATAGTAAGTGATACAAATAGCAATTCTGTAAAACATCTAGAAAAGTCAAAGGTAGAGAGACAAAAAACCTCTTAGTGGTTACAAGGGCTGGCAGAGAGGGAAGTATGGAGTTATTAAGAAGCTAGATCTTTCTGCTTCAAGAAACTAAACTTTGTAAAGACAGTTCGGTGATGGTGGCACAACACAGTGAATGTAACTAACGTCATGGGATGTACACTTAGATAAGATTAACATGACAAATGTTTAGTTATATTTTACTACAATAATGAAACAATTAAGTCATTGAAACATGTAAAATATCCAAATACTAACTGTGTTGGCTGTGTTATATTTTCATTCAAAAAGTATGTATGGACTGACCTACAAAGGGACACACTTCCTGATAAGCAAACTCACAATAGTCAGGGGTGTTTACCTGTCACATCCACCCCCAAATAAAACCTATAAATTACTGCCATCAAGTCTATCCCAACCAACAGGACACTGCTTTGTGACCACCTCAAGAATAGATCTGATGCACGCAACACTAACAACACTAATTTAGCTCTTCTTGAGCCTAAACAATAATTTAGCTTAACTAATAAAAAAGTCTACTTGCAGCATTATGAGCTATCTTGATGGAATCAAAGTAACAGCAGCAGCTCAAACAATTAGACAGGACCCTGGGAGGCAGAGTTCCTGTCAATGGGGAATAACAAACCCAGGAGGGTCAGAATGGCTGACATGTCAAAGAATGGGCTCAATATCACTGAGTGAACATGCAGAAATACGTCCTACAATTTTTTTTTTCTCTAACCTATTTTATGTGTCTGGTACATTGAGCCTAGTATTCTTCTTTGAAATTTTCAAATGCTTATTTGCTAAAACAAAATTTAAAAATTCTTAATCTGGAAATGTACGTGAGCTGAAAAGAAAGGGCGCTGTAGTACTAAATTCACTCCCTTTTTCTTTTCATAAGCGTATTGACAAAAATTAAATTTACCTAGAAGATTGACGCCATTCAACAACTGTCCATAAAATGACTTCTTTTTCTGACTTTTTTTCCCCCAGAAGAATTGTGAGGCCCGCTTCCATGGTGTGTGTTCGTAATGAAAATCAAGATCAAGCAAGCCTTTTGCTCTTCTGCTCCATGGGAGGTTTCTGTTCTCCCTGAGCTCATCTTGGTTTTTCTGAGTTAGAGCCTTCAGATAAATGAGATAGATTTTATTTGAGGCTAGCAGCTAGCCTTTCTCCATCTACACTGGGGAATCACTGCTGTTACTGACCTTGGCCCAGGCTACTGAGAAATGCCAACCAGATTTTAGCATCACCTGCCCTGTTAACTTTCCATGTATTTAAAACGTATATAAGAATCCACTAGTTGTTTCCTCCTCCATCTGTGTCCTTGCTGATGAGGTGGCAGGACTCCCCAATAATCAGCCACATTCTTCAACAGATGTTCGCCATGCCCCACCATCCCCCCAAGTCATGTTGATGACACATGATCTATATTTTCCATCAGGATATTTTGGGGAAATCTGGTGACTTCCTTTTTTTAACATTACGCTAACTAAAGACAGAAACTGAAGTTAAATTTCATTTACAAAATTTAATAGATTCCACCTAGAAAACGACTCGGATAGTTGGGGTTGGCTCTGAGTTGAAATCACTTTAACAGCAACAAATGAGAACAGACAACAAACGCATCAAGACTAAAGGGAAAATTGAAAAAAAATTCCGTAAAACTATTCACTAAATGGATATTCTGTTTATTTTTTTAAACTCTCATAACTGAATTTATACTTAATACTTTCCCCCTCTAATAAACCAAAAATACATCAGTGGTGTAGTTAGGGATATCTACATTTCTGCAATACAAAATGGAAGATATTATTTTGCTTGCTTTTTAAAAATCATTACTTATATGTTGACAGAGGAGATAAGATTCATAGATTTTAAAAAAAATCAGTCACCAACAAAGACTTCCCTAAAAAGAAATCCTTACTTTCTAATTTATATTAAATTTAAACAAATTGTGATTGATTGAGATATATCAGGAAAAGAAAGCAGAGATTCCTTTCAGAGGCAACCCACAGCAGATCATTTTTCATCTCTAGCTTCCTCCAGCTCTTCAGGATTGAATCAGCTATTTTCACTTTTCCTGTCTAGGAGCCACGGGATAAAGACAGGGCTTTCTACTCCCATAAAGATTTACAGTATCAGAAACTCACAGGGGCAGTTCTTCTCTGTCCTATAGAGTTGCTTTGAGTTGACATAAACTTGATGACAGTGAGAGAGTTACAACTTCCTCCAACCCATCTGTGTTAGTTTCCTGGAAACACCTTAGAAGTGAGAATTGGAATTATAAACTGCTGCTTGGTCTGCTTATCCTCTATAGAAAAAGGCACTTAATTCCCTAACCCAGCAACTGGTGGCAAGTAACTTTTACCACGAATCATAAGACTACTTATCCAACTTAAAAAAGTGAAGAATGAATCTGAATAGGCATTTCTTAAAAGAAGATATGCAGATGGTCTATTAAAAATGAAAACATGCTGTTCTTCAAAGATACACAAACCCAAACCATAGTCTTTGGTAACAAAGGCAAGCCACTCCTAAGTGGGTCTTTAAGGCAATTTTGTAGGTCAGTAGGACAGGATGCATTCAGTTCTTCTTTAAACCTAAGTGTAAGAGGAGGCTTGAAGTGGTGCTAATGACTTAAAAGCTGCAGGTGCAGCGACTTAAGATGATATTGATGAATTTGTTGGGAATAAGGAGCCCTGTTGATTACAAGGTAAAATGTTCAGCTCTAACCCAAAGGTCAGAGGTTTGTACTAGCAATAGTTCTTTGGAAGGAAGCCATGATGGTAAGTCAGCACCGCTAAAGATGTACAGCCTTGGAAACATTAAACGACAGTTCCACTCTGTGCTGTTTGGAATCAATTCCACAGTTTTGTGTTTGACTTTGGCTTTTAGGGGCTGGTTCAACTGTTTCAAAGTGAAGGCAAATGTATGTAACATTAAAGAGGAACCATGAGGTGTCCATCAATTAGATGCTCACAACCAAGGAACTGTCTAGAATAAGAGTTGGTAAGACGTGGGCGTTTTGGAGCTCCAAAACATGCCTGATGGAATGGAAAATGGTGTGATTGCTGGGGGAAAATATCAAGTTGCCACTCTTATGGCTAGGTGCCCTCAAGTCTGTTCTTGCTCTATCAACCCCGTCTTCCTTACAACTGTGGTTATGTTTGAGACCACTGCTCCAGCTACTACATCAATCCAAGTGGCCCAACAAGTCTGTTCCTCAGTACAGATGGAATTAAAATGAGAGAATGATGGGGCAACCCCCAAATGACCACAGAATCCCTCATCCCCAAAGGCATGTATATTTTTTTAAATCAAACAACCCCATTACCTTCAAAGTACTCTCCATTACACTTAATACATTTGTCAAATCTGTGAGTCCATTCTAGGTCACATTTCCCCCACCCCCAGAAAAAAATGTTTGGATAGCTGACGGCAACCCCCCTTGTGAAAAAGGTGTGTGAAGCAAGAGAGGCATGCTGGGTTCCCCCCCCCCCAAAACTGGCACACTGAGATGGCTGCATGAGCAGGTGCATTGTCATGGTGGCAAAACCAGTCCCCTATCTGCCACAAATCAGGCCTTTTTTGTCACACAATGTTACAGAATTGTTTCAGACCTCCTAAACGAACAGCCTGGTCCAAATGCACTATCTTCCTCGTATCAAAAAAACAAATGAACATCAAGTTAGAGTACCCCCTCGTATATGCCCACAAAAACAAAACAAAAAAACACTTACCAATGAATGCTCAGAACAGTATTCATAATAGCCAAAAATTGAAAACAATACATATGTTCAAATAACTACAAAATAAAATGAAGCCATAAAAATAAATAAAAGGAAATTAAGTACCAATTGATATAACATGTATTTTTTCCTTTTTTATTTTTTGATACAACATATATTAAACTGGAAAGGAATATGTTAAATTTAAGAAACCAGTCACCCTGACTCCCCCGGAAAAAAAGAAACCAGTCACAATAAACAATGAATCAAACATCCAAAGCAGGCAAATTGTATGGACATAGTGGATTAGGGTTGTCTAGGATAGGGAAGCTGACAGGAAAGGGGAGCACACTGCTAACAGGTATAAAGTTTTTTTCTTTTTGTTTTGAAAAGGGTGGTAAAGAAAATATCCTAACCAGTGGAGAGGTCTGGGGGGCCAGCCCCACTCCCAACTACTACGTGGATACCTGCCCCTCCCCCCAGAAGAATTTATTTCAAAAGATGGCATTGAATCTGCAGTTCTGGGAGAAGGACATGTCTGATCAGAGCACACGGGAGCAGATGAAGGGGGAGGAGAGAGTGGTACACATCCTGGCCCACCAAGCCTTGAGGACGATGCTCCCAATTAGAGCAGCCAGTCCACAGAGAGGACCCAATGGCCAGCCCCACTATGAGACATGATGCCCCTCACTGACCCATATCCCTACAGGGACAACACCAGAGACACATTGTGGGAATTGCACCCAATCTGATCCCGCCACACGGAGGCAAAACACTAAGGGGGTGCAACAGAACAGCAAGGGAATGGAGTGGCGAGGTCCCCAGGGAATGCTGAAGGTGGACTTTGGGGCCAGGGCATGGTGCCCCAACAGACTGGGCTGGAAAACACTCCTAAAAGCCAACAAACTTTGAACTAACTACAAGAGTTTCTTTCTTGCTGTATTTTGTTTTGTTTTTGTCATTGGTTTGTTGTTGGTTTTATACTGTTACTTGGTTTTGCTTTGTTTTGTTTTAGTGCATGTTATTATCTCCGTAGGTTTGTCTAACTAAGACAGGCTGGATGAACAATCTGAAGGAAAAACAACAGGACCAACAGTTCCTGGGACACATGGGAGAGGGGAAGGGGGTGGAAAGGAAGTGGTGTTAACAAACCCAGGGATAAGGGAACAACAAGTGATCCCAATTGGTGGTGAGGAGGGTGTGAGAGGCCTGGTAGGGCATGATCAAGGGTAATGTAACCAAGAGGAATTGCTGAAACCCTAGTGGGGACGGAGCATAATGGTAGGACAGGAGGAAAGTAAAGGGAAATAGAGGAAAGAGCTGGAAGGCAAAGGGCATTTATAAAAGTCTAGATAAAGACATGCACATATGCACATATAGTTATATATGAGGATGGGGAAACAGATCTATGTGCATATATTTATAGGTTTAATATTAAGGTAGCAGAAGGACATTGGGCCTCCACTCAAGTACTCCCTCAATGAAAGACTACTTTCTTCTATTAACTTGGCATTCTATGATGCTCACCTTCCCAACACTACCACTAAAGACAAAGCAGGTAAATAAGCAAATGTGGTGAAGAAAGCTGATGGTGCCAGGCTATCAAAAGAGATAGCATGTGGGGTCTTAAAAGTTTGAAGGTAAGCAAGTGGCCATCTAGCTCAGAAGCAACAAAGCCTACATGGAAGAAGCACACCATCCTGAGCGATCACGAGGTGTCAAAGGGATCAGTATCAGGCATCAGAACGAAAAATTTTACCATAGTGAATGAGGGGGGGGAGTATGGAGTGGATACTCAAAGCCCATTTGTAGGCCACTGGAGATCCCCTGGCAGAGGGGTCTCGGGGAGGAAACGAGCCAGGGAAGGTGTGATGTAGCAACGATGAAAAATACAACCTTCCTGTAGTTCCTAAATGCCCCCCCCCTCCTACTATCATGATCCGAATTCTCCCTTGCAAATCTGGCTAGACCAAAGGATGCACACTGGTACAGATAGGAACTGGAAAGACGGAATCCAGGGCGGATGATCTCTTTAGGACCAGTGCTGACAGTGGCGATACCAGGAAGGTGGCGGGAGGGTGGGTTGGAAAGGGGGAACCAATTACAAGGATGTACATGTGACCTCCTCCCTAGGGGACAGACAACAGAAAAGTGGGTGAAGGGAGACGTCGGACAGGGCAAGATATGACAAAAATAATAATTTATAAATTATCAAGGGTTCATGAGGGAGTGGGGAGCAAGGAGGGAGGGGAAAAAATGAGGAGCTGATGCCAGGGGCTTAAGTGGAGAGCAAATGTTTTGAGAATGATGAAGGCAATGAATGTAGAAATGTGCTTTACATCATTGATGTATGTATAGATTGTGGTAAGAGTTGTATGAGCCCCTAATAAAATGATCAATAAATAAATAAATAAATAAATGGGGAAAAAAAGAAAATATCCTAAACTTGGTTGTGGCAATTTAATGGTTAAAAACTCTGAGAATCCACCCAACACCTCTTAAATGTATATTACATCAATGAAGCATGCCTGTGAATTAAGTAAATCAGAATTCATAATCTTATCAGTTTCCTATTAGGTCTGCATTGTATGTTGCTTAAGAAGGGGAAGAAATAGTCTAAACAAAATAGACCACAAATACCCTACTTTGGTATAGGAAAAGCTACAAAAGCAAAATATGTACAAAGATCATCATACAAAGAAATAACTAGTTATTAATCCTAGAATTAACTGTTACATTTAAATGTTAGCATTAATAAATACATTTTAATAAGACTTTCCATGATTCTATATAGAACTCGACAGTTTTTATGTACATTTAGCAATACAAATCATCAGTTCTAACATGTGTATTCAGTGCATCTGTAGCACAACCTCAAATTCTCAGCGGGCGACAGGACCACAACTAACTGGTTTGAAGCCCTGATCAACATAAAGCCCAAATAAACCATTTCCTTGTCTTACATGAAATGGAGCTTCCCATTTTAAATAGAACCCCCCTCAACTTTTCCCACATTTATACGCAGGTAAATAAAATTACTTGGGGGCGGCGTGGGGGCACACCACATACCAGGAAACAGGAAAAAGAAGAAAGACTATAAAAATATACACCAAACAGGGAGGTAAGGGTTCGAATGAACAGATAATGTAGTAATTCCATTAGCTTTCTGAAAACCCCCCTCATACTATCTTAAATAATATAAATATACTATCAAGAAAATAAAATCTTAAACAAATCCTAATACTCATTTCTGTATTACTATTGATTTTCAATTTATATATAAATAGACCATAAATTAGAGAAAATTCCTGTTTCATTTAAGAAATATCTTCTGGGTCCCTATGATGCCTCTGTGAATAATGATACTAAACAGAATGAACTGTGTATTGATGCTAACTGCTGCATTACTGCCTGCAGTGTCCAAGCCTCTGGTCTGTAGACAGGGACCTAACTCCATGTTGAGTCTTGGCATAAGGCTACCCTGAGTTCTTTACACACTTACAACCAATGACCCGCCAAAGTGACAAATGAGGACTGAAGGAGAGCAGAGAGAGACAGGGACCGTGATAAATCTAGGGAAGTCTGTGGGAGGCAGTGTGCCCTCAGGAAAAGTAGATTACCCAGGGCTTACATAAAGGCCTGGGCATCCTGTCTATTCCCCTTTCTAGTCTGTTGCATCACTGAAAACCCTGCTAACTGCTGTTACTGCAAATTTGCCTCGATGATCTCTTGAAAAACAATCACTAACAACTCGTTTTTAGCTATCTCTG
Source organism: Tenrec ecaudatus (assembly GCF_050624435.1). Lineage (NCBI taxonomy): Eukaryota > Metazoa > Chordata > Mammalia > Afrosoricida > Tenrecidae > Tenrec > Tenrec ecaudatus. The sequence goes on from NC_134538.1 coordinate 124,576,052, forward strand.
GAAGGGTGAGGCTTTTACTGATTTTGAATCTTTATATATACATACTGCTGGTTTTGTAATGTTCTTTGGACATTATTCTGATGACATGCCCATCCCCTTCGCACCATCATTGCTGAATGAACTGAATAAAGTCTTTTCATCACAACTATAACACTAAGGTGGTATGCAGAATGCCCTCAGGAAATTCTGTTTACCACCGACTACAATGGATCTTTCAAGTAATCCAACAAACTACTTCTTCAATTTCTGGAGACTGAAGTATTACTAGCCCACGGTTATGAAGCTACAGAGTGGATAACACATCCTTCAAACTAACACTATCTCCAAAGTCCATGCTCTCAACTTGCACAACACTGGAAGAAGAGTGATGCAAATAAAAAGCAATTAAGGTAAATATGTGGGTATTGAGGCACCAAGTGCTATGCATTATAAAAACAAAGGTCTTATAATTATTCATCTTCAGCAGAAAGGAGAAGATGGTATTAGATTCCAGAAAGAGTAAAAAAAAGCAGGCAAGGAGAAGAAAAAAGATGGGTAGATCTCTCCAGGTTTGGGGGTGGGGAACTATACACAATATTTAGCATTTCTTAATTTTCCCAATTAGACTAGCTCCATCCCCCAAATTTTTATGAGCCTACAGGGATCAACTAAATGTCTATTTATAGTGATTAATTTTTAATTTAAGTTATATACGCACAGTCCACAGCCCTAGGGAGAAAGATGAGACATTCTACCCCAGTAAAGATTTTGTGTCAGAAACTCAACCAAGGCAGTTTTCTACCTTAACCTGTGAACTAGGTCACTATAATAGGGATCGACTCAGTGGCACAGCGGGGTAAGCACAGAGCAGCCAGCCAACAGACCAGTAATTTAAGCCGCTGGCTACATGTGAGAAAAATAAGGCAATCTGCTTCTCTAAAAATCTATTCTCAAAAGCCCTCTTATAGACTCCATAGCTATGTATTGGAATTGATGTGACTGCTAGCAGTGTTTAAAACTTCATGGAAATTTTCCATTAACTTTTGATTTTGCTTTTCCATGAGCCTTCTGAAGCCCCCTTCCCTCATATCTATTTAAGTTCATGTGTTATTGTAAGATCTAGAATGATTGCTTTTCCATACATATGAAGCAAATTCAGTCAAATGCCTCCCATGCATTTTCATAGGAACATCAGTGAAAGCCACTTCTTGAATCCAAAATCAGTTTTCCAAAACACATCCTCTTCATTACTACCCAGGTTCTTTAAGATACAGTATATATTTTTAAAAAGTGACACAGTATTTTCTTTTAAAGTATCTAATCCTACCACCAGAACTGCTATTCCAAGTAACCTTTCAAACAAATCAGTTTTACCTTTTTTATTTACTCACAATCCCTCCACCCGGACACATACCACTGTAAAGGGTGAAATTGAGGTACAGGGAGGAAGACAGACCTAACTGACAGGACAAGGGAGAATGGAAACAGAAATCGCTTTATTAAGGGGGTGGGGTGGGGGGAGAAGCTCCCAAAGAGGTTCGGTGACCTAGGCCAACAGGTCTGGGAAGTGGGGCTCACAGCTAGGGGCAAGGGTTTTCAAAGGGGTGGTGAGGAATGTATGGCAATTAGCAGATGGGGTCTTGAAACTCCAGGAACTGCTTGTGGACTCCTTGTGGCTTTCTTCCAACCTGGAACATCTGGTTTCACTGGTTATCTTATCTGGTGGTTATCTCACCTGGCACTGTCTGCTGCTGACCTCTGGGATGTGCAGGGAAGCACATGCAGGGCGGGACCTGCTTCAGCTCAGTCCACACTGGGCTGCCTAATTCGGACCCCGCCCAAACAACCACAATCACATATTCTTGTACTTTTATGCGATCTTATAAAGATGGAGAAAAATTCAACACTTGAAACTTAATTACAAAATGGTTATTAAAATGTCTTGGCTGCCTTCCCCCCCCCCCCTTACTATTTTTACCGGTGCATTCTAAAATTAGCTAAAACTAGCAAAGATTGAAATCATTTCAATTGATGAAATATGTCATCACAAAGAATTCTTGGATAAACAAAATCACTGAGCTCATTTTCTATAATCAGATGTAGAATAGACTTCTCTAGGGAGCTGTTTTTTGGGGAGCTACGATGGATACTCACCTCATAGCCTACCAGTTACAATATTCCTACATGAAATTCTGTATGTACATTAATTAAGCCGAAGGGCAAACAAACAAGCCAAACGTGAACTAGGTCTAAGCTTGATCAGTGGTTGGCAAACTTTGACTTATTCAAAATACAGATTGTTAGGTCCATTCTACAATTTATGAATCAGTAGGTAGAAGGTTGGAGAAGTTACATTTCTAACAAGCTCCCAGTTGCTGGCAATACTGTTGGCCCACACTGTTGATCTGGATTGTGTTAGACCTGGATCATCATTAAAGCCAAACAAAAACCACTTAAAGTCAATTCCAAATCAGAGCTCATATAGGATAGAGTAGAACTGCCCAGAGGAAAGGTTCTGAAGGCTATAAATCCTCAAGGAAGTTAGAAGTCTCATCTTTCTCCTGGGGTGTGGCCAGTGGGTTCAAACAGCCAGCCTTTCTGTTAGCAGTACAGCACAACCAGGTGGGGTGGGGTGTCCTGTAAAAAATCTGTATTTACCCTTAGGCTGTCGGGGGTCAATGAGACATTTGAAGCAGCTAAGTGGACAGTGGAGCTTTAATGTAATTTATTTCCTTTACCCTGACAGCAATTTCTGGTTAGCAGGGTATATCACACAATTGATGTATACAACACTTTCATTGGTAGTTATTTTTCATTCATGGTATATAAAATACAGTGTATAATTTATAGACAGCTGATTACCTGAAATCCAGTACTGTTTTCGGATGCAGGGGTACTGTCAAGGTGCGAAAAAGGTTTTAGTCCCAGATGATGAAACTTATTTTAGGACAATATAAAAGAATCAATTCAAGATCACACAGCTAGTAAACAGCAGACTTACGTCTAGAAATCCAATCTATTTGGCACATAAACCAAATCCCTTTCCCCTGTGTGATGCTGCTACAATAAAGACTTGCATTTGTTTGCCTGCAAGGGCAGAAGATGAAGGCAAACCAGTGACTGTAACACACTCGCAAGAGCAAAGGAGAGGCTTTATGGGCATCAGGTATGAAATAACACATCTAAGCAGTTAGATGAATACCATCAAGAGTTTTTATTAAGAATCTATAAATAAATGAAAGCAGCCAAATGAACCACCTCCACAATGTGGCAAGAGCACGCGAACAGCAGTTTGGGAACAGTGTTTCACATGATGCGGCAGCAAAATGCGAAACGTGACATAATGTCTCCAAAGACAGACACTGCCTTAAGGACTCCCTTTAAATTACAGGAGGTGATCCCATGGAAGTCAGGCGGTGCCAAAATGGGCAATGACCCGGGAGAGTTGCCAGGACATGATGCCTAGTTTGCTTTCTGGGAGAGACTGATGACGTTTCAACCAGTATCAAACAAAAACAGTGCTCAACACACACACACACACACACACACACACACACACACTTCTAGCTTCTGATCCAATGTGGTTTGGAAGGGTGTGTGGCTTTCTGAACTATCTCTCTGAGTCTGTATGTCTGTATGCATATGTATATATTGTGAAAATCAGAATAGAAAATCTAACCAATAGCTTTGTCATAACATCCTGTATCTACCCACTCCTTACTGCAAATCTACTAATTAAAATATCCATTCCATTTAAAATAATCTACTCAACACTTTCTAAACGATTACTTACACCTTTTCTTGGCTCAATTAAATGCTTTCGTTCCTAGAGGAAGACAGTAAATATCTGCCTCATTACACCAACGGAAGGCTCAGGGGAGCAAGTCACCTAGGCTGATAATGCTGGAACCCAGCTCTCTTCTCTGAAAAGACTCTCAGCACTATTTATTATAGCTCACATTCAATTTCTGAACGGAAAAGGGCACAACAGACATAAGAGAGGCCACAGGCTTTCACTGAGACCATTACATGTACCTGAAAACTCTCTTAACCCTGAAGAGCAGAGAGTTATCACAAAGATGGCATCCCACAACAGACATGAGATAGTTGGGGCTCTAGAAAGCTATCAGTCAACTCTAAGAGCCTAAGGAAGCATTGTCCACAGCTATTTAACTCAAGATTCTCTAATTCTTATTGCCTGATTTGGGGTTCATTATAAATATTTAAATTTTAGACTGGTTTAGGGGGAAACATTCAAATATTTAAAAACAGTCGATAACAGCAATGTTAGTAGTTTAGATACAGTATTATTTAAGCTCGCAAAAACACATGATCCAAATCAAAGTTAAAAGCAAAGCATATATCTGAATCAATTTCTTTTATCAAAATAACTGCTCCATAGGCATCAACCAGAGAGATGACTAAAGGGTTTTCAGCAGGGGGAATCATGCACGGTAGATAAAATTACTCAGGACTCAACTAGAGGCAAGTAACAATCATTATCAAGTCAAGGTAGATTCTCTTTAAAGATGCGGCTTCCTCATTCTAGTTCCTAATAACCCAAACCAAGCTCACTGCCATCAAGTAAATTCTGACTCATTGCGACCCATGGGACAGGATAGACTGCCCGTCGGTTTCTGAGTTTGTAACTTGCTAAGGGAATAGAAAAGCCTCTTCCTTCTCCCACAAAACAGGGGGTGATGTTTTGACTTGCTGACCTTGCAGTTAGCAGCCCAACGTATAACCACTATACCTAATAGGACACTCAACTGTGCTCTTATGAAACCTAGACCAAGATGCAAGCTGTCCCAACAAAATGAAAGGGTTATTGCCTGGTTTGAGGTCAGGCAAGAACAGTGTGTCAGGGTGGTATCATTTCATCATGCTTATCCTAACACGGTATGTTGGATAAGAGAAATTAGACTATATAAAGAATGTGATGCCAGGGGCTTAAGTGGAGAGCAAATGTATTGAGATTGATTAGGGCAATGAATGTACAAATGTGCTTTACACAATGGATGCATGTATTGATTGTGATAAGAGTTATATGAGCCCCTAATAAAATGATTTTAAAAAAAGAACGTGGCATCAGGACTAGAGGATGACTGACTCCTTAACAACCTGTGCTCGGCAGGTGACATACCTTGCCTGTTCAAAGAGAAGACTTGAAGAACTTGGTGAAGATCAAAGACTATAGCCTTACATACTGTGTGGATTACACCTCAAGATATATTGCTTCTTAAATCCCCAAAACTGGACTAATAAAGCAACAGCGTGATAAATAGAGAAAAGTTGAAGTTAACATGGATGGAAGCAGTAGTCAAAAAATCAAATAATGTCACAACATACAACATTTGGAAAATCTCAACAAAAGACAACTTTGAAGTGTTAAAAAGCAAATAAGTAACCATGAGGAATAAGGTGTACTTGACCCAGGCCATGATATTTTCAATCGTCTTATATGTGTGCAAGTTGAAAAATGATTAAGAAAAAAACCAAGAAGAATCAATGCAATTGAATTACGGTGTTGAGAGAAATATATTAAAAGTGCATGGGGTGCCAGAAGAATAAACAAATATGTCTTGGAATTAGTACAGCCGGAATGCTCCTTTTCAGAAGCGAGTATGGAGAGGCCTTGTCTCATGCACTCTGGACAAGTTCTTATTAGAAGGGCTTATCGAGTCTATGGCAGTGGGTTTGGATTTTTTTGGTTATGATTCTACTGATCTGGATTATCCCTGGAGGATTATAATACTTGGGCGAGGGTCAGCAAAAAAGATGCTACCCTTACTAGAGTAACATCAAGATAACTAGAGTGTTGTTGTTATAATAATTCACATTTCTTGGGTGTGAATGGATGCTAAGCAACAGACACCATAAAACACTGCCTTCCTGGCAGTAGCTGGACCTACCAGGCCATTAAGATACAAGGTCAAATATTGATGGTCCAATGAGAGTGAAACCAGGGACTACAGTCACCCTCCGTACCTGGAAAAGCCTCACCTGGGGTCTAGTAGCCTTCACTTTAGCCTGTTCATCAGAAGAGGCTATAAGCTGTAACATTCTCACATAGCACAATTTTATAAGTTGTTAAAAAGAGGAATGAGGTGATAAACCTTGCGAGGGCCTAAACAATCCCCAATTTTTCTAAGAAACTTCTTGCACAAAATCCTACAATAACATTTAAGATTGGAAAGTATAAAAATAAAGAAGTCACTTCTGTTTAGGAAGTCAGGAGGACATGTTGGTGTGTGTCTTTGCTTTGGAAATAACTCATTAAAAAATTATCAAGGGAGGGAGGGGAAAGAGTGAGACGCTGATACTAAGGGTTCAAGTAGAAAGCAAATGATTTGAGAATGATGAGGGTAACAAATGTACAAATGACACAATGGATGTATGTATGGATTGTGATTAAGAGTTGTACGAGCCACCAATAAAATGATTTTTTAATCATGTTTTTCCCGAATTATCAGGGTATTATCAGATGTACCAATGTAGTACATCTAGTTCTTGCCACTCGCAATTATGTATCTTCGTTTTAGGGAATTTCCTTTCTCTGTAAGTAGGTCAGAGCTCTTACGAAAACTGAGGGGGAGTAAATAGCCTTAACATCAAATATATTGTTTCAAACACAGCCTAGGTGCTGACAAGATGTGATGAGGTGAGAGCAAAAATAAATAACCCATAAAACAAATCTAGTTAAGTCAAACCAGATGGAGAAACTGCTGTGCAATATCAAGGAATTATCCAAAACACTACAGCATGGACACCAAAGAGCTGGCTTAGGGTTGGTTCAGTGATGCACGAGTGGTAAAATTAAGGAAATTTGAGTCAGACACTCTCTCTCTCTGACACACACACACACACACACACACACACACACACACACACACACACTTTTCCCCTTGGCTCTGGTTCTTTCAGCTTTGCACGTCAATGAACTGCTTCTCACCATCAAGCTATTTTCATCTCTTTCTTAAAGACGAACCAAGTTCAAATGCACCATTCTCCACTGATCATATTTTACCTATAATAGAACAATTTCAATCTCTAGGTCAATAGAACATAGGCACAGCAGAAGGGTCCGAAGCTATTTTTCTGTAAAATTATTTATATTCCTTTATAGCTGGATGACAAACCTATCATTTTATATGGAAGCACTGTAGAATTTACACACATTTTGGAACAGAGTCCCAGAAGCAGAAAAGGGGCAGAACTCATAATATGTCTTGTAAATAAGTCTCTATACATGAATACAAAACATAAATCATTTAAAAATATATATAAGGCTAAAAAAACACAAATTGTTCATAATTTCCAAAAGTGACCTTTGAACCTCCCGTCTCAAAGAACAGAAGGGATGCTGGGTAAGGAGAATTAATATGGCTTGGAAGCTGCCACTTAGAAACATATTTTTCCTTCATATGTTGATTTCTGAAGATGTTCTTGACTTACTTTAGCTGTTTTCAGCTATTGTGTTGCCCTTTGCCTCCTAGTTCTTTCCTCCATTTCCTTTTACTTTCCTCTGTAACCGAGAGGAATTACTGAAACACAGAGGAAAGTAAAAGGAAATGGAGGAAAGAACTAGGAGGCAAAGGGCATATATAGAGGTCTAAATAACGGCATGTACATATGTAAATATATTTATATATGACAATGGAGAAATAGATATATGTGCATATATGTATAGGTTTAGTATTAAGGTTGCAGATGGACATTGGGCCTCTACTCAAGTACTCTCTCAATGCAAGATCACTTCGTTCTAATAAACTAGCATTCCATAATGCTCACCTTCCCAACACAATAGCTGAAAACAAAGTAGGTGCATAAGTAAATGTGGTGAAGAAAGCTGATGGTGCCCAGCTATCAAAAGATATAGCATCTGGGGTCTTAAAGACTTGAAGGTAGTAAACAAGCAGCCATCTAGCTCAGAAGCAACAAAGCCCACATGGAAGAAGCACACCAGCCTGTGTGAACACAAGGTGCCGAAGCGATCAGTTAAAGAACAAAAATCAAATCACTGTGAATGAGGGGGAGTGCAGATTGGGGACCCAAGACCCATCTGTAGGAAACTGGACATCCTCTTACAGAAGGGTCACAGGAGTAGATGAGCCAGTCAGTGCAGTGTAGCAACAATGAAACATACAGATTTCTCTAGTTCCTAAATGCTTCCCCCCTGCCCCAATATCATGATCCCAATTCTACCTTACAAATCCAGCTAGACCAGAGGATGTACACTGCTACATAGGAACTGGAAACACAGGGAACCCAGGAGAGATGATCCTTTCAGGACCAGTTCTGAGATTGGTGATACTGGGAGGGTGCAGGGAGGGTGGGGTGGAAAGGGGGAACCGATTACAAGGATGTACATGTGACCTCCTCCCTGGGGAATGGACAACAGGACAGTAGGTGAAGGGAGACATAACACAATAATAATTTATACATTATGAAGGGTTTATGCGGGAGGGGGTAGCAGGGAGGAAGGGGGGAAAATGAGGAGCTGATGCCAGTTGCTTAAGTGGAGAGCAAATGTTTTGAGAATGATGAGGACAATCAATGTACAAATGTGCTTTACACAATTGATGTATATGGATTGATTTTTTAAGATGACAAAATAATAATAATTTATAATTTATCAAGAGTTCGTGAGGGAGGGGGAAGCGGAGAGGGAGGGGGGCAAATGAGGAGCTAATACCAAGGCCTCAAGCAGAAAGCAAATGTTTTGAGAATGATGATGGCAATAAATGTGCTTGACACAATGGATGTATGTGTGGATTGTGATAAGAGTTGTACGAGCCCCCAGTAAAATTATTATTATTATTTTTTTTAATTTTAACAATTTATTGGGGCTCATACAATTCTTTTCACAGTTCATATATATACATACATCAATTGTATAAAGCACATCTGTACAGTCTTTGCCCTAATCATTTTTTTCTCTTTTCTTCTTTTACATTTTATTAGGGACTCATACAACTCTTACCACAATCCATACATATACATACATCAATTGTATAAAGCACATCCATACATTCCCTGCCCCAATCATTCTCAAGGCATTTGCTCTCCACTTAAGCCCCTTGCATCAGGTCCTCTTTTTTTTCCCCTCCTCCCTCCCCCTTCCCCCCTCCCTCATATGCCCTTGGTAATTTATACATCGTTGTTTTGTCATATCTTGCCCTATCCGGAGTCTCCCTTCCCCCCTTCTCTGCTGTCCCTCTCCCAGGGAAGAGGTCACATGTGGATCCTTGTAATCAGTTCCCCCTTTCCAACCCACTCACCCTACACTCTCCCAGCATCGTCCCTCACACCCTTGGTCCTGAAGGTATCATCCACCCTGGATTCCCTGTACCTCCAACCCTCGTATGCACCAGTGTACAGCCTCTGTCCTATCCAGCCCTGCAAGGTAGAATTCGGATCATGGTAGTTGGGGGGAGGAAGCATCCAGGATCCGGGGGAAAGCTGTGTTCTTCATCGATACTACCTCACACCCTAATTAACCCATCTCCTCTCCTAAACCCCTCTATGAGGGGATCTCCATTGGTCGACACTTGGGCCTTGGGTCTCCACTCTGCACTTCCCCCTTCATTTAATATGATATATATATACATATATATACATACATATATACATATACACATATATACACATACATACACACACTTATATCTTTTTTTTTTTTTTGCATGATGCCTTATACCTGGTCCCTTGGGCACCTCGTGATCGCACTGGCCGGTGTGTTTCTTCCATGTGGGCTTATTTGCTTCTGAGCTAGATGGCCGCTTGTTCACCTTCAAGCCTTTAAGACCCCAGACACTATCTCTTTTGATAGCCGGGCACCATCAGCTTTCTTCACCACATTTGCTTATGCACCCATTTGTCTTCAGCGATCCTATCATGGAGGTGTGCAGTCAATGATATGATTTTTTGTTCTTTGATGCCTGGTAACTGATCCCTTTGGGACCACTCGCTCACTCAGGCTGGTGTGTTCTTCCATGTGGACTTTGTTGCTTCTGAGCTAGATGGCCGCTTGTTTATCTTCAAGCCTTTAAGACCCCAGTCACTATCTCTTTTGATAGCCGGGCACCATCAGCTTTCTTCACCATATTTACTTGTTGTACGAGCCCCCAGTAAAATTATTTTTTAAAAAGAAAGTATTCTTGTGAAAAAGCCTACCTAAAGAGGCTTCTGGAGTGCACTATCCCCTTCCAGTCCACAACCTACAGGGCTTTATTTTTACTAATGTCACTTTGGTTTTTGGTTATTGTGCCTTTCAGAGAATGTTCCAGAGACATGTTTGTCAAATTGGAGGTTAGGTTTTAAAGGCAAAAAGATGGAGGAATTCTAAGTGCAAACACAGGACAGAAATAAGTACATTTTTAAAGAAGGGACTGTATGGTAAGATGAGGGTGTACATTTTTAAAATGGTTTTGTTTCTAAAGAACTCTAATTTTGACACTAAAATTAGATGGTGACATATTGAGGTAAATAACATGACTACTAGGCTAAATTTAAACGTTCCTTTTCTGCAGCATCCACAGGCTGAGGTGGGGTAGGGGGGCCTTTACTGAGTACTTATCTTTATGTGCATTATCTTCAGTTAAACCTCACAATTAGCCAACTAGTATGCATTGTATAGATCTGCATTATATAGATATGAGATTGGGGGCCAGAGTAGGTAAAACAAAGATATTCTGGGGCAAGGCTGTTTTTTTTGTTGTTGTTGTTTTACTTTTAAATCTGGCCTGACTCTACAGCTTTGATCACTCCTATGCCAAGTTCATCTCATAAAGCAATATCACCCACAACCTCTCAAGCACCTACTTGATATTATCATTCTTATTTTAAAGATCAGGAAAAGGAAGACTTTTGAGGGGGTTGAGTGGCATACCAGGATTTAAATTCTGGCCCATGGCTCCAATGCCTAATGCTCTTTCCGGTGTGTCCTGCAGCCTCCCAGCTCTACAGCACCACCACACTATTTCAAGAGGGTTGTTTTTGTTATAAAAAGTAATGAACCTATCTTCAACAGTTAAAGCCTTGCTACTGACCCTTACCACACATGTTGGGCCTGATCTGGTTATCAACATTTTCTGTGGGCTTTCCTCGATCCCACTCCCCATATTGGGGTTTGTTCTGATGCATTTTGTCACTGGGGCAGCCCTCTTGATTTCTACTATGCTTTTCCGGTTTGGGGATATGAAATTCAAGACTGGTGAGCCTACAAAGACACCAAGTAGAATAGGGGTTCCCTGGGGCGGGGGGGTAAAGGGGAGCTGATATCAACCAGTTCAGAAAGAAAGGGGATGTTTTGAAACTGATTGTGGTAGCAATTGTACAATACTACTGGATGTGACTGAACTATGGAATGATGTATCTGTATTATCAATAAAATGGTTTATAAAAAAGGCCAGAAAGATAAAATCAGACAAAGTTCTCCCAACAGATCACTCTCCACTACCTCCCTTCACATAGTCCCATGATTTTCCAGAGAAAACTAGTTACCTTCAGTTACTACCCACCCAACCACAAACTCATGGATGATACACTGGACTTACCACCAGTTGTCACTCCCTCCACCTGCCTCTCAAACACAAAAAAAGATGCAAATGATTAGAGGGAAAGCTTTATCCCAAGAAAAAGTCACTGGGGTCACTGCCATAATCCATCATCTTCTACCTGACAACCATATTCCAAGTTAGAACCTGATAATCTCACTGCAAGTCAAGGGCCAGGTTTTGATGTTTAAAGTGACTAAGTTAATATTTCCCTCCTTGTCTTCATCTTGCACCACTATTACCTGTTTGAGGGAGGCCAACATTTCTAGTTTTAATTCATCTATAAAATTAAAAGATTTGAACAGCATGGACTCAAAAAACCCTTCTACTTTAGACCTCTAGGCTAGCTGATATACATCCCCATGCCCTCTTCCTTCTACCTGCTTTTGAAGAGGTTGGAAATTCACTAGTGGGAAAGTTGAGCAGTGGAAAGATCAAACACCCACAGTAAATAAAGCAAACTAATCATTAGTAAGGTTCTACTTTCTATACAAAAGGAACCCTGTTGGTGCAGTGAGTTCAATGTCAGGCTGTGAGACAGAAAAAGGAGGGCTGAATGCTCCTGTGAAGACTGATAGTCTCTGAGAGCATAAGGAGCAGTTCTACTTTCACGAAGTGGTTCTCAGCCTGCGACCCTTTCATACAGTTCCTGGTGTGGTGGCGACTCCCCCCCCCAACCATAACATTATTTTCATTGCTACTTCGTCACTGTAATTTTGCTGTTATAAATCAGGTGACCCCAGTGAAAGGGTCATTCGACCCCCCCCAAGGGGGTCGCAATTCACAGGTTGAGAGCCACTGACCTAGAGGATCCTTATGAACCAGAAGGACTCCATGGCAGTGTGCTTGGCTTACAGAGAGACCCACAAGCAGGCAAAATGAAAAGCCCAATCTGAAACAAGCTACAGAAACCATCCTGAGCTTGCGCCTTGGCAACTCAAAATGTATCCTACTACATTTTTAGCTCATATCCACTCAAGGGAGGGTCTAGGCTCGTCTCCAGAAGCCAACTAGAGAGCCAACTGGACTCACCAATGGGTCTCTAAGTAAGCTGTGTCTCCAGTGCTCACGAGGCTGGCTGACTAGAGGAGATGATAAAGGGGAGCTGATATCAAGGTGTGCAAGAGAAAAGAAAGTTTTGAAATGGAGTGTAGTAGCACTTGTACAGTACTGCTTGTTACGCTTGAACTATGAATGGTTTTGACACCTGTTAGAGCTCCCAAGAAAATGACTTAAAAGAGTAAGCTATGGCTTCACTACAATGCACGCTGAGTGTGAGCGTGAGAACAAAGTCAAGAAGGCCTAACACTTGTCCAGGAAGTTGTATTTCACACACGTATTTTTCTTCGCCTACTCTGGTAAAAGGTGTAGCTAAAGCTACAGGAACCTGGACTGTTTTATGTATTTCTTAATTCCCTATATCCAGTTGAGTCATATTGTAGTTAAGGAACCTGAGATGGGAACAAAGTTGGCAGGACTGAAATCTAAATCATAAACTCATTTTCAAAGTAACCTTCAGCAACAAATGGTTAATTTAGAACTGTGAGCAAAGTAGAGAATTTTACAAAACCCTGATCTTGAGGAAAAGTTCAAAACTAAGCATTTCAGCTCTAAAGAGTGTTATTATCTCTAAATCACAACTTATTAATTATTTGCAGTTTTGGCAGATTCCCTAAATGTGAAGTGAGATTAGGCATAAACAAAATTTTAACAACCCCAGCCAGAGAGGATACCCTCCTGTTAGCATTATGGAACGGAAAGTAAACAGCACTACAGCAAGTATGTAGTTTGGACTGGAGTCCACAACTGAACTCACTGTGTCCTGGACAAACCCTTCCTAATTGCAGGCCATCGTGGTTAGTGGCTCACATGAAATGCAAACAGACGGTGGGGATTTCTAGAAAGAAACAGACTGACTAGTAAGCCACCACAGGACTAAAACATTGGTGGGGTCCAGGCCCCAAACCAGCCAGTCTCTCAGGAAGCGGCTCTATACACATTCACGTGTACCTGCAAGAAGAAAACAGTTCCCTCAGCAGAGCACAGAGGCTGGGTAACAACTCAATACAGCTGTTTAGAAGGGAATGAAACAAGAAGCTACTCACTGCCCAGTACTTCCTGACAGCCAAAGTTGCATTATTTTTCTTAGAAAGGAAAAAAAAAACCTTAATTCAAATGAACATGTGTGTCTGCAATATGGGTTCCATGCATAGTCTAGTAGTGTGGCAAGCACTGTTCTTTGGCACAGAGATAAAATGGCATCCTGGGAAAGCAAACTGGGAGCAGGGAGTGGCCTGGGGGGAGAGGATGATCAGCAAGATGGCACCTACTCGAGTCCCCGGCAGAGGGAAGAGTACATTATGAAGATAAGAAGGGGTGAAAGGACCAGGCAAGTCAGTAAGAACTTCCTTTAGCAAAGAATGTAGACAACAGTAGAAGAGACCTCCTTAAGGTGCACGAATAAGTCTCTCTCTGAGGAATGTAATCCTGGAGATGGTATGATGCAGGCAGAGGGAGGGGCAAAAATGGCTGACAGGAAGTCAACTGAGCAGCATTTGAGGCCAGAGGTTAGGAGGGGCTAAGTAAAGGCAGTGCAATAAGGTCATAGGGGAGCAATGACTTTATGCAAAGGAATCATGAGGAAGTCAGTGAGCAAATAAGGTAACCCCAAGGCTTTGAGGTCTAAACAGTGTTCTAAGGTTCACTTTTAAAATGAGCAGTGACCAAGTTTTAGCTGCAGAAGAGGCATCCAGAGGACCCCTACAATTGTAGTCCCTGGCAATTAAGAAGAGACAAGGGCAGGACTCTTGGCGAGGAGCCAATAATGGCTCCAGTGGCTGCTACTAATTAAAAAGCTTGAAGGTTAACATACCAAAACTCACTACGGTCAAGTCCATTCTGACTAACAGCACCGCTATAGGGTGGAATAAAACTGCCCGAGTTTCCAAGACTCTAACTCTTTAAGGGAGCAGAAAGCCGCAGGTTCCTCCTGCGGGGTGGACAGTGGTTTCAAACTGCTGAGGCGCAGTTCACATCTGCACGTCAGCAAAATCCCGTTCAAGACGGTGGGGCTCAGCTGACAGCACACCTTTCTACTCTTGTACAGACCTCTCACAAATCAGCCCACTACCTCCTGCTTCATCCAAAGCTATTTAAGATGACCACTTAAACCCACAATGGCAGGTTACAAACAGAATAATTTTTGTCTTTTACCTCAAGTGTTCCGAGAGCAGTCATAAACCAAAATGACTGTCTTCTCTCCCCCTCCCTTTTGCAACCACATTTTACAAGAGGGAAAAAGAAACGAAGCACAGCTTAACCAAATGACCGGATCTTCTAAATATGGTCAAAGGATTAAATATAATGATGAGTTTGGATTGGGGCCTGTTACATCTGAGATGTCAATGAGACCTTTAGATGGTGATGTAAAGTAGGCAGCTGGAAGTGTGTCTCTGAGCTCAAAAAGAAGAGGTGGAAATATAAATTTGGGAGTCACCAGCATGCAGATGGTATTCAACACCATGGAAACAGATGAGCTCATCTTCAGAGAGAAGGCAAAGAGGAGGAGTAGGTCTAGGACAGAGCCTCTGAGGAACTGCCAATATATGTATAAGAGGAGGAGCCAAGGAAGATCACTTTTAATTCATCTTCCACTCCAAGTTTCTCAGCAGTTAGGAAAAAAAAAAAACCTTTTGTATCAAACTAACTCTTTCAGTGCCAAATGTTTTGGATAATAAAAGTCAGCTACACATTTTACCTGTGTCAAAGGAACAGAAATCTTCCATTTGCCCAGAAGTGTCCACAAACATAACCAGCCTTGAATTCCATCAGTGAACTGTTCTGATTAATAGCATTTCCAGATAAAGGATGCTTTTCCCCTTATGTAAATGTTTATAATTCAAATGTTGAGAATGAAGGAGGTCTATGTGAACCCTTACAGTAAATGAACTTAGTTTGAGGTTCTAGATCTTCTGAACTGGCACAGAGCTTCCTAGGGATATTCAAATGAAATGTTTTGGGGAAGAACAATGTAGAGGACTGGTAGCATATGAACTGGGATCAAAACCGTGCCTCTGCGGGCCCATTACTATGGTATAATGCTACATGTTAAACAACTTGTCTTGTATTTAATCTCTCCAATCTATTTAGGGTAAGAAAAGAAGATATGACCTTTCTCCTGCTATTGCTCGACCTCCCCCCAACTCCTTTTAGATGAGTTACTAATAAAGTCTGTGTTGTAACAGGACACGCTTTTAAAATGTATCGGCTCTATGACTTCTGCGAAAATAGTTTCTCTCAGTTTTTCTTCATCTGTAATACAGATATGAAGACAAAACTGATATGGGGGCTAAAGTTGTTCTTGAAAAGGTCTCAGCATTCAGTGAGTGCCAACGGTGAGTGCCAAGCACAATGAAGTATGAGAGGGAAGGGAAGGGAAGGAGGAGGAGAATAAGTAGGTGGTGATGATCTTAAAATCTTTCACTCTGTGCTTCACTGATCACCCAAGTACCATAACACCCACAGAGAAGAATCGCCTAACCACCATGGCCCCAATTAAACTTTTATTGGCATCTCATTTTAAAGATCAACTATGAACCTGGGGTGGGAGGGGGGAACATCATGACAATGTAATAATGTTAACAAAATCAATTTAGCCATAGTTAAAATGATGAAGCTTTTAATTCCTGG
Organism: Tenrec ecaudatus; assembly: GCF_050624435.1. Taxonomy (NCBI): domain Eukaryota; kingdom Metazoa; phylum Chordata; class Mammalia; order Afrosoricida; family Tenrecidae; genus Tenrec; species Tenrec ecaudatus. The sequence goes on from NC_134538.1 coordinate 124,592,278, forward strand.
TATTTGAACTTAACTGCACTAAAGTGGATTCCATGAAGAGGCAGAAAAACAAGAGGAAGGCCTTCAATGAGAAGGACAGACAAAAGTGGCTGCAACAATGGGCTCAAGCATAGAACAATTAGAGGATGGTTCAGGACAGAGCGGTCCTTCTGTCGTGCAAAGGGTCACTATGGGTCGGAACCAACTTGCTAGCATCTAACAACCACCACCAAGAACCTGTCACACTAATCGCCTAGCCTAAGGAAAACACAAAGCAACCTTTCAACAGGAAATGTTTAGAATTAAAAATCCATTGGGGAGGGGGATCCATTGAGGGTAAAGAGAGAAGATATTTTAAAATATGAATTTTGTCCACGCATGCTAGCAGTATTTGCGGAGTCACGGGCAAGGCTGGCACTCCTAATGGCTTTCTGCTTCTCTTGATGCTTATGCTATGCTTCTAGAGAAACAAACGGTGGAAGAGTAAGTGCTCTTCTTAGATACATGGAGCTTCTAAAAGTTAGCAGAAAAATTGAATTAATAGCTCATGGAAATTTTCCACACATTTTTGAAGTCCCTGTGAATATGCAACATGATTATGGAAAATCCCATTATCTTTTCATTCATTCTACTTCTTCACAAACTGTCTGAAGCTCCTCATATTATTCAGTAAAGACAAGAAAAACTATGCTGCCTGACTAAAGTCTGGTTGTGCTGGACCAAAGTACTGGTGGGAGCTTCGTCACTCATGAGGACAATTTCACACTGGTGATAAGTAGTTTCACTATAAACTCAAAAGCACGATGCCAATGAGATCTTAATGGAAATTTTTATATTGAAATTTGCAAAAGAACCATATTATGTCATGGAACTAGATAGGGCTTCATCTTTAGAAAATAGTTAACTTGAGTGAACCCTTTTTAAAAATACCAAATTTAAAGAAACGTCTTGAAGAAAAGTGTGTCTTACACTGGTTCACCAGCAGCTCTATAGAAGTTCAAAGGCTTTTAAGGTTCCCAAGAAAACTGTGGTTCCATCAACGAGTCAGGTGAGCAAAGGGTAGGTTAGTTTTACTATTCAGATGATCAACTCCACGTGTGTCACTTGCTGTTCATGTTTTTGTGACAGCTCTGAGTAAAGCAGGGAAGAGATGCATGTCTCCCCAGGAGCCAGGTGGCTGCCAAGCAGGGCCCAAGCTGAAAGCAAGCATAATACCAGATTCGGGGTACATGGCTGGAGGATAGAACCAGACACTGCACAACACACCACACACAAACACAACTTCCCCATCTGTTCAAACTGAAGTATAAACACTTACACCTATGTTTCAACAGAAGCAATATATATGCCAGGATCCCACCTTGGCAATACATCCACCAAGGCCCATTTGTCCTTCAAGTTCAAAAGCCCAGGAATGGGATCTACATGTTACAGATCAACATGTTCCTATCTCAGGCAGCCAAGGATTCCTCCAGAAGTCTATTCAAGCAGAGACTCTTTCAAAGTAGGACAAGAAAGCCTGGCTTAAGAAAGAAGGCAAGATCCCCACCCCACCCCTGGTTCCTTTAAATCTCATATGAGAATAAAAAATGATCTGGGTATTTAAGTATTTGCCTGAACAAAAACAATTTTCCCACAAATTTGTTAAATCCAGTCAGACTTCCCTTTCTACATATAAATACAGTCAATACTCAATGTAACTTAAGTGTAAGATTTTCCCAGTCCTACTTAGCTGGAGGCTGCCCCCTGGATTGAAGGCTGGATTAGCCTGGTCCAGGAGAAGATGCTGTGTTTGAAGAACACTCTGCAATCACTAGTGACCACCACTGGGGAAAATATGGCAAGGGTAAGGGAAAAGAATTTCAAATCAGAATTTGGGTTTTTTCAACGGGCTCTACCAGAGTTTGGCAAATTTTTAAGATCAAAGAACCAATCATGTCCCTCATTACAATTTAATAGTTATTCCAGAGCCATAAATATATTTCTACAAACATATGAAATCATCATTATCTGAATAATATCCTTTAAAATTTTTTCAGGGCCAAATGTCCATACCAAAAAAGCTGGATTCTTTTTTTTCTTTTTTTTTTTTTAAGAGCGGCATATGGCTCAAGAGCCAGTTTGCTGACATCTGGCGAGCTCATTGGTAGGTGTGTTTAACATGGGTGAAATGGAAAGCAGTAGTCTGAAAGAGGGAGAAGAGAAATCAAGGAGCAGGAGAAGGGTAAACTATTAAAGTTTATGATCTTAAATGTAGACCATCACCTAATTTACTATAAAAATTTTGTCATAAAAATGTTTTTTAAACTCGGGGTAACAGTAAATGTTAATAAGAACAAGCACAGGCTAGGATGTGTGTTGATGTGCATGTGGTTTACATACTATAAACTATAACTTATCTATTTCCCCTTTTTTAACCAGGCATAACACAGATTTGGAAATGTATCTGCATATTATTTTTCTTTTTAAAACAAAGCATTTCAGAAACTAGAAAATGTGTGCTTCAACAGACTCCTTTTTAAGATAGCAGAGCATTTAAAATTCAACTGTAGACTGGATAAGTGATATGACGGGAGATGATTAAGTATTTTTTTCTCCCTTGAAAAAGGATAGGGGAACCAAACAACTCCAAACTAAGAAAATAACTTTGTCAGAAGGCAAATAGCTAATTAATGCAATGCTCTTTTATAATTACAAATTTGAAACACAGGAAATACAGGTTTCTACCCACACAGTAAAAAGGTTGAGCTAGAAAAGGCCACAAGGAGAAGGAGTTGGCAAGTGGTGCAGCTCTGGGAAGGGAGGAGTACTCTGGGAAGCGAAAGTGCTTTTAATTGGCATTCTCATCCAAAAATAAAAGTGTGCATCCTGACAATTAATTAAAATGTAAATGTTAGTTCCTTAGTCACACTAGACACACTTCAAATGCTCAATAATCATGTTTATGTTACAGAAATTTCTACCATGGCAAAAAGTCTGTTAGACAGCACTGGTTTAGAATATTTTAAACAATGTATAGAAACAATACTTCCTACTTATACCCAGAAGGCAAAGAGTTCGGTCACAAACTATTGATGGAATATGTTGAGACAACTATTTTATAGTATTAACTTTAAGCCAGGAATCCTGTAGTAATGACTAACCACATCAATTAAGTTCCATAGGCCAATCCCCTGACTTTAGAAAGGGACACTGCTACCTATCCAAGCCAAATCTTGTAGGACAATTAAGCGCATAGCTTCTCTGGGTAGCTCATCTCAATGTTTAATCCCCAGTGTCAAGGGATTCATCGGTCCTCTATTACTCAAGTGGTGAAGGCAGCCATCATTTTCTCCCATTTCCATATATGATAAATAACATCTTGGTATTCTAGAGGGGAAACTGTACTTCTTTAGATTTTCTTAACAGACCTTATTTCAGACTCTGTGATAGCGGGATTTTGTGTCACTTTGGCTCAGCCAGGATTCTCAATGATTTGACAGTTAAGGCCTGGTAATCCACGGTGATGTGACAATGTAATCAACTCCACAATGAGATCTACTGAAGGCAGCAAAGCACTTGTAAGAGACTGAGAGAGGAGTATACAGTAGATAACCTCGTTACTTGGGTCATAATGTTGATGTCAATGAAAGGCAGCTTCTGCAGGGGCATGGCCTACTGCTATTTACGCAGACTCTGCGAAAAGGCTGGTCTCTTCTTGCTGGTCTGGATTCTACATCTATCTCACTGCCCTCCAGTTCTTTAGATTTGGGCCAATAGGCACTCTATTGCCTGTCAATCCTGAGAACTAGCAGCAGGCTGCCATACTGCCTCCCACCTTGGATTCTGACCCTACTAACCTTAGAATCATCCCCCCTCCTGCCTCCACCAACAAGTGGTCTTCCTACTTCCTGGTTCATCAACCTCAGCAGCTAAATGAGTCAGGAAAAGCCTCCAGCTTATTATCAGACCCAGAAAGACCTGAACCCAAACATCCTGTTTTACAACTGTGGGAGACACTTTATTCACTTAAGTTGTTTGCTATGCACGTGCACACACACGTGTACACACACACACACACACACACACAAAGTCCTGGTGGCATAACAAGTTATGGGTTAAGCTGCTAAACAGAAGGCTAAAACCACCATCCACTCCTGGAAAGAAAGATGAGGCTTTCTACTCAATTAAAGATGCATAGTCTTAGAAAACCCTCATGGGCAGTTTTATTCTGCCCTATAGCATCTCTATAAGTCAGAATGGCTGAATGACAATGAGTTTCGGAGGGTGTGTGTCTGGTGCACCAATTCTTTCCTTCTCTAGAGAAGTCAGCCTAACACACACACATAGGTATGTTTGTTTGTTTTAACAGCCAAAAGAAGCTAAACCTTTTAAGGCAGCTCTTGAAAAACTTCAGCATAGAGTTCCAGAGTCTCTAGCACAGGGCACAACACCCCGCTTCCATCTAAATTCCCTGGCTCCCTCCCTCCACACTAACCCTTCCTCCTTGCCTTGGGTAATTATGTATAGTTCCCAGATGGCATCTTGCAGTGACCAGGACTTCTCATAGGCAGCTTCCTCGACACAGAGCACTAATCAGAGGAATGAAGATGTCAGAGTCCTGGAGTCCTGAGACTATACAGAGCACTAAACAAGAAAAATGGACTCCAATGTCAGCAATAAAAATGCATTTTGTTTGACTAAGGGAAAACCTTGACTATGAAAGTGATTAAATTTTACAATAAAATCCATGAGTATGTATTAAGCACCTATGCGGTCTTGTTTTAACAAGGAGAATCTGAATCCTTACAAATTTTAAATCTTAAAAACAAACAAAAGAAAATCTCAACATCTGTGTTGAATGTTTGGTCATCTGCCTGGGTGAGAAGCTTGGATCACACAACTTCTTGAAATCCCTTACAAAATTAAGATTCACTAGCATACACAGATCATCATTCCATCTGTGAGCTTTTCATACTGTGTTTGCTTTCTTGTTGCCATAATACTGGAAGCTTCGTCGCCATTATTTCAAATACTAGCATGGTCACTTATGCTAGACAGGTTTCAGAGGTGCTTCTGGACTGGTAAGAGACTGGGAAGAAAGGTCTGGCGGTCTAATTACAAAAGATTAGCCAATGAAAAGACTATGATTTAAAAAATAATTACTACCCAATATGTTGCTAGAAGATAAGTCCCCAAGTTGGAAAATAGTCCACTACACAGTTAACCACCACGATGGAGTAGGGCAGAGATGGTGAAGTGCTGGGCAGCACTTCCCTCCATCGCACGCTGGTTGCCATGAGCCCACGCCAACTCAAACAACCACAGTATAAACAAAATGCCCAAATTTGTTTTTTAATGAGTAGCATCACTACCTGCTAACATGTCATCAACGCCATAATAAGCACAATTTCGCTATTTCGTAAGTGCTTGAATAACTACAATCTACTCCAAGCCTTAAATCTAGTTAGTTGATTGTGCGATTATGTGTGCCAACTTCACGTTCATGTATGTACGTATATACGTACACACGCCAACTGAAAACCATTGAAATTTGTTCCTATGTTTCAGGAGTAAGGTAAAGAGTAGAGGGACTGATAAGTCAGCACTGTCCAGCAGTTTCTTCAATGCCATCTACACAACACTCAAAATGGAGACTATTTTGAGACTGAAAATATAAGCAAAACAAGCCCTCTTGTACCACTGTCAGTCAGACTGTAAAGTTATACCTTCCTGAAAGGGCAACTTAACAGTCATTAACAAGAGGCTTACAAGATTACACTCTTTAACCAAGTACCTACTTCTAAGATCAACACTCAGTAAGCAAATTGATGAAGCAACCATCCTTAAGATCGACTCAGATCTAAGCAGTCTTAAAAAAAATGAAACAAAGTAAGGATGCTACAGGATTAAATCGCATGTGCTAAGGGTATATACCCAAATTCCAAAATAATTTGTCAGTATAATTCTGGGTTTTCTTGTGGGTTCAGTGGTTAAAGCACACCTGTTTGATTTGTTACATTTTGATATGGTTAAAAATACATATACCAAATCATTCGTCAATTTAACACTTTTTACAACTGCAATGCAAGTACATCATTATCACCACCATTCATTTCCAAATGACCCCACCTCTCTAACAGAAACTCAGCATCTTCTAAGTCAGAGGTGAGGAACATCTGGCCCACGGGCCATATGAGGCCTGTGAAATAATCAATAGCAGCTACATCACATGCCTCACCAAACAATCTGTTCCAGTCACTACATCACTTAAAAACTCACTGCCGCTGAGTCTGTGTCAACTCATAGCAACCTTATAAGACAGGGTGGAACTGTCCCCTGTGAGTTTTGGGGACTGTAGCTCTTTACAGGAGTAGAAAGTCCTGTTCATCTTTCTCCTGGCCATCACTGTAGAGGGCATTTAGTTGAATGTTTGACAGTATGGCCCACAAATGATGTTATAAAAATCAAAATGGCCAGAAGCAACAAAGCCCACATGGAAGAAGCACACCAACCCATGTGACCACGAGGTGCCACAAGGGATCGGTTATCAGGCATCAAAGAACAAAAGATCATATCATTGTGTGCTCACCTTCCCTATACGATCACTGAGGACAAAAGGGGGCATATGCAAAAGTGGTGAAGAAAGCTGATGGTGCCTGGCTATCAAAAGATATACCATCTGGGGTCTTGAAGGCTTGAAGATAAACAAGCAGCCACCTAGCTCAGAAGCAACGAAGCACATCAGTCTGTGTGATCGTGAGGTGTCGAAGGGATCAGGGATCAGGCATCGAAGAAAAAAGAAAATCAAATCATTGTGAATGAGGGGGAGTACAGATTGGGAAGCCAAGATCTATCTGTAGGCAACTGGACATCCCCTTACAGAAGGGTCGTGGGGAGGAGACGAGCCAGTCAAAGTGCAGTGTCGCAATGATGAAACATACAACTTTCTTCTCTAGTTCCTAAATGCTTTCTCCCCCCACTATCATGACCCTAATTTTACCTTACAAATCTGGCTAGACCAGAGGATGTACACTGGTACAGATAGGAACTGGAAACACAGGGAATCCAGGGTGGATGATCCTTTCAGGACCAGTGCTGAGAGAGTGGGGAGACTGGGAGGGTAGAGGAAAGGTGGAATAGAAAGGGGGAACTGATTACAAGGATCTACATATAACCTTCTCCCTGGGGGATAGACAACAGAAAAGTGGGGGAAGGAAGTGGGTAAGATATGACAAATAATAATTTATAAATTATCAAGGGTTCATGAGGGAAGGAGGAGGGGAAAATGAGCTGATATCAAATGTTTTGAGAATGATGATGGCAACAAATGTACAAATGTGCTTGACACAATGGATGTACGTATGGATTGTGGTAAGAGTTGAACAAGCCACCAATAAGATGTTTTTTTTTTTAAGTAGAAACTCTGGGAGGAATTAAACAAATACTCCTTTCTTTCTGCCCTCCCACTCTCAAAAACATTTACTTGTTTCTGCTAAGTGTAAATCATACAATATGTGTCCTTTTAAGATGGGTTATTTTCACTCAGCTTGACGTTTTCAAGGTTCATCCGTGTTGTGGCAAATATCAGAACTTCATCACTCTTCATAGCTGAATAATATTCCTCTGCATGAATATACTCCATCTTGTCTATCCACTGACCTGTTGTTGCACATTTAGGTTTTCACCTTTTTGGCTACCGTGAACAGTGCTGCTATGAACACCGATGTACATGAGTTTCTGTTTATGTTGTTCTTGCTTTCAATTCAGTGAGGTTAAAAGTTGCTGGGACATATGGTAGTACTATCTTTTTGAGGAACTGACAAAACTTCTCCACACAGTCATAGTTACATTTTACTAAGTTGGGAGTTGTTTTTTACATAAATAGGCTCTTTATATATATTCTGGGTATAAAACCTTGAATAGATAAAAAATTTCCTTCCAGTTTGTAGATTATTTTTTCACTATGTCCTTTGACATACAAGTTTTTCAAATGGATGAAATCCAATTTATCTTGTTGGCTCTCAGTGTCATGTCTAAAACTGGTTCCGAAACGGTTCTCATATTTAGGTCCTTGATTCACTTTGAGTTGTTTAAGTTTTGTAGATAAACAGGATGGGTTAACTTCAAATGAATTACAGTGAACGCCAGAGCTCAAGGGGCTGCACCTTGCTGCCCCCCTGGGTTTCATAAGCCATCGGCCTTGAAGAGATGCAGCCTTGTCATCACTTTTCTTGTTTTCGTGTAACTGAGTTTTCATTCTATAGCAGGATTCCACCTTATGCTGGTCCTAGTTTCTCAGGTTTTTTGCTGTATTAATCCTGGTGACTAATCTCAATAATATAAGCAGGGTGTTTTTTTAACATTCTTTTTATCTCAGTTTTCCACAATGAATGAGCATTTCTTTTGAAATAATAAATAATATAGAGAAAAAGGTTTGTTTCTCTTCCCAGGGAAACTATCATTATTTTCACCTTTACAATGGTAAAAAAAAACATGCTGATTCTTTTCTGGTTTGGCTGCCAGGAAACTAAAATGCCAAATGTATCCATCACCTAAATTTAGTAGCTGCAGAGCAAAGTCAGCCTGCAGTTCTGGGGTGTGCATGCAACTCCATCCATCATAACCTCCCACTTTTTACCTGCACATTCTTTGACGCCCTGCTTCTATTTTACTGTTGTTACTTTTCTCACTCCAAAAATATTTTGGGGGAGAAGAGGTACAGAACACAACAAGTGGGGAAAGTGGGAAGGACAAAAGGACTGAGGTGGCAGCTGGGCAAAAAGGCATGTTGGTTAAACTCTGTAATTTTCAATTATTTACAAAACTTTAAATTCCTGAAACGTGGGTGATTAATAACTATGTGTGGATAAAAGAATGAACACAATGATTATTCAGTCTGAAGAATGCTTATCCATTAGGGGTGCCTTCCTACCTACTGCAAACAATTGACATTCCATAACTGAGGGGGTCTCTTAGCGTGTGGAATTGGAGCAGTGATCACCAACGGTTTTGTACACTGCGAATATCAGAAAAATGCAGACACCACACACACACACACACACACACGATGTGCTTGTGTGCCTTCCAACTACAGGGAATGCACAGTTCTCATAAATCTGCAAAGCCTCTGTCTGTGGCTCACAAAGTGTCAAGCAGTATGCTCCAGCAGAGGAGGAAAAGCTTTGCCTTCTGCCACTTCCAGGTGATTGATACTTTTCGTTAAGGCTGGTAAAATTTTCTATTTTGTGTGACAGGTAGTCCCTAATTTAGAATTTGAGTTGCAATGAATGAGCTGCTTTTGTGACCCTCCCTTTTTGGTTCCCACATCTCATTGTTAGAAATATGTAAACATGTACTAGATATAGTGTTCCAGCACAGAAATTGCTGTCATCATTTGCAGAGGTTCACTTGCAGATACTCAAAGACTTACTTCATCAACGATTCTGATAATAAAAGACAATAATGATTTTTTTAAAAAGCAGTATTTGTTTTAAAAACCAACCTGCAATGGAATTGTTGAAATGAAGCCCAAGCTTAAGTAGAGTATAACTTGTTTTTAATTGAGCCATCATTTAAAATAGGAAGATTTGACATAAAAAGCCCAAGTTTTCTTTTAAGGATTGCCATGGGCTATGGATGTAGTACCATCCATGATAGAATATACTAAAAAGGGACCTAGTTATCGCAGGGGCAAGCCTATACTATGCTCTCGTGTGCACATAGAAGTTGCTTTGCTGCATAACTTGTACTCCCTGATTTTCTAAATTACTGAATGTCAAGACCACAGCAGCTGCTCACAAATGTTGGCTGGTTGGTTGGATGGCTGAATGAATGGATGATGGATGGATGACAAATGAACAAATGTAGTCTTCTACAATTAGTCTTAATTTCAGCTCTGGCACCTAAAGAGATTTGGCTATAAAGGAACTCTATAGTATGGATGCTAAAAAGTGGAGCTATTTTTGTTACCAGTGTTATTATTGATATGTACTTGCTTGTTCAGAACATTTTTGATCAACTCAACATAATCTATCAGTTTGTGTGGAAAGGGATAAGGTGCTCTCCAAAGTGAGGATGAAATGCCAATGACATGCACAAGGTTCTTAGCTGATGCTCTGGAACTGAGTCCATCAAAGGGCTAGCCTCCTTTGAGTCCTAACAAGTTAAACATCTTTAAGACACTTGATAGCTTAATTTCACTTGTACACAAAGCAGGATCACTGATGACTTTGTTGGTTAGGTCTTGGGCTACTAACTGCTGCTAACTTGGTCAGAGGTGCAAACCCACTAGCCTTTCCAAAGGAGAAAAATGAGGCTGTTCCCTTGAAGGTTTACTTACTGGAGAGATTTACAACTCCCAGGGTGAGTGGAGCCCCGATGGCAGCGGGCTATAAACAAAGTGGGAGCTGGTGATTCTGCCATGAAGCCCTTATCAAGCAAAAAACTCTAAATGATTTAATAGCAACCATTTATAAAGGCAAGGGTAGTGGCTCTGCATTTCTGGTAAGAACACAATGTCCCCTTAGAATTACATTTTTAAAAAGCATCATATTAAATAAATCACAGAGCTGGTGAATAAAAACATGGCAGAAAGCACCAAACTGATATACAAAGCACGGTCATTCAGGAAATAAATGGCCAGCTTGATGCTGCTGTTTCAGCACTGAGATGGAAAATGGTAATGTTTACTTTAATCTAAAATTTACATTAAAACTTAAGGTTAAAAAATGCAAAAGATAAAATTTTATAGTGATAGAAAGACCTAAGATTTGTAACCTTAACACGGAACTGAGCATTCACATAAATTAGTTGTGACTATAATTCTACGCCAGTATCACAGACATAGATGATTCTCTACATCCAAAAAAAAAAACCCCAAACAAAAACCAACTTTCCCACAATATTCTTATGTGTGAATTGCAAATACAAAATTAAAATATTTTGTGATGAAAGCACTTCTATATTAAGATCATAAGCTGAGGCTGACTGTAGTAAACCAGGAAACAGACCAAATGTCATTGATATTCCCCACTGTCAAACAGCAGCTGTGACAAATGCTACAAAGGAGAGGTGCATGGTTCCTTAAGGGCTCAGAACACAGTAATTTGATCTAGGCAGAGGGGAGGGAGAGCAACAGCAACACAGGAGGCCCCTGCCCTGAGGGGAGGGGAAAAGAGGGGAGGAGGAAGCCAGAGAGGAGAGAGGAGGCTCTGAACTACCTGTTCACATTTGTGTTCTGAAAGGTTTATTTATTGTGGCTATAATAGGGGCCACCCTCCAAAGAGGAATCAAGAAACAGAATCAAAGTAAAACCTGGTAACACAGAAACCACTGAGAAACTCCTGTACCAGAAACTACCAGCTGAGAGTAACCATCAGCAAAGGAGATCAGATAGTTGCTCAATGCATTAACACAATTAAAAGGTTAACACTATATCTTTATTTTTTCAAGGTATATATATATATATATATATGTGTGTGTGTGTATATATATAAATATATATATGAATGAATAAAGAATAGGAATAATCTAAGGAGCCTGTTGATGTGGTGGGTTATGTTGACTTTAGCTATTAACTGCTAAAGACAACAAGCTGGAAGTCACCAGCCACTCCTGAGAAAGAAGCTCGGGCTTTCTGCACCAGCAACATTCCCAGTTGCAAGAAATGCAAAGGGGCAGTGCAATTCTGTCCCACAGGGTTACTATAAGTCAGAATCAACAGCAGTGAGTTAGTAAGAAATAATCTAAAACAGCATTTTAGAACTGATGGTCACAAATGGCCTGAATTCTTGGTCAGATCCAGGATGGCCTGTCTATCTTCAGGGCTTAAAGCACTGAGACTGGAGGCACATGGAAGGGAAGGACCTCCGTGGACGGGTGCAGAGCAGCAGTAACTGGGGCTCCGGCACCTGGGGATACCTTGGTCGTCAGACTCAATTTGTTCCAAAGTTGCATTTGACCACCGACAGGTTCAAGAACTGAACCTATTTTTCCCGTCAGAAATAATGGAAAACCAAATAATTGGTTCTGAGGCCCCCAAATCCCACTTCTCATTTTCCCAGGAGGCCTTTAGCCTTCTTGCATATATATCACTGTCTCAGATATGCTACTGCCATGGAGTTGTTTCTGATTTATCCAAATTAACAGCAACTTTTCAACCTCTTCATTGGTCTGGGTTCTTTGTTTCATGGCTAATAATTTCACACCTTTCTCTAAAAGAAAAAAAAAACCCGTGGATAATGTGAACTTAGTCATGATGTATTCAGTAGCCAAATCAGACAAGATTCAAGCAACTAAGATTCAAGGCAAAACCAGACAACTAGATTCAAATTTCACAACAATTTCTTTCTTTCAACTCTATAGGGGAGTCCACAGTGGCCGTCTAATGTCAAAATCAGACAACTAGATTCAAATTTCACAACAATTTCTTTCTTTCAACTCTATAGTGGTTCTCAGAGGTTTAATGTGGTTATCACTAATTTCTTTGGAGCCAGAGTTTATGGTGTTTTATGAACACAAAGTGCAAAAATAAAACGCACAACGACAAATGTTTTACTGCACTAACACAAGCACTATGTTATCTGAGCGTCACTCTTTTGTCTGCAACAAGAGACGTGTGATACGTGACTCACTCTGGTACAAGTCAGATTTTTTTCAAGTTGGATTTTCAGTTGGCTATCAAGCTAAGTTATGAACACTAAGCAGTAATATCCCCCCGAACTTTGCTGTTCTCGTGGTGGAAAGTTCTAGCTTGGAGCTGTGTGACAATCTTAGGCAATCACTGTACTTCCCTGTTTCCAGAACCCAGCAGTCCTTCACATCACTTACAGGATGAGCGTCTGAAAAGGTTTACTGGAAGGAATGGTTTTGCTATGGAAATCAAGTCTGTGGCTTATGCTGCTATTAAAATGTTGCTAATTTGGCCCTCAAACCCCTCACAGCTCCAAGCACAATGGAACAAAATTCTGCTCAGTTTATTTATTTTCAGAAATAAATCATCAGCCCTTCTTCCTAATCTTTGGATGTCTGAGAGTCCCTGTTTAGTACCAGAGCAACACACAAATCTCTACTGACAGTGTGGTATAGCAAACCAAAATCACTGACACTGAGTGGATTCCAACTCTACCCTATTAGGGCAGGTAGATCGGCCCCTGTGAGTTTCCAAGACTTGTCATTCTTGCCCGGAGCAGAAAATCCTGTTTTCTCCCACAGAGCAGATGGTGGTTTTGAACTGCTGGCCTTGCGATTAATAGCCAACATGTAATCATTCCACCACCAGGCTAGACTTTGGCCTATAGGATCCAGTTAAAAGTCTAGAATCAGTCAGTGGGGAAAGAAATCCCATCAAATGACTACATCCTCTTGTCCCAACCCCCACCCCTAATTTGGTTTTAAGTTTCTAATTACAATCTCCTTCATGAAAATCAAAACACTTATTCCATTCCACTCATCCACATTGACAACAACATTTAAAATTCTATCCAATTATTTGACACATTAATGATTAATATCTGACAGTAACAGAGGCCAAGATGCAAGTCAAGAGTACTGCTGGCTATGATAGTTAATTGTCAAGTGGGCTGAGCCATGATTCTCAGTGATTTGGCAGTTATGTAATGATGCAGTTATACAATGATGTCACCAGCCTCCTTTTCAACACTGATTTTCATGAAACAACCTGATCCTTGGACCTGACCCACATCCCAATGTGAGGAGTAGGTAGCCTCAACTATCTGCTTCTAACCCTCATTTAAATGGCTCAAATTCTGGGTGGCATAGCACAGCCAACAGAATGCTACATAAAAAGGAGAGGGGAGAAAAAGTAGTTAGCAAGGAAGTGGACCCCGGCTGGTGAGAATATAGAGTGGTGCACTCACTTTGAAAACTGGCAGTATCTTTAAAACTCAACCAGTGCACTCCTGGGACTCAACTCAACAGTCAGAAATGCACGCAGAGATTCACTCTCCAAATTACATGTGCACTCACAGCAGGGGTATGACTACAAATACCCAAAATGCCCACCAACAGTGTCATAGACACACATTCTACAATGGAATATCATATAGCAATGAGACTACATGAATAACAACAACATGCAATACCAAGTGTAAATCTCACTAAACTTATGATGAGAGAAAAAAGTCAGACTCAAGTGTACACAGAGGATTCTAGTTATACATGTTCAAAGACAGGTATAAGTTGGATAATCATATGCAAAAAATACAAATATTGACACTCACGTTTCACAATATACTAAATTGAACTCAAAATAGATTATCGCCCTAAATGTCAAATGCTGAAACTATAGAACTTTTAAAAAAATGTTTTTTATTTTATTGGGGATTCTTACAGCTCTTACCACAATCCATACATGTCCACTGTGACAAACACATCTGTACATATGTTGCCACCATCTTTTTATAAAATCCATTTTATTAGGGGCACATATAATCTTATCACAACCCATACATACATCAACTGTGTAAAGCATATTTATACATTCGTTGCCCTCATCATTCTCAAAACATTTGCTCTCCACGTAAGCACCTAGCATAAGCTTCTCATTTCCCCCCATCTTTCCCGCTCCCCACTCCCTCATGAACCCTTGGTAATTTTTTTAATCGTTTTATTAGGGGATCATACAACTCTTATCACAATCTATACATACATCAATTGTGTAAAGCACATGTGTATATTCATTGCCCTCATCATTCTCAAAGCATTTGCTCTCCACTTAAGCCCCTGGCATCAGCTCCTCATTTTTTCCCCTCACTCCCCACGCCCCCTCCCTCATGAGCCCTTGATAAATTCTAAATTATTATTTTGTCATATCTTGCCCTGTCCGATATCACCCTTCACCCACTTTTCTGTTGTCCGTCCCCCAGGGAGGTTATATGTAGATCCTTGTAACCGGTTCTTCCTCTCCACCCCACCTTCCCTCCACACTGAAGAACTTCTGAGGGTAACTCTAGAGGAAAAAATTTAGTGATCTTGATTATAGTAATCATTTAAGTACAACACACAAGAGTTTTTCCTTTTTTAGATCAAAAAATTCTATCTCATAAAATTTAAATTTTATTCTTCAAAATACAATGCTACAAAAGTAGAATGGAAAGGGAAAAATAGAGAAAGGGTCAAACAAAGGGAAGAAAAAGGAACAGAGGGGAAAGTCACAATTTGACATGAAAAGATAAAAGGAACCCTTCTAACCAGTCATAAAGCAATCCAAGTTTTAAAACTGGGGAAAACCTCAAAAGGTTCTTTCTCAAAGAAGGTGGTGGTACATAAATGGCAAATACATTCATGGAACATCACTAGCTATCAGAAAAAGGGTACATATGTTAAACTAGCTGGCATGCCAACAAACTAATTAAGACAGATAAAACTAAAAAGATATGACAAAATAATAATAATTTATAAATTAACAAGGGTTCATGGGGGAAGGGGAAGTGGGGAGAGAGGGGAAAAAGAAGGAGCTGATACCAAGGGCTCAAGCAGAAAGCAAATGTTTTGAGAATGATGAGGGCAACAAATGTACAAATGTGCTTGACACACAACAGTTGGATGTATGGATTGTGACAAGAGTTGTATGGGTCCCCAATAAAATGATTAAAAACAAAACAAAACACTAATCATACCAAGCATTGACATGGATGTAGAGCAACAAGAACTCATATACTGCTACTGTGTATGTAAAATGGTTCAACTGCTTTAGAAAATGAGTTTGTCAAGTTTCTTCAAAAGTTAAAACATATTGTACCAATCACATGGTCCACCTTTTCCTGAGTATTTATCAAGAAAAATGACCTAAGGTACACACAAGGACTATGTATGCATATATGAATGTCCATAACACCTTCATCTGTACTATCCCCGGATGAAAACCACCCAAATGCCCATCAAAAGTGACAAAGTAAGTAAACTAAGTGGCAGACGGATGTTGCTGTCAGATGCCATCAAGTGGACTCCAAGTCATGGCAACCCTGTTTAGAGCGGAGCAGAACCCAGCTCAGGACTCTGCCAGCCTCTCAATCCTTGCCGTGCTTGATCCCACTCTTGAGAAGCCATCCTGTCGGTCAATGTTGCTGAGAAGCTTCCTAGTTTTCACTGATCCTGTACCCACAACTAGAATCTAGTCCCTCCTTATAATGCACCAAAATATATTAGAGACAACGTCTCACCATCCTTGCTTCTGGGCTGTGTACTTCTTCCAAACAGGTTTGGTCATTTTTCTGGCAGTCCCTGGTATATCTAATACTCTACCAACGCCATAATGTCAAAAGCATCAATTCCTCTTCAATGTTTCTTTCTTATTCATTCTCTAGCCTTTTTATGCATATGAGACATGTGAAAATACCATGGTTTGGGTCAAGTGTACCTTTGCTTCTTAACACTTTGAAAAGGGTATTAGAACATTTTTAAATCATTTTATTGGGGGCGTGTACAACTCTGATCACAATCCATAATACATACATCAATTGTGTCAAGCACATTTGTTGCCATCATCATTCTCAAAGCATTTGCTTTCTACTTGAGCCCTTGGTATCAGCTCATTTTTCCCCTCCCTCATGAACCCTTGATAATTTATAAATCATTATTATTCTGTCATGTCTTACATGGTCCGACATCTCCCTTCACCCACTTTTCTGTTGTCCGTACCCCAGGGAGGAGGTTATATGTAGATCCTTGTAATCTGTTCCCCCTTTCTTCCTCACCTTCCCTCCCGACCCCTGCTATTGCCACTCTCACCACTGGTCCTGAGGGTTTCATCTGTCCTCAATTCCCTGTGTTAAAACACTTTTAAAAGCGTTTAAAAGGGTTTTGTAGCTGGGGTTTCACATCAGTTGGCTCCTTGACTGTTGCTTTCTCAAAGATGCCAATTGTGGATCCAAGTGAACAAGACAACGTCCATCTTTTCTCTGTTTATCATGATGTTAGCTTGCTCGTTCGTCTATAGTTACAAATGTTCTGTTTTCTGTACACTGAGATGCAGTCCATACTCAAACATGTAGTCATTGATCTTTACCAGTAAGTACTTCAAGTCTTCTCTGTTTTCAGGAGACAAGGTTGTGTCATCTGCACACCGCACATTGATGACTCTTCCTCCAGTGCTGCTGCCGTATTTCTCATTATAGAGCCCAGTAACGGATCCACTGCTCCGCATGCCCTTTCTATCGAGTATGGTGAGAAGACACAACCACTATTCCTCATACACAGTATCCCTGTTCTGTTCAAATGACTGGTCTGTGTACAGATTCCTCACGAGGACAACTAAGTGTCTCCCATTTCTCACAGGTTATGATCCACACAGTCGACTCTCTGTACAATCATTAAGATACATGCAGACAGCCTCAGCTTTTAGCCAAGGCCCACCTGGTAGCAGCAGTGATATCCCACCTTCCATGGCAGAAAGACGCCCAAACAACAACAAATGTGGACACTATGATTGCCTTTAGGAATTATAAATTAAAGTGACAGAAATCAGATCTGGTTTTGGTAGGGGGGGATTCCAAAGAACTCCAAGGACACTTTTTTGGGGGGGAAACTTTTGAAGACAATAAAAGTGTTAATTATCTGGATTTGGGCAATGTTTACATAGGTATACACTTTATGTCCAAACTGTCAGATGTTACTCTTTAAATATGTTTGATTTGCTGTATGTAAATTGTAGCTTACCAAAGCTGTTATAATGAGCAGAAGAGAAACAAGGACCATTTATCTAATATTTGAAATATGACAGGAGGCACCCTTTGGTGGTGGCAACTGAACACAAGCACCAGGAGTGCTTCTGGGGTGCTGCAATGTTCTGGTTCTTAATGTGGATGCTGGTTACAGAAAAGTATGGAAATTATTCAAACCGTTAACCTATGATCTGTGTTCTTTCTGGCATACACATATGTAGCCTTCAATAAAAACAGCCCTGAACATTATATAAAAAGAAAACAACATACAGACTGAGTGGAGGGGAAACAACACAAACTAGCTACTGTCTTCTTATCTTACCACACCATTTGGAAACAAAGGTCATCTCAAATACAGGCACCCTGCAGGTGGAGCAACAAAGTCAACTGTGGCAGAGGTGGCAGCCAGAGGCAACAGCAGAGTTATCAAATGATGGTTCTGGCCCCCACAAGTAACGCACTCAACCACACCAACAAGAAGGGAGATGCAGTCAACACATGAGTAACTGAATGACACTGGGCATCTGGATCCTTGCCCACTGAAAATCCTTTGCTTCCTTCCTCCCTCTCTTACTTTCTATTTTAGCTCCTCATTCTTCCAAGTTTTTCTTCTTGCTTGCTTCAAAGCACACATCATTATCATGTGCTCTTGCCCTCTTCATTTAAGGAGGTTCAAAATAAAAATTGAAACATACGTTCTTTGTATATAAGGGGACTTTAAAAAAAGTTCATGGAAAACTCCATTATCTTTTTTAATTTTAATGAATCATTTTATTGGGGGCTCTTACAGTCATTATAACAATTCATAGTATCAAGCACATTTGTACATATGTTGTCATCATCATTTCCAAAACATTTTCTTTCTACTTGAGCCTTTGGTATTAGCAATGTTTTCCACTCCCTCCCCCATCCTCCTCCATTATCTTTTAATTCCATTTTTCCATATATTTTATGAAGACTTCTCATATCTGCAATGCCTTTATATTGCAGGAGGGACAACCTACAATCTCTATCATGTCCTTCCATTGCCTTGGCTGCACAGTGGGTAAAGCATTTGGCTGCTAACCAAAAGGCCTGTAGGTCAACAGCACCAGCTGTGCTAGAGGAGTCCATGGTGGCCGTCTAATGTCAGTAGATTTACAGCCCAGGAAACTCTATAGGACAGTTCTATTCTGCCCTATAGAGCTGTTATGAGTTGGGATCCACTCAATGGCAATGGATTTTGGGGTGGGGGGGGGTTGTTTGCTTGTTTCTTATTGTAAATATGAGATCGCAAAGGTCAGAGTGCATTTTCCTCTCCACTAATCCCTTTTTAAAAACACCAGAATACAGGCCCCATCATAAAAGTTTGTATGACACTTTCAACCAGTAATGTATGAATTCAATATGCACTGCTGATTTTGGACATTAATCATCTAAGTCACTATTCCTTACTTATGCAATTATAAGTATGAGGAATCCTTAAGACCAAAAGGTTGGGACATACACACAGAGAGAAATACTCTTTATGAATATCTATCCTTATTGACTGAGAAAATGCCTATGAGGCACTATTATATAATTAACTTGGATTTTACTAATTACAGCATTCATTCAAAGTTAGCAAGAGCAGCTACGGGAGGTGCTTACATTCGGGGCAATGCTTGCTACGGCTGTCAACTAAGACTCACAGCTATTCACACCCACCCTAACCTCACAGACTCCTGGGTTTCACTAGGATCTACCTAGACGGACCAGGAGTCATAGCTCTGAGTATTCTGGGCTTAATTTCTGTTTATGGATTAGAAATAGCACAATTTTGTAACATCCATTCATTAAGAAAATAGTAATTTAGTTGAACAAAAACACAGTTTTATCCCTTTTTCTCTCTCTGTATAGAGCACTAACTAGGCCTCGGTGCCACTGTGGGTTAAGCATTGGGCTAAGAAATGTCAGTGGTTCAAGCCTTCCCACTGCTCCATGGAAGAGAGACCTGGTATCGATAGCTATAGCCATCTCATTTGTTTAAGCTAGTAAGATTATTAAATACTCTTCTTCCTCCCTAGTGGGCTCTCCCCAACAAATCCACAAATCTCAGGGGTACTCTAGCCAGGAGTAAGAATGTGGCTTGGGAAAAACCCCCAAAATGGAGGCATGAGATCCTAGTTTTTGCATCAAATAAACATCCATTGTGTATTTTATTACATTAGATGGGGAGAGGAGTACAGGGAAGTAAAATTGTGCCTGGCACGGATGCTGCATGCTTACGATGAATACATTCATTTAATAGGCACTCATTTGAAAAATAAAATATTTCCAGTGAGATTTAGTCCCAAATCAGTCAGATTTAGTCCCAAATCACTCTCTGCAACTCTCTCATTTGCAGACACATCTTCCCTTTTTTTCTTTTATCAACCCAAAACATACAAATCAGGAATTGTTTTTAAATCTATTCCCATCGTGCTCTGTATCCTTAATTTTAGAAGAAAAAAAATGAATAGGTTGACATTTTTCTCTTCCCAATATAAAACTAAAAAATAAAGTACAACTTTTTATGATATCTCCTTTAATTTTTTCCTTCAAGTTAGCTATCCTGAACAGAAATAGCTCATGCCTCTCCACATTCTAAGAATCTCTGCTACTCAGAAAAAGATAAAACTATAATTTTAAATTCCAGTGTAATTAAGATTTGTTAAAATAATTTCCATAGCTCCAGAACCAAACCCACTGCTTTCAAGGAGATTCAACTCACAGCGCCCCCCAGAGCAGCACTTCCTGTGTCTCGCAAGGCTATGCGTCTTTGTGAAAGCTTCTTCCATGGAGCTGGGGACTTCAAACCACCAATCTCCCCGTTAGAAGCCTAGCCCTTAACTACTGTGCATCCTTGGGCTCTTCAGTCCCTAAGAAGCTTTAATATTTCTTTTTATTTCTATTTTTCAGTGAGGTAGCAATCTTTAACAGTCAACCAAAAAAGAGAAGTTTGCTTTTACTTTTGCTTTGCCCATTTTCTAAAAATTGTTAGAACAAAATACTAATTCAATCAACATTAGTACTTCCTTTAGCAAGTACTTTAGCAAGTTAAAAATGTGATGGGGAACATCCCATCGTGGATTATTTATTACATTTAGGCTGCTTAATCCATTTGACTTCTCTAATTATAAGATCAGTCTATGCTGCAGGAACCAATCACTTCTACTGAATTTGGTTTCTAACAATCAAGTCGTTTTTTTCCCTTATTTAAGAAACAATTTCTGTATCCCTTTTACTAGCAGATATTGGACTACTATTGTGTGTGTGTGCGTGCGTGTATTCCAAATACCTCTAAGATTCAGCCCATGCCTCAAAGAGCTAACTTAAAATTGAAGAAAAAAAGCGAGAAATTTTAAGGCAAAGCAAATCCTTTAAAAATGTAGGTGAGACTAGGAACAATGACTTAAAGAAAGAAATGGTAAATTATTTCTTATAGGTACTAGTGTACTTGGTAGTATAAGGTGTTATATAATTCCTAGACAAGATGTTCTGTTTTGGGTTTGGTTTTTATTCAGATTTGTATTTTTCAAGCTCTACTGAACAATTTAAAACAATGAATGATTTGACTATTCCTTACTGCATGACTTTTAATCAATAGAAAAAAGAGGCAATTTTCTATGTTTACAAGCTTGAAACAAATTCTACATTTGCATGTGTTAGCTGATCTATAAACTGGATTTATTTCCTTTTACAAATCAGCATAATACAAATGTCAAATATATCCTTTCCTTAAATAACAATAAACAAAGCAAGCAAGCTCTGGCAAAACTGTCTAAGGCATGGTGAGCACAGGGGCTGATTCCTCCACTTTCACGGCATGGCCGTGGGCATCCTCCCTTGCCTTCTGCTAATCTCTGGAGTCCAGCTTAAGAATGCAAATGCAATCACCAAAGTATTTTAGAATATTTTTCCGCATGAATTATTTTTTTTAACCAGGAAACCTTCACCCATTCCCTACCTCACTTCTCTACCATATTCATTCATTCTGTTCAATCCTGTTATCCCTAAAGAATTCATGCAACTACAATGGCTCACGCAATTCTTGTCACCGCTTTAAGAATGCTCTTGGTAGTAACCAAACTCTTAACTTTACAGTTGGCACCTGGATGGTTAAATGTTGACACCATCAGCCAGCTCCCTCTTCCCATCACCACCATTTTACTGGCAGGACATGTACAAGGCTGAAAACTGTTTTTCATCAGGGAACAGAATGCTTAACATTGTATACTAGTCACAGATCAGAAGTCAGAAGCTACATAAAAATAAACACGAGCCTTTCTAAACGCCCGTTTCACTATCTAAAGAGGGCAGTATTATCTTCCTTATTTGCAATGTCCTAAGCTAGTTAGAAGCCTTGCTGATCCATTGATTTGATGTGATTATTTTGCCTTCAGGCCATGTCCTCCACACACTCATGCACTTTAATTAAAACCATTTTACCATTCTGGGTTCTTCGCCTCACAAATATTTTTCCTACAGTACTCCTTCGCTACTGAATTACTTCTCCCTAGTATCATCCTTAAATATTGAATCTATGAGCAAAAAGATAATCCTGAAAACCAAACCCAGAAAAGAAGAAATCAACACACCATGAGCACAGAATAGCAGCCTTAAGGATAAGCCAGTAAAGTAACCAAGAGACAGGTAAGTACCAACTGTTTGCCCAAGCTCAATTTGAAACAATATTTTTATATACAATTTTGGTAAACAGAAGAGAGCACAATATTTACCCTATCAACTATAGCCTCTTTACTAACTGGAGATAAAAATGTCTTAGACTTCTAAAGAATAAGGGAAAATAGTCATGTTAATCAAGTACTTCCTTATAATCACTTGACTGACAAATAAAATAATTGCTTTAAAAATACTTCTGAGTCATTTTGTCCTTACCTGCAGGCATGAACCATTACTGCATGAATGACTGTTCCATTTCCTAGCACAGACTTGAAAAAGCACCGTATCTCTCTTTCAGAATGTGACTAATCTGTGGGTTTGCAATTCCTAAGCTATTTACAAATGGCACTCCCTTTCCACATAATATTCTATCCAATTATCAAATATTTTCTACCTAAACCTTACAAATAACCTTGTTAATTTTGTGTGGCAGCAACCACAAAATATGGGAAGAAAATAGAATGTCAGCATTTCCTTAAAGAAAGGCAAGATTTAAAAAATAATCATCTGTTTTGTGGTAATTTTGCTGTTGCTGTGTTTTTAACTAAATAATTTTTGAAAGCCCTCACCAGCTGTCACACATGAAGCAGTCTGCTGTTATGGTGTGCATGCTGCAGCTGCTTAAGCTCCACTATTTTTTAAAAAATCAATTATGTTTTGCAAAAGCAGAACAGCCTGCTCAAATATACATCTTCAATACAAGACAATGACCGGCATGCAGTACAATACATTACAGCAAACTTGACAAGGAAATCACCATCATCATCATCCCCGTGTCCTGATTTGTTTCTTAGCAATGCTACACCATTAATTGTTCATGCAAGAGATGGAGCTGTACCTTTCTGAAGAGGACGACTTCTCAGAGTTAACTGACATCAGCAGCTCAATCTTCTGCTTGATTTCTGGAAAAATCAGAAAATATTCACAACCACGATTGCCTGCCCTTGCTTTCAAGCCTTATATCAAGAGATTTTTCTTCTCTAATCTCTTTTGTTCAGAACGAGGCCACAAGATTCGCAGTCCTTCTCTTAGGAGCGGGATTCAATGCTGCTATAAAGGGGAACGCTCCAGAGGCATCAGGCCTTGCTAAACTATGCACATGACTGTTTATGAAAGCAGGAAGTACCACTTCTTCACAGCGGAGGGGTGTTTTCTTTCTTAAGGTAGAACTAGCATGGCTCCACAGGAAGATTTTATAGTCTGCAAATCAGAATTCAAGCAAGAAATGCTAACGTCTGAATTCAATATACTAGATAATTTGAGAAGCCTGGGTAATAAAGTTCCAAGCTGTAATGACCAGCCAGGGAACCCATGGCTGCTTCTAGTTCTCGAGCCCTGAAAAATATGGCTCAGCCAGTAAATCATTTTGGTCACTTAAGAATGAAATATTAAACCAGAACCCCAGTCAGAGATTTAAAAAAATTTTTAAACTGTTAGAGTGTCTTGATTGTCTTTAACTAGAGATCAGTGGGACATCTAGGCTCTAACTGCTTTAGAATGTTTGTTTTACACCTTAATTTTCCTATCCTCCTTTGCAGTACGGTACAAGTGAACAGCAACACCCAGTTACCGAGCTGAGAGACTACACTTGTCCTTTTAGGAAAGGACTGGCAATGCCATCTACCAACAAATGTGTAAGCACCAATTCAACCTAACTGGAAGATAACTGCTGCTGATGATCTGGAAACTGGGTAACAGATTAAACTAGAAGGAAGGGTCAGAATCAGAGAGAGAGGGAAAAGAGGAGGAAAAATCTAACCCATTTTCTTTTAAGTACTAAACGACTGACCTAAAACACATAATTTTAAGTAAGTAAAATGTACATGGTCTGATTAGCTAGTTATCCAGCTCTTTTCCTAGTTTAAAAAAGTATTTCCAAATGGATTTTTAAAATTTAAGTATGCTTTCATAGTAACAAGTACAGGTACTCAATATAGAACATGGCACCAACTGGAATGTTGTTATAAGCAGCCTTGGAATTTCAGAATAGACATCAAAAGTTTTTCATAGTTTTAAAGGTAAGACAAGTATAAAAATTCGAGAACATGCACTACAGGTCAAAGTAGAATATGAGAAAATGTGAAGGAAAATGCAGAAGAGGGACTAGCTGCATAAAATACAATGAACCTATAAACAAATAGCCTCTCAAATGTTGTTTAAAATTAGGGGTTTTCCTGTTTATTTTAAGCTTACAACTTCACCCACAGCCATTATAAAACTGGTATGAATGTCTACTAAGAGAACAGAATTTACCACTGGCTGGAGCCAAACTACTACTCCCGAGTGCTGAATGGTTAGAATGGGGTGACACAGGTACTTCCTGGACTATTCTTTACATGGACTACAAGGCCCGACAAGGCTGATGGACATAGGCAGGGTTCAGTGCACCACCTGTCTCTTCTTAAAATTTCGAGTCTGGTGTTTGGAGTTTTCCGCTCAGTCTTGGATCCTCCATCATTTTTTAATAGTCGTGAGACCTTGGGGAAATTAAACTCTTACACCTGTGTCTCCTCTGCTTTAAAATGGGAGTAATAATAATTCCTACTGGAAGGGCTGTTGTGAGGATTAAATAATATCCTGCTTGTTACATATTAAACCCTCCCTACCTGTTAGCATGTGGTGCCTATAAAGGAAGTAATTCCATAGTAAGTTACTGAAGTATACTAAAAAAATAAATTAAATTAAAATTCAACGGCCATACCCAAGACAATTCTGACTCAAAAGTGGCCATATAGGACAGAGTAGAATTAGAATTGCCCTTGTGAGGTTTTTAAGACTTTAACTCTTGACAGGAGTAGAAAGCCTCATTTTTCTCACATGGAGCAGCTGGTGGTTTTGAACTGCTTACTATGAGGTTAGCAGCCCAAGTAATCACTACACAATCAAGAGTTCTATGAGGTATATTGGGTTTGGCCAATTTTAAATAGCATTTTTCAGTTTAAATTCACCTTCTCCTTCTAACTGCCAGCCTCAAAGGCCACCATTTGTCACTAAAGTCTTATTACATATGGAAATTTAGCTTTAATCTATATCTCAGTCGCCATTTCAAAAGAATTATTCTTAATTGTATCAGCTAGTCTTAGCAGAAATAGTTACACTTGAATCAGCCAACATTCTGGCGAATTTTTTATTTCAAAAGAAAACAAAAAAGTTCATGACTCAATGTATCCAAATAAAATCAGTGGCACTGTAGGACTCCAAGATTATAATACACAGACGTAACAAAATGTTGCCCAATCTTGAAAATGTTAGGAAAGGAAAATGCAAGCTATATAAACCAGGTTCTGGCTGCTGACCTTGGTAGTACTAAACACACAAGCAGGGAGAGTCTGATTATGCATGACAAGCTTTCCAAAATGGTTTCCACGTTTTCTTCAAGCCTTTGGTTTTGTTTATACCTCCTCGAGTACAGAAGGTTCAGGAATGTTCTGTAAGCACTGCTAATATCGTATCCTTTGAGATCTGTGCATCACCATCCACTAGGAGAGACTATGTGACAATGTCAGTACTATCCATGGATCTCGTTACTCCCCCATCATCGACATCTATTTCATCACAACTTCCACGGCCCTCCAGGACTTGGGGACTTTGAAGACCAGGTAGACACAACTTACTAAAGCCCTAGGCTCAGGACCTTGACCTCCTCAGACCATAATCTACATCACCTGTGTCATCAATTCGCATGACCGTATTATAAAACACTCACTGATATATGCTGCAAATATTCCCACCCCCAATTAGTTGTCATTTTATAATAGCTGGGACCATAAAACCCAACCCACACCAGGGAGTCCATTCAAACTCATAGTAATTCCGGTAAGATTTCTCAGATTGCATATCTTTACAAAAATCAGACAGCCTCAACTTGCTACAGCTAAGAGGGTAGTAGGTTTTAACAGCTGTTCAACACCCTTTACCAGACAGCACCATGAGAGCCCCTTCTATGCAAGTAAGTCGATCTAGCTTTTCCTTTATGATGTCTTGTTTTCTGTTAAAACTTAGAAAGGCCTTCCTTGCACCATTTTTTAAAACTTCACCTGTTCATCCTCTTATACAATTTATACATGTATTTGACATTTCATCTAGATTTGCCTTAAGGATTGCTGTAGAGATCCCACTCTGATTGTATAGATCACATTTTAAACCGCTATGCTGCCCTCAATTCGAAATAATTCCCTTGTTCCTAGAATTGCAATCTTGCAACTTTGTGATTTATATATTAATTCAACTCGCAAGTATCTCCATTGGAACATTCAGATCAACCTGTGCGTCGGGAAAGAAAAATAAAGGTCTGTGAACTAGATTATTTAATGGTTTCCCTGAAAATCTCAGCTGTGGTTCCCTGTGGAATCTATCCTCCTCTCTGTTGACACTTAACCAGGGCTCTTAAAACGTCTGGCCACATTACTACCTGCCGCATTAATCACCTACTGCTAGGTCTCTCAGCTTTTAGTCAGTTCTTCCCATCTGCCCTCATGCTTCTACTCCTACTTCCACCTGAAGACCACACTCCCTTTTTCACGTGGAAAATAAGCAGGGGTTAGAGTTCCAGTAGAGTTAGAATAAATACATTTTAAAATTATGATCAACTTGAATTTAGTCATGATTTCCCTTTAAATTTCCAAAAGACATTTAAAAAACACTTTGCTTTTGTTATCTTTCTCCTCATGCTGGATTGTCTGCTTGCACCTGACCTTCAAAACTTTTTGTTGCATTGGGCCTCTACTCAAGTACTCCCTCACTACAAAAACACTTTGTTCTGATAACCTGGCATTCGGAGATGCTCAGCTTCCCCCTACATGATCGCTGAAGACAACGCGGGTGTATAAAGGCTTCCAAGACTGTAAATCTTTACAGAAGGCAGTTTTGTCTTTCTCCCAAGAAATTGTTGATGGGTAACTTTCGGCCTTGAGGTTAGCAGCCCCCAATGCTTAACCCAAAGCACAACCAAGATTCCGAACTTCTTTGAAGAGAGAGCTGCAATTTTACTTCAACTCATAGAGGGGTCTCACACATCACAAACACACCACAGTCTTCAGGAAAAGTTACAATCTAGCTAGGCCAAAATTCTCTGTTGTTAAATATACTGTTTCCAGTTAAAATCAACCAATTAGAAAACTTTAGGGTTATAACAGAAAACTGGGACAGGGGATATAATGGGTTCCAATTTTCCTATATCCTACACATACACACACACACATACCTACAGCTAAATTTCCAAGGACCCAAAGCTTATTTTAAATAAGCATATAAAATGGACCTTTCTTATTATAACGAATTAAGATGATCAACATTAGTCAGATTTCTTGCTTACAACAAATGGTTGGTCTGTGACTGTACTCTTCTTAACCTGGCTTATCTTCCAGAGGAGGAGCCTGCCTTGCTAGGGTTTCTCCACTCATGCTGTTACACCCATCCTAAGGACCTTCTCGTGACAGACTTTTATTTTCATTTCCATTTACTCACTTTAAATAAGAGGGACTCAAATTTCTTAGAAGAAGAAATCAACAATTTAATCTTTGCAGTCAATGTCCTACTGCTGTTGCTTAAGATACCACTGTTCACTCCAAAGCATCTGTGGATTTGAAGACTCCTGGAACCCCCAGGAGCGAGGCTAGGGCTGACACAATCCCAAGAACAACCACCAGGAGTAGCAGATTACCAGCAACTACAGTGAAAACAAATGTCCAAGAAAATGGGTGCTCCAAAGGGAAGAGGGCATTTTAGGAGAGAAGAGAGTCAGCTTTGAACACTTAATATACAGCAGCATAAGATCAACACAAGAAGCTATGGGACACACCTGTGTTCTTTACATAGTTAAATACTGAGCAGGGCATAGTAAGACCCAGCTCTTACAGTAAGTAGTACTTATTAATTAGGGGCGAGTGCAATAATTAGGGGCACCTAGCAATAGCGACACAGTACTTGTGAAACTGAACCTACCCCACATATGGATATGGGGCACAGGCATCCTTCCCTTAGAACTGAAAGTCCTGGGCTTCCGTGGCCTGGCCATGGCCAAGAGCTACAAGCAGCTGAAATGGATCCTCAAAAAGCAACTCTTTGAGATGGGCTCTGTGGACATGGAGGGGCCAGGGGACATTCAGCGAGCTAGGGAAATGGCGGCCCAGTAGACAAGAGAGTCTGTCTACTCAAAGAGCTGGAGCACAATGCAGAGCACCCGCACTGGCTAGAGATCTGGAGCTTCTTCCTAGGGGGCCCTGCCCTGGTGAAGGAGGAAGTCACCTTGCTACAGCAGGGGCAGTTATCTCACCGACGAGTTTGAGGAGGGGATCCAGGATATCATTCTGGGGCTAACCTAAGTGACAACCGCTGGGAAAGCAAGGTACCACACCCTGACCCGAATCTACGAGGTGCAGGAGATCATAAAAGGACTGCAGTAAGAAGTAGCCACCCCTGCCACTCTTGGAGGACATGCACCCCTCTGTGGCCAAATCAGCACCATGATGTGCAAGGTAAACAAAGCTGGGGTCACTCTGACCAAGTTCCTGAGGGGCGTGAACAGCAAGGAGCTGTGGAGGCCATTTTGTTGTGTGTGTGCTGTTGGGAGCTGATCACAGACCTGGATGTATGTGGGAGGACAGACTGGGAACTACAACAGGGAGGTAGTGGCGGGCACCAACAAGCTGCTAAAGTCCATAGGCATGGAAGAGGACGTGGACGCGATGCACGCCTTTGCCCTGGGACAGAACCAGTCCAATGTCAAGCTCAAGAAGGTCCTCAAGAGGATGAGAAAAATAAAAGCTGAACTCCTCCAAGCACCGAATCCCCCTTCCTCTCCCTCCACTAATCCTCAGGTTATACCTGAGCTTCGGCCATATCAGCCAACTGGACGGCATGAGCTTGGAGAAGCCCAGGGTCCCAGAAGCCCTGAGGAGGGCAATGATCGAGTTGCACACCCTTATCACATACATGGGCACGAGGGAAGCCATGGAGAAGAGGAAACTTTGTGTGAAGAGCACCCATCCCACAAAGCCTACTGGAGCATCCTCAGCCACTTGTCAGAGATCCAAGTTGACACTATCCTTTGGCAGCAGCCACATAGATAAGACCTAAATTGGCCTGGGGGGACTTCTGACCAAGCAGCTGCTGGCCCTGGACACCGTGGACCCGCAGGGTGAGAAGCTGGGCAAGACAGCCCAGAAGCAGGCAGTGAAGCTGGCACCGAACATCCTCAGCTACCGGAACCTGGAATCCAAGAAGCCAGGCACTCACACTCACAGTCGCTTGTTTGCACTTTCCTACAGACTCTTCTGTGAATGTCTCCAGAGCTTTCAGGGCATTGAACCAAAATGTGTTTTACAGACATGCCTACTTCAACCTCAGTATTTATGATTTCGGCAAATTATATTCAGAAACTCTGCTGCTTTTGATGTTGCAAAACACGCTATTACAGTATAGTAGTGTTTCCATTCAGGCCATTATCTGTATGACATGGCTGTGGTTTGAGGGTGTGGCTTTTTTAACACCCCAAAAAATGTGGAGGTGGGGAATCAGGCAGCTTTGAATATGTGATAATGCAGAATCTTAGGAAAAAGACAGCCTTCCATAATACAGGGCAAATTATGAGAAAGGGAAAATTTGGGATGGAGTATGAGTAAGATCCAAAGCAAAGCGGTGTGTCACTCTACTTTGAAATGCTCAAAAGGAGGCACACCTAACCTGCCCCCCCCTTTCACAATCCAGGTGTAGCCCCACCCATGAGGTGGGCAGGGTGGGGCTACATGGTGCTACTGACGTGCTAGATGGTTTAGCACAGTGATTTGGCATGGGGCTACTGACATGCTGGTTTAGCGCAATAGTTCGCCACCTTCCTCATGCCCCAACCCTTTCATACAGTTACTCATGTTGTGGTGACCCCCAATCATAAACTTATTTTCTTTGCTACTTCATAACTGTAATTTTGCTACTGTTATGAATCAGATGACCCCTGTGAAAGGGTCGTTCGACCCCAAAGAGGTCACGACCAACCCACAGGTTGAGAACTGCTGGTTTAGAGGGAAGGTCTCTTTCTGTAAATACTTTTCTTTTATTGGGGGGAGGGGGGGCTTTGGAAAAGAAATCAAAGATGGCTTTTATTGATGCTCTTATTTGGAAGGGATGGTAACA
Source organism: Tenrec ecaudatus (assembly GCF_050624435.1). Taxonomy (NCBI): domain Eukaryota; kingdom Metazoa; phylum Chordata; class Mammalia; order Afrosoricida; family Tenrecidae; genus Tenrec; species Tenrec ecaudatus. Next base: position 124,622,733 of record NC_134538.1, read on the forward strand.
TTCTTACAACAAACATTGCCAGGGCAAGTTAGAAAAGCAACGAAGATCTCAGAAATGACTTTATGTGACAAGAAGCCCGAATAAATTATGGGACCGGCGGCCTTCTCTGGCAGGCGTCTTCATGTTCTTCACAAACTCCTCCCCCTTCTTGATGGAGGCTTTCAGCTCGGGGATGGCGTCGGCAAAAATCTTCTCCTCGAACGAGGGCACCTTGCCGATGCCCAGGTTCTTCTCCAGCCCGTTTTTCCCCAGCAGCAACGGCGTGGAGAAGTAGGTGCAGTCCGTCTCCTGGGACTTCACAAAGGAGCACTCGATGATGCCCTCCTTGCCGTTCAACGCGTCCTCGATGAAGACCAAGCGGGCGCCCGCAGAGGCCATGGACAAGGTGGGAGAGCCTGCCCCTGCTTTTGCCTTGACCACCTCCGTGCCGGCCTCCTGGATGCGCCCGGGAGGGCCGTCAGCTGGGCTTGGGGGAAGTCCACCTTGGGCGTACACTGGGAGATCAGGGGGATGATGGGGTTCCCGGCGTGGCTGCCAATGACGGGGACGTTGACTCGAGCCGGGTCTAAACCCGTCAGCTCCGCCACGGAAGTGTTGGCCCTGACGACGTCCAGGGTGGTCATGCCGAGGATCTTCTTGGGGTTGTCCACGCCGTGCTTCTTGAATGCCTCCGCGGTGATGCGGCTGGTGGAGTTGACCGGATTGGCGATGATGCAGATCATGGCTTCGGGGCAATGCTGGGCACAGGCGGCCGCCAGGGTGGCCCCGATCGTGGCGTTGGAGTTGAACAGGTCGTCCCGCGTCATGCCCGGCTTTCTTGGGACTCCCGCTGGGATGACCACCACGTCGCAACCTTTCAAGCAGTCGGGCAGCTGCTGGGGTCCGAGGTACCCTTTCACATGGGCTCTGGTCTCGATGTGGCTCAGGTCCGCGGCTACTCCAGGGGTATGAGCGGTATCGTAGAGGGTCAGGCGGCTCACCAAGGGGCTGTTCTTCAGGAGGAGTGAGAGGGGCTGCCCGATTCCTCCAGAAGCGCCCAGCACGGATACGTTAGCATGGTTCTGGGCCGAGGTGCTGAAGCTGCTGGGGAGAACAGCGGCCGGCGGCTGGGCGAGGACAGAGAGCAGGGCTGGCCGGGAGGGGCACAGGCTGGGGAGCAAAGGAGCTGGCGGCGAGCAAGTCCTGTAAATGCTTTTCATTTGAAAAACCCTGCACATATTCTTCCCGCGTACACTGCATTTAGTAGAAAAACAATATTATTTTTACATGTGATGTGAGAAAACTACGAAAACAAACAGCAAAAATAATTGAGACTGCATAGAAGAGGAAAGAACAAATTGGTCAGATAATGCTACCTAAGGTTTTAAATCCATTATCTCCCTCACCCATACTTAGGCTCGTCAGATGATTGTACTAACCTTCCTTTCACTGTCAAAAGTGATTTACATAATCTATATTTACAAACTTGATTTTATTTTGTTCATTCTGAGAATCCTTGCATATTTTATAATTATACCCTAAATGTTGTTAAATAAAATAACTTTCATATTTTTTCCTGGAAAATTAAAATACAAAAACCCATTAAAATCCCAGTTCTACCCCCTTGTGCTCTAAGTATGATAACGTGCCGACAGACTACACTATGTCCCCTTTAAAGCCCACACTGCGGTGGGGGCTGCCACTGAAGGAGGTGGTCTCAGGCTGGAGAAGCTGCTGCCACTTATCAGGAAGTCTACCTCCCAGAAGATATCTTTTTTCTTTCTCCCAAGTTTTCCACTGTTATTCTGGATATAGACTCAAAAGTAAGATTTGCTGCTGGCTTTCCAATTCTATCGGATTTTTTAAAAAGTAAACAAATTTCCCTCGATTGTAGTCAAAAATACCCACCTCCAGGGAAAAATGCACCCAAACCCTCGCTACAATCAACTCAACAGCCACTCAGCAAGGATTTCTGAGGCGGTAAGTCTGTAAGGAAGTAGACAGCCTCATTCTTTCCCCACAGCTCAGCTGCTGGGTTGGAACAGTCAACCTGCAGTGAGACTGAAAGCCAGTGAGCAAGAATGAAGAGGATCATCAGCCTAAGTACTGTGCATAATTTTACATTCATGGCACCGTGAAAACCAAACTCACTGCCCTTGAGTGGATGCTGACTCATAGCAACCCTAGAGGGCAGGGTAGAACTGGACTGTAACTCTTTGAGGGAGGAGAGTCTTGTCTTTTTCCAGCCAAGCGGCTGGTTGGTTTCTAACTGCTGACCTTGTGGTTAGGAGTCCAGTGTGTGTAACCACAAGGCACAGCACAGCCGGTGGGTTTGAACCACTGACACCTTGTAAGGTTCTCAATGATTAACCTACAGTGCCACCAGGGCTTCTTAGGGTTGACATAAACTCCACCAACCAAACTCACTGGCATTCGTTCAAGTATAATTCCCAGTGATCCATTGGGGTAGAGAACTGCCCCTGCAGTCCCCAAGGCTGTACATCATTACCAGAGGAAGCTGCTGCATCTTGCTCCCTCTGATCACGTGGTAGTATCGAACAGCTGATCTTGGGTTCGGCCCAATTCCACTTGTAGGTAGGTATATAGGCATCCCCAGCATTTTAAGAGTTGCTTTTCCACACTTCACTTTTACAAAAGAAAAACAAACCTATACTCATACCTGTCTTTGGATTTCAGTTCAAATCTCCTTCTTTGAGGGTGACCAATAAATGGCATCTCAAGGCTACTATATATTTGCTATTTTCATACTATGCTTTTTTTATGTCTTAGATAAGCAGGTATAGTTCTGCCTTTGTGAATAAGCATCATAGAAAAGCATTGCCCAATCTTCAGCTTTCAGTGTTTGTATAACAGAATAACGGTCATCTAAGTTAATAATCTGTACAAGTCAACAATCTATGTATTTTGCTCTATAAAGGTATCCTCTGTATGCATGGATTCCTTTTCTCGCTAGTGTTTTAAATTCTATACCATTGGCTAAATTAATGATACTATGAATTACCATATATGGGGATGATTCTGCCAAAAGAGAATCCATAGATTGGAGGGGAGGGATAGTTTGGGAAAGACATATCAGTCAAGGGACAAATCTTTAAAATTTATAGAGAACTTCAACACCTTGACAAGAAAAGGGCAAATAACCAATTAAAACACTGACAGAAGTCATGAAAGGCGCTTCACAAAAGGACACACCAGGAGAGCTAACAAGTATATGAAGCAATGCTCAGAATCATGAGCTATCAGAACAAAAATGAGATATCACCTCACCCCAGCACTGTCCAAATCACAGAAAACAAAAAATGCTGGCGGGACTGCAGCTCCTGGAACCCACGTAGCCTGCCAGTGGAAGGTCCAGCCACAGCACTATAGAACGCTGTATGGGACTTCCTCAAGAAGTCGGGAACAGAAATACCCAGCAGTTCCTCTCACGTGGTACACCCTACAGAAACAAGAGCTGTGACATGATCAAGCATATGCACACCACGTCCACAGTACCAATATTCACAGCAGTAAAAACAAGACCAGAAACAAACTTTGGTGCATATACAAAATGGAATATATTACACAGTGTTAATGATGAATCTGAAACACCCCATGCACGTGGAAGACAAGCTAAGTGAAATCATTCAATCAGAAAAGGGCAAATATATGAGATTATTACTTAAAAAAGAAGAAGAAAGGTTTTCAACCTAGGAGAAACATTCTTTGAAGGTTACCAGGGGCAGGAGGGAAAGGAAGAAGGGAAACTGATGATTTGCTCTGTAAAATTTCACCTAAACCACAATAAGAAGGGAGCGATATCCAATAGGCGAACTAAACTTAAAATCAAATTTTAAAAATCTTGTAACGTAGTCAGAGAAAAAGCATTGAACTTTTCATGGAACTATTTATAAGGCTTGTTGATTTATAAGACTTGTTTGTTTGTTTTTTTGGTCTATACACCCACACGTTACCTCTCAGGAACTTTGCCAATTATCACTATTCTCATTTGTAAATCCTATAATTCTCACCTCAAGCATCAGTCATCTCATTTCTATAAAAACTTTTCACAGCAACAAGCAATAGTAAAGTCTACTTCCAAGACTTTGTTGCTTTGCAAAATGTTATGAAATGCCACAAACACTAGCAAAATAGATCAAATCACTTTTATTCTTGTTTTTCTGTCTGTTATGGTTCCCTACAATTACATGAACATGGACTCCAAACTAGTTCAACATTTAACAAAGGGAGAGGTAGTCTACAGGGCCCTTTAAACAAAATCTTAGCTTTCTTACATCTAAGTGACCTTGAATCAAAATCACAGAGTGCAAACATTTCGTTTTTATATTGAGCCATGTACTGAGCTAATTTCCCATCAAATAAAAAACATCTTAAGCATAAAATAATGCCTGGAGGTTAATATTAGGATTAACAAAACTGTGTTCATAATAAATAGCAGCAGCAACAGCAATAGCTAACATTTTTCTTATTCATTTATTTCATACGTTAATGCGCCGGTGCTCTTGTGATTACTTTATGTATAATAATTCTCTTGGCCCTCCCATAGCCATGTTAGGCAAACACTATCACTATGCTCAGTAGCTGGCCACGGGCTACAGAGGTAATATGGTAAGAGCCAGGATCTGACCTGTTTCATGTATCTTTTCATGACTGTTTCATGTGTCTTTGCCCTCCAACCAATATGTTCTTTGTGTCCCAACATGCCCAAGGATGATATTGCTGTATCAATAAAATCTCTTCAACAAAAAAGGTACCCTGGGGGAGGTGGGGAAGGTCCCCTGTCCTCTTAGGGAAGAGCCTAGGTGACAGTCACACATTGAGTTGCTAACTGCAAGGTCAACAATTTGAAACCACCAGCCACTCCAAGGGTCAGTCTGGTTAGTGTCTGAAATTCACAGGGTTACAGCTCAATGGCAGTGAGTTTGGTTTTGGTTTTTGATCCTTCCAGGGCTGAGAATTTGGGGACAAAGAGTGATGAGTAGATATATAGAAAGCACAAAACAAACTTAGACACTGTTATACAGACATTGACTATGACTGATTATACTGAATTGGAACAAATTCTAATATACATAGATACAGGTAAAGTTTCATTACATCCGGGGCAATGGGGAAAAGATAAAAATCATTCCTTTGCTTTCAGTAATGAGTTAAGACATCACAGGGTTCCAGAATACTTCATAAAAAGCAAGAAACAAAAACAGTCAGAAAATCCCAGACACTGGTCCTGGAGCTCCACATACGGCTGCAGTCCCCTGTCCCGTACAAGCAAAGCATTTGCCCCTTCAATTTTGGATTATTTTAACAAAAATAAATTATTGTATGTTTTTCATATTTTAAATAGATCTTAACTGTTAGCTTACAGTTTTTGCACTCCTTAAGCATCACCACCACCACTCGTCTCAGCATTACACTAAGAAGTGTGGCTTGAAAGGAAAACGGCTGTAGCACACCAAATGAAACTTCGCAACTACCTCCCCAGAAAGCCAATAAGTGAATCTAACTGGAAATGAGGGGGAGATGAAATTGATGAAGCTATTAGTTAGTAAATGTATAAAACAGACAAAACACTGACACTTTCCATAATATTCTTTGACAATCTGTACTATTTCTCCAACTGTAAGACAGTCTGAATAACAGACCAAAGCACCCGCCTATTTTCATGTTTAGTTCTTTAATGCCTTCAGGCTTAGTATATTTCCATATGCCACAGATACTTTATGTCTGTGGCTCATCTTCCTTAATCCTACATATGAAGATCTTTCTATTAACCCTTCTTCTTGCCATATACACTGTACTTATTTTTCCCATTTAATCATATTTCATATTTAGCATAATAAGTTCTCTAATTCTTTTCCTTTATGGTATCTGGCAATCTTACACACATTGAAAGGCCTTCCTTATATCTAGCTTGGAGAAATATTGGCCCATGCTTTCTCTTGGTTGCCTTTTTGCACATAAATCTTAGACTAGATCTTTTCTTATTTTAGCATAAATAAAAACCCTGATGATGGCTGCATCTTTACAAGTTCACTTGATGTAATGGATTTATAGATTGTTATAATATCTTTAAAAGACCCCATAAAATGAATAAAATAAACAAATAAAATAGAAAACCTGCAGTGTAACTGGCATCTCTTTTCTTATGAAAAATAATCTTTTGCATGATCAGATGTGCTGCATTGTGATAGAATTCTGTAATTGTTTCTAAATGCTTGAGATTTACAATAACTTAAAAATAAATTTGTAGCAATGGGACTATTGTAATGCTAAGGACTACGGGCTGAAACAAACTGGTGTAACTAGGGTACTAGCAACTATTTTGTTCTTTAATCTTGGGTCACTTTTGTCAATGATCCGAGGTGGGGGTGGACTGGGGGTGGGACCAGGCAAAGTGGGAGACGGCTAGGTGGAAATACACAAAAATACTTACCTTCCCTTTGGAGACATCACCCATTGCCACCTTGGCAAGGTCTGTATCGACTACATTTTCTATAATAAGTATGAATACATCTTTATAGGGAACAATCATGTTTGAAAGCAGTTTCAAAATGTTAAAGCTTTTAGTTGTTACTTAAAAACTTGCAAGTAACTAATCCCACTACCAGTATGTCTTTATTTAGAGAGAACATCTCACCACTAACCCTTACGTTTGGATGACACATACTTGAGGTGTATGTTCCTTTCCATTTGGCTGAACAGGGCAGCAAATCAATTTTCACAATGATTGACATAAACTTCTCTTTCCAGATTCCTATTGTTGTATGTGTCAGAACCACTGTTTTTTCCCCAAGAAGTAAGCCCACATTATTTATTTCCTAGCTTAAACACTGTAAGGCATGGTTTGGCCAAAACACTGATTCAGTGAAACTTTAAGACTGCCTGATGTAGTAAGTCTGTATTTTATTAGAATTTCCTAATACATTCTCCTCATTTTCCTACTGGAATTGCTTTCTAGCTCCTTGTGAAAAGATAGCCGGACAATGGCTATAAGTAGAGACTCAGATACAACTTGGTTCTACTCAGCCCTAAAATCGGAATTCAAGTTGACATCATGTTTCTCTTTCCAAAGATTTAAAAAATGGTACAAATATAGACTTATCTTCAAATATGGGGGTGATGGGGAAGCAGCACTAGATAGATAAAAAACAATCTCATGGTAGTTAGCCTGAATCTATGATTACGACAGAGATCATTGTTCTAAACAATGGTTCCAATCCTTTAAGTGGAAAAATCATTAAGGACCCTTTGTCCTTTGCAGATTACATGGCAGACATTTAACAAGGGAGAGGTTCTCCGTCAGCAAGAAGGCAAAAATTTGAGAGTCAAAACCATTCCTGTCATTCTCTAAAGCCACTCAACCAGCCCAAGACAGCACTATTTATCTCAAGGCCAACAGACAGTTTTCCTCCAACATTTAATTGAGTACCAGATGATCAAGTCCTCTGTGGTTGGAAGACGTGTTCTATGAACCCTATTTTAATTGTTAGCCCATGGGGTGGCCATAAGTAGGAAATGACCAGACAGCCCTCTGGTTGACAGTTGCCCTTTGGAGGGAAGCAGAGCAGGTTTAAATAAATCAAATGACTGTAGGCTTCAGTAGATCTCATCATCCATCTCAGCCCAAAGGAGCCGTGGTGGTGCTCTGTGCTGTGTTGGCCTGCTAACCAACAGGTGAATGGTTCAAACTTGGGGGAGAAAAACAAGGCAGTGGTTTCTGCAAAGATTTACGGACTCAGAAATCCTATAGAAAGTTCAACTCTGTCCTCAAAGGGTCAGAATCAACTCACTGTCAGTGGGTTGGGTTAGTTGATTGGTTATCTCAGCCAATCCAAACACCATGCGGCACTGGTTTTACTTCCAATTTCCAAGGTCTGTAAAACTCAGATATAAAAAGTCATTGATTTACATTAAGAGTCTGAAGAAAAAACTTCCTACTATACTTTATGAGGCAAGTTAGAGTGGTACTGGGTAATTTGGACCTTTCATGATACTTGGGATGCACCCATCCCTTGTATTTAGTTTCCTCTTCATGCCAAGGGTCACTTGTGCATACTCACAAACATTCTAATTGATGCTTTTGGGGTTTATCATACCTGGAAAGTTCTAAAGATAATTCTGATGCACAGGTAAGCATCCTTGTTTATCTCATGCTTGACCCCTGACCTCCCTAACCAATATTACAAAAATACAATCTGGTTCACAAACCCAAATCACACCAAAATAGATTCATTTACTGTTTTCAGTATGCTGAATGAGATATTTCTTTTAGTCTAATGATTTCACTTCTCTATCTACCCTAGAAAAACATTCACATGTCCTAAAAGAATCACACAAAGATGTTCATCACAATAATGCTGTAGGCAACAGCAAGTAAAAGAGAAAGCCAAAAAAAAAAAGAAAGAGAGAAAGCCAAGTGGTTACATGAGCTATGATACCTTCATATTGCAGAGCACTTGAAAAGAGCAAGGTAGAACTGAAACAGATTCCAAACCTAACTCTTACTAAGCAAATATGTATTGTTTTTAGACTATAATATTTTTGTTACAGATCTGTACTTCACAAGCCCGTGTTTGTGGGTACATGTCAACATAGGAATGCTGGGAAAGAGTACTTTACAAAATGGTTGGGAACAGTCTTTCCTTCCTTCTGAGGAAGGACTTGAATCGGTGATGGTCAGAATGGATTTTTCCTTTTATCTATACTTGAATTTTCTTTTTTTCTTTTTTATACTTGAATTTTCACAAGTGTTATTTGCGTGCTTACTTTTTAAAAGTAATATTGTCTTGATAAAGAAAGTCCCATTTTAAATATGCCCTTTTTATGGTTACATGGCTTCCACATGAACATTCTGCAACATAAACTTCAATCACACTATTATAAATAGCCTTCACAACACTAATTTTCACTTTCAAATAAAATTCACAGCTTAATCAAGGCCAAAGCAATTTTTGTTGGAATTTTGGAAGTGTTATCCTGAAGTTAAAAAGAACAGCTTAATTCTTCTGACACTGTTCTAGCACAAAAAATGGAAGTCTTGTGGAGATCTCACAACTGACACTTGTAAAGAGGTTAGCTTTAAAAACTAAATTCAGCCTGTCCATCCCAATTTCATTACAAGCAGGCTCCTATAATAAAACAAAAATACACAAATATATCGACCTTTCAAAATTAACACACACACACTACATAAAGATAGCAGCATTTATTTTTAACATTCAAAATTCTGGTCTTAACTATGGAATGGGTAAAGTACACTAATGAACGAGGTTCTCCTACAGTAGAAACGGAAAATCCCACACCTGAGAATTCTGGGTAAAAGCTGCATTCGCTAAGTAGGAGCTCTCCGCCTACAGAAGTTTTGTTAGATGCTGCAGAGATAGGAGGCGTGTGCTCAGGAAGGGCTAATTGTGCACTGGCTCAGAACAGAGGGCTAAAAAATACTCATCTTTCTTCTTGTACACTTGATCTCAGCCAAATGGCCATGAAGTGATCATCTTCATTTTTTTATAAAACTACTTTTCCCCCATCACTTAATTCTCTTTTAATAACAAAAAATTCTTCCATTTATAGTTAATATACTAGCAAACACAATTTAACTCATCTCAGGTACCCACTTTTTTCTTCCTCTAAAGTTTAACTCTGAAATTCAGGCCGAAATTATTTTTAAAAGGAGAGAGGGAGGTAAGATGAAATATGGATATAAAGAGGTAGAAAAATAGTCACAGTGGAAAGGAAAAATAATTGTACTGACAATTCTATTTCTTGAGTTAGGAAGTGGGTACACAGGTTCCTACTGCAGTATACTCTGTGCTTACATACACGCTTCACATACTGTTACATGTATGAATTTTTAAACTACTTTAAACAAGATTAACGGAAAGACATTCCAAAATAAAAATGGAGCACTGTTTACCCTGAAATCCCTGCCTAATTCCCTCCTACTTTTACACTGCCTCACCACACGGCCTCTGCTGGAGAACAGTGTGTTCCAGACCACTGAAGACCATCTAACTTAATTTACACCATTCTGGATAAAAATATCCACTCACACAATGTAAAGTTTGCTGGTTGCCTCAAGACATTACTTTTAGGTTCACAGGGTTTGGGAAACTCTGTTTCAGCCCCATGGCCCAGATTAATTAGTTGAGTGCTTTTTGCTTAACAATATTTTTATTTTGTTCCTTACTGTATACCCATGGCCTCATGTCATTCTCTAAATGGTGGATATTTATGACTCACATCAGATTACCTTATATAAAGGGAGTGGTTATCTCTGATAAGGGTCTGCTTTACATGATGGTGGCAAAATTAACCCTTGCTTTATACAATGGTGACAACAATGTCTTGAATGTTTAAAGCATTATCCTCATCTTCATATAAATCATGAGGTAGACGACTAGTGTTGCCATTTTATAAATAAATAAATAAAGAGTGGAAGGAAAAAGAGCAATGTGTATAAAGTTCACCATCTCATCAGTGTCAATGAACCCAGGCCTACTCAACATTCAAGATCATTTCCATGTCCATGCTACAATAACATATGCAGTTCTCAACCTGTGGGTCACGGCTCCTTTGGGGGTCAAACTATCCTTTCACAGGGGTCACCCAATTCATAACAGTAGCAAAATGACAGTTATGAATTAGCAACGAAAATAATTTTATGGTTGGAGGTCTCCACAACATGAGGAGCTGTATTAAAGGGTTGTGGCATTAGGAAGGTTAAGAACCACTGACATAATCTCACCAAACTGACCTAATCTCAGTTTCGGAAATCCGGACTCCTGATACAGAACTCACCTTTCTAGCCAGGCTACACCATTGGCGAGAGTGGACCACCTGTGAACTATCTTCACTGGGATCAAGTGTACACCTAATCCAATTCTTCAGGATGATCCAGCATTTCTTTGTTACACCCACATCATGTCTTCTGAATTCCTGACAGCCCGTGGGGTTAAAAGAGTGTAAGACATAATCAAGTACAATCCCCATAGTTCAGGGAATGTAACGAAAAGGAAAAATTGTACAGTTTGGGTGATAAGTTTTTCACCAAATCCACAGTCCTAACTATAAATCTCTGTTCCGGTTCTGCTGATTAGTCAAAACTTTCTACTCAAAATGTAAATCGCCGATGGTGTGCCAACACTTTATTTAAGATGGTGTGAATCAAATAAAATCCTGTCAAGCTTAGGTTTGATTCTTTTTTTTTCTTCTTCAATCATTTTATTGGGGACTCTTACATCTCTTATCACAATCTTGTTTCTTTTGGATATGTTTGGGGTTTTGTTTTGTGATTTTTTTAATTGTAAATTGGGTGAATATTTACAGAGCAGTTCATCAGTTTTCCATTCAACCAACAATTTATCAACATTTTGTTTCATCTTACTGGTTGAAATCCCCACACAGTGTAGCATCTCTTATCTCACACTCTCCCTGTGTTTCCTGTTTCCTCCTTTCCTAACCCTTCCTAGTTCTGAACTTTGTTCATGGGCAAATACTGACCTTTCCATCTCAGATGGTTGATTTCAGGAGTCTGCACCTCTGTAGTGTTACAGTTCACCTGACAGGGCTACTGCTTGGCTGTGAAAACTGAGTCACAGAGCAGCGGTGAGCTCAGTCCCAAACCAGGTGGGAGATTAAGAGCTGTCCTCCCGTGGGTGCTACCACCACTCTACGGTCAACCAGTAAACTTTGTCGCAGTTTTTAAATGATCTTGAGATTTGTTTTGTCAAGAATTATTTAAGCCTGCTTATCAGAGACTCTGGTGAAAGGAAATTTATACCGAAACACTTCTTCCAAAATCCCAAAACCCTTGTGAGGTTTCAGTTTAAGAAAATGTTCTGCCTGAAAAACAAAGAAGAAATGTGGCTTATACACTAACAGACTAAGCTTTGATGATGACAAGGAGGCTGGAGACCAAGGCGGAAGAACAGGGAAAGAAGAAGCGTGGGGAGGATGAAAAACAACAACACATGGAAGGTTTAATACGATATTATTGTCGGTTTCATTCCTTGAGATGGGCTGAGTAATAACATACAGTGTTTCTTCTTTAAAAAAAAAAACAACAAAAAACCAGATTCCTTCTTTCTCAAAACTAAATAGTGGTTTGAGTGGCTTTACACAAGGAAGAGTCCTCTTTTTTAGAAGAGTCTTTAGTGATGAGCAAGTTCATCTCAAAACAAACAAATAAATGCTCAATAAAGAGGAAAATTTTTTAAAACAGGAAAAAGAAAAAGGTTTTCAAAAAACTTTTCCTATGGATAGTGACAAATTTTCTCAAACATTATCTTTCAACAAATATTGTTTTTCTTATATTTTAAAATATAAAAAATTATGCTGCTTTATTCTATATGAGAAGACTTCAAAATATTCATGTTAAAAGGGAATGAAGTGATAAGAGAATCTTTCCACAAACTCTTTGGAAGGCTCCTCCTCCCCCCACAGTTAATGTGGCAGTCTCTAACTAGTAACACTTAAGGAATCCTGGTGGCACTCCCTTGCTGAATGACAGGTTGCAATGTGCTCCTATAAAGAAGACAGCCTACGAAATCTATCAGGTAATTCTGTGTCATATGAGGTCGCCATCCTGGAATCAACCAGCCAGCACACAGCAGCAGCCACGTCCACCTGAGGTTTCTAAAGTATGCAATTTTTTAAAATCTCATTAATATTTTATACTAAAGACATGTTGGTATGATACCAGAGGATATAGTGGGTTCAATAAAAAATATTACTAAAATCAATTTTACTTAATGTGGCAACTAGAAATTTCTTAATTATACATGGTTCTCAAATTATCTATTGGAAGCATTACTCTAGATCACCAGAGGGTTGGCAAACTTCTGAGAAAGAAAAGGCAATTTGACCCTCACAACAATTTAAAAAGTGTTTGAGTCATAAATAAATTTTTGCAAATAAAATCACCATAATCTGAACAATATCCTTTGAAAAGTTTCCATTTTACTTCAAAGCCACATGTAGGTTGCATCAGAGTCAAACATGGCTCCAGAGCAGCAGTTTGCTGACCTCTGTTCTAGACAGAGGGCTTGGGTACCACAGTGAAGAAGTAAACTTACTCGGGAGACTGTGAAACTTTACCTCAAAATCTCAGTATACAGAGCATAACTGCTCCAAGTACCTCTCACGAGCACTCTACAGAGCACCCAGTTTCACAGCCTTGTTTTCCCTAGTGGGAGCAGGCGTGAAGAGCACAGACTACTCTGCGCACACTTGCACTCTCACACACACTCACACTCGCACACTCTCACTCGCACACTCGCACTCACACTCGCACACACACTCGCACTCTCACTCGCACACTCACTCACTCTCACACACACTTTCACACTCACTCTCGCGCACTCTCACTCTCACACTCACTCGCACACTCGCACTCTCACACTCGCACTCTCACACTCACTCACACTTGCGCACTCTCACTCTCACACACTCTCACACTCGCACTCTCACACTCGCACTCTCACACTTGCGCACTCTCACTCTCACACACTCTCACACTCTCACTCTCACACTCGCACTCTCACACTCACACTCGCACACAGCGCTTTTGAACGAGCATCTGGAAAACACTCCCGCAAACACAATCAGCTTTGTGCTCAGACCACTTAACTGTGGAGAAGACACACAACTATATAGCAGTAATGCTAAAGGCAGCACACAAGCTCATTAAATTCTTTTCTCCAGTACTGAGCCCTCAGAGTTTACCAAGGTTTTGAATCTCACCAGTCACTGGCTTCTAACTTAAAAAATACATTTAATTTTGTCAATTAAATAACTCAAGGCAATAAAATGGTTTAACGCCTCTGACTAGAGAAGATAAAATGCTGAAACAAATTATCTCCACAGGAACTTCATGCAAGAGTTTACAGTAGACCAACTCCAATACAAATAGGCCCTGTTTACATTTATCAAGCACTTTAGGATGTTTACTAAAAACAAAACAAGTACTATAGTCTAGAATCTAATTAGCGATATTATAGAGAAACAATCTAAGAAAGGGGGCAAAGTGTGATGGAAGTCTACTGATGTTAACAGAACTGAGATATGGCATCAAACGCAATTTCCGTTTTAAACATTGAAGGCAGGTTAAGGAGCCCTGTGCTGTAGGGTGGGTGACTAGTGACTCGATGGCAATGAGGTTTTTAGTTAAGGAGCCCTGGGGTAGCACTGTCAGGCAGGCACTGGGGCTGCTAACTGCCAAGGCTGGCCGTTCAAGCCCACCAGCCACACTGTGGAAGAACGATGGGCAGCCAATTCTGGTACAGATCCATAGCCTAGGAAAGCCTCTGCAGGGTTGCTGGGAGTTACGGTGGATGCTCCCTCCTCTGTGGGTTTGTTTCAGGAGGCTACTCTCTGACGGTGGTGGTGGTGGTGATAGTAGCAGCTGACGCTGAGTTGGCATGGCCATGGGAGCTGTACATTACTCGCTCAGTTGATCCACACAAACGTCTCATGGAATCTGTATTCTAAGTATCATCCCTCTCCTACAGAGAAGAGAAGTAAGGCATAGAGCGGCTAAATCCTTTGATTCCAGGTTATACTGCTGGTAAATGGGAGAACCAAAAGCTTACACCAGAGGCCACTACCACACAGTGTCTCTCATAATCCTCACAGTGGAACTGGAACACTAGTTAGGGTGCAGTGGGGTCCAAATCTCATGATCTTAACCAAAAAGTAGAGGCTAAAGATACTTAGTGCACTCAGAGCCACCCACAGTATTAATACCCCAGGGGATTTTCAGTAACACTGCAAGGATGTCCATAAAATCCTCAAATATACAGAGCTCACTGGAATTTTAGAATCAAGTAAAAATAAATGAACTGTAAAAAATGCCCAAACAATTGCCACCAGAAACTTTTAGTCTTACATGATGGCATAAAATGACACAACTCTTGGTCCATAAACTGGAGTGGTCACAGCAGTAGAAATTCAAGGTCACAAGCAGCAGCCTAATACATGACATTTTGCTACATTTTCCTGTCACCAGGAACTGTACTAATAATGTCTTATTACTTGAAATAATAATGAAATGTCTTATTTGAAAACTACACAAGTGGTTGTGTAGTTTTCAAACTACATTGGCTTTCCTAGCAGTGACTGTCTCATTCCTAAAATCTATCCACACCCTGAGGCCCATCTCTCCTCCTTTATAAAAGAGTAATATCCACACATCTGTTCCAGCAAACATACTACAAGTCTCCAAAAGGCTTTGAGAGATTATCACCATCTGGTAAATTATTCCCCTCAAACCTGCGGAGCTCTACCAAGCTTTAAGCAGAGTTGGTAAAGGCTTTGCAAAGTCATCTGTGTCAATTACTGCTACATGGTTTCCATTTTAGATTAAGGTACTGCAGGGGCAGTGAATTATTTAATGTGACGCGTCTAGTCAAAGTCTCTACCTTGCACCCAACAACCTTTCAATTCATGGTTCTGATAAAAGGTGGAGAAAGACACTGGGGACTCACCTGTGAGTAATTTCAAGCAGGATTCCTAGGGTTAGGATTCTGTCGGTGCGGAAAATGAGCCCTCTGAGAAGCAGGAGGAGGGATCTCATTACCAGTAAGAGCCAGAAGTGGAGCTCACCCTCAGGCCCCCAGATTCCAGGATCCAAATGACAGCTACACTGGAGGAGCAGCAGCAGGACCAAGGACCAGAACATGGACCAGAGAGATGGACTTCCCAACCCACAGAGCAAGTTGAGTGCTTCTGGGACGAAGGCTGGTTTGTGGAGTAGGGTACCTGTGGGCACTTAATTGGGTAAGTTGGACTGCCTGACCCAGGGAAGTGGAGCTGACTTCAGGTTGAGGCTTACTGGAGTGGAGTGTCCCTGGGCACTTAATTCAGAGCTGGGTTTGCTGACCCATGGAGCTTGATCTGAATGCCTTTGGGATGAGTCTTATAGCAGGGTGGTATGCCCCTTGGGCACTTATTATTTATTATTAGCAGACCTGATACTTTGTAACATGGCCTGGTAAACAACTTAATTCTGAGCATTTCTCACTGTCATTACTACTTAACTTCCTTAATAAACCCTTTAATCAAGAATTAATTTTGTCTGAGTTTGTATGTAGCCACTGGCATGAATGCTAGAAAAGAGAAGTAAAATAGAGAATATTAAAACATTACAGGTATAATTTATATACACAAAAATTCACACTACTTTCAAGTGTATAGTTCTGCAAATCTCGACAGTCATGTAACCACCACTATATATATATAAATTGCATATATATATATATATATATACATGCAATTTATTTATAAACCAACTGCCATCATCATTGTTGATTCCGCGCTCCTAAACAGGGTTTACCTGCAGCTGTAAATTGTTATGGGAGCACACCACCTCCTCCCTGGGAGAGGCTGGGGGTTGAACTCCATCATGCAGTTCAGCAGTCAGACTCCTACCACTCAACAGCACCTAGGGACTCATCTGAAAGAATTCGGATGGTTCCACTTTGGGGTCATTATAAATAAAATTGCTATAAAATGTTTCCTTCAGGCTTTCCAACAAGGCTAAGTTATATTTCAATTAGTGAAGTACCCAAGAGAGGGTTGCATGGTTCTGAAGTCTGTAGGAAACCACCAAATTATTGTTTTTCAAAGTAGCATTTCAACAATGAATGGTTCCAGTTGCCACACACACCCCCACCCATCCTCACCAGCACATGGCATGCTGCTTTTTATTGTAACCATTTGAAAAGGTGTAGAGAGGAATCTCATTGCAATTTTAGTTTGCATTTCCTGAATGACTGATGAGTTGAGCATTTTTCCATGGCTATTGTCATCCATTCATAAGGCAGCTTGTAGAAAAAAACCCTAATACCTATCCATCCTTTGTTAGGCATTGCTGGGTGGAACTTTACCATAACAATTCATATTTAATCTGCAGAAGCCTCATATACTCTGGAGTAAAATGTTTGATCCTCTGTCCATATTTTAATTTGTTGAGTGCCGCTGAGTCAGTTCTGATTCACATCCGCCCCATATACAACAGTATGGAAAGTTCTTTGTCTTTGGGACACAAAAATTTTATGTAGTTACTCTTTTTGTCCAAGAGTTTTATATATAAAATTGATGAAAATTTGATTGCTACACTTTTAAATCATCTTATTGGGAGTTCTTAGCTCTTATAACAATCCATTGTGTCAAGCACATTTGCACATAGGCTACCATCATCATTTTCAAAGCATTTTCTTTCTACTTGAGCCCTTGGTATCAGCTCATTTTTTTCCCTCCCCATCTAATGCTCACACTCTCATGAACCCCTGATAAATTTTCATATCTTTTACACTGTACACTGTCTCTCTTCACCCAGGTTGCTGTTTTTGTCCCAGTGTGGAGAGGTCAGAATGGCACAATTCCCACACTGTGTATCCAGTGTTCTGCCATAGCGCTATGGTTTTGTGAGGGGGCCAGCCTTATGGTTCTCTCTATTCATTGGCTGCTCCGAGCAGGAATATCATCCTTGGGGCCTGGTGGGTTTTCTCTCAATCTCTCTTTCTCTCTCTCTTTTTCTCTCTCTCTCTTTCCCTCCTTCCCTCTTAGTTTGCTCCCATGTGTTCTGAGCAGAGTTGGCCCTCTCCCTGAGCTGTATCTTCAATACTGTCCACTGTAGTGCATTCTTCTGAGGAGAGGGTTATTATATATTTTTATCAAATATGCCTTTGGCATAATTAAAATCTCAAGGATTTTCTCCAAATTTTCCTAAAGGTTTCATAGTTTTAGAATTAAAGTCTATAATTCATGTTGAATCCACTTTTTAATATCATGAAAGGTACCAATTACTCTGTTGATTTTGTGACTTCTCCAAATATTTTATCTTAGTACTTACTGTATATACTTCGAGTATAAGCCAACCCAAATATCCTCCAAGGCACCAAATTTTACCACAAAAATGGCATTTAAAATGTGCTGAGAAAGTTGGCTTACACACAAGAATATACAGTGCTTGAAAACATGCCTTCTGAGCACCGTTATTTCAGTGAGGGTCGGGATGGGTATGTCATTAAGTGCATATCAGTTGAAATCCATCAACAGTTCAGGGAGAGAAAAGACCTGGCAGTCTGTTCCCACAAAGATGCCAGCCAAGAAAGCAGGCAGGTAGGTTCCACTCTAACACAGGGATGAGCTGAATGGCATATAACAACAACACGGTTGGCCTGGAACACAAGGTAAGCAAGATTAATACAGACAACAGCATCATATGCTCAATCAGTTCACCGGAATGCAAGGTGCAGAATCAGGAGTAGCTCCAAGGACAATGACAGGGAGAGATTCAGTAGCGAATGCCTAGGAGGGGTCAGAGGTGACACTTGAGCCAACAGTGGAGGATGAGCAGTAGTTCAGCAAACAGAATGTCCTTCTAGAAAGAGGAAATACCACAACCAGTAAACAAAAGTGTGAAAGAATAAGATTGTTTGGGAAATCGCAGCAGGAGGAGGAAAATCTTCTCAACCACCCTAGTCCTGGCATACTTCTGCATGCTAGCAGTTTAGAGTTGAGGGGACCAAACCCCTGAAACTCCCACTAAACAAGTAAACGATACAGCTCAATCCAATCCCTATTCCAGTATGTCAAGACATCTGTGCCTGGCTTGACCCAGTGGCTGCCTCGACGGGCTCAAACGTAAGAGCAATCGTGAGGATGGCACAGGCCTGGGCAGTTTCCTTCTGCTGTACATAGGGTCGCTGTGAGCTTAGTCCTAACAACAACCAAGAGGGACTTGAAGAAAACAGACATAACTGCGCTTTGTGTCATGCCAAGGTCACGTGCGAGTCCTTTCATCCTATAGAACCCAATCTGGATGCAGTGCCTTCCTTCCAGGACCGCACGGCACCAAGGGCTCTTTGCTGAGTGCAATGGTCGGCTTAGGCCGGCTGTCATGCAGCCTTTATCCAAGAGCTCTTCTGACGATGCTTTGGAAAACTTTGCCGAAAACCAACCAGACAAAAAGCTGCCATTGGGGCGATTCTAATTCATCGCAGTGCCACATAGGGTTTTCAAGACTAAATCTTTCTGGGAACAGAAAGCCTTATCTACCCCACAGCGCCCCCAGAGCTCCTCTCTGTGTGTGGCAGAGTCTAAAGTGGGACTTCCTGAAGATCACAGTGGGTTACTGGAAATTTCTAGTGAAGACTGTCAGCCTTCCTTCTGTTAGGCAGCTTAGCCTAGGGAATTGGGAAATCCATTTACGCATGCCCAGGAAAGCCAACAAAGAACAAAGCTGGATTTTCCCGCCGGTGGGCGGAGATGGGCGTTACACCTGGAGCAGCCCACCTGGGCCAGGTGACTGCAATTCAGCCAATGGGATCGACCTGGGGTTGTTCACCACGCCTCCCCCGGAACCCTTAAAAAGGCAGGAAGAGGGAGAGGGGTCTTACTTGGGCCGTCTGGTCGTCTTCGTGGGAGGAGAGAGATCCTTGCGTATCCCGGAGCAGTCTCTGCCAGGCCGCATGGTCAAAGGAATCCTATGGGTGCCGTGTAAAACCTGATGCTTCTCTGAACTTTCATTAAATTCACTTGGATCATGAGCCCGGCTTCGGCGTGAAATCTTTCTCGTGCGGAGCCAAGGACTGAGGTTGGAATCTAGTCTCGGAGAGAGAGACCAAACACTTCCACTAATCCTGACTCTGAAGCTCCCCTCTCATAGAAGAGTTTAAATTTGCTCTAGGGTTATAAGAGGACTGCCTGGTGGCAACAAGAGGAAATTAAAATGTCTTACCAATGCAGAATGGGTGGAGGCTCTTAGAATGCACTACATGTCTACAGGCCTGCAGGGTCACTACAGCAAAGCCTACTACTTCTAAGTCAAAATATGGTATCAGATAAGGGACTTGCAGTGGGTATTTTGCTGGTGCTGCTGCACAATCTCACCAACACAAATAGGATTTTCTATTATGCTTTATGAAAAAAATAGAGATGAGGGTTGTATTGTAGTATCTACATTTCTTTTTTCAAAGCCATTTAGTCTTACACATTCGTTGAGGTATATATAAACATATATAAGCTTCATGCCTATATAAAATTGAAATAACCTTATTAAGTAAAAATTTGACTTTTAATTTTGCTGTTGTTTTATTTTTACTTTTAATTTTGTGTAACATTAAACAGACCCATAAATGAGATATATGAAAATAAAATGAATGAACACAATTATCAATTATTCTAAGAAATTTAAAGATGTCCATGTTGACCGCATTGTATACTAAAAAGTTCTCTAAATTAAGAGTCAGAATATCTAGACTTGAATCATAGCTCTTAGTATCTCATATCCCTTAAATTAAATCTCACCTTCTATAACCCTCATCTTTAAGATGTTGTCAAAGTAGTCATTTGATTCATTGAAATGAATGATTACATAAGAAAACCAAAACACACCAAAAGTTTCCAAAGAGGGGTGAGAAGGCAATTAAAATATATAGAAAGCTAGTATAGATTATTCTAAAGATTTTCAGTAACTGAGAAAGAGTAGTTAAAACCTATTCCTGTTTTTAGATTTTTCTTAAGTAGCCAGGAAAAAAGATAGCGATTTAAGAAAATAAGTATAGCTAATGAATACATGAAATGCAATGGAAAACTTTAGTCTACACTCAAGAAAACATCCATATCAAAATCGCAAGTGAGAACAATTGTTGACTTGTTTATTTGATCTCAATAGCACTGCTAATGTAGTAGCAACATCCCACAAAAACCAAGGGTCAAGTGGACCCATTGTTTGAGTCTGTTGGATGAAACAAGAAGTTAACTGTCACTCGGTAACTGGTTTCATCATCCTGAAAACTTTTTGGCTCATAGCCCATGAGTCAGAAACGATAAACCAAAAGTTCTAACAAGCCAGATTGCCTATCCAGGTTATATGCCAAACTTGGCCCTCAATGACTTTTGACAAATTCTAATAACTGACTAAGATCAAAGGGTAAAGATTTATGGCCAGTAAATATATCCAAACCCCCAAGATGTAGTAAAGCCCTTCAGGTACAAAGGCAGCACTGTTGGCACAGGTATACATAATTGAGAAGCCAAATTAATGTCAACACAAGACCAGTTAAGTGTCCTTAAAAGTAAGACTCACTCCAGTCCATAAAAACTGCAAAAGCAATGCCATTTTAATCCTTTTATAAACAGGACAGGCTATATGTGTATGCATATCAAAGCAAATAAAAATGCCTTTCCCAAAGTCTTAGTCTGATTTTGTCTTAACCCTGCTCTTCCCTTAATTGGTATGCTAATCCTTGGCTAGACAAGTGAGAGTAAGAAAAACTAACTAACCAAATGAAAAACCAAAACAGTTGGCCTGTCTTCATTTTAGTGTTGTAATTATAGGAATAAAAAACTATTAACATAGAAAAGCAATGGATCCTGGAGCGCCAGGCTGCAATGGCCTGTTTACTAACCCTAACTGCGACGGCTGCGCTGACAGACAGCTCCAACACCCAAAAATTAAGAAGACCATGCGGCCAGCAGCCCCAGGTGGAAGACCCCACCCTCGCGAAAGAAAGTCTAGACTAGTGATTAATCAGGAAGGACGCCATTTTAAAACCAAATGTGCATGTAACTGGAAGATGTAGAGATATGAAACTATCACTCCAATTTAGAAACAATCTAAAACTTTAGTAATAAGTAACTATTGCCACAAATAATCTAAGTTCATATTTACACAGATTCCTATGTTCTAACAAAATTCTTGCTGCCTTTTTATCACAGCAGCACACAAAAAAGGTCGTCCACAGGAGTCATATTTAACTTTATTCTAAGGAAATTATTTTTGGGGGGTAAACTTCTGGCAGAGAGTTATGCTCCCTTACTTACTCCTGAGTTACTTGAATTGTCGTTTGTATGACCTGGGCGGGAGAGCTGGTACTGAATTAGCCACCAGAAATGAGACGGAGCATATGCTTAAGGGACCAACAGAAAAGGGTACCAGAAACTGAAGAATGTGGTTTTTGTTATGAAGTTTGATATTGGAAGTCATTTTTAATACTGTGGTAACAAAAAGAATTCTGGTGGACTTCTTTACAGGTGTTTATATTTTGGGTATTGTCATTTTTTAATGTGTAGAGAAAAAAAAGGGAGGTTGGTATCAAGATCTTGCCTGAACTTCAGGCTTAATTTTAAAAACTTCATCAGGCCCTCAGAGGGTCATCTATTTCTCTCTCACATAGTGCCTTCAAATATATTTAACAAAAACACTCTGTAGTTTCAAAATATTAGTGACAATAATAACTATGAAATATTATTGAAAAGGATATATCCCTGGAACCAAACTGTATGCAGCAATTTCTTAAATTAAGTCATTGCATATTCTGGTCAACTCTTTCAACCTGGCAAACAAGCTTCTTTTGAAACCTCATCAAGAAAAAGGGAGAGGAGTTTTCTGCCCCTGAAGAAGTAGGATGTTACTCTGCCTGAAAAAGAAAACCAGTGTCGCAAAGAAGAGCATGTTGGCCACGTGCTGCTCTCAAGGGCAAGGTGCCACCTGCGCTTGGAGAAAGCGTCTTTATCTGCCATCGCTTTCAATGTCATAGATACTATGGAAGTAACTTAGAGAAAACCATTTAAAGTGGAAGGGGGAGAATGAGGAACAAGTGCCATAAATGTCTAATATTAGAACTGAAACTCCATCGCTGGCACATTTACCTAAAGAAAGTAATGCCAAGAAGAGTGTGATTATACAACTGCAATCCTGAACTGGTAGTATTTGAGCATAAACTTACAATTTGATTAAGGAAATGAAGACGTATGCTTATGGTCATTCTCCAAGTTTTGTGCCGCCCTAGCCCCTCCTACTGTGGACTCTGTCTGTCTAGTGGGAGGACTGACCGAGCACCTGGAGGTGCAGCTAAGCGTGCCCTACACGCAGGTCTCAGTTCAAAGGGGGGTTTGCATTTGTCAGTCAGATTTTGAGATGTGAAGAGACAAGGGACGGCCTTGGAGGGAGACTGAACCACAAGTTTCTCCCACACTATGGTTAGGGGGGGGGGGGAGACACACCAGGGTGGGGAGGGTTTTCTATGGATCAATTAATTAATTTTAGTGCCATTTTAGTAGTAGAGTATCACTACTAAAAAATTTAGAGGTGCAAACTGAAAAATTTAGAGGTGCAAATGCTACTCCATCTGCTGTGATGGCTATACAAAGAGGCTTTCGTCACACCAGAAAACCTTATTGTTAAAAAAAAGAAACACACATCTTTTTAAAAGTATAAAGAAGTGATAGACCTAAAGGGGGCACCAGTGTGTATCACATGTGTAAGTGGCCTGCCCAAGAAGTCCCTGTGTCCAGTAGGTGACCAGGACTCTCCCGAGGCACGAGTCCTCCCAGCACACATGGTGAAGCCACCCAGCTGGCAACTGGCAGCTTCTTTATCCTCTCCTCTTGGTTTCAATCAGTATTTAAATCGTATTTTTAGTAGTACACTTTCTAGACAGAAATAAAAAGATCAATTCAGTTTGAAAAAATACCAATGTTATACTCCAAAATGTCCTGGGGAGGTTTTTAAGAGACAGCAGTAAATGTGATTAAATGCATAATCTGATAAACTTGTTCCAAGTGCTTATATGAGTGGTAGGATTCTAAGTGACTTTTCTTCATTATACAATTCTGAAGTTTTCTGAGTTTGACTATAAATATACACTTTATAATCAGAAGTAATATATATTTATTCTTCTATAATTATAACCAAGATTTAATAATGAAGTAGGACATCTCTGGGTGATTAATAATACGAAAGCTGGCAGACTGCCTGGATTCAAATGACAACTCAGAAAATTCAAATTAATTCCTATTCCCAATCCTCAATTTCATCATCTGAAAAGAGGGAGGTACCTACCTCCTAAGATTGCATTGAGAACTACACAAGATCAACACAAGGCAGCTTCAAAAAGTTCATGGGAAACGCCATCATCTTTCTACCTCCTTTTCCACGGGCTTTCTTTGAAGCCTCTTCGGAAATGCTAATGTGCTTTAGAAGGTACTGTTTGGCTAAGCAAAGGTCTATTAAGTGTCAGCTGCAGATGTAGGTTTGCTTTCAGGCTATGCCCCAAGTCAGAAGTTGGGAGTTAGAGCTTTCGCTGCTCCAACAAGGTCTTAAGAGATAGGACAATTTTCATGTAAATTTTAATTCTGCACCAGAGAGAATAAAAAGCACACTGAAAACAAAGCCAACAAACCCCATTCTCTTTTTTGCCAACAACCTAACGTGACACAGACTAAGATGGCAGCACTGGAGAGTCTCTGGCTAGAGCGTTAGAAAACCTGATCCAGTGCAGGCTGGCCACACTGATGTGCAGAAACGTCCACAGTGTTGATAGTCCTACTGCCATGACAAACCAGGATACCAGAACTTCTCTAAAGGGTAGCCTTCAAGGAATGATGCACATGTATGAATTTTCATGTAATTGAGTAAAATTTAATATGACTTCCTAAACATAGCACCTAGAAAATAGACAAAATTCTTGTAGTAATTTGAGACCAAATAGTACTCGGTTTGGTTTTTTTTGCCCTTTATTTACTTCTAGTACTCAGTTTTGTACCTACCTCCAATACCATTTATATTTATGATAATTACATATAATACATTAAAAATCTCATTCAGAAAAATTATTTGTGAATTTTCCATTAATAAAAATAACCATATCAGAAGCTATGTGTACTGACTGCTAGTGCCAGACACTCTTGTGAAAAATCTACATGTATTAATATATTTAAATCTTTATACTAATTTTTTAATAAATCATTTTATTGGGGGTTCTTAACAATAACCTTTTGAGGTAACTGTTTTTAGGATTCCCAGGTAGAGTAAACAGAAGCAGAGAGGGGAAAGTGGTGATTCCATTTCAAATCTAGACACTCTGGCCCCAGACTCCTTGCTTTTCACCACCAGGCTAGTCCCTGCTTGGTGACAAGTGTAACTACTTCATTCTGGCAGGGCCACCACTCCTGTAGTTCCTGAAGCACCTGGCATCTACACCTTTATTGTATCAGAGCACACAAAAAGTAAACATAAATATTTGCTTACTCAACTGAAAGATTCAATTTCTACTAGAGAGCCATAGACCTCTTTTCTTCCTCTACTCAGTCTGCATAGTGGATTAATGAGGACACTGTCAGCCAGTATCCCCAGTATTTTTATGGAACTTGCTTATTTTTATCTAAGGAAGGGCTTTCAAATTAATCCAAACATTCAGAAGACTTAAAATTTCCTCTAAAGTAAACAGAATTTTTCTCACATAATCATTCCTCCTCGTTTGAACCCTCATCACTTCTGCCCCCTAGTGGAGCCCTTGCCTCCAGCATGTTCACACCTTTCTAACTCCTGCCTGACCCACACACCTCCAGAGACAAGTTTTAAAATAGAAAACTAATTGCATTATTGTTCCATTTATGGTCACAGTTCTTTGTCTTTGTTGACTCATCATCAATCCCCTATTACAATATGAGAACTAGAAATCGTATGGCCCCCGAAAGAGATACAAATTCTACATACATACCCTGAAGTCTGTCCATTAAGAATCCAGACTAGCAGGGTAAGATAAAACCCTGTGGAATCACTGTAGCATGCATGACTCCTTGGCTGCCTCTTGAAAAAGTCCTCACATTATCTCCAACTGCACTTGAGTCACCCAGGACCACTCCATGCTGCTGGTTCACACTTCCAAGTCTTGATGGTTACTTCTGCATCCAATCTACTTACTGGGGCAGTCTAGAATTCCATTCACAACCTGACTGTGATGAGCAAAGTGTACCTCAGATTTCTTTGGGGAACTTTTTCTCCCCACTCTCATCACAAGCACTTCCTGCCAGGGGTAGAGACCTTGATCAATGATGATAACGATGGTAATAATATACTACTACCAACTGGCATTTACTAAGTAGCATTCTACTCATTTTATATCTCTTATCCCATTGAAAAGAAGAGGCCTGGTTATTAGTTGGTCAGCAAATTGCAAAGTCAGCAGTCTGAAACCACCAGTCACTCCGGGAGAAAGATGAGGTTTTCTACTTCCATAAAGCCCACAGTCTTTCTCAAGGTCGTCTTCATCCTCAGCTACCAGTCTCTACCTGGAACAGGCCATGGAGACCTGCTCATACCTTTCACTTCTATGGGTCTAAGTGAAAACACCCACTTCCATGGGCCTAAGTGATTGAAACAACATAGTAAGCATTTAAGTGACCCTCATAGCACCCTGATAGGAGAGAGTACAACTGCCCCATGAATTCCCCAGACTGTAAACCTTAACAGAAGCAGAAGGCGCCTCTTTCTCCCGTGGAGTGACTGGTGGGTTTGCACTGCTGACACTGGGGTTAGCTCCACGCCACCCAGGCTCGACTCAATGGCAGTGAGCCTTGTTCGAGTTTTACGCTCTTACTCCAACATTAAAAGGTCAACACACTACCTGGAATCATATTTGACCTCAAACAACTTTTGTAAGTGATCACTGTTCTCAGATTTGATATGGAGATTAAATGTGTTAACCATGAAGGGGGTGAGAGAAAGATTCATGACAATGCAGACAAGAAACTAGGGCAATCTAATTGTCTTGAAATTCCAATATAAGTTTAAAAACATCATTTTTAATTTCTTAAAGAAATCAAAGACTCCTTCAAGCAAGTCCATGAATACTCGTTGGAGGTAATGGAAAGCATAAACTGCAGTGGCAATTGAAGTGATCAGTTCTTTTGTAGTGAGAAGTGAAGACATCACACAGCAAAGAAAATATTTATCAATTACTTATCTGATTAGAACTGGATATCCTGATATGTAAGTGTGCTTCCAAAGTTCATGGGAAATTTCCCATTATCTTTTAATTCCACTTCTGAAAAGTATATGCCAATGAAAGTATTTTTTTTTGAATGGGCCAAAGACTTGAGCAGGAATTTCACCACGAAAGATATGCGATGATCACATGAAAGGAGACTCAACATCACTAGTCATTATGGAAATACAGCAGTATACCACATCAAATCAATATACCAACAACCACAGGAAAAGATATTCAACATCATTCGTCTTTAGAGAAATGCAAATCAAAACCACAATAAGCTGCCTCTCAAAACCCATCAGGATGACTGTAATCAAAGATGGTCAATAACAAGGGTTGACAAGGATGTGGGAAACTGAGACCACTGGAAAAATCTGCAGTTCCTCAAAAGTTAAACTCTATGCCTCAGCAATTCCACTATTTACATAACTAAAATAATTGAAAGCATGTTTATAGAAAAGCTTGAACATCATTGTTCATAGCAGCATTATTTATAATACCTAAATGGAATATTACTCAGCCGTAAAAAAAGAGAAAAATGGCATGGTACAACATAAACCCATTGCCACTGAGTTGATTCCAGCCCCTGGCAGCCCCAAGTATTGGAGGAGAACCCCATATATTAGCACAGAGACTCTGCGATGCTGCTGCAGGGGAGCTCAAACCACCAGCATGTCAGCTACTACTGAGTGCTGTTTGTACCACCTGGGGCCTGCTTACAACACAGAGGAACCTCAAAAGAGTAGCAAAGTGAGAGAAAGAAGCCAGTCACAAAAGGTCACATATTATGGGATTTCATTTATGTGAAATGTCCAGAATAGGCAAGCCCAAAGACAGTAAACAAATTAGGGCTGCCAAGAACTAAGGGGAAAAGGGGCTGGAGAGTGACTGCTAATATGCGTGTGATCTGTTTCTTTATGGAATGATAAAAACCGCCTAGAACCAATAGCAGCAATGGATGCAAAATTTTGTGAACATACAAATACAACTGAAACCATGCTTTAAATAGTGAATAAACCAAGAAAAATTATATATTATATTCAATTAAAACCAAAGACACTAGGAAAAGAGTAGAAAACAAAATCAAAAAATAAAGTCAAGAATATGGTAGATATTAAGTCAACTCTATCAGTAATTGCTTGAAATGTGGTCAAATATACCAATTAAGAGACAGTGACTATCAGAGTCTATATCAACCGTATGCTGCCTACAGGAGCCTGCCTGAAACATAAACAGATGTAAGGAATGAGGTGGCCATGTACAGCAGGATTTCCCAAAGCAGGGGATACCATCCCCTGGGGGGCACTGGAACAATCCAGGGGCTGCAAAAGCAGTGGGCTCCATTTTTTCCTGGATTATGGACTATAGACTAAAAGTTGTAGTGGGGGGGGGCAGGAGGAGGCACTCTGAATAATTTTTTCTTGAAAAGGGGGTGCTAGGCTGAATAACTTTGGGAGGCTATGATCTAAGGTTTCTGCCCATTCAGAACAAAGATGAATGAAGAAAACCAAAGACTCATGGAAACAATTAGTCCAAGGTGTTTTTGGACCATAAGAACCAAAGACCCTGAGGCCAAAGAAAGAGGTGGTTTCTGCTGACAGCCTGAAAGAGATCACAGTAGGAGATTCTGGGCAGTGAAGAACAATATTTGAGAGGGAAAAACCAATTAAGGCCAGACTTAATGGTCTGATAAATGGCATTTCCACACGTTCACACCTGGAACTGAACGCACCTATAAAATAAAAACCAAACTCCTGGAGTTGATTCTGACTCACACAGAAACCCCATACAAAGGACTGAGCAGAACTGCCTCTGGGGTTTTGAAGCTGTAGATCTCCATCAGGGCGGAAAGCCTCATCTCTTCCCCCCTTGAACAGCTTGCGGTAAATAGTCTAACCCCTAACTCGTAACCCATTGTACCACCAGGTAGGTAAGGTGAACAGAAACCCTGGGAAGGTCAGTATCCCTTGGAACAAGAACCAAAGCAGATTCAAAGGGCATCATTTGTCCAGGGCCAGAGCTCTCAGTAGGACGAATGGCATAGGGTAAACACAGGGAGGAGTAGGAAGGGTCCTGTTACATTTGGGGGGACTGTAATCAGTGTCATAAATCAAAATGTGTACAAATTATGAAATGGAAAGATCAACATGCTCTATGAACTTTCACCCTATAAGAAATGTTTTAATAAAATAAAAAGTGATGGGATGGAGAAAGATACATGCTAAATTAGTGACAGGAAAGCTGGAGTCGCAGAATGAACTTCAGACAAAACTGACTTCAGAGAGCAAACTATGATCAGTGATAAAGAGATCATTCAAAAGGTCAGTTGCCCGAGACTTAACGATCCTTAATGTATACAAAACCTAAAAACAAAGCACCCACACTGGTGAGACAGAAACTGGTAAGGCTACAGGAGAAATAAATGAAGCCACTATTCTAGCTTGAACACCCCTCTATGCACAAACAGCAGATGCAGCAGGCAGAAAATCAGTGAGGCTATAGTTAAAGGAGCAGCCCCATCTATCATGCAGATTTAATTGACATTTATAGAATGCTTCGGCCAACAAGAATACATATTCTTCTCAGCTTACATGGAACATTTGTGAACGCATCACGTAATGTAAAAACTAAAAAAGCACTAATACCACCAGACATTATACACCTGATGGTGTATAACAAATAAGGGCAGGACAACAGTAGCTAAAAGGCAAGGCAGGTTTGGGGAAAGGATTGGCGGGAAGGGGAGTTGTTTTCCTTTAAGATGGGGAAAAATCTGAACAGTGAAAAGACAAATGCTGCGGGCTTCCACAGGCAGAGCACTTTCATTTAAATATTTATCAAGCACTTGCATATTCTATAGGGCAGAGATCAAGATGCTGATGATGATCATGTTACTGTCTCCTTAGCCTTGAAGTGTGAAACTTACTAGATAGAGCATGGGCCTTGGTTCCACACTATGAATTATGGTACAGGTTATTAAGAACCCAAATGAGTAATGCTTCTAACACCCATATAATATGAGTATTCTTTTTTAGTTGTTGTTTATTCTGTTTTGGTTTTATTCTTATTGTTCTTGTTTCATTAAGAGGTGCTTTTCTTTTTTATTTTTTTATTTAAATCATTTTATTAGGGGAAGAGGTGCTTTTCTTTCTCAAAAGATGGTGTCTATCCTCACCCACCCAATTCCTCAAACTCTCACCACCCACTGTGCCACCAGGCCAGTATATCAAATGTTTGCTGTGCTAGTTAATAAACAAATTAATTAAAAAATTAAAAATGAATTAACTCTACTCCTAGAAATCCTTGGCAAACCTCCCTTTCCCCCCAGGATCTCAGCATACATTGCTGACTTCCACAGGGTCAGCTGTGGAGTCAATCGGTTGCTTTCATAAAGCTACCTTCGTTTGTTTATACAAAGCAAAAAAGTGTATTGAAGGAAGAGACCATTTTCAGTAATGTGTAAAGCATGCCTCTTTACTTGAAGGGTAAAGGTTCGTAAAGCAAAAAAAAAAAAGGCAGATGTAGCTGCTCTCATTTTACTGGTGAACAGTCTGGAAGGCTGCACCAACTCTGGGCCCTCAGCTAAACCAAACCAAACAACACTGACTCACTGTAGTCTTACATGATGGGGCACCACTGGCCCTATGGGTTTCTGAAACTGTAACTCTTTATGGGAGTTGAAAGCCCATCTTTCTCCAGCAGAGCAGCTAGTAGTTTCAAACTTCTCACCTTGTGGTTAGAAAGCCCAATGCATAACTATGCCACCAGGGCTCCAGGAGGGAGCTGGGCAGTATTCCATAAAGCTCCGTACTAACTCCCTTAGTATTTTACCTCTGGGCTAAGTTACCATTCCAACGGCAACCTGGCACAAATAATTCTAAAAGCCAGAGAGTCCATCAAGTAAACTACATTTCTCATTTCTAGCATGGAGAATTTTTCCTATGACCTTTTCCCGATTTAAAAAATCTGATCAAGTAGGCATCAGGAGTTCCCATGATCATTTGTCTCGTCAGGAGCCCCATTATTCTTAATAGCCTAAGGTCGATGGTGAGACAAGAGAGGAAGTAATAGAAGAACACAGGGAACAAGAGACCGTGACCTTTGGACCAACCGCGTCATCTAGAGGCAAGGATGGCTCAGGGAGGAGCTGAACTTTAATTTCAACCAGGCTAAGTTCCAGGCCCCAGTGTTAAAAAGATATTAAACAAGATCGACAAGATATTAAAACTCACAGGGTCTACTTCCCTCATTTGTAATTAAGGGGCATGAGGCCAAAATGTGTAAACAAGAATATTATAAATTACCGTATTTGTTCCTTCCCCATTTCCTTCATTTATCTAGATCAGCTCCATAGTGTGAGTGGTTAGGACACACCTATCCTCAACATTATACCAAGCCACTAGCTGCGTTACAATGTGCTAACATTTGCACTGACAATATAGTAACAATGGTGGATAATATTGATGGCATTTCTGCAAAAACCAGCTCATGGCCCCATTTCACACATAGATCCAACTGCTCACTGCTATAATCCAAACTAGTGGTGCCAGGCTGCAGACTGGAATGCACACCAACCGTTTCTGGAAGAAACACAGGGTGCCCTCTTCCATAAAGATTGACAACCCCAGAGATCCTATGGGGTAGTTAGATTCTATCCTACAGGGTGGCTGTATGAGTTGTAATGCACTCTACACAGTTAGCCAGTCAGTAGATAGACGCCAAAGGCAGAATCACAAAACAAGTAATTATAAACCCGTTTATAGAAAATAATTTACATACTGTTTGTTTTAGCACAAAGCAATTTCAAGTAAACCAAAGGGTCATAGCTGAACAAAAATAAAACCCAAATTCAAAGGGTGAAAATAAAATCAGTCACATACAAAAGCTGCTTGATTTACCCAATCAAAATTGACTGGAAATTAGTTAAGAAAAACTTAAGTCTATAGTATTGTCCTTTACATAACTAATTTCTGTGAAAACACAACTAATACAATATTCAAAATTCCAACCATGCTACTTGAGGACTAATTTTTTTTAAAACTTGTTTTATTGGGGGCTCTTACAGCTCTTATAACATTCCATACATCAATTGTATCAAGCATATTTGTATATATGTTGCCATCATCATTTCCAAAACATTTTCTACTTGAGCCCTTGGTATAAGCTCCTTTCCCCGCCCCCTCCCTTGTGAATCCTTGATCAATAATCTATTATTATTATTTCAGATCTTACACTGTCTCTGTCTCCCTTTATCCACATTTTTGTTATTCATGTCTTAGGAGGGGGCTATATATCCAACTTTGTGATGGGTTCCCCCTTTGTCACTCTTCCCCCTCCCTGGCCATCCCCCTACCCTCATAATACCGCTAATCCCAATACTGTTTCTGAGAGGTCTATCTGTCCTGAAATCCATGAGTCCAGAGCGCTTATCTGTACCAATGTGTGTTCTCCAGTCTAGCCAGATTTGTAAGGTAGAACTGGGTCGTGGTGGTGGGGGGCAGGGTGGGGGAGAGGAAGCATTCAGGAACTAGAGGAATGAAGTGTGATTTATAGGCATTATACTACACCTTGATTAAGTCATTCCTTCCTTATAACCCTCTGTGGGGGGATATCCAATTGTCTACAGATGGGCGTTGGATCTCCATTCCAACCCACCTTGTCCACATTAATATAGTTGTTTGTTTTGAATCTTTTGATACATGATCCTGTCGACACCTCATGAGAATACAGGCTGGTGCGCTTCTTCCATGTGGACTTACTTGCTTCCCTACAAGATGGCTGCTTGTTTAACTCAAGCCTTTGAGACCCCAGACACTATCCCAGGCACTATCTGCTCTCTTCACATTTGCTTATGCACACATTTTGTCTTCAGCAATCATGTCGGGAAGGTATCAAAGAGTGCCAGGTTATTAGAACAAAGTGTTCTGTGTTAAGGGAGGCCTTGAATAGAGGCTCAATGTCTATCTGCTATCTTAATACTTAACACATAAATATATGTACAATGGCCTCTATCCCTTACATTATAAATTAATATATTTACATATATACATGCCTATAATTATACACTGATAAATAGCTCTTGCCTATTTCCTCTATTTCTTTTCACCTTCCTCCTATCCCACTATCATGCTCACCCTTCATTCAGGCTCTCAGCAATTCCTTGGATACACTGCACTTGATTAAACGATACCAGGTATTATATGCCCTCCTCACCATCAATTTTAGATCTCTTGTTGTTCCCTAATCTCACAGTTTATTGGCTCCCCACTCCCCCTCCCTTTTCCCATGCTCCCACCCGCCGCCCCGCCCCGAACTGCCGGTCCAGTTGTTTTTCCCTCAGGCTTGTTCATCCTGCCTATCGTATATAGACAGAATAGGGTGAAACAAAAAGAAAAGAAAAAACCCCAAATAGCTCCAGGTCTGTCTGCTGACACTTCTCCAGACACTTGTTTTCCGATCAAGTCTGATAAGGTGCCAAGCACTGTCCCTTGAGTCAGACGCCTATTTTCGGGCTTCCTCAGGCCCTTGATTACTTCTTGCTGCCCTGTCGCACTCCCTTCACGTTTTGTCCCACAACTCTCCAAGTTGTGTCACTGCAAATGTTTTCAATATAGCAAAAGTTACACAAAGTTACATGCAAAATTGATTCAGTTTATCTTAATATACAAAGCAGATTCATCCATATAATTTACTTACTTTGTGTTTGTCTGAAAAACACAATAATTAACTTTGAGAAGAAATTAACTTTTAAGTTTCCATAGGGGAAACCAGTGGGCCCACTTTCACAGTAGAACAGAGCTACAAAAGATCAACTAGCTGTATCTTCTAAGAAAATGCAAAGGGCAGAAACAAACCAATAATAATTTAGGACGCACAGCCATCAAGTAACCAAATCAGATCGACCACCAAACGCCAGTGTGTAGGCCCCCAATACCTTACTCTACCGCTCCTTCTGCAGACGTGAATTCCAGACAAATCCGTACCCTGTGCACTGCTAGTCCACGACCTCCACCACGGTGGGGGGGGCTGCTCCCCAGGAGCGGTCCCGTGGAGCCGCCGCGCGGGGAGGCCATCGCGGGCCCAGCTGGCGCGGCTCCATGGCAGGAGGCGACTTCCTCTCAGCTGTTCCTCAGAAAGCAGCGGGCCGCGCAGAAGGGAACCAGCCCAAACCAGACCCAGCCAGTTAGAGGGCCTGCACACGGGGGTAGCTCGCTCGTGGTGCCGAGTGCAAAAATAACTACTAGCTCTTTCCGGCCAACAGAACAAGCTTAATTAGTACACTTCCCGGTTTCGCTGCACATAAAACTGAGCACTTCCTGTGCGCCTGCGCAGTGAGCGGGAGCCACGCGGCCCTTTCCACGGAAGCCGGAAGCGTGGGTGACGTAGGGGGGTTCCGCCCTGGCTTCGCCTAGGAGCCTCGAACCCACCCGCTGCACCACCAGACAAAGTGGAGGCTTTCTGCTCCTGTAAAGAGTTACTCTTTGGCCCCAACAGGTGCAGCTCTCCCCAGTGCTATATGGTCGCTATGGGTCGGAATCGATTTGATGGCAGTGAAGTACCTTAAATAGAAGCAGACTATTCAGCCAATCCCTAGTCTCGCCCCATTCACCCCTTCTTATGAACAGGTATATCTTACCTGTTCATTTCCCCATAAACCTAACCGTTGCCAAATATTCAGGGACTCAGATCTGCGGCACTAACCGCCTGGGTCCTTGCTCAGCTGTTTGCAATAAAATTAATTACTCTTTCTCAATGACCTGTATTCAGCTGTTAGATTCCTGTGCACATCAGGAAGGACAATTGTAAAGACTTGTTTACAATTTTGACACCTTTAGATCTGGCTGCCAGGGGCGGCACCCTTTGGGAGCTTCAGTGTAAACCGTGCCGTTCTGTTCAAGAAAATCAGGCGAGTCCTCCCCATCCGTAACTACGGCAGTCTCAGGCCCAAGTCACAAAACAGTTTTGAGAATTGCAAACTAGCCTGGCTTGAGAAGTCTTTTGGGTAAGTCGCTTTGTTTTATAAGGGTCATATGATAAGTGCATCGGGATTCCAGGTGGTAGGTGTAGAAATAGCTGGAATTCATAGTCTGGGAAGTGGATGTTTGACTTCTCTATATATTTCTGACCATATAGGGGAGTGACTCGGGTCCTGCCTGGCTCCAGTTGTGCTGGCTATAAAGTGTGTGTGTGTGTGTGTGTGTGTGTGTGTGTGTGTGTGTGTGTCCACCCACTAGGAGGGTGATGATTGTTTGGCTAGATCAGATCCTGGATGTAGAACTGAAATGTTACATCCAGGAACAATCTGGTTTTGTTCTAAGTTGAGTTTTTTCCACTTCTGATCTGTACATCTGGGAAAATTATGTCCCACATCATCAAAATGAAAATGAACCCGTGCAGAGGCAGGTGTGCTTTACCACCATCAGCACTAAAAAGGGTGGGGAAGAAATGGCTTCTTTCTAGATGTTCAACTTTAAATTACAAGGAGCGATGCACAACCAACCACAGAGAAATGTCTCCAGAACACACAACCCATCTTTCACACTTGAGACACTGCCAACAGGCTATTACTTTTCAAGGGCTATTTTTAAAACCAATAGAATAATACTGGCACTGTTCAGTCTTCTTTCTTCTAGTTACTTACAAAACATAGAAGGGACAGTGTTTCTAGGCCTCTAGAGCAGGCGTCCTCAAACTAAGGCCCGCGGGCCACATGCACCCTGCCGAGGACATTTATCCAGCCCACTGGGTGGTTTTGCCCCATTTGTTTTTTCACTTCAAAATAAGAAATGTGTAGTGTGCATAGGAATTTGTTCATAATTTTTTTAAACTATAGCCCAGCCCTCCAACAGGTCTGAGCGACAGTGAACTGGCCCCGTTTAAAAAATTTGAGGACTCCTGCTCTAGAGTGACTATTTTTAAAAAAACAATGTAGAAACAATCCATTAACTCCCCAAACAGTATGAAATGGTGTTTTCTTCCACACTTATGATTTGGAGGCACACCACTCTGGAAAAGGACTATTTTTAGGCTCTAGCCTAGGCTCCTGAAACACAACTCTAAAAACTATTAAAGTTCCCTAAATAACTGGGATGTGTAAAATGGTGTGAAGGCATTAGAGATCCTCTACCTTCCCAGGGGAAGAAGAGATCCATTCCATCAACACCAGTCCAAGGTCACACCCACCTACCTCTTCTCTCCAACCTCTCCAACAATTCTGTCCCTCCCACAGAATCCTTTGCTTCACTGCTAGGTTGGTTAATTTATTGCAGTGGCCACAGGCAATTCATAAGTAATACAATTAGTGGGTCTGTTAATAGGTTACAACTCAGGATCAAGATCGACAGGCTACAATTTGACATCAGGAGCAGAAAGTCTGTAGAGCAAGTCTCCCTCTCTGGTGCAGGGCAGGTCTATGATCAGCTCCTCTCAACCACTCACAACAGGTCTCTGTCTGTGTGTGTCTGTGTCTGTCTGTCTCTCTCTCTCTCTCTTTCTCTCTCTCTCTCTCTCTCTCTCTCTCTCTCTCTCTCTCTCTCTCTCTCTCTCTCTCTCTCTCTCTCACACACACACACACACACAAACCTGCCCAAAGGAGTTCAGCTCTCTCCTTCCATCTGTCAACAAGCCTCGCTCCCACTGATCCGTGCCCAAGGACAACCAATTCAACCAGCAAGCCTCTTGCCCAGGACACTCAATTCTGTAGCTCTGTGGGAATCAGTGTACCCAGCAAAACCACCTCACCCAGGCTCTTATGCCAGCCCCTGCTTGTGTTGCTGCTGTTTAGCTGCCACATTGGCCGAAGTGTCTCATCGTCTCCAGAGCTACAGCTCTCTTGGTTTCCTGGGTCTAAGAGGTACTCAAGTACAGTGCCGGCAGGTCCAAACGGCACACTTCTCAGCCCCTTCCTTATTGACAGTGTGGCACCACTTTCTTGCCTCTAGGATGAGCTCATTTTAAGCCTAACTAAATTGCAGCACTAACCAATGCCATCATTAGGGCTCCATACACCTTATTTGTAGTCTCACTCCCACAAAGGAGCTAGTCACCTTATTTGCATTAGTAATAGGTTGTCCAAACCCTTGGTGGACCACAAGCACCTTCTTTGCATAATCCTATCCAACCTTTTTGTGGGAGTTACTATGGCTAGACTGAGTTCCATTCACTGTTCTACTGGGTGCCTTTATTATTTATAAGCCTCCAGACCACGCTTAAAACTTTACTAATGAGAAAATTCCTGTGGGGGGCCTGGCTAGGCTTGAAAAACCACTAAATCAGTCAGCTAAGATGGGGTGGAGGGAAGCAACCATGATACAACTACTCAAAAGCTGTGGACACATAAGTCCCGCAGGCTTCCAGGTGGTGAAAGGCATCAGTGTACACAGGAGGGCAGCATGCTCCTCTGGGGGACATGGGAGTTCTGTGCTAAGAACCCTCCCACACTTCACCCCATGTGACATCCATTAGTGTCCTTTTTCAATAACAAATCAGTTATTAAGTACAGTGCTTTCCATGAGTTCTGTGAGTCATTCTAGAACCCCAAATGTGTAGCCAGCAGGTAAAAGGGAGGGTGTTGTGGAAAAGCCTGTGGTCTTGGCAGCCAGGAAGGCTCTGGGTGCCCTTTTAGACTAGTAAGGTCTACGGTGCCCAGTGGTTGGAGCAGCTGGAGTCAGAGCAGGGAGTAACAAAGTATGTAATCTGGTTCAATGAACACATTTGGTATCAGAGAAGTGGGATTTTGATTATTCCACATATCCTTCCTACATAGACTTGAAAAGTTTATGTTCAGCTAATTAATTGGTTGAAAACTTCACCTAATTAAGTGTGTTAGTCAGGATAGACTAGAGAACCAAATCTAGGGAAACTCACATGTGTTTAAGAAAGAATTTTATGTAAAAGAGTCAAAGAGTAACTGTATGTTAAGAAAGCATCCCAGCCCGGTGCAGATCAAGTCCATAAGCCCGATATTAGCCCCTATGCCCGATACCAATCTATAAATTCCTCTTCAGACTCATGCAACACATGCAATGACTCCAAATGCAAGAAGCTCACAGGGCAGTGGGTGACAAGTCTTGTGGATCCAATGGCAATGGAAGCATCTCAGCTTTGGTGTGGGTCTCCCTCCATGTGGCTCCTCCAGCCCCAGGGCTCTAGTGTACCGTCTTGTTGGCAAGAATGTCTCCCAGTGAGTGTGTGTCCCGCCTCCAGTGAGCTATTTATCTCCTTAGCACCTCCAAATGAGATCACTAAGCTGCGACCTAATAGACAAGCTAAACTCCACCCCTTCACTCTTAGGTCTCAAATTGACAACAGATTATGTAGTTACCACAGAAAGCTTTTTGAAAAAAAAAATGTTAACTGAAGAATACTCAATAGGAATATTTTTAAAGGATTCAATATTACCGTTTATATTGAAGTATAAGCTGACCTGAATATCAGCTGAGGCACCTAATT
Organism: Tenrec ecaudatus; assembly: GCF_050624435.1. Taxonomy (NCBI): domain Eukaryota; kingdom Metazoa; phylum Chordata; class Mammalia; order Afrosoricida; family Tenrecidae; genus Tenrec; species Tenrec ecaudatus. Next base: position 124,660,967 of record NC_134538.1, read on the forward strand.
TTACAACAAAAACTGCATTAAAAATGTGATGGAAAACTCAGCTTATATACGAGTATATATGGTACTTTCTTTACTTTTCACACTTTGACCAGACCATGTGACTGAAAAACAGACTAATGAGTGTGCAGGACGAGTAAGCAAGGCTGGTACTCTATTGCCATTTACTGGTTGTGTTCATGACATGCATTCAACACACAAGAACTCTATTATTCCTACAATCTACAAGACACACTGGAGTAGGTGTATCAGCCAGCCAACTGAAGTCACAAGGAAGAGATGAGCCAGTCAGGGTGCAGTTTAGCACTGAGAAAATATACAACTTTGCTCTAGTTCTTTAATGTTTCCTTCCCCCCCTCCCCCACTATCCTGACCCCAATTCTACTTTACAAATTCGGCTAGACCAGAATATTTACATGGGCATAGATAAGAGCTGGAAACAAAGGGAATCCAGGACAGATAAACCACTCAAGACCAATAATGAGAGTAGCATTACCAGGAGGGGAAGGGGAAAGGGAAGGTAGGGGGAGCAAAGGGGAACCAGTCACAGTGATCTACATATAACCCCCTTCCAGGGGGACAGACAACAGAAAGGTGGGTGAAGGGAGACAATGGTTGGTTTAAGACATGAAAAAAAGTGTAAATTATTTGTTAACTTGTAATTTGTTTTTTTATTAAACACAAATCATTTTTATTGGGGTCTCTTACAGCTCTTATCACAATCCATCCATCCATCCATTGTGTCAAGCACATTTGTACACATGTTGCCATCATCATTTTCAAAACATTTTCTTTCTACTTGAGCCCTTGGTATCAGTTCAACACCCTACCCCTCTCCGCCCGCCTGGCTCAGGAACCCTTGTTAATTTATCTTTTTTTTTTCATGTGTTACACCAACCAATGTCTCCCTTCACCCACTTCCCCCTTTCTCCCCCCACCTTCCCCTGACTGACCCTCCTGGTAATGCTACTCTCATTTTTTGTCCTGAGGGGTTTGTTTATCTGTCCTGGATTCCCTATGTTTCCAGCTCTTATCTGTACCCATGTACATATTCTGGTCTAGCTGAATTTGTAAGGTAGAATTGGGGTCAGAGTTAGTGTGGGGGGGTGGGGGAAGCATTAAAGAACTAGAAGAAAGTTCTATATTTCATCAGTGCTAAACTGTACCCTGACTGGCTCATCTCTTCCTTGTGACCCTTCTGTAAGGGGATGTTCAATTGTCTACAGATGGATGGGCTTTGGGTCTCCACTTTGCACTCCCCCTCATAAACAATGATATGATATTTTTGTTCTGGGTTTTTGATAACCTATACTTGATCCCATCAACACCTCTTCCATGTGAACTTCGTTGCTTCTCAGCTTGTTTATCTTCAAGCCTTTAAGATCCCAGACACTACATCTTTTGATAGACAGGCACCATCAGCTTTCTTCACCGCATTTGCTTATGCACCCATTGTGTCTTCAGCGATCATGTCAGGGAAGCTGAGCATCACAGAGTGCTGGGTTATTAGAACAAAGTGTTCTTTCATTGAGGGAGTATTTTAGTAGAGGCCCAATGTCCATGTGCTACCTTGATACTTGACATATAAATATATGTACATAGATCTATTTCTCTATCATTATACATAAATATATTTACATATGTACATGCCTATACTTAGACCTATATAAATGTCCTTTGCCTCCTAGTTCTTTCCTCTAACTCCTTTTACTTCCCTCTTATCCTACTATCATCTCAACAACATTTTCATAAGGGAACCACTTCCACCCTCAAAAAATGAGCAGGTACATTGTCATAATAGAAAAAAAATCCCTATGCACAGTTTTTAATCTTCTTAAACCATCTTCATAATAAGCCTCTATAATTTTATTGTCCTGTGTCCTTTGATAAAATCTATCAAGATTACCCCTTTGTCATTCAAAAAAAATAAAAACAATCATCATAACCTTCTGACCTGGCTTCTCTGCTTTGGATTTAACTGACCTGCCAATCCCCTTAGAAACCACTATAATGATTGTATCATTTTTTTTAAAGACAACCTGATTAGATTAGAGGAAGGTTTATTAACAACCTGCTATATGTGGATGACACAGCCTTGCTTGCTGAAAGCGAAGACAACTTGAAGCAATTGCTAATGAAAAACAAGCATAGCAGCCTTCAATATGGATTAAGACTCAATTTAAAGACTAAAATCCTCACAATTCGGCCAACAGGTAACATCATGATAATGAAGGAAAAATGGAAGTCATCAAAAATGTGTCCTGCTTGCATCCATAATCAATGCTCATGAAAGCAGCAGTCAAGAGACCAAAAGACAGGTTGCATTTGGTAAATCGGATGCAAAAGACCTCTTTGGAATATTGAAAAGCAATGATGTTACTTTGGGGACTTAAGGTGGCCCGACCCAAGCCATGGTATTTTCCATTGCCTCACATATATGTGAAAGTTGGAATCTGAATAAAAAAGATCGAAGAATTGATGCACGAAGGTGCTAGAGAATATTCAAAGTACCGTGGATTGCTGTCTTGGAAGCCAGAGTGTTCCTAAGAGGCTGGATGGAAAGACTTCTTACATCCTTTGAATATATTGTCAGATGAGATCAGGCCCTAGAGGAAGACATCATGCTTAGTAAAGTGGAGGGACAGAAGAAAGAGGACGGCCCTCAATGAAAATGGATTGACACACAGCTGAAATAATGGGCTTCGGTATAGGATCAATTGCAAGGCTGGCGCAGGACCATGCACTAGTTCATTCTGTTGTGCATACAGGGTCGCTATGGGTCATAACCAACAGAATGACACCTAACACTAAGTGTATTACTGGGAGGATTGGGGCAAAACGACTGATCTGCAGTCATCCACTAGCTGCAGAGACATATTTAAACACATTTTATTTGAAACAAAATCATACATGTACAAACTTGATCCCTAATAGCAATACTTTTTGACTTATCCTTGTCTATAATCACAATAAAATCATAATGATCAGGCAATCTCACATCTCAATATACATGTGAATGCTAGAACATCACCTTCTCCATTGCTTGTTGCAATATTCAGCAGTAGCTGTATTATTTTTCTTTCTCAGAGAAATACAGTGATTTGCCCAACATTACCAGTAACTGGCAGGATCGTGACCAGAATTTGGACCTACAGGGTACTATTAATTATACCAATAGTGACCCTCACTGTAGAGCTTCCACTTGCTAGTAACCCTCATAATCCCAAACGCTCTTATCTTTGAACATCCAAAATTGCTAGAATGCTTCAAAAGAACAGCGAGAGGTGCAAAAGTACTGTAATCTTCAACTCTACCTACAAATTTATTTCTCACAGAAAGCCTAATACCTGCAGTGAATACAGGATTATTACCCATGAGCTTTGTTTTACTCCCAGTTGCAAGTCAAAAGTCTTGATAATGGATATTTTAGCACCTGATTCAATGGGTCAGCAAGCTATCAGATCACTTACTCACTTTTTAAAAAATCATTTTATTGGGTGCTCGAACAATTCTTATCACAATCCATACTTACATCCATTGTGTCAAGCACATATGTACATTTGTTGCCATCATCATTCTCAAAACATATGCCTTCTACTTGAGCCCTTAATATCGGCTCCTCATTTTCCCCCTCCCTCCCCACTACTCACTTTTGTTTTGGTGTGTGTACTAAAAGAAAATAAAGAATTATTTCATGGCACTCAAAAGTTAAAAATTATTCAAAGTTCCACGTCTATAAACAATGTCGTATTGGACAGCAATCACAGTCGTTCATTCACTTCTTGCCTAAGGCGACTTTCATGCTACACGTACTTGTGACAGAGACAAAAGAAATGGTAGTAATCAACGACTGCCAGAGCCTCTTCACTTGCACTCTCTTTAACACCCTGACCTCCAAGCTTTTCCGATTGCCTCTCTGCAATTTTAGGAGAGGTTTTCCCATAGAGCCCTGAACTTCTCCCTGCACCTTTCATCCATTTTGAGATATGTAACTGTCTGTTACATATCTGAATCACCAGCTGGATCTCAAATTGCTAGATTATGTGACCACATCACCCTGTTCAATACTGCATCCCCATGGCTAGCAACATCCATTCGTTCACACTTGTGGGCCCAATACTTGCTGAATAAACAAAAGGACTTAAGTTCTAAATTTCGTTGAGACTTGATTTAAGCAACTTACAAACTTCTAAGTAACCAAAGAAACCCATTCACTGCCATTGAGTTGATACTGACTCATTAAACGCCTCGTGTCAGTGGTTCTCAACCTTCCTAAGATCGCAACCCTTCCATACAGTTCCTCATGTTGTGGTGACCCCCCCGACCATAAAATTATTTTTGTTGCTACTTCATAATTGTAATTTTGCTACTGTTATGAATCGGGCGACCCTTGTGAAAGGGTCATTTGACCCCTAAAGGGGTCACAACCCACAAGTTAAGAAACGCTGCCCTCTATGAAGGCATAGAACTGCCCCTGTGAGTTTCCAAGATGTTTACAGGAGTAGAAAGCCCTATTTCTCTCACACAGATCTCTAGAGAGACATGAAAATGATCCAACTACTTCCAAAACAGGTGTAAGGCAGAAGTTGGAAAAGCTTAAATTAATCTGCAAATGAGTTTGGTCAGAAGAAAGGTGTCAAGAAAACCAGGGACACCTCATATCCTAGACTCTAATGGGAGTCAACACAATACTGGTTGTCTATAGGATGGGCCTCTTAGCTGATGTGACAGTTACATAATCTGGTATCAATCTGAGGATTCAAAGTGAAGGGGTGGAGTCAAGCCTGTCAATCAGATCATAGCCAATGAGGCCTCTGTGTGGGCATGGCCTTCTCCTGAGGATTCTTGGAAGTTCTGTATTCCTTGGAAGCGGGAGACTTTCTCTCTGCTCACTCCGAGAGCTGCTCTACTGACAAGACACGTGGCACTATGCTGATAGAACCCATGCCCTGGGAACTGGAGTGGCCACAGGGAGACCCCTGCCAGCGCTGAGATGCTTCTACTGCCACTGGGTCCACAAGGCTTTCCACCCACTGGCCTGTGCTCATACTGCATTCAGCATCATTGCATGTGTTTCGTGAGTCTGAAGAAGACGTTATAAATTGGTATCAGACTTATGGGCTAATATAGGACTTATGGACTTGATCTAGACTAGGCTAGGATGTTTTCTCAATACTCAATTGCTCTTGTATATAAAGCTCTGTCTTATACATATATGAGTGTCTATGAATTTGTTTCTCTAGTCTACCGGGACTAACATGACCAATTTTGACAACCCCTTCACATACTTCACTTGTCACACGACTAGTTGTCTAATTTGTTCACTCACCTTACCAGAAAGCTCTATTTGAGATACAAATAGGCCCCAAAGAGTAAGAATATGCACATCAATGTAAAGTGTGGACAGTTGTGGTAATGAGGCAGCAGGAAAAAAAAAGTTAAAATCTCCTGTGACATAGTCCTCAAGAAATGAAGCAGAAGTAGATATGGCTCAAAATTGGAATTTAGGGGAAAATCAAGAGATTGAGAAATGGAATCCAGGGGTGGCAGTAGACGGGAAAGGAGCAGAATTAGAAGTGGGAGGTGCCCACTACAGCAGTCCTATGTAATGTCCATCTGTCCCTATGCCAATGTGTCCTGTAGAGAAAGGGAAGACAGGCTCTCACGCACCTCTCCTCCTTTACAGGAAGAAACCTCGGCTCTCTTTAAGTTGAACCTATCGAAGAAAGAATCAGTCACGGAACACTTCAAAAATAGGACAACTAATCAATATAAAACTAGAACTGAATTACAAAACTGCCACGTACAGCCCACAGTTGTACACTTGCATCAGTCCAAGAATCATCAAGAGGTGATTAAATTTAAAGTACCTATTCTTTTCAAAAAGTGGAGGGGGGGGCGGAGAAGCTTCTGCAATGGAATCACCTGGCAGACAGTATTTTAACCAAGTGATCGTCAGCCCTGGGACCAAGACAAAGCATGTCCGTCCACCTGTGCTGCAATAGGATGGACACAGCTTCACCTATGCGGAGCCCCCACGCAAAATATGGACATGGATTTGATCATGAGAGAACAATCAGACAAAAACAAACTCAAAGCAACTGGCCCAGATGGTTTCACACTGTCATTGTCATAAAGGAAAATTAGAATATGGAACCAATGTAGGCCAGAGCTTCTCATAAACAGAACTCACCAAAAAAACACCCAAAAGCACACAAATTGAAAATTTACAACAATTTGACAGTTAAATGTAATTTTTAATGGAGTTTGTACTTTTATGTCTTCATCATTTTCATTTTCCCCTACTAACTTGTGTTACTAGTGATTACAGGTTATAAAATGAGTGGTCTACAACACATGGGGCATGAAAGGCAGACTGGTCCTTCACCACAGCTAAGTTCTCTAATGCAGAGCACTGCAATCAATGCAAACGCTTAAACTGGATACTGCATTAAAAAAATTTTATTAAGATTACTGAGATTTGAATTAGTATACATTAGATGACAATGTTATTCCCATTTTAAATTTTCTAAGTATGATCAATGTATCATATTTATGTAGAAAATTGTCTCTGTTCTTAGGAGATACATGATAAATTATTTAGGGATGGAGTTAGTATGCCTGAAACATACTCAAAAAGTAGACTGACTGTTGGACTGTTTCTGAAATTCTAAAATGTCCCAAAGTATCGGGAGTGGGGGAGGAGAACTCCACCAGCACTAACACTCTGTAACATTTCAATAGTGATGGTTCGGCACAGCATTTCCACCCAGGTCCCAGCCGGGGCTGTGAGCTTCCAAGAATGGGGCCTGCTGACATGGCTTGACTACATGGACTTTTCTCAGCCTACAAACCCCACCCCCCACCCCCTCGGGTAAAATGGAAGCACCTTCAAGACACCGTTGTAGATGGAGCTTTTGAAGGCCCTGAGCAGGAAGGCCCTGGCGCTCAGCCTGTCCTACTCTTATCCTAGGCGCAGGCCCTGCCCTGCTGCAGTGTCTGGAGTGGGGGTGGGGTGGGAACATGCAGAAGGAAGGACCACATGCCCTTTGGAAGAGCCCCGAGCCACTGCTCAGCCCTTCCAGTCCAGATGGAGACTCCCAAGGGGCCTCTCTGGGCCATCTGGCCAGGAGGTGGGTGGAGGCCCCGGCTGGCTTCTCTGACCCACTGATGTGTGTGCCACGGCTGACTGCCTGGAGCTCGCCCACTGCCCAGTGCATTTGTGCCCCAAATTGGTCTTGTCCAGTGGTACCTTGTTGCAGAACAGCACATGCCAACTCATCGGACACTCGTTTTGGGCCTCGCCTTGCTGTGTTCATTGTACGTGATTGTGAACAGTGGGTCTCGGAGGGCCTGCTGTCGGCTGAGGTGGTGCTGGAAGGTGGGCTGGGAGGAATGGCCTCTCCCTGTGGCAGCCCTGGGCTGTCTGGAGCAAGCACCTCCACTCCCCACACTTCTTGGGAAATGCATTAAGGACCATGGTGGAGAAGCTATCTCCAGCCCAAGAAAAAGATCTTCCTCGGCTGAATCGGTGCTGTTGCGTCCGCTGTTTGATGCAGGAGTCGTCCAGAGTTGAGTGCCAGATACAGCGCCCCGCCCCACCTCCCCCTAAGGAAGGTGGTCAGCTGGCTACCTCCCAAGGCCACAGCCCCCTGGACGGGGGCAGGTGGGAGGGGCCCATCCTGACAAGGATCCTTTCGTTTCCTTCTTCTGCAGAAAGAAAGTCTTTGGGTTTATTAGAAGTGGCTGGTTTCCTCTCTCTCTCTGAATTCTTGGTACCGCCCCCAGTCCTCCCATCCCTTGAACGGACTTGGAAATCTGTCAGCTACCTCCCCAAGAGAGGTTTGGGACGCTCTGTCGGCCCCTCACTTGATTAGGTGACAGCTGTGAGTAAGATGCCTGCTGCTAACGTGACTGCTTGTCATTTCGCTGTATTTTCAGGTAAACTGAATCTCAGAAAAGTCTCAATGCTGGAAATCTCCTGCCCCAGGACAGCGTGCTCACTTCCTGCTGGGCCCCACAGAAGGAAGCAAGGAGAAGGAACTGGCCCTATAGACACTAGTGTGCCCAGCCTTATCAACCATCCTCTGGTGTGAAGACAGCAATTCGCCAGTCTGAAGATTGGTGTAGGGCACCATCAAGATACCAAGGCTTCCGGAGTACTTGTGATTGGTGTGGGACATGGGCACAGGCTTCATGCTGACACATACGATGCTCACTGGACACACACTGGCTTCTTACCGACACACAGGATGCTCACCTTACCAAAGATTACATGGTACGGGCCTCCTGATGTACAGAGCCGCAGATGACTGCTGTGCTATGGACAGCTGGTGGAAAAGACAACATAGGACCACGTGACCAGAGAGAAGCTGGACCGAATCCTGGTGATGCACTCTAACCTTGACCTGAAGACCCAGGAAACCTTTGAGATGACTGTGAATGGCTTCATCTGCCCATGAACGAGTCCTGGTTGCTGGTGCAGAGCCTCCACTTCACACCTCCAAGATTCCTCTCTGAAGTTCAGCATATGCATGAGATGCAGAAGCAGCACTGAAGTTGGTGCATGAAGTCAGCCTGGAACTAAAGACCACTGAAGTCTGTTCTCAAGTGCAGCACAGGCTGGCCGGCTTCCTAACACTGGATGATGCTCTGCTGAGGACCCAGTGGGACCTACACAGCATCCAGGATGCAACCCAGGCTGCAGGCTACTGGGTGGCAGCGGAGTTGGAGAAGAGTTTGAGGGTACCCAGCAGCTCCTGGATCCAGGCTGACCCTGGACCCCCATAAGGCCACACTCCACCTGGGGGCTCAACACTGCAAAGAACACTGAAAGTCTGGGCAGTGTGAGAGGCCCTGGGCGGCTAAAGGCTAAGAGACCCATTCGTGAAACAGAACTGATGGGTGTGCAGGAAGTAAATGACAATAGGGGGAGTTTTTCTACCTGTGACATACAACTCTGAGGCCTAAAAGAAAAGATGGATAGACTTGACCCGCCTGGGAATTTGACACTTACCACCTCAGCCAGGTGTCATAACCCGTGTTGTAGTTTATTCCTCGGATCTTTGATGAAATTGGCATTTTACGTCTGTGGTAATTCTGCGGCCAATCCTAGGATTCCAGTCTAAAGATGAGAGAAACTGACAAAGCCCAATAGTGGGCCCAGTCAAGAGCATCACACCAAGGGACCTCTGAGAAACTGTCACAGCAAGAGGTGCCTGAGGGGACATGACGGTGACTAATGGGGTGTCCTAAACAGAGACAGGGTATTAGGCAAAACTAAGGGTTATCTGAATAATGTCTGGACTTGGATTATAAAAAAATGTTCAAAAACCAGCCAATAGCAATACAGGGGGCAGCACCGGAGACAGTGTGGGCACTGTGCCTGGTCTGACTGCCTCACACCAGGGCATAACACGAAGGAAGCACAAGAGCGCAGCAAGGGGAGCAAAGCGTCAAAGTCCCCAAGGAATGCTGAAAACGGACTTTGGACTCAGGGGGCAGGGCTTGGCACTGCATCAGGCCTGATCAGAAAACATTCATAAGGGCCAGCAAACAGACCTGGAACTATTCATAGGCTTCTGTTTTGTTTTTTCATGTCTATCTATGTAAGACAGGCAAGAAAAACAATCCCAAGGAGAAAACAATGGGACTGACGGTGGGGGTAGGGGGAGAGGAGGAGATGGGAGAAAGGGATGAGGGGTCAACAAACCCAGGGACAAGGGAACAACAAGGATCTAAATGTGATGGCCAGGAGGGCATAGAATGCCTGGTGGAGTTCGATCAAGTGCAGGACAGAAAGGCAGTAGGGAGAGCAGAATAAAGGTCGAACATGATCGTGGAACAGGAGGCAAATAACAGGAAATAGAGGAAAGAAATAGAAGAGGCAAAAGACATTTATGAAGGTATAAACATAGGCATGTACATATGTAAGTATATTAATATATAATGATAGGGATATAGGTCTATGTACATATATTCATAGGTTAAGTATTAAGGTAGAAGATGGACATTACGCCTCTACTCAAGCACTCCCTAAAGGGAACACTTTGTTCCAATAACCTGGCATTCTGTGATGCTCACCTGCCCGACACGATCACTTAAGACAAAATGAGTACATAAATTAAGGTGGTTAGGAAAGATGATGGTGCCCAGCTATCAAAAGATACAGCATCTGAGGTCTTAAAGGCTTGAAGTTAAACAAGTGGCCATCTAGCAGGGAAGCAAATAAGCCCACATAGAAGAAGCACATCAACCAATGTGATCATGAGGTGTCGACAGGATCAGGCATCAGAAGACCCAAACAAACAACCATTTTTATGTGAACAAGGGGGGTTGGAATGGAGGCCCAAAGCTCATCTGTACACAATTGGACATCCCCTCACAAAAGGGTCACAAGGAAGGGACGAGCTAGCCAGGGTGCAGTATAGCACCGACGGAACATACAACATTCCTCGAGTTCTTTGATGCTTCCTCCTCGCCACTCTCATGACCCCAGCAAGACGATAGCAAACCCAGCAAGACCTTACAAACCCAGCAAGACCATAGCATGTACACTGGTACAGAGAAGAACTCTCAATACACGGAATCCAAGCCAAGATAAACCCCTGAGGACCAATAATGAGAGTAGCAATCCCAAGAGGGTAGGGGAAAGATGGTGGGGAGGAGAGGAGAAAGGGGCAACCAATCACAATGATCCATGTACAGAAACTTGGGTGAAGGGAGACAGCAGACGGTGTTAAATATGAAAATAAAAGATAATTTATAAATTATCAAGGGTTCACGAAGGTAGGAGGATAGGGGAGGAAGGGGAAAAAGAGGAGCTGATACCAAGGGCTCAAGTAAAGAGAAATTTTTTTGAAATGATGGCAAAATATATACAAATGTGCTTGATACAATTGATGTGTAAATTGTTATAAAAGCTATAAGAGCCCTCAATAAAATGATTTTTAAAATTTTAAATCATTTTATGTGTTCATTCAACTCACCACAATCTATACATATTTATCAATTGTGTAAAGCACATTTGTACATTCATTTCCCTCATCAGTCTCAAAACATTTGCTCTCCACTTAAGCCCCTGGCATCAGCTCATCATTTTCCCCCTCCCTCCCCACTCTCCCCTTCCTCAAGAACCCTTGATAATTTATAAATTATTATTTTGTCATATCTTGCACTCTCCGACATCTCCCTTCACTAACTTTTCTATTGTCCATCCCCACCAGGGAGAAGGTTATATGTAGATCCTTGTAATCGGTTTCCCCTTTCCACACAACCCTTCTTACACCCTCCCGGTATCACCACTCTCACCACTGGTCCTGAAGGAATCATCCGCCCTGTGTTTCCAGTTCCTATCTGTACCAGTGTACATTCTTTGGTCTAGCCATATTAGTAAGGTAGAACTGGGATCATGATAGTGGGTGGGGAGGAAGGATTTAGGAACTAGAGGAAAGTTGTATGTTTCATTGTTGCTATACTGCACCCTGACTGGCTCATCTCCTCTCACGACCCTTCCATAAGGGGATGTACAGTTGCCTCTCATTCACACTCCCTCTCATTCACAATATGATTTTTTGTTCTGATGATGCCTGATACCTTTGACACCTCGTGATCACGCAGGCTGGTGTGCTTCTCCCATGTGAGCTTTGTTGCTGCTGAGCTAGATGGCCGCTTGCTTGCCTTCAAGCCGTTAAGATCCCAGAGCTATATCTTTTGATGGCCTGGTACCATCAGCTTTCTTCACCACATTTGCTTATACACCCATTTGTCTTCAGCGATTTTGTGGGGAAAGTGAATATCATGGCATGCCAGTTTAATAGAACAAAGAATTCTTGCATTGAGGGAGTACTTGAGTGGAGGTCCAATGTCAATCTGCTACCTTAATACTAAACCTATAAATAGATGCTCATAGATCTATTTCCATAGCCTCATATATATATTTGCATATGTACATTCTTTTATTTAGACCTCTATAAATGCCCTTTGCTAACTCTTCTCTTTCCTTTGACTTTCCTCTTGTCCCACTATCATGCTCAGTCTTCATTTGGGTTTCAGTAATTCCTCTTGGTTACATTACCCTGGGTCATGCCCTACCAGGCCTCCGACACCCTCCTCATCACCAATTTGGATCACTTGTTGTTCCCTTGTCCCTGGGTTTGTTAGCACCACTTCCTTTCCTCCACATCCCCTTCTCCCATGTCCCCTCCCCCAGGTCCCCCCCAGAACTGTCAGTCCTGTTGTTTTTCCTCCAGATTGTTCATCCAGCCCGCGGAGATAATAACATGCACCACAACAAGACAGAGCAAAACCAAGCAACAACAACAAGAAGCCAATGACAAATCACACACACACACACACACACAACAAAAAGAAAGAAAAGCTTGTAGTTAATTCAAGGACTATTTGTTGGCCTTTAGGCATGTTTTCCACTCAGTCTGTTGGGGCACCAAGCGCTGGCCCCCAAAGTCTATTTTTGGTATTCCCTGGGGACTTCGTTGCTCTGTTCCCCTTGCTGTTCTGTTGCATGCCCTTAGTGTTTTGCCTCGGTGTGGTGGGATCAGATCGGGCACTATTCCCACACTGTGTCTCCAGTGTTGTTCCCTGTAGTGCTATGGATGATTAAAAATTTTTAAAAAGAAAACTCATAACATGAACAAAAAATATAGAGTATTAATCTAGCAATAAAAATACAATATCAATTTTTTAAAAACCAATAGCAATAATGGTTCAGGTAGGCTTTCATAAGCTGGTCTCAAAACAAACCCATGGGGACAAACATATATACCTCCAAGAAAATAGGTCACATATTCAACCTGCCTAGAATCTGTGAATAAGAAAATGGCACTTGAAAAGATGAGCCAGTCAGGTTGCAGTATAGCACCGATAAAACATACAACTTTCCTCGAGTTTGTTAATGATTCCTCCCCACCACTATCATGACCCCAATTCTACCTTACAAATCCAGGTAGACCAGAGCATGTACACTGGTGCAGACAAGAGCTGGAAACACAGGGAATCCAGGACAGATAAACCCCTCAGGACCAATAATGAGAGTAGCGATATCAGGAGGGGAAGGGGAGGGTAGGGGTGAAAGGGAGAACCGATCACAATGATCTACATATAACCCCCCTCCCCTGGGGGACAGACAACAGAATAGTGGGTGATGGGAGATATCAGTGTAAGACATGAAAAAATAATAATAATTTATAAATTATCAAGGGTTCATGAGGGAAGGAGGGTGAGGGAGGGAGGGGAAAATGAGAAGCTGATATCAAGGGCTTAAGTCAAAAGTAAGTGTTTTGAAAAGGATGTAAATGTACAAATGTGCTTGACACAATGGGTGGATGTATGGATTATGATAAGAACTGTATGAGCCCCCAGTAAAATGATTTAAAACTTTTTTTTTTAAGATTTACAACCTCAAAAAAAAAAAAAAAAAGAAAAGAAAGTGGCATTACTTGCATTCATTCACTCATTCCTTGGATCACATACAAATCATTATTCTGAGTCCTGGAAGGGAGAGAAAGGCATTGCAGAGCCTGCCCTCTAAAAGAACACCAACCAACCTATCCCCGCTGGCATGGAGTCAATGCCCAACTCTACAGGACAGAGCACAGATGGCCCTTTGAGTTCCCAAGACTGTACATCTAGCCATTTGGTCTTTCTCCCTCGGAGCTGCTTGTGGGTTCAAACGGTTGACCTGGCAGCCCAACGTGTCTAACCTACTGCAACGAAAGGGATCATTCAAATACCTATTACGCAGAAAGGGAAAATGAACCTAAATGAATGCTAAAGATGACACCTGGCCGTACACAGGAATCATGGACAAAATCCCAATGTCAGTTGCACAACTTTTATATATTTAAATCTACCAAATTATATAGTATGTGAATGACAATTAACTTTGCTTTTTTAAATTAAAAAAAAAATCCCAATGCCCAGACCACATCCTAAACTAATTATCAGAATGTCTGGCAGTTCCTTCTTCATGTATTAAAGCTAACACTGTTTTTGAATTATTTCAGCAACACTCATGTGTGATATTTATGATACTGTTTCTTATTCCACTGGATCTTTTCTTTGGCATGTGCAATACGTATGTGGCCCTCTTCCAGATGATGAGCCAAGTTTCTGAATTTCTTCACATAGACAAGTGAGCCCTTTCATTGTTGCGCCCAATTGCTGTAACACCTCCACTGAGTCTGTGAGTTCCTGCAGCCTGTTTTCACCGTAGCCTTCAGTGCAGCTTGGATGTCTTCCTTCAGTCACATCACTATGGACACATTCAACAGAATTGTAAACCAGTTTGCTCTTGCTAGAGTACAATCTAAAAGTACACAATTAGAAGCTGTAAGCCACTGTACATGCTTCTATTCAGCACCAGTTCCCTCAAACTGCTCAAAAGGTATCCAAAGTAGCAATACTCAGAACATAAACAACCAAAATGCCTAAAAATGTAGACTCTATAAAATGTAATGTATTAAATTTACGTTAGAAATAACAGGGCTATAAGATGAAGGGGGAGGAGGAGAGTGTGGAGCACATCCTGGGCCACCAGGCCTTGAGGACGATGACCCCAATTAGAGCAGCCAGTCCACAGAGAGGACCACATGGCCAGCCCCGCTAGAGACATGACGCCCCTCACTGAACCATGGCCTTGCAGGGGACAGCACCTGAGACACAGGGTGGGCATTATGCCCGACCTGATCCCACCACACCGAGGCAAAGCACTGGGGGAGTGCAGCAGAACAGCAAAGGAATAGAGCGGCAAGGTCCCCAGGGAAAGTGGACTTTGGGGCCAGGCCGTGGTGCCCCAACAGACTGGACTGGAAAACACTCCTAAAGGCCAACAAACGATCCTTGAAGTAACTACAAGCTTTTATTTCTTGTTGTGTTTTGTTGTGCTCTTTGTCAGTGGTTTGTTGTTGTTGTTTTGCTGTATAATGTTGCTTGGTTTTGCTTTGTCTGGTTTTTGTGCATGTTATTATCTCTGCAGGTCTGTCTAAATAAGATAGGCTGGATGAATTATCTGGAGGAAAAACAACAGAATCAACAGTTCCTGGGGGGGGGGGTGTCAAGAGAGAGGGGGAGGTGGGTTGTAAGGAAGTGGTGTTAACAAACTCAGGGACAAGGGAACAAGAAGTGATCCAAATTGGTGGTGAGATGGGAGTGGTAGGCCTGGTAGGGAATGATCAAGGGTAATGTAACAAAGAGGTATAGCTGAAACCCAGGTGGGGACGGAGCATCATAGTGGGACAGGAGGAAAGTCAAGGGAAATAGAGGAAAGAGCTAGGAGGCAAAGAGCATTTATAGAAGTCTAGACAAAGACATGTACATATGCAACTATATATATGAGGATGAGAAAATAGATCTATATGCATATATTTATAGGTTTAGTATTAAGGTGGCGGAAGGACATTGTGCCTCTACTCAAGTACTCCCTCAATGCATGAATACTTTCTTCTATTAAATTGGCATTCTATGATGTTCACCCTCCCAACACAACCGCTGAAGACAAAAGTGGGTGAACAAGCAAAAAGGTGAAGAAAGCTAATGGTGCCCAGCTATCAAGAGATAGCGTCTGGGGTCTTAAAGGCTTGAAGATAAACAACCAGCCATCTAGCTCAGAAGCAACAAAGCCCACATGGAAGAACACATCAGCCTGTGTGATCACGTGGTTCCGAAAGGATCAGGTATCAGGCATCAAAAAACAAAAACGCTTATCACTGGGTGCACACCTCCATGATACGATCGCTGAGGACAATCGGGTGCATAAGCAAATGTGGCGAAGAAAGCTGATGGTGCCTGGCTATCAAAAGAGCGGCTGGGGTCTTAAAGGCTTGAAGGTGAACAAGCGGCCATCTAGCTCAGAAGCAACAAAGCTCACATGGAAGAAGCACTCCAGTCTATGCGATCACAAGGTGTCGAAGGGATCAGGTATAAGGCATCAACAGAAAAAATATATATATATATCTTACCATAGTGAATGAAGGGGGTAGTGCAGAATGGAGACCCAAAGCCCATTTGTTGGCCACTGGAGATCCAATTGCAGAGGGGGCTAGGGTAGGAGATGAGTCAGTCAGAGTGTGATGTAGCACCGATGAAGAACACAGCTTTCCTCCAGTTCCTAAATGCTTCCTCCCCCACCCCACCCCACCAAATATCATGATCCAAATTCTACCTTGCAAGTCTGGATACAGCAGAGTATGTACACTGGTACAGATAGGAGCTGGAGACACAGGGAATCCAGGGCACATGATACCTCCAGGACCAGAGGTGTGAGTGGTGATACTGGGAGGGTAGAGATGAGTGGGTTGGAAAGAGGGAACCAACTACAAGGATCGACATGTGACCTCCTCCCTGAGGGACGGACAACAGAAAAGGAGATGAAGGGAGACGTGGGACAGGGCAAGATATGACAAAATAATAATTTATAAATTATCAAGGGCTCATGAGGGAGGGGGGAGCAGGGAGGGGGAAAAAAAGAGGACCTGATGCAAAGGGCTTAGGTGGAGAGCAAATGTTTTGAGAATGATGAGGGCAATGAATGTACAGATGTGCTTTATACAATTGATGTATGTGTATGTATGGATTGTGATAAGAGTTGTATGAGCCCCTAATAAATATTTTTTAAAAAGCTCCCAATAAAATGATTACATTAGGTGCCTCTGCTGATATTCGGGTCGGCTTAGACTCGCGTGTAGACAGCAAACTCTGAGAATCCGGTGTGCAGAAGGCAATGGATGGCAGTGGAAACCCAAACCCAAGATTCACTGGTGAAAGTACGTAAGAAATAAGCCTCTGGAGAACTCCCCCATCTAAAATTGAGGGGTGGGAGCAAAGTGGTCCCTAAACAGGGTGCTTAGGAGGGAGGAGTACTGAAGATCAAAGGCATGCATGCATCTGACCTGAACAGTTATAACTTTGTTAGTAGCTCTCTCCTGTGATGCAGGCTGGCCTTGATCTGGTTTCCAAAATCTTCTGTATTTTTGGTTTGTATTGATTTCTTCAATTTTTGTTAGTTCTTACTAGGGTGAATCTCAGGTATGTTATGTCAATAGAGGTCACCTTCTTGAAGAGGTGCTATATACTTTTAACCCAGGATTAATGAACATATAGGGGCAGCATGTAGAATAAGGGGTTAGGGGTGAGGCAGCACAGTGGTGGAGGTGGGGAAAAAGGAGGTGGTGCCAAGGTGTCCACATAGAAAAAGAATGTTTGGAAACTGATTGTGGTAGCAATTGTTCAAGTCTACCTGCCGTGACTGAAATATGGAATGATGCCCTAAGTATCGAATCCCAACTAATAATAAAAATAAAAAAATTTGAGTACTGATTTGTTGCCACCTACTGGCTAAATTCAGATTTGAATGTCATTTCACATCAAATATTCACTACAGTTCATAAATATTTTTAAGTTTTTTAAAATAAACTTTTACTAACCACTATGAACATTCAAATTTGGAAAACTTTATAAAACTACATTAATTTTTAAAAAACTACATTAATATTACTAATATAACTAATGTTATCTTGATTTTTTAACAACATATTCACACAAAATTTTATTTAATGACTTGAGATTATTTTATAATTAAAATAACATTATAATCTAGGAGAAATGTAAAGTCTTTTTATTTCTTCAGGGGAGAGCTCAAATGCAGTCCCCCACTACCAGAAATTATGTAGAGGAGTTTCCCACATTTGGGGAAATCGCAGGGGTCAGCACATCGGGAGTGCGATGGGTGAGCCTCGCCCTGGGAGAACCACCTTCGTGATCATGGTGTCTCCCCTGCCGGGTAAGTATGTATGCAAAGTCCTCCTTTCATGGAAATAGTTTCAAAACATTATCCATTTTACCCCTCAACTCAAATGTTTGTTTTATTTTCCAAAATACTGGAGTTGCAGAGAACTTCGAATATTCCCATCACTTTACTCTTGATTTTTAAGAATCAGGATCCAAAAACAATACATACTCTTTTTCATACAGTTCAAATCTCTTTAAAGAACTCCTTCCTCCTCCTCCCCCTATTTTCACAAACCATCAACTTCTTTCTAAAGAGCTCGGTGGCACCACGGGTGAGCATCTGGCTGATAACTTCATGGTAGGAGGTTCAAACCCATCCATCAGCTGCTCCTCAAGGGAAGGATGAAGCTCTCTGCTCCCATAAAGTCCTATTTTAGAAACCTACATCTCAGAAACCCTGTATCAGTGTTCTCATCCTGTGGGTCATGACCCCTTTGGGGGAGTTGAAAGACTGTTTCACAAGAGTCTCCCAATTTCAGCTATAAGGTAGCAACGAAAATGATTTTATGGTTGGGGGTCAGCACATGAGGAACTGTATGGAAGGGTCACGGCATGAGGAAGGTTGAGAACCACTGCCCTAAATATATTAGATTGCTGTGAGTCAGAATCAACTCACAGTAGGCAGGTGGTTTGTTTTTTAGTTGGTTTGTGGAAGCAAAGGGGCCACTTGTCCTACTGTATTGCTTTGTTTTTAAGCGACTCTGATTCAGATTTAAACAGTGTAACAAATGTAAACATTCGAATCTCCAACAAAAATTCATGGAAAAGTGGAATTGAAAAATAATGTAATTTTTCAACAAGCTTTTTGAAGCCCTCTTTTGTTTTTAAGATGTCAGGTTTTTTCTTTTTTGTTGGGGGGAGTGGGTTTGGGGGTTCCATTCACAGTCCAAGAAAACTAACAGTTTAACAAAGCATGAAAAGCTCATCAATATGGTTTCAGATTCCAGAATGCAACTTTCATTATTTAAGTTTTGGGGTAGTATCAAAGACTATTCACAATTCCCTGAAAAGACTATTAAAATACTCTTCCTTTTTCTAAGTACACATCTGATCTCTGAGGTCAGGTTGTCCTCATAAATATGTTAATCAAACTAACATACCACAATAGCCTGAATGAAGATGCACACATGAAGAAGACTCCCACAATTGTAAAATGACAGTTTCTTGGGTACTTTCTTTAAGAAAATATTTTTATTAAAGACTTATTAATCAAAATTACAGTTTCAGTATGCTTCTAAATATAAATTATATCATTTTTTAAATGTTCCATTAAATAATTTAAATCATTTTAAATAACTAAATTATGTTTAATTTTCAAGCTTTCATTTTTATACAATAAATATTGATATATTAATGTAACACATATAAGCAAAAGCCCTTGTGACAGTCTCTGTATTGTTTAAGACTACAAAGGATCCTGCAACCAAACTCGTTGGACCTTGCTGTTAAAGAGTCTCAGCATTTCAAAAGCAGACTACAACATACAGAGTACTTTTACTATCTTTCACTGCACATCTCCAGTAATGCCATCCACAATCTAATGCGCAGCTGCTGATTTGCTACCACCTGCAGAAAAACAACTAACCCACTCACACAAGTGAAGTGCTAATAAGAAAGGAACCAGGTGATTTTTTTTTACTTTTCTTTTTTTAACCAATTTTTAACAGTTCGGGGGCATTCTACTGAGATGGCCTGTTGATCTTCTTTGTATTTCCAGTCAGGATTGCCAAATAATCAATCCCCTCCCTTTAAAGAAATAGTACAAGTTTTATCTTCCAGAAACCATGTTATAGTCTCAGCACTACTACCTCAGTCATTTAAAAACAACTTGATTGAAGTTAAGCATTTCGGCGGACTTTATGATGATATGTTAATAAATACTATTGCACACTATTAACAGAAACATGCATACAATTACACCCAAAAGTCGAACGTTAAAACTGTACTATATAATCCGAACAGACTGAATGCTAACACTTTAAATACCAGTTTTCACACAGTAAAGCTTTATGTCTTGTCTTTTCAAGAAGATCCTCCAAGAACGGTAATTTAGTTCTAATCTAAATAAGGTGAACTAGTAAACAAGGCCTGACAAGTGGCTTCTGTTTTACCTTCCTAGGATGTGTTAAGCGCCACTGAATGGGACGCCCTGGGAGCTGGCACCGGCCACTAACCAGTGGACACACCACTAACCAGTGGCCTACCAACATCTGCTTAACCATATCCAGTTTCCAAGACTTCAATTCCTCAATTATCTATGAGCTGAAATCTCATCTCAGGCATCCGTAACAACGCTAGCCAGGTTATAGCGACTCTCCTAAATATCCAGAAAGGCTGCAGAGAAATGGCCCTAAACTTCATAGCAAATGACAGCCTCCCCTGTGTGTCTACAGATCGAATCACTGGCTTCTGTAACAAATGGTAGACTAACCAGAGAAATAGTTTTCCCAGAACTACCCATAGTAAAACTTCAAAACAAACAAACAAACAAAAACACTCATCTGGCCAGTCTTTTAAAAGTGGGAAATGAGAGGTTTGGCAGACCTAAAACCACTCTTATTCTCTGGCTTGTTAGGGTTAAAAAGAAATATTTGTTACAAAACTAAAAATATAGCCAGATAGAAATTTCCTCAAGAAAGGTTGCCATGCTCAGATCTGTTTCCTTTTTTAAGATCATATTTACATTTACAAAACATCCCTTCACTGCAAAGAGAATCACAAGGAAATTATCAAAATTGTCATGTCAAAATTAGCCAAAATTAAGATCCATCAAAAAAGTACTTCTTTACCTATCAATTTCCAAACATGACAATTCTGGGCAAATTTTACCTAAGTACGCTGGGGGAAAGACTACACATTAACTTTTTATAGCCAATTGTGTACACAGAAGAAAATAAGCAGGGGTTGTTAGGAAGGAGAGTGGGGAGTGCTCACAGGATCAGAGCGAAAGCGAAAGATAGAGGGGCAGAAAGCTCCGGCCGGGGCAGTCGATCACCTCACCTGCCTCACCTGGCCCTGCTACTGAGCTCAAGACTGGAATTCCGGGGAATAAACTAAGAATTCTGCTAAATCATGTACTGTCCCAGATTTGCTTCCCCAAAGCCACCCACGCCTTGTCTCTGCTAGCTCTTTCAACCACAACGTACTCGCACAGAAAAAGGTACGTCCGCAAGCTCCGAACAGGGCACTCTTTTCAAGAGAATGGAATGAATGATAAAGAACCAACCCATAATACATGCTCACTGAGGAAGAACAGTAGAGGGGTTACTTTTTGTTTTTGAAACACACTTGAATTTTTTCGCTGACTATTCTGGAAATTAATAACCTTTGACCTAAAGGAATGAAAACTACATCAGGGTTCTCTGGGGGTGACCAGGCTTGGTAAGAAGACGAAGGAAGGGGAATCACCTTCTAGCTAGTAACTCACACAAACCTCACGGTCATCCGATCGATGCTGATTCATGGTGACCCTACAGGGCAGAGAAGACCCGCCCTTGTAGGGTCTTCAAGGCTTTAAGCTTTATGGGCCTTTTACTCCAGCAGGCAGCTTGGTGGGTCTGAATCACCAGCTGGCCTGCAGTTGGCACCAAGCATTTAACCAGTGCACACCAGGGTTACTATTTACCCAAAAGCAAACCCACTGGGAGTCAGAGCTGCTGAGGCTGCAAATCTTTATAGCAGCACACTGCCTCAACTTCTCCCGCAGAGCAGCTGGTGGATTTAAAATGCTGCTCTTGCAGTTATTAGGCCAATGCCTAAGCCAGAGAGACACTAGGACTCCGACACACCTATTGGAATGCCGGCATTGAAAGGATTGGGCATGCCAAGCAATAACAAGGACGTGGAGAAACAAAAACACTCAAACACAGAGGTAGGAAGAAAAAAAAAAGATACAGCTACTTTGGAAACCAGTTTGGCAGTTTCATAAAAAGTTAAACATGAAAAAATTTTAAAAACAACAAAAAAGTTAGATATGCCTCTAATATATATGATCTAGCCATTCCACTCCTAGATGTTTACCAAAGAGAAAAATTGGGAAAAAAAGAAAAGTTTGTGTCCACATACAAATGTTCCGTAATAATACAGATGTTCAATAACAGCTTCAACTATAATAGCAAAAATGGAAACTCATATATCCACAGATGAAAATATATACAAACTGGCATATCAATCCAATGAAATTCTACTCACCAATAAATAAAATACTTATTAATGTACTCGGTAATATGAATCTCAAAATAACTGTTGAATGAAAGAAGCCACATTAAGAAGAATACATTCTGAATGGGTCCATTTATTTAACTTTTAGAAAATGCAAACTAATCCATCATGACAGCAGAGCAGTGGTTATCTAACAAGCGTGGGCGGGCACTCGGGGAGGAAAAGAGTAACAGTACAGACTAGCCAGAAGGCATGCTTTGGAATGCTGAGTCTGAAGAGTGTGGTCATGGATTTTCATAATCAAGTTTATTTCATTATGTGATGTTTATTATGAACACTGTGGTGAATGGATTCACACGTGTATTCACTCATATGTCTGAAGGTGTTGCATAGATGAAATTTAGTTATGTCCACCAGCCTGTGCGATCACGAGGTGTCAAAGGGATCAGGTATAAGGCATCATCAAAAAAACCCCAAAACTTACCATAGTGAATGAAGGGGGAAGTGCAGAGTGGAGACTCAAAGCCCATTTTTTGGCCACTAGAGATCCCCTCACAGAGGGGTCTAGGGGAGGAGATGGGTCAGTAGCACCCATGAAGAATACAGCTTTCCTTCAGTGCCTAAATGCGTCCTCCCCCCCAACTACCATGATCCGAATTCTACCTTGCAAGTCTGGATAGAGCAGAGGTTGTACACTGGTGCACATAGGAGCTAGAGGCACAGGGAATCCAGGGTGGATGATACCTTCAGGACCAGGGGTGTGAGGGGCGATACTGGCAGAGTGGAGGGTGAGTGGGTTCGAAAGGGGGAACCGATTATAAGGATCTACATGTGACCTCCTCCCTGGGGGACGGACAACAGAAAAGGGGGTGAAGGGAGACGTGGGACAGGGCAAGATATGACAAAATAATAATTTATAAATTATCAAGGGCTCATGAGGAAGTGGGGAGCGGGAGGGAGGGGAAAAAAGAGGACCTGATGCAAAGGGCTTAAGTGGAGAGCAAAGGCTTTGAAAATGATTAGGTCAAAGAATGTACAGATGTGCTTTATACAATTGATGTATGTATATGTATGGATTGTGATAAGAGTTGTATGAGCCCCTAATAAAATGTTTTTTTTAAAAAAAGGATGAAAAGAGAAAAGATTTTTTAAAAACGAAATTTAGTGTATGTCAACGATAGCGAAATAAGCTGGTAAAAATCCAAAGCATAATAAATACAAAACGAAGACAGTACTAGAAATGTAGGTTCATTTTCAATAGCTTTATTTTTTTCAATAAACCAACCAAACTCACTGCCACAGGGTCAACGCCGACTCACAGCCACCTCGTGGGTTCCCGAGCCAGTGGCTGTTCACAAGAGTGGAAATGCAGTCTTTCTCCAGAGAAGCTGCTGGAGGTTTCGAACTGGCCACCATGGAGATTGCTGCCCAATGTATAACCTCTACAACACTGGAACTCATTTTGTCAATACATCAACTAAAATTTGGACTAAAAAGAATGTGTTATCATTTATTTTTCATCTCATGTAGCTCCAAAAATATTTTGCCATAGTATATAATGAAAGTAGACTAAAACCTGTGGTAGTTACATAATCTGTTGTCAATTTGAGATTATTAACTTGAAACGGTTAAGAGTGAAGGGTGGAGGTTAGCCTGTCAATTAGGTTGCAGTTTGGTGACCTCAATTGGAGTTGCTAAGGAGATAAATAGCTCACTGGACACGGGACACACACTCATTTCCTGCCAGACATTCCTGCTAACATACCACATGGAGACCCCTGTCAGCACTAAGATGTTTCCAACACCACTGGATCCACAAGACTTTTCTCCCACAGGCCTATGATCTTCCTGCATTCAGTGTCATTGCATATGTTGCATGAGTCTGAAGAGAAAGTTATAGATTGCTATCGGACATATGGGCTAATATCAAGACTTAAGGACTTGATCTGGACTGGGCTGAGATGTTTTCTCAATGCACAATTGCTCTTTTATATAAAACTCTTACTTATACACATATGAGTGTATAATTTGTTTCTCTAGTCCACCCAGCCTACCCACTCCTGGGGTAACATAATGTTAGTCCGGATAGACCAGAGAAAGCAAATCCTGGGAGACTCATATGTGTGTAAGAGAGAACTTTATATCAAAGAGTAATTGTATATTTGTATATTAAGAAAACATCCTCGCCCAATCCAGATCAAGTCCTTAAGTCTTGATATGAGCCCTTCTGTCCAATACCAGTCTATACTTTCCTCTTCAAACTCAGGGACACATATAATGACAGCAAATGCAGGAAAATCACAAGCCAGTAGGTGGAAAGTCTTGTGGATCCAGTGGCAGTGGACGCATCTCAGCACTGGGCTCCAGGGCTCTGGTTCCCTCAGGAGTCTCCATGTGGCTTGTCAGCAGGAAGACAAGCACAGTGTGCATGTGCTATCTGGCCTCCAGTCAGCTATTTATTTCCTTTGCACCTCCAAATGAGGTCATCAAGCTGTAACCTGATTGACAGGTTAGGCTTCACCCCTTCAAAAGTTGACAGGAGATCATGTGACTACAGCAAAGCCTTCAACACAAAGGTAATATTATAGCCAAATTAGAAGTTAAAACAAGATTTTCATGGAATAATTGCAAAAAGGAAGAATTTACTCATTTCCTAAAGGCAAAACAAGTTTTGCTCATCAAAATATCAGTTAGTATCAACTGCAACGCTTTCTAAAATTTAACACAATTTACCTTCTGTTCCCTCACTGTCCCTTCTCTTTAAGACATCTGTCTGGAGTTTTATTGCGTCCACTGTGAAATTTCCTTTCAGATTCTTCTTTTTCCTATGTCTATTGCCCTAAGAACCCTGGTAGCTTAGTGGCTACTCCATGGTCTGCAGTTTGAAGCCAACACCCACTCCTCTGAACAAAGTTTCTCCCCTTTAAACTGTCTCGGAAACTCAGAGGTAGCTCCACCCTGGCCTGTAGGGGCACTGAGTTGGCATAGATTCAATGGCAGTCTGAGTTTGGTTTTTGGTTTAGTACTGCTCTAAGGAGCTCAGGTGACACTGTCAGGCAGACACTGGACACCAAAAGGTTGGAGATTCAAGTCCACCAGCCGCGCTGTGTTAGAAAGATGAGGCTGACTTAGAGTGACAGCCTCAGAAACCCTAAAGAGGGTCACGGAATCAGAGTCGACTTTAGGCAGTGGATCTGGTTTGGTTTGGGTTTATTGACCTACCATATACACTCATGTATAAGCCAAGAGTTTCAGCACATTTTTAATACAGTTTTTGTGGTAAAATTAGGTGCCTCAGCTGATATTAAGGTCAGCTTATACTCGAGCATATATGGTAAGTCTAAGGCCTCCACAATTCAAATAATTTATGGGCGAACGCTAGATGTAAATTAACTGCTAAAACAACTCACTGTTGTTAAGTGCCACTTAGTCAATTCTGACTCACAGTGGTCCTATCTATGACACTGTGAACAACAGAATGAAACACTGTCGGGTCCAGCACCACCCGCCACGTCTGAGCCCATTGTTACAGTCACGAAGTCATTACCAAGGAACCTAGTAAGTAGCTCACTTCAGTACCTCAATTTCCCCTTCATTCCAACTCACTTAAACAGTCGTTTTGACCTGGCTTTTCCTGTTAGTCTCCTGAAGATTTTTAAAACAGCTGTAGTTCCACAAAAGGTGAGGCTGAACTTCCATAACCCGCTCTAACCCAGCTATTTTTATTTCCTTTTTTCATTAGTGCTGTAAATTTAAATATCAGGGCATTTGCCAATTCAACATCTTTCACTTGTACAATTCAGGAGCCAGTTAATTACATCAGTCATATGACGCAACTTACACCAATAAATACTTTCCCATCGCTCATATCTTCCACCTTCCACAATGCCGCTGCTGCTGCTGCTTGGGGCCAGAGTCGGTTCCCATTCAAAGTCACCCCGTGAACAGCAGCATGAAACATTGCTGTCTTACAGATGCACCTTGTATGTCAAGCACAAGCCTTCATATCCATCTCACTATTAAATGAGTGTTATGTCTGATTCCCTGCTGCAGCCACTGTGTCAACCCACCTCCTTGAGGCTTTGCTTCTTTTGCACTGAGTCTGAAGCAAGCATGCTGCCTTTCTCCAGGGACTGGCCCCCGCTGGTAGCATCTCCAGAGTTGGTGACACCAAGAGTCCTCACCAGCACTTCTAAGGAGCTCGCTGGTTCTATTTCAAAGCAGATCCGGTTCACTCTCCATAGCATATTCAATATTGTTGGCCAACACCAAAATTCCAATGCACCAGGATCCTCCATTCGATTCACTGCAATTTAGATCTGAAATCTTGAGGGCTGGGGCCAAAGAATTTTAAACCCAGATGAATCTTATATTAAGATTTGAAAACCTATTGGCTTAAGAAAAAAACCTTAAAAAAATAAAAAAGAAAACACCTTTAATAACTTCTGCCTTATTCCTAGTCTCATTTGCAAACACTCTCCCTTAGGAAATTCGACTCCCGACAGGCCAGGTTATCTAGACCTATCTTGTTCTCTCCTGGTGTCGTGCCGCTTAGTACATGGGCTTTTGCTCATTAGAGTGAGCCGTTTCCCTAACTGGCTGCACAGCCCAAATAGCTCAACGGTGGATTTGACCTAGACCTGGAAAGGCAGCTGTGCCGCGGCTATGCCAGGAGTAGAATTCATCCACCAGCGAGTCGACAGAAGTCTGTGAGGGGAATGTGAGAGGTGGTGAAAGCCTGTGAGGCAGCTCTGCGTGTCAAATGTTATTCACGATCAGCACTGTCCTCAGTCAGCATTATTAAGATTCATGATTAGGATGAATACAGTATTTTATTAGTAAGGGAGTCTTGATGAATGGTGACAAAAAGGCAAACCAAAAAAAATGGACCCAAGGCTTAAATAGATATTTCTAAAAAAAAAGAGCCACAAATGGCCAAAATGCCCCTGAAAATGTGTCCATTCGTCATTTGTTGTCGTTAAGTGTGGACTCCAACTCACAGGGACGCTGTGGGGACCAGAAGGAAACACGGCCCCAGTCCTGCACCGTCCTCACAATGGTTACGTTTGGGCCCATTGTTGCAGCCCTTAGTCATTAGGGAAATGTAAATCAAACTCACAATGAGAAACTATTTCATACCCTTTAGGATGGCTATTTTCAGAAACATGAAAAATAACTAATGCTGATAATAATGTGGAGAATTTCGAGCCTTCACACATTGGTGGTGGGATTGTAAAGTTGATACCATCACTATGGGAAAGAGTTGAACAGTTTCTCAAAAGTTAAACACAGACCTTCCATATGCTCTATCTATTTATCTGCTAAGCACATACACAAAAGGCTTCAAAGATTTAATAGGTACTTGTATGTCAGTGCTTACTGTAGCATTATCACAATAGCTAAAAGGTGGAAAACAGCCCAACTGTCTATCAACACATCGTAGGACCAACAAAACAGGGAACACATACATACAAGAGAGTACTATTCAGCCTGAAGCAAAATGACCTTCTGATACATGCTACAACATAGATGAATCTTGAAAACATTCGATGAATAACACCGAAGGGACAAACATGTCTGACTCCAGTCAGGACAGACAAATGCATGGAGACAAACTTTCATGGTCACCAGAGACGAGTAGGAGGGTGCTGAATTCTGTTAAGGTGAATAAAACCATTCGCCCAGGGACAGTGTTCATGGTGGCATAACACAGCGAATGTGACTCAAAATGTAAATGGCTGAGAGTATAAATTTGGTCACACATATTTAACAACTTTTGCAAAGGGGTGTGAACACCAGGAAATCTCTGCAGGAATTTGTGTGTTCAATTGTCTAGATCCCGACCAACCTGGGCTCCTTGAGAAAAGAACTCCTATTCGTCTTTAAAGTCTCACACACATCCGCTGAGTCACAAAAACAAGTGCTTTTCCATTTTAGGACTACGTGCTTCAACGTCCTATTCAGTGAAACACGTTGGTTTTCAGTCCCCATTTTTCACAAATCTCTACCTGTGAGTTCTTCGTGTTATGTGACAGTGCAGCTGTGGACTGGACTGCCTTGTCTTTCTGGGCCTCGTGGGTTTCTGACCTTGACACAGGACTGGTTTTCTCTCGCTTGTTTGCATGGAAAAGACTCCGTTTCCCCTCTCTGACAGACCTCTGCGTCGCACAGGTTCAGCACGGGCAGGTTTCACAGTACTTGACTTTCCAGTTCACATTCTACACCAGAGGCTGAAAAACCTCTCCTGCGAAGTGCCAGATAGTCAACTTTGTAGACCCTGCGGGTCATGCTGTCTCTGACACTCATAAGCTACTCTGCCACTATGACACAACAGCAGTCAGGTCAAAGCATAGCAAAGGCATGTGGCTGGGTGTCAATAAAACTTTATTCACCTACATTGATATCGAAATTTAAATTTCATTCATTTTCATGTTGCCACTGAAAAAAATCTAAAGGCAGACTTACCTCACAGACCACAGGAAAGCCAGCAGTGGCTCTCTATTTGGCTAACAAGTCATGGTTGGCCTACATCCCATTCCACACCCTAACTGAAATGTTCCACGGACAACTCCTCCATTACCCCAGCTTTTACAGCAGCGCAAGTAACTTCATTTCCCCCCAGTCTTTCTGTTAAGTCCCCATTGTGTGATGACCTTAGGTAAATAAACCATCAGGCATGCTCTTGACTTAAACCCCACCCCCACTTTGTTCACCCACACTCAAACTTACAAACAAACAAAAAACAGAAAGAAAGAAAAGTGCTCTTCTAGTTTCTGAGTTAAAACACAGGCAAAGGAGATTTCGAGTGGTTGTGTAAATGGAACAGAGAACAATAAGAGCTCTTATACTATTTCAAATGTCAAAAGAATCCATTAGGATGACTCTCGATGCTCAGTCCTAACTCTCACAGATTTAAAAAGCTTTTCAGTTATTACCTTAACCTCATTATCACAATTAAAGTCAGGAAGAACAGACTAAACAGATTAATAAGGTAACAAGGGTATTAGGAAATGAGAAAATACTTTATTGCAAGGCAAACACATGTTACCTTTACACACGTAAGTTACAGAAAATAAGGAAAGAAACTGAAAGACCCTCATCTTTTGAGGGTAATTTTCCCCCAAAACTCATGAATTCATTTACTGATAAATATTGATTTGTGCCCTGAAAAATCAATGTAATTGGAATACAAACTCAGACAGAAATGGTCTGTGGCCTCACAGGCCTTTGTTCTGTATCCGTGCTGTCTAATACGGCAGCCACGAGCATCTCGCGGCCACTTAAAGTAACTGGCATGAAACAAACCTAAACCGTCAGCTCCTCGGTCTCTCGAGGCACATGAGGCTCTCAGCAATCATACGGGACAGCACAGACGTGTGCTATTTCCAATACTAACGGAAAGTTCTACTGGACAGTGTTGGCCTAGATTATGGTAGCGCTTCTCTTAGTTGGCTGAACATAAAATGAAGTTTAACTTTTTTTCCCCTTAAAAATACAAAATGTTAAAAAAAAAAAGTACAAAACGTTTACCACCTGCTTCCTGGAAAAGTATGATGTGACTGTCTTTCTAGATAAGTATCTATTATATTAAAATACTGAGGAAAAACCTCTTGCTACTTGACCCATATATTAAATCAACTTGATAGCTTTTACCAAGCTGAAACATTACATCAGGGAAATGAGCATTTCATCATCAATAACTATTTTCAATCTTATGAGCTTCAAAACCACTCTCAATTGCAACTTTCAGTAGATCCTCAACTTGTCCTGGAAAGGGAAGAACTCAGGTGGCCACACGCCTCTCGTTCACGTGGAAAACAGACCCTCCTGCACCTTTGCCCAAGTGCCAGGCAGGTAGAAGGCACTCAAAGACCTGTGGCAGAAAAGGTCAGTGTGCTGTTAAAGACATTAAAAACTTGCCGCCAAAAACAAAACAAAAAGCCATACGATATTCCACAACCATAGGTACTAGTGGGGCTGCAAGTCTTTGCTGGTCCTAGCCGACTGAAGGACTTACTGCTGTGGGTCCCGGAGCATGAAAGACTTCACTCTACTTCACAGTTGCCCCACAACTATAAAACTAATCTAGAATTTTCTTTTACTTAGCTGTGCGATAAGACTGGCTTTTAAATAAGTACAAAAGTTTTCTTATAAATGAAAGAGAAAACTAATTCAAAAACAAACCTTGTACAAATGCTTCCAGGGAGAATTTAAAACAGATATATCAAATAGTTTCCATTATCCTCAAAGAGCTATCCACAATAGTTTACTGTTACAACGGTCTTCTTTTCAATAGTAAGTAAGGAACCCTTACAGAGAGGAGAGGCTTGGTGGCCTGGTGCATTATGCTGGGCTGCTAGCCGCTCAATCAGCATTCTACTCCTGTAAAGATTTCAGCCTCAGAAACCCACAAAGGCGGTTCTATTCCGTCCTGTAGGGTCCATGGGAGTTGAAATCATGTGATGGCACTGGGTAAGAAAATATTTTGGTAAAAAAGTTGGTACAAAAATATTTTGTTGATGTGTTAAGAGCTGTATGAGCCCCTAATAAAATGATTAAAATATATTAAAATATTCCCTTTGCAGGTATTTCGATTTGTAATTTTTAGTGTAAAAACAAGACTCGAAGCCTTTTCAATGATTTAAAAACTGCCTATGCAGCGGGATGAAGGTGATTGTGATGGAGAAGTTGTTTCCAAAGTGAGGAAAATTTGCATAACGTTAAAGTGTACAAGGTGCGAACTGTCTGTATCTCAAAAACCTCAATTATTCCTGAAAGATCGTTCCATCAAAATTGGAGATTGTTTTCAAGATGAAAAGGCGGGTTCACATTAGAAAGCCAATCAATGTAATTATCATATAAACACAACAAAGGAAAAGAACCATATGATCATCTCCATCCCAGCACTAAAGCCCAACACCCTTTCAGGGTGACAGCCAATCAAGCTAAGATTGAAGGGAAACTCCTCACTGTGGTAAACAGTATTTATTAACAGTGTGCGGCTAATACCACATTCAACTGGGAGTGAGAGCGAGCTTTCCCCTTCCAGTCAAGCAAAGGGCAAGGACGCTCGCTCTCCCAAGGCTATTCAATATTGCACTCACAGTCAAGACAGAGCAATTAGGCAAGGAAAAGAAAAGATATCTGAGATATGCCGTCAATTAATATGACCTTTCTAGCCATCATCTTTTGTGATGTATTGAAAATTCTAGCCTCTATGCCTGTGGTTATAATCTCATTGTGGAGGAAGCTCCATCAATGGGCAGGATTAAGATGGGATTTATTCTGAGTCTCCCCTTGACTAGAAGGTATAAATCAAGTCATCAGACAAACACCTCCGAGACAGCCATTCCTCTGTGTGTGTAAGAGGAGGCCTGGTGGCGGAGGGGCCACACACGGGCTGCTAACCACACTGAAGTGCAAGCTCAGCAGCTTGAAACCATCAGCAGCTCCGTAGGAGAAAGACAAGACTTCCGACTCCAGTAGAGAGTTAATAATCTCCGAACCCCAGAGGAGTTTTCACCAGCCCTACAGGTGCTGTGAGCTGGACTGATGGCGGGGAGTTTATTTTGTTCTGTCTATATATATCAGAGCCATCTTAGAAGCAGGAAGAAACAGAACTCCTGGGGCCAGCAAGAAGAACCACTACCAGCAGAGGGGGTTAGAAATCTCTACTCAAAGAGCAGAGGCAGTAGAGGCCCTGCCACACCAAAGCCAAGAGACCTTGAGACAGAGCAGAGGCGGTGCGGAGACTCTGAGGCTGTGAGGCAGAGCAGCAGGTGGGCTTCTGGGGTCACTGAACCAGAGGTCAAGGGACCGTATGGCTGACAGGCTAAGAACCAGAGAGACTTCCGGCGGAAAGGCACTACTGTGGACAGAAGACTAAATGTTTAATGTTTTCTGATAGTGGCTTTTGGTAACCTATTCTTTTCCCTAATCAACCCCCTGGGGGCACAGTCTGTTTCTCAAGAGAAAGAAGTGGCTTCTGCTCTGCAAAGAGTTACAGTCTCAAAACCCAATGGGTCAGTTCTACGCTGTCCAATAGGGTCCCTAGGAGTTGGAATCGGCATTCATGGCAGCGAGAACGCTGAATATTTGGGGCTCAGTGGCCATTGCAACAGTTTATCTAACCCCACAGAGAGGTAATGTTATGGAGGAATGATTGGTGTTGGCACAGGATGAGAAGGATGGAGGAGCAGGGAGGGATGTCCAATCTCTTGTCTCATGGCAATAGGCCTTGGACTGTGAAGAACAGAGGAGGTCAGAATGGTGGCCCCCACACTGTCCTCCTCCCTATCCGAATCCAGAAAGAAAATGTGACGCTCCCTTTCACAGATGACATGAGCCCCCAAAGAAGCTACAAGAATGCTACTGGTGCTGTTATTGTGAGGCGCCACGGATTCGGGTCCAGTCGATGGTGACCCTGCGCACAACAGAAGGAAACGTTGCCCGGTCTGGCGCCAGCCTCACAGCCGTTCCAAGAACACTCCGAGAGCTAATAAATGAATTCAGCCAAGTCTAAGGATATGAGCACAACACATTTATGTCAACTGGACTTCTCTACATCAGGCATGAGCGGATCTGGAAAGGAAATTAAAGAATTATAGCTGAAAGAACAAAATATCTAGGTATAAATTTAAGCAGGAAGGTAAAAGACGTATTTACTTAAAACTATGCACCATGACTAAAAGAAAGCGAAGAGTCAAATAAATGGAACATCTCATGGTCAAGGATTCCTAACAAAGCCATGGCCAACATGTGGATTCCAACTCAGAGAGCCTACAGAGTCCTCACAGCGTTTCTTTCCAAAGCTGTAAATCTTTACAGGAGCGGTGGGCCTCACCTTTCTCCCACAGGGCAGCTGAACACAACAGTCGCCAAATACAGTTACGAAGTAGCAACGAAAATAACTCTATGGTTGGTGGGGTCACCACCACATGAGGAACTGTGTTACAGGGGCATTAGGAAGGTTGAGCACCGCTGCTATAAACCAACTCCCAATTCTCAGGGCAAAACAACTCCATTACTCCCTTAAATTCTCCTATAAGCTCATCTACTGATTGGTCTTCACTTACTTCATTTATTCCTCTATTGCAGGCGTCCTCAAACTGCGGCCCACCGAGGACATTTATCCGGCCCACCGGATGTTTTTGCCCCATTTGTTTTTTTACTTCAAAATAAGATTATGTGCAGTGTGCATAGGAATTTGTTCATAGTTTTTTTAAAAAAAACAAACAAACTATAGTCCGGCCCTCCAACGGGTCTGAGAGACAGTGAACTGGCCCCTGTTTAAAAAGTTTGAGGACCCTGCTCTATTGTATAAGACATTCTTCTAAAGCTGCTTCCTCCTCTAGTTTCCAAAGACTGAAAGAGCATGGTTTTCTCCTATTCTCTGCTATTGTTATTGCTCATTCTGGCGCCATGCCCCATGCCCCCACTCTCACCCCCACTAATAAACCCCTCAAACTCACTCTGAGCAGATTCTGACTCACGGTGACCCTAGAGGACAGACCAGAACTGCTCCATAAGGTTTCTTGAACTGTAAATCTTCATGGAACCAAACAGCCTCATCTTTTTCCTAGGGAGCAGCTGGTGAACTTGAACCGCTGACCTTATGGTTAGCAGCCCAATGTTTGATTTGCTGAGCCACCAGGGAACCTCTCCTCCCCAAAATAAGCCAAACTCACTGCAAGCGAGTAGTCTGGCTCTTAGCAACTCTATAGGACAAGTAGAAGTACCCATGTGGGAGTCTGAGCCTGTAACTCTTTCCCTGAAGTAGAACGCCTCGTCTTTCTTCTGCAGAGTGGCTGGTGGTTTCAAACTGCTGACCTTGCAGTTAACAGCTCAACGAGTCACCTACTCCTCAGAAATGACTCCTGTACTCCAAGCCCTACCCCTCGAGTCATGTACCTCCAACTTCCCCAGCTCACTGTCTCCCTCTGAATGAATGTGCCACAAAAACCTCAAAATTCAACATCAACAAAAGCGTCTACCCTTCTGTTACTGTTTTCCCTTTTCCTCTTGTGCTCATGAGCAGGACCAAAATCTTTCAAGTCATCCAGGGGGAGACCTCCTCTGCACACAACGAATGTGTCCGGCAGCACCGGATACCAGGAATAAAACAAGTAGGACACAACTGCCCACCAGGAACGCAGGCTGGTATGCTTCCAGGCAACACATCCACCCCATCACTGCAACACATCTTGCACTTGGGCCATGAAAATCACCTCCTAAAACGTCTCTTTGGATTGTCACCTCCTGCCCCCACCTCAATGCATCCTTCACATGGTACCTACTATTTTTCTCAAGCAGGTGGTCACACCACTCAGCTTTCTCAAAAGGCAGCAATGATTCCCAGCGCTTACAGAGTTTAACATGACCTTGCCGGCAACTCTCTGATGGTTCCCATGACATGGTCTTGTGCATGTTTAAGTTGACTTGATCCTTCTCCTTTTTCCCACACATTCATGCCTGTGCACCTGCTATTCCCTCAGGTCACCTCCTCCATAAAAAGTCCCTTGGTTGATGTTCAGAATTAACTGATCCGTCTCTTAACTTTACATAGCACAATACCTGAATCTCTAGTTACTGCAATTCCACTGCACTCTGAATCATGTTTAGATGTTCACCTGCCTCTTAGAGTAGGTCATCAATTCCTACCTGCCACTAATTAGCTGGGCAATTCTGAATAAGTGATTGCATTGTCTGAGGTTCAATTTTCTCATCAGCAAAATTTAGGAGTTGGTTAAGTAACTGCTAATGTCTCTTAAAGTTCCCATAAGAATGACTCTTCATAATTTTTGGAAAAGGCAGCAGAGAGAGAGCACAGTAGCAAGCATGGACTTGGTGATCAGACAAGTAGGTTTGACCCAGCTCTACAACCTAACTCTCAACAATGGGGGTACTGCTTAACATTACTGTGCCTCCCTTATCTATACATTGGAAATAATAAATGTGATCTGTTGGAATTCTTTCCGTTTTGCTAAACAATAGCTTTATTCAGACATAATTCACATATCCAATGTGTAATTCACTCATTTAAAGTGGGCCAATTATTGGTTTTCGTATATTCACAGAGTTGTGCAACCATTACCACAATCAATCATAGAACATTCTCAAGATTCCAGAAAGAAACTGTATGCTCATTAGCAATCACCCACATGCCTTCCTCCCCATACCCTCCAAGCCAGGGGTCCTCAAACTACAGCCCGCAGGCCACATGCGGCCGCCAAGGACATTTATCCAGACTGCCGGGTGTTTTTGCCTGTTTTGTTTTTCACTTCAAAATAAGATGTGTGCAGTGTGAATAGGAATTTGTTCATAGTTTTGTTTTGTTTTTTAACTATAGTCTGGCCCTCCAACGGGTCTGAAGGACAGTGAACTTGCCCGCCCCCCGGTTTAAAAAGTTTGAGGACCCCTGCGTCTAAGCCATAAGCAGCCACTTCTCTGCTTGCTATCTCTCAGCAGGATTTGAGTATTCTGGACATTTCCGATCAACAGAATCATAGTACATGCATTTCTTAGGTGAATAGCTTTTTTCATTTAGTGCATTTTTTCCATGTATATCTATGATGTTGCATGTAACAATGCACCATTCTTTTTACGGGCAGAAATATTCCACTAGGAAGACACACCATTTTACTTTTTCTTCCTTTTTTTTCAGTTTCTTTTATTTTTATTCAGATTTATTTCAGGCAAAAAGCATTGATATATTCAGCTTTCTCAATGTAGCATTAGCTGATAAACCCACCTGCCACTACATACAGGAGATTTTAGCAAGATTATAATTTTTAAATTATCATTTTATTGGGAGCTCTTACAGATCTAAAAATCCATTGTGTCAGGCACATCTGTGCATAAGTTACCATCATCCTTTTCAAAACATTTCTTTCTACTTGAGCCTGGGTATCAGCTCCTCTTTTTTACCCTCCCACTCCCACCCTCCAATCCTCGTAAACCCTTGATACATTATAAATTATTATTTTCATCTTATACCTTCCGCTGTCTCCCTTCACCCATGTTTCTGTTGTCCATCAACCTGGGTGGGGGGTTATATGTCAATCATAACAATTGGTTCCCTCTTCATATCCCCACCTTCCCTCTATTCTCATGGTATTGCTACTTTCATTATTGTTCCTAAGGGGTTAATCTGTCCTGGATTCTGTGTGTCAAGAGCTCTTATCTGTACCAGTGTACATGCTCTGGTCTAATCGGATTTGTACGGTAGAACAGGGGTCATGCTAGTGAGGGGAGGAAGCATTGAAGAACTAGAGGAATGTATGTTTGGTCAGTGCTATGCTGCACCCTGGCTGGCTCGTCCCTTCCTTGTGACCCTTCTGTGAAGGGAATTCCGATTGTCTACAGATGGGCTTTGGTGAGTTTCCACTCAGCCAGCCCCTCATTTGCATGGATAGGATTGTTTGTATTGAGTCTTCTGATGCCTGACACCTGATCCTGTCAACACTTCATGATCGAACAGCTGTACACCATTTTTCTAATCCACTCATTGGCTGATGGCAACTTGGGTTGTTTCCACGTCTATAATGAATACTGCTACCCTCTCAGCTTTAAGTAATCCAAGCACTGCACTAAACTGTAACTAGGGAGGCAGAATTTGGCTTCAAGCCATCAGCATCAGGCTACGTTTGTTCACAGTTCATTATCAGGAGCTGCCTGGTGACAAAAGAGCTTCAATAACTCCACGCCTTCTCACACTCAAACCTACAACTAGGAGAAAAGCGAGGCTTCTTTCGGACCCTCAAGTCAAACGCCTACCTCTGATGGGCTCGCTGGCTGTGGCCCGGAGGAGGCAAGCACCAGCTCTAACAGCCCCACTCCACCCCTGGAGTGTGTGTGTGGGCATGGGGGGGGTGGAGAGATAGAGGAACCCAAGATGCTGGGTCGGACATAATCCCATAGGACTGAAGCCTTTTCCGAGTAAGCTAAGGAGCCTTGGCAGTGCTAACCAGGAGCTGCAATGATAACCATTCTGCGGAGGAAAGATGAGGCTGTCCCAGAAAAGATTTATAATCTCGGAAACCCTGAACAGCAGTGTTTCCCAGAGTGGGTGACACCCGAAGGGGCACTGGAATAATTTGGGGGGAGCTGCAAAAGCATATACCTACTCTTTATCCTGGATTATGGGTTTTAGTACATACAAGCTTTTAATTGAGGAATTTTTCTCTGAAAAGGGCAAGTCTGGGTATCTATACATAGGGTCACTACGGGCAAAATGACAGCAGAATTGGTTTTCCAGAAAATAAATTGATAGTAACCTCAATTCAGAATTGACTCAACATGATAGTTATAGATTCAGTAAAATGCTCAATACATAGTACATGCTCAATAAACGTTAGCTACTAATATTAGCTATTATTTGTCTTAGAATAAGCCACATGACGATTATTAGACTTTTCAAAAGCAACATGTTAAGTTGATAAGAATTCAATGTCATATATACTCAGCTTAACATTAAAGCATGCTCAAATTATATTTGCTTTGCTTTTTTTTTTCAGGATAAAAAGTAAGACTGCATCCCTATCACAGTTTTAAAAATTTAAGGAAAGAATTGAACTTATTTTCGAAGTTTTCAGACATCTGGGTTAGAGTCCAGGGTCTCTGCGCGAGACGTTTCAGGGCTTGTGTGAACCATGCTGGAGAGAAACCGGGAGAAAGGCCCACAGTGCCACAGAAGCATCTTCAACGCCAGCAGCCTGGTGGGCAGCCCTGGCATTCACCAGATACTTCACTAGCCAAAGTTCCCAACTCTGTCTACAAGCAACTCTTTTCACAAGAAAATAACATTTTGGTTTATTTTTATAAACTAGCAAAAAACTAGAATCCCCTTTATAAAAAATGATTTTCAGCTTTTCCCAGAATATACTTTTTGCATAAAGTTAGGGATACCAATGCAGAAAACAAAAACCAAAATGTGATTTCCCTCTCAGTCCGTTTGCCTACACAGCGTGAAACAGCCACAATACCCATGACTGTGGCCCCGATATCTTTTGGTGTCATCCATCCCTTATGACCCAATCCAGGTCACCTCCTGCCCACTCCCATGAGCTATTTAGGAGTGAAAGACCGAGAGCGATCACCTTGATGAGCAGCCACTACCTCTTCATGATTTCCACATCTCTTCCCTGGAATTCACTTGGAGGACACGGGATTAAACAGCTCTCCAATGACCTCCAGGAGTTATCATGGAGAAAATTGAAGCTGTGCATGCTGAAATGCTTAAGAAAATATTTCTTATTGTAACTCCATAACTCTCCTTTTTTTAATTCTAAAAATTCCTGAAATACAACTGAAGCTCCATAAAAATAATGACAGCTGTCACTGAGTACTGACCATGCGCAGGATAAATATCATCTCCCTTAATCCTCACATAGCTCAGTGACTCTCGGAGGAGTGACTGTCATTAGCTCTATGTTAGGACAGAGAAAGGGAACCTCCGAACAATTAAACAACTTACCTAACGTGACTGAGAAAAGTGACCTACCAAACCCTGAAGCCTGCTCCGCTGCCTCTGACAGCAGGACCAGCCTCACACAAGACTATTGTGAGACGAAGGCGACTTTGGAAAAAAGGAAAGTATCACATCCTCTCTTGTTAGCTGGGGAAGTGGCATAGCCTTTGCCTACACAAGGGAACTATATACTTCCAGTAACTGGGCTCAAAACTTTCAGAGGGTAGAGTTTCAAAGCCTAGGATCCTCTCCAAGGTAAACTTATCCTCAAGTGTACTTTCACTTGATCACAAAGACACACAGGTAGGGGGCATCCGCAGGGCTGAGCGAAAGAGGAGAACGGATCTGCTCTTACTGGTTCGACCTTTGGGGCACTGGTTACTTACTACATGAAGGTTACAGTTGAAGACTAAAAGACTTGGCAAAGGCTGCCCAACAGCAGAGCGTAGATAATGGCCATGCACTGTACACAGAAAACAGCTGAAATGATGGCAACAGTGTTATAATAAATATTTCAGTGTACATAAAATACAAGTAAGACTTCACCATACAGCTACAATGGGGGTGGGGAGAGAAGAGTGCTGAAAGCTAAGGTAGGAAACAGGTCACACTTTAAAAAAATTTCTTAAATAGACTAAACATTTCCATATCAAGCCAACTTCTACCCCACTTGGACAGAAATTTAATCAGGCTTATCTTCATATATGACAGATATGACAGGTGAAGGGTCCTATGACATAGGTGAACCTTGGAAACAGTATGCTGAGTAGAACAAGGCAGACACAGAAGGACAAATATATGATCCCACACTCAGGAAACATCCAGAACAGCCAAGCAGACCAACGTTCCTTAGAGACTGGTTACCAGGGACAGGAGAGGAATGTACTGTTTAAGGGAGCTCTGGTGGCAGAGTGGTTAGCAGTTTGAAGCCACCAGCCACTCCATAGGAGAAAGAGAAGGCTTTCTATCCCTGTAAAGAGTTAGGCTCAGAAACCCCCAGGGGGCAGTTCTACTCGGTCCTCTATGGTCACCATGAGTTGACAGTGAATGGAGAGCAGTGAGTGAAGTTTCTGTGAAGGGTAATGAAAAATCCGAAAACAGAGAATGGTGATGATTGTACAAATGGCAACTGTAAATAGTCTCAATGAGGGCCTCTACTCAAGTACTCCCTCAATGCAAGAATACTTTCTTCTATTAAATTGGCATTCTATGATGCTCACCCTCCGGATACAACCGCTGCAAACAAAGCGGGTGAATAAGCAAATGTGATGAAGAAAGCTGATGGTGCCCGGCTATCAAAAGATATAGTATCTGGGGTCTTAAAGGCTTGAAGGTAAACAAGTGGCCATCTAGCTCAGAAGCAACAAAGCCCACATGGAAGAACACACCAGCCTGTGTGATCACGTGGTTCCAAAGGGATCAGGTATCAGACATCACAGAACAAAAAATCATATCATTGGGTGCAGACCTCCATGATACGATCGCTGAGGTCAAACGGGTGCATAAGCAAATGTGGCGAAGAAAGCTGATGGTGCCCGGCTATCAAAAGAGATAGTGTCTGGAGTCTTAAAGGCTTGAAGGTAAATAAGCGGCCATCTATCTTAAAAGTAACAAAGCCCAGATGGAAGAAGCACACCAGCCTGTGCGATCACAAGGTGTCGAAGGGATCAGGTATAAGGCATCATCGGAAAAAAAAAAATCTTACCATAGTGAATGAAGTGCAGCCACTGGAGATCCCCTTGCAGAGGGATCTAGGGGAGGAGATGAGTTAGTCAGGGTGCAATGTAGCACCGATGAAGAATTCAGCTTTCCTCTAGTTCCTAAATGCTTCCTCCCCCCCAACTACCATGATCCTAATTCTACCTTGCAGGACTGGATAGAGCAGAGGTTGTACACTGGTGTAGATAGGAGCTGGAGGCACAGGGAATCCAGGGTGGATGATACCTTCAGGACCAGGGGTGTGTGTGGTGATACTGGGAGGGTAGAGGGAGAATGGGTTGGAAAGAGGGAACCAATTACAAGGATCTACATATGACCTCCTCCCTGGGAGACGGACAAAAGAAAAGGGAGTGAAGGAAGACGTCGGACAGGGCAAGATATGACAAAATAATAATTTATAAATTATCAAGGGCTCATGAGGAAGGGGGGAACGGGGAGGGAGAGGGGGAAAAAAGAGGACTTGATGTAAAGGGCTTAAGTGAAGAGCAAATGCTTTGAAAATGATGAGGGCAATGATTGTATGGATGTGCTTTACACAACTGATGTATGTATGGATTGTGTATGAGCCCCTAATAAAACGCTTTTTAAAAATTCATAAATAAAACCTAAAAAAGGAAAAAGTCTCAGTGAACATGTAAAAATGATTGAAGAAGTGACAAATCTTTTCTATACTTCACAAGAAAAAAACTTTTTAAAAGTATTTCTCATTCATTCTTGAGAAATTCAAATTTCAAATATTTTTAAAATAAAATTTTAAGTTATGCCAAAAAAAAGTATTTCTCATTCAGAGAAAGAGGATACATTTTCAATTTTCTCTTTTTTGGACCACATTGACAGCAGGACTGGGCTTCTGTGTCTGCGTTTGTCTTCCAGCAGCTCCAAAGGCCAGGGGTGAACTCGGGGCTCTGTGCCAGCACACTGAGCCGACTGCGGCACCGAAGGACAGACAACTTTAATCAAGGCTTTGCCCGTTGCCCAAAGGCCGCGAGAGGGCCACGTCTCCGCCTGCCAACTGTCTCAGAGCAAGACCATTCTTTCCACTGTATCAAGAACACAAGTCGACACCAAATTATATTTTAAAAGTGGTCTCCTGATGCGTAGGATGACTGAAACTGCTGGTTGAGGTGCTCTGTAAAACCCTTGCCACCCTGTGCACCCTCAGATCCACAATCTGACCTCTGTGAGAGGGTGTCAGCTTCAACAGGAATGCTTCGACTAACCTCCTGATATGTTCGATTTTAGGATAAGACACATTACACACCACCACCATCAACACCCCACCCACTCACTGCAAAGGAAAAAAGAAAATTGTCAAGAAGATATTCCAGAAATAAATGAAAATCACGAGTAGCATGAAATTCCCTGTCAGTGACTGCAATAGGTGGCGGGCATGGAGTAACCCTAGCTGTCAGGAGCAGAGGGAGCACCTGGTGACCAGAGGACGCACCCAGCCAGGGAACTGAAGGATTCCCAAAGCCTGGAACTGCTTCTAAGTGGATTGCCCATCTTACCTCTACTCCACAATCTCAATTAAATTCTGCTTTCTGGGTTAAATCTTGTTCCCCCTCCTCTTCCTCCTGACCTGTATATTAAACCCGCCAAACACATACTCACACAATCCATCCATAGGCTCAGGAGTGTGGGCGCCTGCAGGCTCCTGCACTTCCTGCTCAGCTACAGCAAGAGACAGTCCTGTGTTTCCAACATGCTCAAGCTGAAAACATCCCAATCCCATCCAGGTACATAGACCTCAAAATACATCAGGGCCTTTTCATAAAAATAATCTCTCAAAAGAAGCTAGTCTCCTTATATTCTAATCCTTACAAAGGCCTTCCTTCAGTAAGAGTGCAAGGTCACATACCTCATTTCTAACATGATGGTGGGGGGTAGAGTCTCCAAGACAGTAAGAAGTTAAAGCAAGCAACCAAGGATCACAGTAATGCCAAGATTAGGCGCCGGGGTAGCAGATGGGTAGGTGCTTGCCTGCCAGCAGAGAGAGGTTGGTAGTTCGAACCTACCCTGGGGCATTTGCTAAGACAGGCCATGTGATTTGCTTCCAAAAGGTCACAGCCTTGAAAACCCCTAAGGATCAACTCAACTCTGTACACATGGCACGAACGACAAGGTAGATGGCAGACGCTGAGAAGATGTGACCGGTGCGATGTGACCGAGACTGATCAGTCAGAGAGAAACAGGTTCCGGAGCCCTGGTCAGACTGAGAAAACGGGGAGGGGACATTTGGGGAAGAAAGCCTAAAATCTTCAGTTTTTGTTTTTTTAATCCAAAAGAGTTTTTGCAAAGGAAAGGAAAAGTTCATGATTTTACAGCCTTAAAATCATTTTAATCAATATTCATTTAGGACACTTATATACAACCCAATAGAATCAATTTAAAAGGAGGCAAACTTATTTCTCAGAATGTGACCTCATTAATGCTGTACACAAGCCTTTTAAAGAATCACTTTAAAAAGCAACAGGGTAAGTCATTAAAAATTATGAAGACAACCAAATGTAAATCCATCGATGGACTGAGGGCAAGAACTGTCCCAGTGTTTCACACATAGCTTAGGTGCAGCCTAGGGGGAGCGCCATCAGAGGCAGATTTTAAAGTACTACAGTGACCTACAATGCCAATACCCTCAGAAATGTTCCCTTTGCAACATACACACAAACACCACAATTAAATACTCCCAAACCAAACAGGACAGATCTTAGGGAGGGATCGGTATTAAGCAGACAGTACGTGCCTCAGGCAGTTAGTTATACGATACCGTTATTGTCGCCCGCACACTGCTGGGAGTTTGTGCTGCGCTGTCTCCAAGCACTGCATGGAGGCTGTTTCAATGTGGTCTCTAACGACCGTCCACCTGCCAGAGCCAAAGGCAACATAGTGCTCATCTCCTTCGAATCCTTTGGGGGTTCTTTTTGGTGCAGTCTAATATTATTGACCACAGCCTACTAGGAGTGCTTTATTCCCTCCGTTTCTGTGAAACAACTTTCTCCAGATCCTCCACCTGTTCTTGTGGCTCCTGTGTATCAACTCCACCTGTGCTTTCTTCTCTTCACAGTCAACATCTTTATCTGGTTACCACCATCAGCTACACCTGGCAGCTCCCAATTTACCCGAGCTCTTCTCTGGGTTCC
This sequence comes from Tenrec ecaudatus, assembly GCF_050624435.1. NCBI lineage: Eukaryota > Metazoa > Chordata > Mammalia > Afrosoricida > Tenrecidae > Tenrec > Tenrec ecaudatus. The sequence goes on from NC_134538.1 coordinate 124,704,260, forward strand.
AGGGGCAAACCCTGAGCAAATATCTCCAACAAAAATCACGCCGAGGCCTCTAAAACCTGGTCAAAATCATCCTTAACTTTCCCCCAAACCTGCTCAATATTTGGCTATTTTGAGGAATAGCAATACCCAAAACCAAACCCACTCCCATCAAGTCAATTCCAACTCCTAATAACCCTTTCTAGGGTTTCCGAGACTAAATCTTTACGAGAGCAAACAGTCTCCTGGTCTCCCAGGGAAGGGCTGGTGGATCTGAACTACAGGCCTTGCTGTCAGCAGTCCAAGGTTTACCTGACAGCCACAGAGCTCTGAGGAATAGCAAGAACCCAAAACCCACTGCCACTGACTCTATTCTGATGCATAGCAACCTTTCACAGGGCTTCTAGGGGTGTGGTGGGAGCAGAAAGGCTCATCTTTCCCCGTGGAGCAGCTAGGAGCTTTGACTTGCCAATCTTGGAGCCCAAAGCATAACCCACTGCACACGAGTGCACTTGGAAAACCTAAAAGATAGGATTTTTTTTTAATGGGCAAGTGACTTAAAACAGGTACTTCGCAAAACTGAAATTCAAATGTGCAAAAACATGTGAGGCTGCATTTCAGAAAAATGCAATCGAGACTCGAAAGAGCTAACATTAAAGCGTGACACTCGAAAGAGCAGCGCTGTGGAGCAGACAATGCAGGCAGGAGCATAAAATAGTCCAATCAAACGGCTTCACAATAAAGATGAGGAATTACACCCATTCTATGACCCAGCAATTCCATTAGTATATCCCTAACAGAAATAAGTGCACTTGTCCACTCACAGACATATATTTTTATTTATTAGGCTATTTTATTTTACCCTCACTTGTATTGTTGCTTTACCTGATTCATTATTTTATTTATAATGGTTCAAAATAGAGGGAAGAGGATACTCATCAATAGAAGGATAGATAAGTAAAGTTGTGCTGTATCCTTTCCATGGAATTCTACAGTGCAAAAAACAAAGAACAAGCAGATAGAACCACTGTAGCAAGCATGGGTAAATCTCAGATAGTACATCCACGGGGAAGAAACCATGTACAAACATATACTTTCTCTGATTCCCTTTCTAGAACTTCAAAATTAGCACTTGTCAGTAGACCTAGAACAGTGTCAGGACACAGACTCGGGAGGGCATAAGGAACTGCAGATGGTATTGGGAGGATTCTATATCCTGACATGAGTGGGGATGGCAGGACTATATGTGAAAAGTCATCAAACTGCACCCCTAAGATTAGTACACTCTATGTCCTTTACTATGCAAGGCATAGCGCACTCTTTTTAAAACTAGCAAAGTATTACACAAGTCTGGGAGGAAAACAGACTAAAATACTTGATGGAGCTACAGTTGATGTTTCTGTCTAAATTTTATTCCACGACAAAACCTATTTCATTTTTTAAATAATGCTAATCGTTTCTCAGCCTTTTGGTTATGATCAAGCAAAAAATCATGCTAAAATCTTAACAATGCTCATCACACTGTCCTACAATAGTCAATTTATACAACAGTCTCCTTTTACAAGTACCTAGCAGCTTACACCAGGCTCTGTTTGTTTTTTCTTCACCATATCCAACACATTGCCCGGCAATGTTACCTGCTTCATGTGTGTTGGTTGTATTGAATTGCATAGCTGTCAAGCAAAGTGCTTGTTAAAGAAACAAAGGCATAGCAAAAAGTCAAAATAGGTGATCTGCTTCCAAAATCACAGACTAATAAACCTGAGTTCATACAACAAAGAAGGGTTAAGGCTTACCTAATAAGAAGGATCAATACTGGAATCACACACCTGTGATTACTGGCCCAAGCCTATCTTTTTCTGTGTCAGTTAGAATCCACCCACGACACTATGAGGAACAGAGAGGGAGAGAGAGAGAGAAACACGACAGGACAGACAACTCACCATTTTGACTAGGGACACAATAGGAGGTCTCAGAAAACAGGAGAAAAACGTAGCGCCAAATTCCTAAAAAAGGAATCCTAAAAATTCTGATTGATTAGGTTCCAAATAGAGCCCAGGGATCTGTAGTTTCACCAGGTCCCCAGAAGATTCCAATGAGTAGCCAGGTTTGGGGACAGAGGAACACACAAGTCCTACTGCCCTAAACCAACCGTAGAGCTTGGAACTGAAGTTGTTTCTGGAGGCCACCTTTCAGGCAAAGGACAGACTCAAAGCAAAACGAAACTCACTGCTATCGAGTCAATGTCGATTCACAGCGACCCTCTAGGACAAGGTAAAACTGTCCCTGTGAGTTTTTGAGACTGTAACTCTTTATGGCAGTGGGTCTCAACCTTCCTCATGCCTCGACCCTTTAATACAGTTCCTCATGTTGTGGTGACCCCCAACCATAAGTTATTTTCATTACAACTTCATATTGTTATGAGTCAGGCGGCTCTGTGAAAGGGTTGTTCGACCCGCCCCAAAGGGGTCGCGACCCACAGGTTGAGAACCGCTGCTTTATAGGAATAGCAAGCCTCATCTTTCTCCAGCAGTGAGAGGCTGGTGGTTTTGAACTGCTGACCTTGCAGTTAGCAGCCCAACTCATAACCACTATGCCTCAAAGGCTCCTATAAGGATAGACCAGAGTACAAAATAAAGTATCACCAATGAGCAATGTGCTTCCTTAAACAATCAAATATACGAACCTAATAGTCAACATTTACCCAAAAGTACAGAGGAGGAAGCAGGGAGAGGAGGTGAAGTTATATCAATGGAAACAAAACAAACAGAATGTAAATCATGATAATGACATACTGAAACAAATGTCATGGAATACTGTGTATAAAAATTGTTCAATGAAAACCTAATTTGTTACATAAATTATCACATAAAACAGATTTTTAAAAATCCTCCCTCTATCCTGTTTATTGATACAAAAACTTGTACCCAAATAGTGTTCAGCAACTTTATTTGTAAGGAACTACTCAAATGTCAACAGGTAAACGAATAAAATATTGTACAACTATACAATGGAATAAGACTCGGCAGAATAAATTGATACAAACAACAAGGATGATTCTCCACATCATGTTATGGAGGAGGAGGGCGGAGTAAATCCCAAAATGTTACATACTATGCAATTCCATTTGTATACCTCTTAGTAGTACAGAAGTTACAGTGGAGAACAGAACCAGTGTTTGCCAGGGACAAGGGTTGGGTGGGGATGTGTAACTACTAACGGATAACAAGGATGCATTTCTTTGTAGGGAAGAAACAAGCCTGTATCCTCACTGTCGTTATCCCAAAACGCCAAAATCACTGCCACAGGGACGATTCTTACCCATAAAGGCCCTAGAGGACAGGGTAGAACTGGGCCTGTGGGTTTCTGAGATTGTAACTCTTTATGGGAGTAGAAAGCCTCATCTTTCTCCCAGGGAACAGCTGGTGGTTTCAAACTGTGGACCTTGCAGTTATCAGCTCAATGTGTAACCACTACACCACGACTCCCTCAGTGTGATGAGAGATGTGATAAAGTCTGATAGAATTATGAACTCACATACAGTACTTGTACTGGAGTGGCATTGTACCATGTCAGTTTCCTGATACTGATCATGTTCTATGGTAATGCAAGACTTTACCATAAAAGGACGCTTTGAGAAGGTATATGGAAGCTGTATTATTTCTGCAACTTCTTAAACTATTCAAAATAAGGTTTTCATTTAAAATTAAAAAAACACCGAGGGTCACAACCATAGACAAAAGGAGAAATTAAATGTGGTGTATCCACACAAGGGCCACACACATGTGTGGCCATGAAAGGAATGATGTACTGATACATGTTACAACATGGATAAACCTTGAAAACTGAGGCTAGGTGAAAGCCAGATGCAAAAGGTAACATACTTCAGAAATATTTTGGATTGTTTTTTGCAACTACCACAAAAAAGCAACGTCACAATAAAGCACATCAGATGATTCTGTTTGTTTTGTTTTTTCCCCCAGAGCATATAAAAGTTACGTTTGCATTAGAGTCTAGTAAGAAGCCCTGGTGGCATAGTGAATTACAAATTGGACTGCTAACTACAAAGTAAGCAGTTCGAATCCGCCAGCCACATCAAGGAGGAAGGTGAGGCTTTCTACTCAAATAAAGATTTACAGTCTCAGAAACCTGCCGGGGCAATTCTGCTTTGCCCTATATAGTCTCTATGAGTCAGAATTGATTAGATCAGTAGTTCTCAATCTGTAGGTCACGACCCCGTTGGGGGTCAGTCGAACAACGCTTTCACAGGGGTCATGTGATTCATAACAGTAGCACCATTACAGTGATGAAGTAGCAAGGAAAATAATGTTATGGTTGGGGGGGTCACCACACCATAAACTGTATTAAAGGGTCGCATCATTAGGAAGGTTGAGAACCACTGGACTAGATAGTAGTGAGTTTGGTTCCTTGGTTATAGTTTATTAAGTATGCAATAGCATTTTTTTCCCATTAGCATTTTGAAAAGGTATGAAATATTATGAGAATGCCCACAATGTGGCAGAGACAAGAAGAGAGCCATGCTGTTGGGGAAATGGAGATGATACACTTGTTAGATGCAGGAGGCTACAAACCTTCAATTTTTTAAAAAGCACCATATCTATTATAGCTACCGGGTGCGATAAAAATGAGGCACACTAAGGTGAGGTGCCCAGAATCAGCATACCCATTGCTTCAGAAAGCTGGTCACTGGCCATCAGGGTTAGACACAAAGGGCAAAAGGCAGAGCACTGCACACACAGGTTTCTCCTTCAGAGTGATGAAAATGTTGGGTCATTAGAGGTGATGGCTGCCTGCCTTTATGAATATGCTCATCAACACTGAATTATACACTTAAAAGACTAAATGTTACAGCACAAGTTATGCCTCAATAAGAAGCACTGCGTGCAAAAAATAGAGACTTTTTAAACATAGCTAAGTATACTCATGTCACAAGGCAAAATCTATCACAGGCTATGTCATTCCTATGATCTATGACTGACTGACTGGCAGTCCCTCTGTGCTGCCTGGTACAAAACAACACAATTAAATTCAACAAACTTAAACCCGCCAGCGCAATCTGATGAGGTGGAAAGTTTGCCTCAACTCAGCAGAAACATTGTAACCTTAGTCTTGATTACAAATTCTGGTCTCCTAAAAAAGTAAACCAGGAGCCAGGTTGGCAAGAGGGTGCTGCCGGCACTATTGCGCCCTTTCTCCTGGCCGCTGACCCCAGCCCGGCTCCAAAGCAGTCAGCGAGCTCAAAGTTTGACATTCGGGAGCAAAGAGTAAACCTGACTGGCTGCAAGTTGAGCTGCCCTTGGGCACCAGTCTTCCTGTGGGCCTCTCCCAGCAAGCAATGTAGTGGAGATGTTCTAGAGGAGAAAAGATGAAAGGGGTTGGAGTAAACTATTGAAACACTGACGCATGTGCTCCTTGTGGCAAGCACAGGGACGCTGGCCCCACCATCTTCTGAATGTACATGAGAGAGAACAGTTACATGTGAGTATGTGTCACCAGCATCTGTGTGCTGCTCCAAGTGAAAAATATGAAAGCATGTCTGTGTTCCTCACATATTGCATATTGTGCTAATCAGGCAGAAAATGTCAATTTTGAGGTATAATGTTAAAAGTGCTTCAATTTAGGAGGTGCATTGTGTTAAATGTACTAGTAGAAAAGGTTAAGCAATAAACATTCGACGCACATTTACAAAAGAAACAGTAACCTGGCTCAATTCCTAAAAGCTCAGAGAATTGAGTGGAAACAAAATTAATAAAGAGCCAGTTTGTATATGCAAGTAGCTAATGACAAATGTGGATCCCATGACATCAGGCCAGGACCACATAGCCGTATCACTTCATTTTGCCAGTTATTGTAATAATATGCGAAGAAATTTGACCTTTCCCTCCTTGGGGTAATTCATCAAAAAGCTAAACATTGGGCATCAGAAGAACATGATCCAAATTCCCTGTACAGTCTTAGCCTGTCAGAGAGTTCTGTAAAACGAGGAATACCTCGGAACCTCCAGTCTCCACCACCAATGACAGTCCAAACCAGTGGTTCTCAACCTTCCTCATGCTGCAACCCTTTAATACAGTTCCTCATGTTGTGGGGACCCCCTCCGCCATAAAATTATTTTCATGGCTACTTGTGACCCCTGTGAAAGAGTCGTTGGATCAATCCCCAAAGGGGTAGCGACCCACAGGTTGAGAACCAGTCGCCACCAGCTCCCTTGTCTTCCTACAAAGGCTAGCTCTGCTTTTTTCACCTGTGATGCCTCCCAGTTCCCACAGGCCCACCGGTTCTTTAGAACAGCATCACATCGATCCTGTCCTCCCAGACACAAGGCCCTACTCCACTTGACTCCTGCCTCTCGCCGACCTCCTCTGGACCCTCCAGACCCCGGGGACCTCAGGGTTCCTCAAGGATTCATTCCTGACCCTTCCCTTCCCCGGGCCTCTGCCATGCTCCTATCTCTTACTCACTCCAGTTTCAGCCCAAACGCCAACTCCTCAGAGAGTTCAGACTGTCGACTGAGTCCCAGACTGCCTAGATTCCATTTAATAGGTGGGCAAGTCACTGTTTCCTCGGGTGTGAAACCCTGATAACAACAGTCTCCCTGACAGGGCTGTCACAGGTATAAATGGTGTCGTTGGGTGGCACTCAACTACCAGCTGCAAAGCTTCTCAATCTAAATTCATACAGAGGCTCCTCAGAAGACAGACCCCATGATCTGCTTCCGGGAAGGTCACCACTGTGAAAAGCCTACAGAGCAGTTCTATTCTGCACACGGAGAATCAGCCGCAGTAACAATCTCAGCGTTGTCACGAGATGTGAGTACAAGCAAAGCAAACCACACAGTGTTCTGTTACTGTACTTTTTTTTCCTATCCCTTAGCACTACTCCCCCAAACTCAACCGAATGGAAGCTCCTCCTTTCCCTTAAATCTTATCACCTGTACACAAAATGCAAATGAGAAAATTTCTAAATTAATCTGCATGAGTGAAAGTGGAGACTGTGGATATACACTACTTCTTTATAAGCATACCACATAGATTTTTAAACTGCGGCATCCAAACATAAGGCCCCAGGTCACTGGGAAAGTCATGTTCCAAAATATGACAACATGAAATACCCACTGACTTCATTAGAAAAAGGTTTTCTACCAAGTGTGCATACACATATGTATACATATTATACATATATACACACATGCCATCACAAAACTAAGGTCACACATTTTTCAACTTTTTTCCATTTCTGTAGAAATACCGTAAATCAATGCTTCAACGCCAGCACTCAGGACACTATAGTCCTCTCTACACATGGGCTAAAGAAAAATCCTAAATCTAAAGTTCTTGATTATCTTCAATGCAGGGACTAATTTTTTTAAATCTAAAACTACCAGAAACTCACTCCCTTTTCACATTTAAGATCCATTTTCTTCAAATCTTATATATAGCCCCTTTATCACATCCGATATCCATTTCCTTCATATCGTAAACATTAAGTCGTACTCCCTCATTCAGCTTTGGGGGAAGGCATTTTTAGGTTGAAAGCCACATTTTGTCAAAGTCTCAAAATACTTTCAAGTTACACTGTTTTCTATATAAACCACATTATAAACCACGGTATAAACCACACTAACAATGACTTTGCCAGTTTCCGCCAATGCCACCAACCGGGAGGAAAGACATCCACCATCGAGGCCAATATTTGGAAAGAACCATAAGGCTAATGGCGTGGTAGACCACTCCCCTGCCCCCCCCCCAAAGAAAACAACAAATGCTTCGTGGGTTTATTTAAGGATCGCCACCTTGAATATCAGAGTAGCAGAAATTACCTTTTCTACGCTACTCTTTATTTTCTTGCTCAGGAGGAGGAGTAAAGCAACAAACCGAGAGAGAGGGGAAAGATGCGGAACCCTGGGAGATCCACAGGGAAAAAGGAGGCGGCGGCGGCGCTGTGCAGTCTCGGAGCAGCTCTCCAGGAAAGGCTGCTCTGGCTCCGGCCGCCCCAACTCGGCTCGATAACCAGGCTGGCGGTGGCCGGGTGGTGGCTGGCTGCACCGTTTTAAATGCCGCCCCCGCCCCGCACCCGTGCAGCCCGGCACAGCAGCCCACCCGCTACACGCCCCCACCGGCCGCGCAGCGCAGTCGCGTTGGAGCCGCGCGCAAAGTTTCGAACGGGAGCCGGAGCGTGCGGACGCACTGGTGCGGGAGCTGAACTCGCGCCAGGACACGCCCGAGGCCGGCCACTGGACCCCGGCGCCGCGCTGGGCGGAGGCCGGGCGGCGGGGCCCGAGAGGACGCGGCGGCCAGACGCGGGGTCCCCTCACGCTCCGCTCCCCGCCCCTCGGTCGGCGCGCCTGCCCAGGTGGGCGCCTCGCAGCCGCCCCAGGCCGCCGGCGCCCCGCCGGGAAGGGTTCGCACCCCGACCCCCGGGCCGGCTCGGCGCGCCGGGGGGTGCGCACGCCCGCACGCCGGCCTCCCCGGTCCGCTCGGGGGCCCCGGCCCGGCGGGCAGCGCGCGCCCCTCCCCCGCCGCCCCTCCCCCCGGGCCGCCCGCCCGCGGGGCGCGCAGGAGCCCGGCGCCGGCGTCCCGGGGACGGCCCGCCTGCCGACGGCCCGGGGGGCGCGGGCAACTTTGAGCCGCGCAGCCGCGGGCGGCCCCCGTCGGGCCGGGGGGCGAGCGCCGCGTGGACTCACTTTTTCGGATGTTTCTCTCTTTTCGGCCTCCGCTTTCGGGCCTGAATGGCCAGCACTGGGGAGAGAGAAGCCACACATTAACGGTCGGGCCGCGGGGCCTCGCGCCGGGGGCCGGGGGCGCGTGCGGGCCACTCACCTTTCCGGGAGCTCATCCCGCCCGCCGCGGCCGACCGAGAGTGGGGGCTTCGGCGGCGGCGGCGGCGGCGACGCGGGAGCCGAGGCGAGCCAGGCTGCAGCCTCACTCGCTCCGCCGCCCCGGAGGAGGCGGGAACCGCGCCTGCGCCGCCGCCGCCGCTCCCGCGGGGGGCCCGGCAAGACCCGCCCCCGCCGGCCGCGCCCCGCCCCCATCCGCCCTTGGGGTCCGGTTCCCCCCCCATGCCGCGGCCCTCCGCGCGCCCCGCACCCGCCGGCGCGCCCACCTGCGTCCTAGGGACCCCGCGCCCGCCCGCAGCCCCGGCCTCGCCTGCTGCGCCCCGGCGACCGGAGCTGGCCGCCGGCCTCGCCCGGGCGCTTGGCCCGCGCGACCCTCCCTCGCAGCCCCGGCCCGTCGCCTCCGCACCCCGGCGGGTCGCGCTGCCCGCTTCTCCAAACGACCTTCCATGGCCCGCGCCTCCGCGGCTCTCGCACCACCCCTCGTCCCGCGGCCTCTTCTCTCCCTTCGTCCCTCTACAGCCTTGCATCCCCATCAGCGGCGGGCATGGAGAGGGCGCCGGACGCGGCGCTGGAAAGCCCGGTGCTTCCCTGGTCGTGTGACCTTGGAGAAGTCATTTCGTGCCAAGCTTGTACCTTCCCCACAGGGGGTGTTTGGGTTCAGTGAAGGCAAAGACAAAGGTGGCATTGGAAGTGGGGTGAAGCTTTTCCCATGTCAACTAGAGTGCCTTGTGCTTCACTGGTTGCTACAGCCATCCCAATCCCAACCCTGCAAGAGCCTCCTTTCCCTTCCTACAAAGGCGGAAACCGAGTCCTGGAGAAGTCAGCCGTTCACCCAGCCAGGATCCAAATTCGGGCCTGGCTACCTAATAACGATTCGAATTAAGAGGGTGGTGGGGAAGATTCGAATTAAATTAATAATGACCTTGAAGAGAGGATTACGGCAGTGTTCCCCTGTTTATTTAACTAATGATTAATGTTTTAAAAAGGTTTACATCTTAACCATTTGCCCCCACTTGAGTTCTGCAACTGTATCCTTAACTGACAAAGCTGACTAATCTTATTCTAAGGATAAGAAACGCAGCGGGGAGGAAGCACTGTTGGAAGAGCTTTTTACTTTATCAAACTGATTGGCAAAATTATGAACACTACTGGAGAGCTTGATAAAATAGAATGAGCACCCATATTTACCTATATCCACTACTTTTGAACATATTACCACATTTGCTTTCTATGTATTTGTATCTGCATATAAACACATACCGTGGCCTTGGCCGTGGTGGTGGGCTTGGTGGGATGTTTGCTTTAGTAAGTCATTTGAGATTTTTGCAGACATTGGTAACATCCATCCGTAAGTATTTCAGTATGTATCTAACTACAAAGATATACTCCTACATAATCAGAATTCCATTCTCATGCCAAGAAATATTAACACTGATACACTAATATGGTATTTAATATAATATATAGGTCATATTCACATTTTTACATTTCCCTTTACCTGGTTTTTTCTCCATTCCATCATATAATCAAGATTTATGCATTGCCTTTAAGTTGATCTGTCTTTTAAATTTTGCTTGGTCTAGAATAATCCCTGACTTAATTTTTTTAACCTTTCATAACATTGACTTTTTTTAAAGAATCCAGTCCAACTGTTTTACAGAATGTTCCTCAATTTGAATTTGTTTCCCTCTGACTCCAGTGAAGTTCAAATAATTTTGTCAAGTATAATATACAAAAAGGATGTACTGCCCATTTCTTCTGTTACTGGTTAATTTACATGGAATCATTTATCCACAGGTAAAGCACCCATTTCCCTTTGGGTTTTACCAGTAATCTATAATACCAAGCCACACCCATTGGGATAGCTAGGATAATTTTCTTAAATGAAAATGTATACTGTTTGGTAATGATGGAGAGAAATTAGAAGTCCTATGCTAACCTCAAGTTCAGCAGACTGAAACCACCAGCTGATCCTTGGGAGAAAGACGAGAATTTCACTACCATATAGAGTTCCAGTCTCAGAAACCCACAGGGACAGTTCTACCCTGTCCTTTAGAGTCACTACATGTCGGAGTGGACTCCATGGCGGTGAGTTTGATTTTGAGTTTTTGTTGCGTTGTTGGTGGGAATGACAAAATATTGCAGATGACAAAATCATCTGGCAGTTCCTCATAAAGCTCGGAACGGAATGAACATGTAACCCAGAAATTCCACTCCTAGGATGTGTCCAGAAGACTTGAAAGCAGGGACTCGTCTTGTAGACTGTTGTTGCCTGCCGTTCACGATGCTCAGAGGTGAATGGATAGACTAGATATGTGATAAATACAAATGGCATAATATGCAGCCACAATGAAAATTAGAACTTCAGAAATGAAATTATGATCCATACTACAACATGAATGCACCTTGTAAACATTTTGCTAAGTAAGCCCAAGACAAAAGTGATCCCACTTATGTTAAATATCTGTGGTGGTGGTTGTGTGTCCAGTCCATTCTGACCCATGGCCACTTTATGCCCAACAGAAGGAAGCACTGCCCGGTCCTGCCCATCCTCACAGCTGTTCCCATGCCCAAACCCACCATTGCAGCCACGGTGTCCATCCATCTCCTCGAAGGCCTTCACTGCCCCTCGACTTTACTATGTTCACCATCTAAAGTAGGCAAAAGCATAGTGGCAGACAGTAGATGTGTGGTTACCATGCTCTGCAGGGGGTGGGGGAGAAAGACTGAGGAGTCCCTGGTTAATCTGTACAGAATTTCTGTTTGAGGTGATGAAAACTTTGGAAACCATGGTGACGGTTGCTCAACTTCATGAAGATATGTACTGCCACCAAATTATACACTTATAAATAGTCAAACGTGCAAGTGTATCTTTACCTCAACAGTAACAAAAAATCATCTGTGTGGAAAATGCAGGACAGGATTTCAAATTCTGACGGACTCCAGACATGCTGGAGCTATGAAGGTTGGACGAGTCCCTGAAACGTTTGCCCTGAGATAATCTTTAAAACTTCAGCCAAAAATAGCCCCTGAAGCAGGAGCAGATTATACAATAAGCAAGGTAAGCACTGGCTTCTATGTGCTGATTTACTAATCAAAGATATGGAAAACCTGATATGAACTTATCCACTACAGATTTTGTAGGTAAATATAAGTAAGCCTGTGTTTATTTTGCATATTGCATAATTGGACACTGTCCAGAGTCTTCTAAAAGCCAAATAATAGGTTAGCTTAACAGGTAAAGAATGCCTGCCCTTGAGCTTCATGCTCCTGTCAACTATCTATCTGGGACCAATTTGACAACACTAACTTGACCGATTAGATAGAAAGCATAGGGATAAGGAAATCTGTGTGAAGAGGGAACAAACACTCCGGAAAAGGAGAGTGAGACAGGTTGCCTAACTCAGAGAACATAATCCATATCACTAACTAGTCATGGAGAAACTGTCAAATGGTGCAGGTTTTGCTATGTAAATTCTCAACACTGACAAAGTAAGCAAAATAAAATAATAATTTGTGTAACACATTAGGAAAATAAATACATAAATGGCCAGCCAGAACCTGAAAGGACGCCCAGTATCATGAATCATTAGAGAAATTCAAATAAAACCCACAGTGAGATACCACTTTACAAGGGTGACCATCACCCAAATAAAAATATTACATAAAAATAAATGTTCTTGAGCATGTGAAGAAATTGGGACCCTCTGCCCGGCTATCAAAAAATATGTCTAGGGTCTTAAAGGCTTGAAGGTAAACAATTAGCCATCTAGCTCACAATCAACAAAGCCCACAGGAAAGAAGCATACCAGCCTGTGTAATCTCAAGGTGTCGAAGGGATCAGATATCAGGCATCATCAGAACAAAAAATCTTATCATAGTGAATGAGGGGGGAGTACGGAGTGGAGACCCAAAGCCCATTTGTAGTCCACTGGACATCCCCCTAACAGAAGGGTCTCGGGGAGGAGATGAGCCTGTTCAGGGTGTGATGTAGCAACTATGAAACATACAACTTTCCTCTAGTTCCTAAATGCTTCCTCCCCCCCACTCCCACTATCATGATCCCAATTCTACCTTACTAATCTGGCTAGACCAGAAGATGTACACTGGTACAGATAGGAACTGGACATTGAGGGAATCCAGGGCGGATGTTCTCTTCAAGGCCAGTGGTGAGAGTGGCGATACCGGGAGGGTGAAGGGAACCAATTACAAGGATCTACAAGTGACCTCCTTCCCAGGGGACAGACAACAGAAAAGTGGGTGAAGGGAGACATCAGACAGGACAAGAAATGACAAAATAATTTGTAAATTATCAAGGGTTCATGAGGGACGGGGAAGTGGAGAGGGAAGGGAAAAATGAGAAGCTGATGCCAGGGGCTTATGTGGAGAGCATATGTTTTGAGAATGATGACGGCAATGAATATACAGATGTGCTTTAAACAATTGATGTATGTATGGATTCTGATCAGAGTTGCATGAGCCCCTAATAAAATGATTTTTTAAAAATTTGGGACCCTCATACACTGCTGGTGGTAATGAGAAATGGTGCTGTCTCCTGGGGAAAATAGTATAGGTTGCTCTAAAGAAGAAACCTAAGAATTGTCATTTGAGAAGTTTCACCCCTTATTATATATCCAAAAGAATGACAACAGGAACTCAAATCCTGCAGCAGTGTTTGTAGCAGTATGGTTTGCAGTAACTTACAGGTGGAAACCGCCCAAAAGCCCGTCCGTAGAAGAATGGATCAGCAAACTCCCGTGTTGATGCATGCTACAGCAGGGGCTACCACCAAAAACCATCATGCTAAGTGAATGAAGCCACGTGCAAAAGATTACATACTATAAAAATGTAACAAAATGTTACATTTTTGTATGAAATATTCAGAATCAAATAAAAACATAGACATAGCAAGCGGGTTGGAGGAGGCCAAGGGCAGCAGGGAAGACTGCCCGTGTTGTTTGAGAGTGGTGGAAGGCTAAGGGCTAGATAGCGGTGGAGGCTGCACAGTGCTGCGATGTGCAGGCAGACCCCAGAGACACTGCGGGTTGGGTTCCAGACCACAATAAAGCAATGATGGCAACTAAGGAAGTCACGTGAATTTTTGGCTTTTCCTGGGCATATAAAAGTTAGGTTTATACTAGACTGCAGCCTACAAAGTGTGCAAGAGCATAATGTCAAAGCTTGAAATGTTGTGGGGATGACCAAAACGTGGCTCAGAGACAGGAAATGAGCAGGACTGTTGGGAACAATGGTGCCCACTGACTTGCTCAGAGCAGAGTTGCTATAAACCTTATTTGTAAAATAGACAGTATCAGCAGAGCCCAATTAAATGAGCCATGTCTATACCACATACCATCTCTGCCTTCACTTTAACATGGTTTATTTCATGTCATGTGACTGTCAGTTTAAAACAAAACAAAAAGGGATCCCTTAGAATAGGACTTCGAGACTACCTGAGGATCCTTTCCCCAACAATCCATCCCACAATGCTTTAGTGCCCATTGGCCTTGCTTTCTCAAATTTTATATTGCTGCAGTAGTGTGGAATAAGGACTCCATCACTCCTGTCATTCCATATTGTTTGTTTTTTCCCCCTATCATTCCATCTTAGGTGACATTGTGAAGTAAGTCAAAACCCCAAACCAAACACACTGCCATCAAGTGGGTGCCGGCTCATAGTGACCCTGTAAGGGGAGGGCCACCTTTCTCCCACGGAGCTGCTTGTGAAGTTGAACTGCTGACCTTGCAGGTCGCAGCCCAATGTGGAACCACTCTGCCACCAGGGCACCTCTTTTCTTTCTTTTTTTTAATAAATCTTTTTATTGGGGCTCATACAACTCTTATCATAATCCATACATACAGCAATTGAGCAAAGCACCCTTATACATTCGTTGCACTCGTCATTCTCAAAATTCACCTTCCACTTGGGTTCCTGGAATCAGCTCAGTTTCCCTTTTTTTCCCCCTCCCTCTCCCTCCCCGCTCTCCCCTTCCCCCTGGTCCCTTAATAGTTTATAAATAATTATTATATCTTATCTTACACTGCCTGGCGTCTCCCCTCACCCACCCTTCCATTGCCCATCTCCCAGAGAGGAGGTCACACATAGATCTCCAAGATCGACTCTCCCTTTCTACATCCCCTTCCCTCCTGGTGTCGCCACTCCTACCGCTGGTGTTGAGGGGTTCGTCTGTCCTAGATTCCCTGTGTCACCAGATCCCTACTACACCACTGTACATCCTCTGGTATAACCAGGTCCGCAAGGTAGAATTGGGGTCATGATAATTGGGAGGGGGGCACCTCTTTTCTTAAGTACACAAGACCTTTCATTTCTCCCTCTACTCACTGGTTTGGGGAGTTTCTGGCTAATTTGTTTCTGTTTGGGGTATCAATATTAACACTAATTACTGTCTCTTTTCATTTTGGTGCTTAAATTTTTTCACGATTGACCAGGAGTGCCTCTTTGTCCTTTGGACGTGACCCAGTCAGGATCTGAATGCCTTTCTGGCACAAGATATTCCAAACAACCTTTTCCTTAGCCTGTTCTCAGAATCAGTCAGTTCTCCAAGTAAGAGAACAGATTAGAAGCCTAAGTGATCTAAGTTTGAAGCCTGTTTTGTTTTTTTTTACCTTTTTTCACTTTTAATTGTAAATTGGGTGAAGATTTACAGAGCGGGTCACAGATTTTTTTAAATACTTTTCTTGGGGGCTCTTACATCTCTTATCACAATCCATACATTTCTCCAATGTGTCAAGCACATTTGCACATATGCCACCATCATCATTTTCAAAGCATTCTCTTCCCACTTGAGCCCGATATCAGCTCCCCATTTCTTCCCTGTCCCTCCCCTGCCCGCCTGCCCTCATGAACCCTTGATAAGTTATAGGTTATTATTTCCATATCTTACATTGTCCTCCGTCACCCCCACCCCCTTTTCCATTATTTGTCCTCCTGGGAGGGGGTTCAAGATTGATCCTCCCCTAATCCTACTGCTATCTCTACTCTCCTTGTTGGCCGTGAGGGGTTTATCTATCCTGGATTCCCTGTGTTGTGGGCTCTTATCTGCTACAGTGTGCATGCTCTGGTCTTATCCGATTTGTAAGGTAGAATTGAGGTCATGATAGTGAAGGGAAGGAAGCACCAATGAACTAGAGGAAAGTTGTGCATTTCATCAGTGCTATACTGCGCCCTGACTGGCTCATCTCTTCCCTGTGACCCCTCTGGGAGGGGATATCCAATTGTCTACAGATGGGCACTGGATCTCTACTCCATGTCCCCCCATTCACCTTGGGTATGGGTCTAAGGTCACAGTTTTACACTCAACAGTTCACACACTTTTTGTTCCAACACATTCGTTGCCATCTCTCCAATGGACCACCAACACTGACCCCACCTCCACCCAGTGCTTCCTGTTTCCACTTCTGCTTTTGCAACCCTCTGACTTTTGTCTATGGGTAGATGCTGCCCTTTTCATCCTATATCGTGGAGATGGATTCGGTTCCGGACCTGAAGGCCATAATCTTGGGGTTCCCACCAATGTCTATCCAGACAATAAGCCTGGTTTTTGTTACTTTTTTTAAAAATGATTTTGAGTTGTTTCTGTTCCATATTTTCTCCCACTCTTTCCAGGACCTTCTAATGTGATCCTTTTCAGAGTGGTTGTAAGTAGTAGTTGGGCACTAGCTAGTTCTTCAAGTTCAGGTAGGGATAGACTCAAGGTCACATGTCTATCCTGCCTCAAGCAGACAAAGCCAAATGCCATAATGAAATGAGCAGGACCTAGAACAAGAAAACCCGAAGGGAAGAACCTGCTCAGCATACCTCAAACTGAAAGAACTCAAATGGCAATGTTGAGGGATTCTGTAGACAAAATATTGGATGCAGGAAACATCACGAGAAGATGGAAAGAATCCACGGAGTCAATGTACCAGAAATAACTAGTCGACAGTCCACCATTGTAGGATTTAGCACATGAGCAAGAACCAGTGGTGCTGAAGGAACAAGTTCAAAGTGTACAGAATGCATTAGCCAAAAACAAAGCTCCAGGAATTAACGGAACGTCCACTGAAATATTTCAGAAAGCTGAAGAAGCCCTGGAAGCACTCACTCATCTTTGCCAGGAAGTTTGGAAGACAGCTCCCTGGCCAACTGACAGGAAGAGATCCATATTTGTGCACATTCCAAAGAAAAGTGACCTGACAGAATGCTCAAGCCATAGAACAATAGCAGGGATATCATACACAAGTAAAATGTTGCTTTAGATCACCCAGCAACAGTTGCAGCAGTCTATTGACAGGAAACTGCCAGAGGTTTAGGCTGGATTCAGAAGAGGTCATGGAACAAGAAGTATCATTGCTGACCTCAGATGGATCTTGCCTCAAAGCAGAGAATACCAGAAAAAATGTTTCATTGACGATGCAAAGGAATTCGATGATGTGGAACATAAGCAACTGTGGATAGCCTTGAGAAGAATGGGAATTCCAGAACACTTCATTGTGCTCATCCAGAACTTGTACATGGATCAAGAGGCAGTTGTACACACAGAACAAGGGACTACTGCATGGTTTAAAATCAGGAAAGGTGTGTGTCAGGGTTGTATTCTCTCACCATACTTGTTCTATCTGTATGCTGAGCAAATCATCAGAGAAGACTGTATTATGTGAAGATGAGTGGGGCATCAGGATTGGAGGAAGGTGTGCTAACAACCTGTGGTATGCAGATGACAGACAACCTCACTTACTGAACGTGAGGAGAAATTGAAGCCCTTGCTGATGAAGATCAAGGCTTGTAGCCTTCAGTGTGGATGACAACTCAATATAAGGAAACCCAGAATCCTCACAACTGGTTCAGTAGGTAGCATCCTGATCAACAGAGAAAAGGTTGACGTTGTCAAGGATTTTTGTCTTGGTTTGGATCGACAATCAATGCTCACAGAAGCAGTAGGCAAGAGATCAAAAGATGCGTTGCATTATGTAAATCTGATGAACAAGACGTCTTTAGGGTATTGAAGACTAAAGATGCCACTTTGAGGACTGTGGTGCGCCTGACCCAAGCCATGGTGTTCTCCATTACATCAGACGCATGTGAAAGTCGGACATTGAATAAGGAAGACCAAAGAATAGATGCACTCGAATTGTGGTGTTGGGGAATATTGAAAGTACCATGGACTACCGAAAGGACAGACCGACCTGTCTTGGAAGAAATAAAGCCAGATTGCTCCTTAGACTAGAGGCAAGGATGACACACTTTGGGCATAGTGTCAAGAAAGACCAGGCCCTGGAGAAGGACATCATGTTTGGAAACGTGGAGGAGTGGTGAAAAAGGAGAAGGCCCTTGACAAGATGGGTTGACAGCGGGGCTGCATCCATGGGCTCAGGCCTAGGAACCTTGGCAAGGATGGTGCAGGGTCATGCAGGGTTTCGTTCTGTTGTGCATCCGAGCCAACAGGATGACACCTAACAAGCACCACAACGCAGTGCTCAGGGCTCTCGGGTTTGGGGAAATGATGTCTGCACGGTTCATTGGTCCATGGGACTTTTTCCATGCTCCCTTTCATTTTCCTCACTCTTCTTTCCTCTGGATGGAGAAAGACCAAGAGTTGACCCTTTGATGGATGCTCACCAGCTTTTAAGGCCTCGTCGATACACACCATAGTAGACTATAGAACTATAGTATGTCAATCGACCTTGGTGTCCCCTGAGACTAATGGTCCTGATCCCCTCGGGTCAGCGACTTGTTCCCTGAAGGTCTTTGGTTGTGTCTAAGAAGTTTTCATAACTTTATTCCCTGTCTGCTCCACCACATTCACTGGTGGCTTTTCAGCAACACTAAATGCACATATATAAATATCCTCTGTCTAACCTATAGCTAGTTATGGCTGTATTCCCACTCTCCCTCTCCCATCTATTCAGCCAGCATGTCTATCCAAGTATCTACTCATAGATCTGCAGTCTAGCAGGATCCATATATAACAGGATTTGGCTCTGTTATCTTTAACTCATTCAAACCCTCCAGTGTCTTCGCTTGCCTCTATCTCTTTTATTGTGCTTTGCCTTCCCTGTCCCCCCAGTTCACACTTGTCTGCCACGTGGCTGTGACTCCCTCTCCCTCGCTTCCCCTCTCATCTCTAGCAGCCATGAAAGAATGTTTCTTGGCTTTTTATAATAACAGTCTCATAGATTTGTCCTTTTGTGCTTGTCTCTTTTCACTGACCATAACGTCCTCCAGGTTCATCCTTATTGTGAGATATTTCATGGATTCATTATTTCTTAATATTACAGAGTATTCTGCTGTTTCCTTTTACTTTGGGAATCACTTTATTGAGATATCATTTACATAGCATAAAATTTACCCATTGAAAATATCCAATCAAATGGGTTTGAACAATGCACTTGGGTTGCACGACCATCATCATTAACTTTACATTCCTCCCAGCTATAATATAATCTATATTATAATCTATAATATATATTATAGATTATATATAATCTATAATATAATCTTGTTTTTTGTCCCTGCCAGGAGAATGCACAGATCTGTCTTGGACATTGTCAAGTCAGAATGCTCCTTACAAGTGAAGATGGCAAGATCCCTTCCTGCATGCTTTCAGCACACTATCAGGAGGGGACTGTCCCTGGAGAAGGGCATCATGCTCAGTAAATGAGATGGTCAGTCAAAGAGAGGAAGACCCTTCAGAAGATGCATTGACTCTGGGCTGCAACAAGCACAGCAATGGTTGTGAGGACCAGGCAGTGTTTCATTCTGCTGGTGCATAAAGTTGCTATGAATCGGAATCGACTCCGAAGCACCTAAGAGCCACTAGAACAAAGGAATTCTGTGACCTTTAGTGCTCATTCCCAATTTTCCACAGCCTCACAACATGCCACAGTACGTTGCTTCGAAGAGAGGACAGCAAACCCCAGAGACTCTGGGCATGCTCTGAGAAGGGAGCCAGCCTGGAGTGGGCCTCGGGTAAAGAAGAAGGCCCTCCACAGGGGCTCCAAGATAGCATGGATGTGAGGAGGACCCAGGACCTGAGGTCAGTGGGTCACTCTGAGTCAAGAGAAGCCAACACTCCAACAATGTTGGAATGAGGGTCTACTTCAGGACTTCTGCAAGATCTTGAGCCCATTACTCTCTGATAGCACGTGGAAGATGAGAATAATACTAACACCAACCCTCATCGGTCTGGATGATCACAAGGTAGGCTAAGGACATATTCAACAAAGCGTCATTATGCTTAACATTCGTAGGTACGTGCCCAATGGACTTGTTGTCCCTTTGCATTCATTTGTTCAACAAATAATATTCAAACACCCCCCAAAACCCAAACCAAACTCACTGCCATTGCGTCGATCCTGACTCATAATGATCTGATAGAACAGGGTAGAACTGCCCCTGTGCATTTCTGAGATGGTAACTCTTTACGGAAGTAGGAAGCCCTGTCTTTTTCCCTCAGAGCAACTGGTGGATTTAAATAAGTGACCTTGTGGTTAGAAGCCCAACATGTAATCCAGCGGTTCTCAGCCTGTGGGTCACAACCCCTTTGGGGGCCAAACTACCTTTCACAGGGGTTGCCCGATTCATAACAGTAGCAAAATTACAGTGATGAAGTAGCAACAAAATAATTTTATGGGTGGGTGGGGGGAATCACCACAACATGAGGAACTGTATTAAGGGGTCTCAGCATTAGGAAGGTTGAGAACCACTGTTGTAACCAGACATGGAACCTGCCAAACTCACTCTTACCCAGTCGATTCCAACTCATAGTCACCCTATTAGGACAGAGTATTTCCTGTTCCTTCAGGTTTCCAAGACTGTAAGCTTTTATGGGAGGAAACAGCCTCATCTTTCTCCCATAGAATGGCTAGAGGGTTTGAACCACTGACCTTGAAGTTACCAGCCCAATGTTTAAACCACTACATTACCAGGGCTCTTAAGGCAATGAATGTATTCTATTGAACAAAATGCACAAAAATCTCCCTGCCCTCATGGAGCTTACAGTCCTGGCAAGAATCAGTCAATAAACAAAATAAAAATGTGAAATATGTATATACTTATTATGAGGGTAGTACCTATGAAGAAATATAAAACAAGCATCTATAGAGAATAGTTTTTGGTTTTAATAAATGACGTAAATGGAGGTCTCATTGAGGTAACATGTAAGTAGAGCCCCTATGGTGAGCTTGTCCTTTTTTCTTCTAAAACACAGGAGAGAACTATATTTGCCAGTTTACTTATTTGTGAAGTGCTTGGAAATTAATGAAAATCCACTAAATTAGTTATAAAGTTGTTTCCTTATAGATAGGCATTTTCTCAAGAACAATCAACTTTTAAAAATCATTTTATTAGGGGCTCATACAATTCTTATCACAATCCATACATAAATCAATTGTGTAAAGCACATCTGTACATTCATTGCCCTTGTCATTCTCAAAACATTTGCTCTCCACTTAAGCCCCTGGCATCGGGTCCTCATTTTTTCCCCTCCCTCCCTGCTCTCCCCTCCCTCATGAGCCCTGGATAATTTATAAATTATTATTTTGTCATATCTTGCCCTGTCCCACGTCTCCCTTCACCCCCTTTTCTGTTGTCCGTCCCCCAGGGAGAAGGTCACATGTAGATCCTTGTAATCGGTTCCCTCTTTCCAACCCACTCTCCCTCTACCCTCCCAGTATCACCACTCACACCACTGGTCCTGAAGGGATCGGCTTCCCTGGATTCCCTGTGTTTCCAGTTCCTGTCTGTACTAGTATACATCCTCTGGTCTAGCCAGACTTGCAAGGTAGAACTGGGATCATGATAGTGGGGGGGAGGGGGGAGGAAGCATTTAGGAACTAGAGGAAAGTTGTATTTTTCATCATTGCTACATCACACCCTGACTGGCTCGTCTTCTCCCCTAGGAGCCTCTGCAAGGAGATCTCCAGTGGCCGACAAATGGGCTTTGGGTCTCCACTCAGCACTCCCCCTCTCATTCACTATGGTAAGATCTTTTGTTCTGATGATGCCTTATACCTGATCCCTTTGACACCTCGTGATCGCACTGGCTGGTGTGCTTCTACCATGTGGGCTTTGTTGTTTATGAGCTTGTTTACCTTCAAGCCTTTAAGACCTCAGATGCTATACCTTTTGATAGCCTGGCACCATCAGCTTTCTTTGCCATATTTGCTTATGCACCCACTTTGTCTTCAGCGATCATATCATAGAGGTATGCACCCAATAATATGATTTTTTGTTCTTTGATGCCTGATACCTGATCCCTTTGGCACCTCGTGATCACACAGGCTGGTGTGTTCTTCCATGTGGGCTTTGTTGTTTCTGAGCTAGATGGCCGCTTGTTTACCCTCAAGCTTTTAAGACCCCAGACACTATATCTTTTGATAGCTGGTACCATCAGCTTTCTTCACCACATTTGCTTATTCACCCGCTTTGTCTTCAACGATTGTGTCGGGAAGGTGAGCATCATAGAATGCAAGAACAATCAACTTTAAACAGTTTCTGCCTCTGAGGAAATTATATTTTTCTCTGAAATGCCTCATAATTTAGAATAACTTTAAATATAGTTTTTAAAACTGAAGATACAAAGTTAGAAAGTCTGTGTTTAATTTAGTTTAGAATACCATAATTTCTTGCTACCCAAACCAGATTAGGTAAGGTGCTGTATTTAGATGGTTTTAGAACTATAGATCTCTTTGTCTCTGTAGGTTTTCAAAAAGAACTGGAAAGGGTAGTACATATTAATTTTCTATCCAGGTCTAGTACAATGGATGCACAATGAACATATTATACCAATTTTCAACAAATGTAACAGAAAATGAAAAAAACCAGAATGCTCTGAATACAATGGTGCTCTGAGATTTCCAAGAGGAACCACTAAATGACACTATTTTAGAAGGTATATTTTATGTCACAGAATTTTAGAAACAACCTTGACACAGTGTATAATCCGTATAATCCATCCCAATGACTTGTCCAGGAGGATGAGGCCCTAGTCTCCGTTGGAGGTCCAGCAAGGCTTTTCAATTTCTAGGAACATTTCCTTACATCTAAGCTACCTTTCCAGTATGAAGTATAAATCTGTCCTTTTAAAATTTTGTGATAGTGTGTTTCTCAGTGGCATTAACACCATCTTAGTAGGAATCTGATGTAGAGTTAGTGTTGACAATAGTGGAGCGGCACAATGAGAATTTAAATCCTATGCTTGCAATTAACTAGCTGGGTGACTTGAGCAAGTTACTCAATCTTCCTGTGAATTAGTTGCCTGATAAGAAGAATGCAGATACCAATATTATCTACCCTAGACATTTTTTTGTTAGGAATAAATGAACTACTTCACACAAAACACATAGTAGACAAGCAAGTAGAGCCCACCCACTGTCATTAAGTCAATTCCAAACTATGGTGACCGTATGGAGGGTCTCCAAGTGTATCCATCTTTGTGGGAGCAGACAGCCTCGTTTTCCCACAGAGCAGCTGACGGAGCTTGTGCCTAGCAATCCAGTGCTTAACTCACAGCACCACTAGAGGAGCTGCTTGCAGAAGTGACGCATTAGCTATTCCTCTGCAGTTTGTCACACTGTGGTGGTTGTGTGTGGTTGCGTTGCTTCGAGCTATGCACTGGCATTTCAAATGCCCGCAGGGTCACCCAGCTATCAGTCAAATTTATGCACCAACCACAAAAACTGGCGAGGAAGACATTAAAGCATTTTATCCATGTCTTCAGTCATAAATTGAGCAAATACGCAATCAAGATGCACTGATAAGTATTGGTGATTGGAATGCAGAGTTAGAAACAAAGAGGAGGGAACAGTAGTTGGAAAATATGATCCTGGTGCTACTATGAAGCCGGAGATCTCATAACAGAATTTTGCAAGACCAACAATTTGTTCGTAGCAAATACCTTTCTTCAACAACACAACGGCGATGTTCCACGTGGACATCTCCAAATGGAATACACAGAAATCAAGTGGACTACATCTGTGGGATGTCACACGGAGAAGCTCCATATCAGCAGCTGAAACCAGGCTGGGACTGACTGTGGAGCAGACCATCAGTTAGTTGAATGTATTTTCAGGTGGAAACTGAGGAAAATAAAAATAAATCCACAAGAGCCAAAACAGGACCTTGAGTCTATCCCACCTGCATTTCAAGAACAAATTCACTGCACACTGAACACTAAGGACACATGACCTGATATCAGCAGTGGATGGCCATCGAGAACACCAGGCATGAAGAAAGCAGATGGTCATTCAAAAGACAGGAAAGAAAGAAAAGATGGAAATGGATGTCAGAAGAGACTTTGAAACTTGTTCTTAATCACAGACTGGCTAAGGCAAATGGAAGGCATGATGACGTCAACGAGCCGAACAGAGGATGCCTGAAAGGTGTTTTATTGACTACACCATGGCATTTGACTGTGTGGATCCTAGCAAACTATGGATAGCCTTGAGAAGACTGAGATGTCCAGAACACACTGTGCTCCTCCAGAACTTGTATGTTGATCAAGAGGTAGTTTGGCAAACAGAATGACAACAGGAAATGAAATCAGGAAAAGTGTGCATTAGAGATCTATATTCTCACCATACTTATTCAATCTGTGACAAATAATCAATTTGGAATAAATAATCAGAGAAGCTGGATTATATGCAGAAGAAATGTGGCATCAGGGTAGGAGAAAGGCTTATTAACAACTGCGATATGCAGGTGAGCCACCTTGCTTGCTGCATGTGAGGAGGACTTGAAGCACTTGATGGAGATCAAGAATTGCAGCCTTCGGTGTGGATTACAACCCAATCCTCACAAATGGAAAAGTGGGAAACCGTTATAATGGAGAAAATGTTGACGTTGTCAAGGATTGCATTTTGCTTGGATCCACAATCAATACTCATGGAAGCAGCAGTGAAGAGATCAAAAGACACGTTGCAATAGTAAATCTTCCGCAGAAGACCTTTTTAGAGTGTTGAATAGCAGGGAGGCTACTTTGAGAACTAAGGTGTGCCTTACCCAAACCCTGGCATGTTCAGTCACCTCACATGTGTGTGAAAGTTGAACATTGAATACAGAAGACTGAAGAAAAATCGGTGCATTTGAATTGTGGTGCTGGAGAGGATGATTGAAAGTATCATGGATTGATTATTGAAAGTTTCATGGACCCAAAGAACCAACAAGTCTGTCTTGAAAAGAGTACAACCAGAATGCTTCTTAGAGGCAAGGATGGTGAGACGCCACCTCGCTTACTTTGGGCATAGTGCCCGGAGTGACTCGTTCCTGGAGAGGGCCATCATGCTTGAGAGAATAGAAGGGCCATGGAGAGGAAGGCCCGCAATGAGATGGACTGACACAGGAGCTACAACAAGGGCTCACACGTGGGAACAGATGTGAGGCTGGCGCAGGGCCAGGCCGTGCGCCATTCTCTTGTGCGTAGGGCTGGAGCCCACTTGACGGCAGCTCAGACAGCATTCTGCACCTACGGAGCCCAGGTTGTCTCCTCTCATAAAAACGTACAGCGTTGAAAAGCTTATACAGTGATAACAGAGAGATTCAATAGCAGTTGAATCAATAGCAGTTTTGTAGGCATTCATATACATATATACACAAACAGATATACACATTAATATATGTAACAAGTATCTCTTAGTACATCACAAACAAGCCCAAATTTAGGAGCTGAAAGCAACAATTATCTCACAGTTCCTCTGGTCCGGAAATGTCGGTGCTGCTTAGCTGGACAGTGGAGTGGTCAGCTGGAACTACACTCATCTGATGGATTAACTGAGGCTGGAGGGTCTGTACCCAAAACGGTTTGTTCACCAGGCTGCTGTCGGCGGCCTCAGTCCTCTCGCCCAGGGCTCTCCATGGGGCTGCTCCCTTCCCTCACCACATGGCTCTGGCTGCCCCTGAGCAGTGGTCTCAGGAGCAGGACAAAGCCGCAATGCCCTTTATGACCTACCCTGCCAATCACATTCCACCATTTCTGTCACATTCTATTGGCCAGGAGGAAGTAGGTACAGCACAGGCTCAAGGAAGGAACATGAAACCTTACCTCTTGAAGGGAGGGTTACCAGAAAGGTGTGGACATAAGTTAAAACCACCACACAGGGCCGGTGCCTTCTTTCTTTTAGGGACCTGTGGTTTGGCAAGTTTAGGATTCTTAGTGAGCTCCTGTTCTGCTACTTTGAACAGTAGGAACGAAAGTGAATTTTCTCTTCAATATTTAGACGCAAAGGAATGTGGACTGGAACTTGTATTCAGCGAAAATCATCATCAGTAAAACATTGTAAATAAAATGTCTATTGTATATAAGCTTGACTAAGTTGGCTCAAAGTTGACTCTTAAAGATCTGCCCAGGGCAATGACCTCTCAGTTTGTTAGTGTAAGATCACTGTGTTCCCCTGTAAAATGTTTCCAAGCTGCTATGCACAGTTTTTCAAAGAATTTAAATGTCTTACTGAGATATGAAAGCGAAAACCAGAAACAGAAGTATACATCTATTTCAGACTTTCATAAACTTGTACATATCCTGGAGAAACATTTATTGTAAAATAGTCTAAAGTTGAAAATTTTCATTTGAATTATTGCTGAATTGTTGAAAGGTGTTCCTACTTCATCTTCCTATTCATACATATTCTGTTTGAAGTTTTAAGAAAAATTTCCTTGGTAAAACACCTCAAGAGAGATGCAAGCATTGTGATGTTTTTGCAAGTGTTAACGTTTCTACGATCTTCTAGAAACGTGCCCAAAGTCTTAACTTTGGGGATTAAAATATTAATGCAGAGTTTACTAAGATTTCATTTGTTTGCGTTAGCAAATATTTGTGCAGCAGCATTTGCCTGTGAAAATTACCCTTACTGAGACACATAGGATTCATTTTTAAATGCATGACTTTGTACATTATGTATAGATCACAGTGTTTTAATTTATAAATTTCAGCTTTTGTTAATTGCACGAGTTTTTCTGCAGCTTTTTGTGAATGTCTTGATTTTGTTTGATAGAAACACTTTGTATGTACAAAGTACCACGTTAACTGTATGGACAGGGTAGGTGCTCCGTGGCCCTGCTACAAGTGCTTAAAGGGTTCCATCTTCAACTAAAGCAAATAGTTTGTTTCTTAGTTAAAACATCAATTTATTATCTTGAGTAACCACAATGAGTGAAATTACAAAAATAAGACAAGTTGACTGTAAAACCCCTGCTTTTAAAAATCACTACTATTGTTTGAAGAGGGTTATCAGTCACTAGAACGAGTGCCTCTTTACACTTCTTAATGGCAAGATGATTATTTTCATTTGCACCTTGGACTATAAGAAGTCTAATGTTTGTCGATACTTTTCACCTATAAAGCAATTTCTTAGAAGCAAAAAAAAAAAAAAAAAAAGATCTGCCCAGGGTTGTGACCGGATGGACGCAGAATATCGATGAGTACGACAATTGGAGGTAACCACAGCAGATGATCTGCCCACTAAAACTAGGCTGGCTCTCCTGGCCCGGGCTCCACTCCTCTCACACATTCAGACAGGCACATGAAAGTGACAGAGGACTTGGTTTTCTGTTTTATTGTTCCATATCCTCTTCAGGATCTGGTTTGAACTTCTCCCTATAATGTACTGCTGCAAGCATTGTTGGATCATCACCAACGTCTTACTTGTATGTGATATTAGTGATAACATTCTGTTGGCTCAATGATCTGAACATTCTGTTGGCTCAACGATCATCTCTTCTAAGCAGTCGGTTAAGTAGCTGTCTTCCAAATTTCGTGGCAGAGATGAGTAAGTGCTCCCAGTGCATCATCAGTCTGTTGAAACATTTCAATAGTTTACCATCAATTCCCAGAGCCTTGTTGTGGGCAATGCTTTCAATGGAGCTTGAACGTCTTCCTTCAGCTCCATTGTTTCTTGCTTAGATGCTACCTCCGGAAATGGTGGACTGTCAGCTAGGTCTTTTTGTAGGTCTGTATATTCTTTACATTTTCATTTGATGCTTGCTGCATCAGTCACTGTGTTGCCCACAGAACTTGAGGCTTGAATTTTTCTTGAGTTGTTTCAGGGTAAGATATGCTGAGTATATTTTTCCTTTTTAAAAATGTTTCATTCTAAGCCTGTGCACATGCGACGATAATATTTCAATTTGTCTTCTCAAGCTGCCCTTTGAAGTTTTCTGTTCAGCTCTTTGACTTCATCATTCCTTCCACTTGCCTTAGCCAGTCTGTGATTAAGAGCAAGTTTCTTTTTTTTTTTTTATTAAAAAACATTTTATTAGGGGCTCATACAACTCTTATCACAATCCATACATATACATACATCAATTGTATAAAACACATCTGTACATTCTTTGCCCTAATCATTTTCTTTTTCTTTTTTTTAAAATTTTAACAATTTATTAGGGGCTCATACAATTCTTATCACAGTTCATACATATACATACATTAATTGTATAAAGCACATCTGTACAGTCCCTGCCCTAATCATTTTTTTCTCCTCTTTTCTTTTTTTACATTTTATTAGGGACCCATACAACTCTTACCACCATCCATACATATACATACATCAATTGTATAAAGCACATCCATACATTCCCTGCCCCAATCATTCTCAAAGCATTTGCTCTCCACTTAAGCCCCTTGCATCAGGTCCTCTTTTTTTTTTTTCCCCTCCCTCCCCTTTCCCCCCTCCCTCATGTGCCCTTGGTAATTTATACCTCGTTATTTTGTCATATCTTGCCCTATCCGGAGTCTCCCATCCCCCCTTCTCTGCTGTCCCTGTCCCAGGGAAGAGGTCACATGTGGATCCTTGTAATCAGTTCCCCCTTTCCAACCCACTCACCCTCCACTCTCCCAGCATCGCCCCTCACACCCTTGGTCCTGAAGGTATCATCCACCCTGGATTCCCTGTACCTCCAGCCCTCATATGTACCAGTGTACAGCCTCTGCCCTATCCAGTCCTGCAAGGTAGAATTCGGATCATGGTAGTTGGGGGGAGGAAGCATCCAGGATCTGGGGCAAAGCTGTGTTCTTCATCGGTACTACCTCGCACCCTAATTAACCCATCTCCTCTCCTAAACCCCTCTATGAGGGGATCTCCATTGGCCGACATCTGGGCCTTGGGTCTCCACTCTGCACTTCCCCCTTCATTTAATATGGTATATATATACATATACACATATATACACATATATACACACACATATCATTTTTTTTGCATGATGCCTTATACCTGGTCCCTTGGCACCTCATGATCACACAGGCTGGTGTGCTTCTTCCATGTGGGCTTTTTTGCTTCTGAGCTAGATGGCCGCTTGTTCACCTTAAGAGCAAGTTTCAGAGTCTCTTCTGACATCGACTTCGGTCTATTCTTTCTTTCCTGTTCTATGAATGACCACCTGCTTTCTTCATGCACGGTGTTCTTGATGGCCATTCCACTGCTGATATCAGGTCATGTGTCATTCGCATTCCGTGCAGTGAGTCTGTTCTTGAAATGCAGGTGGGAGAGACTCAAGGTCCTGTTTAGACTCTTGTGGCTTTGTTTCATTTTCTTCAGCTTTCCCCTGGAAATGCATATGACCAGCTGATGGCTGCTCCACACTCAGCCCCGACCTGCTGATATGAAGCTATCAGAACTTGGCTTCTTTTGATCCTGCCAGCCACAGGCCTGATCTGTCGATATCTACAATCCTGTGGTTTTCCTCTGTTGTCTTCCTGCTCCATTGGCCCCGCATATGCGCTGTTCACAAGGAGCCACGAACATCTGACCCACAGAATTGGACCAAGTGGGATTTACCCACTCCTACAACTCTTAAACATTTTTCTTGAAATAAACTTCTCTTTTTATATACCTATATCAGTGTCACTGGTTTTACTTTCTAGAGAACCAGCCGCCACAGCCTGCCAATCTTCCACGTACCTCCTCCCCTGCAAACCACCTGGAGCACAGTTCCACTCTGATGTCCATGCAGTCACCAGGAGTTAGAATCAATTTGAAGGTTTGCTGCTGTTGTTGTTTAATCGAAGCGGAACCAGTCTGAATTAAAAGGGGGCAGCATTCATCTGTAGGGGCTGTGGGATACTGGTCATGT
Source organism: Tenrec ecaudatus (assembly GCF_050624435.1). Lineage (NCBI taxonomy): Eukaryota > Metazoa > Chordata > Mammalia > Afrosoricida > Tenrecidae > Tenrec > Tenrec ecaudatus. The sequence continues at coordinate 124,734,156 of NC_134538.1, forward strand.
TCTTTGTTGTGGTTTGTCCCTATTTCTCATGGATGATTCTTATAGTTTTAGGATTTATATTTGAGTCTTTTTTTTAATCCATGATTTTTTTTAAAACATTTTCTTGAGGGCTCTTACAGCTCTTGTAACATTCCATATGTCAATTGTATCAGGCACATTTGTACATATGTTGTCATCATTATTTTCTAGGCATGTATTTTCTGTTGAGCTTTGGTGTCAACTCCTCTTTCCCCAACCTCCCTCCTCCCCACCCTTGTGGCCCCTTGATAAATTATCAATTATTATTATTTTCATATCTTACACCGACCGCTGTCTCCCTTCCCTCACAGTTTCTGCTTTCATCCCCTGGGGTTGTGTGTCGATCATCATGGTCAGTTCCCCCTTCTGATATTTGAGTCTTTAATCTGTCTTGATTTCATTTTTTGTAATATGGGCTGCATTAGGTAAATCTGCTGCACAAGACCTCTTTAGAGTGTTGAAAAGCAAGGATGCTACTTTGAGAACTAAGGTGTGCCTGACCTGGGCCATGCTATTTTCAGTGGTCTCACATGCATGGGAAAGTTGGCCACCGAATAAAGAAAACAGAAGAGGAATTGATACATTTGAATTGTGGTGCTAGAGAGGAATATTGAAAGTCCCAGGGGCGGCTAAAAGCATAAACAAATTTGTCTTGGAAGAAGTAGGGCCAGAGTGCTCCTCAGAGGAAAGAATGGGACACTTTGCCTGACATGCTTTAGACGTGTTGTCAGGAGCGGGCGGTCCCTGGAGAGGGGCGTCATGCTTGATAAAGGGGAGGGGCAGCATGAAAGAGGAAGGCCCTCCACGAGATGGGCTGACGCAGTGGTGGCTGCAGCAGCGGGGGCTGCAGCAGCGGGCTCAAGCCCAGGAACGACTGTGAGGAGGGTCAGCTGTTGTGCATGTGGATGGCCGATAACACAGGAACATGTTCTTTCAATGCTTTCGGCGTCACTCAATTATTTTAATGACGAGAAAATATAGGTTTATATATTGTTCACAAGTCATATTATCAGAGTAGAGCTGGAATGAGGCTTGAAATCAACATGAAGAATTGCCTAAAGTGTGAACTTTTAGTAGGAAAGTCGCTGTATTTTTTTCTTTTTAATCATTTGACTGGGGGCTCATACAACTCTTATCACAATCCATACATACATCCATTGTGTCAAGCACATTTAAAAATTTTTACCCTCATCATTCTCAAAACATTTGCTTTCCACTTAAGCCCTTGGCATGACCTCTTCATTTTCCCCCTCCCTCCCTGCTCCCCCTCCCTCATGAGCCCTTGATAATTTATAAATTATTATTTTGTCATATCTTGAATTGTCCGAGGTCTCCCTTCACCCCCTTTTCTATCATCTGTCTCCCAGGGGTCGCTCGATGTTTAACCCATAGGACAGCCTAACATTGCAACGCAAGCTTTGAGTTTTTCTTTAGTTTCTTCTGATTGACACATGTTAAGCACGTCTTTCCTTTTTGGTTTTCTTTGCACATTTTGTAATACTTTAATTTGTCTTCTTGAGCTGCCCTTTGAAATTTTCTGTTCAACCCTTAAGCTTCATGATTTCTGCCATTTGATTTAGCTGCTCTTAGTTCAAGAGCAAGTTTCAGAGTCTCTTCCGACAGTCACTTGTTTTCCATAATCTTTTGCTTTTCCCTATATTCTCTTCTCGATGATCAGATTTTCTGTCATGAGTGTTCAATGCTTCAAATTGATTCTTGAGATGCTCTCAAAATTCAGATAGAATATTGTCAAGATTGTATTTGGTTTTATAGATTTGCTTTATTTTTCTTCAATTTGAACTTGAATTTGCATGTGAGCAATTGATGGTCTGTTCCACAGCCAGCTCCTGGTCTCCCTTTGGCTGATGATATTAAATAAAATTTCTGTGTCATAGGGTAGGTGTATATTCCATGTTCATGAATATTCTCAAAAGGTTGTATCAAAAATTGCTTAGGTTTTAAGACATTCTCAGTGTTTCCCATCTGATTCCCAGAACTCTTTTTCATTAAAAAATAAATCACGGGGAGGAGACGAGCCAGTCAGGGTGCAGTGTAGCAATGATGAAACATACAATGTTCCTCTAGTTCTTGACTGCTTCCTCCTCCCACTCGCTCCCCGCACTTCCATGATCCCAATTCTACCTTACAAATCTGGCTGCACCGGAGGACCACTGGTACATATAGAAACTGGAAGCACAGGGAATCCAGGACAGATGAACCCCTCAGAACCAGTGGTGAGAATGGCGATACCGGGAGGGTAAAGGAAAGGTGGGGTGGAAAGGGGGAACCTATTACAAGGAACTACATATAATCCCCTTCCTGGGGGATGGACAACAGAAAATTAGGTGAAGGAAGACATCGGACAGTGTAAGACATGACAAAATAATAATAATTTATAAATTATCAAGGGTTCATGGGGGAGGGAGGGGAGGGGAAGGGAGGGGAGGGGAAAAATGAGGCACGAGAATGAGAATACCAGGGGCTCAAGGAAAAAGCAAATGTTTTGAGAATGATGAGGGAAACAAATGTAAAAAAGTGCTTGACACAATGGATGGATGGATTGTGATGAGTTCTACCAGCCCCCAATAAAATTATTTAATTTTTTAAAAAAGTCAATACATCTGAAGGAGGAAATGTTGTCAGAGATTAAATTGTGAACACCTGGTTTGCAGAAGGCTGTGGATGACATTGGAGGCCCAAACACCCATTTGTAGGGTCCATACATAGATTATACCGCCAGTGACTCCCCTCTCATCATATTTGAGATAAGTGAATAGCTTATTAATAGACAGAGAGCATTGTCAAGTTGATTATGGGAAATGTAGTATCTTAAAATGTAATATCGTTTGAACTCCCTTTTGTCCCATTTTAAACTTGTTTCAGTTTTTGTGTTCTTTTAAGTGAAGTGGAACTACATGTGGATTAAGCCTCAAGTGCAGTGGTTCTCCACCTTCCTAATGCCACGACCCTTTCATACAGTTCCTCAAGTTGTGGTGACAGCCCCGCCACCGTAAAATTATTTTTGTTGCTAATTCATAACCATAATTTTGCTACTGTGATGAATCAGGCGACCCCTGTGAAAGGGTCATTTGCCCCCCGAAGGGGTCACGACCCACAGGTTGAGAACCGCTGCTTGGGTGAGTCCCTCAGATCCTGGAGCAGGGATGTGAATAGCCTGGCCAGCAGGCAGAGTGCATTGCAAAGTGGATTACTGCAGATGCAGGCAGGTTAAAATTTATAAAATTTATATTTGATGTCACTTTTAGTCCATTTAGAATTTGTTCTAGTTTTATATTTCCTACGGAAGTTTTTATCTGTTTTACTTTGTTATTGTTAGTAGTTTGTGGTTATTGATGTTTAATGTCTTTCTGTGTATGAAATCCAGGAGAGGTAAATCCATACAGACAAGAACTGGATTAATGGTTCCCTGAGTGCATGACAGGGGAGGCTGTGGGGAAATGGAGCGTTAATAATAATGAGTATAAAAACGAAGCTCCCTCACTGACCCATAGCCTTACAGGGACAACACTGGAGACACAGTGTGGGAATCCCACCCGATCTGATCCCGCCACACCGAGGCAAACACTAAGGGCGTGGAACAGAACAGCAAGGGGAACAGAGCAACAAAGTCCCCAGGGAATACCAAAAATAGACGTTGGGGCCAGGGCTTGGCACCCCATCAGACTTGACCGGAAAACACTCCTAAAGGCCAATAAACAGTCCTTGAATTTACTAGAAGCTTTTCTTTTTTGTTGTTGTTGTGTTGATTTTGTTTTGTTTTGTCATTGTCTTTTGTTGTTGTTGCTTTGTTTTCTTTTGTTGCTTGGTTTTGCTCTGTCTTGTTTTGGTGCATGTTATTATCGCTGTAGGTCTGTCTAAATAAGATGGGCTGGATGAACAATCTGGAGGAGAAAACAATGGGACCAACAGTTCAGGAGGGGCCATGGGAGAAGGGGAGGTATGGGTAAAGGAAGTGGTGCTAACAAACCCAGGGACAAGGGAACAACAAGTGATCCAAATCGGTGGTGAGGAGGGTGTAGGAGGCCTGGTAGGGCATGACCCAGGGTAATGTAAGCAAGAGGAATTACTAAAAACCCAAATGAGGACTAAGAATGATAGTGGGACAAGAGGAAAGTCAAAGGAAAGAAAGGAAAGAGCTGGGAGGCAAAGGGAATTTATAGAGGTCTAAATAAAGGCATGTACATATGCAAATATATTTATATATGAGGATGTGGAAATAGATCTATGTGCATCTATTTATAGGTTTAGTTTTAAGGTAGCAGATAGATATTGGGCCTCCACTCAAGTACTCCCTCGATGCAAGAATACTTTGTTCTATTAAACTGGCATTCTATGATGCTCACCTTCCTGACACAATCGCTGAAGACAAAGTAGGCGCATCAGCAAATGTGGTGAAGAAAGCTGATGATACCAGCTATCAAAAGATACAGCTTCTGGGATCTTAAACACTTGAAGGTAAACAAGCAGCTATCTAACTCAGATGCAACAAAGCCTACATAGAAGAAGCACACCAGCCTGTGTGATCACGAGGGGCCAAAGGGATCAGATATCAGGCATCAAAGAACAAACTATTGTATCATTGTGAATGAGGGGCAGTGCGGAGTGGGGACTCAAAGCCCATCTGTAGGCAACTGGACATCCCCTTACAGAAGGGTCACAGGAAGGAGACAAGCCAGTTAGGTTGCAGTGTAGCAATGATGAAACATACAATTTTCCTCTAGTTCCTAAATGCTTCCTCCCCAACCCCCAACTATCATGATCCCAATTCTACCTTACAAATCTAGGTAGACCAGAGGATGTACACTGGTACAGATAGGAACTGGAAACACAAGGAATCCAGGACAGATGATCCCTTCAGGACCAGTGGTAAGAATGGCGATACCAGGAGGGTGGGGTGGAAAGGGGGAACTGATTTCAAGGATCTACATATAACCTCCTCCCTGGGGGATGGACAACAGAAAAGTGGGTGAAGGGAGACGTCGGACAGTGTAAGATATGACAAAAAATAAATGGTAAATTATCAACGGTTCATGAGGGAGGGGGGAGCAGGGATAGAGGGGGGAAAATGAGGAGTTGATTCTAGGGGTTTACGTGGAGAGCAAATGTTTTGAGAATGATGAGGGTAAGGAATGTGCAAATGTGCTTTCCACAATTGATGTATGTATGGATTGTGATAAGTTGTATGAGCTCCCAATAAAATGATTAAAAAAAAGAATGGAAGAAAGAAAATGTTTTAAATCTGATTGTAGTAACAATTGTACAATTATGCTTGATCCATTTGAATTATGGAATGTTTAACATCTGTAAGAGCTCCCAATAAAATGATTAATCATAATCACAATCATAAAAAAGAACAAAGAAAAATAAGTTGTACAAACCCACAATAAAATTATTTTAAAAAAAGAAGAAAATATTCTAAAATTGTTGTGGTGGTGATTATACAACTCTTCTTGGTGTGATCAAACTATTGAATTATATGATATGTGAAATATATGTCAAATAAGCTACTGTATTTTTTAAAGTCAATAAAATCCTTATATTGTCATTTTATCTCCAATCCAGAATTTTTATTGTGCAATGCTAAAAAAACCCAAAAAAAACTAGGCTTTGCTGTTGCTTTAGAACAGATTTAGAACAGATTTTCTGTCCTGAATGCCTCTATCAATGCCTAACATGTGGTATATGCTGTTGAATAACAGAGAAGATGAAATTTTAAACTTGTTCTGTGGTACAGTTGAACTTGTGTGGAACAGTCATGTAAATTGGGGTCAGACCTACCCAGGGATTCTTGAGTAGCCCCAGATTCCCCACCCAGCAGATGCAGTGACCCCAGCTCGGGTGATCCAACAGGCTTGGATTTGCATAAGTGGCTTCTATGGCCCCCAAGACCCACTTCTCTCTCCACCCACCCCACTGCCATGGCGGCAACTCTAATTTAAGGTGACACTATAGGAGAGAATCAAACTCCTCCATTGAGCTTTTAAATTGTGGGTCCCAAACTCCTCATCTTTCTCTTGAGGAGCAGCAGGTGGGTTTGAACTGCTCACTTTGCAGGTAACAGCCCGACATGCAACCCACTGCGCCATCAGGGCACCCTTCTCTCACTACAGTTTGCTTAAATGAATTGGTTAGTCAGCAGACTCAGTAGCATTCAGGGACCTGCCAATCGGGTGGGGCAGCTCCCTCTGACAAGTGTTTAGTGGGGCTGCTGAACTGAACTGACTCCCCTGAGATTTACTCTTAAAGCAACTTTGACTTCAGGGTGACTCCAAATGTATACCACACTTAGTCGTTTACACAGGGCCTCGAAGCAAACACCCCACTGCAATCACCCCCTGAGGTCTCTACAAGCCAAACTCTCAAAGGCTAATATGTTTTCAGCCCCGCTGAATACACAAGGTTCCTCACCTGAGCTGACTGTGGAGCAACATTGGCAGATTGCTAGAGAATATCAATATCAGAGGGAGGATGACCATGACCTCCAACCCTTAAATCCATTCAATACACAACAGACCAGGGGGCAAAGGAAAGGGGGAATAAGAGCAATTGGTTTATACAATAAGCCTATGTTTTAAGACAACAGTTACCAGCTATATAGATCCTATTCTTATGGTACAAGATTGTTAGATGTGTCCTGATTTTACAAACAATACAACCTATGGGGGTTCTATTAACAGAGTAATTGAAACAATTCACATTCAAAAACCTAAAACCAAACCTGTTGCCACCTTTTCAGTATGACTCACAGTGGCCCTGCAGGACAGAGAATTGCCTTAGGGTTTCCAAAGCTGTAATCTCTAGGAAAGCAGACTGCCACATCTTTCTCCCATGATCTTACCATTGGGTGCTGGGTGCTTAACCATTGTGCCACCAAGACTCCAAAAAAGCACATAACGGGCAGTTGTCATTGGCTCTTGTTTTCCACTGCCAAATGATGAGAAGGCAGATATAGTTGAGCTTTGATTTACAGATGATTTTACTTTGGAACCTCTGGGTGTTTCAGGCATGTTCACAGGCAGAAATCTGTTAGGGACTTGTAGCAAAGGCATGCCTTCCTCCTGCACTATCAGTCACAGAGAGGGGACAGACAGATGTCATCCCGCAAGATGACAGAGAGACTTGCTATTTCCGACTCCTCCATCCTTGCTCTTTCCCTCCTCTTTTCCTTTCTTGTCAAAGATGGGCCTACAGTTACTAGCTGCCCGGAGTGGATTCTGACTTTTGACAACCCATGCATGTCACAGTTGGACTCTGTTCCTTAGGGTTTTCAATGGCTGAGTTTTCAAAAAGCAGATCACCAGACCTTTCCTCGGAGGTGTTTCCTGGGGGTTTGAACTGCCATCCTATCGGTTTGCAACCTAGTGTGTTCACTGTCTGTGTTCGCCACCTCTAACGTACCTGATCATCACAAGCCGTGTCCAGCTGCATAACTCAAAATTAGTAGCTTAACAAGCTGATTTATTATCATAATTGTGCAGGTTCATGGGTGGTGCTTCTTTAATCTTGTCTGGGTTCACTCAGCGTGCCTCCATCTGGGCAGCAGCGGGAGCTGGAACCGGAGGGTCCAGGATGGCCCACTACATGCCCGGAGCTGTGCCTGGGGGGCCTGGGAGATGCGGGTTGGTCCCTCCAATCATCATTAGCAGCCTATCTGAGCCTCTCTACAGAGCAAGTTCTCAGTGCAAAGACAAAAGCTGTCTATGTTCTGGAACTCACACAATAGAGTTTCCAAAACACTCTGTTGGAGCCCTGGTGGTGTAGTGATTACACGTTGGCTCGCAGTTCAAAACCACCAGCAGCTCCACAGGAGAAAGACTGGGCTTTCTAGCCCCATAAGTCAACATTGACTCAATGGCAGCGAGTTTGGTTTTTCTAGTGGCTTAAGCAAGTCCTCAAGTCAGTCCAGGACATTGTGGGAGGCAGCCTCAAGGGTGTGAATTCACGGAGGTGTGATTCTCTGGAGTCATTTTATAACTGCCAACCACAGGTGCATATAATCCTGTTGCACCTTCTTTGGGCATACTTGCCAATACACCTATGCTTCTCAACAAGTTCTGTCGATAAACATAGCATAGCAATATGCTATGAATATTTGTTACGTTTATTTAGCAATTTCTGGGTAACAAGTGTTTTCAAATCCACTTTTCTGATACTGTCTCATAATTGCCCTGAGACATTGTTAAGGATCTCCAACCCCACTTGTCAGTACATAGGAGAACTAGAACTGGCAGCCCTGTGATAGAATATGCAGGTGTTCTTCTCCTACACTGACTCCACCTCTAAAGGAAGCATTGCGTCATGAATCAAACGCCAGTCCGCATGTCCTCTGGTATGTGTGCCCATTCTACCTGCGCCCAAAGGAAAAAGAATGAGGACGGGTGAGAAAAGAATGGGAGTTCTCAGAACAGCCAGATCAGCAGGCAGAGTCTCCAGCTGCCAGCTGCCGCAGACATTTCTGGAGAGAGTCAAGGTTCTTGTGATTCAGGCCAAAGTTTCAAGGAGAAAATCCAGTTGACCGTTGTTTATTTATATATGTATATATTGTGTCATCAGAAACGAGGCCTTTAAGATGCATGAAAACATTGAAAAGAAGCAAACTTATCTAACAGTCCCTGGCAAGCAGTTAAACCAATATGGCTAGAATGTGAGTTGTGAGGAGCTACAGAGAGAGAGAGAGAGAGAGAGAGAGAGAGAGAGAGAGAGAGAGAGAGAGAGAGAGAGACTACAATGTGTGGTAGTTATATAATTGTTTGCCAATTTGAGGATTAAGAGTGAAGGGGTGGAGTCTAGTCTGTTAAACAGATCATAGCCAATGAGGCCTCTGTGTGGGCATGGCTTTCTCTTGAGAATTCTGGGAAATCTGGGATTTCCTCCGTGGAGAGGGGAGACATTTTCTCTCTCTTATGACTCCCTGGGAGACACTGCAACTGACAAGACACATGGAACTACACTAGTGCCCTGAGCTGGAGAAGCCGCATGGACCTACCCTGATGCAACCAGACCTCTGGAGCCGGAGAAGCCACATAGAGACCCCTGCCAGTGCTGAGATGATCACAACACCACTGTATCCAAAGACTTTCTACCCACTGGCCTGTGATCGTCCTGCATTTGGTGTCATTGCATGTGTTTTGTGAGTTTGAAGAGGACTTTATAGATTGGTATCAGACATATGGGCTTGGACTAGACTGAGTTGGGATGCTTTCTTAATGTACAATTACCCTTTATATAAAGCTCTCTCTCATGATCCCAATTCTACCTTACAAATCAAGCTAGACAAGAGGATGTACACTGATATAGATAGGAACTGGAAACACAGGGAATCCAGGACAGATGAACCCTTCAGGACCAGTGGTGAGAGTGTTGATACCGGAGGGTGGAGGAAAGGTGGGGTAGAAAGGGGGATCCGATTACAAGGATCCACATATAGCCCCCTCCCTGGGGGATGGACAACAGAAAAGTGGGTGAAGGGAGACATCAGACAGTGTAAGACATGACAAAATAATACCAATTTATAAATTATCAAGGGTTCAGGAGGGAGGGGGAAAATGAGGAGCTGATACCAAGGACTGAAGTAGAAAGCAAATGTTTTGAGAATGATGATGGCAACAAGTGTGCTTGACACAATGATGGATGTATGGATTGTGGAAAGAGTCATATGAGCCCCCAATAAAATGATTTTTAAAAAATAAAATAGAACTCTCTCTTACACATACATGAGTTTCTATGGGTTTGTTTCTCTAGTCTACCTGGACTAACACACTGTGCAATTTTTCTGTGGGTGAAAATCTGAAAAATAGACCAATAGCCTCTAAAAGTACATCTGGCAATTCTATAAGGACCAGCTACCATTGCAAGTGATTCCTTGCACCCTAATGGCTAATGCAGTGGAGAGCACCCCTTGGTGCAGCACCTTGGACAGGGGATACAGTGGTTTCATTAGCGTCAGCTGCGGAAACCTCTTGTTCAGGATTCCACAGGCCCTCAAGTGTTCTGTGAATACACTTCTCTGCTCATCGCCTCCAGTAAAATTGCCCTCTAATAGCCAAGGATTTCATTTTGCTTGGATCCACTATCAATGCTCATAGAAGCAGCAGTCCAAAAAAGAAATGGCGTATTGTATTGGGCAATTCTGCTAATCTAATGAAGAGCAAAGACCACACTGAGGACTAAGGTGCACCCATTCAGGCGTGACATTTCAGTTACATGCATGTGGAAGCTGCAATGACTAAGGAAGATCAAAGAAGAATTGACACATTTGAGTTATGATGTTGGCAGAGCACCTGGAAAGTACTGTGGAGTGCCAGAAGAACAAACAAATCTGTCTTGGAAGAACAACCAGATGCTCCATGGAAATGAGGAGTGTGAGATTCTTGGCTACCTCATCTGGAGAGACCAGTCGCTGGAAAGAGATATCATGCTTGATACCATAGAAGGTCAGTGTCAAGGAGGAAGACCACAACAAGTTAAATTGATACCGTGGCCACAACAGTAACAGAACGACAAGGGCTGCTAAGACATAACAGGTGTGGGGATGATGCACGAGGAGGCCTGGTGTTGTGTTGCGCAGAAAAGACTAACAACAACAACCACACCACGCCACTGCTTCTGATCCATTGGGGGATGGGTTACCTTTGTTACATGAATGGACAGGATTCGTATAGAGTGTGTCTTAAATCAAATGAAGCAGAAATGGAAGGAAAGAAATGCTAAGCCACGTGAAGATCCCCTCGGAGCACAAGCTCAGAAGGGCAGGGACCCTCTTTCAGAACTGACAGAAAGAAAGCCTTTCCATGGAGTGGACACCCTGAATTCAAACTTCTAGTCTCCTGACGTGTGAGGAAATCAATGTGTTTGTTAGCCTGCCCACCTGCGGTATTTCTGTTATAGCAGCATTAGATGACTAAGAATATTTATATATTCAAACATATGTACAATGTACATATATGTACATATAGATGTATGTATATTACCAAATGGATACATTTGGTATTATATGTTTGAGAATATATACATAACATATCCATATATGTGTACCCATATATGCACATACATTTGAGACTGTATACATATACATGCTTGTGTATATATTTGAGACTATTTATACATACACTTGTATGTATGTATTTGAGAATATATTGTGCATATAGCAATACAAGCATACACATATACATGGAGCCCTGGTGGCATAGTGAGTAGGAAGCAATTTAATGACATCTAACAACATTCGTAGATGTATATTTTCATCTTGCATAATATATAAATATATCTTTTATATGTATTATTTTCATATTAGGAATTTAAAAATATATTGGTTCATTCATTTTAAGATAGCATAACATATTCACTACATTACCTTAGAAAACTTTTTAAGGAAAATGATCTTATGTTTCCCAAACAAAATACTTCATCCTAAGAGTAGTACCATTTTAGATTTGGCCAATCACACTCATATTTGAGTTAACCGAAAGCGGAGTCTCGCAACTACCTTGGCATTTCATCTGCTGTTGCCATTCCATGTCCTGTAATCCGGGAGAAGTCTTCCACGTGTGTCACCCTGGAGAACTCTTCCATGTCTGTCACCCTGGAGAACTCTTCCATGTCCTGTAACTCCGGAGAACTCTTCCATGTGTGTCACCCTGGAGAATGCTTCTCTCCATTTGTGAGAGAAGGAGAGTGAAAGGGGAGAAAGGTTGTGTGTTGCTATGAAAATGGTTTTCAAATATCCTAAGCAAAAAAAAAAAGAGATAAATATTGTCATCAATTAACTGTGCCTGTCAGAGGGAAATGGAGCATAAAGAAAGTAACCATCTATTCCTGCTAGTTATTGTGTGTTTAAAATATTTACAAGTGAGCAATTTCTTTTGCTGGGTGATGTTGCAACTGTGAGGCCTGGTAAATATTGTTAGCTAACTGACTGACAGAGGGGCGGGGGAAGTCTGGGAAACCACACACCCCACAGAGAATCTGAAATTTTGACGGCTTTGCCAGCGTTCCTGTAAAAGAAGGGAAGGGCTACTCTGTGCCAAATATGGGCTGACTTGACTTCTAAAAAATAATTCAATGTTGTTTACGTGGGAGCTTGAATTTTTTATGTACATTTTTATTGTAAATTTGGTGAGGGAGTTATATTTTGGATCATCATTGTTTTTAAATTAAAAGATCATTTTATTGGGGCTTTTACAACTCATAACAATCCATACATTGCTTGTATCAAGCATATTTGTACATATGTTGCCATCATTCTTTTCTAGACATTTACTTTCTACTGAGCCCTTGGGATCAGCTCCTCTTTTTTTCATCCCTCCCTCTACTCACTCTTGTGACCCCTTGATAAATTATAAATGATTATTATTTTCATATCTTACACTGACCGCTGTCTTCCTTCCCCCATGGTTCTGTTGTTCGCCCCTCTGGCGGGTGTGTGTGTGTGGTTATCTGTCAATCATTGGGATCAGTGTCCACTTCCTCCCCTCCTGTCTCCACCTTCCCCCTACCTTTCTGGTATTGCTACTCCTATTCCTGCTCCTGGATTCTGTGTGTTGTGAGCGCTTATCTCTTAGCTGTACCTGTTCACATGCTCTGGTCTAACCCAAACTGAAAGACAGTACTGAGTTCATGATAGAGTGTGTGTGTGTGTGTGTGTGTGTGTGTAAGCCTCAAGGAATATTGTGTTTCATTGGTTCTATCCTGAGCCCTGGTTGACTCATCCCTTTCTTGTGACCCTTCTGTGAGGGGATGGCTTATTGTCTACAGATGGGTTTGGGTATGTGTTCTGACCCCCCTTGTTCTAAAAAATATGGGTTTGTTTGGGGTCTTCTGGTGCCTGTTACCTGATTCTGTCAACACCTCATGACCGCACAGGCCGGTGTGCTTCTTCCATGTGAGCTTTGCTGCTTCTGAACTAGATGACCACTTGTTTATCTTCAAGCCTTTAAGACCCAAGATGCTATATCTTTTGATAGCCAGGCACCATCAGCTTTCTTCACCACATTTTCTTATACACCCACTTTGTTTTCAGCGATTGTGCTGGGAGGGTGAGCATCATAGAATGCCAGTTTGTTAGAACAAAGTGTTCTTGCATTGAGGGAGGAGGGAGGGTATGATCAAAGGCCCAAAGTCCATCCACTAACTCTGGGTATTGCCATATAAATATATGTACCTAGGCCAATACCTCTATTTTTAAGAATTAATGTATTTACATGTGTACACACCCATGCTTATACTTCTATCCATGGCTTTGCTTCCTAGATCGTTCCTGTTTCCTTTTACCTTCCTTCTGCCCCACCATTGGATCATCACTTTTATAGTCAACAGCTCAAATTACAAATCAATATCCCTAAAAGTTTACCCTTTACCAGCTCCTGGATTTCTCTTCTCTATTTCTTGTGAGTTACTGTAATCTATGAGGAGCTCTTACATAACACTAAGCTTGGTGGCTTACTGGTTATATGTTAGGGTCTGATTTGCAAGATCAGCAGTTCAAAACCACCAGCTGCTCTGAGAGATGGATGAGCAGAAAGGCAGGGCTTTCTTCTCCCACAAAGAGTGACAGTCTCAGAAACGCATAGGGGCAGTTCTACCCTGTCCTGTAGGGTCGCAGTGAGTTTGGTTTTGCTTTATGACATCAAAGTTAACACCCACAATCCTCTGTCTAGTCTGTCACTTTCTCTTCCCTGCCTTGCCCTCCCACCCTGGCAGTCTCCAAAGATTGCTCCCTTTGATAGGGATGTCTTTCTCTTTTTTAAACTATGTTTTTTTCACTAATAATGGTGGTGGTCAGATAATATTTGTGCTCTCGTGATTTAGTAATGTCACTCAGCACAATGGTCTCCGGGTCCAGCCATGTCATGAAGTATTTCACAGTTGTGTCATGGTTTTCTAGTGATGCACAGTGTGCCGCTGTGTGTGTGTATGTACCAGAGTCTCGTTACGCATTCTATTACCACTTGAGTGCTGTCCATTCTAATGGGCCCTTAGGTTGTTCCCATCTTCTTGCTGCTGCAAACAGTGCTGCATTGAACAGGGGTGTGTTCCAGTTCTGACTCTTACTTCTTTGGAGCATCTACTCTGCAGAGGGACGGCTGTACTATACAGAATGTCTATTCCCAGCTGTTTGAGGTGGTGCCAGATGACTTTCACAGTGGTTGTATAAGCAGAAGTATTTTGCAGTTGATAACATTTATTTATTTAACTTAGGATATAGCGAAAGGGCTGAAGTGGCATATTGATTAGACTATATGTAATCACACACCCCACTTAGATACCAAAAAATCCTCAGCTACTCAAGGGTTTCGTATAAAATGGCATAGTGTTTGCATGTACCGTCCCATATACTGTAAATCATCTACAGATCATTTGTCATACCTAATTCACTGTCAATGGCATGTTAGCTTCCCTCTTAGTTTTGGAGGGATTGCTTTGACCACCTAATTGCTGCTTAAGGGCCATTTTGTTTCACACAAACGAAGGATGCACACAAGGCGCAAACCAACCAGATGCGGGAGGCGTGCTGGGGAGAGGCTGAGGCGATAGTGGGTGTGCCTACATGCACCTTCAGTCCTGTGGATTGAGCCTCGGGCTGCAGACAGCACATTCTAGTGTGACTATGGAATAAACCGAAACAAACTCTCTGCAGTGGAGCCAGCGCTACCCCCCAGTAACCCTGTGGGTTCCCGAGACTGCACTTGTTTGGGGAGTAGACGCTGCCCAGTCTTTTGCCCCTGGTTGTGAACTGCCCACCATGCAGATCCCAGCCTAACATGTAACCACTGCTCCACCAAGATTGATAACAGATCAGATAAAACCTTCAGTTTTATCCCCCTGCTGGTTTGGAAGGTTCTCCCCACCCTCTTATTTTTTTAATTGCCACCTTTAAATTTTTGTATGGGCATATGCTTTCATGGCTTTCAATAAACACCTAGGAGTGGAATGACTGGGCTTTATGGTAAGCTCATTTTTAGCTTTTTAGGAAACTGCTGGGCTGTATTCCCGAACGGTTTCAGTTTTTATTCCTATTGCATTCTCTCTTTCTCCCAGGAGAATCTCATCAACACTTGGCATAGTTAGATGCTGGGAGCTGTCAGGTAGCACCGAGTCCGTGCACGGTGAAGCATTGCCCTGTCTGGCAGCGGCCTCATAATGATTATGTTTCAGGCCACGGTCGCAGCCACTGTGCCTGTTCACCACTTTGGTGAGCATTCAGGGATATCTTACTATGATTTCATAAGCACTTCACTGTTGGCTAACGAGGTTGAATATCTTTCCATTTTCTGCTGCTATCCATACATCTTGTTTGGTGAAGTGTCTGTTTAAGTCTGCTGCCAATTTTTGGTTGGGCTTATTGTTTCGTTCTGAAGTGTAATGTTCTGATTATGAGGAGCCCTGCTGGCGCCGCGGTTACGCTTCAGGCTGCTAATCCCCAGGTCGGCAGTTCAAAAGCACCAGCCCCTCTGAGGGAGGAAGATGCGGCTTCCTACTCCACGAAAGAGTTACAGTTTCAGCCTTCCGTGCACGTTGATAGGATTGGCCGGCGGATAAGTACAGTGCCTTCTTTTTGTCTCTGGCTGCTGAGCGTTCTACGCCATCATGAATGACACGTCACAATCTGGACCAGGAAGTTCATGACCAACCGACGACTTCAGCAAAGACAAATGGCCCCTGTTGTCCCTTCACCGTGGGAAAGCGACAGTACCTAAGACAGAAATTCGTGAAAAACTAGCCAACATGTACAAGATCACACCAGATGCATTATTTGTATTTAGGAACCATTTTCGTGGTGGCAAGCCTACTGGCTTCAGCATGATTGACGATTCTTTGGATGATGCAAAGACAAATTAACCTAAACACAGACTTGCAAGATGTGGCCTGTCTGAGAAGCAAAAGACCTCAAGAAAACGCGGCAAGGAGCGCAGGAGCGGGATGAAGAAAGGCCGGGCGGTGGGGCTGCACGTCGGTGCTGGCGAAAGGAGAGCTGGAGACGGGACACCAGGAAGAATAAAGATCCCACAGGGGCTTCATCTGCACTTTCTATGTGGATTTTTCACCAGAGAATCAAAAAACTATAAAATCTTAAATTAAAATGTTTTAAAAGAGTTACAGTTTCAGAAATTCACAGGGGCAGTTCTACCCTGTCCTATAGGGCCACTGTCTGAGTTAGCATCCACCTGATGGGTGTGAGGTGTTTTTTTTTTTTTGAAAGGAGCTTCAAAAAGGTCATGGGGAAATTCCATTCTCTTTTAAACAATCTCATTATTTAAAATTGTGAGTTGAGTTTGGGGTCCATTTCAGACCATCACCTCTGCATTTACCCCCAAGCCCCTCTGATTTCTCCTTCCCCACTTGGGCTGGGTCCTCCATTCTCCTTTCTGCCCGAGTCAACCCTGCAGTCAACCCTGTTCCAGCCCCCTTCCCTTGCCCCCTCCACCTGGGAACCTCTGAAGTCTGTGCCTTTGGCATATGCATGTCTCTGTCTGGATTTTTATCCTTATAGTCGTATTCTCACACAATATTTGTTCTTTTGTGATCGACTACCTTCACTCAGTCCACCCATGTCATGAGGGGCTTTGTGGTTTCATAATTGCTTTTTGAAAATTCTGTTCTTTTTAAATTCAGTTCTGCCACAAACTTTATGAAGCCCCTTGTATATAATAGATACAAATACTCTAGATACTAATTTTCAAGTGTTTCAAGTGGACTAGGACTTGTCGCTTCACTCCCTAAATAGATTTTGAAGACCAGAAAATCTAAGTTTGATGACACCAAATTTACCTTTTTTTATCCTCTTCCTTTTATAGGTTGCACTTTGGTGTTGTGTCTAGTAGGCCTAATTTTTAAATGCGCATTCTTAAGTACAAATGTTTCTGATAAATCTAACAGCATCCATTATTTCCATTATGCTTCTGAAAATGATAAAGCTTTAACTACTTACTGAATACCTCTTTTCGGTTGGGTTATTATTCGTTGTTAATAGTGCCCTATATTGACACTTACTAGGATAGATGGTCTATCACATACTCTCTCTATTTTTTAGAAACCACAAACTCTCCATGAGGCAGGCATTGTTCTTCACAAGTTACTTGGGAGGAACCTAACACCTGGAAAGGTTACCTAAAGTTGTCCAAGCTAGGATGGAAATCAGTTGGCTTTCTACACTGCCCAGGCTCCTGCCCCAGTGTTGAATTCAATATGCTTGTTTAAATTCCACACTCTGTCTCATTTTAATTTATATTACATTTTATTATTTACATATGCTGTGAACTTGTTAAATGACGAGTTAAGAGTACAGACCAAAAAGTGAATAAATACAAAGCCACAATTAATACCAAGAACTCAAGTCTGAATATGGTTATTCATTTTGATTAAAAGTGTAAGTAGAGCATCACCACCTGACAAAGCAATCAGAGATTTGATAGCTTTTTTTCTTTTTTTGATAGCAGTTTAATGGCCTCAGATTCCACATGGAAAGATTAAAGGGGAAAAAAAGAGAAAAATCAAACAAGTGTCTTTGTATTTTTACCTCTTACACTAATGACGCTGTGTCAATGCTCCCTTTCATTCAAAAGTTAACACTTTGATAAAGTCAGTCCTCCATCATAGTTCTCCCGGCCTCCTGGGCATGTCTGTGCTGTGCATCTCCACTGGACTCTGCAGGGAGGGGAAGTGGAAATCCATGCCATGGGCATGACAGCCCCTCAGAACGAGTAAAGACTAACGCAGGGGTGCTGGCAGGGCGGTGGTTAGGGCTCAGCTGATAACCAAAGGATCTTTGCTTTCAACTCCCCAGCAGCTCCACAGGACAAAGATGTGGTCGTCAACGCTCATCAAAGTCACAGCCCTGGAAAGCCCATGAGCCAGTTTTACTTTGTCCCATACGTCTGCTGTGAGTCAGAATCAACTAGAAGATGTTGGGTGAGGCGAAGGCTCAAAACAAAAACAAAAAACGAACCAATTAACAGTCATCGAGTCAGCTTTGTCTCATAGCAACCCTGGAGGACAGAGTAGACCTGCCCTTATGGGTTTCTGGTTTTACAGGAGCAGACAGCCTCATCTTTCTCCCATGGAATGGTTGGTGGATTTGAATTTCGGACCTTGTGGGTTAACAGCAAATAGCAGGAGAGGCAAAGTTTAATCTTGGTCTGACTGATTTCACTGTGGGCTGTAAGTACAGGTGGTACCTTGACTAATGGTCATTTCTTTATTTATAACTTTGACATTTCATTAATTTCATAATTCATTAAGGACTTTAAAAACTGATTTTATTTTCTATTGCTGAGAAGATATACAACAGAACACAGATCAATTCAGCATTTTATATGTCTCCCATTCTGTGACACTGATTACCTTCCTCAAGCCGAACCACCCTTGCTTCTATTCCAAATCGGTCCTTCACCAATTACCTAGACTCACTGCCCTCAGTTTCCCGTCTAATCTTTTGAGTGCCTCTACTGTATGTTGCCATTGTTAAGTGCTTTCAAATCTGTTCTGACTCGTAGTGACCCTATGAACAACAGAATCAAACATGGCCCGGTCCGGCCCCATCATACCTGTCAATCCATCTCACCAAACATCTGACCTGCTGCCTTACCAGGCATGATGTCCTTTTCCAAGGAATTGTCTCTTCTGATAACAACTCCCAAATGGATAGTTCTTCAAAGAGAACAATCCTCAAGGCATGCATCATCATACATTTTGTATTAATTTTTACTTAAGTAAATATTACATTAAAATATTATCTATCTTGCGAAAAAACTTACTTTTAGACTGGGTTACATTTTCTTGGTGATGTGCTTTTCCAAGAAGCATACCTACTAAAGGTCATGTAAGGGGGAGGCCAAAAATTTTAGTTATATGGAAAGTTAGAAATTTAGTAAATGAAGAAAATGTAACAACTAAACTAACCAAAAGAAAGCTGATGTAGCTAACATTAAACAGTATATTTAAACTTTTAATGATTTTTGTTATGAATTGGATGGTGGATTTACATTTAAGACCATCAATTGTGCATTCTATAGTTCAAATCACTAATCAACACTTCTCTCTCATCCATATCCCTGTATCCTACCCTCTCCCTTGATTTCTCTTCTCCCTTGTGTGGGTCTCCACCCTCCCTTTCACCCCCACCAACACCTGTGAACTCGCTGGTCCATTGCTTCATGTCTCCTCCCTAATGCTCCCTTACCTTGGTCACCTCCAAGGTCGGTTCCTTTTGGTGTGCAAGTTTTTGTCTTGGTTTTAATCCTTATTGTAGTGGTTTCATACAATATTTGTCTTTTATGACTGATTAACTTCACTCAGCTTAATATTCCTCAAGTCCATCCATGTTATGAGGCGAGTTGTGGCTTCATCATTGTTTTTCAGTGATGCGTAGTATTCCATTGTGTGGATGGACCAATGGCTCTTTATCATTCGTCTACTGATGGACATTTGGGCTGTTTCCAACTCTCTGCCATTGTGAACAGTGCTGTGATGAGCATGGGCATGCCTATGTGTGTTTGTGCTGTGTCTCTTACTTCGTTAGGGCATCTACTCAGCAGAGGTGTGGCTGGATCATTAGGAATTGCTACTCCTAGTTGTTTGAGGTAGCATCATATCACTTTCCATAATAGTTATATACCACACAATATAATTTAGAGAGAAAATGGGATTAATAGGAAAAGGAGGGGATTATATTTGGACCAATAATATTCTTTGTTTTTCATAATTTCATGTCTATATCAGGAGCCCTGATGAGACAGTCATTAAAACACTTGATTGCTAACAAAAAAGTCAACAAGTTCAAAATAACTCCAAGGGGAATTACTGAGAGCCGAAGGGAGGGTGAGCATGACAGTGGGGAAGGAGGAAGGTGAAAGGAAATAGAGGAAAGAAATAGGAGGCAAAAACTCTTTATAGAGGTATAGCTATAGGCATATATATGTAAATGTATTAATTTATAATGAAAGGGATAGAGGCCAATGTACATATATTTATATCTTAAGTATTAAGATAACAGACAGACATTGAGCCTCTATTCAAGGCCTCCCTTAGCACAAGAACACTTTGTTCTAAGAACCTGGCACTCTTTAGACTCATCTTCCTGACACAATCGCTAAAGACAAAGCGGGTGCATAAGCAAAGGTGGAGAAGAAAGCTGATGGTGCCCAGCTATCAAAAGATGTAGCATCTGGGGGTCTTAAAGGCTTGAAGTTAAATAAGCAGCCATCAAGTAGGGAAGCAAATAAGCCCACATGGAAGAAGCGTACCAGCCCGTGTGATCATGAGGTGTTGACGAGATCCAGCATCAGCTATCAAAAGATCCAAGTCAAACAGTTATATTGATGTGACAGAGGGGGGTAAGAGTTGAGACCCAAAGTCCATCTGTAGACAATTGGACATACCCCACAAAAGGGTTACAAGGAAGGGACGATTCAACCAGGGTGCAGTATAGCACCAATGAAACACACAACATTCCTCTAATTCCTGAATACTTCTCTCTGCCCCCACTGCCCCCCCGCAACTACCATGACTCAGTTCTACCTTACAAATCTGGCTAGACCGGAGTATACACATTGGTACAGATAAGAGCTTTTAACACATGGAATTCAGGACAGATAAACCCCTCAGGAACTGTAGTTGGAGTAGTGATAGCAGGAGGATACGGGGATGATAGGGGCGGGCCTGGGTGGGGGTAGAAAGAGGAACCTATCATAAGGTTGGATATACAGCCCCCAGGGGATGAATAACAGAAAGGTGGGTGCAGGGAGACAACAGACAATGTAAGACATGAAAGAACAGTAATATATAATTGATCAAGGTTTCATGAAGTTGGGAGGGGGAAGGAGGCGGGGAGGGGGGGGGGAAGATGAGCTGATACCAAGGGTTCAAATAGAAAGAAATTGTTTTGGAAATGTTGATGGCAACATATCTTCAAGTGTGCTTAATTCCATTTAATGATGGATTGTTAAAAGATTTTTAAGAGCCCCCCTAATAAAATTTTTATTTTTTTAATACAAAATAACTAGCTGCTCTGAAGGAAGAAGATGTGCTTCCACAAACATATAAGCCTTGGAAACACTTTGGGGCAGTTATATTTTGCCTGCAGAGTTGCTTTGAGTTGAAATAAACTCAACTGCAGAATGTTTCTTTTTTTTTGGTGGAGCGCTGACGGTGCTGTTGGTAAGCACTGGACTGCTAACTACAACAACAAGATCAGTGGTTCAAATCCACCAGTTGCTCTGTGGGAGAAAAATGAGGCTATTTGTTTCTGTAAAGGTTTATGGATGACAGTGAAAACCCAGAATCTATTTGCAGGGGCCCCAAATGGATTGAGTCCCAAGTGAAATCCCTGTGAACCAGAGACTAGGGTTGCGAATAGCCTGGCTATCAGACAGAGCATGTTGAAAAGTAGACTAACATTGTTAGGTTAAAATTTAACATTGTATCATTTATCCTTCCCCTTTTTTGCCCAACCCCTATTTTCCCTTTTGACGCATTTTAAATTTGTTGTTGTTTTTATAATTTTCTGTTAGCTTTTCAATTGAGTTTTTTTTTCTGTTTTGCTTTGTTGTTTTTCTTTTCTTTTTGTCTGTTTTTTTAAAACTCATTTTATTGGGGGCTCATACAACTTATCACAATCCATACACACATCCATTGTGTCAAGCACATTTGTACATTTGTTTCCCTCATCATTCTCAAATCATTTGCTTTCTACTTGAGCCCTTGCCTCATTGCCCCCCCTTCCCACTCCCCCTCTCTCAGTAACCCTTGGTAATTTAGAAATTATTATTATTTTGTCATGTCTTACCCTGTCTGACATCTCCCTTCATCCACTTCTCCGCTGTCTGTCCCCCAGGGAGGAGGTTATATGTAGATCCCTGTAATCTGTTCCCCCTTTCTCCCTCACCTTCCCTCCACCCTCCCTTGTATGTTTTTTTTTTTTATGAGAAATCTAGGATAGCTAAATCTATAGAGCAGTAACTGGGCTAATAGTTTCTTAGGGTTATGGCAAAGCAGGGTATATAGCAAAGGTGGGAGTTAATAGTGATCAATACAAGAAAGAAGAAAAAGTTCTAAAATTGATGTGGTAATGATTATACAATTTTAAAAAGTATGTTTAAACCATTGAAATGTATGGTATGTGAGTTATATGCCAACAAAACTGTTAAAAAATAAAATATTAATTTTTTAATGCACAACCTTAGAAATTCTACATAAGATTGTTAGGAGCTGGAATTGACTCTATGGGAGTAGGTTATGATTAGAGTGAAAAATTATTTATGGCTGACCCAGCGGATGTATAAAAACTTCTGGTGAATTATAGTTTCTTACTCAAATATGGCAGAAACACTGACAATTTCCACTACTAGCCATAGACATTTTCATTCTCAGATATATCGTACAGCAATTTTTGACATAACCGAGTCATAAAGGGGAGGAATTTCATCATCCAAATGGCCTCGGTTCAGCTCTTGGCTCTATCACCACATAACTATCAGTTAATGCTAGTTATGGTATCTCCCACAAAAGAAACATTGTACAGCCATTAAGAATTATTTCTGGCCCTTAGTCAGATGCGGCCTAGAGATACTTCTGGAAGATCCATCATGATGGCTGCCCAAGGAGAACCCCAAGTCTAGTTCAAACTCATACTGGTGGGTGATGGTGGCACTGGAAAATGGACATTTGTGAATTTGAGAAGTATGTAGCTACCTTAGCTGCTGCGGTCCATCCCCTTGTGGTCCATACTACCAGAGGACCTATTAAATTCAACGTGTGGGACACAGCTGGTCAAGAACAATGTGGAGGGACTGAGAGATGGCTAGGATATTCAAGCCCCGTGTGCCATTATAATGTTCGACGTAACCTCGAGGGTTACTTACAAGAATGTGCCTAACTGGCACAGGGATCTGGTTCGAGTATGTGAAAACATACCCATCGTGCTGTGTGGCAACAAAGTGGATACTAAGGACTTCCACCGAAAGAAGAGCCTCCAGTCCTATGACATTTCTGCCCAAAGTAACGGCAACTTTGACAAGCCCTTCCTTTGGCTTGCTGGAAGACTCATTGGAGAGCCTGACTTGGAGTTTGTGGCCATGCCTGCTCCTGGCCCCCCAGAGGTTGTTAGGGACCCAGCTTTGGCAGCACAAGAGGAGCTTGATTTAGAGGCTACGTAGACAACTGCTCTCCCGGATGAAGATGATGACCCGTGAGAGAACAAAGCTGGAGCCCCGCGTCCGAAGTCTACTTTTATAGGCAACAGCCCTGTGAGGTCAGTGGTGCAGCAGCGTTTGCCTCTCTGACAGAGCTCAGCAGAACGTGCTCATCTTTGGGATGAGTGTGGCAGTTAAAAATCTGTTTTTTTGAAAAAAAAATCTATTTTTTTGGACCTGCATATCTAGCTGTTTGGGAATGCATTTTTTCTTGAGATTCAAATACAAGACTGCTGCAGTCACATCACAATATTCAATGGCGACATTTTGTTAGTTGTCATTCCCATTCCTTTTTGTTAAAATAAAGTTGTATTTCAAATATCTAAAAAAAAAAAAAAGGTATTTCTGGCTGGGCTGCAACTACCAGGCGCTCTGAAAGGGGTGCATTCGAAGATCCTGGGTAGAGGGGGGAAACTGTGTATCAAAACTCAAAATCGTCAAAAAGACCAGGCTTCCTGGCCAGATAGAGACAGGTGAAACCTCCTAGACTATGGGCCTTCATCATCTTCCAGATCTGGATCAGGACTCACCTCCATGACTCAACCTGTAGCCAAACAATAGACAGGTCTGTGAGCACAACAATAAAATGCAGATAGATGAGCCCCTCAGAGATCAAAATGGCAGCATTTCCCCAAGGGCAAGGTTCAGAAGGGCTAGGAAAGAAGGAGGAATGGAAATGGGAAACAGAAAATGAGGAACAATCAGGGAAAACAGAGGGGGAAATGAGGAGCTGATACCAAGTGTTCAAGTAGAACGCAAATATTTTGAGAATGATGAGGGAAACAAATGTACAAATATGTGCTTGACACAATGGATGTATGGATGGATTGTGATAAGAGTTGTATGAGCCCCCAATAAAATTATTTAAAAGAGGGGGGATTCACTCAAAGAGAACAAGGGACACGGCATGGTTTCAAGTCAAGGTAAGTTATCTCAAGGCTATATCCCTTCACTATATTTAGTCACTCTCTAGACTGAGCAAATACTCCAAGAAGTTGGAATAATCCATGGTGTAATATCACTTATCCCACTTCTTGGATTATGTGTGGGAGAACGGGATATTACATTGGAGGAAGGTTCATTAAGAGCCTGTGGAATGTAGGTTGCATGACTTTGTTTACTGAACGAGAGGAGGGCTGGTGATCAAAGAATACAGCCTTCAGTAGGGAGTACCAGACTAATAGACAACATTGAAAATACTGAAGTCAACAAGGATTTTACTTGGATCCACAATCAATGCTCATGGAAGCAACAGGCAAGAAATCAAACAATGTACTACTCAGGCCAAATCTACTGCCCAAGATTGCTTTAAAGTGCTAAAAGATCAAAGGTGTCGGTTTGAGGACTAAGGGGTGCCTCACCTCAACGGTTGGATTTGCAGTCACCTCATATGCATGTGAAAGCTGCACAGTGAATGAGGAAGACCAGACCCGTTGATCGTGGTGGCAAAGAATATTGAACACACAGGACAGTGTTTTGTTGTGTTCTGCAGAGGGTCCCTCTGGGTTGGAACCAACTCAAGGGCATCTAACAAGAACAAGAACAACAACAACGCCAGCTTTTACCATTTGCCCAAGCATAGCAGAGACTAGGTGGCCCAAGAGGTCTGAGGGTGGAGGGACTGAGGGGCTTGAGAGAGAGTATTTGCTGGCACCGCTGGTAAGAGACTGTCCTGATCAAAGAATTGTATCCTGAGCCATGTCTGATGCCAACTTTTAGCTTGTCGTTTCCATAATAAACTCCATAATTGAGGGGGAGGGGCGGGGGGAAGAACACTCAAATCTCACTTAGAGGTTCAGTTAGAATGCTCTTTAGAAGCGAGGATGGTGAGATTTGGGTCTTAATTAGTACATAAGATCTTAATGCTACATTTGGGGCATGCTAGAGTAGTCTTGGTTTGAAATACACATTGCTGTTGTCAAGAGTGACCTTACGGGGCAGAGTAGTTTCCAGTCTCTGAATCTTTACGGAGGTGACTGCCTTCTCCTACAGAGGAGCTGGTGGTTTCAAATTGCCAACCTTTCGATTTGCAGTCAGAAGAATTAACCACTGTGCCACCAGGGCTTCTTTGGTTTGAAATAGAAGTTTCTAGTTTTTAGAGACATACATGAGAGAGTTCAAGCGTTCACTGAAAAATTACGTTTGTTTTTAATTCCATTTTCCACACACTCGGGGTAGGGTGGAAGCAGTTTATTATTGACACTCATTAAAATATTGTAAATTGAAAAAAAATAATGAATGGTAATACTGTAGTGTTATCTAAAAATATCTAAAACTTCTTCTAGTCTTTAATGGGAAAAAAATCCAGAAGTATTTTGTACAATCCACGTGTAAGAATGGACTTAGTTACTGTGGGTCTGTGGTTAGTGTCCATTAAGTCGGCACCGTGTGTACAGAGTAGAGCTTCTCCGTAGAGTTTTCATGATTAATTTTTCAGAAGATCACCAGACATTACTTTTGAGTCCCTTCTGGATGAATTTCTCAAGCTAACCTTTTGGTCAGTGGTCCAGTACTTAGCCATTTGTACCATCCAGTGAATACATTAAGAAGTATTTTGGGTGGACTAAAAGAACTTTTCGTTTGACAAGCAAAACTGATTTTCTTAGCAATCCTTAAGGATGAACAAAACAGCCAAAATGAATTTGGTAGGCCTATATTATTAGCTAGTGGTTTGTGAACATCTAAAAATATTGTTATGACCATACAAACTGCCACTGCAAAAATCTTACATCATTAAAGATGGGTCACTGTGTTAGTTCAGTCTGGCTAGAGAAACAAATCCAGAGACACTCATATGTGTGTAAGAGAAAAGTTTATATCAAAGGGTAATTGTACATTAATGAAACATTCCAGGCCAGTCCAGATCAAGTCCATAGTCTGATATTACCCCATACACTGATACTAGTCCATAAATTCCTCTTTAGACTCACGCAGACTTGCAATGATGCCAAAATGCAGGAAGATAATAGGCCAGTGGGTGGAAAGTCTTGTGGGTCCAATGGTGGTGGAAACATCTCAGCACTGGTGTGGGTCTCCATGTGGCTCCTTCAGCTTCTGGGCTCTGGCTCTATCAGCATACTTCTATGTGGCTTGTCAACAGGAATATCTTAGCTGTGTGTCCCACCTCCAGTGAGCTATTTTTATATCATTCATGCCTCCAAATGAGGTCATCAAGCTGTGACCTGATTGACAGGCTAGACTTCACCCCTTCACAAGTTGACAGGAGTAACTGCCACCATCACCATTGACTTTTGTCAAGCTGTGAAGCTGATGCTTCTAGGTGCAATGCAGTTGATTCTACCTCAAAGCAACCCCATGTTACAGCAGTGCATATTCTACTTTGAGTTCTCCACAAGAAGATGCCTGAAGAGCAACATCATTCACAGATGATGAGATACACGAAGAGTTAAAGACCATAGCATGGATAATAGGAGCCATGGTGGTATAGGTGTTGGACTGCTAACCTCAAGGTCAGAGGCTCAAAACCACCAGCTGCTCTGCAGGAGAAAGACAAGGCTTTCTATGCCCATAAAGAATTACGGTCTTGGAAACCCACAGGGGGCAGTTCCAGTCTGCACTGTAGGGTTACTATGAGTCAGAAGTGATTTGATGGCCTTTAGTGAGCATAAGGGATATTTCAAAGTATGGTGTGTAGGGAGGATGGAAGATAATTTGTTCCATTTTCCTTTTAGTTCCAATAGATATTCTAAAACATAGAAGTAAGTCAAGAAAGGACAAGTCTTTTCAATGCCTCAGTGAAGCATTAGCATCCCTATCAAAGTGTTAGTTCCCTATTGGCTCTGGTGTTATTTGGTGCAGTCAAGCAGATTTTCAACTCATGGTGACCCTGTCGGTCAGAGTAGAAGTGACCCCTGTGATTTGTAGGTGGTGCAGTGGGTAGCTGAGCTGCTAACCCAAAGGGGAAAGCCATGCTGTTCAGCTCCTGTAAAGATTATAGCCTGGAGATCACCAAGGACAAGATCCACCACTTGGTCACGTGCAGTGACGATGAGTCAAAATCTACTCAATGGCACAGAATGACGACAACAATCTTGACAGAAGCACATCTTTCTCCCTCCGAGGGGCTGGTGTGTCTGACCCACCTTTCAGTTGGCAGTGGACTGCTTTCTCTTTGTGCCACCAGGACTCCCTAGGGTGTCTAGGCTCTAAGGCCATCTTGGCCCTGGGAGTCAGCCAAGAGCCAGATAGGACATGTTTGGGGTTTTTGTTTCAGTTTTACAATTGTTTGCAAATGTTTAAATCACTCTTGGATCATGGTCTATTCCAAAAGAGGCAACGTCTGGATTTGCCCACTTGCTAGTTTGCTGTCCCCATTCTGGGCAGGGTCTTTGCACTGACTCTGTTCACTGTTGGTTCTGGGCCATTTTATAAAGTCACCTGTTAATGTGAAGTCTTTTACTCAGTAGATAAGAACACTGACATTGATAGAGTCAAGATACAGAATGCTCTCACCACAAGAATGCTCGTCACGATTGTGTAGTAATCACCTTTTCCCAAGCCCCATCCCCTCCTTAAGCCCTGACACTCACCAATCTGTTCTCCATTTCTATAAACTTGTCATTTCAAGAGCGCTATGTAAATGGAAGGAGGGCCAGTGTCAGAGTGGATTACGTGTTGGACAGATAACTACAAGGTCAGCTGAAAGTTATAGTTTTGGAAACGTACGGGGGAAATTCTCTGTCCTTTAGGATTGCTATGAGCCAGAATTGACTCATCTATAAATGGAAACATGTAGTATGCCATTTTGTAGGGTTGACTTTTTCGCTCAGCGTGGTTCCCAGTACATTCATCTAGGTGAGTTAGTTTACATTTCCTATTTCCAAGGACTTCAGGCGCCCAGCTCCTCAAATGCTCGCAGAACCAGCTGGGCCATGAGTTATGTCTCTGGGCTGCTAAGGAGTCCTGGTGGCTCAGTGGGACTTGTTGGGCTGCAAACTTCAGGATCAGCAGTTAAAAATTGCCAGCCTCTCTGAGGGAGGAAGACAGGGGTTTCTACTCAGAAACCCACAGGGGCAGTTCCACCTGTCCTGTAAGGTCGCTCTGAGTCGGCACCGGCTCAGTGGCAGTGAGTGAGCAAATGTATGTTGCAATAGCAGAAATACCACAAGTGCATGGTTCTAACAAGCAGTCCCTACAGTTCAGGAGAGCAGACATCCAAATACAGGTTGCTGCCTCTAGGGGAAGGCTGTGTTGGCTCTTGGGAAAGAGTTTGACTCCTCTCAGCATCTTGGGCCGAGCATCCCTTGGTAATCCAGATGTGTCTTCACACCAGTCTTTCTTGGATCTTGGAGGTGTCTAGCATAGGGTCCTCAGGGCCAAAGGACTCCCTGCACTCCCGACTCTTCTTTTTCAGTAGTATTCAGATTCCTTCTCTGCTCACTTCTCTCTCCTTTTATCTCTTGTAGACGAAAGGCATGCCGGTCATACCCCAGGGAAGCTACCATCAGGTCAGGGCTGGCAGCAACTCTACAGGGCAGAGTTGAACCGCCCCTGTGGGTTTGCAAGGCTGTGCATCTTCATGGGAGCGGAAAGCCTTTCCCCTGTGGAGCAGCTGTTGGGTGTGAGGAATTGGCCTTGAGGTTATGAGCCTGATATGTAGCCCAAATGCCACGAGAGCTCCATTTGTGACCTATCTAAGAGTGTTAAATCTCACCTTAATCCTCCACAGCTGATTGGTTGATCATACCAGATTGCATCATTGGGATGATCACATCATGACATAATTGCCACATCAACTCATTATATAACTGCCAAACCACTGAGAATCATGGCCCAGCCACACAGACACATATTTTGAGGACAGAAGTCAATCCATGACACCGTCCTATTTGTTTCCTCAGTAATTCATTGAAAGAGATCTTTGACATGTATTCATTTTCTATTTGTATGAATCATATTTTTAACTTGTTGAGATCTATACTTGGGCATAATGCTTTATGATTCCCCTGACAGATAGTTTCCACTTTGGCTCCCTGTCTTATTGAGAAAACTTGGATCTGGTTGGAAAGATCAGATCACTCTCCCTCTCTCACCAGTCAGAATAAAAATGTAATATGCTTTGAATAGCCCAGAGATAAGAAGCATGTTCTCTCTCCACTGGCAAGGTTATTGCTGTGAGATTTTTGGGCAAGAATAAAGATGTTTTAAAATAGCATTTTTATCCTATACCACTGGTTCTTCTCTTTACTTTTTTTTTAAAGCAATGCTTCCGACAGTCTTTGAGTATAGCACCAGTATATATATATATACAAGTTATATCTATATCTATCATGTATATATATAACTTGTATATGTCTATGCATGTGTGTATATATATATAATGGATAGCATAGACATGTATGAATAATTGGTCTAAACATCACCTTGTCTTTCAGACTTTGATTTTTTGCATATAGGGAGAAACAGAAGTCTTAGAAAAGGTATGTTTTCTCTGAAGGGAGAAGTAGAACCATTTAGTCCTGTCCACTGTTTCTGAGTAAGATTAGAACGTGTGTCCTTTTAAAACAACAAGTAACAAAGGGAAAAAATTATTATGGAAAACCTAAACTACACACATAGCATATAAACTCGAGTATAAGCCAACCCAAATGTCAGCCGAGGTACCTAATTTTACCAAAAACACTACATTAAAAATGTGCTGAAAAACTCGGCTGATACATGAGTCTATATGCTAAGTAGAGGAAATTATGTAATAATCACCATGTAGCTCTCGGTTAGCCTCACCATGAGCAGTATTTGGCTAGTAGTGTTTCATTCAGAGGCATCTTTCCCTCCATTGAGCGCATTTCTGATACCATATCATTTCATCCCTGGAAAGACGTGGCCCTTTTGAAAGCATATTGTTGCTAGGTGCTGTCGAGTTAGTTTCACCTCCAAATGACCCCAGGTACAGCACAGGGACATGCTACCTGGTCCTGTGCCATCCTCACAATGGTTGGCATGTGTGAGCCCACTGCGGCAGCCATTGTGCCCATCATCTTGTTAAAAGTCTTCCTCTTCTTGACTGACTCCTGCTTTACATACATGATGAACTTTCCCAGAGACTGGCCTCTCCTAAGGGGTCCTGGGTGGCATAGTGGGTTACAAGATGGGGTGGCAACTGCAAGGTAAGCAGTTCAAAATCACCAGCTACTTAGGGAGACAATGAGGCTTCCTATTCTGTTCTCTCCACAGACTCAGACGCCCGCAGTGCAGTTCTACCCTGTCCGTTAGGGCTGCTCTGAGTGGGCGTCGACTTGACGGCATTGAGTTTGATTTGGCCTCTCCTGACAATGTGTGAGAGTCAGCATCCTCATTCTCCTGCTTCCGAGGAGCATTCTGGCAGTGATTCTTCCCACACAGATGTGTCTGTTTGTCTGGCAGGCTATGGTTCTTTCAGTATTCTTAGCCAGTGCCATAATTTAACGCATTAAATCTTATCACCCAGCTTTCAGATGCAGAAGAGGTAATAAAATACTACGGCCTCAGCCAGACACACCTTGGTCCTCAAAGTGACATCTTTGCTTTTTAAACTTTGAGCAAGTCTGGTGCAGCTGATTTGCCTAATGAAAAATGTCATTTGATTTCTGGGCTGCTCCTTCCATGATCATTGATTGTGGATCAAAGTAAAATGAAATCCTTCCATTTTTTTCCTGCTTACTATGATGCTGTCCATTGATCCTAGGTAAGAATTTTCACGCTCTTTACATTGAGCTGCTATCCATACTTACAGTTACAGTCTTTGATCTTCGTCAGCAAGTGCCTCAAATCCTCTTGTATTTGAGTAAGCAGTGTGTCATCTGTATATTGCAGGTTAATAAGCCGCTTCCAAACCAACTGCCCCGTTCTTCTTACATAATTCAGTTTCTCAGGTTATCTGCTTAGCTAGCATACCAACTGAAGAAGTGTGGTGAGAGGATGCAACGCTCTCACACACCTTGTCTGCTTTGAAACCATGCACTGGTCCCCTGGTTCCATTCTAAAGACTGCCTCTTGGTCCATGTACAGGCTACGTGTGGCTATAGTGGAGTGTTCTGGAATGTCCATTCTTTGTTATCCACGCTTTGCTATGATCCATAGAGTTCAATGCCATTGCACAGTCAAAACAGAAGTAAAAAGCATTTGATATTCTGATTTCCATCAGAGACTAGCAATATTATTCCTTGTTCCAAGCCCTCTTCTCAATCTAGCTTGAATTTCTGACTCCCTGTCAAAGTACTGCTGCAACTTTTTTGAATTATCATCAGAAAAAAAACCTTGATATTATTCAATAACTTCTGCATCCTATTGTGTCACCGTTCTTTGAAATGAGCCCAAACACAGATCTCTTCCAGTCAGTTGGCCAGGTAGCTGTCTTCCGAGTTTCGGGCATAGATAATTGAGTGCTTTGAGCATTGCATCAGTTTGTTGAAACATTTCAACATTTTCCTCAATTCCTGAAGCCTTGTTTTCACCAAGACCTTCAGTGCACCTTGGACTTATTTCAACACCATTCACTCTTGATCAGATATTTCCTTTAAAATGGCCGAATAACCATCAACTCATTCCGGCGCAGCGACTCTGTGCGCCGTTCCTTCTAGCGTCTTTTGAAGCTTTCTTAGGTCATTCCATTTTTCCCACTCAACATTTTGCTCACAGAATCCGTCAATATTTCAACTCAAGGCTTAACGTTTTCCTTCATTCTTTCGGCATGAGACATGTTGAGCATGGCCTTCCCTTTTGGTTTCCTAAGCCCATGCCTGTACATTTTGGAATAATGCTTCACTCCATCTTCTCAAGTTGCTCTTTGAAATGTTTTGTTCAGTCCTTTTACTCCAGTTCTTCCATCCATTTTAGCTGCTCTCTCTTCGAGAGCAAGCTTCAGAGTCTTCTGGTCTCCACTCTGGCTGTTTCCTTCTTTCCTGGCTTGGCAATGACTTTCTGATTTCTCGTGTACGAAGATGTCCTTGATATCTCCCAGCTCATCGGGTCTTCTGTCATGAGTGGCCAGTGCGTCCAATCTGCTCTTGAGACCTTCTCTGTTTGGGTGGGATGGGCTCTCGTGGACTGTGGACTTGTTTTACTTGTCTCTAGCTTCTCCCTGAACTTGCACGTGATGAATTGGTGTTCTGTTCCACAGTCAGCTCCTGGCCTACTTTTGGCTGCTGATATCGAGCTGCTCCATCCCTTCTTCCCACAGATATACTTTGATTCTTGCGTATTCCACCTCATTAGGTCTATGTGTAGAGTAGCCGTTATGTTGCTCCAAATGATGTAGTCTTTGCAAACATTCTATTATCAAATGATCTCCAATTCTGATCACTAAAGTCAGCTTTCCTGACTATGAATCCCGCTTCTTCTTTGTTTCTAGCTTTCACATTCCTATCACCAGTAATTGTCAGTGCATTTTCATGGAATGTTTAATCAATTTCAGACTGAAGATTTTGGTAGAATTATTCAATTTCTTCTTGGATTTAGTGGTTGGTATAGAAATTTGAATAATAGTTTCATTAACTGGTATTCCGTGTAGATATTATTCTATCATCAACATTATACTTCAAGATAAGTCTTGAGATGTTCTTTTTGCTGATGAATGCAACTTCATTTGTCTTGAATTTGTCTTTCCAAGCATAGTACACACATGACTGTCCAATTCAAAATGGCCAACACTAGTCCATTTCAGCCCACTAATGCCTAGGATATCAATCTTTATATATTCTATTTCAATTGTACGTCTTTGTGTTAGACAGCATTCTCTGTTACGTGATAAATAGGTCGATGTAGAACACCCAGGTGATGGATCTGTTGCCTCCTAAATGTGAAGAGGCACACTTGGCATTGTGCCTCCTGTTTGGTTGTTGGGGGACCAGATGCAATAGCTTATTCCTAACTTCAGTAGGAATATCTCCACATGTAACACACCACTGGACCCCTAGAAATTTTACTGAGGTGGAGGGTGCCTGAATCTTCATTGGGTTAATTTCCCAACCTCTTGTACGCGGATGTTGGACCAATGGATCTAGAGTCTTTGATACATCCTCCTTAGTGGGTTCAATCAGCATAATGTCCTCAATGTAATGGACTAGTGTGACATTTTATGGAATAGACAGGCAATCAAGGTCCCTTCTGCCACAGGGCAGAAGAGTTGATGTACCCCTGGGGGAGAATTGCAAAAGTGTATTTTTGCCCCTGCCAACTGATGGCAAACTGCTTCTGGTGGTCCTTTGAGGCTAGTATTGAAAAGAAGGCATTAGCTAGATCAATAGTTGCATACCAAGTACCAGGAGAAGTATTCATTTGCTCAAGCAATGAAATCACATCTGGAATGGCAGCTGCAATTGGAGTCACCACCTGGTTGTTTCCGATAATCAACTGTCATTCTCCAGGATCCATCTGTCTTCTTTACAGGCCAAATAGGTGAGTTAAACGGGGACGTGGTTGGAATCACCACCCCTGCATCTTTCAAATCTTTGGTGGTGGCCCTGATCTCTGCAATTTCAGGAATGCGGTACTGCTTTTGGTTTACTATTTTCCTAGGCAATGGCAGTTCTAATTGTCTGGTAAAAGCATGGACGCCCTTTCCCCAGACTGAGTTTCCCAGAAACGGCTAGTTTTGCGAACAACTGTACCTTCTAAAAGCACAGATCGCCTATATCATTGTTCCTAGAACCAGAACAGACTGACCTTGTACAACAAGAAAACAGTCATGTACACCCCACTGAGCAAAACCGCACCTTACGTCGACTCTCCAGAAGCTTCAAGGAGGTGGGGGGGTATAAAAAACCCCTCAAGTGCTCCCCTGGGGAGGCTTCAGCTTCACTTTACTGTGGGCTGTTGAACCCGTCCGCTTGTCCCCAATAAAGCTTGCTTTTTAATCAGTCCTCAATGAGTATGGTCCGTCTCTTCTTGTTTCGTGCCTCAGTTTACCTAACACTAATGGGGTCCACTTGGCCTTTCCTACCATGAGAGCCCAATTCCACATTTCAGGAATCCAATATGGGGGTTCTGCTAGTTACTAAGTATGTCTACTCCAATGATGCATTCTGGAACTCGTGAAAGAACCACAGGAAGGGTCCGGGGGCCCACTGTGGAGTGAGGCATACCTGAGCTAAAACTCCATTGATAACTTGACCTCCATAAGCCCCCACTCTGATTGGCGGGCCTTCGAACACTTTGGGTCTCCTGGAATTAGTGTCAGTTCAGAGTAAATGTCCTGTAAGCCCTAAAAAGTTTGATTATTTCCTTTCCCCCAATGAACAGTCACTCTTGTGAAAGTCTGCAGGTCCCTTTGAGGAAGACTAGAAGAAAGACTAAGAATAAACCTTTGGTGATATAGCAGGGTCCTCGTTCAAAGGGACCCGGCCTTCCTCTCATTCAAGGGGCTGTGGATCTGTAAACTGGCTCAGGCCTGGGAATTGACTGAATGATCATGACTGTCTATTCTGCTGTTTACCTGAGCTACCATTCTTCCGACCCCTTTTGGGGTCTGTGGGAATGTCCTGATAGATCTTTTCAAGCATACCAATTTCCCTAAGCTTTTGGATGCCTTCTTCTACAGGGTACCAGGTGGGTCAGGCACCTCAAATTGGTCTAATCTAGGCTATCTCGCAGTTCATGCTTCAGCGAACCAACCAAATAAGGAATTAGATCCTCTCTCAGCCTCTCTTGCTGAGATATTGAAAGAAGAATCTGTGCTTAGGGGTCCCATATCCAGGAATTCAAACTGGTCTAATATTAAATTTCTTGCACCAGTATCCCACACCCTTAGTAAACATTCACAAGGATATTCCCTAGGCTTCTGCTTGTACGTATCCGAAAGCTCGAGCAGACCTTTGTGAGTATAGCGCACTTCTTTTTGGGTAATCATCTCAACCTCACCTTTAGCTTTCTGAGCCTTAATTTTAGTTACAGGTCTAGAGGAAATAATGGGTGGTGAGGGTGTTTTCCGGGTGCTCTCAGCAATATCTTGTAAGGCATCTCTTTCAGGCAATGCTATAGATGCAGCCCCACCTGGCATTTCAGCTTGAGCAGTTTGGTTAATCTGCTCAGGTGTGGCTTGTTCTATTGACAGTGGATCAAAACCTTCAGCTGCGAGGGGTGAATCTATTGACTGGGTTGGCTCAATTGTTTCTAGGGGCTCAATATCCTCCTCTTCTGGATCATCAACCCATGTATTCCCATCCCATGTTTCAGGAGTCCAGCGTGTTCCTATCAATGCCCTCACTTTGGTATCAGACACGGCTCAGATCTGCAATTCAGCTGATGTTGTAATTCAGCCACTTGCATAATGAGACCCTGGACCTGGGTCTCAGCAATGTGAGCTCTATTATTAGAACAGAGAAGACTCTCCTTTGTAACACAAGTGGAAGCTTTTAAGTCGATAAGTCGGCGCCTGAGACAAACTTTTGAGGCCCTGAGACCATCCCTCTCCTTAATCACACTTTCTTTTGTAAGGAGGACCAGCTAACCAGCTTCCCTATACTTGCCATCCTATCAAACCTCCTGGAAAATATCAAGCATACGAGCACCCAGAAGTGCTCCTTTAACCAGCACCTCATCCATCAGTGGTGCTACTATAGGTATTAGCTTTGCTATTTCACACCATGGTTTGGTAAGAGTGGCAGACTTATCCATGCCTGTAGGTGTAGAAATAGCATTATTAGTGCTGTTAAGACTAATCAGGCTGGAGAGCCAATTTAAGAAGCCCATATTTATTATTTTATTTCTCTAGAAGCACTCCTGGTACCATTGAGTTAGACAGGGTTCTCTAAAGAAGCAAAACCAGGACACTAATAATTTTATATATAGATAGATAACATAAGAAATAAACAGTTAACAAATCTATAAAGCAGTACAAATGGCTCAGTGCAACTCACTTCCATGAGACAGCTAGTACACTGGGAGTCCTTCAAGTCGTGAGGGACACCGAGTAGTCCTCCGTGGAGCAATACAGGCTATCTGGCCAGAGGCAGCAAACAGCAAGGCAGGTCACCAACAGTCAGCCAGATGACAGGGTCTGACAGTCCTCAGCTCAAGAGATGTACCTTCCAGTAGCGTGGCAAAGCAGGTCTTGAAGGAACCCACGTGTAGGTGTCCCACAGGTAGTGTAGCTTGCAAATGGAGGCACCAAACAAACAAGGCAGCTGCATACTTGCCCGATGATCAAAGAGCGAGGGAGAGAGGTGAGGCTCGCCGAGCTATTTATCTCTCTGCCCTACAACCAGTCTCACATGTGCTCATTGGCCATGTTGGCACAACAAGCCTACCTATCACAGACTTCTTATAATATTAGATGTGTACATTGCCCATCCCATGTTCCAATTAATAATGGGTGATGAAAGCCGTTTCTTCTCATTTTGAGTCATGATTCAACAGCAAATGAACATCCTGAAGGCTCTGCTCCAGCCACGTCATTAAGCGTAAGGTGACCAGATGTCCTGCTTTTGGCGGGACAGTCCTGATTTTTAACAATTTTTCCCACACACCTTGGCATTTTTTTAAAGTCCCGATTTTGGAAAAGAATGCACAACAAGCTAGGGTATACGGTTTTCGGCTGTCAAGTGGCTATTTTGTCAGGATATGAGTTTTATCAATGGTATCCTGCTGTTAAAATTTGGTCCTTACATTAAGGTCAACTCTTTGAGGAGGCAGCTCTTCCCCAGTCGTATTTGGAGTACCTTTCCAACCCAAGGGCTGCATCTTTGACATCACACAAGGTCCTGCTGCTATTCATAGTTTTCAGAAGTAGACCACTTGTTCTTTCTTCTTAGCCTGCTGTTATTTAAAACACCAGGGGCATCGTTTCCAATATCACAGCAACACACAAGCAAATCACAGTAAGACCAACTGATAGATGAGTGTGACTAGCAACCAAAGATATTATGTGTCTAAACAGGCATAGGTGTGTGCCAATAAGACTTTGTTTATTAAGTAACAGGCATACATAGGCATACAGCTGAATTGAATTAGTTGCCTGCTCTAAACTGATCATAGCAGTTTCCTCTTTTGAAAGGAGATGAAACTGAGGATACAGCTTGGGGAGAGGGGCATGTCTGCTCAGAACACATGGGAGCAAACTAAGAGGGAAGGAGAGAGAGTATGTGTGTGTGGACTGCGTCCTAGCTCACCAAGCCCAGAGGACAGGGACGATATTCCTGCTCAGAGCAGCCAATGCACAGAGAAGATCATCGGGCTGGCCCCAAGATGAGAAATGGCATTCCCTCACTGACCCACCATGCTGCAGGGGACAGCACTAGAGACAAAGTGAAGAAATTGTGCCCGGTCTGACTGCCTCCCTCCTCCACCAACTAGGGCAAAACACAAAGGGATAGCAACAGAGCAGCAAGGAGAGCAAAGCAACAAAGTCCCCAAGGAATCCTGAAAATAGACTTCAGACTCTGGGGGCAGCGCTTTGCACCTCATCACACTCAATTGGAAAACATGCATAAGGGTCAGCAGCCATACCTGGAAATATTTATAGATCCTTTAAATTTTTCTTCTTCTTCCTGTTTTTCTGGTCTATCTATATAAAAGAGGCAAGATAAACAATCCCAAGGAGAAAACAAAGAACCTATGGTTCTTGGGGGGCGGGTGGCAAGGGAGAGGGGGAAGTGGTGGAAAGGGAGTGGGGAGTCAACAAACCCAGGGACAAAGGAACAACAAGAGATCTCAAATCAATGGCAAGGAGTGCATAGGATGCCTGGTAGGGTTTGATTAAGTGCAATGTAGCTGAGAGGAGTTACTGAAGGCCGAATGAAGGTCGGACATGACAGTGGGACAAGAGGAAAGTATAAAAGGAAACAGAGGAAATAACTAGGAGGCAAAGGATATATAAATACTGACATGTACATATGTAAATATATTTATATATAATGATAGGGACATAGATCTATGTACATATATTTATATGTCAAGTATTAAGGTAGCATATGGACATTGGGTTTCTACTCAATTATTCCCTCAATGCAAGAACACTTTGTTATAATAAACTGGCATTCTGTGATGCTCACCTTCCTGACATGATCGCTGAAGATAAAATGGGTGAATAAGTAAATGTGGTGAAGAAAGCTAATGGAACCCGGCTATCAAAAGATATAGCATCTGGGGTCTTAAAGGCTTGAAGATAAACAAGCAGCCATCTATCTGGGAAGCAACAAAGCTCACATGGAAGAAGCACACCAGCCTGTATCGACAGAATCAGGCATCAGGCATCAGAAGACCCCAAACAAACAATCATATCAATGTGAATGAGGTGGGGGCAGAGTGGAGACCCAAAGCCCATCAGTAGGCAGTTGGACATCCCCTCACAGAAGGGTCTCAAGGAAGGGACAAGCCAGCCAGGGTTCAGGATAGTAACGATGAAATATACAAAATTCCTCTAGTTCTTTAATGCTTCCACCCACACCCACTATTATGACCCCAGTTTCACTTTATAAATCCAGCTAGAGCAGAGCATTACACTGGTACAGATAAGAGCTCTCAACACAGAGAATCCAGGACAAATAAATCCCTCGGGAACAATAATGGAATTAGCGATACCAAGAGGGTAGGAGAAAGGTAGGGGAAGAAAGGGAGAACTGATCTCAGTGACAGATGTATAACACCACCACCACCACCACCCCCCCCCCAGGGCAACAAACTACAGAAATGTGGGTGAAGGGAGAGAGCAGATGGCATAATATATCAAAATAATAATAATTTATAATTTAGCAAACGTTCATGAGGGTGGGAGGGAAAGGGAGGGGAAAATAAGGAGCTGATATCAAGGGCTCAAGCAGAAAGGAAATGTTTTGAAAAGGATGATGATAACATATGTACAAATGTGCTTGACATAATGGATGTATGGATAGTGACAGGAGCTCCCAATAAAATGATAAAAGAAAGAAAGAAACATGCAAAGAATATGTAGGCAGTGTCATGTGATGGATAAACCCTTCTTAAAGATGAAAACTTAAAGTAGCTTCCATAATAAAATTGAATACATTGATAAAGAGAAAAGAAATTGATAGAGAGATGTGGCCAAAAACACCTTTTAAAAATATGTTTTATAATATCCCTTTTACCAGTTTATCCATAATATAAATTCACTGGTCATATAACTTATTGTCAAATACAATTTTATGCAAGAGCAGTGAAACATTCTATATTAATAAAGCAGAAATAAAAGGAAAGAGGCATTTCAATATGTGACCATCTAGGCATGACTCTACAAAAATGCTTAATGAAATAAATATTGGCATCTTTACCTGAATCATAGTGATGTGACCGTACAAAAGCAGATAAAGACAAGCGTGTTGCATGGAAGAATTAAATACCCCGTGTGATGCTGATATAGGCAATATGTTTTTCTGAAATAGTGAACAATGCCCGCTAAAGTTCAGAACACAGTCAAATCTTCCCTTGTAATATATCATGGTAATTGCATTTTACAAAACTTTGCAGTATGTTAAAATACGTAAAACGAATGCCACGTTTATTTGTAAAATGCATTAGGCTCTAGACTCAGACATTATAAACAAGTTCCCTACCCACATTAATACCTGACAGGTGATATGAAAGTTGGGTGGGGGCAAAGGACAGACTTCATTAGACATGAAGGTCCTCAGAGAAGAGACACATGTATGTTTTATTGAAATGTCAGGAGTGCCTCTGAATCATGACCATGAACCCCCGTACCCACTCACAGCACCAAGTGGGCAATATTGCCCCTTGAAGAACCTGGCACAGAGGAAAGAGGACAACACTGGCAGCCGGAGCAGGTGGGGTATTCAGCCCGCTTGCCACTGTGCTGTTTTTGTTTCATTTTCTTCGTTGAAAACATGCAGATTCTGGCTGCTGTCATCTCTCAGAGCTATGCTGTGATTCTTTGTAAGCTGAGTCGCATATTTTTTATTATTGCTAGTCACAAAGAAAAAATCGCCCCTAAAAGTCCTATCTCCCTCTGCTGGCTACGAACATGCCATAAAGGGCAACAAAAGGTCTGTCATCTTTTTACTGTAATCGAAGTTATCATCTTTAAGACCAAACACCAGATGTTGACCAAGTAATAAAAAACAGTTATATTTCAATCTTGCTTCACATATTCATTTTCTAGTCTTTTACAGAGTATAAAAAAGCCCTTTACAGATCCCATTATCTATCAGTTTTCAGGCACTTGTCATCTAAGTTAAATCTTTGATTCACATGCACTACCCTACACGACACTATAGTACACTGCAGTACGCGTCACTACAATACAGTACACTACACAACACCACACAACACCACACTACAGTTACTACAACGCACAACACTACAGTACACTACGTGACCCTATAGTACACTGCAGTCCATGTCACTACAGTACACTATACTACACTACACCACACTACACTATGGTACAGGACAGATTCCATATGAAACAGACACCTGGTAGCTGTCAGGGCTTCTGGCTCGCTTGCTTTGGCTCACTCAGCTGTCCCGATGGATAATCTTCTCCAAAGAAACTTTTTTGCAGAGTTAACTGACCTGAGGGAAACATCCAACAAAGCATTCATCTGCTAATGGCTGCACCATGAAAATTTCCGTCATATCTAAATCTAAATATTGCTATCTCAGGGTCACCTTCCTTTCTCAATGTAGCTGTTTAGGATCATCACGGATGTCGCTGTAAATATTTTTGTAAATCACTGTAATTGCTTTATTGAAAAAGGTTATTATTTTAAATGATAATTATGCCATTAACACTAATGAGATACATGCATACTTCAGAATAGCAAACTATTTGGGACCGAAAAAGGTCTCGTTTGCCCAAAGACAAAGTTGTCAAGGGAGGGGCGATCAGGAGGCATGGAGGCTGGAAACAGAGCACTCGAGCTGGGGAGGACGGCGACGGGTGAGCTGGAACTAAGCGTGTCTGCATCTGCCCCGCAAACCCGCCCAATTCCCGAGAAAAAGCCAAAATGAGAAAAAATGAGGTGCTTCCTGGGGTACGAGGCTCACGTGTAGATGTTTGCTGTTAAAATTCTTCGTTCATTATCATAACATTCAATACTATCTTTTCACTTTTATATCCTGACTTCTCAACTTTAACAGGGATCTGTGTGACCTCTCCTCCTTGGACTACCTTCTCCCGGCTCCCCCCTCACTTCAAATGTTCTGTGTCGCTACTGTCTCCACTTGTATTGGCTGCCCTTTTGCCTTTATTGTACGAAGTAACTACTTCTCAGTTTACACGTAGGAGATTGTATCTCTTGATTTCCATCTGTAAAACTCAACACATGTCTGCGTTTCTTCTCTCTGCCATATCCCAACGTTTGCTAGTTAGAGTATTATCTGAGGTTATTGATGAGGCATTGCCATATTGTCTAATTACGTCTATTCTAGCAGGCTGTGTACTCTGCAGCCGCGCGGTCTTTGCACTTGCACGTCACAGCTCCCTCCTCACTTGACCCAGGTCCCAGCTTAGTGGCCCCTCCTGAGAGTCCTTCCCAGAGCAACATAGGGAAAGGTGCAGGCGGTCCCTTCCAGCTCTCTACTCCCAATCCCTTATCCTGTTTTAATTTCTTCACAGAGTTTACCAGGATTTCACAGTCTACAGGCAAGTGCTGATTGTGCGGTTCCCCACTAGGAAATAAATCCTTACGGGGACTTTGTGGTGCTTGCTGAGTGTCCTGTGTCTGGAACAGTGGCTGGTATCTAGGAGGTGTTGGACCCTTGGCTGACTGAATAAATCCTGAAAGAATGAAACATAAAGAGTGTCCTATGATTGGTAAATATGAAAATATTATTATCATGGCAACAAGGAGTGTGTAGAAACCAAGGAAAGAGCAAAGTATAGCTATATGTCATTAGCATCTTGAGAATCTTCTAAATGTCAACGCTGACTAAGTTGTTGTGAGGTGTTGCTGAGTCGGTTCCAACCACGGCAACCCTGTGTACAACAGGCAAGCGCCGCCCGGCCCTGCGCCATCCTCACAATTGGCCTCATGTTTGAGCCCACTGCCGCAGCACTGTGTCGGCGTATCTCATTGATACTTGTTGAGTCAAATGTTTCTTCAGTTGGAGGAAACTTTCTTTTACTTATTTCTCCTCTCCATCATCTTTGTCCTCTGCCTCTAGAAGTCCAGTGACACTAGAAAGCATCTTCTTCTTTATTTTTTGGGGGGGCTTTTTGATTTAGGGGGTCTTTTTGATTAATGTTCTCGGTAGTTTTCTCAACCTTATCCTCCCAACTACTCAGTCTTCAGATAATTCAGGTCATAATCAATTTTCCAGTTCATTATTTTGGCGATCACTCTTTGGTCCAAGAAACCTCCTCTTATGTCGGCCTTTCATTTTATATATGCACTATCCTCTGAGTATAGCAAGTAGGATAACTTAAAATTCACTTCTGTCTCAATAATTTTCTTTGCTTCCTACAGGGTCTAAATATTTGGGGTGCTCATTTTGGTCTTTTTCTTCCAAACTGCTGCCTTGCCTGTGGCTGGTGAGCCCTGGAATTCCACTCATGTGCGGGAGTTGAGTCTAGACTGTGTCAGGTGTGGTTGCTCTAGTAGTTTTGTTCTGTTTCCCAGCAGGTCTCTCCCTCAGGGAAGAGCTGGCTGCTTCTTTGAAAGTAGCAGGACTTGCCTCTCAGAATTTCTCATGAAGAGATCCACGGTGAGGAGCCAGGAAACTGGCTGGGGGAGGCCCACCTTTGCTAAGATGAAGGAGGGTTGTATCTGATGGGCCAGGTTGGGTTTCTCTTCCAGGCAGTGCCTCCTCCCCAACTGCAACTACTTTGGCATTCTGAAGTCAGTCCAAGCTCTCCATTCCTTCCTCTGGAGTGACGATTCTCCCTGGTGGTCCTCCATAGACCTTTGCCACTGTCTTTAGAGAACAATTCACTTGTTTTGTTTTGTTTTTGCCCCAAGTGAAAAGGCACTTGGAGCAGGGAGTAGTGTCTCGAACTTTACAATTTGCTCAAAAATTTTCTGGAAAAAAAAATTGGTTGAAACAGTAGACAATGGTGAAGAAAGCTGATAGTGCCTGGCTATCAAAAGATATAGTGTCTGGGGTCTTAAAGGCTTGAAGGTAAACAAGCGGCCATCTAGCTCAGAAGAAACAAAGCCTACATGGAAGAACACACCAGCCTGTGTGATCACATGGTTCCAAAGGGATCAGTTATCAGGCAACAAAGAACAAAAAATCAAATCATTGGGTTCACACCTCCATGATACGATCATTGAGGACAAACGGGTGCATAAGCAAATGCGGTGAAGAAAGCTAATGGTGCCCGGCTATCAAAAGGTATAGCGTCTGGGGTCTTAAAGGCTTGAAGGTAAACAAGTGGCCATCTAGCTCAGAAGCAGCAAAGCCCACATGGAAGAAGCACACCAGCCTGTGCGATCATGAGGTGTTGAAGGGATCAGGTATAAGGCATCATCAGAACAAAAAAATTTTACCATAGTGAATGAAGGGGGAAGTGCAGAGTGGAGACCCAAAGCCCATTTGTCAGCCACTGGAGATCCCCTTGCAGAGGGGGCTGGGGGAGGAGATGAGTCAGTCAGGTGCGATGTAGCACCGATGAAGCATACAGCTCTCCTCTAGTTCTTAAATGCTTCCCCCCCACACACACATACTATCATGATCCGAATTCTACCTTGCAAGTCTGGCTAGACTAGAGGATGTACACTGCTGCAGATAGGAGCTGGAGACACAGGGAATCCAGGGCGAATGATACCTTCAGGACCAGGGGTGTGAGTGGTGATACTGGGAGGGTAGAGGGACAGTGGGTTGGAAAGAGGGAACCGATTTCAAGGATCTACATGTGACCTCCTCCCTGGGGGACGGACAACAGAAAAGGGGGTGAAGGGAGACGTGGGACAGGGCAAGATATGACAAAATAATAATTTATAAATTATCAAGGGCTCATGAGAAAGGGGATAGCGGGGAGGGAGGGGAAAAAAGAGGACCTGATGCAAAGGGCTTAAGTGGAGAGCAAATGCTTTGAAAATGATGAGGGCAATGAATGTACAGATGTGCTTTACACAATTGATGTATGTATGGATTGTAATAAGAGTTGTATGAGCCCCTAATAAAAAATTTTAAACACACACACACACACACACACACACAAAGAAACAGTATACAATGGAAGAGGAGAGGGGGAGGAACCAAGTGTCTGTGTAATTCCAATTTGTTCATCACTGCCTTTAGTGGTTGGTGTGTAAATTTGAATAATAGTTGTATTAGTTAATACAACTTGCTTGTATACATAAGAATATTATCTATCACTGAGGGCACTGTACCCCAAGAGAGATCTTAAAATGTTCTTTATGAACATAAGTGTGACGCCCCTCTTCTTGAATTTGTAA
The DNA here is from genome assembly GCF_050624435.1 of Tenrec ecaudatus. Lineage (NCBI taxonomy): Eukaryota > Metazoa > Chordata > Mammalia > Afrosoricida > Tenrecidae > Tenrec > Tenrec ecaudatus. Next base: position 124,778,695 of record NC_134538.1, read on the forward strand.
TTCAAGTAAGCCAAGATTGCTCAACTCCAAATGACCAATTCCAGCCCAGCTCAGCCCACTAATACTTGGGATATTGAGTTCTATGCATTCCCTTTCATTTTTTACTACTTCAAATCTTCCTCGATTCATACTTCATATATTCCACATTCTGATGATTAATGGGTGTTTTAAGCCATTTCTTCTTATTTTGACTTAGGCTCCATCAGTAAATGAAGGTTCAGAAAGTTTGTTCCATCCACGCCATTAAGTTTGCCTCTACTTCATGAACGAATGTGGTGAAGCTCAGCCCACCCCATTAGGATGACCATTATCAGGAAACTGGAAAATAACAAGAGTAGGTGAAGATGTGAAGAAACTGGAGCTCTCATCCATTGTTGGTGGGAATGGAAAATGATGCCGCTACTCTGCAAAAAGTTTGGGGCATTCCTCAGTGCGTTAAATATGGTTACCATAAAAACCAAAGCAAACTCACTGCCATTGAGTCAATGCTGACTAACAGTGACCTGAGACTACTACTGTTTACAGGAGTAGAAAGCCCAGGTTTCTTTCCCTTGGAGCTGCTGGTGGTTTTGCACTGACAACCATGTGAATTGCAGCCTAACTCATAAACACTACACCACCACACTCCTCTAGAATTACCATATGTCCCAGTAATTCCATTCCTAGGTATATATGGGGGTATATACCTAGGTATATAAAACTAGATTTTTTTCCCCAAAAAGCTATGTATTCAATTTTTTCCCTCAAAACCAACCTTATCATCTTCAAGTACTCTCCATTAATTTGTCAAATCTGTAAGTCCATTCTTGGAGATAATTTTCACATTCATTTGTGTGGATGGCTGACAACACTTCCTTCATTTATTTCTTTGCCTCTTCTGTGTTGCCAAATTGCTGTCATTTCATGTCCCTCTGCAGTCTCAGAAACAAAGAGAAGTTGCATGGAGCAAGATCAGGTGAATAAGGTGCCTAGGGCAAGAGAGGCATGCTGTTTGTTGCTGAAAGCTGGCACACTGAGATGGCTGCGTGAGCAGGTGCATTGTTCCCTGTCTGCCACAAATCAGTGACAAACCAGTTCCCTGTCTGCCACAAATCGGGTCTTATTATCACACACTGTCATGCAATCTTTTCAGAGCATTTAAATAGAAAGCTTGATTAACAGTCTGACCTGGTGGAACCAACTCCAAATACACTATGAGTTGACATTTTTGTCCATTCAGGAAGTTGACAGACATCCAGAACAAGCTTCGTCATCAAGCCAAATTTCACCTTTTGGACACTTCACCTTTCTGAAAGGAGAAAACCATTCATACACTTGCGCTTTCCCATAGTGCTGTCCTCATAAGCTGTGTTCAACATCACAACAGTTTCTGTGGCATTTTTCCTGAGCAGGAAACTAAATTTCACAAACACACCCTGTTCTTTTACATCAGCCATCACAAAAATGAGGTTCAAGTAAAAATGCTTTTATGAAAAAATCCACTATGACCAGAAAGAACCTTCCCAAGCAATGCCACTGGGTGCACTAACTCAGAGTGAGTTGCTCGATGCTCATGAGTGGGAAAAGTGCGTACTAAGAAAGCTCTGCTCCTCCCAGCACACTTCTGGGTTTTGGTTTTTTTGGGGGTCCCTCGTACAGACAATGGAGCCTTAAAAATGAGGTTATGATACATGCAATCACATGGTTGTGTCTTGAAAAATCTTATGTCAAATTTATTCAGTCAGACACAAAAAAACAAAAATTGTATGATCCCAGTACTATGATTGATCTCACAAAACAAAACAAATTCACTGTTATTGAGTTCTTCCATAGTGACCCTAGAATAGATAAATACATCAACAAAAAATGTTTATTTGTAGTTACAAAAGGATTGGGGGGAATGGGACATTTCATGTCCAACTGTCACATGTATGTGAGGCAATTGAAAATACCATGGCTTGGATCAGGTACACTTTAATCCTCAAAATGACATCCTTGTTCTTTCACATCTGAAAGAGGTCTTGTGCAGATTTACCCAGTGCAGTACATTGTTTGATCTCTTGACTGCTGCTTCCATGAGCATTGATTGTGGGTCCAAACAAGATGAAATCCTTGACAACTTCAATCTGTTCTTTATCATGATATTGTCTATTGGACTCGTTGTGAGCATTTTTTTCACATTGAGTTGTAATCCATACTTAAGGCTGTAGTCATTGACCTACTTTGATCAAGTGCTTCAAGTTCTCCCCATTTTCAGCAAACCACGAGGTGTTATCAAGCCTTCATCCAATCGTGATGTTGCCCTCTTCTTCATATTGTCCAATTCCTTGGATTACTTGGTCCCCAGACAGAATGAATAAGTAAAACATGCAGTGTTCCCCTCTGTTTGAACCACTGTCTCTTGATCCACGTATGAGTTTGACATTAGCGCAATGAAGTGCTCTGGAATTCACATTCTTCTTACTGTGATCCACAGTGTTATGATCCACACAGTTGAATGCTTTGTATGGTCGATGAAACCCAAGTAAACATGTTTCTGGCATTTTCTACTTTCAGGCAAGATCCATCTGACATCAACAATGATATCCCCTGTTCTACATTCTCTTCTGAATCCAGCTTTAGTTTCTGGTAGCTTCCTGTGAATGTACTGCTGCAATAGTTGTTGAATGATCTTCGGTAAAAGTTTAAGTGCATGTGATATTAATGTTGTTTGATAATTTCCACATTCGGCTGAATCACCTGTCTTTGGAATGGGTGCAAAATGGTTTTCTTCCAATCAACTAGCCAGGTACCGGCCTTCTAACTTTCTTGGCCTGGATGAGTGAGTGCACCCAGTGCTTCATCAGCTTGTTGAGACATTTCCTTTTTGAAACATTTCTATTGGGACTCTAATTCCGGGTGCTTGCTTCCTGCTAATGCCTTCAGGGCAGCGTGGACTCTTTCCTCAATATCATTGGTTCTTGATCATATGTTACTGTTTAAAATGGTTGAATGTCAACTTGTCCTTCTGGGATTAGTGACTATATATATTTCTTGCACTGGCTTTTGATGTTTCCTGCAGTGTTCAACATTTTGAACTAGTCTGTCGGCTGGTTGCACTGTAGTGGCTCCTGTGTTGCTGCGATGCTGGAAGCCACGTCAGTAGTGTTTCAAATACCAGCAGGTCACACAAGATGACCAGGTTTCCGCAGAGCTTCCAGACTATGAAGGAATAATGCACTGTCCATTCCTGAGGAATTCGCCACCCTGGTAACCACCCAGGTCTGTTGCCTTTGGTATAAAAACCTTTTCTTGATTTATTTTTTATAACAGTGGTCTCATTCAATATTTGTTTCTCCACCAATGAGCATTTGGGTTTTCTCTTTTTCCTATTGTGAATAATGCTGTGATGAACATGGATGTGCATACGGCCGTTTGTGCTATGCTCTTTGTTTCTGTAGGGTATGCCCAGTGGAACTTCTGCTGAATCACAATTGTTTTATTCAACATGGTTTGAGGAGGCACCATGTCCTTTCCACAATGGTTGTATGAATTTGCAGTCCCACCAGCACAGTAGAGTGCCCCAGTCTCTCTGCATCCTCTCTAGTACTTGTTTTCTGCTTCTTTTGAACCTGGCTTGAAAAAGAGCATTGTGTTCCTTTTTTGTTGTTGTTTTGTTTTGTTTTTAATTCACATTCTTTTTATTGAAAATTAGGTAAGGGAGCATTGGACTCTTAAAACTATATCTGTTTGGAACCAAATTGACTAGACAGGTACTTTAGTGGGTATTGAGCTTATGTAAATGAGGAAAGGACAATTCAGAAAAGGAGGATGAGGATGGTTGTCCAACAAAGAATGTAATCAATGTCACTCCATTAGACATATAGAAATGCATTAGACATATAGAAATGGTTGGGTGTTTTTTTTGGGTATATTCTTATAACAATTGCAAATAAATTACTAGAAAAATTAATAGATATAAAATAGTATATAGTATGTTAGACAGGGTTCTCTAGAGAACACACACACACACATATACAGCACAAAGAAACATAACAGGCCCAGAAGCAAGAAAGCCCAACATGTGTGATCATGAAGGGCTGAGGGGACCAGGCCTCAAAAAACAAAGGCGGGGGGGAAAATGATATCATTGTGAATGAGGGGTGTGCATGATGGGGACCCAATGCCCATCTGTAGACAACAAGACATCCCTTGCAGAGGGGTAGTGAGGAGGAGATGGATCACTCAGGGTTCAGTGTCACAATAATGAAACTCACAACCTTCCTTTAGTTCTTAAACGCTTCCTCCCCGCCAACTATCATGATCCCAATTCTATCTTGAAAACCTAGTTAGACCAGAGGATGCACAGTGGTATAATTGGGATCTGGAAACACAGGGAATCTAGGACAGATGAACCCCTCAGGGCCAACGGTGAGAGTGGCGATACTGGGATGGAAGGGGGTGGGCAGAAGGGGGGAACCGATCTCAGGGATCTACATATAACCTCCTCTCTGGAGGATTGTCAACAGAAAAGTCGGTGAAGGGAGATACAGGGCAGTGTAAGATAGGATAAAATAATAATTTATAAATTATTGGGGGTTCATGGGGGAGGGGGGAGTGGAGAGGAAGGGGGAAGCAAAAAGGAACATGAGGAGCTGATTCCAGGAACCCAAGAGGAAGGCAAATTTTGAGGATGAGGGCAACGAATGTATAGGGGTGCTTCACTCAGTTGATGTATGTATGGGTTGTGATAAGAGTTGTATGAGCCCCAATAAAATGATTCAAAAAATAAAAACTATAACAGCTAATTTGTCCACAAGGCAATACAGTGAGGGCTCAGTTCAACTCACTTCCGTGAAACAGTTAATGTACCGGAAGTCCTTCAACTCCTGAGGGCTGCTGGGTTCAAGGTTAAAGAAGCAGATAGCTGAGTCTTCCCTAGAGCAATGAAGGCAGTCTGAGGTCATAGGCAGTCAACAGCAGGGCAGGTCACCAACAGTCAGCAGCTCAGGAGCTTAGCAAAACAGGCCCAGATGGGATATCAAACTCAAGCAATCAAAATGGCAGGATCCAGCAGCCTCAAGCTCAAGCAATGTACACACTAACAGTGTGGCAATGCAGGTCTCAAAGGAACTGTAAGCTCAAGCGACACGATTCATGGGTTGCTTGTCCCACAGGTAGTGTAGCTCACAAGTTCAGGCAGAGAATTAGCTCATGCAGCAGCACGTTGGTCCATTCACCAGAGGGCAAAAGAGAGAGGGGTGGGGCTTGCCGTGCCATTTATCTCTTTGCCCTCCAAACAAGCTGTGACTTTATTAATCCCACATGTTCCTATTGGCCAGGTTGGCACAATGAACCTACCTATCACATATATATTACATCTATATATTTTGTTATATTACATACCTTTATTATATATATTTATTTATTGTTATAGATATATTTGTTATATATATTTTACCCCATTAGGAAAATAAAACATATAAAGTAACAGGATCAGATGAGATGTAGTGGAGTCATTGTAGCTTTTTGCTTTAACATTTAACTTTGTTGTCAATATCCTAATGAGATCACTTCTGATTTTGTAAATATAGTTGCATAGTCTGGTTATGTCTATAAAATTGTGTCTTGGTTGAGCCTAAAAATCCTACAATTAGGAAATTACACATCTATCTAAGGAGAAAGATACTCTTATATGCTTAAATCTATTCATTCAGAACTTTGTCTGCAATGACAAAACTGAGACCTGTGAGGGCTTCCTTTTAGTGAAGGCACAGGCCCCCCGGAAGTCAGGATAGCATGGGAAAGACACCCACTTTGTAGACACAAACCACTGAGAAAGGATCGCCGAAGACACTTCCTTTTTCCAAAGGGTCACATTAGTGGAAGGTGACTTTCTTGTCAACTGAGGTGACGTTGTGTCTTTTAGACCGAGTTTTCAGTACAGAACATTTTTGTCTAATTCAAAACAGGTAATAAAACCTCACATATTAGGTATTAATATTTAAACAGGAAGAGGAAAATGTAAAAACTGGATGAACCTGGCCCATAAGGAGCAGCCGTGTGTGCTGTTCTCTGCGTCTCTGTGTGAACTCAGTTGTCAGAGGCCCGGCAGAGTTGATCTGCTGGTTGAGCACCCTTGACATTTCGCTAAAGATTTTCATCCTGAAAAATGATTGGTAAGAAATTCTTGCATTTAACCTTGTGCCTTTCCAGTCATAAAAACCCTTCTGGGAATAGCTACTGTGGATACTATTGGAATCAAGGGGATACATTCTCAATAAAAAACAACTATGATGCCTTTTAAAGCCCAACCCTCAAGAAGGTAAAAGATGGCAATAATATTTACCAATAGTATCTCTGATAAGAAACTTCAGAATTCAATAATAAAGACACAGTAAAAATGGGGGGGGGGGAAATTTAATGGAAAGCAAAATGGCCATTAAGCACATCTTTAGCCAACAGGGAAATGCAAAAGTAGAGTGAGATGCTACCTCATACTCAGTAGGATGACTACAATGTAAAAGGCCCTCTAAGTGTTGGTGAGGATGAGGGCCTGGTAATCATTTCCTTTCTAAGTATGAATACTAAACTAGTTTCAAGGGGTTGGAATTTGAAGAAATCCCTAAATACCAACTCTCCCAAGATGCTAGTCTGCTCTGCTTCACCCCCACTCCTTCCTTGGTTATGGTCCCTCACATTTCTGGGGTCTGCAAAATCGCTGCAGAGTCCCACAGGAATTCTCACAAGTGTGAGGAAATGTCTTATGGAATGGTGGGTGCTAGTCAGTCCAAATTCTGAAGACCTGGCCGGAGTAAGCCAGATGCTTGGTCCAGAAGAGATACCCCAGGAGATCATACCTCCTGCAGCAGCTTCGCAGCAGGCTCATTTGACATACAGCAGGATGGGACTGCAGGGAATCCTATTCACAGCTACTCACAGGCAAATCCTATCAGCATCTTCTCCACCTTTTTACCAGACCCATGCAGGGAAAGGTCATCTGGTGGGAGTTACGTGGTTTAATCCAATTAAGATATAACCAATCTGTTCTCCACTCCTGGACTGTATCTTACTTATGCACCTATGACCTGGGGCTTCTGGCAGGATGTTCCCAGTAGATGTTGATCTTCTACTCATCTTACTCAGCCAGGCTTTTCCCCAGGACACTCCAGAAGCAGCTTTTCTCCTCTTAACTGTAGCAAACCATTCCCTACAACCATTTCAAGTACCAGTAATCAATATATAACTGTTACACTAAGAGTGGTTCAATTCACACCCTCTCCGAAGGTCAGATATTAACCTCATCCTATTCCCGTGCCTTACTAGATGTTGTTGTTGTTAGGTGCCATTGAGTCGATTCCAACCCATAGTGACACTATTCATGCCCAACATAACGAATGCAGAGCACCTCATGGTCCTGCGCCATCCTCACAATTGCTCCTGGCCCGAGCCCATGGTTGCAGACACTTTGTCAATCCATCTTGGGGAGGACCTTCCTTTTTCACTGCCCTTGCAATTTACCAAGTATCATGTCCTTCAGGGACTAGTCTGTCCTGATGATAGGTCCAAAGTAGGTAAGACAGAGTCTTGCCATCCTTACCTCTAAGGAGCACTCTGGCCGTACTTCTTCCAACACAGACCAGCTTGTCCTTCTGGCAGTCCATGGTACTCTCAATATTCTTCTCCAGAACCACAACTCAGATGCATGGCTTCTGCGTGGTCTTCCTTATTCAATGCCCTACTTTCACATACATATGAGGCACGGAGGCATGCACATGGCTTGGGTCAGGTGAACTGTGAAGATTGAGGTGGCTTGTGTGTTGCAGGGATGCTGGAAGCTATGTCACTGGTATTTCAAATGTCAGCAAGGTCACCTAAAGGGAGCAGGTTTTATGGGAAGGGGCAGTAGGTCGCAGACTGGGCAGGGGTGCTGCTGCTGCTGCAGCCATTATGCCTGCCCCTTGGGTCTCCGCAAGGCCAGGCGACACTCAGAATGGGAAATAAGCCAAACTGGGAATGGAACAGATCTGGTGTCATTCAACACTACCGGTTATTTGATAACGACAGAACCCAAAGGGCCTGATGTGGGAGGGACTGCAGTTCTGGAAGAAAGCTGCCTCTATGGAGTAGTCTAGACTTCTGTCCCTGAAAATCCAGCACAGCACCACGTTGCAGGACTGTCAGCCCACGCAGACAGCTGCATCCTCAGCATGCATGGGGCCAGCTCAAGGCCGACGAAGGCCCAGCATGGGCCTTCACCAGCTGTTCTTACTGAAGGACCTCATCGACGCTTCAGTTTGCAACAAAGGCGTGCACAACTCCAGCTAACCTTGTCCCAGCCAGGCGCTCCTGCTGCTTCCGCCTCGCGACATTCCTCCCGATGCTCCACATGTCAGCTAAGAGGCAGACAGTGGTGGGAGGGGCGCAGCGCACTGCTGCCACTCAGGTGTTGTGCATGATGTTTGGATGCTAGCCTCCTAGTATCTGACATGAAAGTCTGTGTTGTACCAGCGCATGCCTTGGAAAGACTTAAGTAATGCAAAAGGTTGCTGTTGTTTTTTAAAAGTCAACTGATACAAAATAACAATCTATAAATTATCAAGGGCTCACGAGGGAGGGAGAGGGGGGAGGGAGGGAAAAAAAAAAGGACCTGATGCAAAGGGCTTAAGTGGAGAGCAAATACTTTGAGAATGATGAGGGCAAAGAATGTATGGATGTGCTTTATACAGTTGATGTATGGATTGTGATAAGAGTTGTATGAGCCCCTAATAAAATGTAAAAAAAAAATTGACTGACAAGTTATTCTACTAACCCGAAGAAGTGACAGAGAAAGCAGCCGTCACACCGCCCAGATCTTGATTTACTCAGATGTCTCAACGCCTCAGTGTACAATGAAACCACAAACATTTTAACACCCCCCCACCCCAAACAACAACAATAGCAGCAGCAGCAACAACGTGAACAGCAGAGCTACCAGCCTGAGAACAGACAACGAAGAAGGACTTGCTCCCAACTTCGGAGGAAGCAGTCACGGAGAACCTTCTGTATACCTGTAAACATGGTCAGAGATGGAACACCTGAGCAGATGGTACCCTATAAAACGGGACTAGCTAATACCCCAGGCATAGGAGATCCAGAATGATGACATCTCACAGGGATTGCGGTGGAAAGGGCCAGATTAAAGGAGTCTGACTCAGCAGTATTTTGGAGCTCACACACAATGCTGATGGAACTGTACAGAATGGAGGCTTTGAAAAGGGGCTGTTCCTCAAAGCATTACAGAGGGATCAGAGGGATATTAGGAGTCAGCAATGCCACTCCCAGGTATGTGTATGTATCTAGCACTCCTGGGTAGAGTGAGGAGTCTCAGGGAACAGTGTTGAAAATCCTATAAAACAGTCCTCCTGAGTCAGAGTGGACGCAAAGGCAGCTAACAACAATCTAGCCAAGGGCAATGAACACATGTCCACACAGACACTTGCAACGTGAACAACAGCCACAAGGTGGAAACAACCCAAATGTCCACCAGCGGATGCATGGACCAACAAAACAGAGTTTCTTTATTAGAGTACTACCTGGTAAGAAAAACAGGAAGTATTGCTACTGCTACGACAAGGTTGAACCTAGGAGGCATTATGCAAAGTGAAAGTCCCCAGTCATTAAAGACAACAGACCGTTTAATTCCATAAGTCCGAAATGGCCAGAGTAGACACGTGCACAGACAGAGGGTGCAGTGGTGTTTCCATGGCAGAACTCTCGCTGCCAGTGCAGGAGCGCTGGCGCGGTTCCTAGCTGACACACCTCCTGTACAGTCACCTCCCCCCCATCAGTAGAGCCTTTCATGTTGCTGTGAGGCTGGACAGGTTTCAGAAAAGCTTCCACTCTAGCAGTGGACCAGGAAGTAAGTCTACTTCCAAAAATCAGCCAATGGAAACTCCATGGACCACAGTAGTTGGCTCTGTTACCAGTTATGGGGATGACATGGGATTGAGCACCCTATAATTTCACTGTGCAGAACTGATCATGAGTCAGAGAGTCCAGGCAGCTACAGACGAGAGAACAAAAGTAGGTAAGTGGTTGTCTGGGGCTAAATTGGGGTAGGAAAATGGACAGTGGTTGATAATGGATTCTATTTGGGGTGGTGAAAATTGATTAAGGTGATGGCTGTCTAGGCTTCAGAGTTATACTAAAAACCTTTAAATTGTACATTTTATTAGTTAAAAATTTTAAGTGAATATGTCTTTTATTCATCATACAATCAGGTTATATCATTTGACTTTGACATTATGAAGGGCAAATATGAGTAGTTAGAAGATATATTCCTTAATATTCCAATGTTAGAATTCTTACACAGTTATTACCACCTAAATTGCAAGAGAATTAAAGTAATGTTTTAGTCCACATGTCTGAATACACCATCTTATCCCAATTCCTTCTCTTCAAGTCTGTATTTGTTTTCTAGAGTGATGGTAAAAAAAAAAAAAAAAGGACCACAAATACAGTAGCTTAAGACAATACAAAATCATCATCTTATAATACCGGGGTTCAGAAGTGAAAAATAAATCTAACTTAGCTAATGACAAGGTGTAAACAGAATCAGAATTTAAAGAGTATTTCTGAAACTGTGCCTTCAGGCATTTTAAATGACCAATTATTATTCTTACAGTTAAATCCATGGGAAGCTTAAATTGTACATTTTAAATGAGTGGATTATACAGTGTGCAAATTACATCTCAATGTATCTATTAAACAAACAACCCCCAAATCCCCCAGCCTTGTTGCTGTCACCATCCATCCTGCACAGCCTGGCTTCTCTGCTGAGGGCGCCAACTAGTCATGCACTGTTCTGACTCCTGTCTCTTTCCTCAAGCTCATCTGCCAGGCCCCAGGATGTAGCACACACACATGAAATGTAAAATCTAAAGAGAGGATGCACTGAGAGTCAGCTTTGCATTATTTATAGAAGAGAGAAAATTGCAGGGTGTCATCTGAACTGCTTAAGGAAATTGTCAAGCATCCTCAAAGTATCTCAGAATCTATTAAGTCATGTGTTCCTGTAGCACAAATATTTGCTCCCAATAATCACAAAACTTCACTTAGTAACCATTAAGCATTCCTGAATCATTTAGCTAGCCACGCTCCCATTTAATCAATGGCTCCCCAATCTTTCAAATAAACTCCAAATACCGAGTCGAATTTAATGTGACGCCAGTGACCCACCACAAAGAACTAGCATCTTTCTAACACAGCCCTGCTCCTCCCACGGCCACACGTGGCTATTCACTCTGGGAATGCGCCGAGTCACTCACAGGGAGACGTGCCACGAGTGGAAAATACACACGAGATTCCTGGAGACGGGCAAAAAAGGGCAAAATGTGTTGAAAAGACATTTGGGATATATGAAGTTAAACAGAATGCTTGCTCAAAATTAATGCCGATTTTACTTTTTTAAAGTGTGGCTACCAGAGAATGTGACATTACACATGTGGATCACATTATATTTCTCTTGGACAGAACTGCTCCAGAAAGACACTTGGCGCCTTTGTGGGGACGGGAAGCTCGCATTTGAAGATGGAGCTTTGAATAACTTCTCTCATTACAGTCCCCACGGCCAGCTCTCTTACATGCTGATCACTGTCCGGGCGTGTTGAGCGCAGGTGGGAAAAGCTACAGCACAAAGTCCACGTTGTCCTCCAGGAAGACAATGAAATAACATGGATGTGTAGGCTTCCTGCTTCGGGCAGCTGCTGCATTCATAAGAGCCCACAGGGTGTGCCAGCCAAGAGCTGTTCATCACAGTAGCTGACTTCTGTGGGTTTTTTCTTTTTGCAGAAGGGAGGGTGCGGGGGAGTGGCGAATTTCCCACATGGATGGAGCTACAAGGCCAGTCTTCAGATTGGTTTGATGTTCCCTAGAAGGCAGGGCTGCAGAGGGCAGCCCCGAACAGGCTGACCCGCCCACAGGGGGCGAGCCAAGAGGGAAGAGCAACAGCCCAGTGAGGGGCGCGAAGCCTCAAAGGAATGCCGACTGTAGCCTGCTGACTCGAGGGGCAGCGCTTGGCACCCCATCTGAACTGGTTGGGGGTTACTCACAAGGGGGCTACACTGAAAGTCTAAAGGCGTGACAGGCGTGGGGTGGTGGGGACACTAGACTGCTCCTGATGGCAGGAATAGCAATGAAGGCATTAGGATGCCCCCCTTTTGGACATGAATGATGAAGGCTAAAATGGGGTGTGTGTAAGTAAGAGGGACAAGGATATGTAATCCTAAAAGTGGGGACTGGGATTATGACATATCCTTCTATTTAACAGAGAGATATTCATTTGCTTTATGTCAGGATCTCTGTTAGAGTGGTGATTATCTGTATTCTTGGGGCTTTTTTTGGGCATTTATCTATACAAGATAGGCAGGATAAGCAATCTTATGGAGCCAGCGACTGGACCGATGGTTTTTGGGGGGCACGGGAGGAAAGGAGGTGGGAATACGGTGGGTGGTGGGCAGTGAGCCAGCAATGATGGGTTCAGGGGAACAGTGAGTGTTCTAAAATTGATGGCGAGGAGGGGGTAGCTTTTCTGGTCATGTTTGATCAATCAAATGATATCTGAGAGGAATTACTGAGAGGTGGACTATGGGTAAACATGATAGAGGGGCAGGAGGGGGGTAAAAGAGGAAAGAAGGAAAAAGGTGTGTGTATATACATATATACATGTATATATACATACACACACGTGCAACAAGCAGGCAGACTTTGGACCTCTACTTAAATCTTACCTCAATACAAGAATGGTCTGTTCTAATAATGTGGCACTGTATGATGCTCACCTTTCTAACACAATCGCTGAGGACAAAGCGGGTGCATATGCAAATGTGGTGAAGAAAGCTGATGGTGCCCGGCTATTAACAGATACAGCATCTGGAGTCTTAAAGGCTTGTAATTCAATAAGCGGTCATCTAGCAGGGAAGCAACAAAGCCCACATGGAAGAAGCACACCAGCCTGGGTGATCATGAGGTGTCGACGGGAAGAGGTATCAGAAGTTCAAAAACAAGCAACCAAATCAAAGTGAAGGGATATGGATGTAGTAGAGACCAAAACCGACTTGTAAGATAACTGGACCCTGCTCAGAAGGGCCACATGGAAGGGATCAATCCAGTACTGACGAACCACATAACCACCCTCCAGTTCCTTAATACTTCCTCCCCTTGCCATTGTGGTTTCTGTTTTACCTTATTCATCAGGTTAGACTTGCATATGTTCATTTGTATATTCAAGATCATTGGGTCCATGAAAGTCAAGATAAGTAACCCTTCAGAAACAGTAACAGGAGTAACGGTTCCTTGGTGCGGGAAGAGGGGGTGGGATGGGGAGCTGGTAGCTCGATGACTGCGTGACCCCACTCCATAGGATCGAACACCAGGATTGTATATGAATGGGGGGAGGGGTGAAGGGGAGCTAATATTGAGTTCAAGAAGAAAATGTTCTGAAACTGACTGTGGTCGTAATTGTACATCACTGCTTGATATGATTCCACACTACGGAATGTTATGATATCTGAAAGAGCTCCCAATAAAAGTATTAACAGAGAGAGAGAGATTGGTTTGAAGAAAGTAGGACGAAGTTGAAGACATCCAGAAGACAGCAAAGTGGGAAAGAAGGCAAAGTGGATTCTAAGTGATTCTGGAGCAAGTCAGATGAGATGTGTGGAAGGAGTCCAAGGACTGGCCCTGCAGCAGCAGTGATCACAAGGGTCTGCATCAAGTGAGAAATTTGAAATGGATCACGTGGGACCTGGGGCCTCATGACATCTGCACTTGCGAAACCTGTCTCAATTGAGCATTTGCCTTTCATCGTTAGCATCACTGGGTGCTCCACTTGACCGCACTGTATACTTTCTTAGACCTTAGGTGACTGACGTCTGGTCATGTGGGCAGTGCTGGCCAAGAGAACTTTCTCCCAGTGAAAATGTTCTGTCTGTGCTGCCCAGCATGGCAGCCACGAGCTACATAGGGCGGTGCAAACTGCTGAGATGTAGCTAATCGGGCCAAGGCACTGCATGTTGACAGTTAATTTCAAAGTGCTTCGTGGTGGGGGTCTACAGCCTTGATGGCCCAAGTGAGACACACAGACCAGCAGCACAGCTCTAGCTCCACCCGGACACTCTTGATGTAGTCTGCAGTGTAACAGCATCTCTGGCTGGAGTCGATGGTGACTCAGTGACGGTAGGTCAGAGCAGGCCTGCCACTTACATGGGGTTTCCACGGCTGTAAACTGTCACAGAAGCAGGCCTCGTTGATCTAAAGCGCGGCTCGACCGGTTGGCTAGCAGATGAGCACTTAACTGCTGTGCCACCAGGGTTCCTTTGGATCACCAACAGCCCTAAAAGGAGCCGACTATGTAGCTGCCAACTGCAGTGTTCAAACCCTGACCTCTTCCTGGCACAGACCCGGCAACCGCCTCAGTGAGGATGACGGCCCGGAGACCTTCTCTGCCCTTCTGGATGTCCCTGAGTGCCATCAACTCACTGGCAAGTTAAAGAAACAATGTAATGTCTTTAATCTGTACAAAAACTTAAAAAAATCATTTTATTTGTTTTTAATCATTTTACTGGGGGCTCATATAGCTCTTATCACAATCCAGACATACATCCACTGTGTCAAGCATATTTGTACATTTGTTGCCATCATAGTTTTCAAAACATTTTCTTTCTAGTTGAACTTTTGGTATCACATTGCGGACGGATCCTGAGTTTACTCATGTCTCGCATGCCATCTGTTACAGACAGATCACGAGATAACTCGTGATTTCTACACACTGTCTTCAGATGCTATCTGCTTTGATATATTTTAACTCCTTCATCTATTTAGGTGCTTATATCAGTAGTGAATGTATCAAACTCAATTGTCTTCATGCGATATATAAATATGATACAAAGTTGATGAGATGTACACCCATTTATGGTTTAATGCAAAAAAAACAACAACCTAACAGCCGAAAAAATACACGACCACTTGGGTTTAAGTTGGTAAAAAAAATATTGTCTTTAATGTGGTATCAGCTCCTCATTCCCTACCCCTCCCTCATGTACCTTTGATGATTTATAAATATTCTTTCATGTCTCACACTGACCAATGTCTCCCTTTACCCACTTTTCTGTTATCCATCGCTCTGGGAGGGGGTTACATGTAGATCATTGTGATCTGCTCCCCTTCCTCCCCCCACCACCCACCTGGTATGGCTACTCGCATTATTGGTCCTGAGGGCTTTCTGTCCTGGATTCCCTGTTTCGGGCTTATCTGTACCACTTGGACAAAAACATGTGTATCCTCTTGGGGCTATTTTCAGTGACTTTCCTCCCCATGAGAATAGGGTTCACTTTTTCTTTCAGGTCTCCCCAGTTCATGAGCGAAAAAATAAGAAGTCTCTATCCGACAGGAATTCAGACCCTTAGTCGAACAGACCCAATATGCAGAGGAAAGCCTTAAAGTGACCCTCAGCTGTGCAGGGGCACCCCCCCCCCAGGATAAAGTGATCTTCAGCTGTGCAGGGGCACCCCCCCCCCAGGATAAAGTGACCCTCAGCTGTGGACCATCTTGCTACATGAACAAACACTTGTCCATTTATGAACGGGAACCTGGGCCTACTCGTATTGTGAAAATACCAGGCTGTGCTCATTTGTGCAGCCAGGACTATGAAGTTGCACGTACCGGTGTTACTGCAGTTATGACCTACCTACTGGCTACTTCAGGAATCAGCCAGGAAAACGCCTTTCTTCCCATAGTCCTCGTATTATCAACAACATGAAACCACGAGTAAAAATACTTTAGTCCTACCTTCCTTCTTTAGCTACTTTCCCATTAGTAAACAGTGTCATTTCTATAAGGAAAAATAATGGTTCCTTTTGGGCCAAACCTGGACCGAGTACTTGGAAGTCGAAGACAAGGTTGCTTTTGTGCACTGTAGATCTGAGAGCAGCTTCTGCCCTCATTAACACCAACAGCAGCCGTAAAAATGCGGTTATGCTAAGGCACGGAGTGAACCCCAGTGGATTAAGTCCCTTGAGTTTAATGTATTGTCATCAGTTTCAAACCAGCTCTAAGAGGCCCTGGATCTTGGTTTTCCCACTGGTGTTGAAAGGTCTGCGCCAACTACAGTCGTTGGCTCACCTCGCCGGGAAAATGAACTCATCTCATAGAGCCGGCCAGGTGTTCCCTAGGTGAGGGAAACAAGGAGAAGCTGACCTGCATTTTGTATTCTGACAGCAAATTTTTTAAATGCAAAACTACTGAATGCACCTCTAAGAGGAAGACTTAGGTCCCTTCTCCAACAGTCTGATGAGTAACCTATTTTTAAAAGCACAGGCAGGATCAACACACATCTAATACATCTGGCCTTTCTCAGCCAAGAGAGCTGTGGAAACCAGCCAGTTTAAAGGACCATTTGTCATGGTGTTGTAAAGCCTCCACCCTTTTCTGACCCCCCAGCAGAGTGGTGGACATGGTAAAACGAGAGGCGCAAACAGCTCTGTCTTTCTTCCACTGCCACACACAGCCTAGATGTTACTCACTCAGGTGGCCTGAGGTCCCCGACTCAGTCGCTTTTCTCCGTCCATCTCCTTCCCCTGCAGGAAGCCAAGGGAAGGCATGTGAGAGATGCAGTGTCGGCATGACCTTCAATTCAGCTGAGCATGAACCTGATTCACGAAGCGGACGCTCTGCGGGTGTTTGCTGTCTGCGTGCCACCTGCCACCGGTCCCTCTGCCGCGGCACAAGGCTTCTCACTCACTTCTGTCTCTTGCCTTCAATTAAGGCAGAGGCTCTGCTTATTTATTAACAACCAGGAGAAAGGAGTTTTTAAAAATATTTATTACATTTGGTTCTAGAAATGATAGAAAGTAAAAATCGGTACAATTCTGCCGCATAGCTTTAGCAAGGCGGATTCAGCCTTTCACGTTGGAGAAGAGCTGTTTATGCCTGGAATGCAAACACCGGAGCAGCTGGTGACAGGGTGACACAGTTGACAGATGGAGCCCTTGTCCAGCTTTACAGTCCCCTTCTCTGACATTACTTATTTCTGGGCAAATACCAGTCTGGGGGAAAGAGTCTGACCATAAAAGGCACCGCAAGTAAAAAGGAGGCCTTAATAAAAACAGCAGCAAATGCTTACATTAAGGGAGTGGGGTAAGGGCAGCCTTCTCAATGCAGCTCTTCTGCAAGGACGGACTAGAAATGCAAAGGCTTTATTGCAACTGAAAAGTCTATCAACATTCACCTGAACCTGGCCAACGAGCGAAGTGAGGCCGTCACTGCTGAGGCCGCTTGAGCATGCTGGAGTCCGGTTTCTGCCCTTGGGAGGGGAGGGGCTCGCACTGGTCATCCAGTCCAGGCTGGTGGGTGTGCGTTAAAACGCACGCTGTGCACTGCACTCCGTTCACGAATGCGTGCTAACAAGAATGCAGGCACCACAACGGCTACTTCCCACCAATGTCCAGTCGAGCGAGTGATTTACTGTCAGAGAAGCACCTGAAATACAGTCTGACCCATTTGATCGTCTCCCCTCAGGTTTGTGTATGTGTACAAACGTTGCAAATTACTGATTTAAGCTACTACAAACTTAAAAATATACAAATAATCTTTGACTGCAAAGACAGCCCCTTCCTCCTGAAGCCGGATCTGCCGGAGGTGAGAGAAGAATGGGGGGCAGGCAGCAGGTGCTCAACGGAGCCAGGTGGTGTTGAGCTGGGTTTGGTTCTTGATGCTCGTGTCCATTTTCAGCACTTCGCGGATGGCCATGGTGGCATATGTGGAAGGCGGAAGCGAAAAATCCATCTTTAGAGCCTTGTACTTGCCTTCTGCTGGGAAAGAAAGAATAGTCAGGAAACGAGAGCAGCTGCAGAGACCACAGTCATAAAATCCCCAAACAAGGAGCGTGCTTCTTTCTCAGGCCGGAGAGCAGACGTAGGTCAGTGTGCACAACGCCCAGGGGAGCGGCGGGCCGGGCGGTGATCTTCCAGGGAAGCCCGTGGAAAGGGCAGACAACAGGAGACAGAAATGCACGTATAGTCAATTAAAAGAAAAAAAAAGAGGAGGGGGGGAGGCCAGGATCAAAGGGGAAATTAAAATAAAATATATAGAAAATTAAAAAATAAAAGTCAATGCTTTGATTCTTCCTGGATTCTCACAATAACTCTGAAAAGACAAGGAAAGATTCAGTCACCTAATACTGCCCCTAAACAAACCAACTGGCGCCAGGCCGACCCACAGAGACCCCAGGGAGAAGAGAGGAACTTCCCCAGAGGGGTTTCAAGGCTGTGATCTTTCGGAAGTTCACCGCCAGGCCTTTCTTGTGAGGTGCCTCCGCATGGGTTCAGACTGCCCACCTTTGGGTTCGTAGCTGAGCACTTGGCCATTTGTGCCGCCCAGGGGCTGCCTCCTTAACCATTTACACCTGTGCTTGTTCTCAGCAGAGTTCATGGTTTCAGCCACAGGCTAGATTAGTGGAGGTTAAAAGAACAGGTTTAGTTTCTAGCTTAGGTTGTCCTATGTGAAACAGTTCAAAGCTGACAGAGACGAGAAACAGTCTGTCATAGCAGAATGCTACAGGGAGAGCAGAGAAGGACACATTTAGCAAAGTCAATTGATATAGTCTGTAGCTATTGCAATATAGCTTTAAACATTTATATTATAACGATAACTTTAAAAGGCCAAGAGGGCAATGGGGCGGGGGCACACTGGCTTCAACAAGCTTCACGATCATTGGAGCTGTCGATTCAGAGGATCAGGAAGGTAGAGAGGCAGCTCTCCTAGTGATGACAGAACTAACGTGAGGGCCGTTTTCCTCAGGAAAGCCCACCGTTCCAAGTCCGTGAGGGGAAGACGTGCTATTTGAAGCAGCTTTAGCAGTTTAGTGAATGAGGAAGAGTTGACTTGGAGACTCAAGTTTAGGAAGGAAACAAAGATGGCTACATTAGTAATGAACGAGAAATTATAAGAGAACTATGGTGTAATCAGGGAAAAGAGTGTAAAAATCACAAAGAGCAGCCATTTTGACAGATATTCTTCAAGGAAACAAGTTATCAGGGGGGCTTATTAGGAAGCAGTTTGAAGAGAAACAAGAGCTGCCCCTGGAGGACAGGGCCAGGGAACCTGCTCCATCCAAACAATGCCTTTTCTCCTCCTCCTCGGAGGGCAGCCAGGCACGTCTTACCAGACTCCTCTCCAGTCTGCCCTACAGCTCTCATCCTGCCCCTTCAGAGGCTTTGCTCCCCAAACTTAAAGGGATACAATCTGAGTCCCCCAGTTTTGACATGGCAAAAATCAAAGAGCAGGAAATGCTTTCCGGATGGGTCAGAGAGAGAAAAGCAATAATCAGAGGATCACAATTAATCTACAGGACTCATTATCTCTAAGAGTCGCAGCTGCCTTGAGACCAGAAGAACTTGATGATGGCTGGTCCCACAAGCAAACGCTCTGACCAGATCCACAGGAGGAAGTCGGACAGAGAGGGAACAAGAGGCCGGACTGAACTACCAAATCTCAAAGAATCCTGGCTTACGGCCCCTACTGAAATGGCAGGAATCCCCCCAGCCTACTGGCCCGAGACACTCAAATCCTGAACAGAAAGAATTCCTGAAGTCACCTATTTTTTTTTTCAAGCATTGTCTTGGGTAAAAGTTTATACAGCAAATTAGTTTCCCACTTAACCATTTCTGTCCTTCCATACATCCTCATCTTTGTTTCGGGGCAAATGTTGTCCCTTTGGTCTCTCGGAGTTGATTGTCCTAAGAAGCACATTCTTTGTGCGTGTGAATGCTTGTTTTATACGCCGATCTATTATTTGGCTGAAAGGTGACCTCTGGGAGTAGCCTTCACTCCAGTATTCAAGAGTATTTTAGGGCAATGGTTTCAGGGTTCTTCTAGTGCCTAACAGTCAAATCCCAGAGTCTGGGGTTATTAGGAATTTGAATTCTGTTTCACATGTTTTCCCTCTTCTCACAAGGCCCTTCGAGTGTGACACTGGTTGTGGTGGCGGCTGTAGTTTGTGTGAGCCTTTGGCTTTGTGGACGGATTTCTTTGTGTTACTGTCTCTATCACTCTCCTTTGTTCATGATGGGATGAGGTCAAGTTGTATCTTAGATGTCCACTTACAAGTTTTTAAGACCCCAACCTCTATTCACCAAACAAGAATGTAGAATATTATGGTTTTGTTTCTTTCCCCCAATAGTTTTATTGACACATCATTTACATATCATACAATCGAATAGTTCAATCTATCAAGGGCAGTGCACAATCACCACCACATCCATCTTAAAGCACCCCTCCCCCTAGCATTATTGTTTTGTGAATCTTGTGCCAGTTGACCTAGACGACCTATGGAGCCGTTATACATCTGTGTGCGTGCTCGGGTGGAGGATCGCTCGTGGTGTGGTAGGTAACTGGAGACTTGGTAACCTCAAGATCAGCACTTGGAACCTACCAGCCAACCCACTAGGGAAAGATGGAGCTTTCCGCTCCTATAAAGACTGACAGCCTCAGGAAATACACAGGGGCAGTTTTATCCTGTCCTACAGGGTCAACTGTTTATGCATAGGCTTCTTCTACAAATAAAACCCACCCAACTTAGCTAGAGAGACTCCTTATTAAATTTATATGCATTTTGTATGATAGCTTCTCTTAAACTGCCCTGGAGTTATTGACATGATAAAGGACCAGGCGTCCTAACAAGAATAAAATTCTAACGCTGACAGCCTCTCAGACAACATGCTCTGGAAACTCCAAGTTACTGGCGGGAGACTTGCCCAGGAGCCATCCTTGCTTTCTTGAGTGGAGGCTTCGCCATGGGGCCCAGTCTCAGGATTTCCAAGTCTTCAGGAAGATTCCCTTGTCGTCAACCCCCAAGGTTGAGCTAAAGCCTGGCTCCTACAGATCGCTGGCAACTCCATCAGAAGTACTATGGGTTCTGGTTCTGAGAGTGCATTCTGCCTCAAGAGCAGCGGTTCTCAAGAGAGCTACACTGAGACCATTGGAAAACACCTATTTCCCATGGTCTTCTGAACCGAGACACCGCTCCTCTATCCATCTCCAGGCAGGCCCACCACATGCAGATACACCCACCTACGAGTACCCGGCATGAAGACTGTTACCCATGCTACACGATGCTTCAAGACAAAATTTCATTTATTTGTAATCAGAAATGAGTATTGTACAATATATGATTACATATTGTTTTGTGATTCATCACTATGCTTTAATTATGTTCAATTTGTAACAATGAAAATACATCCTGCATATCAGATATTTACATGGCGATTGATAACAGTAGCAACGTGACAGTTAAGAAGCAGCTACAAAAATAATTTCAAGGATGGGGGTCACCACCACATGAGGAACTGTATCCAAGGGTCGCAGCATTAGGAAGGTTGAGAACCACTGCTCAAGAGGAATCTCATTGAAAGCTGTGGCTGGCCCAGACTACTGCTCTAACAACAAACCAACCAGACGCCGCTTCCTGGAAGCGAAGGAGCCAGCATGGCTGAGACTGAGCAAACTTACCAGAAGCAAAAACTGGGGGTGGTTTCCCTTCCAGGTTGTCCACATCGGTGTTGAAAAGTGGGATTTTAGGATCATCATATGCGACAACTTCCCTTTAAAACACACAAAGAAAGAGTTTCGTTTGTGAACTTTCATGAAAAGGTACTAAGTTGCTCACCACCATTTTTGTAGCAGGAAGTATAGGCCCAGGTGTAGAGAGCATTCAGTAACAGCGGAAAGCCTGACCGTACCTGTAAGTATTGCCTTTTATGATTATAGAACAAGATGACAGTTGACCCAGCTTAAATGAAAAATGCAAAATGCTTTTCTAGAATGGAAATTGTTTTAATAGGAGGTGCTAAAACGTGAACATCATTTTGTCCAGATGTAAAAACATTTCTTCCAGAGTGGTTCTAACTACCAGGAACGTCTTGTTGCTCTGGAGGGGTACAGGAAGGCATGGCCTGACTGCCGCTCTCTTACCCGAACCGCAGAGAACGACACAACTCCCAGTGCTGGATGCGTCCATGCTGGCGGTCTGCTCATTCGTTCAGGATTCACTGTCTTAAACTACCCAATAAAGGTTTAGGCAATATAAGGTACGACAAGTACCCTTTTCACTCTGGAAGTCCTTCAAAACCATCAGATTAGTCTTTGGAACTCAGTTCGTTCTGAGCATAGAATGGCTCGAAGGCAGTGGTGCTCAGCCTTCCAAAGGCCGCGACCCTTTCATACAGTTCCTATGTTGCGGTGCCCCCCCCCCAACCATAACATTATTTTCATTGCTACTTCATCACTAATTTTGCTACTGTGATGAATCAGGTGACTCCTGTAAAAGGGTCGTTCGACCCCAAGTTGAGAGTTGCTGTTCTAGGAAACCAGTCTTTAGCACTAAGAAAAGTGTGCATTTTATACACTGCAGTAAAAGCAAACTGGCTGCCAATGAAGTGATTCTGACTCGTATGGGACAGAGAAGAACTGTCCCTATGGGTGTCCGAGACTGCAATTTTATGGGAGTAGAAAGCCTTATCTTTCTCAGGAGGAGCAGATAGTAGTTTTGAACTGCTGACCCTGTGGTTAGACATAACCTACTACACCCCCTGGGCTCCTGTTGTCTACACGGCTCTTTGGTAACTTAATGTTCATGAAAAGGAAAACTAAGTCACTTTTACTATTTGTTTGCATTCAAAATGACACCACACTATTCCTCGATGATCTGAAAATTCCCAGTCTCATGAGTGGTGACAGCAACAACTAACATTCACAGAACACTGTGTGCCAGGGCCTAAGCAGCGGCTGAGCCCTTTGACAGCAATGCAGCTCTGCTGCGTTCCAGACTACAACTTACCAGCCGACGTTCTGAGGGCGAACAATGATCTTTCGGTAGGCCCCCGATAAAGAATAATCTCGGATTTTGTGTCTCATGTTGTCAATATCAAGGTGGTCAGCTGTGAGCATTTCCCTGTAGGCGTCACTAACTAATACAAAACATATCATGTTAGCCAGTCTGCAGCCCGCCAGCAAGTGACGTGGCACCAGACCACACATGCAATAAAGCGCAAGTTCACTGGGATCGCCCTCCCACCCCAGTTTGCAGCCCAAAGCATGCTCTCTAGACCCAGACCTCAGCGACTCAGTAGAGGAAAAGAGCATGTCTCCAGCTTAGGGCTGGGCACCTTCTAAGTTGCCTGAATGTAGTCAGCCAGAGTAGCTGTGGCATCTGTTTCCCAAGGTTGCTACAAAAGGTCATTTTATCTGAAGTCGCTAAACCATTCATTTATATGTGCTCCGAGTTGGAATATATACAAATGCTCTAAACTCTTCCTGGAAGAAGGTAGTCATAAATAAATGTATAAAAATAAGAGACCCTGTTGGAACACCATCTGGTTCACCCTTGCATCTGAGCAGAAATTTTTGCTATAACACCTGAGAGAGGAAGTCATCCAGCCTTTGCTTGAATGTTTCCATTTACCAGGCTCTTATTTCTTGGTGACGCAAGCAACTTTTCCCAGGTTAAAATATGACTTCTTGTAACTCGTCGATTGTTTGGAACACAGAGAACTAACCCTATCCATGTGCAATAATAAGTACTGGGACTTTAAGTCGCCATTCTGGGCCAGACTGCCTCCCTCTGTTCCATCCTCCTTTGCCATTTCTCTATTTTCCATCAAACTCCTTCTTGGTCCCAGGGAGCACAGGCTCAACAGCCACTCCGGACCATTTTTCTAGAGACCACTATCAACTGGATCTTTTCTAGCTCTGCAACAGCTCTTAGACTATAAACATGAGAATTTATATTGAACATCATTAAATGCCAGCTGCAGTTCTCTTTATTTATATTTTCACACGGTTTATAGGACTTTGCTTTGCACGGCTCACAAACACAGTATGTAGATTTGTTTACTCACGTTATTCACAAAAAAATGTTGACAGAACAGTCTTCAAAGAAAGAGCTCTCATCACACACTGAGAAAAACTGAGGCTTCCTGATCAACCTCTTGGCTGAGAGGTCAAGGAAGCCTGACTGGAAGAACTGTGTCCTGAATATTTCTGATCCTGAATTGTAACCCGTTAGCTGCCCTAATAAGCCCTCTAATCTTGAGTACAGTCTGTGAGTTGTGTGGCGACTGCACCAGAAACCAGCTGAGAAATAAGAGCGTCTAGTGGGTCGGATGGTTGCTATCCAAACTGGAAAAGGATGGAAGGTAGAGACATGGTTGACCTCTGCCTCCAGGAATGCCTTGGGGGGACATTGAGTTTGAGTCTCCTTGCTCTTGTTAAGTCAAAGGAGGTCAGATGCTGTCCCCACAACAATGAACATTTCTTTTTTTTTTTCCAATGAACATTCCTTAATTTAAAAAGTACTATCAAATTAAAAGTTCTTACCATCCACTTTTTGAATGGATATAACAAACCTCTTTTTCACCCTCATGCGAAATAATGAAATTCAGGAATTAAAATAACAATTCCATTCATGCTAACACCACCACCTCTACTGTCATAGGAATACATTTTAGAAGACTTTTTATAAATAATCAATTTATATGTTTAAAATCTACATACTACTCTCAAGTCTTATGGAAATCAAAGTTCCAAGATTTGATTTTTTTCCCTCCCCTTTCCACTCCTGGCAGCCCATGGCTTTCTTCTAACTACTTCCCCCACAGACAACGTACTTTGATGCTTCGGGTAGATAACATCGAAGCCAGGCAAGGGCATCACCACGTCGTGGATGGAGTAATTTGAGACATCATCTTCCTCAATATACGTGGCTGTGGCTGTAAATTTACAAAGGAGCAAATTAAGGAAACAGCCCCACATGTCCTGACTTCAATCTTTTGCGCATATATGCAAGCCAGAAGGGCAGGCTCACACAGGGTCAGAGGCCGGGGAGGCATAGGACAGCCAGTTAGCATGGATGCGCCCCCATCCTTGCCATCCACCAAGAAATCAAAACCAACTTTTGAGAAAAATTTGAATTTTTTAATGAAAATGGAAAATATTTTATTTCTGAGCTGTATTCTTGTCCTTGGAGAAGGTCTACTTAAAAATAATATTCAGCTCAATTTTGCCTTCAGAAACACATTGCAAAGTACGATTTGGAAAGTCATCACTGAATTGTTTTTTGCTCAAAGAATGGTTTTAAAAATGAGGTCGGCCTGTTTTGAGGCTAAAAGAGGTGGCCCACTGGAGTGCTCTTGGCAACAAAACAACAACACGCGCACACACACAGTGCAGTCAGTATTGTTGTTTTCAGGGGCCTTCAAACGGCAGGAGCCACTGCCCGGCCCTGCGCCAGCCTCACAACGGTTCTGTGGGAGCTAGCGTCAGCAGCCCATGCCACACCATCTTGTCAAGGGTCTTCCTCTTTTTCGCTACCCAACTTGGCGTCCTTTCCCAGGGTCCGATCCCTCAATCAGTACTGAATGAGGAAAATATATTACATTGGGGGGTGGGGAAATCATTAAACTTTTTGAACAAACAATTGAAAAGCCGCAGTAGGTTTATAGGGCTGCGGGCACGGGGAGTGGACAGGAGGTGGGCCCCACGTGAGGGTAGCCACCAGCTGCACTGAGAGGGGCACCGCATGCAGGCATGCAACAGAGAGGCAGGTAAGCACGCCCCTGAACCCCTGCCTGTTCTTTTTCAGCCAGCTGTGGAGTCGAACACCTGAAAATCACGACGCATTCACTTCAAAGCAATACTGTGAACGGCCCCTGGAAGGGCTAAGTGGAGGGCTTCACACCAAGTCTGGCGCACAGTAAGGGCCCAAGAGCATGCAGACTTTTCAGTGTTGTACGACCATTCCTGGCACAGAGTGAGCAATCCGCAATGCTCCTCCGATCATATAGCCCACACATAAAGGGAGCTCCTGTCTGGCGTGGGCTTACAGAAACTCTTTTCAAAAGCGGCCAGCAAGCGGAGACCCACGAAGGCTCCAGAAGTCTGCAGTTACCTGCTAGACCCACATTAGTATGGATTAGTATTGGAAAGGATTTATGCCGTGGGCTATGGATTTGAATTGTGTCTCTCAAAGAGGTATGTTGAAGTCCTAACCCCCTGGTACCTGTGAGCAGGACTATGGAAATAGGGCCAATGAAGATACTGTCTGTTAACATGAGGTCATACTGGGGCACAACTCCCAGAAAACTCAGCTGCCATCAAGTGGATTCCGACTCCCAGTGGCCACAGAGCAGACCTTCCTCTGTGGGTTCCCGAGACTGTAACTCACGATGGGAGTAGAACACCTCGTCTTTCTCCTGCAGGGCAGGAGCACCTGGTGGCTTCTAACTGCTTGTTGGCCTTGCAGGTAACAGCCCAACGAGGAACCGACCATTGTGGGGAGGGAGCCCACATCCAATCTGAGTCCTTGTAAAAGGCAGGATGCCACATGGAGATGCAAACACTGGATAAGCCAAGGCAGGTCTGGGGTGGAGACAAGAAAGGATCTTTCCCTACCCTTCCTGGGGAAGTAAGGCCTAAATAACTTTGATTTATTAAGACATCCAGTCTCTGAAACCACAAGACCAGAAATTTGTTCTTATAAGCTCCTCAACGTGTGGTGTCTTGTATGGGCCCCCTAAGAAATCAATACACCCATCACCTAGTTTACAAAACTGACAGTTTACGGAGAGAGGGACAGAGGCAAAGAGAACGTGCATGTAAAAGAAGGGAGTCATTCTGAGCTTGCATGGCCTCCCAGCTCAGCTTAACCTTGTCTGAAGCAGTAGCTAGGTCAGGTTCCCAAACTACCTGTGACACATCACTGCACCGAGGTTGGCAGAAGACAAACTAGGTACTTTGGCCTTTTACCTCCTTTGAGAACAAGGTCCCCGGGAACAGGTTTCAGCCCATACTCCTCTATCCTCTTGCTCACCATGTGGTTCCACACGTAGCTTTGGTAGCTATGAATATACATTAAGCGGTTATTTCTTGGTATCTGCAGGGAGGGAAGCAAACGCACACAGGAAATATATAAATATACATTCTGAATATCAAGAGCACTGCATTTTCTATCACATCTTGCCTCCTTACTTATTAGCTGTCCTGGCTCAGGAAACATATACCTTAAATCTGCCATCTTCCTCACAGCCGACATAGACACGGGTGACTGAGACACAGTGTCTCTAGTTTCTGAGACCAAACCCCCCAGGCTAATGGGGGTGAGCAACCATGCACAGCTGCCGAAAGTCCTGTTTTTATCCACAGGAAACAGTAAACTCATTCAAACGAAGAAAATGCTGTGTGGGACTTATTGCCTGACTCAAGTCACAGACTTCAGACTCATGGAATTTACAAATCAGTTATAGAGCTAGCAGGGCTTTCTTGCTTCTAAGGGAAGGACAAAACCTCAATGACTGAACAGACAACAGATTTCAGAAAGAATCCCGTGGTTTTGTTTTCTGGGAAGGGGAATCAGGACTTCAATGTCAGCGTTAAACCTTGAAGCGCTCTGAGATGGAGTGCAGTTGCCAGCACACTCCCCATTCTCCTCACCATTAAGAAACCAGACTAACATGCAGCTCTTTAGCTTGCTTATCTATGCACAGCTCTTAAGAAGACACCATCCCCGAGTTATAAACGACCAACTCACATACAACCTGGAGCTATGAACCAATCCACGGAAAACCAACCATATTAAAATTATGAGGTTCACACCATGGTTTGTCATAACAAAGGAGTGCTACTCTGGCCTTGAAACATTGCTGTTACTGTATTCCTCTGCTACAGAGGTTTCAGTGTATCTGCAAATGTTTCCTGAATGTTTTTATGCATAGAAGGAAAGGCACATGATAACTTAGGTAATAAAACAATGGACTGCCTGGTTTTGAACTGTATCTAACATTTTGACTTCTGTACACACTTAGATAGATGTGGGAATGGAACTCATTCAGAAGCCAGGGCTTACCTCTGATGACACAGAAAAAGAGAATTTTAATGTAGCTATGACAGAAAGATGTCACAACAATGCATTAAAAATTTGTCAACTATCAAGATACTTAATGCAAAGTCTAGATGGAATGTTTTACACCCTCCATATTAACCACTACAGCCAACCCTGCTCCCCTCGTTCACTACTCCCCACCAACCCTGCTCCCCTCGTTCACTACTCCCCACCAACCCTGCTCCCCTCGTTCACTACTCCCCACCAACCCTGCTCCCCTCGTTCACTACTCCCCCACCAACCCTGCTCCCCTCGTTCACTACTCCCCACCAACCCTGCTCCCCTCGTTCACTACTCCCCACCAACCCTGCTCCCCTCGTTCACTACTCCCCACCAACCCTGCTCCCCTCGTTCACTACTCCCCACCAACCCTGCTCCCCTCGTTCACTACTCCCCACCAACCCTGCTCCCCTCGTTCACTACTCCCCCACCAACCCTGCTCCCCTCGTTCACTACTCCCCACCAACCCTGCTCCCCTCGTTCACTACTCCCCACCAACCCTGCTCCCCTCGTTCACTACTCCCCCACCAACCCTGCTCCCCTCGTTCACTACTCCCCACCAACCCTGCTCCCCTCGTTCACTACTCCCCACCAACCCTGCTCCCCTCGTTCACTACTCCCCACCAACCCTGCTCCCCTCGTTCACTACTCCCCCACCAACCCTGCTCCCCTCGTTCACTACTCCCCACCAACTTTCAGGGTCTGACCAAGGATCACCCAGGTAAAAACACCTCTCACAGATCGCCCAAGGATTTTTACCTAGACGTCTGGAGCTTTCAAAATTTAGCAAAACCTGTAAAGAAAAAATTCAAAGCCCATAAACCACCTCGAGCCATGGCCTGACTTCACAAATCACACTCACTATGCCAAATGCAGAGACTATATTCTTCATTCCATATTTTGAAAGTCCTCGAAGCAGCTGCCCCTCCACACACCTTTTGACAGGTAGTTTTTTGAGGGCAATGGCGGGGTCTCTGGTCTTCGCCCACTCTTCCCTGCACTTGACCAAGTACCCCTTTTCAGCTGAAAGGCAGAAAGAGTAGCAGTCAGACAATGTGTTCAACAGACAAACTCCCCAAGATGCTTCTAAGAGGAGACCACACTGGAGACGGCCATCTGACTCAAGGAGCCACGGAGAACTTCTGTTCACCAGGGAGAAACGATTGGGAAGTGGAAAGAAAGTAAATTCTAGAGTGTTTCGAGAACGATTTGGCTTTGTGCTGCACAACGTAGAATTTAAAGCCAATCATTGCCATCAGCACAGCCGATTAATCATAAAAGAAATGCTGGATATTTCTGCCAATGCTTATTTTTTTCACCATAATTTTCTAATTTAATGAGTTATTTTCCTTAAAATTAGGCAAGTTTCTCTCTTTTTAGTTAGGAAACAATCACCCAAAGTGGATATGGTAACTGACAAATTACAAAGTACTCATCATTTCTTTCCCATGCGGTATAAGTTGAGAGATACTTTCTGGGAAGTTTTACAACTCTTTGAACTAAAACTCCTTAAAGTGTTTGTCACATTTTTATAACCAGTTATATTGTGCTTTTGCAAAAAATAGATTCCTATTTTAAGATTTAGTAGTCCATGGAAAAAACAAATGTATTTGTTCCTTTAATAGATTAGATGAGCTAAACAGTTCATAGATTATAAGCATCCACTGTAAATATAAAACCTGAAACTAATACAAGGAAATATTTACACTTATTTTGTTATAAAAATAATTAAAGAACATTCTAAAATAACTATATTCCAATTTGCCATATTCAATGCAATATATTCTTTTTTAAAAAAAATTTGCTATGAATTTTATTCTTACCTCCAGAACGGGGTTTCAGTATTAAATCCATGACTTCAGTCCAGGCATTTTGTAGTATAGCTCTACAATTAAATAGGCGGCATTTATTTTCACTTAATTTTGCATTAAGATAAATGTAACAAGCCCAAATCTTTGTGGAGTCAATATATGATATTTGCTTTCTTTTTTATGAAATTTTAAGTTAGTAAACAAAATGAAAGTTAAGATACATTTCAAATGCAAGTGTCAAATGAATTTTAAAGAAAATTAAAACTAAGACAAAATAATGCTCATCCATAACATTTAATTAGCAATTTAGTTTTAAAACGCTATTAATAACAAACAAACAAACAAATGCTATTAATTGTATAAACTAAGACTGCCAAATTGTTAGAACAAAGTGTTCTTGTATTGAGGAAGTACTTGAGCAGGGGCCCACTGTCCATCTGTTTCCTTAATACTAATCCTATAAATATATGTACATAGATCTATTTCCCCCTCGTTGTATATAAATATATTTACATCTATATATGCCTGATTTAGATCTCCATAACTGCCATTTGCCTCCTAGTTCTTTTCCTCTATTTCTTTGTACTTTCCTCTTGTCTCACTATTATGTTCAGCCTTCATTTAGTTTTCAAGAATTCCTCTCGATTACATTGCCCTTGATCAAGCCATGCCAGACCTCTTAGGCCCTCCTTGCCACTGATTTTGGATCACTTATAGTTCCTTTGTCCCTGGGTTTGTTAACATCCACTTCCTTTCTCCCACCTCCCCCTCTCCCATGTTCCCCTGGAACTGTCATCCCGTTGTTCTCTCTTCTGGCTTGTTTATCCCACCTATCCCATCCAGGTAGACATGCAGCAACAACAGTATGTACCATCACAAGACTGAGAACAAGGAAGCAACAATAGAAAGTAAAACAATAGCTACAACAACAACACAAAAAAACCTATAAATAGTTCAGGATCTATTTGTTGTCCTTCACAAGTGCTTTCCAGTTGAGTCTGACAGGGTGCCATGCCCTGGCCCCACATCTATCCCTGGGGACTTTATTGCTCTGCTCCCTCTGCTGCATGCCCACAGAGGCTGGCTTTAGCATAGTGGGCTCAGGGTGGGCACAATTCTTGCCTTGTGTCTCTAGTGTTGTTCCCAATGGTGCTATGGCACTGAAGACAACAGGTGCACAAGCAAATGTGAAGAAAGCTGATGGTGCCCAGCTACCAAAAGATCTAGCATCTGAGGTCTTAAAGGCCTTAAGATAAACAAGTAGCCATTTAGTTGAGAAACAACAAAACCCACATGGAAGAAGCACACAGCCTATCCAGACTCAATCGCTGAGGACAAAGCGGGTGCATAAGCAAATGTGAAGAAAGCTGACGGTGCCTGGCTATCAAAAGATATAGCGTCTGGGGTCTTAAAGGCTTGAAGACAAACAGGCAGCCATCTAGCTGAGAAACAACAAAGCACACATGGAAGCACAACAGTCTGTGAGATCACAAGGTGTCGAAGGGATCAGGTATCAGGCATCAAAGATCAAAAAAAATTTTTTTAAATCATAGCATTGTGAATGAGGGGGAGTGTGGAGTGGGGACCCAGAACCTATCTGTGGGAAATTGGACAT
Source organism: Tenrec ecaudatus (assembly GCF_050624435.1). Lineage (NCBI taxonomy): Eukaryota > Metazoa > Chordata > Mammalia > Afrosoricida > Tenrecidae > Tenrec > Tenrec ecaudatus. The sequence continues at coordinate 124,810,049 of NC_134538.1, forward strand.
CCCCTTGCAGAAGAGCCGTGGGGAGGTGAGGAGCCAGTCAGGTGCAGTGTAGCAATGATGAAACATACAATATTCCTCTAGTTCTTGAATGCTTCCTCCCCCCACTATCATGATCCCAATTCTACTTTACAAATCCGGGTGGACTGGAAGATGCACACTGGCACAGATAGGAATTGGAAACACAGGGAATCCAGGACAGACAAACCCCTCAGGACCAGTGGTGAAAGAGTGGCGATACCGGGAGGGTAGAGGGAAGGTGAGGGAGAAAGGGGGAACAGATTACAAGGATCTACATATAACCTCCTCCCTGGGGGACGGACAGCGGAGAAGTGAGTGAAGGGAGATGTTGGATGGTGTAAGATACGACAAAATAATAATAATTTATAAATTATCAAGGGTTCATGGGGGAGAGGTAAGCGGGGAGGGAGGGGAAAAAACAAAGAGCTGATACCAAGGGCTCAAGTAGAAAGCAATTGTTTTGAGAATGATGATGGCAGCATATGTATAAATGTGCTTGACACAATGGATGGATTGTGATAAGAGTTGTACGAGTCCCCAATAAAATGATTTTAAAAAATAGTACAAACTCCTCAGCCATGTTATAAGCTGCTATACACGTGGCATTATCTGTGCTAGTCAGCTACGTCTTTATGTGGCAACACTTGTTTGAAACTTCTGAATAATCTTCTTCCCATCTTAAATAACTTCCTGTATAGGCAAGTAAGATAGATACATATAGTTTAATTTTCTAATATCCTTAATTTTATTGCGTTTTAAGTGAAAGTTTACAGAGGAAATTAGGTTCCTATTCAACATTAATACAACTTCCTCTGTGACACTGGTTCTACTTTTATAGTATGTCACTATCTCCATTGTTCCCATTCTCTGTGTTCTGTGTCCATTCATCTCGCTTATCAGCCTCCTCCTTAGGGTCGCGTTTTTATTTCAGAGCAAATGCTGACCTTTTGTCTCCTACAGTTAACTTATGGGGCACAGAGTTCACAGACGCTAGTGTTTATTTTACAGCCAACCTCTGATTCAGCTGAAAAGTGACCACAGGGGTAGCTTCAAAGGGTTTCTGTATTCTGGTTAGCTTTATCCTCAGGTACTGTTCTTTTAGATGCTTTATATATGAAATCACATGCCTAATTTCTCTTTCAGAGTCATCTTTGTTGGTTTATCAAAACCTAACTTGTCTTTGCTTCTTGTACATTGTAACTCTGTTAAATTCGTCTATTAGTTCTAGAAGCTTCCTTGTGGACTCTTTGGCATTTCCATGTATAGGATGTCATCTGTGAGTGGAGATAATTCACTTCTCATCTCATGTTGTGGCTAGGACCTGGATATTTTCAGGGAGTTATTCTTGCTGATCAAATGTGGAGTTCAAAGGGTGATACAGCTTTCCTGTAAACTAAAATTTACCTTTCCAAAAAAAAAAAAAAAGAACGAAGGAAAGAGAAGAATCTGTAAATGGGCGGCTAGTATGAGTATGTGAGGGAGACAGGCTGTAGCCTTCGAAACCCTAAAGCTTCCCTTTGTGCACTATCCTAAACCTGAACAAAACCGCAAAAGCAGCAGGCCACTCTTCCAAACAGCAGGGTGGTTCACTTACCCAGATGTGAGGCTATCGAGAGATACTTAAAACCAAAACATCCTTCTTTTTCCTAAGATAGCTCGTTGTGATAAAAGTTAAGCAATTAAATACAAACCTTCCCACTTGATACGTAGGGACGGCTGTAGTTCCGAATCTCTGCATTCCATAGTAGTTAATAAATCCAATCTCTTTGAGAGAGCGCATGGCTTGTTGGACTTGTTCGTCAGTTCCCGTTATATTCCTGTAGAGGTACAAATAAGTCAGAGATAAGGGTCACAGATGGCTCAGCTTCACGCTGGCGTCCCCTCCCGTCCCCTGCAGCTGTCACTCTGTCTCCTGGAGGCTCATTCTCTTCAGCACAGTATCTGAGGGCGGGAGGTGGCTTCTTTCCAAGGTTGTATTATAGGTTCAGAGGGGTGAAGGTGTCCGTACAAAAAGTATACAAGGACTTGCTTTCAGGCCCCTTGTGCCTTCTCTAGCTGTCACGCCTACTGGTATGAACTTCCCCGGCCTTTCTTAACAACTGTTGTACAAGCAGAATCAAGATAAACCAGCAAGACCATTACTGGGGACTTTCCAACTCCTCGCTCTTTACCTGAGGACAACTGTGAAGTGATTTCCTTGAAGCTCTCCTAATTTCAAAGGGTTTTTCTGATAGCTGAAATTCCCCAGCTTAAAGTTCATCAAGCACTTGTTTAAGTGGGCAAGTCTTTGAGCAGTTATTCTAAAAACAAAAGAAACAATATTAAACAGGTCAGAGTGTACATATTGCTGGAAACAGTCTTAGTACAGAAAATGACAGTTCGGTACACGACAAACGTCACGGCTATGACGACTGAAAAAGGCATGCCAAAGGTGAGTGGGCAGGCCTGCTTTCCCTCCAGCCTGCCCCTCCACTACTAGGGAGGGAAACTGGTTCCCACCCAAATGAAGTACCAGGGCCATATTTTATACAAAGCCTTTTATTCTGTAGCTATCAATAAAAACAATCATAACACCAACAATAATGACTGGAGTTTCCTACTAAGAACTTCTACTCTTGGGGGAGGAGGGTGGGGCAGAGCATAATTTGTAAGTATAAATAATGAAATACGGCATTAAAGAAATACACTCGCTTGTTCGTGGCAGTTACATAGCAAATTAGATCCCCACTTGGCCACTTTGTACAGATGTTCCGGGATCTTGGTTACAGTTTTCACAATGTGCCAGTATTCTTGCTTTTGTTCCACTCGCTCTAGTTCCATCGATCTGGCCTCCTTCTCATCGTTGCTTTGACTTGGTTGACTGTTTTAATGTAGCTGACTGTGTAAGGGCGCACATTGCTCACAACAGTCTACGTCATGGGCCAGTCTATTATTTAGGGAAGGTGATTTCCAGGAGCAGCATGTTAGATGGTGCCTTAGGGCTAGTCTCAGGGAGCTCTTCTCGTCCCTCACAGTTCAGTCTAGTATGTTTAAGGAACTGGAGTCTTGTTTTACATTATTCTCTCATTCTCCTCAGGCCCTTCAACTGCATCTCTAATCAGAATGGTCATTAGTGGTAGCCGGCCATCAAGTATTGCTTTGGGACTCAGGACCGAAGGGGCCACGGCTGTCAGTGCTGGAGACCAGTCTCTTCTTCCTTTGATTTCCTTTCTTTTTCACTCCAGGTGAGCACAGAACAGGAGGTGTCCTGTAGATGGCTGTTAGGGTAGACTAGAGAAACAAATTCATAAGACACTCATGTGTATAGGAAAGAGCTTTACATCAAAGGCAATTGTATACTGAGAACACATCCCAGCCCAGATCAAGTCCATAAGTCCGATATCAGCCCATATGTCTGACATCAATCTATAAATTCCTCTTCAGACTCATGCAACACATGCAATGAGGCCGAATGCAGGAAGATCCAGTGGGTGGAAAGTCTTCTGGATTCAGTGGTGATGGAAGCATCTCAGTGCTGGCTTGGGTCTCCACATGGCTCCTCCAGCTCCAGGGGTCTAGTGTAGCTTCATGTGTCTTGTCAACAGGAAGACGAAGCAGAGTCAGTATGTATCTGCCTCCAGTGAGATATTTATCTCTGTGGCACCTCCAAAATGAGGTCTTCAAGCTGCGACCTGATTGACAGGCTAGACTCCACCCCTTCGCAAGTTGACAGATCATGTAACGACCACAATGCCTATGCCCAAGCTTGAGACCCCAGATGAGATGATCAAACTAGAACTTAGAAGAGTGCATAGAAAGGCACACGGGAGTACAGAGGGTGTGCATGTACAGGTGTATCTCCTCTCTAGGCGTGTGCATATACGGGGGAGCTTCAAAGAATATGTAGAAAAAAGATGATGGCCTTTTGGAACTGTTTAAAGCACTTCCATGTACACATCTGTGTGCACTGAGTACATATTCACGTATACATAATAAAACACAAGAGTGGAATATTAAGAATATTTCCCTAACAGATCTCAATCTCTCACAGGATTGGTTTGCTGGGCTTGAAATCTTAGGACCATAGTCTCTCACCATTACAACCAACCCTATAGCAAGTAACTCTCCCTCTGAACACAGGCTGCAATGCAGGGAATGACTTATCATGACCTTGGAGCCCTAGCCTCTGTGACTTCCACCAACCTGCCTTTGTTCTCCTGACGGGCATAAGTGAGAAGGTGGGGGAAGGTCATGATTACAGTGTGCGATTCAGCTGCGGGGTGACCCACCTCAGAATCAGGAGGGAAGATCTCACGGGCTCCAGCAAGAGTCAGGAGTGGAGTGCATCCTCTGAACCCCAAATCCTGTGTAGTGAATCTCTTTGATCCAGGAGACGTCTCTGACCCCAGAGGAGTGACAGAGAGACCGCAGCAGCACCAGGAGCCAGAGTAAGAGACAGAGGGGTGGATTTCCTAGCCTACAGAGCAAGTCAAGCTGAGCACTTTGGGCAGGTGTCTAACTTGTGGAATGGGGTGCCGGGTGAACTGACCCACAGACCTGGAGCTGAGTGCCTCTGGGTTGAGCCTTACCGCAGAGTGGCATGCCCTTTGGCACTGATTACAGGCCTTAAAAGTGCTCTCTGTGACTTTCCTGATAGAACAGCAGTATCTTGAGCATGTCTTGTCTGAATTGTAATCTGTTAATCACGAGCATTGTTTGTGAGTGTGGCGGTGGCAATGAATTAAAAGAACCTAGCTGAAAAGTAGAGCGTGCTGAGGGAGGCAGCACAGGTACATCCATGTACACTGCGTGTGTGCACAGACATGAACATAGTATGTAATATAAATGTAAAGTCTACGTATCGTACTGAGTCATTTCAGGGTCACAGACAATCTGAGAGTCCACCCAATTACTTCAGCACATCTCACAAAGAACAAGCACGGAAAGTCTCCTCCACAACCGCCATGGCCACACTCAGAACACCGACGAGGAGCCCCACTAAAAACCTGCTGCTGTCAACTCTGTCTCCCAGTGACTCAGTGGCACCCGGAGCTGCCCTGCCCCAGGGGGTCATCAGGGCTGGGACGCTTCTTGGAAGCCCACCTCCTTCCACAGTGTGGGTGGTGGGTTAGATCATCAATCTTCCACTTGGCAGCCAAGCACTTAAACTACTGCACCACCAGCGCTCCATCAGACCATTGCCCAAATATTCAGTCATTTACCCAATTGGCCCATATCACTTCATTGTTTGTTAGCTCCTTAAATTCATTACCTCGTCAAGGAGCACATCTGGCTGCTGTTTTTAGTAAGTCATGTGTGGCGTGAAAGTTTGAAATAGTGTGACTCTTTCGCTCCTTAATATTTAATTTTTGCCTGTATCAATCTTAGGTTAATCAGGGTTTTATGCCTCCCTACCTCCACTCCCTGCCCTTTGTAAGGTTTTGGCTTTTGAGTTAAACTTAGAAAAGATATCCTATTTAAGAGGCTTTTTGTTTTTAATGAAATTCTCCCAAGTTACAATGTAGCACTTCTCCATGTTTGAAAATCCTTGATAACCTGGCGTTTGTTTTTCACGGGGAACTAACTGAGGTTGGGGATCAACTTAAGTTTTTTCCAAATGGTTACAACAGTGTTTCCTCCAATAACGTCAAACGTTACTTTTCAATGCATACTGAATCTCTGAACACACCAGCGACTTCACAAAGTTTGTGGTAAAATTCGTTATCTTGACAAATCCCTCAGGAACAGAAAAGGGCACAGGGATACCAGGAAGGTAGGGGGAAGGGGAAACTGAGTGCCTCCCAGGGGGACGAGCAACACAAACTGTGGGGAAAGAGAGACAGCAGTCCGTGTAAAATATGAAAATAATTTATAATTTATCAAGGGGTCAGGGTGGTGGTGGTGAGAGGAGCAGATACCAAGGGCTCAAACAGAAAGTAAATGTCTTGAAAATGGTGATGGCAACATATGTACAAATATGTCTGATACAATTGATGTATGGATTGTTGTAGGAGCTGTAAGAGCCCCCAATAAAATGATCTTTATAAAAAAAATTAAAAGTGTTGAAGATCAACCCCCCCCCAAAAAAAACCTGTTATCTTTCCATTTCCATTTTTCCATGAATTTTGAGGCACTCTTGTAGCACTCCACATTAACTCATGGGTTAACTACCCAGTTGCCTGAAGTGTTTCATTTCTCTCGTGTTCCAGCTTTTGTGGCAGTGAGCCTCCTTTATTCATCACCTTTCTCACACTTTCTACGGCTTTGTTTTGCACCTGAATTTCCCCACACTAGCACTATGGTTAAAAAATGAACAACAATCCATGTCCATTCCCATTAGCATTACTACTCCTAATACTAATGTAGCGGCTTCTCCAGTTGGGAAAGACTGTTACAGGTCTTATCGATCATGTATTCACGTCTTTCAGCTCCCTCAACAACATGGCCATACTGTCTTTAGAGACACCGGACACATGTTTAAAGATCTGTATTCCGAGCGTGTTACATTTCCCCTGTGTAAGAAAACCACCTTCCCCATTACAATTTTAATTGGCTATTATTTATATATGGATTTTTATATATTCATTTCATAATTATTCTACATTTGAATTTTCTTACCTCTTATAGCTTTCAATAAATTCCTTAAGTAGATACAGTCTCACCCTCTATAGCACACAGCAAACTCATGGTTATGGCCTTATCTTAGTTCTGAAGTTGGTCTACTTGCCCTAGCTATGCACCCAGACAAATGCTAAGCGGCGGTCTGATGTCTCCAGCAGGCTCTTGACTCTAAATGCCAAGAAGCTTCTAACAGTTGGCTCCTGAGAAACCCACAACTGCTCTTTGCTTCAGATGTATACATTGTTTCATCCACCTAGCCCTACTTCAGTAAAGCGGTTATTTTTTATTAGAGACCTGTTTTTTGGGTCAAATACAGATCACCATCATAACAAGGCATTGTATTTACAATGTAGCAATGTAGGTCATTAGGATTGTTTTCAAAGTTACAGACACTGTGGAGTTGTATGGTACATCTCTGTAAGTGGTCTTCATGTTTTTCTATATTCAGATTTCCTTTGAAAACATGTATGTTCTGGGAAATGTCTAGGACACGCTTTGTTCTTTCTTACTCTGGTTTGGGCAATCAGGAGTCTCGTTTTGGCTCTGCTGGGGGAATGCAGGCACTGAATGGATCTGGATGTGGGTCCTGGCGCTGAGCCTTCATCAAAGGCCAAGTTCGACCCCAAAGTACCCACAAAGACCTGGCAGTGCAGCTAGGAGTGGAAACATCCTCACAGAAGCACATGTGTACTACTTTCTGGCAGGCCTGTGAAGTCCCAACATGACATGAAAAATTAACTGGGAAAATTTATCCTACTCTCTAGTGACAAATAGGCTATTTCTGAGACGGGCGAATGTTTTTCAGTTTACTTGTACAATCCCAGCCTGTCGTGTGTTCTCATGAAATTCTTTGCTGTAGATATCCCTATACTTTTTTTTTCTTTCAAAGCTCTGTATTTAATTTAATTTTTTTAACATTTTATTAGGGGCTCATACAACTCTTATCACAATCCATACATATATATACATCAATTGTATAAAAGCGCATCCGTACATTCTTTGCCCTAATCATTCTCAAAGCATTTGCTCTCCACTTAAGCCCTTTGCATCAGGTCCTCTTTTTTTTTTTTACTTCTTGAAGACATTCAACCAGTTCCTTCATGCACTGTCTTTCTGAGGCTCGGCTAGGTCAACATATGTAGAGGCAGCCTGGTTCAGGCTTTTGAGAGAGAGAGAGAGAGAGAGAGAGAGAGAGAGAGAGAGAGAGAGAGAGAGAGAGAGAGTGTGTGTGTGTGTGTGTGTGTGTCACTGCTCCATCAATTAATATAAAACATGGGAAGCCAGCCAGAGAATCAAGGAAATGGGTGAAATTTATACTCCATGTCCCTCCTGTCCTCTGCCAACTGAGGCCCAAATACAGAAGAACAAGTTCAAACAACAGTAGAACAAGCATCCTCCACACTCGGGCCAGCTGCCAAGGAGAAGCAGGTCTAAGGGGAAAAGGGTATAAGCATTCCGTTCAGCTATTTGGGGACAAAGGTAGGGTCATTAGGCATAAATGGACCTAAGAGTCCTATCACACAGAAGCGAGCAAACACAGGAATCAGTGTAAACAGTGACAAACAGGAGGAGCAGAATTTCTCTTAGGTTACCACTGCTATGGCAACCGAAAGAATAATTAAGAGTTCTGAACAAAAAGAGTCAAATAGGCAACTTGGCTGCCTGGCAAGTGTCCTGGAGACTGCTCCCTGGCACTTAGACAGAGGTGCTTACTGCTATGTTCTATTTTTCTCCATTTTCCCCTATCCCCTCTCTGAGACACAATTCAACGTTTCAAAGTTCACAAGTCAGTGAGTTTTAGAAAATTCACAGGGTTGGGTAACCTTGTCACCATCATCTAATTCCAGAACATTTTCATTACCCTGTGAAGAAGCCGACTGCATAGATACTCCCCATTGCTCCCTGTTCTCAACCTGACACCCACTAACCTACTTCCTGTTTCCCCGGGTTTCTGTACAAACACAGGCAGTTCTCGATTTACGACAGGGCACTGTTCTGACAACGATTCTGCCCAAAGCCAGTTCTGACTTAAGTTGAATGCCCCATTTTGGGGGTTCTCATTACTACTGTCCTTTACTTGTCTTTGGGGATTGACATATTACATCTGAGAATGAAAGCATCAACAAATTACATGCTGTAACATTTATGTAGTACACCTTACTAGCAATCCCACTCACTCACGGCTGTTGAGATGTATAAAATACAACAGCAAAAGTGGACGGTGCACAGTGTGGTTTGTTGTCACCTGAATGCATACGTCCTAAGTTGGAGACTACCTGCAGACATAACCACATACTATGTGGCCTCGGTGTAGCTTTTCCCCACTGCGCATGTTGTTAACTTTGCATTCTGCTGTAACATGCATCAAAACCGCCCCTCCTTTTCATGGGCTCTTGACTACAGAAGAGACCTCTACTTCTGAATCCCCCTAGCAGAGAACGTTCTTAGGGGTTTTCAGTGGTTCCCAAATGTATCTGGTCTACCTTTCCCTTTTCAGAAACAAACAAACAAACAGCGACCTCACTGGCAATGAAAAATGTTTGTACTACTATTATGGGCTACGATTATAGCCCATAATCCAGGATAAGTGTGGGTATCTGTTTTTGCAGCCCCCCTGGGCCATTCCAGTGCCCCCCAGGAGGCAGTACTGTCTACTTTGGGAAGCACTGAGATGTTGACAAGACAGTTGTGATGCTGTGTACAGTTCTCAGGAGCCTTGATCAAAGGCCATGAATAACATGCGCATGTGAAGAGCTCACTTTGACACAGCAGGAATTCAGTGTGTGGTGATGTAAGCAGCCCGCCACACAATCAGGCTTTCTTAACAAAGCGGGAGACTGACAGACCAGACTCAGAAAGAACACAGGCAGAAACAGGCAGGAAAAGCAATGGGCTGCTCTGAGATCCTGTTGGAATTACTAGGGGACTTGAGAGTGCCGTCTGAGGCTGGACAAAACCCTGTGTAGCACCAGAATTGTCCCACTCCGCAGCCATTAAAATTGTTGCAAGGCTGAGTGGGCTTATCCTGTTGGCCAGTTCTCACAGGAAAGGCCAGTCAGCCAGCCCCATACATCCACTGAACAAACTCAGGGTGCAACCTGCATCCGCGAGATAAGTGCTGCTGCTGGCGCTCAAAGGGCCAGCGTGTAGGTGTTTCTACGCTTTTACTAGGTCAACAGGAAGAGGATAAGAGCAGTCATGGACCGTGAAGCTAGACCAGCACTGTGACCAAGTGTGACCCCTGGTGGCTGTCTGAGGAAAGAAATAAATGCCTTCAGATTCAAAGGTTCAAGCTTTGGCATCATAAGGAGAAAAGAAGGGGCCTTCTACTCCCATAAAAAACTATAGTCTCTCAGAACCTCACAGGGGCAGTTCTACTCTGTCCGATAGTCACTATGAGTCAGCATCAACTCGATGGCAGTGAGTCTGGTTTTGTTTATTGTGGGGGTTCTTATCATAAAACAAAAGAAAATACCAAGATGCCATCTTCTGATCTTCAAATGAGCAAATTTTAAAAATTTTAAATCATCTTGGGGGCTGATTCACGGGAACTAGGATAAAGGTGATAAGAGTAGTATCGATCACCCTTCTTCAGGGCAAATGAAGTCTGCTATCAAAAGGGTTCACATTCGAACGCTAGGGAAATAGATATGTGTGCGTATACTTACATGTTAAGAATTAAGGCAGCAGGCACACATTGGACCTCCAATCAAATACTCACTCAACACAAGAATATTTTGTTCTAATTACCTGGCAATCAGTGATGCTCACCTTCCCTGACAGGAATGCTAAAGACAAAATGTGTGCATAAGCAAATATGGTGAAGAAAGCTGATGGTGCCCAACTATCAAAACATAGAGCGTCTGGGGTCTTAAAGGCTTGAAGATAAACAAGCGGCCATCTAGCTGAGAAGCAATAAAGTCCACATGGAAGAAGCACACCAGCCTGTGTGATCATGAGGTGTCAATGGGAGCAGGTATCAGGCATCAAAGACCAAGAACAAAAAATCATACCAATGTGAATGAGATGGTAGGCGGAGCAGAGACCCAAAGCCCATCTGTACACAATTAGACATCCCCTTACAGAAGGATTACAAGGAAGAGATGAGCCAGTCAGGGTGTAGTATAGCACCGATGAAACATACAATTTTCCTTTATTTCTTTAATACTTCCTCCCCCACCCCCACTACAAATCTGGCTAAACCAGAGCATGTAAACTGGTACAGATAAGAACTGGAAACGCAGGGAATCGAGGACAGATAAAACCCCTCAGGATCGATAATGAGAGTGTCGATACCAGGAGGGTAGGGGAAAGGTGGGGGAATAATGGGGCAAAATTGATCACAATGAGTGACATATGCACGCCCCCCTCCAAGGGGAATGACCAACAGAGGGGTGGGTGAAGGGAGACAGTGGATGATGTAAGATATGGAAATAATAATCTATAATTTATCAAGGGTTTCTGAGGGTAGGAGGGTGGGGGAGGGAGGGAGGGAAAAAAATGAGGAGCTGATACCAAGGGCTCAGATAGAAAGAAAATACTCTGAACGCGATGATGGCAACATATGCACAAAGTGACTGACACAATGGGTGGATGTATGGATTGTGGTAAGAGCTGTAAGAACCCTCAACAAAATAATTTAAAAGAATTCATATTCTTCTTACTCAGTAATTCTATTGCTAGTTTATTTTAGCAGTTACCCAGATGTGTGCCTAGCTTTAGCTAAACATGCCTGCTTTGGAACTGCTGAGAACAGCAAGAAATGGGAAATAACATATTTTAAAAATGAGGCACTAGTTGATCAGTAAGGAAACCTTCACAATTTGTCTATCTGGCAACCATGAAAAAGGATCAGGCCGGTTTCTAGGTACTGACATTATTTATTGTTCACAAGGAAAGAAACGTTTGTAGAACTTGGTGTAAAAGGGGAAAAGTCCCCAGTTCCTGAGTAGGGTGGGGGTGGGGGAGAATAAAGTCGTGAACAAAATAATCTCTGAAAATGAAAGGACAGCAGAACTTGCACTTTCTGAGAGGGAACTGATTACAAGGATCTACATGTGACCTCCGCCCTGGGGGACGGACAACAGAAAAGGGGGTGAAGGGAGACGTCGGACAGGGCAAGATATGACAAAATAATAATTTATAAATTATCAAGGGCTCATGAGGCAGGGGAGAACAGGGAGGGGGGGGGGGGAAAGAGGACCTGATGCCAAGGGCTTAAGTGGTGAGCAAATGCTTTGAAAATGATGAGGGCAATGAATGTACAGATGTGCTTTACACAACTGATGTATGTATGGATTGTGATAAGAGTTGTATGAGCCCTTAATAAAATGTTTTTAAAAAAAGAACTTGCAATTTCTGCCTAGTTTCTTCTGGGTTGAAAACAAGCCAACTTGTTTTTAAGTGCAGGCAGGCAAAACCCCGAGCCAGCCCGAGTTCACAGGAGTGAATACATTTTTGCTGAAAAGCAAGACCTCTGTGTCCTGTGCCCACGCAGATCAGAAAGTCTGAGCTCTCAGAACACTCTTCCTTTGCCCAGCCCAGCCTGGGGTTTGGGACAGTGCACTGGTCCATCACACACAAAGGCTACTTCAAATCTTCACAGCTTACAAGTTCCCTTCCTCACTCCTGTCACCTCCCTCTCAGGGAACAGCAAGGACCCTGTGTCTCAGGAAGAAGAAAGTTACGGGCCACTGGGCAGGGACACCGCCAATTGCAAGTGCAAGCTCCTGCTGCCTTTCAGGCACACCGGCATTGGCAGACAGGGGTGATGGGCCTTTACTACAGCACCGATGGCCCCTCGGGCAGAGAGGGAGAGCACTGACTAGCCCATCAGGACGAAGCCAGGAGCTCGGCCAGTAGTATGCATGACTCGGAGGAACAGAGGAAGGAAGCTAGCTGAGCAGACTGGGAATTAAGGGACACATATCTTCTCTGGTCCTTTATGGAATGAGGGAACTGTGATCTAGGTAAAATTTAAGTGACTCGCTGCCTGTAAAATCCTTTCCCCAACCCGCCCCCACGTCCAGACTCATGCTTTGTTCCCAAACATACTATAATTCCCAAAATACACCTTTCAGCATTCCTCTTGCCATGCGGTAAACTAATTTATGTATCTATCAGCTTACCACATTAAACTGTGATGCCTTCAAAGCAGAGATTAACGCCATCTATATAGCCTCAATGCAAAACAAAGAGCTCATTCGCTGCTAATTAAAATTTAGATCATAACGATAGTGTTATTTACAATGGTAAGTAATAATTGTGGAGAGAGAAAGAAGCACTTGTTCTCTTGGCTCTCACAAAACCAAACCTACTGCGGTCGGGCCGAGTCCTGTAAATGAGTCCATGGGACACAGTAGGCCTGCCGGACAGGGTTTCCAAGGCCGTAATCTTTTAGAAGCAGACTGCCTCGCTATCTCCCACCAAGCAAATGGTGGCTTTTAGTCACTGACCTATCGGCTGGTAGCAAGCACCTCAACCACTGCGCCACCAGGGCTCCTCTCTGAAACAGCATCATTTTAGAATCCCACAAATGAATGCAATTTAATCTGCCGTTAAAACATGACAGCTTACAGAGATGCTTGGAAAAAAATAGAAAAATAATGTCTCTAATAGGTAGATATGGTCTGAAGAGAGAAGAGGTAGATTCCCATAAATCCGAGAACTCTGACACACCACGCTAGGAATTTTCCAGTAAAGAATCCCAACATGTTCACTCGACTTACTTGAGAACAGCAATCTCTTGGACTGTTATAGCCCTTTTGTCTTTGGTTCCCATGTAGGAGAATATGTTTGGCTTGACTCTGGTAAGACAGGAAAAAACAACTGAAATCACATATCTCATAATTTAAGTTCTGAGATACAATACATAGAACAGAACAGAACGGAGAATGATGGGAAACTTTCGGTCACTTTTTATTCAGGAAAACATAAATATGCAAGCTAAGAGTTTGTTTTTACAGAGGCCTGAACAATGAAGCTATCTGTGACTAACTGACGCTGTCCTAAGACTTGGCTAGCCAGTACCTGCAAGGAACAGTATACTTTCTGCTGAGCACATGCAACCACTAGATGATATGCACTAGGAAACCAAAAGATGAATCTCACTGCCATCGAGCCAATACTGTCTGACAGCAACCCTATAGGGCAGGACAGAACTGCCCGTTGAGTTTCTGAGACCACAACTGTTTACAGTAGTAGAAAGCCCTCTTTCTCCCTTGGAGCTGCTGGTGGTCTCAAACTGCTGACTTGTAGATTGCAGCTCAATGCATAACCACTTGCCACCAGGGCTCCATAAAACTATGAAAGAAGGTTTTACTCTAGCTAAATGCCACTTTGAAATTTTCTGTATCTTCAATTATTTGGAAACTAATGATAGTGCAGACTTTCCTTTAACTCTCCATTTATATAGTTATTGCTTTGTATAAAATTAACAACAAAAATCATCCCAACCACCATGGAGTTGATTTCAACTCATAGGAACCTACAGCAGTGGTTCTCAACCAGTGGGTCACAACCCCTTTTGCGGGTGGTGGAAGGTCGAACGACCCTTTCTCAGGTGTCGCCCTGAACCTAACAGTGGCAAAATTAGTTATGAAGTAGCAACAAAAACAAATTTATGGTTGGGGGGGTCACCACCACATGAGGAGCTGTATTAAAAGGGTGGCGGCACCCGGAGGGTTGAGATCCCACTGCCCGAGAGGATGAAGCAGAATTGTCCCAGTTTCCTAAGCTGCAAATCTTCATGGAATCACTGCCACGTCTTTGTCCCTTGTTGACCCTTTGCTTATCAGCCTGGCCTAGCGCTTTACCCTGGTGCTCCCAGGGCTCCTTTTGCTTTGTGTAGAAAAGCCAAATGGGAGTCAGGATCAATTGGATTATGAACACATTTAGAGGTACTTTATAAACTTGACTGCTCCATCTCAACAGGAAAAAAACAGAGCAAAATAGTAAGGCCATCTTGAACCCCAGGTGTCTCCAGCTACAGATATCAGAGCAGACCCCGCTTGACCGTCTGTTCTCCCGGGCTCAGTCCTACGCAGAGACCTCGTGAACTGGATAGAATCAAAGGACCTGTCATGGAACTGGGTCTGATTTCACCGTGATTTAGTGGAGTTAAGCAGATTTGCTCTAGCCATTTCTGTTTTAAAAAATAAACAAACAAGACCCCCACACCTCGGCCCCTGCTGTATCCGAGGAGGCAATCGGGCAGGCCTCAAGTTTTTCCATCTAGCCCAGCTCCCGCAAACAAGAGCTGCCGGCCGCCCATCTCTGTACCCAAATCAAAGAGTAGGCTTCAGGGAGCAAACTATTTCATTTCCACTGGAGGTATTGGAGACTCTCAACTGCATCTGAATTACTGACCTATAAAACATTCATCTCGAAATGACAATATGCATCAGGGGTTGAAAGAATTGACCCATCTATCTGCCTGGGACAACTGTATCTGGGGGTAACTTTGCTTGCGTGCTCTCTGCTCGCGCTTTTCTTGCTTATCGTCATGGCAAGAGGACAAGAGAGGGCAGTGTTCTGACGGTACCAGCACAGGAACGAGGTACTCACCTTAAATATTTAGACAAAACATTAATAGCATCCATGGTGTCTTTGTTTTCCTTGTATAGTACAAAGTGGCAATAATTTCCCCTAGATTTTGGCCAAGAATGTTTTCTTGGATCTTGAAGAAAAAAGAAAAAAAGAAAAGAAACTTAATTAACGTGTACCACATGAAAGTGATTTGAGTGTTGTCTCGTGAAACCCTGTAAACTCATTTTCTGGTTTGGAGTCTTGTTAGTGAGAAGCCTGCTCTAGTCCAACAGAAAATATAGGTTCTGTGGTTACAGCTGTGTAAACTATAAATAAGGGCTACTCTTTCCAGAATTGCATACTTACGTTGAATATTGATCTTTCCACATTTCAAATCAAAGGCTGAAAGGGACCTGGAATGAAAAATACCTACAACTCAGGTGATCTGCTAACAGGTGAGAGAGTTGGGAGAGGTGCAGGTTTCCCAGCAGTGGTCCAGCACTGGGAGATGAGACAACTAGCCCTCAGGACACCACAGTCCACCAGGCTTGCCAGGTTCCCAGGCCTATGTTCACAGCGACTCATGCTGTGTGGCGCCTTACGGTGGGACAGGTGGAGATAAAGTTAATGAGGAACTGCCTCAGGGGCACCGTCAGCTTGTCCAAAGTTTGTCCACCATGAATGGTTAGCGACTGCTATGTGGTTCGCAAACACTGCCTGACACAGAGACTTGATTGTCAGTCCTTGGAAAGGGAAACTTAAGACGTGAACTTTGTGCTAGAGTGACTCGGACAGGGGCAGTCCTCTCAAGACTGACTTTGAACACGCTCGCTGATTGAACAACTCCATCGCAGTGTAATCCCAAAGGACACTAACACATAGCCAAAGGTGAACTTCAGCTGCCCAAGTGGCGTTCCAAAGATCCCACGCTTGAGGAAAGGTGAGTCCGCCACAATGGCACGCCCAGGTAATGCCCAGCAACAGACACGACCTCGTGCGCCCCTGAACGGCAGTCGTTAATTGAACAACCTATCTAATTCACTTGAGTTGTGTCCTCCTATGAGGGAAAAATTGAAAAAATATTCCCTACTGTCCCTAGCAAGAGTCCTTTCCCTTTAAACAGGTTCTTCCACCTCTGTCCTGGAAACAATCCTTTGGCATAAAGCCGTGAGACTTCAACTATCCCCCCACCAAAGTGACTGCTGAGCCTGCGCCGGCCCTTCTCAAGGTGAACTACTTGATG
This sequence comes from Tenrec ecaudatus, assembly GCF_050624435.1. Classification (NCBI taxonomy): domain Eukaryota; kingdom Metazoa; phylum Chordata; class Mammalia; order Afrosoricida; family Tenrecidae; genus Tenrec; species Tenrec ecaudatus. The sequence continues at coordinate 124,826,436 of NC_134538.1, forward strand.
GGTTCGGGCTGTAAACCACCTGTGGGGAACAAATACGTGAACGAACCACTCCCCTCTTCTCTACCTGCCTGGCAAACTGCTTTTCCTTCTGATAAATCCACACTGCCTCTACCTAGCACTTGTGAGAAAACTTCTCCTTGGCATTTTCATTTTGTCTACGTGAGACGCCAACCGCTCTTACCTGGTGCAGTTCTGACCTCTGTCCAAATGCACAGCGTAGAGAGCACAAGAGAGCAACGTTTAATTCATAATACTGAACAGAATAGTACAGTGCTTTAGAGGTGAACATGCAAATGATCGCATGGTAAATTGATGCTGAGGAAATCTACAGCAGCTGGTCGTTATGTGATGGGTTGACAGCCAGTTAGACATTTAACAATGGGATGTCGCAGAGGCAAACAGTGGACAAGTCACAAACTCACCCACAAGGACAAGCCTGCCTATCTCAATCCCTTCACAAGGAGCATGTTAGTTTGTCCTCAAAGCTGCACTGTTTGTACCCACAGTCTGTCTGCAGCAGGGATGAACACTGGGCACAAAATACCCCCCACCCACCTGAACGTGTACTTCCTGAAATATGAACGGGCAGAGGTCCAAATGCGATCTGTGATTCTCTCTGGTGCCAACACTGTCAGCCATCCTTTCTTACCTTGCTTTGTACTTTTTTAGTTTTCTGTGTTTCCTATACCGGGTTTATACAGCGTATATTTTTGAAAAAAAAATTGAATGATTATGGACAACAGTGCTCTAAGATGAGAAATTCTTAGAGATGGAAAGAGATTTCTAGGAGACTATTGAATAGAACGCTGACTTTGGGTTCTGATCTGAACCAGTCAGCTGTATATCACAGCTATTTTTGAGATGATCAGGGGAAAGCAGACTTGGACTGGGCTTTAGGTGTATTAAGGAATTATTGCTATTTTTGTTGGGGAGGGTTGTTATTTGTTGTCTGTTGTAAGTTTGGGTTTCCTTAGCTGTTAGAAACGAAGCTCAGGAAGCATTTGGAAGTGAAATTCAATGATGTGTAGACTTTGCCTGAAAACCCTCCGGCAGGAGAGAAAGTAGGGAGAGAGATGTGATAAAAACAATAGAACACGGATCACCATGAAGGTGGGACACAGGTTCTACACACGGCTTCCACTATCGCTTTGTTTAAAAACGTCTACAATAAATGGTTGTCAATGACCCACTTGCCATGAGTAGCTTTCCCTTCACGACTCTTCCAGTATATCCATAATTACCTACAGTGGCCAGAGCCAAAGGAAGCCACAGGGTGAAAAAGGAAATGCCGTTGCATCTGAAGAGACGCAGACAGTTGAGGGAGTCTGGCTCGCAGCATGCATCCTGTGACAGTCAGCCCAAGCCATGAGCATGCAGGCAACGATCCCCCCAGACCGCCGTGAGACCAGTCCCTTTGCTACACAAACCAGTAAGCAGAGGCACTGAGGGATCAGGGGCATTTTGAGTCACTGGAAAGCCATGAGCTTCAGAGTAGCCTGGGCAACTTATCCAACTTTTATGAAGCTCCGACCTCTAGCAACACTGTATCATTGGCTTTATAATTCAAGTGAATTTGAAGTAACTTTGAAAAAATTGCTGGGGGGGGCGTGGGGGTGGTGGTGAGAGACTGTTGTACAGTGCCAATGTACAAAGTTCGCGGGCTGGTGTGGTAGGAAGTGATGTTCCTTCCTATGGTCTGACATGGTCGCTTTGGAAGAAATGGAGACCAGGTGAGACGGGAACAAAGTTTGAGGAGGGTCATGTATGGAGCGGAGAGCCCCCGGAGAGTAAGCAAGGAAAAATGCTGTGACTCCAGAGAGCAGCAGGAGGGGCGGCAAGCAGAACACTTGTCCTTCCTTCTCAAGGCCACCCCCCCCCCCACTGCACTTGTGGGAGTTAAGTAATCTGATGTCAACTTGAGGGGTGGACTCTAGCCTATCAGGTCACAGCTTGATGACCTCCTTTGGAGGAACCCCGGTGGCAGGGCCCACAGACACTCCTTGACTGCAAGACATTCCGGCGTAGAAGACACATGGAGCTGTCTATGCTAGAGCCCTGGAGCTGGAGGAGCGACGAGACCCCTGCCAGCGCTGAGGTGCTTCCACCGCCACTGGATCCACAAGACTTTCCACCCATTGGCCTGTGATATTCCTGAATTTGCCATCATTGCATGGCTGCAATGGACATATAGGGTAATATTGGACTTACTGACATGATCTGGACTGGGCTGGAATTTGTTCTCAATATTCAATTGCTCTTGTTATAAAGTTCTCTTTTACACACGAGTGTCTATGAATTTGTTTCTCTAGTCAACCCAGACTAACACAGCACCCCTGATCGCCAAGCCTTTCAGATTCCACAGGCCTCCGGCTCTACCAATTATCACTCACCCTCCCTCCCTCTCCATCTTCAGCACCTACATATATCTACACGTATGTACACACATGTGCACACAGAAAGCTCCCCTCTTAAATACCAAAGCGATAATCTCTCCACTTAACCATTCTCCTGTCCTCTCATTCCAGCTTATTTGAAAAACCGGTAAAAAACAGCCGCTATTAAAATGACTCTGATTCATGCAATCCCACAGATATATGAGTAGAACTGTCCTCCAGAGGATTTTCTATAGTGGATTTTTCGGAATGAGATCTCCAGGCCTTCCCTCCATGGCACCTGTGGGCAGACTAGAACCTCCAACCTTTCGGTTAGCAGTTTGGCGAGTTACCATCTGCACCTCCTGGGGACTCCATATCAGAAAACGGACCCATGATTTACTGCCTTCACATCTCAATCTGCCTAAACTGGTTTCCACCCTCCACGTTCAGGCACACTGCCTCTGCATGAACCCTGGCAAGGAGACCAATGATGTGTATCAGCAAAAACTCTGTCTGAGGAAGAGGGACAGCCAGAATGCTCCTTGGAAGCAAGGATGGGGAGACTTCGTCTCATGTACTTTGACGTGTTGTCCGGAGGGACCAGTCTCTCAAAAAAGACAGCACGCTTGGTAAGGTGACGGGAAGCGAAAAAGAGAGACCCTTGGCAGGATAGACTGACACAGGGCTGCAACAATGGGTTCCCGCATCACAACAGCTGTGAGGATGGTGCAGGACCGCTCTTTTGTGCACAGCGAGTCTCTGTGGACTACAGCAGCAACAACGAACTCCTGGGCGTTAGTTCAGTTCCAGAGTTCTTTCCTTGCGTACATTATTGCAAGGTATTCGTGATAAAGTATGCACGTATGATCGTAAGACACTTATTTAGCTCATGAAGGAGGGGCTGCGGGGAAGGAGGGGTAAAATGAAGAGCTGATGCCAGAGGCCTATGTGGAGAGCAAATGTTTGGAGAATGATGAGGGTAACGAATGTACAAATGTGCTTTATACAATTGATATATGTATGGATTGTGATAATAGTCATATGGGCCCCCAATAAAATGATTAAAAGAAAAAAAAGACACTTATTTAGAACTGGAGAATCAGAATGAATAATTATGAATTCAATGACCAGAGATCAAATCTTTGCGCTTCAGGCATTCGCCTTTACTAGACAGTCTTTGAGGCCTGACCCCACCTTGAACTCGGAGAAGCCCGCTTGTTGTGAGGGTCTGAACTCTGACGTGGGGGCAGTTTCTCTGTGGACACGTTTTCAGAGGCACTCATGGAAACCATTTGCTTTCCCTTATGGGTGAGCGACACCCAGGGTTTGCGCTATTTTGATCACCCCGGCTTGGAGGGCCAGCTGTTGTCATGCTCACGCAAATTTAGGGCATTACATCTTTCCTTCAAGGTCAGCAAATGGAATAATGCTTTATCTTTATTAAAAACTAATGATTAATGGAGTTTATGCAGCATTTTCACTGGGGACCACTCTGATAACCGAGGTCTGGTAGCTTCTATGACACCAATCTTGTCCACTGGGCCCCCTTTGTTTCCTCCAGTCTCTGGGGACCCCTAGACCCAGATGTCCCTCCTGGGAGCCCAGGAACCATGGATAGTCTACACCTAACTCAAAGCGGACAATCTTTACTGCAGTCTCTTTGAAATGTACACACTTCAACTTGTACAGCAATCTAGGGAACAGTGTCTCAACACCACACAGAGCTCAGCATGTCACTTAATTATTATAGGAAAAAATATATGAAGAAAAAAAGGTGGGATGGGAGGCAGGAAGTGGCTTGTGGGATAAAGCACTGGAAATGTAGATGAAGACGGGACAAGTGAGGGCTGCCACGAACAGCCACCTGGGCCCACGCATACCATCGGCTCCCCTCCCTGCAGATCACAAAACCCGGTATTCACTAAAAAAAAAAAAAAAAAGACAATCTCTTCCAAGCACCCAATCAAGGAAATGGTTTGCCCTTTCCAATCGGCTTCGTTGTGACCAAACTAAGCAGAGCAAGACTTTGTGTCTTGGTGTCATTCCTGTGCAGAGGACATCCGGCCACTTGGTGCTGGCCAAAGTAGACAGTCCTCCACAAGTGCTTTTCCAACCAGACTTCTCTGAGAGAATGAAGACTGAGTATCTCCGGGTATCCACTGCTGGCAGCAAATCAACTTTCCTCCCAGGTGTCTTGAGTTGTTACTAGCCGTACACCAGGCTTGGGAAAACTGGAAAAACAGTCCTTTTCTATTGGGCTTAACCCTCACATGGAGCACCCGCCGGCTGAGCTAGCAGCTAAGCTAATGTTTCACAAATAGGCAGCCTGGAAATTAAAGAAACATCTGTTGTCCCTGTCTGAGACGCAATCAACAACTCCTGTCCCTGAAGCAGTCCCACGGCCCATCCCTCCATTCTTCTCTGGGGCTTCGGTTAGCCTGAGATCTGACGTGCCTCTGATGCCCGCCCCTCGCCACTGCTCAACAGGTCTCTACCACACTATGATGCCCAGGCTGGATGTACTATGGCTAGATCTTACTTCCGCTCTCACTGCATGAGAATCGTGGTTACAAACTCTTAAGGCTTCATTCATTTATAGAATTATCTCCTTTAAGCTAATCAGAGAGAAAACGGACAAAGCACTCTTGATTCCACAACACCAGTTTCATCCACAGAGCACCCTTTGTTCCTGTCTGGCTCTTCTTCCAGGTCTCAGGGACCCTTCAATCAAGGTGTGCCTCCTGGACCATGGGCAACCTGTACGTGGCACATATCTTGACCAGTTTTTCTTCCATACTCTCGTTTTGTTCCAACAAATATATCTTAAGATAACTGGGTCATCCAGGGGAGGGGAGAAGGGTGAGGATGTAATTTTTTTTCTACTACAATTTCTACTAAAAGCTTATCTGCTGGGGTGGAAAGGGGGAATCGATTACAGGGATCTACATATAACCTCCTCCCTGAGGGAGGGACAACAGAAAAGTGGGTGAAGAGAGACGTTGGACAGTGTAAGATATAACAAAATAATAATTTATAAATCATCAAGGGTTCGTGAGGGAGGGGGAAAGGAGGCGGGGGGAAATGAGGAGCTGATGCCAGGGGCTTAAGTGGAGAGCAAATGTTTTGAGAATGATGAGGGCAACGAATGTACAAATGTGCTTGACACAATGGATGGATGGATGGATGGATGGGTGGATTGTGATAAGAGTTGTATGAGCCCCCAATAAAATGATCAAAAAAATGCTTATCTGCTGATTTGACAGGGGAATTTTTGTCTAGTCTTACTCCAGGTTCTATGTACGCAAGCAGAAATGTTATGGCTAGAAAACACATCCACGCCCGCTACCACTGACTTAATTATTCTGACACACAGGGACCCTGAATTTGAAACTGTGAATCTTTATGGGACCATACAGCCTCATCTTTCTCCATCAGAGTGGCCAGATGGGTCTCAACCGCCGACCTTGTGGGCAACAGCCCAATGCTTATCCCAGTGTCACCAGAGTAGAACCTAAGTATCAGAATGACCCAGGGACAGCCTACCATTTCCAAGCGAATGGTACCTAAGAGACGGGCGCAGGTGAAGGGAAGGTTTCTGGATGTTGTTTTCCCTCTGCCCGCACGACACTCAGTTGCAAACAGAAGCTGTCTCAGGGGAGATACCCCTGGGATAAGTGGTGGCTATGTTTTGCTTTTCTGAAAGCTTTCTGTTCTCCATTAAGAACATAAAACGAACGACAGCCCTGCCTCTTTTTCTTTGATTGCCCGAGCCTACTTTGCTCCTCCGAGAGCCTGTCATGGCCATCCCTCAGGCTCTCTCTGACACCATCATCCTTTCAGCAAGTCTTGGCTCCCACGAAAGACCTAATGCCCCAAGCCAGACGTCCAGTCTGCTCTGGTCACAGCGATGACAATGTCTCCTTCTCTGAAGGAGTGACAGGATGCGTGTCCTCGTTGAGCAGAGCACGGCGGCCCGTGCCCGGGAGCAGTAGGCGCTGTCTCACCACCAGGCCTGCCAGCACTTACTTGCCAGGGCCTTCTTTCCAGCAGCATGGTAGGCTACAATGTATTTCTTCCCCTCTCGCTCCTCTGTTTTTGTCTCCAGTCCTGGAAACAGAGATTTGACAGCTTGATGGATGACGGTCCTTTTCTCTTTGGAGTCCTCGAGGACCTATCGAAACCAGACAATCATAACACAAATCGGACAAACATCAAATAGGGAACTGATACTAATGAATTATGAACACACAACCCATCTTATTCACTGTGCAGAATTACAGTGCAGGAGCTCGATTTCAGAACTATTTAGCTGGCATTTCACAGCATGATAACTGTTAACAGCCTTTAGTTGAGCATGTATATGGTACCAGACCAAGGAATTTTACATTCTTTTTCACATCTAATCCTAATATCCCAGTCACATCATCAGTATACTTATTGACAGGGGAGAAAAGAGAAACTCCTCGAAGTTAACAAACATGCTGTTCAGATCACATACTGGAGGGCAGCAGGGCTGGGCTGACCACTCCTGAGCCAGTAATCAGATCACCCGAGGTCTCTGCTACCGAAACACCTCGGGCTCCGGGAGGAAGGGCGGCGATGAACACACTCCCTCAAACAGTTGGATCTACACCTGCTTCACACTGAATTCTACTCCATGCAGAAGCACTGCTTGTTTCTGCTTGAAAAGAATACTAGCCTGAGGGTTGAAGACACAAATTAGTTTCACAGAGGTTAATTTGGAGGTGTGTGTAAAAAGAAATAAATTTTGCATTGTGATTCAATAGTTAGCAATGTATACACTTCCTAAGCTTCATTATAACATATTTAAATAGGTCTTATTAAAGAGCGAACCCTGTGGTGTGGTGGCTAGGGTTCAGCTGCTCCTAGGGAGAAAGACCCGTCTTTCTACTCAAGTGAACAGAGCCTCAGAAACTCACAGGGGCAGTTCTACTCTGTCTTATAATGGTCACTATGAGGCAGCATTGACGACTGTCTTTTGGGTTTGGGTCTTACTTAAAAATGAGGGGTGTGGGGTGAGAGATATGACATTTTCTATTTTATTCTATTTCATTTTAAAACATAAAAAAAAAAGAGCTGGTTGAGACCCACTAAATTGATTTCATGAATCACTAAAAAACACGTAGATATATGACAACTACCACCGGCTAAATGCAACAGTACTTTAGCAAAATTTAAAAAAAATTAATGTTAATTATAGATAAAAGACTTGCTATGATCAAGGGAGTCTAGATCTGGAATTACTTATGGTGTGAGGTAGAATCATAGTGTGTTATGTACGAAGCTAGATGATAGAATTCAAAGTCTAATCTTACTTTACAGATAAACTGTAAAGGGTTTATGCTCTTTAAAGAGGAAAACTTTCAGTTGGTGGTATAACCATAGTTTTTAAGATGGCAGTTAAAAACCATAGTTTTTAAGATGGCCTGTATAGGAAAATGTAGTACTATGGGGCTAAGATGCACCACTGTACAGCACAAAGGAAACCAGGGCAGGGCCTGAGCTGCTCTTAGGGGTTATGCTCTTTGGTACTGCAGAAGATTTAGTCCTAAAATTGTAACAGGAACCAGGTGGGTAGAGTAGCTAAAGCACTAAGTTAAGAAAAAAGTTGGCATATCAAACCCACTACTTCTATAAAGATGTAAGGCCTTGGAAACCCTAGGGGGAAGTTCTACTCTGTTCAACTGGGTCACCGTGAGCCGGAAGAGATATTGGAGGCAAATAATGAATTCTAAAAGTTACAGTAAACGTCTGTTAATGGAAAGTGATGGAAGGGGGAATTTAAGATAACTCCTTGCAGTATGACACGAAATGAAATTAAGATTTTGAAAATCTTGTACCACATTTACTTTGCTACAGACATGACTTCGAGCTGCCCTCATCTACCAGACTACCGTTTCCTCGAAAGTAAGACATCCCCCCAAAATAAGACCTACCTATAGCTTTGCCTCTTGCTGAAATATAAGGCACCCCCCGAAAATAAGACCTCCCTAAAAATAAGGACCCCTGAAGCTACCATAACTGTGGACCGAAGTGGAGGATGCTGCCGCACAGTTCACTGTTTGCCGCAATGCAGCCGGAGCAGACAGGAAGTATGAGGTCTCTTTTAATAAAACAATTAACAATAAAGATGTACCATATTCTTCTTCATGGAAAAATAAGACATCCCCTGAAAATAAGACCTAGCGCATCTTTGAGCGCAAACATTAATATGACACTATCTTATTTTGGGGGAAACGGTAGGGACCAAGCCGCATGTGATGACTGAGCACTTGCGATGTGGCTCATCTGCACGCAGCTGTGCTGCTGTGTCAAACACTGGATTTCTAGAACCCCAGAAGAACAGAATGTGAAACATCTGGCAAGTCTTGAGTGACTGAAACTATCATATTTGTATGTATTAGAGAAATGAAACACATTTTTAAATGCAACCTGTTTCTCTTTACTTGAATGTGGCCGCTGGAAAGACACTGAGGTTTGCATTGTAATTCTACAGAACAGCATTAATCTGGACTTTTCCTAAAAGGCTTTCTCAAAAGGCACGGAGTCCAGCTTTCTTAACTGAGTTCTCACCAGGAACAGCAGCCACAGGCCCTCAGCTCCCATCTCAACCTTCCTAGTGGTCCTCAATCCACGACCAACCCTGACTATTAGCTGGCACTACGGAGAATGACTGTGCCACTGTTAACGACTTCTCAGTTAGTCTGAGATCCCTGAAAAACTTCTTAACAAAAATGTAACTCCCCCCGGCTTATCCGAACAAGCATGCCCCAGGTTTGTTTCCCAATTACCACAATAAACTGAATATTGCAGTCCAGTGAGTCCAACAAATTTTCTGGTTTCCCAATGCATATAAAAGCCATGTTTGCATAAGACTACTCTACTAAGGGCATTATGAGAAAGTGTGAAAATATTTTGAGAATGACTAAAATGTGATCCAAAGACAAGAAGTGAGCACATATATGTCTTTGGAACTATGGTGTTGACACTTTTCTTAAAAAATATTTTTATAGACGTATCTTATTTATTCCAATATACTCCTTCTCTTCCCATGAAGTCTTGTTGCTCGGTCCCATCGTGTGGGCTATGTAATCATCAATGCTTTCACTCCCCTCTGGCTTCCTTCCTCCACCCCAAGTCTCACTTCCTGTGTCCTCTGGGAACCCTTCCTCCTCTGCCAGTCTCTGAGGGGTCATCTATCTTGACTGCCATGTACCGAGTGACCTCAAATGTGCAAAGGAACATACATAAGTGGACAGACTTTCTTGATCCAGGTTGCCACAAACTAGCAATTTGTAAAACCACAATAAGACGCAATATCTGCACAGCATAATAAAGTGACTTCCAGAACAAGGAGGGCTACCTGTACTGGTCTCCCTTTCAGATCAAAGAGGAGACGCTCACTGCACCCTTTTGTTCCCCACTGTAATCTTTCAACATCGCTACCTTTTAGCATCCACCTAAAAAGAAGCAATCAAAACCCTCAAGAATCTTTTCGTGTATTTTTTCACAATTTACCTCAATGGCAACACTGGTTTCCTTATTTTTAAAAAGCTGTAGCTCTTCCAAACGCTGCTTTTCTTCCGCTGTCAAAACCATAAACACCTCTTCTGAGGGGTCCTTTAAAATAAGCGGAGAACTCCCAGTGAGTCAAACACGGAATTGGACACCAGAAAGCTCTGTATTTCTACCATCCCTAGGAAATGCGATTTTTTTTTAAAGTAAATGAGATTATATTGAACACAGTTCTGGAATATGATTTTTTTTAAATCATTTACTGGGGGCTCTTACAGCTCTTATGACAATCCATCCATCCATTGTGTCAAGCACAATTGTACATATTTGTACATCATCATTTTCAGAACATTGTCATTCTACCTAAGACCTTGGTATCAGCTCATTCCTCCGCCTTCCCACCCCTTCCCTCATGAATCCTTGATAATTTATAAAAAAAATTTTCATGTCTTACACCAACTTCTGTTTCCCTTTACCCACTTTTCTGTTGTTCATCCCCCTGCAAGGGGGTTATAGGTCGATCATTGTGATCGGTTCCCTCTTTCTCCCCTCAAGAAATGCTACTTTACACAGAAGATGACTTCAGTTAGAACTACTTCTACCTCCTCATCCACGGGAACAGACAAGTCATCCAAATGGCTGATCCGCCCATCTTTTCCTATCTCATGAACAACGAAGTCAGAGTATCTGGTGGAAAGAAAACACAATGTTCAGAGAACAGACCTTTCGTTTTTCTTTTTTTTAAAAATTAATAAATCTTTTTATTGGGGCTCATACAGCTCTTATCACAATCCATACATACATCAATTGAGCAAAGCACCCTTATACATTCATTGCACTCGTCATTCTCAAAATTCACCTTCCACTTGGGTTCCTGAAATCGGTTCGGTTTCCCTTTTTTTTCCCCTCCCCCTTTCGTTTCTTATTATCTTGAGGACAAAGTTTATTGCCCACTGTGTCTTCCAGTTCTATCAACAGGATTCAAATGAAAGCCACTTCTGGTTTCCTACTAAATGCTGTGCCGCATCGTAGCTAAGGCTTTGCTTCCGAGCTTAACAAGAGGCCCTCTGAGCTTCTAACCTCGGCGTTCTTCCCGAGAAATGAACATTACCGCGTGGCTACACAATCCACACTACTGAAAATCATAGAGTACTCTAAGTGGCTAAGTAAATCAACCTAAACAGAAACAAAGCCTAACCCACTGTCATCAAATAGATGCCAGCTCATGGTCACCTGTCAGGACAGTGCAGAACTGCCCTTGAGGATCGCCAAGGCTGTAATTCTTTCCTGGAATAGAAAACCTCCTCTTTTCTCCCACGAAGTGGCTGGTGGTTTCAAACCACCGGCCTTGCAGAATGCAGCCCGACTCGTACCCACTATGCCACAGGGTCCCTAAGTCAAGCTGGCACTTTAGAAATCGTGTCTACTGTCGACTATGCCAAAGCTTATCTTAAGCAAACGACTTTACACACATCATTGAAAGGGATTTCAACAACCCCAAGGTGGTGCTATAGTCCATTTTTCAGATGAGGAAACTGAGGCTCATCTGGGATTCATGCACAACCTTCTTCGATGGTGAGATGTAGTACATCCCAGTCACCAGCTGAAGACTGCACGACTAATTCGGGAGAGATCTAGAAATCACTGAAAATGATTTCAAAAGAAATGATGGGAACTCATTACACATGAACAATGCATGACCTCTGGACCTTACTCTATTCCTTGAGGAGGTGTGGGCAGGAACTCCCCTTGATAAGGACTGGCCCTAATGATAGGTAACAACTCAAAGACATTCACTCATTTGGTCAACTCTCCCTGTCCCGCTTCTTTCTGGCCATCCATGCCAATGATCCTTGGGAACAGAGAAAGCTAAATGGAAGAATACAAGGCTGATTTTGTCTCTAAAGAAAAGAATATAAATAATTAGTTATCAAATTTAACTAATATCTTATACATAAGCTAAACATACCTTTCTTTTAAAATTCCTGAGAATCCTTCATGGGAACTTACAAACTTGGTGATGCCCACATCAAGTTCAGTGAGTCCATGCTTCATCATGTCTGCAAAACTTTCCACTTCCTCCTCCTCCTCACCTTCCTCTGAAAGGCCATCTTCTTCCTCCTCTTCCTCCTCCAACTGAGCTTCAGAATGGTTCTTAGCTTCCCCAGCACTGACAGCTCTGGCTGCCAAAGGTACATTCTCCCTGCAGCGGAGAGCGTCACTCTGGAGCTGGCCCCGGTCTTCGCTCAGACAGCATTCAGAGACCCTCTGTCTCTTGACCTCCTCTCCAGGAGCTGGGCTCTCGTTATCTTCCACGGCCAGGGACCCACGCTTCAGGGACACCCCAGGCATTTCTGTCGTCTCCATTTTTGAGGCTTCAAGAAAGCATTTAAGAGAACCTTTGGGGAAGACCAAGAATAGAAAACAGTGACCTACAAAGAAACTGGTTTCAAGCAACAGAGGTACAGTTAACTCTGTTCCTCCCCAAACCTGTGTTGTCTAGTTGATTCCAACTCACTGAGGCCCTTCCAGGACAGAAGAAAACTGCCACACTGGTTTCCAAGGCTGCAGATTACTATGGAAGCAGAGATCCTCATCTTTCTTCAGTGAAGTGGCTGGTGGATTAGAACCACTGACCTTTTGGTTAGCAGCCTGTTTGTTTGTAAAGCCCTAACAATGATGTACTAATATAACTGTTCTTGGCATTAGCATATAGTTTTAGTAGGGTAAAAACTTCACAATGCATCTGTATGAGACTTAACAGTAAGCATACAAATCCTTAAAAATACACATGCCAAAGAAACCAAATTATGTACACACACACACCCTTTGACCCACAATTTGAGAGATTAATCTTAAGAAAATATGTGCATAGTTTAAGCTATAAGAATACACATCACAGAGCTTTCGTATCAGTAAAAAAAAATATGAGCAGCAATGAAGCCTGGATACATAAATTGCAGATTATATAGAAATAACATGAAAAATAAAACAGGAAAGGTGGCTACACCTTCCTGCATAGGACGTAGGCGGCTAGGGACAGCAGTGGGAGACTTGCTGTTTTCACTGAGATCCATTTTTGCATCGTTTGACTTTTTCCTTCATGTGTCTGTGTCAGCCATTGGAAAAATCTGAATCCATTAAAGCAGTGTCTAAGATGAAGTACATATTTCAGAACAGAGCAGCTGGAGAGAGGCCGAAACAGATGGCAGTTGGAATAAATGCATACATCCAAGACTCTGCGTCTATTCTGACGTTCTTAGTGAGATAAGGATAAAGGTTTCCCAGTATTATATAAGGAGACATTCAAGTTAATAATAATCTCAAAAATATATACTCACAAAGGAAATGAATGCCCTAGATTCCCAAGGGTTGGATTAACAAGAGACTCGCCTATTGAAGCAATCTATAGAAGAGTTATAATGATGAACTACATTTTAATAACCCTTATTGATTTTTTTCTCACTGTCAAAATCAAGAACGGAAAGAAAAATAAAAAAGACAGAGGGGCTGTAAATCTATTTTAAAAATGGGCTCCCACCATGAAAAACAGTATCCCCCAAATAAAACGTGGAAGGCAGGTTAGGCCAATGAAAACATATGAACCTAGAGTCATTTTTAATGAGACTTCTCCATTTAAACAACTAAGAAGGAAAAAAGGCGTATACATGCAAAAAAGAAAAGGAAGAAATGACTGTAAGAGTTATTAAGAAATAAGACAAAAGACATAGGCTATCAGGGGGGAAATTCTGAAAAAATAGAAGAAATGAAGAAACAGAAGCAGACAACAACTAGTAGAAAATTCTAATTCAGATAAGAAAATACTTATTGTTCTAGCAAGGCACACTAATAAGTTTCTGGTTTAAGGATCAAGACGTTACATGCCCTTGAAACACACACCCTACTACTCAGGAAATGTTTTTTCCAATTGGACCTCTCTGATTCCTACTTTACGGGCATACAGGAGACTCACTGGGCGACCGAGGCAGAGGTGCTATTTATTTCACGCTCACTTTAAGCCAACAAATCTGCCCTCGCAGAGTTTGCAGAAAGTGAAGGCGGGAGAAAGGGGCCAAACCCTATGCAGCCAGGGCTCATGGAAACACAGAAAGGAAGCAGGGCCGTGGTGCAGGCACCAGAGAAATCCGCATGAAAGACTTCAAGCTAACCCTGCACCACATTTCAAGGAATAAAGAGCTATGAGGTGGTGGGACTTGAAATTGGTCAGGGGTGGGAGGGTGGGGGTGGGGTGTTTGGACACACCACGGAGCCTGGTGTACTGGGTGGGGGTAGGGAGCACCTTGTGAAGGGAGAGGGTGCATGGGAGTCAGCAGGCTAAATGCCAGGAATTACATCTGATAATAAAGGTATCAAGCAGGTTGATGACCAGATTAGATTGCAAGCTAGGAAATTTCCTGGCCCTCTTGAAGATGAAAGGAAGTTTGGCTGAAAGACCTGGTACTAAATAAGGCAAAGATGCCACCTCAGCAAGGAGCCCTGGTGACACGGTGGTTAAGCACTCAGGCGAAATGGTCGCCGCTCAGTCAGATGACAGCCTTGGTAACCCTAGGGAGTTCTGGGCTGCCCTCTAAGGTCTGATTTGGAATCAACGCAACAGCAGCAGAGTCGGTTGCAGTGCCTGGTATTCCACACAGCGCACTAGGGCAGCCTGGCCTAAGCCAAGTCCCAGGGGCATCGCAGGTTGCCAACTGGAAGGTCAGCAATTCAAACCCACCAGTCTGCTCCCAAAAAGATTCATAGTCTCAAAAACCCCAGGGAGCACTTCTACTTTGTCTTACAGGGTTGCTATGAGTTGAAATGGACCCGGAGGAAGTGGATCGGGAGCCCTGGTGGCACCGTGGTCTAGCACTGAACTGCTGTGAGGTGGACGAGCTGCTCTCTGGGAGAAAGATGAGGCTCCCTGTTCCCATAGATCTGAGGTCTCAGAAGCCCTCTATATGAGTGAGAATCAACAGTGGACTTGGCTTTATGGAGGATCTCAGCTAAAGCTGAAGCAGGGGAGAGGGAAATGGGTCCAACGAACAGTCAGAGAGTAGTGGGGTGAGGGCTCGGTGAGAAATATTGGAATAAAGGGGACATGCTCCAGGTTTACTTGGGATTTTTATCTTGGGGACCTGAGAGAAGAGTATCCTGATCCTGAGACAGATCGTAGAGAGGAGCAGGGAGTGAGCCATCTGACGCCTAGGCCACAGTACCCGTCTTGTGCCAAGTGCGCCCCTTGGTGCCCGGGTACCTCCACGCAGAGGTCCTCACACCACACCATGCCACACATAGCTGACCAGTGGCGAGGCATGGTCCCCAAATGACATGCTGTGGCCTACCTATCAGAGACCCTGACAACTTCCAGGGGTCAGAACTCCAGGGGAGTAGTAGCTACCCATCGGGGCTGCTAACTGCAAGGACGGCAATTCAAAACCACCAGCCACTCTGCGGGAGAAAGATGAGGCTTTCTGCTCCTGTAAAGACTTAGTCTCGGAAACCCATAGGGCAGTGATTCTCAACCGAATGCCGCGGCCCTTTAATACAGTTCCATCCTCATGTTGTGGTAACCCCCAACCATAAAATTATTTTCCTTGCTACTTCATAACTGTAATTTTGCTACTGTTATGAATCGGGTGATCCCTCTGAAAGGGTCATTTGGACCCCCAAAGGGGTCGCGGCCCACAGTTTGAGAAGTGCTGCCATCGGAGCAGTTCCACCCTGTCCTATGTGGTCACTCTGAGTTGGAATTGACTCCACAGCATGACGAGAGAACTTTCAGCAGGGAGGCAAGTCAGATTCCTAACAGGCAGAGTTTCAGCCTGGCCCATGGCTTTATGGTCGGCAGTTTCTACCTCCTTCTCTTCGTGCAGAGAATGCATCTTAGTGGTCATAAATTGTGGCAAGAAAGCTGATGGTGCCCGGCTATCAAAAGTTATAGCGTCTGGGGTCTTAAAGGCTTGAAAATAAACAAGCGGACATCTAGCTGAGAAGTAACAAAGTCCACATGGAAGAAGCATACCAGCCTGTGTGATCACGAGGTGTTGAAGGGGTCAGGCATCATCAGAACAAAAAATTGTATCATGTGAATGAGGGGGAGTGCGAAGTAGAGACCCAAAGCCCATCTATAGGCCACTGGACACCCCCTTACAGAAGGGTCGCAGGGAGGAGATGAGCCAGTCAGAGTGCAGTATAGTAACAATAAAACATACAACTTTCCTGTAGTTCTTTAAGCTTCCTTTACCCCACTATCATGATCCCAATTTTACCTTACAAATCAGGCTAGACCAGAGGATGTACACTGGTACAGATAGGAACTGGAAACACAGGGAATCCAGGACAGATAAACCCCTCAGGGCCAATAATGAGTGTAGCGGTACCAGGAGAGTAAGGGAAAGGTGGGGGAGGCAGGGGGAACCGATGACAATGATCTACATATAACCCTTGGCTGGGAGGGCGGACAACAGGAAAGTGGGCGAAGGGAGACATCAGTCAGTATAAGACATGGAAAAATATTAATTTATAAATTATCAAGGGTTTGTGAGGAAGGGAGGATGGGGCAGGGAGGGAGAAAATGAGAAGCTGATATCAAGGGCTCAAGGAGAAATAAAATGTTTTGAAAACGATGATGGCAACAAATGAACAAATGTGCTTGACACAATGGATGGATGTAAGGAGTGCAGTAAGAGTTGTACAAGCCCCCAATAAAATGATTGAAAAAAACCCAAAATCTACTCTTCTCACTGCTGTCAGCATTGTCCATCATCCAGTACCTTCGACCACTGTTTCCCACGCCTCAAATCATTCTGCCCACCCAACAGGTGCGCACTCCCAATCGGACAGGCGGTCAAGCACCCATTTCATGTGTCCCCAACAACCGGTATAAGAAGGCCTCTGACTCCTGGGCTGTCCCGTTTACTCCGCTGTCCTGTTTTCCCAGCACGGGTCTGCACTACCCAGGCCAGCACCTGAGTATTACTCCCCCCCATTTTCTAGCTGTGTAAGCACACCAAGAGAATCTCGGGAATGGGCCAAGCCCGTTCTTCAGCTGTACAGTGGGAATGATACATACTCTACTGGATTGGCATGAAGAGTAAAGGTGAAGTGAGATGATGAGCAGACAGGGGCCAGCCATTGTTTGTTTTAGCGGCTCTTAAGTCAGCCCCCAACTCAAGGCAGCCCCACGCCTGATGGAAAGAAAGGCTGCCTGGTCTTGTACCATCAGCACCATCAAATGCAAACTGGACCATGGCCAGCTCTGTTGGAACTAAACACATGCTAGGCACCTTTCCTCTCTCTTTCCGTGCCTCTGGACGACTACAAATCCCCTGAGGGTGCTCTCTCTTTGCCAGAGTGGTGTCACACACACCAGTAGATATGCTGTCCAATTCTTAAAACTCCTCCCGTCTCTAGAGATCAAAACACACACCAAGTAGGGAGGAATGGGGAGCGGATAGCATTGATGATTGTATAACTCCACTCAATGGATTGAGCAACAGAATTGTGGGTGAACAGATATACTGGATTATGTAAGATATGTCAATAAAACTACTATAAAACAATCAAAACCCCCAACGTAGCAAATCACTACTGAGATCATGGCTCTGAGCAATGATCATCCACCAGCACCTGTGTCACAAAAATGGCACACCTGGACATTATGTACCTGAAAGGACACACCATTACTTATTAAGTACCCCTATGTGTTCAAATGTCATCACTGTTTAGTGATAAGGGAAGGTACACAAGAGACAGATGATAACATTAAACAACACTATGCCAAGGAAACCAGCAAAACCCTGAAAGTGGGAAACTGCAAAAGCAAAACTGGGGTTCGCCATCAAATTACAATGTTAAAAAGAGGCTCAACCTATAGATTAAAAAGAGAGGTACTGTTGTTAAGTGCCTTTGAGTCAATTCCGCTCAAAGCAACCCTTTAGGACAGAACAGAACTGCCCCAAAGGATTTCCTAGCCTGCAATTTTTATAGGAGCAGACAACTGGGTCTTCTCTCCGTCGGAGAGGCTGATGGACTTGAACCACTGACTTTTCAGTTAGCAGCTGAGTCCTAGCACTTCAGCTCGACTATCATACCACCAGTGCTACTTTAAAAAGGGAAATATTCAAGAAGAAAGAAAATGCTTTGAAACTGATTGTGGCAGCAATTGTACAACACTACTTGATGTGACTGAAATATGGAAAGTTATGATATCTGTAAGAGCTCCCAATGAATGACTTAAAAGGGGAGGGGACATTAAAGAGATATAACTAAGGAGCTGCGGACTTTTCTTAGGAAGGATTCCCACAGGCCTGCCCATCTCCTAATTTACACAGAGGTCGCCAGTAATAAATAAATAAGGAGACCTGGTGGCACGGTGGGTTAGTTACGCACTGAGAAGGCAACCCAGAATGTCACCAGTTCAAGCAGACCAGCTGCTCTCTGGGAGAAAGATGGAATAGTCCACTCCCATAGAGAGGATACGCTTGGGAACCCTATGGGACAGTTCTACTCTGCCCCGTAGGGTCTTCTCCAGACCCCGGAACTCCCGAGATGACAGTTAATTTTCCTTTTGTTTTGGTATGCATAACTCATTCAAGCCTCCACTACTTCTCCATCAATCCTAAGACTTATACATTATTTTTAACCCCATTTTAAGACTTAAAAAAAAAATCAAAGCACAGAGATGAAATATCTTGCCTAAAGTTCCCAGTATAAGAGGTTTACTCAAAGTGAATTAATCATTTCCCACCAAAAAAAAAATCTTTCCCTGAAGAATTTTACCACCAACTAAACTACTGGTCTCCCATGTCAGAACATGGATGTCACCTCAACTCCTCACTTTAGTGAATGTATAACTGAGAGACAGCACCTGTTATGCCCAACATTCCTAGAATAAGAATCTTAGTAGATCAACTAACCATTGTCTTATCAATTCACAAAGCAGAGACATTTGGGCAATATCCAACCCCTCTTCCTGATACGAAAGGTCAACCAAATAGGAACAGAAGGGACAAACAGGCAATTCCTCAACAAAATTAAGGGCATGTGTGCAAAACCTACAGCCAACTCTCAAGTCAACGGAGAGAAACTGAAAGCATTGCCTTTGTGAAGAGGAGCCAAACAAGGCCTTCCCTGTCAGCACTCCTACTCAACAGAGTGCTGGAGGCCTTAGCTAGAGCCATAGGCAAGAAAGGAAAGTTACAGGCACTCAAATTGAAGCTCAGATTTGAAGTACGGACCAGTGTTTTCTTTCTTTCAACAGTTTTACTGGCACTTCATCCACACATTATACAATTCAATAGTTCAATCATATCAAGAAGAGTTGTACAATCATTACCACAATCAACTTTAGAACCGGACCAGTGTTTTCTATTCTTCTTACCTATCTGGGAATGGCAACTAGATCTAGATTTGCCACCTATGAAGTGGATCACTCCGGAGACCTCGCTAAGCCTCAGCTTTATTCCCTTAAAAACAAACTTAAGGGAAGCCCCGGCTGTTCTGGCGTGACTGAGTCGGAGCGGCGGCCGGGAGGCGGCCAGCCATGGAGTTGGGCGAGTTGCTCTACAAGTCTGAGTACATCGAAACGGCGTCTGGGAACAAAGTTAGTCGGCAGTCCGTGTTGTGTGGAAGCCAGAACATCGTTCTCAATGGCAAGACCATTGTGATGAAAGACTGCATTATCCGAGGAGATCTGGCGAACGTAAGAGTCGGATGCCACTGTGTGGTGAAAAGTCGTAGTGTTATAAGGCCGCCGTTCAAGAAATTCAGCAAAGGTGTTGCGTTCTTTCCCTTACATATTGGGGACCATGTCTTTATTGAGGAAGACTATGTGGTCAACGCAGCCCAGATTGGCTCCTACGTGCACGATGGAAAGAACTGTGTGATCGGGCGCCGGTGTGTGTTGAAAGACTGTTGCAAAATTCTCGACAACACAGTATTACCCCCCGAGACTGTGGTCCCACTGTTCACCGTCTTCTCAAGCTGCCCAGGACTCTTCTCCGGGGAGCTCCGAGTGTACCCAGAAGCTGATGATCGACGTCACCAAGAGCTACTACCAGAAGTTTTTGCCCCTGACACAAGTCTAGTGTCTCCTTCCTATCTTGAATTTGCGTGAGCTCTGAGATGAACTTGGGGACAGAGTGGGCCAGTCAGCATCTGCAAAGAGCTCTGTCTCCTTTTTTTTTTTTAATTTAAATCCTTTATGATGTTGTACTTCTTCAAGGCTCTAAGTTCTTCAATATTTAATAACAATGCCTGGAAGAATTGTTCCCCCCCCCCCAAAAAAAAACAACTTAATAAGAACCTGAACTTCGGCCATGTTATTGGGAGAGACCAGTCCCTGGAGAAGGACATGATACTTGGCAAAGGGGCAGTGACAAAGAGGAAGGCCCTTGCAAAGATGAACGGACGCCGTGGCTGCAGCAATGGGCTCGCACGTAAGAGTGATTGAGAGGAGGGTGCAGGACTGGGCAGAGTTTGGTTCTGTGGCACAGGGTCGCTATGGGATGGAACGGCCTGGATAGCATCAAACAGCAAATGGAAGCTTTCTAGGTGTCCTGGTGCTGCTAACCCAAGGCTGGGGGTTCGGGCCCTTCCAGAGGTTCCACAGAAGAAAAATGTGGGAGTCTGCTCCCTAATGATCCCACAGCAAGCCCTATGAGGTAGCTCTATCTTATCCTAGAGGGGCAATATGATTTGGAATTGACTTAACAGCACTGGGTTTGCTTTTTTACATTTTTCATGGATGGTTTACAACACAGAAGGAGTCCTAGTCACATTGTAGGATAAGTAATGGGCTGTTAGCTGCAAGGTCGTTAGTTCAAATCTGCCAACTACTCAGTGAGAGAAAGGTGAGACTGTCTGCTCCCTTAAAGGCATTCTGTCTTTGAAACTGTAAGGAGCACTTCTACTCTGTCCTATAGGGTCACCAAGAGTCAGAATCAACTCAATGACAGGGGTCTGGCTCTAGACTTACAAGGCAGAACTGTATTTGGACAAGTTAAGGAAGAGCTTCACAAACCTTAACCTAATTCACAATGAAAGTTTTTTTAAAAAATAAAATAGTTGACTAAGGGGTCGGCCCCAATCCCAACTACTATGTGGACACCTGCCCCTCTCCCCAGAAGAATTTATTTCAAAGGACAGCATTGAATCTGCAGCTCTGGGAGAGGGACATATCTGATCACAGCTCACGGGAGCAGATAAAGGGGGAAGAGGAGAGTGTGGAGCACATCCTGAACCACCAAGCATCGAGGACGATGTTCCCAATTAGAGCAGGCAGTCCACAGAGAGGACCACATGGTTGGCCCCACTATGAGACATGACATCCCTCACTGATCCACAGCCCTACAGGGGACAACACTGGAGACACAGTGTGGGAAATGCGCATGATCTGATCCTGCCACACCAAGGCAAAACACTAAGTGGGTGCAATAAAACACCAAGGGAACGGAGCAGTAAGGTCCCCAGGGAATGCTTTGGGGCCAGGGCATAATGCCCCAACAGACTGGACTGGAAAACACTCCTAAAGGCCAACAAACAGTCCTTGAACTAACTACAAGCTTTTCTTTCTTGTTGCGCTTTGGTTTTATTTGGTCATTGTTTTGTTGTATCTTGTTGTTTGGTTTTGCTCTGTGTTATTTTTGTGCATGTTATTATCTCCGCAGGTCTGTCTAAATAAGATAGGCTAGATGAACAATCTGGAGGAGAAAACAGGACGGACAGTTCTGGGGGGACATGGGAGAGGGGGAAGTGGGGGGAAAGGAAGTGATGTTAACAAACCCAGGGACAAGGGAACAACAAGTGATCCAAATAGGTGGTGAGGAAGGTGTAAGAGGCATGGTAGGACTTGATCAAGGGTAATGTAACCAAGAGGAATTACTGAAACCCAAATGAAGACTGAGCATTAAAGTGGGACAAGAGGAAAGTCAAAGGAAATAGAAAAAATAGCTAGAAGGCAAAGGGCATTTATAGAGGTCTAAATAAAGGCATGTACATATGCAAATATATTCATATATGCAGATGGGAGAATAGATATATGTACATATATTTATAGGTTTAGTATTAAGGACCTCCACTCAAGTACTGCCTCAATGCAAAAATATTTTCTTCTATTAAATTGGCATTCTATGATGCTCACTGTCCCAACACAACCGCTGAAAACAAAGCAGGTGAACAAGCAAATGTGGTGAAGAAAGCTAATGGTGCCCAGCTATCAAAAGAGATAGCGTATGGGGTCTTAAATGCTTGAAGGTAAACAAGCGGTCATCTAGCTCAGAAGCAACAAAGCCCACATGGAAGAAGCACACCAGCCTGTGTGATCACGAGGTGTTGAAGGGATCAGGTATCAAGCATAATCAGAGCAAAAAGTCATATCATATTGAATGAGTGGGGGAGTGCGGAGTGGAGAACCAAAGCCCAATTGCAGGCTACTGGATATCCCCTTACATAAAGGTCTCGGGGAGGAGACTAGTCAGTCAGGGTGCGATGTAGCAACGATGAAACAGACAACTTTCCTCTAGTTCCTAAATGCTTCCTCTACTCCCACTATCATGATCCCACCTTACAAATATGGCTAGACCAGAGGATGTACACTAGTACAGATAGGAACTGGAAACACAAGGAATCCAGGATGGGTGATCCCTTCAGGACCAGTGGTGGGAGTGGCGATACTGGTAGGGTGGAGGGAGGGTGGGTTGGAAAGGGGGAACCGATTACAAGGATCTACATGTGATCTCCTCCCTGGGGGATGAATAACAGAAAAAATGGGTAAAGGGAGACGTCGGACAGTGTAAGCTATGACAAAATAATAATTTACAAATTATTAATGGGTTCATGAGGGAAGGAGAGGCAGGGAGGGAGGGGAAAAATGAGGAGCTGATGCCAGGAGCTTAGGTGGAGAGCAAATATTTTGAGAATGATGAGGGCAATGAATGTACAAATGTGCTTTTCACAATTGCTGTATGTATGGATTGTTATAAGAGTTGTATGAGCTCCTAATAAAATGAGCAAAAATAAATAAATAGATGGACACATAAAATTAAAATAAATAAATGAAATAGTTGAAACCAACCAACAGCTTCCCGTGATTTTTTGTTGTTGTTCTCTGGGCTAATGATTAAATATGGCTTTCTCCTTCAAACACCTTTTAATTGAATTTTCTTTATATTTAATTTTAAAAGACCCTAACAAGCCACAATGAGGAATGAAATTCAGACAGATGCTATAACACAGATGAACCCTGAGGACATTGTGGTAAATGAAATTACAGCCAGACACACAGGCACACACATACGAACCCGCTCATATGAGGTACCAAACACCAAAACCCAACCCATAGCCATCAAGTCCATTCTGATTAGGGTTTCTGAGACTGTAAATCATTACGAGAGCTGCCAGCCTCATCTTCCTTCTGCGTGACTGGGGAGTCTGAACTGCTGACCTTGCGTTCAGCTGCCCAGTGCCTACCTCACAGTTAGAATGGGCAGATTCAGAGGCACACTGCTGCTGTTTGTTGTCAGGGGCCATTGAGTCGATGAGGACCACAGCAACTCCAGCACAACAGAAGCCAAACCGCAGTCCTGCGTCAGCCTCACAATCGTTCCTATGCTTGAGCCCACCGATGCAGCCACGGGCCTCCTGTTTTTCACTGCCCCTCAACACTGCCAAACATGTCCTTGTCCATGATGTCATAAGCCTTCCTCCAATCCTGATGCCACCTTCATCTTCATATAATTTTAGCACACAGACTGAACAAGTATGGTCAGAGGATACAAGCATACCGCAAACCTTCCCTGATCCCCCCCACCCCCCTCCCCCAACCATGCAGCATTCCCTTGTTCTGTTCTCACAACTGGCTGCTCTTGATGCATGTACAAGTTCCTCATGAGCACAATGACGGGTTCTGGAATCTCCATTCTTTCAAGAGGACTGAGGTCCAATAAAGGTTACCAGGGGAGGGAGCACAGGGAGCAATGGCATTTCTGCTTAGAGTGATAAAAAACAAACAAAACAAAAAGCACCTGGAAATAGTAGTGATGTTTACATAAGACTATGAATGTACGTAATGGCAACGTTGCAGTCAACAGTGATTAAGATGGGGAATTTCATGTAATGTACATTTATAATTAAAAAGGGAGAGGAAGCATGTACTTGGAAGGGAGGGGGCACTAGCTTTGAGTGCTTGTCTGTTTTACTGAAGAAAGCCAGGACGATGCTGTGCTGCACACATACACTACAACAGCATTGCAACTGCCGAGTGAACCCTATAAGGACCAGAAGCTTCATTCTACCTCTGGGGAGAAAATGTCTGCTGGCATTACTTTCCCACAAAGTCAAAATCTACATGAGTCTCTGATACCTCTGCACGCCGATGCTAATGAAAATGTTCTCAGTTGGGCAGTAGTTTAAAACCTTTTCATTAAGGTAGCAGATTGACCGATTAGCTTCCTCTTACACCCAAAACAAAAACAAAGTTTACTATTTTCAGAAACTGGGCACACCAAAGACAACAGTCCTTTCAAATGATGTCCTCCACATTAGTCCTCATCCTACTGTGACTCAAAGCCCTCCACAAACTCCACGTTTAAAATGCAAGTGGCCCCCAGACCCTACAAGTCTTTTGTTTTAATTATTTTGAGGCTCATACAACTCTTATCACAATCCATACATACATCCATTGTGTAAAGCACATTTGTACATTCTTTGCCATCATCATTCTCAAAACATTTTATCTCCACGTAAGCCCCTGGCATCAGCTCATTTTCCCCCTTCCTCCTGGCTCCTTCCTTCATGAACCCTTGAAAATTGATATGTAAACTGGTCGACAAATAGCTTTTGAGCACCTCCAGTGTGCCAGACACCTTCCTTGCCCTGGCAACCCATTGCTGTAAAGACTGCAGTAGCCAAGAAAATCCTCTGGGGCAGTTCTACTCTGTCATGCGGAGTCCACTCCATGGAAGGCAAAGGCTGTGTTTCATTAGTACGTGCCTATCAGATGACAAGTTCAATGCGAATAAAACACTGAAACGGCAAATGTTTTGTTGCATATAAAGAGGGAGCTTCAAAAAGTTCATTGAAGGAATGGAATTAAAAGATAATAGTGTTTCCCTTGTTATTTGGAAGTTAGGCGGTGTTTTCATTGGCTTGTTTGTCCCTCTGCTTGCAAGTACCATCCAGGGGTTATGCTAACCAACCACTGTGCCTGGCACATAGTTGCTTAATAAATATTAACAACAACAAAACATAGTGGATTTTTTCTATGAAATTTTTGAAGTCCCCTTGTGTTTACTATCCCACCCCCCAAGTTTTCAAAAGAATTGCTGAATTAATAAATTTGGATGTCAACTACTTGACTGAATTTAGTCGGCCTATCCCTCTCCTTCTCACTATGGGCAATACAGTGTGACTTTGGAAAGACTCCACAAGGGTATCCCGGGGGTCAACAGAAAATTAGAGACTTGATAGCCCTATGTTTTCTGAATGAAAACAGCAGTCTGACAATGAGCTGAATGTCTGAAAAAGGAAACGTCTAAAAAATTGCTTCCTAGGAGCAGCTCCTACAGCTCTCAGCACAGGGGCGAGTCAGGAGTCTGTGCAGGTAAATTTCAGCAGGTACAAGAGGCACCTCCATTCCCTTCCAGCACATTCCCTGGGGAAGACTCTTCTGGTCCCCAGCCTCAGAAGGGTGGCTCCTAATTCGGGAAATGTACAGAAAACAAAGTACCTGTAGCAGGCTCACAAGAGGAAGTGGTGTGTGTTCTGTCCTACCGCCTAGTTCTCTGCATAGCACTTGGGGTCTTAAGAGCTTGCAAGGCACTGGAGCAACGAAAGGCCTGGCTAAGGGCCATGAAACCATAAGAACTGAATGGGACCAGGCTACTCTTACTGAACATATTGGTCAAAGTTTCTACATTAGAATCCTGACCAAAAGCAGTAAAATGCAGAACAGATTTTCAGATTCTTATGGACTCTATCTAGACTTCTGGAGCCATGGAATGTGGAAGGAACCATGATCCAACTGAAACTATTGGGATCCTATTGATCTCCTATTGAGGTCATCGTGAAACGTTAAACCAAGAATATCCCCTAAGGAGGGTGCAGGGAGGGTAAAAAAAAGAAAGAAAAATGAGGAGCTAATTCCAGGAGCCCAAGCGGAAAGCAAGTGTTTTGAGAATGAGGACAACGAACATATAAGTGTGCTTTACACAACTGACATATGTATGGATTGTGATGAGTTGGATGAGCCCCAATAAAATGATTTTAAAAAGAAGAATATCCCCTAAAGTATTCTTGAAACCATAAAGTAAACCAAGTCGGGTTAAACCAGTGTCCACTTTTGAAGAGTAAAGGTCTCCCTGAACAGCACGCTCTGTTGAAGATGTACATGGGACCGCCTGGACAGACGGGTACCCGAGGGGGCGGTGAATGCAAGCTAACGGGGAGGAACTCCGGAGGGCGGGAATGGCTGCACGGCTCGGAAGATCTCACCAGTGTCATGACACGATACGTGCAGAAACTGCCGCACGTATTCCAGACGACAACAAAATGAATAAAATGTCGAAAACAGAAACAGCGATGAGAGGATGCAGGACTAAAAGCACGTGGGCTGGACGATGTGCACTACACGCCGTAGGGGCAAGGCCAATCTTCCTTTCCGGCCCGAGCTCGGAGAAGAGTTGGAGGCTCTGGCAGGGAACGGGAGTGACAGCGCCGCAGGGGGCCGGAAGCGCGCGCACCCCGGACAGCTCGCACGCGAAGCGGGGCCAAAGCGCAGGACCCGGCGGGCTCCGGCCGCGCTCCGCGGGCTCAGCTCGTAATGGAGGCGCCGCGGGCTCGGAAGCCCGGGCCGGGACACAAGCCCAGTCCGCGCGGCCTCACGGGGCGGGGCCCCGGGGCTGCACCCGGAGCCCGGCGGCCGCGCACTTACCCGAAGCCTGGGAGCGCGGCGCAGCGCGACCGGAGCGGCGAGGGGGCGGGCGCACCGCCCGGGGGCTCACTCGGAAGAAGGGGCTGCAAAGGCGAAGGAGCTTAAGCAGCGCCGTCCGCGCCTCAGCTCCGAACGCTCCCAGCGGCCTTTGGCCGGGCTCGCACACATGCGGCGCACCGACGCGCCACGGCCCAGGAGGCCCCGCCCCGAGGCGGAGGCCACTTCACGCTGTCGGCCCCGCCCACCAGCCCCTCCTCCGGGGCGGAGCCCACCCTTCACCTCCGGCCCCGCCCACCAGTCCTCCTCCGGGGCGGAACCCACTCTTCACCTCCGTCCCCGCCCACCAGCCCCTCCTCCGGGGCGGAGCCCACCCTTCACCTCAGGCCCCGCCCACCAGTCCTCCTCCGGGGCGGAACTCACTCTTCACCTCCGGCCCCGCCCACCAGTCCCTCCTCCGGGGTGGAACCCACTCTTCATCTCCGGCCCCGCCCACCGGCCTGGCCTGAGCCCCTTCCCAGCGAGTCTGCACTTGTTCGTGCATCCAGTGCCTTTGCCAGCTGAGAGGGGAGGAGCTCACGGTGGCCTGTTCACCCCAGGGCTTTCCTAAGACAAAGAGTGGATTTATGAGGACCAAAGTTCTTTAGCTAGCCTTTAGGTTTTCTACAGCAGCGATTGTCTCTTGTGAATGTAGCTTATTTCTGGCCCTTTTTTAACGTCTTCCACCATGTAAACCTCAAAACCCACGGTCAGCAAGTCCGTGACAGTATAGTGAGTGACCCTTTATAGAGTGTGGGGGCTGTAAGTATTTACGGGAGCAGATAAGATCATCTGCTGCACAGCGGCTGGTGGTCCAATACTTCTCCTGGCAGCGCCGCCAGTTAGCTTAATGAAGAGAATCACTTCAGTCACTTGTGAAAACTCCGTCAATTCCAGCAGATCCAAGAGCATCATTTCCCTCTGCTCCAGTTTATCCCTCCCGCTAGACAGGATCCCATCTGGAAGCCTAATTATAGCAAGTTCATTCAACTTGTTAAGAAAATTAAAATTAATTGCTTTCCCTATGTCCTACAAGAAGCTCGTGCTTCCTGACCAAATCCCATCCCTGGCAGTTTTTACAGATTTACTATTTTGCCAAATTTCAACCCTGAGTAAACAACCCATATC
Source organism: Tenrec ecaudatus (assembly GCF_050624435.1). Lineage (NCBI taxonomy): Eukaryota > Metazoa > Chordata > Mammalia > Afrosoricida > Tenrecidae > Tenrec > Tenrec ecaudatus. The sequence continues at coordinate 124,854,441 of NC_134538.1, forward strand.
TTAAGGCCTTATGTTTCTTCTAGACTTTGTTTTATAAGCTGGGTTTGAAATGTCTAGAGATCTGGTCCACACCATCACAGGTAATTTGCACAGCTTGGTGAGGTTCTATATTGCTTTCCTCCGAGATTATTCACCTCAGTTAAGTACCGCTGATGCTGTTCTGTCCTTAGCCCTTGTCCTGTCACATATCTTGGGCTATGAATCATCTACAGGTTCACATTCTAAAGACAGACAGCTGCAGTGATTTTCACCACAGCCGTGCAGTAATCATTCACTGTCGAACTCGTTGGTGGTGTAGTGGTTCTGCATTGGACCATAACAGCAGTTTGAAACCAGCAGCTGCTCTGTGGAAGATGGGTTTTCTACTCTCATAAAGAGTTATAGCCTCAGAAACTCACAAGGGCAGTTCTATCATTTCACTATGCATTAGCATCGACTTGATGGCAGGGAGTGAGTATTGTAGAAAATTAACTTCCCTGAGATGGTAGCCCAATTCCTCACAGATGCCTACAGAGCAATGGTTCTCTCTCTCTCTCTCTTTTTTAGAGCAGTGGTGCTCAACCTTCCTCATGCCGGGACCCTTTCAGACAGTTCCTCATGTGGTGGTGATCCCCAACCATAAAATTATTTTCGTTGCTACTTCATAACTGTCATTTTGCTACTGTTATGAATCATCTTGTAAATATCTGGTATGCAGGATGTATTTTCATTGTGACCAATTGAACATAATTAAAGCATAGTAATTAACCACAAAAACAATATGTAATTATATATTGTGAAATAGTTTATTTCTAATTACAAAGAAATGAAATTTTTTCTTGAAGCATGGTGCAGCATGGGTAACAGTCTTCACGCTGGGTACTCGTATGTGGGTATATCTGCATGTGGGCAGGCCCTCCTGGAGATGGATAAAGGAGCAGTGTCTCAGTTCCTAGGACCATCAGAAATGTGTTTTCCAATAGTCTTAGGGAACCCCTGTGAAAGGGTCGTTTGAGCCTCAAAGGGGTCTCGACCCACAGGTTGAGAACCGCTGCTCTAGAGGAAAGCCTGTCACTCAGATATGGTCATTAGCTGAGTCTATGATCAACACATACCCATTTGCATTTCAGCCTAAAGTGCCTTTCACAAGGTCCAAGTGAAACATGCATTTTCAGTTTCCCAAAATGGGCTTTCTTGACTTTAACAGGTAAAATAATAAAGAAGTGTTGAAAGTCCTTCCCTCATCCCAATTCTCTCTAGTAAGCACTTAGCGGTTGAATATTCTCTTTGCCCTAAGAATTCAGCATAGCAAGGGTCTAACACATAGTATAGGTTGCTAACTGCCTTTTGTGTGAAATCTGTCTCTTCTTTCTTCTTATTATTGGGTGTTATCTCCTCCTAAGACAAAGTTCCCCACTCAGCTGATGGTACTCCATTGTTCTCAGTGCTCCCACAGTCATTGCAAACACTTCTGTGGTTAAACCCACCACACTAATTTTAAATGATTTATTTTCACATTTATTTCCTTTATCAGAAAGTGAATTCTTCAGAATTCACTAAAATTTTGGGTTTAGGGTAATCTCTTCCCCTCTTAACTTTGATTATAGTTCTTCTTGCCTGTGATGTAGAAACCTTATTAGGCTTGCACTAAAACAGCAGGGACTGCTTCTTCCATTTTCTCTCACCTGTTATTCCTCTTCAAAGGCTGCCAGTTTACTTTCTTTAACGGATTTTTTCCCGTTTCCCATTATTTCTCTATATAACTTGCTCGTGTTGTTATTTTTACCCTTGTCGGCATTACTACTGGCTTCATTTAATGGAAAATGAGGCTCTAGCTCTCCCTCCTCAATCTGCTCAGCAGGTAGCTATATTGTGCCTTTTTCTAGATTTGCGTTTGTTTCATTGTGTCTAGGCAAATATTATTCATATCTTAGGCAAGTAGTAAACTGTGATTACTTCTCTTTTCCTGTAAAGTTTTTTTTTTCTTTCTTCTCTTACAAAAACAAACCCCACAAGGGCTGTGGGGGAGTTGGTTCCTACCCCATGATTGGACAGAATAGAACCACCTCACCCTCACTAGATTTCCAAGGCTGTAAACCTTGACAAAAGTGCACCATGGCCTCGTCTTTCTCCTGAGGAGAGGCTGATGGGTTCAAACTACCAACCTCTGGTTGGCAATGAAACACTTAACCACTGCCCCGTCAGGGCTCTTCCTTTTGTTTCTATTAAAAATCACTGCAGTGCATTCGATTCAGACTTACAGGGAACCGATGGGACAGAGTAGAATTGCCTCACAAGTCCTGAGACTGTAAATTATCACAGAGCTGAGCCTCATCTGTCTCCTGAAGAGTAGCTCATGGTTTTGAACTACCAACCTTTAGGTTAGCAGCTCTCTGTTTAATCCATTGCCACCAAGGTCCTTTTGTTCTCCTGATAGCTAGTACTCCTTTTATGGAGCCCTGGTGCCGTAGTGGTTAGTGACGCTTTGGACAGCACCCCGAAAGGTCTGCAGTTGGAAGCCACCATCTGGAAGAAAGGACCTAGTTAGAAACCCACAGGGGTCACTCGGAGTCAGCATCGACACAATGGCACTGAGTACTAAGCATTTTATTTTGGTTTATTTATTCATCCTTAAGGCAAACCCAACTTGTCCAATTGTATCAATCTCCCACTTAAGAGGTTCAGCTACAAAAAGGGGCGCATCAGTTTCATCCTTCTGACCTGCGTCTATCTCTGCCGACTACGCATGAGTGGGTAGGGCCTCCCACTACACTTTTCTCTGGCGTTGTATCTTCTGTTTTTTCCTTTCCTGGTCGATTCTCAACCCAGAGGAGCACAACTCCAGTAGCTTCCTGAGAAGGAGAAGTAAATGAAATGTAAAATTTTTAGTTATTAAACGCCTGAACATATCTTTAACTCCAAACTTAAGCGAGAGTTTATTAACCAAGCATAGAATTCTGGTTTAAAATAAACGTCCATTTAAGATAGGAAGAGATTTCTCCATTATCTTGTAGCTTCCTTTGTTACTGTTGAAATTCCAAATATATATTGATTATTGATTCTTGACCTTTTGTGTTTTTCTCTCTCAAAGCTTGGACTATGTTTTGCCTCCTGCGTCCTGCAACTTGGTGAGATTTGCAGTCTCAGGAACCCTGTGGGGGCAGTCCTGCTCTGTCCTGTGGGATCATTGTGAACCGGCCTCTCACTGGGCCCTGGCAATGTGGAAATCCCTGCAGATCAACCTGGTGAAATGTTCTTGAGTTATTTTGCTGATGATTCCCTCTTTCCTAATTGTTTCAATTCTGTTTTGAAACTCTTGTTTTTTGATGTTGGACCTCTTGGACTGGGTCATTAGCTTATTACCTTTTCTCCCCCCTTTTATTTTTTTTAAAATTTCTTTGTCCTTTTGTTTCTCCCACCCCAGACCCCAGGATATTTCCCATTTCGTTACCATCTCCTTTATTGAACTTTTTATTGCTGTTACCATATATGATTATGTGGACATATATTGGGGGTGGGGCTCTGATTCCTCTTTATATAGCATCCTGGTCTCGTTTTTATGGTTGCAGTGGTATCTCCTTTGTCTGAGGACTGATAACTTTTTTAAGTTTTCTCTCACACTGTTCCCCATTCACAGTGTAAGAGTGGTTTGGTTCCTCTGAGGATTGCGCCCCTCCAGGTCCCCGGTTTGTTTTGGTTTCTCCTATGCTGTTTCTGTTCGCCTTGTTAAGTCAGTTCACAGCGCTGCTGGGTAGAACTGCCCCAATGGGTTTTCTAATCTGTGCTTCACCCAATCCCATCGCCCAGAGCAGCTGCTGGGTTCCCACTACTAACCTTCCAGTTCAAAGCCAAGGGCTTCACTCTTGTGCTCCTAGGGCTCCTTAGGAAGGACTCAGATCCTTGGGTTCTCTCCCCACCGACCCCCTTCCTCCTTCTGACCTGGACAAATTACACAGAGATGCTGAGTCGCCTTGCTCCGCTCAGCTAGCAGGACGCTGACACCGGAACGACACGCACGTCCCCGGCAGGAAATTGAAGGGTCATCTCTTGGGAATAGGGCCAGTCTTAAAAAGAAAGGTCCAAAGATGCCAACACTGGAAATTCTGCGACTAAACAGCCCAACTGTGCAACCTCATTTTGTTGGGTTACTTTGAAGCTCAAACTCAACAAGCTCCCTTGTGCTCTCAGAGTATCTGAGCATGTTCCTGATTCCCTGTGTTCTTAAATGCACGCAGAAAATCAAGGATATCATTTTAAGTAAACATACTTGAACTTATGGTGGTGAGAGGCATTCCAAGCACACAATCAAGTATCCCCATGCAGTGGAGGGGCCTCTAGCGTGGTTGAGAAGTCTCCCGGCTCTCCTCTGGAGGCCCCGCCAGGAGCTGCAGATCCACCCCCGACCAGCAGGGGGAGCCCTAGCGCACGGCCAGCGGCTGCGCGGACAGGGCCTCTCTGGGTTGAGAGGAAAAGACCAGCGAGACGGGTAGAGGAAGTCGCAGTGGCGATCAGCCCCGTAGCTGCCAAGCTGACAGTGTCTCTGTCATCGCTGGTGGTTGCAGAACTACACAAGCCACGCTGGCTGCTCATGGAGCTGAGGACGCGCGCACGGGCGGGATGTTGCCGGCAGGCGAGGTCGGCGAGCCGGCGGTGTCCCGGGTGAGGCGACCTGCTTTCGCAGAAGGCACTTCGCCTACCTGGAGCTTGGCTCCTAGGAGGGTGTGCACTGGTGGTAGCCTGGTGAGGTGGCACCCATCTCCGGGGGCGTAGTCCCAGCGAGGTGGCCTCGGTTAAGTGGGCACTCCGGTGAACTGGCCCCAGAGTTCCCCAAGAGGTGGCCTTGGCTTGCCCCTATTAAATAGCACAGATCTTCCAGGGATCTAGCATCGACGACCCTTGGGAAGACCCCCGAGAAAGGGCTCTGGAACCGCCCTGGGAACCTGTGTAAGTTACATGCCCCGCTTCAGTCTTTGTGATTGTCACACTTTTTCTCCTTCTAGTGCTTCCATGAAACTGGTGACGTAAAGAAGACTATTCAAGAAAAAAGTAAGCAGACTTCTAACACCTTATCTCTTTCTATCCACTCCCAACCTCCCTTCCAAAACTCAACCTTCTATGGGCTGCAACAGGCTAGAGGTCTCACGGCCTGTGATCTTTTAGGTACGGAGTCTTTTCTCTGCACAATATGCTGTCATACAGGATACTGGCTATCATTCAGCACACATTGGCCCCGTAACTGTCCCAAGTTGTAAAGCATGGCTGCCTTGGAGAAGAGCACTTGCTCACTCCTACGCTGTTCAGGGACTGGCCTGTCAGACAGAATTCACAATTAGTTAATGAAGTATCAGCTTGTGGTTGCTGTAGTGTGACATCCTACTCAATTTTGACTTAGAGGGATCCATATGTGACTGAGTCGAACAACCCTGGGTGACCCCTGTGAAAGGGTTGTTTGGCCCCCAAAGGGGTCTCGACCCACAGCTTGAGAACTGCTGCTTTAAGGGAATGAATCAACCAAGTTCTTCTCCTGTGGAGCCACTAGGTGAGTTCAAATTGCCAGCCTTTGGGTTAGCAACTTACTGCTCAACCTTTGTGCTACCAGGGCTCCTTATCAACTCAGTAAGCAACAGAAATTGGGAGGGGGAGGGGCTCATGATCAACTTTCATGGAAGCAGCAGTCAAGAAATCAAATACTGTGTTGCATTGGGAACATCTGCTGCCCTTTAAAGTGTTGAAGAGGAAGGGTGTCACTCGGAGAACTAAGGTGCGCCTGACTCAAGACAGAGTCTTTTCAATCATCTCGTACGCATGATTGAATAAGGAAGACCAAAGAAGGACCGACACATTTGAATGATGGTATTGGCGAAGAGTATCGGATAGACCATGGATTGCCAGGCCTCTATCTTGGAAGTCGTATAGCCAGAATGTTCTTTGAAAGTGAGACTTTGTCTCATATACTTCAGACACATTATGAAGAAAGGACAGTGTCCATGGCAAAGTAGAGGATTGGTGAAAGAGAGGAAGACGCTCAGGGAGTCGGGTTGACACAGTGCTGCAACAGTGGGCTCCAACAGAAGGACGATTGTGAAGATGGCACTGGATCAGGCTGTGTTTTGTTCTGTTGTCGGTAAGGGCACTATGGGTCGGGGCTAACTTGACGGCACTTAACAGCGACATCTGCAACAGTGACCTGGTGGGCAGTGGTTCAGCCATGGAGCTGCTGCTAACCAAAGATTCAGCCCTCTGACCTGCTGTCAGCTTCCCTCAAGATTCCCGCCTCGGAAATCCTGTGCAGCTGTTCTCCCCTGGCCTGCAGTGTCACTGTGAGTTGGAATGGACTCATTGGCAATGGGTTGGGTTTGAGATGTTTGGTTTAATCATCTAGGAGGCAGCTCTGGTGGTGCAGTGGTTGCAGTGCTGTGCTGCTAATGGGAAGGGCTGTTTGAACCCCTTACTCCTGTCCCAACTGCTCAGCAAAGATGGGACAGTCTGCTTTTGTAAAGATTCTAGCTTTGGAAGCCCTATGGGTGGGCAGTTCTGCTCTGTTCTAGAGGATCACTGTGAATCAGAATCCACTCCACGGCATCAGATTTTGGTGTGGAATGGTCTAGGAAGGAGCTCTCGGGGCAGAGTGGTTAAGAGCTAACTGAAAGATAGGCGCTTCAGACTACATGGTTCTCTGGTAAACGAGTATGGGTAACTCCATAGGGCAGTTCTACCCTGTCCTGTAGTGTCTCTGAGTTGGAATCGCCTCTGTGGCACACAGCCATCTAGAACTATTACTTTAAATGGGCTCAAAATAGTCATGGTTATTTGTTTAGTTGTGCTTTACCTTCAGTGAATGTGGAACTAAGATTTGCTTTAAGAAAAGCATAAAAAACCAAAAAGCATAATAATAGATAACTTGGTTCCTGGACAGGCAGGTCAATACCTCCATTCTCTACCTAGGACAGGAAACTATGTCAGGGATGCAGATGCCTGTCGGTTTACTCTCACGAGCTCAACACAGCAAACCAAACTCACTGCTGATTCCCACTCATAGCGATCCTATAGGAGAGGGTAGACCTGCTTCTGGGGTTTTCTAAGACTGCAACTCTTTTGAAAGCTGTTCCTTTTCCCTGCAAGAAATCAAGGAATCTTCAGGGGCATTTGAAGGGAAATATATTGGGAAATGAAGTAGAAAAGCATGTAACAGCTGTTCTATCAGGGGCCTTTGGGTTTTGCTGAAAGAAGCAAACAGAATAAGGAGCAATTAGAGAATGGCCCCTATCATGCCATGTGGACTTACATAAGGCATGATCCCATCCACCTCGGAAAGAAAGATCTAAGTCTCTAGCACTTCATAGTCCCAGCTGTACCAACTCCAAGGCTTTTCCTTGACGGGTTTGAGTGCACCATAGCTTTTCATCAACCCCCCACCTTGTCTGCCTTTGGGCCTATTTGATTCCCACAGAGCAGCCATGTTAGATTCTGATGATAGGCTTTGCCCTTGCCCCTGTCTTGGTGGCTCTGCCAACTGCTGGGCAATTTGGAGTGTTTTATAAAGCGAGGGTGTGCACGCGCACACGCACCTCTCAAATCATCAATCTGCCATTTTGAAAAATGTCATTTGACTAAGAATATACTCTGTGGCATTTAAATGGTTACATCCAGAGGACATAATTATTTCTTTAAAGGTGAAAGAGAAAAGTAAAATCAATCTTTACTCCCTAAAGCAGTAACCTTTGCATTTAAAACTCCTTAAAAGTAGGAATTTTAAGAACTGCCCAGTGAACTGGACTTTCCATTTCCCAAATATCAGTTTTCCTCAACTTGCCCAGGAAGAAAGAAACCATGGGTGACCAGCAGACAATCGCTTATACAGGGGAACAGATACTTCAGAAGGTACACCCTTATCTGAGCACCCTGGGGGGAGTGGAAACAGAAAGAGATGGCGACCAGCTGTAGGTCAGGTTGTCCTTCCCTCCCTTGCTGAGAAGCTGCTGAGGCCCAGGCTTCCCACGGGTGTTGGGTGTGTTCAGGGCAGCCATCCTGGCCCACAGTAAAGATGTGGCAGAGGGAGTACCCCAAGTTTAGGGCAGTGGGAAAGTATTTTGTTGCCTTTGAAACAGTCTGTACATTGGCTAGGAATCTGTTTTCTTAAGTGTTTGTTTAAGCAAGTATTGGAATGTTTTCATTTGTATGTTTGAACCTTGCCTCATTCCATAAAGAATTGGGGTAACATATTTAACAGTTATCTTTTCATAAGCATCCTGACTAGTGGAAGAACTTGAGGAAACTTTCAGGGTAAAACGGATGGTGGCATGTAGGACATGATCGAGGCTCAAGCATGGAGCAAGAATGGACTATGCTTAGCCTTAAATATGAAGGATGATTACTTGTTGGTCACTCTTAATATTTCTCATATACTTGAAGTGTTTTGATATTATTTTTAACCTTGGAAAAACTTCAGTGTGATTGTAGACAAATTCTGGTGTCTATTAGAGTTGATTCTGAGTTGTGTGTCAGAATAGAACTGTCCTTCATTGGGCTTTCAGTGCTTGGTTTGGGGAAGGAGATCAGCAGCCCTTTCTTTTGAGGCCCCTCAGGGCGGACCCTTTCTTAATGCAGTGAAAGCAGCATCAACAAAATCTGATTAAATTTTGCCCTCCTGATAATAAGATCGATTCTTAAGCCAGCAAGTCTTCTGGGGAGTTTTAATGGTCTTCTTTTGTGAATTGCATTGCTGTATCAACATCTGTTGAAATTTGTGGTTACTGAACCTGGCTTTAGAAATTTTTCCTAAACAGATTCCTTGTACTCAACCATTCCTTTACCCAGGCTTTCCTCACTTCTTAAACATTTTGCAATCTCCGATACATTTCTTTGTAAGTATACATTTGGGCATTTTATATGTGTTTATTGAGCAACAACAATCAATGCGGCCGTCTGGTATACCTTGGTATGTAACTCCCAGTCGTGTTGACTCTTCCTGCTTCATTTTAGGTAACATAGACATGGCTGCTCTTGTTGGAGGTGACCACGTCTCTGAAAGCACGGATAAAGACGACCTCTCTCTCTACGTGTCTGCGTTCATAGAAAAGGAAATTGGACATGACCTTCAATCTTTAAAGAAACTTGATAAGCTCATAGAGCAGATGACAGAAAGTAAAATGCAGTTAGAAGAGCAGGCAAGTATTAAAGCTCCTGGAAATATATTGAAAACATACTTCCTGTCATGTAAACATGGCCACAAATAAGTACAGAAACAATTACACCTTATCCCCCACTCGCAGCCACTTACACAGAGATGTTTAATGTGCTTTGACAAATAAGTGATTTTATAGTGTTTAAAACTATAATGAAACACTAATTTTTATATGTGAAAGCATAGGGGAAAAACATGAAAATATAACATTTTTAATAATGCTTAATTTCCAGATAGCTGGTTAACATTCGATCTGTTTTCTTCATATTTTTCTTCATTTGCCAGTATTTTCTTCTTTTTACATGAACATATTATCACTTAAAATAGTTGCTTGTTTTTTAAGACCAGCAGCTATAACTCAAGAAAAAATAATAAACGGGTCTCTACTTGCAGAGGGGAGCCCTGATGGCATAGTGGTTATTCATTAGGCAGAATCACAAAGTCAGCAGTTCGAAACCACCAGCCGTTCTGTGAGAGACAGGTGAGGTTTGCTACTCCCATCGAGAGTTATAGTCTCGGAAACTCACAGGGGCAGTTCTGTCCTGTCCTATAGGGTGACTCTGAGTCAGAATTGACTCGAGAACAATGAGTCAGTAGACTTGCAATAAGGACCCTGTGACATATGCCCTTAGCTATGAACCAAAAAGAGATGAACAGCTGGGACCTCTCAGCCTCTGCAGGAGACAGCTGCGGCCGTCGCCTCCAGTGAGTGACAGCCTTGGCAGCCCTGTGAGGCGGTGCTCCTCTGTCCTGTAGGGTGGCTGTGAGTTGAATCAACTCGGCAGCAATGAGTTCTTGGTGTGCTGGACTCAGTGGGAGCCAAGACATGGTGATCTGCTCCTAGAGATTAAACACTTCCCGTGGAGCAGTCTGTCTCGGCCCTCCAGGCCACCAGGAGATGGAATTGACTTGACAGTTTTCTATTGGACACCTATAAGGTGTGGTGTGGGTATGTGGTGTGTACATCCCGGGCAGTGCCTGCAGTTTGAGATTGGCTGCTAACCTGAAGGGTGGTGATTTGAACCCATCCAATGGCACGGTGGAAGAAAGGCTGGCAACCTGTTGCTGTGAAGATTACAGCCGGGAAACATGGAGCAGCTCTGCTCTCACTCACTGACTCGCCCAAGTGGGAATCAAGTGAACAGCAGTGGGCATGGCTGAGATCCTCCCAAGACACTGGATCTCGACCTGGACTTAAACCATGATTGCCGGGATGAGAGGTTGGGGGGTTTATAACACAGATACAGACATTCCCTGGCTTAGGATGTATTTCAGTTAAGGCAAACTGTCAGGTTTTTGGGTTTTTTTTAGCATTTTACTAGGAATATGTACTACATATAATGTTGCAGTATATCGTTCGCTGATTGGATCATTCCCAGCTGTTCACGTGCAGATTTCAGGGCCATGATTATAAAGATAGTGATAAATAAAAGGCAATAATAATGAAAACTAAAGTCAGAAGCGAGTACAGAGGCCGGGAGGGAACCCATTTTAAGTCAAGGATGTATTGTCCTCTGTTTTCCCAGGCCCCGAATCAGAGCACCACTTGCTTCTGAAGGAAAATAACTAGTAGTTTGCAGCATATCAGAAGACTGGCAGAGCCTCAGGCAGAGTGTCAGGCAGGTGATGATGCTGGTGTTGGGGTGTCAACCCTGCAGCTGCCTTCACATCCAGCATTTAAGTTTAGGCTTGGCCAGCACCAACTCTTTGCAACCCGATGACCTCGTGTTGACCCTACAAACTGAGTAGAACTGCCCCGTGGGGGTTCTGAGCTGGCCTATTTTTCTGGGAGCAGATTGCCTCCACTTCTCCCAGGGAGCTTGGCTGGGGGCTTGAAACTGCCAAACACAATGTTCAATTCCATTAGAATAAGCAGGTACTTTGAAGGTAAGGTAATGAATGAATACAGGTTTGAAAGTTATATTGGATTGTTGCTAAATTGTTCTTGTTTTTGGTATGGTCAGGTACTTACAGTTTCCTCAGAAATCCCTAAAAGAATTCAAAGTGCCTTGAAAAATGCTGATGAATCAAAGCTATCCCTTAACCGGCTTCTGGAGCAGGAGACCACCCTCTCCAGCTCCATCTGCAGCCACCTGCAGGCCGCCCAGCCCTGGATGGATGACCTCAGGACCATGATTACCCAGATCGAAGAGATCGAGCGGCATCTGGCTTACCTAAAGTGGATTTCACAGATTGAAGAGCTGAGGTAAAGTGTGCCTCTTTGTGCTCATAATGATTATTTTCCTCCCAGGCTTCAGTTTCAAAGAGGGCATGCATGCCATTAAATAATTGGGTTAATTAGAGATTATAATACAGTTTTACCACTTGTTATGAAAATAGCATGATGTCAATGGTTCTTATCCTTTATTGTGAATGAACATAAACTTTTTAGGGAGCTTCATTTGCATTTGAAAGAAAGTAAGATCTCAGCAAGTAAAGGTATTAAGACCTATAGTTGAAATGTGGACATGATATGAGCTATTATGCATAATACCAAGTTAATGAATCTGTAACCCTGCAGTGTACCCATATTCCTCCACATTTTTTGGTGTGTGATTTGAGAGCAGATCCTAGTTTCACATTCAGTGATCCACACACAATTTGTTTCTTGTTTCCATTCCTCCCCCTTTCCTGACCCTCTGACTTTTGTCTTTCGGCACATTGTGCCAAGTCCTATTTATGTTTACTTTTTAGACATGTAATGAGTTGCTTTCTGTGTAATTTTCATGACTGTATTCCCTGGGAAGCATGTGTTAAGGACTACACATGCAAGTCTTCCTAGCTGAATTAACTGCTCACTGTGGGTAGAAAAAGAAAATAAAGAAGACCTGGCTTTAGGTCTTTCAGAGCTTGTATGTATCACTGTCTATGCGACCTGGAAAGTGTGGGGAGAAATGGATCGATTGTGAAATTGTGAAGGTCAGGTATTAGCTTTTCAAATAAACAAAAGGATGTTTCTCACCTCTGGTGCATGGAGGACTGGTGTACTGTTGCATCTTTGATCTGTTTTCCAATACCTCCTCTTCCTTAAAGCTCAGGAGCCTTGGTGGCATAGGTGGTTAAGCATCGGCTGCTAACCGCAAGGTCAGCAATTTGAACCTACTAGCTACTCAGTGGGAGAAAGATGAGGCTTTCTGCTTCCATAAAGATTTATAGCCTTGGAAACCCACAAAGGCAATTCATTCCACTCTGACCTGTAGGGTTGCTATGAGTTATCATCTACTTGATAGCGGTGCTGGGTGACTAAAGCTGCCAAACAAAACAAATCACTGCCATCAAGTCATTTCCGGTTCGTAGACGCAACAGGATGGGGCAGAGCTACCCTGTGATTTCTGAGACTGTAACTCTTTACGCTTCTTCAGAGCAGCTGATGGTTTTGAACATCTGACCTTGTGGCTGGCAGCGCAGTGCAGAACCACTCCACTGCCAGCGTTCCTACTAAACTAAATACTAATTTAGCTTAATTGTAAAAATGGTGTGAACTCAAAGGTAAGCAGCTCTGCGGGCAGAGAGTCTGGTGGGTGAGACAAGTAGGAGATAGATACCGAGAAAGGTGGCCCAGCTTGAAGAATAGACCAGCGCTGCTGAATTGTACGTGTGGAGGTGACTGACGCGTGCTCCACACACAAACTCTCCAACCGCCTGGGAGCCGGCCGTGAAGTCGTTTGCTCAGAGTTGGATAACATATCGCTGGGAGGATATTCCAAAACTAAAGTTGCATTTGGGGAACGGAAGTAGAGGAGGGTCAGGAGACTTTTACTTCGGACTTAAGGAATTATTGTTTTTATTAAAAAAAAATACTACCTCCCCCACCACCAAAAAAAAGAGAAAGAAATTCCATCTCTGCCTCTCTCCTCTCCCAAACCTGACCTGAGATGAAAGTGCTAAAGAGCAGTGTCACCAGGAACTCAGGCCCAAGGCACCAAGATTCAGGACAGGAGTGGGGAGAAAGAGTCAGAGCTTTTGGAGGGAGCCCAACGTGAGGACCTCGGCCTCCCAGACAGACGTGGCTCTCCGGAGGAAAACCCCGTCGGGGTGGTGAAGCAGGCCTCCTGGGAGAGAACTTTCCTCAGCACGTTTCTGGAGTTGGGGTGGTTTTGCAGGAGCGATCCTTAGAGTTTGCTTTGCCTTGTTTTGCAGCGATAACATCCAGCAATATCTGATGACCAACAATGTTCCAGAGGCGGCCTCTACGCTGGTGTCTATGGCAGAACTGGACAGGAAGCTCCAGGACTCGTCCTGCACTCACCTTCTCGGCTTCGTGAGGGCCACCGTGAAGTTCTGGCACAAAATTCTCAAGGACAAGCTCACCAGGTTGGCAACTGACGCCCATCTCGGGGACTTGCGTCTGTGGGTGTCCGCAGATCCGTGTCTCTTATTGAAATGTGTGGTCTGTTGTTCTGTTCCAGCGACTTTGAGGAAATATTAGCACAGCTGCAGTGGCCGTTCATTGGACCTCTTCAGTCTCAAGCTATTGCCTTAAGTCGACCAGCTACTGCCCCCGAGACGTACACTAACCTGGAGACGCTGTTCTGTCAGCTTCTGAAACTGCACACCTCGTATCTTTATTGCAACAGAAAGCTTACTAACCGATCTTTTCTCTAGAGTGGATTTGGGGCCCAGGGGAGCCTGGGCTGTGTCCAGAGTGAGTGTTGCCCTGTGGGTGAGAGGGCTGGGGGAAAGGCGCTGATGCCCAGGTTTGCATCACACTTAGGTCTCTTGGGATCGTAGGAAAGAATAGGCAACTGGGCAGAAAGCTTAATAATTTAGTGTTAATTTAATAAGCAGTTACTTTAATTTGTTTCCTTATTATTACTACTCTTCATCATCTCAGGAAAGAGATTGATCACATTTTTTGCTGTCTTCCTATTTTAACTTAGGTTGTGTCTTATTTTTATTCTAGCCAGCTTTACTTAGCATCTGATATCTTTGTTGGAAATGACCTGTCGTGTGTGCACACAAATGTGCTTCTGATGGTTTTCCTTGACTGGATTCTGTCAGAGATGAACTGCTTACTGAGCCGAAACAACTCCCGGAAAAGTACTCTCTGCCCCCCGCCTCCTCCGTCATCCTGCCCATCCAGGTTATGCTGACTCCTCTTCAGAAGAGGTTCAGGTACCACTTCAGAGGGAACCGGCAGACCAACGTCATAAGCAAGGTGTGCTTTGCGGTCCTGTGCCTTTGATGTTTTCAGGAGCAGATGCTAAAGCTTTCTCCTGCTGGTTTAAGTTAACATCTGAGTCTGGCCACAGAGCTGGTTTCTATCTTAAAAAGCCTACGTCCTGCTCTGTCCCTGTCCCTTGGAGAGATATACTGAAGCACATACCGGGTGGCTGTGGAGCAGGCGTCCTCACCCATTGTAGGGCCAGCTCTTCCAGCTCCCGAGCACGTGCTGTAGTGTTTGTTGTGGCAGTGTTCACCAGTGTGAACCACTGTGTGAATTGTTCCCTCAGGGTTATAAATCGATCAGAAAGAAAAGAGTCAAAAGATAGGTGAGCTTTCAACTGTGGAATAGAGGAGTTGAAAAGATGTGCAGCTATGCCAGGGAGGGGGTGGGAATGCAGGAGGGGAGTGGAGGTGAGGCCACAATTACCCACCTTGTAGTCGAAAGACTCCATCTAGAGAGGACATGATGTGGAGAGTTTCTCTCCTTGACCTGTAAACAATCACTATCGGCAGCTTTCCGTGAAATGCGTTGAGAATCAGAACCCTGGCCGTTCTAGAGGGAGAGAACCAACTTGTTTATGGTTGAGCTTGCAGTGCCTGTGCCAGGGCTCAGTACATGTTTTGAATGGGATGTTAAGTGCCAGGAAGCACGAGGCACTTTGTGTGTCATACATGAACGGGCTTCTTAAGGCTTGATAGAATTCTAAAGGAATCAAGGGGACAGATGGAAGTTGTCACAGGAAGGAGCAGAGTGGTGATTGATTTCTGGTTCTCAGATTTAGTTTGTTCTTTTGTACTTTATGCGATGGAGTGGTAGTGGGAAGGTGAGTAGAGTCCATTGCTTAGTGCAGTGGTTCTCAACCTGCCTCATGCCGCGGCCCTTTCATACAGTTCCTTCCTCATGTGTGGTGACCCCCCAACATAAAATTATTTTCACTGCTACTTCATAATTGTAATTTTGCTACTGTTATGAAATCAGGCAACCCCTGTGAAGGGGTCACTTGACCCTCAAAAGGGTCATGACCCACAGGTTCAGAGTGCTGATTTAGACCAAGCTGTAAGTGTAAGGCTGTGTAGCAGCGGTGATCACACAAGGAAGAGGACTGTGAGGTGTGCGGACTGATTTTGAAAATGTGGTTGCTGTGGCCTGGCACTCTGTCATCAAGCCTGCACCGAGCAGCCCTGGGGATCAGAGAGCTCCCCTGCCCCTCTATGTACTGCCAGCATTGGGCACACCGCACTCAGCACATGCCTTTGACTCACCGTCCAACTAGACTTGGACGCTGCTGCAGAATCATCTCCAGGGACCAGTTAGCTTGCTGCACACTTGGTTTTACTTATTTGTATTTGTTTGGGGGCATATGCAATATTTAGTAATTCAGGCTAGCATTTTTTTTCATTTGCCCCTTGAGAAGAGTGAGCAGAGGGAAAAAAATCTCTTAAAATTACCATATATACTCCAGTATAAACCGGGATTCTCAGTACATTTTTTATGCCGTTTCTGTGGTAAAATTAGGTGCCTCGGCTGATACTTGGGTCAGCTTATACTCAAGGATATATGGTATCTTGAAAGCTATTTCAAAAAATTTACAGCCTATCCACTCTTTGTAACACTCCTCATTGCCTGTTATTCAACTGCTAGGCTCTTGGTAAATTTCTGAATTTCTGGATTGCCTCTTGGTGTTGGAATTTGTTAAGAGTATCTTGGGAAATACTTGACAGAGAGCCTTGTGTAAGTTTAAAGATCAGGGTAGAAGTTGTGCTTTTATATGGAGGGCCTTCCAGCTCAACTCTGCGAGCGCTGCATGTTGACCAGGACTATACGGAGGCTGGTAACGGCATTTAATTCCTAGTTGGGGCGACTGTTAAGGGTGAAAACTATTCTGCCTTCTTCCTTAGCCCGAGTGGTACCTGGCTCAAGTCCTTATGTGGATTGCAAACCACACTCAATTTCTGGATGAGAAGATTCAGCCGATATTAGACAAAGCTGGTTCTTTGGTGAACGCAAGGGTAAGAGACTCGGCCCCAAGCACTTCGCCTATCGAGTTGTCTGCACAGACTTGCCATGGGTGTACTCTGTGATTGTGCTTTCCTTGCAGCTGGAATTCTCTCGGGGCCTCGTGATGCTGGTTCTTGAGAAGTTAGGTGCCGACATCCCTTGCCTGCTCTATGACGACAACCTCTTTTGTCATCTGGTGGATGAGGTGCTTCTCTTTGAAAGGGAGCTACACAGTGCCCACGGCTACCCGGGCACGTTTGCTAACTGTATGCACATTCTGTCGGAGGAAACCTGCTTTCAGAGGTGGCTGACTGTGGAGAGAAAATGTGAGTGCTAATGCGTCCAGGAGGGGCGAGGTCTGTTTATGTGAATGTAATGGGTGTATGTTGTCTAAGTCTGGGCAGGGCCATGCTGGTGCTGTTAGGTGCCATTGAGTTGGTTCCAATCAAAATGGCCCTGTGTACAGCAGAAGGAAACACTGCCCACTCCGGTGCATCCTCACAGCTGTTAGGTTTGACCCCGGAGCTAGGTAAACCTTGCTTGCTTAAGGCTTGCCAGGTTGCTCTCACAAATCACCTTAAAAGCAAAAAACACTAAACAACAAAAAAAAACCCAAACATTTTCTTGGCACATACGGTAATCTATGTATGATATAATCCAGTAGTTCAATCATCAGAAACCATCTTATTTTTTTCTCTCAAGCTTCAGATTCTCTGATAATTCTACTCTGTGCTTCTAGAGAGGACTGTCAAGCCAGTGGGGTGTTTGACTGTTTGTATAGAATTAACAATAAGCTTTTTTTCCTCTTGGTAGGATCTCTTTGTTTGTAGCTTGTTTAGTCAGTGTAATTATTTCAAGGCTTGTTAGTGGGAAAGTAAAATGTTTTATTTAACTCTAAAGTAGAGCATGTTAGCATGAATCATCAATGAGAAAATTGGGACACAAACTTAAGGGCCCTATTACAGGGCTTACACGAACTACCAAACATCATAAAGGACACACACAGGGTGAGACAAAATAAACGACTAGGACCTATGAAAAGTAAAACACCTGTGCACATCAAAGACTTCATCAGAAAAGTAAAATGAGAGTCCAAGGGTTGGGGAAAAAATCTATAGCAATGCTACAATGGACAAGGGACCAACTATAGAATTCTCTAACACTCCAATTAAAAAAAATCCAATGAAAAGGTTGGCAAAAGACCTGAACAGACTATTCACAAAAGACAACACTCAAATAGCTAACAACCCATGAGGGAACCCTCATGCTCACCAGCCATCTGGGAGATGGCAGTCAGAACCACGATGAGGTACCACCTTCCCCGACATAGCGATACCATGCTGTACCATTAGCTGAAAATAATGACACTAGCAGTAGAATTACATTATGCCCCCAGGGAATGATTGATAATGTTCTCTATCACAAAATGATAGTGTTGTCTCTAAAGTAAACCAGAGATAATTATAAATCATAGCTATGTGAATGGATCTTGGGCTTGCACTTGACTCTAGCTCCAATCTAAGAACAATCAATTCTTATGACATGGCCCTGCCTGATGCTCACCCTCATGAACAGATCACTGAAGACATGAGTGCTATAGGAAAGTGTGGCAGAGAAACTAGATGGTCCCCAGCTACTAGAAAGAATAGCTTCTGGGGTCTTAAAGGCTTGTTTTCAAACAAGCAGCCATCTAAGTGAGGTATCAACTAAGTCCACATGGAAGAAACACACCAGCCTATGTGATTCAAGGACTGTAAATAATATAACACACATCCCAAGAAGGGAATGGAATCAGAGCTTACATTGTCAACACCCGGTTGGCAGAAGGATATGGATGACAGTGGAAACCCAAAATCTGTTTGCAATGTTCCTACATAGATGAAGCCTCTGGTGAGTCCCCTCTGACCTTAGTCCAGGGGTGTGAATAACCTTGCTATCAGACAGAGAGCATGGTAAAATCCATTACGGCCGCTGTAGCTTAGCAGATGTAGATTAAAATGTAATATCTTATCATTTGATCTGCCTTTTGAACCATTTTAAAGTTGTTTCAGTTTTTAATATTTTCTACTTTCTTTTTTATTAAGGTTTTGCTGTTTCGTCTAGTCATTGTTGTTGATTTTTTGTTTGTGTTTTGTATAATTTTCTGTATATGAAATCTATGATAGGTAAATCTATAGAGCCAGTAACTGGATTGATAATTGCATAAGGGCACAGCAGAGAAGGATGGGAGAAGTAGCGAGCTATCAACAATGAGTATGGGAAGAAAATGTTCTGATATTAATTGTGGTGGTGATTGCACAAATCTTAATATGGTTGAATGGTTAAATTGTATGATATGTGAAGTATAGGCTAATAAAAATATTTAATCCTGCATAATGATACTTTTAATGGCGATCACAGCTCGACTGTTTTAGAAAGCAATGGAAACTTTCTAAGTTTCATAGAAATTACTGTTTATACTCGAATATAA
Source organism: Tenrec ecaudatus (assembly GCF_050624435.1). Taxonomy (NCBI): domain Eukaryota; kingdom Metazoa; phylum Chordata; class Mammalia; order Afrosoricida; family Tenrecidae; genus Tenrec; species Tenrec ecaudatus. The sequence goes on from NC_134538.1 coordinate 124,873,239, forward strand.
GCTGCCCCGAGTATAAGCCAAGGTACCTAATTATTACCTGGGAAACCAGAAAAACTGATTGACTTGAGTATAAGCCCAGGGTGGAAAATGCAGAAGCTATTGGTGAGTTTCAATAAACAAAACAAATGAAAATAAAATTACTAAAAATTGAGACATCAGTGGGGTAATGTATTTAAGTATTTATTTTAAATAAAAAACATAAATAAAAGGACAAGTCATCACCATCACTGCTGTCATTTTCATACACAGCGCAGTCTTCACTGCCATCCACAGCATTACTAATACTACATTTCTGGAAGGCACGTCGCACCATGTCTTCTGGAATGTCTTCCCATGCATCTTGAACCCACTTTGCTATTAACTCTATGTCAGAGTTCATGAGATTTTCTCCTTTTGTTAGTCGGGCTTGACCAGATGACATCCATTCATACCACATCCTTCACACATGGTCTTTGAAAGGGTTCTTCAAAGATACATGTCATAGGACGGCTCTGATTGGTTAGATGTGAGTAAACAAGCATTCAAAGCCCTGAAGTGTCAGCGGAGCTTTGAATGAACAGTGGAGAAACGGCAACCTCGCTGGGGTACGACTGACCTGTGTATAAGCTGAACCCCAGTTTTTCAGCACATTTTTGGTCAAAATTGTCAAAATGTGTAAGAACCTGTGTACAACATATAATACAGGCCTAAGAAAAAGTACAAACTGATCACAATAGAGAATGGACAACTCAAAATGAGATTATTAGCTTCAGAAACTTGAAAGTTGAGAAGTAATCTATGGAGACAACAGCTGGATTGGAAGTTCCTGGGGACAAAAAAGCGGCCAGCTAGCTCAGAAGAAACACAGCCCACAGGGAAGAAGCACACCAGCCTGTGCGATCACCAGCCTGTGTGGTCACGAGGTGTCGATGGGATCAGGCATCAGACATCTAAGACCCAGAATAAAACCATACCCAAGGTGAAGGGGGTGTGGGACATGGAGTGGAGACCCAATGCCCATCTGTACACAATTGAAGATCCCCTCACAGAGGGGTCACAGGGAAGAGATGAGCTAGTCAGGGTGCAGTATAGCAATGATGAAACACATAACTTACCTCTAGCTCTTTGGTGCTTCCTTCCCCCCACAATCATGACCTCAATTCTATAATCATGACCTCAATTCTGTAGCACACTGCTACAGATAAGAGCCCACAACACAGGGAATCCAGGATAGGTAAACCCCTCAGGGCCAACAAGGAGAACAGAGATACCAGGAAGAATAGGGGAGGTTGTGGGGAGAAAGGGGGAATTGATCACAAGGATCAATCTAGAACCCTCTCCCAGGGGAATAAATAACAGAAAAGTAGATGAAGGGCAATGGAGGATGATGTTAAGAAATGGAAAAAATAATCTAGAACTTATCAAGGGTTTGTGAGGGAGGGCGGTTGGGGGAGGGAGAGGGGGAAGAAATGGGGAGCTGATTTCAAGGGCTCAAGTGGGAAGAGAATGCTTTGAAAATGATGATGGCGGCATATGTGCAAATGTGCTTGACACATTGGAGTAATGAATGGATTGTGATAAGAGATGTAAGAGCCCCCAATAAAAGTATTTAAAAAAACAGAAATTACTGGGGACAGAGAAGGGGAGGTGTGTGTGGGGGTGTGTGTGTGAAGAGTCCACATTAATGGACACAAGAAGGAAGAAAATGTTCCAGTGTTGACTGTGGTGATGACTGCACAAACTTTCTTAACATGACTCAATTGTTGCGATTTATGTTAATTAAAAATAACATAAAAGAGAGCATATGACAGACACCAAGTGGGAGGCAGTAAAAGGAGCCCTGGAGATGCAGAGGTTAAGCACACAGCTCACTGCAGGGCTGTGGGGTGCAAACCCACTAGCTGCTCTGCAGAGGAAGAGGAGGCTGTCCGACTTCTGTAAAAATCTTCAGGCCTGGGAACCCAAAGGGGCAGTTCTCTCTTGTCTCGTAGGGTTGCTTTGAGCCAGAATTGACTTGATAGTGATAGTTTTGTTTGGTAGGTTTTTTTATTTTATTTATTTATAATCATTTTACAGAAATTATAACATTCCATAGTTCAATTGCATCAAGCAGTATTGTACAGTTGCTACCACAATCAGATCAGTTTCAAAGCATTTTCTTTCTCCTTGAACTCCTTGATATCACCTCCCCTTTATCCCTTCCCTCCCCCAACCTACCCCCCAGAAACCCTTATTTTTGCCATATCTTACACACACCATCCAACATGTCCATTCACATACAGTTCTGTTGCTTGCTCACCTCCAGTGGGGTTATACAGTCGTCAATGCTATCTATCAGTGCCCTATTCCCCTTCCCACCCCCTCTCTTCCCACACCCTCAGGGAACCATTAACTCCTGTTAATTGTTTCTGAAGAGTTATCTACCTTGGCTTTCATGTATCCAACGATCGTAAATATACAAATGAACATAAGCAAGTATAGCATGATTAACGAGGTAAAACAAATAAAAAACTCTAATAGCAAGGGGAGGACATATTAAAAAACTAGAGGGAGGTTATATGGCTCATTGGTGTGCTATCCCGCAGCCTGGATTTATCATCCCTGCTGAGTGGCCCTTGTGAGTGGGACTGTCTACTTATCTTGCAGGTAGGTTTTGGGTCTCCACTACATCCACGCCTTCACTTCAATCTGGTTGCTTGTTTTTGAATGGCTACCTTTTCCTGTCTATTCCTCATGATCACACAGGCTGGTGTGCTTCCATGTGCGCTTTGTTGCTTCCCTGGCAGGTTTAATTTTGATAGAAAAGTAATTATTCCTAAAAAGTTACGAGTGGAAAAGTTAAGAATGTCACTAAAATTAACCTAATTCTGTTTCCTCTGTCAGTTGCTCTTCAAAAAATGGATTCAATGCTTTCATCAGAAGCTGCCTGGGTGTCCCAGTATAAGGACATCACTGATGTGGACGAAATGAAAGTTCCAGACTGTGCTGAAACTTTTATGACTCTCCTCTTGGTTATAACTGGTAATTGCGGACCTCTCTTAAGATATGATGTTACTTTTAAAAGTACTGACTTTTCTTGTGGCTTTTTTTTCTTCAAGTGGTTAAGTGAAAGTAATATGACCTCGTGGTTATTATGCTATCTTTATATTATTTTCATTTTGTCAGAAATCTAGTATAATATTCATTTAGACTTTGTGACGTCTAATAAGTAAGAACTTTAAGTGCAAACTTAAAAATAGGTATAACATGAGGAAACAGTTTCTGAATTGGCTTACATAAGAACTAATAGTTTAATTTTATCATCTCCATACTTTTCCCAGGAGCCCTAATGGTTACATGTTGTACCGCTAATCCCAAAATCAGCCTTTTGAAGTTACCAGTGATTCCTCAGGAGAAAGATGAGGCTTTCTGTCCCTGTAAAACAGTGGTTCTCAACCTGTGGGTCACAACCCCTTTGGGGGGGGGGTGTCAAAGGACTCTTTCACAGGGGTTGCCTAAGACCATCGGAAAACACATATTTCTGATGGTCTTAGGAACTGAGACACCGTATCTGTCTCCAGGCGGGTCCACCCACATGAAGATACACCCACAAAGAGTACCTGGAGTGATGACATCATCGCACCAACCCCATCACATATACCACGTACAAATACAGGTGTGTGTGACGGGGTTGGCACCGTAATGTACTTATGCAGACCAGTTACACATGTGTAGAGAGCAGCTACTGTGTAGAAAGCAGCTGCTGTGTTGAAAGCAGCTATTCTGTTAGAAGCAGCTACTGGGTTGAAAGCAGCATTAGAGGTAAAATGACACTTCCTGAATTATAATTACATATTTTTTTGTGATTAATCACTATGCTTTAATTATGTTCAATTTGTAACAATGAAAATACATCCTGCATATCAGATATTTACATTACGATTCATAACAGCAACAAAATTACAGTTATGAAGTAGCAACGAAAATAATTTTATGGTTGGGGGTCACCACACCATGAGAAACTATACGAAAGGGTCCCAGCATTAAGAAGGTTGAGAACTAGTGCTGTACAGAGTTAGTCTTAGGAACCCATGGGCAGCTCCACCCTGCCCTATGGGGTCACTATGACTTGGAATGGAGTAGATGGCAGCAAGGTTGTTGTTTTTTAAACACTCTTGCCATTCATCATTGGAAATACCTTCCGAAAGCTGTGATTGACCCAAATTGTAAATTTGGCTTCCTTGGCCTAGATCTGTCCAAGATTGAGGAAGAGAGTGAAACACCTTTCAGAATTGGTAACACAGGGACTCTTCGTAATACTGAGGGCACTTCCTGGCCAGCAGTCTCTCTCTCTGCTGGCTCTGTGTGCCCACCTCCTTCCCCTCTATCATTCCTTGGACCTCTTCTGTAACCTGGGGAATTTACTAGTCAGTAAATAATCCTGTATTCTTAAATGTGAAGGAAAAGTATGAATAACACTAAAACACAAGATTAAGGGAATTTTTACATGTCTTTGAAAAGCTTATTAGGAAATCTTTGCGAATAGAATAATATCATTAACCCCCAGGCAGGTACCTGCTACGAAATTTCAAAGCAATGATCACTCTTCTATTTTTCCTCCCCAATTTTTTTTCCACCTGGGGTATTCGAAAGGAAAAGTCAGCTATTTTATATTTCCGCTATATTTAAATTTAATGTTTCGTTAAATCTGAGAGTTCTTTCCCTTTTTAAAAAAATACAAGGTATTTGTTGAATTTTCGAATTGGAATTATGTCAATTTTTCTTGGTTAGGGCTTACCAAGTGGCCTTCAGAGAGTATCTTGTTTTCTTCGTTTGCTATCAGATGTAGTTTGTCCTGTAGCACGTCAGATTTTCTCATAGGTTTGCTTTTTCTTTTTAAGTGGAGGTGTAATTTACCTATAGAGCAATGCACAGATGTTAATCTACAGGGAATTCTAAGAAATGTGCATACTGGTCCTTGGAGAGCTTGGAAATGGTATATTGCTTTTTGGTAAAGTCATAAAAGCAGGTTAAAGAGTAAAACCTGTAACTACATCTTGGTTTATGCCAAAAATCTTGACTCTTGCCTTTTTCACTTTCTTGACAGACAGGTATAAAAATCTTCCCTCAGCTTCCCGAAAGCTGCAGTTCCTGGAGTTACAGAAGGACTTGGTAGATGATTTTAGGATACGACTAACTCAGGTGATGAAAGAAGAGACCAGAGCATCCCTTGGCTTTCGATACTGTGCGATTCTTAATGCGGTGAACTACATCTCGACGGTGCTAGCAGACTGGGCAGACAATGTTGTGAGTCACTGTGCTGTCGCACTGAGTCGCGTAGTAGTCTGAACTGTTTCACCTTTGACTACTTAGTTACTATTGTACCTATTAAAGCAGTCAACTTAGCAAGAGAAAATACACATATCAGGCAGGTTCATAATGATGCCAGATGTAGGTACGACTAAAATATATACTTCTCTCGATCAGAAAACCCACATAGTTAAAAATATATACTTTTCTCGATCAGAAAACCCACATAGTTAAATAACCTTGGTATTTTAATGTACACAATCTTTGGAAAATAAAGTGAACCTTTTATGAAATCCCTGTTCATAGGAGAAATCCGCAGGTGGGTAATTATCATCACAGAAAAAGTTACAGTGAACCAACAACAGCTAGGACTGCAAGGAAAACAAAGACCAGTGTTTAATTCCTCTTGATTGCTTTCAAAACCTGCTGTTATGAAGAATCATGACAAAACCTAGAACATTATTTTTTAATTTACACATTTATAAATTACACACCGTTTTATTTTCAAACATATGCAAGAATAAGACAAACCTCATGTAAAAGAGACCTCACGTGCCCCTCCCTCTTCTTCCTACACTAGTTTTCTTTCACTTCAACTCTCCTTCCACACTTGGTTATGTGAAGTACATCTTCGATACCATTTTTCATGGCAAATATTTAAGTGTTAGTATTTGAGATATAAGAAGTATTTTTAAAAAACAGCCACAATATCTCTCTCTCTCTCTCTCTCTCTCTCTCACACACACACACACACACAATTTAGTTCTTCATATTCAAACCACGAAACCCAAACCGTAGCTGTTTTCACTCTCATAAGCCCTCAAGGACAGAGTCAAATTGTCCCGTGGAGTTTACACGGCTCTCTAGGAAACAGCTTGCCACATCTTCCTCCTGCAAACAGATGTTAGGATCAAACTGCTAACCTTCTGCTTAGCAGCCAGCCAGGCACTTAACTACTATGCTACCAGGGCTCCTTCCACCCTACCTTAGAAGTAATATTTCAAATAAATATAAAAATCAAAACCCTGGGTCAGTTAGGTAACCTGTACTGTAAAATGTAAGTAGTTCTACATAGTTACCATATATCATTAGCAGTTCTAGATACGGATCCAAGAGTGTTGAAACCAAGTCTGCACAGAAATGTGTACATGAATGTTAAGAAAAGTGGAAACAACCTGAAAGTCCACTGATAAAGAACAGATAAATAAAATTTGCTCTCTCCATACAATGAAATGCTTTTCAGAAATAAAAAGGAATGAAGTACTAGCCAGGATGGAGCCTAAAACATTCCGTTCAGAGAGAGAACCCAGACGGGAGAAGCCACATACTGTGATTCTATTAATGTGGAAAGTCCAGCATAGGCAAACCTCCAGAGATGGAAATTAGATTAGTGGTTGCCTGGGGCTTGGGGTAGAGTGTAGAGAAGAGGATTAGTGGACATGGGCGGTGGATGTGGGTTTTGCTTTGTTTTTCTTTAAGGGGCATTAGGAATTATGTGTTAAATAGACTGTGGTGATAGAAGCACATTCGGTAAACACAGTAACAAGACAAAACCAAAACAACACTGCCTTTGAGTTGAGTTCAAAACTTGGTGACCCTATAAATAGAGTAAGAGCTAGTGAGAAGCCACCTTACAAGGGTATATCGTAAGTTATCTAAGTGACTAATAACTCAAATGTTAAAAAAGAATTGTTAGTTAATAAGCATGCTAACGTGTTCTTGCTTCCAGTTCTTTCTGCAGCTTCAGCAAGCAGCACTGGAGGTCTTTGCAGAGAATAATACACTCAGTAAACTGCAGCTGGGACAACTAGCCTCTATGGAGAGCTCAGTCTTTGATGATATGATCAACCTCTTAGAGCGTCTAAAACATGACATGCTGACCCGTCAAGTCGGCCACGTTTTCAGAGAAGTTAAGGATGCTGCTAAGTTGTATAAAAAAGACAGGTGAGCTCTCTCTTCTTTTCTTACAGGTCGACTTGGGTTTGGAGAACACTAAGAGATGTCTATGCAATCAGAGTTCCTGGTTTCTGCGTAGGATAGGGTTTATCCTTTTGCACTGGAAACATTTGACGGTTTTTGTTGAAAATTGTCATAAATATATTTTCATACCTCTTTAATTGGAGTAAGCTGGTAATTGGACCTTTGCATGTGTCTGTTAAGTAGAGGCAGGTGGGGTGTGATCTGGGTTGAGTGGACCAGCCTACCACGTGTTTTATTTCTCTTGGGTGTAATAGTGGTTTATTGCAAGGGAAAAACGTAAAATGAGGAGCTGATTCCAGGAACCCAAGCAGAAGGCGAATTTTGAGAATGATGAGGGCAACGAATGTCTAAGTGTGCTTTACACAATTGATGTATGTGTGGATTGTGATAAGAGTTATATGAGACCCAATAAAATGATTTAAATTAAAAAAAGAAAAGAAACAAAAGTAGTGGTTTATTGCAATGATGTTTTTTCCTTCTTATAGTTTGGGTGAAAGTTTACAGTGTAAATGTGGTTTCCATTCAGCAGTTTGTACACTTTTTGTTTGGTGCCATTTTTCAGTTTCGCACTCTTGCCCCTTCCTGCCTCCTGGGCCTCGTTTGGGGGCCCCTGCGGCCTCTGTTCCCCTTGTGCTGGATGTTACTCATGCTGTTATTCACTGTATAAGCCCGTCTGTTTTCTGGTTGAAAGTTGATCCTGAGAGTGGGGTTCCATTCCGGGTGGGGTTTGTGCCCACGGTCTACAGCCTTGGGAGCTGTCGCCCATGTGGCACCATGTGGGAAGCTGCTCCCACGGTGCTCTGTGCAGGCTTGCAAAATCCACACCAAGCAAACTAACAGATTTCCAACTCATAGCAATGAGTGAATTCCAACTCATAGCAACCCTGTAGGGTAGAACTGCCCCTGAGAGTCTTCGAGACCATAACTATTTATAGGAGTAGAAAGCCCCTCTTTGCCCTGAGGAGCAGTTGGTGGTTTCAAACATTAGACCTTTTGGATCCCAGCCCAGTGCTTCACCACTATGCCACCAGAACTCCATGAAATTTAAGGACAGGAACATTTGTTTTCTGATAGAGCTTTGGATGTGTGGTAGCACTTCTTATCCAAAAGGCACCAGGACTATTTAAACTTGGGGCACTTCCCCTAACTTAAAGGGGTTTCCTCATCCTTTAGAACTGTCCTGATGAATGCTCTTGTCAGGCTGTGCTGCGCTTGTCCTTTCAGGTGGTTGTCTCTGCCGTCCCAGTCGGAGCAGGCAGTCATGTCCCTGTCCAGCTCAGCGTGCCCCTTGCTGCTCACGCTGCGGGACCGCTTACTTCAACTGGAGCAGCAGCTGTGCTTCTCCTTGTTTAAAGTGTTCTGGCAAATGCTTGTGGAGAAGCTGGATGTATACATCTACCAAGAAGTAAGTAGGCGTAAACAACACGATGGGCCACGGTGACACAGGCACATACTGTACCATGACCTCTTCTTCCTTTCAGATCATTCTTGCTAATCACTTCAATGAAGGAGGTGCAGCCCAGCTGCAGTTTGATATGACTCGGAATCTTTTCCCTTTGTTTTCCCACTATTGCAAGAGACCTGAAAATTATTTCAAGCAGTAAGTGCAATATTTTCACTATTAAGTGATCATTTTGAGGTCCCAGTGACAATACGTACTGTTGTTAGGTGTGCTGGAGGCAAACTCAGCATCCCTGTGTCCCCCTGTCCGGTCCTGTGTCATCCTCACCGTTGTTTGAGCCCATTGTTGCAGCCACTGTGTCAATCCATCTTGTTGGAAGTCTTCCTCTTTCATCTGACCTTCCACCTGCCCAAGCACACTGTCCTTCTCCAGGGAAGACTGGTCCCTCTTGACAACACGTCCAAAGTACAGGACATGAAGCCTCACCATTGAAATTGTAAAACAATTTCTTTGTGTTTCTGTAGTACGCTGAGAACATTGCTAAACAATTGGGAGACTAAAAGAAGTATGTGACTGCTGATCTTCCCAGACTTGATATCAGTTACATCCTGGGTTGTGTTTTTTAGCATTTGGCCTAGCGCTATTTGCTTATTATTAGAAAATGAAAGTACAGACAGTTCTGTCGTACTACACAAACATAATCAATCACATGATTAGTAACTAATAAAATAGGCCAGGCCTAAAGGATATTTTATGTTACTTTTGGTTCTAAGGATTTTATGTTTAACATTTTGTGTTACTTTTGGTTCTAAGGATAACCATAATGTAAAAATAATTTTAGACTTTATTTTTTTATATTGTTGGTTAAATTTTAAACTGTTTAGGGGTTCCTGAGGTTATAAAATATTTCTTTTAAATAGATGATAAAAGGATCATTTTTGTTCATTTCAGTAAGATATTTGCATATTCCTGTTGTTTTTTTCCTCTTAATGTTCTACCCTTCTGCCATTCCTCTTACCTTTCCCTTCCCATTTTCTAACTTATCTAAAGTCTTAGCTACATTTAATTGACTATTAATACCAAGAACTATCTCTAGGATAGTAGTGCAGTCACAGTGAAAACGAGGGCCTTTCAGTTAAAGCTGTTAGAGTTTGGCTGCTCACTGAAAGGTTTGTCAATTTGAGTCTACCCAGATGTGCCTCAGCAGAAAGGCCTGGTGATCTACTTCTGAAAAGTCAGTAAATTGGAAATGCCATGTATGAAGCATGACATGTGGGGTTGTCAAGGGGATGCATGAGTCAGAAACCCCTCAAAGGTAAAATTGGTTACTACATGATAGCCTTGCCATGTTTATATAAAAAGACAATGAGTAGATTCATGGATATTATTTATAGAGGGTCAGGGGACTTCCGGTTCAGGGAAGGGTTCATGTTTTCAACATAAAGGTGTTCTCGTTAATAGAGATAGAGGTAGCAGCTTTCATTTCCCTCTTTTTTTTAAAACAGTGTAAAAGAAGCATGTATTGTCTTGAATTTGAACATTGGTTCTGCCCTCCTTCTGAAAGATGTGCTACAATCAGTGTCGGAGCAACCTCCTGCCACCGCGGCATTAAATGAAATTGGAATTTATAAATTGGCTCAACAAGATGTTGAAATTCTACTTAACTTGAGAACAAACTGGCCTAATACTGGAAAGTAATACAAGTCTTTCAAGAAGTACTTTTTGGCTTTTTTTTTTTTTTTAAATAAGAAGAGGAAGCCAGTTGGATTTCCAGTGATAGGATGACACTGTATCAATGAGACTGGACAACTGAAAACTTGATTGACTCATTTAATATTAGAATGCCGACTTTAGGTGGTAGTGAATGATGATATTAAATCTTGAAACCGCCTGTTCCTAAGAAAACAAAAACATAATATTCAGAAATGATGAAAACTTAGTAATCCCACTTACCAAAAAAAAGTGTGTGTGTGTCTATTGGAGAAGAAGATACAAGAGCACTGCTAATAAATGATGACCAACTTTCACTATCCTTTGTTAATTAATGGAATTATCCGTTGTTAATTAATGGAGACCGCTGTGGGTAATCAGCTACAGCAAGTACCTTTCTTAAAGAATGCATGTTTGTCCTTGAGATTGCTGAGTCCAGTCTGGGAGTTCACTGCACTTTGGAAGGACAGACTCAAGTGGTGGCATGGGTGGGGTCAGCCTTCACTTCCCAGCAGGGCCCTCCCAGGCTGCCTGGGTCCATGCTCCATGCTGTGTGACAGTGGGCAGCAGCATCCCTTCTGGGATGAGCCATTTCAGGCCACCAGAGTGCTGTGCCTCACTCCTTTCCCTGGGGTAGGGAATGCAGGTGAACACTTTGTTTCATACTAGTCTAACTACTGATGAGCGTGAATAGCTGACATCTACTTTTTTTCTAACTTTTCCTGGGTCTTTTTATTTTTTTAACTTTTCCTGGGTCTTGAGAGCTATTTTAAGAATTGCTTGAGACTCTCTCTCTCTCACACTCAAAAAATTGAGAGAAAAAAAAAGAATTGCTTGATTAATAAAGTCCTTAGAGTTAAATATTTATGTGGAATGAGTAAGATTCACTAGAGGTTTTGTGTATCTATTCTTTTTTTTGTATCTATTCTTATTCCAAATTTTTTACCCTGGTGTAATGTTTAATTAGTACTTTTTTATGCTGTTCCACTCCAAATCTAGTTTCCATGTTTATGCCAGTTTACAACCTATATTGCTGAGAAAAATGCCCTTTGCACTAAATGACTTTGAGAGAATTCTATTACTTTGTGCTTTATGCATAGAGTTTTCAAACTAGTACTCAGAACTGAGCTTCTCTGGTAGCTCTGGCAGATGGGGGCTTTTCCACTCCCTCCTTTGAGACTTGCTGGGGTTTTCACTCAGGAAAGGACAGAGCTGCCTCTGGAATGTCATCTCCAACTTCAGCATTTTCTCCCTCATTTTCCCAGGCTTCCAAACCTCAAATCAAACCCAGTGACATGGACTCAGTTCCCACAGAGTGCCCCCATATGGGGTCTCTGAGATGTCAGTCTTTACAGGAGCAGGCAGCCTCACCTTCTCCTCATGAATCAGCTGGTGAGTTTGAACCACTGGCCTGGTGGTGAGCAGCCCAATGCCCAACCTCTAGTGCCACCAGGGCTCCTCCCCAGGCTTGAAGGCTTCACTATTAGCCCTCTTTGTTCTCATTTAAGGAGCCCTGTGGGTAGAGTGTGCTACCCATTGACCTACCAACCCAAAGGTCAGACATCGCTCTGTGGCAGAAAGACGAGGCTCTCCACTCCCAGAAAGAGTTTGTCTCAGAAACCCCCGGGGCACTTCTCCTGTACTGTGAGGTCACTGTGAGCTGGAATGGACTTGATGGCGTGAGTGTTCCGAGTTGTTCTTATTTTCGAGCCAGCTAAAAGCTTTATGGGAATGAGAAATTTCTCTTTAAAGATAGGCGCCTTTGTTCTAAAATGTAGTACTTTAACTTAAAAATCATCACATATTAAAATGACTACTCATTCAGAAATGAACTTACACCTCCTTCTTGAATTTCTCCAAGGTTACTACATGACCATCATCTTTTAAAACTTCTTTTTCATTGTACAGACCCAACGTTTTTAGGGCTATTAAAATAAGAAAAAGAAATTTTGCTCAGTGAGTATTCTTTTCAGTTAAAGTTACAGAATAACCACAAACACGTTCCCACTTTTCTAGAAGCCACTGACCTTCTTTATATTGCACAAATGATATGGAGCCTTTGTTAGCGGAGTCCAGCATCTCAAACATGGCCACGATGTTGGTGGCATCCATAAAGAAAGGAAAAGTCACTCCTGTCACTTTGGCAATTCTCATTCTTTCCAACATCATTATTAAAAATTCTCTTGGTTTTTCTGTAAAATAATTCGTTTTCTGATATGAAATTTAAAGTATGTCATAAATGCTGATAGTCGTTTAAGTTTATAACCATGATTTGCAGCAGTAGGGTGAGGCCGTTCATGCTTCTGGAAGGAACCCTGGTGATGCTGTGTGTTAGGTGTGGGGCTGTTAACCACAAGGTCAGTTGTTCAAACCCACCAGCCGCTCTGCAGGATAAAGAAGAGGCTGTCTGCTCCGGTAAAGATTTATTTTCAGAAAATGTCTAAATAGGGCCCATGGATGAGAATCGACTTGATGGCAGTCGGTGATACTATGGAATACTAAGTTTCCAATGATGGCGATGGAAAACTGCATTGACTAAGGGTAGGGCTGTGCTGTTGAGTAATGTAATTGTGATTAGTAAGTTATATATGGGGGCTTCTAATTCCATTTTTTCCATGAGTTAGTCTAAGGGCCTGCTCCCACCTTTGTGCCCGTTAAAAAAGTTGAATTGACAAGAGTTGTGTTTACAGTGACAAAGTTGAA